>NC_133943.1:22231574-23481574 GCF_031877795.1 Strix aluco
ATGTAAAAGGTCAGAAGGCTTTGCTCCTCTTCAAAAGACTAACATGGTGTAAGCCGAGGCAAAGCATGGAGAGCTTCAGGCACACACTGTTTTCAAAAGGCTTTCCAAGGCTGTCTTCATGAGTAATTTAGTTTGAGTCTCTCTGCTCTGCAAAAAATGAATTGAAAAAATTCATGTCCCTTTGGTTAATTCAAACCAGATGATTAGCTTGTGAGGGGAAATATCACTTTAGTTTGGGCCAGTTCTGCCCTACTAGTGAAAGCAAGCTCAACCCCCGCCCCCCCTAAATTTCTGTGATCCAAGTTCTAGCACTGCCAGTTTCGTTTCCATTTAAATGTAAAGCACTGAGCTTGCCAAGTGTGGCTGTCGATGGATGAAGCTCCAAGAAACAGAGCTGGCGGCTCTTTTCTGTGTTCTGTCAGTCCCCAGCACTCGCAGCACAGGGGAATTGTTTTTAGTGAACAGGTCAGAAAGCAGCGGCACAGAGTTTTCATGCTTTAGCCGAGTGCAGTTTTGTTGCAGGGCAAGCTGGTCAGACTTTAGAATCTGGTTTATGCAGGTGAGACTTTGCTGTGGTTTGTTTTTCTCTAAAGATCTATTGGGTTTTGTAGCCTGACAGAAGCAAAAGCAACTTAAGCTAGATCAGGAAAGAACCTCATGCATTAGCAGACTCTCCTTTAGTGACGTCTGAGACCATTTTGCATTCAAACTATTAAAAAAATGAAAAAGATTTTGCTGCTTGTGTTTGATATTCAAACCTGAAGATTTCCTGAAAGGTACTGTTAGTGTGTTGAGACAATAAAAGCACGATGTTACGTATAAAATTTTTCTTTGATGTCTGTGAAGGGGTTCTCTCAAGTGCTATGTAATTACAGATTAATACACATTCTTACGAACTGACTAATGTTTTCTTCTGTATTGGTGTTGTTTTCAGAATACACAGATGATAACGCCCTGATTCCTAAGAACTCATTGGTAATTGTTAGAAGAGTCCCTGTTGGAGGAGTTAAAGCTGCCAGCAGAACACATGTTATGTAAGTACCCATAAAGCACTGTAGTCTGTGAGGGGTTGCAGTATGTTAGCTTTTTTTATGGAGGTTAGTTTACAGGGGCATTGGAATCGTATCTTTCTTGCTAAAGCTGCTGTTCCTTTTGGTTGTCATGGGGTAGATTTTGATGTGTCTGTCCCACAGTAGAGTTACATTTTTAGTCCTGCTGGGACTGATTCTGTTTGGTTTGTTCTTGGGTTGATAGTTTTCTGAGAGTCAAGTTGTAGATCCTGTAGCCTCTACGGGGAGAGATTCCTTATTATATATGTTTGCTTTTATTGCTTTTATAGTAAAGACAGATACGCATTGTAGTATAAACATATAATTTGTTCCCACCTCAGAAGAGTCTGATTCTCAGTGTTGACTATTTGTTGCATTTGGGGAAGGAGGGGCAGGATATGGCAGGTATTCTTACGCCTCAGATCTGGGTATGTTGCATACTAGCTATAGAGGCAAGACGAAGGGTTGTCAGCCGGCGAACCATGCAAACAAGAAGTGTCATTCATAAGTGAGACCTGTTAGTTTCCTGAAGATGATATCCGTTTCAGGCAAGAGAAGAACAATATCCTGAAGTGTATTGTCTTTGTGTGAGTATGATGAAGGAATAGTTAAATCTTTACAAACTTGAAGCTCAGTAAGCAGTTTAGCATGTTACCAAATGTTACTAGTCATCTTCCTAAGTCTGATTTTACCCTAAGCTGATACCCATGCTCCAGGTTTTAATTCTGTATTCCTGAGATTTATGGATGACAGAGAATTGAGCGTACTGATTCAAATTACAGCTATTCAAATGCAATCCTGACTACAGGACTATTGCTGTCATTTATGTATTCATACAGTTCAGTTCTGTATCAGCTACATTAGCATTGTGTGAATGGTCGTGTTTTCTTAAAGAGATGCCTCTCCACCACAATTAGTAGATATTATTAGCTTGTGGTTTTTCCATGTCTTTCTAATGTTGGTTCTCAATAAATAAAGTAGACTGATGAGCTACCGAGTATCTTGAAGAAACAGTACAGCAGCATCCTGGTACCCATGAAGCATTTGTAAGCAAAAAACCCTGCATTTATGTGGCTCTGCATGTAAACTTTGGGCATATTACTGCAGTAGTTGCTGCAGTGCTTTCAGGCAACTGCCTAGTAATTCTGGATGCCCCAGCGTTGTGCTTATAAGCATGGCTTTGCTTGGGGGGTTTATTTAAATATGTCTGCTTAGTGCTGTCTTGTCACTGCATCTTCTATTTCTGGTTGGATGGCAGCCTCTCCTCGTGTTGTAATGCTGCCCTAAAATGAGAGGATAGGTGCTGCTAGCATCAGAGATCAAATGAATACCTATACGTGGGGATAAGGAGAGAATGGCACTGCTGTTCCAGCATTGAAAATTAACCAGGCTGATTGGCTTTGTGTTCCTGCAGCTGGAAACATTGCAGAAACAACTGGGAGAGTGGTGAATGCTTGGGAATGATGAATGTGTGCTGTAATGGTGGAGGGGCCTTCAAAAATGCATAACTCGCCTTGTAGTATGTTCTTCAAGGTAAATGGATGAAGAAACTACTGTGTGGTAATCTAAAGGATTTCCTTGGACTTCCTCATCCTCAGGGAGTGGCTGTGTTCGTGAGGCTGGGGGTGTTCCAGCAGTGGCAGGAAGCATGAGCCTTTCTACTTGTACATAAATTCCACAGCAGCCTTTGAATTGTCCCTGCTCATGGGACACTTTGATGCATGAATTGTTTGTTAACTGTATCAGTGGTTGCATGTCTGATTCATGACATGATGAGTTGTATGCAGATACAGATCAATGAGCATGGGGAACCTCAGCAAGTTTTCAAATGTAATAAGTATTTCCTGAAATACTGCAGCATTTTCAAGATTATTTTAAAGCAAATTCTGGCAATTAACACCTTTTTCTTTTTTTTTTTTTTTTTTTTTGTCACAGGGCTCCTAAATCACACAAAATCTTAGAAACTGCTTTCAGGTGACATTTCTACTCTATTTTTAGTCAATATAGCCTGTGTAACACATTTAGTATTTTGGCACTTTCATGGCTAAGTATGGTAGATATCTGAACACAGTGCTTGGGCTTCCACAAAGAAACACTATTCCAAGGACTATGATGCTGACTGTTTTATTATTTCTTTGTCAGATGACTGTTTTCACTTAAGTAAACTTGCACTTTGGACTGTCTAGACTATCACTGTTCTTTCTAAGAAGCTAAAGTACTGGTACCTGGTATTTGGTACCTATTTGTATTACTAGGGATATACAGATTGGCTGAAGTTGCCTTCCTATTTTGATGGTTAATTATTTAAAAACACAAAACTGCAGTACAGATTTCATCTTTTTGATACTCATGTAGCAGAGACAAAATATCTGAGGAGTCCCTCTTGCACTGTTGTGTTCTATAGCTGTAAGTCTCAGAGTAATTGGTGACAAAGTAGAGATGTAATTTTGGGGTTTTTTTTTAGTTGCACTGAATGTACCAAGAGAGAACAGTTTATGCAGATGAATAAATTTCCACATTCACTAGACTATCAGAACATAATATTTTAATGTTCAAATTTTGTAATCTGTTTTCACTGCTTTATGCTGGGTAAAAGTGCTTTATTTTAAGTTCTGATCACCTTTATTCCTCTTCTTTATTTTCTTCTAGAAGTCAGACTGAGCCAGTGAGTGGAACATCAAAAGCAGTATGTAAAAACACAATCTCACACTTTTTTCTACATACTGCACTTATTTCTAAACCATGTAGCCTTGCATTAATTTTCTAAACATTATGTTAATATATTTTCCAGTAAAATATAGTATACATTGTAAAGACAATGTATTTGATTCAACATAGTAAAGACTGAGTAATGCCACCATTTGCACAGGTCTGATGTGAATGTTGGTATTTGTGCCTAGTGATGCATTGTGTTTCATATTGAATATGCTGGAATATTTCCTGAATGACCTCATGTCAGATCAGGTAGGTTCAGGGTTTGCACATTTGAACTTGGTTCCATGTTCTACATCTGCCTCTCTATAGGTAGTAATATGTATGTTAGTATACGTGGTTGTGTGCTTTTTCTTTCTTGCAATTAAAATTGTTTGGAATGTATTTTTTGCCATTTTCACTTTGTATCACTTGGCTTTTGTTTTTAAATACTTTCTTTGCCTAATGGTTTCAGAAAATGTTATCAAAACCCACTGAGAAACCATTGTTGTTTAACTTGGTGCTGTTTATTACTTCTGACTTGGGTGTTCAAACAAATACCAAACCCAACATATCCCATATGTTTTGAGGACAGTTCTGTGCAGCTAAATGATTCCTTTTCATGCTCTGAAGTACTTGGGTATTTGTTCCTAGAACTGTATAAGTGAAGTGATATTGTTTGGGCCCCTCTGAGTACGTCACTGTCTCTAACACAGTGTGCAAACTTTGGCACAAGGTTAGAGCCTGGTGCATTTGTGGATAATACCTGTTCTTTTTCTTAACTTCTGCCTGCAGTACATTTTTTAACCTGGGTGACTTGCGGGTTGACTGCTGTTTTAGTTTCCCAAAAGTTAAAGATTTTCTTTAGTATACCACCACTTGGAATTTACATTTGGGAAAGGGGCAGCATTTTTATTTGCGTTTGAAAACACTGTCATTCAGCTGTTAAAATGTAAACAACTAACACAAGGAAATACTTGACTGCTAGTGGTCTAGATCCTGATTTCCCACTTGGGTCAAACACTATGTGTAACTACACATTTCAAAGTAGTCCTTATGGTACACAAATTACTATGTAGTGTTTTTTATTTTCCGTCTTTATTTCAACTATAACTGCTCATGAGAATGATGTGAGGCATTACACTAACCCTGGATCATTGGATCTGATCACTGATAAGCTGTTAGGATAACTTAATCTAGAAATTTATGAACTCTATCTGTGTGTTCTGTAAAGAATACAGTCTCTGATTCTTGTGGAATAGTATGCAATCAACTTTAAATTGAAAACTTTTTGAATGTAGGTCTAAAACCACTAATCTGAGATCTGCAATTCTATCACTGATTGGTTAGAGTTCCTTTTTGGACATGAATGCCTTTCATTGTGAGTTTAACTGGCCCAGTCACCCTAGTAGTGAGTGTAACGCATTTACACGAACCATGTTGATATATTTGATTTAAATCAGACGGGTTTTTGTTACTTGAAAAGAGTTCTTTTCCCTTTTTCTTACTAGCATGTGTATAAACACAAATCACATGTTCATAAATAAGGTTAACGTTCTTTTAGCTTCACGTGTTCCCTGGCATCTTACCATAAGCTAACATAGATGCCTCAAAAAAAATTAATGTTCGTAAAAGCATAACCATGTGCATTTATAAATGATGAAACATTAACTGATTAATTTACAAACTACACTGAAAATAAATTTCCTGTAGTGACGCTTCCTCCTCAAATAAATATTTTTTAAAATCCTTTTTAACTGAAAATTGACAGCTTCGTTACACCTTTGAGTTTTAAGCAGTTGTGAGCTTTTGACAACGGTCCGTCTCAGATATTCTGGAGCAATAAGTTGATCTCAAGCAGGTTTGGTTATTTTAGTTTCTTCTCATTCACCACATAGGCACTCTTAAGTTGTCATAGGTTTGGACTTTATTTTGAAAAATACAATAACTAGGTTGGAAACACCTCTTTCAGTGACATTCAGAGGGTATAGTGCAGACTTTCAGACTACAGTAGAGGTTAACTCTTGCTATGTTTTGGCTGTAGAACTTGAATATGTGTTTAATTTTTTGTGAACAGATTGAGGACTCATCTACATCTATTTCTCTGGCCCAGCTTACTAAGGTATATATATATTCTTGTCAAACACTTCAAGAAGAATGTTTGCTTCATATTTTTAAACGTTCCACTGTGACCTATATCTGGATAACTGTTGTAATGTGAACAAAACTTTAATTTTAAATAATTCAGCGGATTTATTTTAACTTTAGAATGTGTGTCTATTTTGATACTATCCTGTAAAGAGTAGTCCCCAGTTTGGGAAGATAGAAGGGGGGAGTACCTTACTAGCCTCAACATTATGTTGCAGTATTACTCATCTTCAAGACACAAAGAAGCAGCACTTCAGAAGCTGCTTACCATTTTTCATATGGTTTATTAATTTTGCATTGGAAAGTAACACAATTTTTACAGAAGAATTTAATTGGCTGCAAGTTATGGACATTTCAGGAGTGTTTGCAAGAGCCAAAATAGGAGCCTTTCTGTAACATGGACAATTGCATGGCTATTTTTGAGTTTTTAGTCACTATAGTTATAGATCCATGCTTCAAATGTTACACAGTTTCATAAATTGTAGTATATATACAGTGGACAACAGAATCTAATTGATTTGAATTCAGACTGTGTAAATCGTGCAAATGTACCTGTTTGCAGGAATATACCAACGTGTATGTGTGGCATATTAGCAGATGTGACCTTCTGAAACTGCTGTAATGCCATGGTTTGCTATGGAACTGCTTGCTTTTTTGCTCAGTAATGTGTAACTTTGTCTGGGAAAGCACTAGCGATTGCACTTTGTGAAAAGGACTAGTGCTAGCCAATTAAGTTACTAGTCTTTAAATCTGTGAAGATTAGAGAAGGCAGGGCCTAACACAGAGGAGCTAGTTCTTTCTTCTGAAAATAAAGGCTGGAGTTAATTTCTAAGACAGACAAACCTTGTCCCACTAGTAACTTCTTCCCTCTCTCACTGTAGAAATTAAATTGTGTACGTTTGGCCAAAAAACCCTCACAAAGTTTGGAAGGTAGCCACCAAAAGAAATTGGTCTCCATTAGTGCTGTCCCTAAACGCATCCTTGGTTTTGTAAACTCATGTGAAGTTTTACTCTAACATGTGAAAAACTGCCCAAGTGACGTACACACTTAAGCCTTTGAGAAAATTCAAGTACGTCAGAAAAATGCAGGGACATAACATAAGGCAGCTCAGAACTGTTACTTACTCTAACCCCTGATGTGCAGGCTGGCTTAGCATGGAGGCAATGTGTTGGGCGCTTTCTGTTTGATTATTACTGTGTATTGAATGCCATAGTTGAATTTTGGTCTATTCCTAGTGATGCTTTGTGGGTTCTGGATGTGTTTTGTAAACTGTTTGGGTTCACGCAAATTAGTCAAGTATCTGTAAAGTTTTCTGTAAATGTTAACAGGAATGATTTCATAGGATGTTGAAAATACTTGGTTGCTTTTGTGAATGAATGCATATAAAACCAAAACCATGAGTGGTTGATCTGAATGATAGCTGCTTGAAGGTCCACATCATTCACAAACACTCCCTTAGGCCCTGCTTGTATCTGGACTAGTGTGTAATAATAAAGGCATTTGAACAAATACTACTTAAAAAAAAAAGCAGATGGCTTCCATAATTTGAAGATCTAGTTCTGTGTAAGGTTTCTGTTACAATTTGTATGCTAAAAGGACAGAGTCAGATGGGAAAAAAAAATGCAGGTAGTGCTGACTGTAGTTAAATCACTTAATATGAAGAAGTTAGTAGGCAGGGGACATGCAGTTTGGGCTGCCTACAGCACATGATGGTCAAAATTGTACTGAAAAGAATCTTTTGCCTTGCTGCACTATTATAAAAGCTTGATTGCTTTTAATGCTTCTGTGTCTGAAGCTGAATTTCAGCAAGCTAAAACAACTTCCCTGACTCTATAAAGTTGTGTGTCCTTTTAATGCTGCAAAATGTAAATCATACTTGCATACATCTCTCTCAGTTAAATGTACAGTAGAGATCTCCTCCTTCAAATAGTCAGGAGCTTAAAAATCAGCTTGAAAATACTGGATAGTATAATTTTTTCTACACACAGCTTCAGTCCACTTGGAGGAAAACTGGATCGGTTACATAGGTCTTTGTGTAAGGTACAGACAGAGGCTAAGGTTTTGAGTGCCCAGGAATGCTCTTTTCAAGCAGGTTAACAGGCACATAAACACCATGTAATGGCCTAAGGACTCCCCAGAACATCTTCAGGACAACTCTATTTCATATAAGCAGCTGTTTCCAAGCAACCTCGGCTAGCGTGGTGCTGCTCTTTACAGGACTGGGTGGGCGGTGTTGTCTTTGGCTGTGTGGACTTAAATGTGATTCTGATGTGCGTGTCAAATAATTAATTACCTGTTAAACAGACTTCCAATCTGGCTGAAGCCAACGCTTCTGAAGAAGATAAAATAAAAGCTATGATGATACAGTCTTGTCATCAGTATGATCCAGTCAAGTAAGTGTTGATAAGGTCAAATCCGTTCTTTGAAGATTATGGAAAAATTGTAGAGATGGTTGTTTGAACAAGAGAGACACGTGCATACCTTTTCTTTTTTCCCAAAAAACTTTTAGTTACATGAAGAAACCCGTGGGTCCACTTCCACCATCATATACTTGCTTTCATTGTGGAAAACCTGGCCACTATAGGAAGAACTGCCCCACAAATGAGGTAAGATTGTGGGGGACTTCTAGTGTTACTTAATTTTAAATTTTTTTACCTTGGCAGTTACGTAACAAATACATGAATACTCATGTTAAGAACTGTTTCTCTTGGGGTGAAACACAGAGGTTATATGGCAACAGTGCAAACCCCTTCAAAATTTAAGGGAAATCTGGAATTATAAATGTGACATTCTCTTTGTTCTAGCTCATGGACATTAAATATGTCCATAGATCTTTCTCTGTGCACTTTCATGTATATTTTCATCTATTTCAATATTATTGGAAATATTTCTGGTTTTAACTCTTTTTAATGACAGTTCACAGTTTTTAGTACTTTGCATAAAAAGATGTTTCTCTTGACCCCATCTATTGAAAATTGTATGTTTTAATTACACAAGTCTCTGGTTGAATATTCATGTCATTTAATCACTTAATTCATGCCATTTAACGTTAGTCACGGAATGTATAGGCATGAGGCGTAAATTCAACCTTCATCCGTAGGTGGTGAATATCAGTGTCCCCAGTGGCCGATCCAGAGCCCTGCATTAAGCTCTCCCTCTGAACTGCACTTTAGAGGAGGAGGGGGTTTGTGCCTCTCCTCTGAGGGGATGGGGAGCTGAGGGATATTTCACCCTTAAGGACCCTGAAGTTAAGCCAAAGAATGTTGAATGAGTTCAGAACACTGCTTGAGCCTTTGGAGCATCCTGGCTATATTCATTTAGGAAAACGAGTATTTCAGTCCAGCAACCCTTAGTCTAGGTAAAAGGAGAGGGTTAGAGGCTTTTCCTGCTTAAAATAATAATTGAAATTCATTTAACATCTTAAGATGAGATATGTCTGCAATTCTTTTCTTAACAGGACAGAAATTTTGAGTCTGTTCCCAGACTTAAAAAGAGCACAGGAATTCCCAGGAGTTTCATGGTGGAGGTGGAAGATCCCAGTACAAAGGGTGCAATGTTGACAAAGACTGGAAAATATGCAATACCAATTATTAATGCGTGAGTATGGAATTAGCTGGTCTGACCAAAAAGTGAAGGAGAGAAGCCACGTGTCAGTGTCTGAGTGGCAATGCCACCAAGCTGGCCAGCATCTGTAATTACGGGGGAAGAAGCATTGTCATTGTATCTTAACCTTAAAACCTGTGGTGATTTCTAATATTAAAATAGAGTGGTCCCACTGTTCATGCCCCTGGAAGTTGGTTAAACCTGTGTTATGCTAAGAATCTGTATTTCTACAAAACATTTCAGTTGTGTTTACAGTGGAGTTGTTCTCTTTGAAAGCTCCTTTTGCTTCTGTTTTCTGTTTCAAAGACTTCTTGAAAAATTTAACAAATAGCTGTTGGAGTGAGATTTCCTCTCCCTGACATTTATCAAATCCCATGTGTGAAGCAGAGTGACGTTTTCCTGTTGCTGTAACCCAAGAAAATCCTGCTGTGTGCTGACAAGAGTGGCTGTTTTAAAATGCACTTGGTAGCACCTCTGTTTTTCTGTCATGGATCTCCTTCTGTAGAAGCTGTAACACAGACTTTCATTCATAAAATGTAATTACTTGAAGACTAACTTTATACCGAGCCTGCAATTTACATTTACCCTCTGGCAAAGGAGAGGTGGGATTCATTAAATCTGATTTCTAGCTGTCAAAAAATGGCTTTTCTAGTCTGAGCTAATTTCTTAATTGATCCAAAGAATGGGAGAGTTCCGTGGAAAGAACATTGTTCCCCCATCTCTCTTCTGGTTTTGTGGCTATAGAAAAGTAGTTTAAACTAAATGCCTATGTTTTTGAAGGCTAATGTGGAGTGAGAAGAATTCCATCTATTACCTTCCTTTGATAAAATCCAAAGCTTGGGAAAGTTCTCCTTTACCCATCTTTAACTTTTTTTTTTTTTCCTTCCCCATTCCCCCTCCAGGGATGCTTATGCCAGAGGAAAGAAGGAAAAGCCTCCCTTTTTACCAGAGGAGCCATCCTCATCTTCAGATGATGATGATAATCCTATTCCAGACGAGTTGTTATGTCTCATTTGTAAAGATATAATGACTGATGCAGTTGATATTGCCTGCTGTGGAAGCAGTTACTGTGATGAATGTAAGTGTTTGTTAATTCAAACCATCACATTTGATCTTCTGAAAGTAGAAATAGGAGATAACGCAATTACTTTGTTACCAGCTCCATTTAATACTTAAGTATATCCTGAACAGGAAAGGACTCTTCTCTTAGAAAGGAAAAAAAAAGGCAGAAAGCTTTTTTCCCTTTTTACGTATCTAGTTAAACTCTCTTTACATGCAGAAGGACAAGTATGAGGAAAGTGCTTAATTGTGTAGGTGATTACAGTGTTAGTTATCAAATGCATTTAGTCTGTTCACAGCCCTTTCCCCCATACAAAACTATAGAGCCAACGCTGGTGACTTACTGTGGTCTGCAACAAATGCATATTTAGGCATTTAATCCACATTCTTCTCCACAGGAGAGTTAGTTAAAACTTTCAGAACTCGAACCTACTAATGGCTTTTTGAGATGTGTTTTATTCATTAACCTTGAGGTTGGTGACTCCTCACTGTACTAGATAGTGGATAAAAGACGCATCCAAACATCAAGAAGCAGCCTACTCTACATCCTCAAATGTTAACACAGTGAAATATCAAAACTGGGTAGTTATGTGCTGCATACTAGAAATTTTTTACACTGTTGAAACAGTATAATTTTTTATGCTGTTGATAGCTTCATGTTCTTAATTCAAGACCATATTCACCCATTAAGCATATACGTGCTTTTAGAATTGATTATAAATCCAAAAATTTCCTTATTTTGGCTAAAAAACTATTTTGATGATTCTAATTATTCACAGGTATTAGAACAGCATTACTAGAATCTGGGGAACATACATGCCCAACATGTCATCAGACAGGCGTTTCTCCCGATGCTTTAATTGCCAACAAGCTCCTACAGCAGGTAACGTGATGACTTTTACATAAACTGTTTGTAGGAAAAGTCTATTTGTAAAAAGCTGAAAGGGAAGAAAATATTATTTTACATGTCCTTAAGCAAGGCTAAATGGAATAAGGCTAAATTTACTTCTCAAATACATTATCTGTCGTTACAGAAGGTTACAACTCTTGAGAGACAATCTGGCAAATTCGGGTCATACTTCTGCTTAACATGATGGCTTCACTTTCACATTTGGTGTTAACACTGAACTACTTTAAATACAAACACTCTGAGTTACCAGTCATTAATATCAGTGTTTAATGTGATGTGTTCATACATCTGTATGTTGATTTAGTTTAGGATTGATAGCATTTACAGGAATACACAAGTAATTTTACTCTGTGGAGGCTTTTGTTGGTATATATACTGAAGTCTCATAGTCCCTTTGCAGAAATGTTTTCCTGCCTCTAGGCTGTGAACAGCTTCAAAAATGGAACTGGCTACGGCAGTCAGATGGAGCAGCAGCAGCAGCCACCACCTCCACCACCCCTCATGAGACAAACAGTAACATGCAACCTGCAGCCTCTGCTCCGGCCAACAGTTTCCAGAGAGCAGGATCCACTCATGATTCCACCGGCTTCTTTGGCTCCTCGTTCTGCTGCTGCTTCCTCATCACTGGCCCCTGGTCAGTGGCCTGGGGCAGCTGGGCTGCCAGTCAGTCAATCTCCTGCTGTTGTCTCTGACCTCCCTCCAGCAGTGTCCCTATCTCTCCATGCTGAAAAGCCAGGTGGACCTTTTCAGTAAGTAAATCTATAGATCAACGTGACTATAAAAGACACCAAAATGCTGAAGTTTGATTCTTCTTCTTGAGCTTCTCTGCTAGCAATCTGTGTATCATTAGTGACAGTTCCAGACAATTGTGTCCGTTCTGGTTTTTGTATTTACTTTGAATGAGGACACTTTCATAAGCTGGAAGTGTGCCTCATGCAAGAATTTTCTCAGAAGTATTTTTTATTTGGTTCCCTTATCAGTCATTCAGTACAGGTTTACCCTGAAAGAGGAAGTTTTTTTCCCCGGGAGCCCTTTGATTTTAAGCAACTAGGAATTCCTACAGTAACCAATTAGTTATGTCAGACCTTCTGGAGTGCATTCATTTCTCCTTAGTACTGAGGAAATGATCTTTTCATCAAAAGTGTAAAAGCACAATTAGAGGTAAAATTGACCATGTGTTTTCTTTTCTACAGTATTTCTACCATCAATATGACAATAACTCAGAGTCATCCTTGGCAATACACCGTGTAGTCAGTGATGCATACAGTTTTGGATAATTAACATTGAAACACTGTAAATTTGAAATATTTACAAACATGACAGTCTAAGTTTGCAAGCCAGTGAAGCCATGAAAAAACATTAGAAGTCTGTACTTTTGTTTAGGGCTTATGTCCTTCCAACTTTATGCCTTGAATGCAAACAGCCACTCTGCCCAGAAGGCTGTCAGGCTCAGCTGTACCGTTGAATACAAAGGATCACAATTGGAAAGAACCTTTAAGGGCTGAACTAGCACATAAATATTTCTTAATAGAATTTCAGTTCTTGCATCTTCCAAAGCTGAGATTCAGTGTGTGGGTTACATGTACTCTAATCCTTTCATGTGCAGCTAGCTTCATAAAATATTTTCCCCGTGAGCTTTCTCTTTAAATGCTGGTAGTTCAAACAGACTTCTCGGCAGTGCTTCCTTTGGAATCAGCCAAATTCACATTTGTAAATCTGGTGAAGATATTTTATTTTTTTTTTCCAATTACAGTAGCCAGCCTTTTCTCACCTTGGACTTTATATTTCAAGTGGCACTTCAAAACATTGTTTGAATAATAAAAATCTGGGGTTTTTTGTAGTGATGTTGATGTAGTTCTACCTCTTGCTGCTCTGGTCACTGCTGCTGAACTTCCTAAATCTTCCCCTCTGTCAATCATCAGTTTGTTGGAGTTGGAACAGGAGGTAAATTTTATTTCAATATCTGCAGTGATTCTTGTATTTTAGTAGCTTATTTTCTAACTGTTAGTGTTTTATCACAAGGGCTATCATGTGCCTCCACTAAGACAGCCAGCATTACCAAGTCTTCTTGGCCCCCAAGGACAATCAATACCCACAACTGGTAAATAACTGTAACTTCAGAATTTATTTTAAAAACTTATCTTCAAATAAACTGAATGGGTTTTTTTTCTCTTTCCTCTCCCCACTCCAAAAGGTCATCCAATGAGAGCCAGTCCAATTCGCTCAGCACGTGGCAGACCAGGCTGGGAACTGTAGGTATTCTACAGAAATGCAACATACTGCTACTTATAACTTGTTAAATGAGGCCGTAACACAGAACTTGTACAAGGTGATTTATAATGAAATAAGCATGCACAGGTAGTTGTGGAGAATACAAGTGTAATTAATTTTTAAATGGCTTAATTTGAATTGGCCTTAACAAAGGGATCTGTGCTTGCAGTAAGAATATTTAAACTTAAACTCCAGTACATGACTCTTTTTCAGGACTCTGAAAAATGAACATTTTTTGAGGAAACCGTAATTACATATAAAAATGAAATAAAGGATCAGGTGGAAAGCCACCCTTTTGATTACTGGCAGAATGGGGCTGAAGAAATTAATTTCCCAATAGAAATTAGCCTCCAGCATTCTTTTTTTTTTTTTTTCACAACTCAGTTGATACTGATTGAGGAAATTATTGGAAAAGTCAAGGCTGTCATTTTATGACAATTCTGAATTTCTTCAATTTAGTCATCTCAAATAGCCAAGCTGCTCTCTCTCAGTTGGAGAGAGTCTGTTTTGTCTATTATTGCAGTGTCAAGTTATTCCTTCCTTTTGGTATGTATTAGTTATGGATAGATTGTAAGGGTGCATTGTGCTTATAAAATCTTAAAGATGAGTCAAAACAAAAACCAGGATCCACCCCACAGATTGTCTAAAACCTCAGATTCAGTAAGCAAGACAATAATGCTTCAGGGACAAGAATGGGCCAAAGATCATCATGAGGCAACAACATAGGAAGTGTATGGAGAAGAAGTTAAAAGAAGTTCGAGAGAAGATGAGTTAAGATCTATCTCTGAAGATACTCTGAAGATCAGAAGTGTGAAGTATTAAGTGTACCAAGGAGTGGCAGAGGAACAGTGGGCACTTGACAGATGGGAGGTGGGAGTCTCTTTTAGACACGGGCAGCCTCCATCCACAGTTGCAAAGCTGAGTATAAGGAGAGAAGATGGAGGGAACTGTTGGGGCTGAGGGTGTGGAAGGCAAGTATGAGGATTGAGAAATGAGTGTAGTCTCAAATGAACAGAAAGCAGGGAGAAAAATGCTTAAGTTGAGAACAAGAAATGCTCGCCACCATGCTCCTCCTTCATTCGCCTCCTTCTTTAAAATCAGGGCAGAGTGTAACAAATAGTGACTTGTGTTTTGGGTTTCTTTAGAAGTTCAAGTCGAGGACGCCCACGGGATGAATGTACCCAAAGGACTCAGGCCCCAACACTACCCACATCAACACCGGTCTTTGTGCCTGTGCCTCCACCTCCCTTGTACCTTCCACCACCACATGCACTTCCTCTTCCACAGGTGGTACCACCACCACTGCTTCCTCCTCAGTTTCCATCTGGGCAGCCTCCGTCTGCTGGGTGCACTGCCGCCCCTCCAGGATATCCACCAGCTCCTGCAAACACGTCATCAGCTCGGGGACCAAGAGCAGTACCAGTGGCTCATCCAAATACCATCCCAAGGACACAAGCACCCCCTTTACCTAGGGAGGAGTTTTACAGAGAGCAACAGAGGCTTAAAGAGGAGTAAGTATTTGGCTCAATGAAGTTGTGTTGTTTTTCATGTTTGTATTTCCACAGCAGATTGGACTGCAGTTACACTCAAGTGCATCTGACATAAGCAAAAGTGACATAGTGTTTTGTCCAATAGACTTTTTCGTTGCAGATGGTAAACATGCAAAACTAAAACAAGATGAATGTCATTCCAAAACTTTCCCTAAAACTGTAGGAATTCTGAACTGGTTTTGCTTAAATAAGATGTTCACCTTTTGCATTTGCATGCAGTATACATTTTCTCATGTTGGTCATGTTTTGTTTGTTGGTGTCTTTTTGTAATAAAGGTCAAACTATAATTGTAACAGAAGTCAAACCTTTTTTAACAGGGGAAAGAAAAAGTCC
Organism: Strix aluco; assembly: GCF_031877795.1. Classification (NCBI taxonomy): domain Eukaryota; kingdom Metazoa; phylum Chordata; class Aves; order Strigiformes; family Strigidae; genus Strix; species Strix aluco. The sequence continues at coordinate 22,247,190 of NC_133943.1, forward strand.
AGACTTGATGAGTTTACAAATGATTTTGCTAAGGAACTGATGGAATATAAAAAGATTCAAAAGGATCGTAGACGTTTGTTTTCCAGGTAACTGCTTTACATATTGTAATGAAGAAGCAGATTGTCTAGAAGAATCAGGAGGAGTTCCACTCAAGCTCTCTATTGTTAGATGGATTGGATGATTGAAGGGGTTAGCAGTGAGAGGTGTTTCATGTGAAGGTTACTAGCTCAGCTACGGCAGAGATTACAGTTGACTGAGAGTTGCAGTGTGGCAGCAGCTGCTGAGGAGCAGGTGTCTCTTTGACTAAAGCTTCTCTGCAGTGACACCCTTCACCTCCTGACAGCCGTGAGGAGGCCAGAACCTGAAGAGGTCTAGTGCCTGGGTTTTCTGCGTCTCCCTATTCTGAATGTAACCATTACCTCAAAGCACTTTCAGAGGAGGTATGGGAGAGAAATTGTCTTCACCTCCTCTTTTATCTCTTGTGGATACACAGAGAGATTTTAACCTGGAGTGCAAACTGGTGGCTTTCACTAGTATTTTGTTGACATTGTTAAATTTGTCTTAGGGATGAAAAGACCAGACTTGTTTGTAAGGAAATCTTAAATTGGTGAAGGACTTTGAGAGGAGGAATGATGCTAATGAACATATGCGGAATAACGTGAAATGGTTCTTTAAAAAATAATAAAAGGAAAACTTGTGAAGAAAAAACTTGGGGTAGCTGATGTTTTCTGTCCCCAGAATTCACTTGGGCAGGAGTCTGAATAGCTCTCTCTTAGTAATGCTGTCAGCATCTTTCCTAGAGTAATGGCCTTGAGTCAAGTTACTAGAGGCTGAGTTTAGAAGCTTTTAGATATGATTTTTCTTGAAATGTGGTCACTATCCTTGGTTAGAGCTAGAGGTATGTGCAAGATCTTGCTAGGACATCTGCCTAGAAGTGTGGATTAAATAGGCCTGTATGTAAGGGTGCAGTACAAGTATTTTGCATCCTGTACCTATGGCCAAATAAGTAGTGAAGTTAAATCGACTAAGGCGGCATTGTAAAATTGAGCTTTACTGTCTTTTCTTGACGTTTGATACTGTGCTGTAGCCATTAAGACTTGCTCTTTTTGCACCTTACTGCAACAAAAATGATTTGCACTGCATGCAGTTGTGCAGTGAGAAATGTTCACATACCAGTAGAGGCCAGTATACACCACCTTAAATCAGGCAATAGCTATGGTAGTTCATGCAATAGAAGGGAATGGAAATAGAGGTTCCCTTCCTGCATGTTTTAAACTAACAAAGCAGCAGCTGTTCTGTCTTGTAAGCAGAAACTTTTACATGTGATCAGGTTCTTCAATCTGCAGTACCATTTTGTCAGCAGTGAAAGAAGCTTTGACATAAGCATATGGAGAGGAAAAAACAAACCAAACCAAATTTAGGAAGAAATTACTGTTCTGAATTAAATTCCTCTGAGTGTGTGCGAGTGTGTTTTCTGTTTTCTTTAAGGTCCCAGTCTCCCTATAGTGCTTCTTCTTACTCTAGAAGTTCATATACCTACTCAAAGTCAAGACTGGGTTCTTCTCGCACTTGCTCCTACTCTCGATCGTTTAGTCACTCCCATTCTCGTTCTGACTTGCCATCGCCACCATATCCCAGAAGAGGCAAAGGGAAGAGTCATCACAATCGTTCTAGGTCAAGGTCACATGGTTATCACCGTTCAAGGTCAAGATCACCCCCATACAGAAGGTACCATTCACATTCAAGGTCTTCAGTATGTAGAGGCCAGTCTCCCACTAAACATAAAAAACACCAGAAGAGAAGAAAAGGGAATGAGAATGAAGGAGTTCCCAATGCTGAATTGTTAGAAGGCATGAGAAAACGAAGAGAGCCAGTTACAGTAGCAGATGTTAAAATGGACTCTCTATTCCTGCTCCCAAGCAGAGATGATGCCACCCCTGTGAGAGATGAGCCTATGAAAGCAGATTCTATTGCTGTCAAACCAGTGTCTGAAAAGGAGAAAAAAAAGGAGGGTAAGCCAAAAGCAAAAACTGGCAAGACAAAGCAGAAAGTAGAAGTGGCTGTTCCTCCTAAGAAAGACAGTATAATAAAACCAGATAAAGCTTCCCAAGAGAAGGTGGACACTGATCATGAAATATCTCCTCAAACAGAACCTCCTGTAAAAAAAGTGAAGGAGGAGTTACAAAAGACAGACAATGTTAAAACATCTTCTCAAAAGTATCTTGGTAGTCCACGGAAAGGTCACCCAAAAGTGACAAAAGATCACTCAGAAACCAGACCAGCCAAGGAGAAAAAGGCAAAGAAAGACCATCCAAAAGAAACCAAGTCAGAGAAGCCCTCCAACAAAAAGGACAAGTCAAAAAAACCTGCGGAAAAAAGCAAACCTTCTAATGTAGAACCTGAAAAAAGAAAAGTAGAGGAAAAGGTTGATAAAGAACATGAAGCCACTTCCATAAAGGCATCTAAACCAGAAACTGCTGAATCAAAAACATCACCAAAGGGGAAGACTGAACCTGATGGTGAAAAAGGAGAGCAAACTCTGGAAAAGAATAAATCTGCTTTTCTTAACAACCCCGCCAAAAAGATTAAACTTATCCAGGAAACTGGCAATGAGATTGTGAGTGGAGAAAATGTGCCACCTGCAATTGAACCTGTTGAGAAACCTGAGCCAAGCAGCAGCAAAGTTAAACAAGAAGCAGTAAAGGGAAAAATGAGAAGAAAAGTAACAGCAGCTGATGGATCTAGTTCAGCTCCTGTAGATTACACCAGGTACCTCATATTTCTTTTCGTATTGTTTCTTTCCTCCTCCCCCTGCACCTCCCCAGAGATGTAAAATTCTTTATGGTGACTAATGAAAGGAACAACTAAATTCATGTTAAATGAGTGAAGAATCTGTGATCTTTCCTGTTAAATTGTACTTGGGTCAAAATCAAATTTTGTTAAAGAAAACAAGCAGTCTGTACTGCACAGAAAGCTAACAAGGTTAATTCATTGGTGACATGTTGTTTGACCCTTACTTCTGGGAATTTTTTTTTCCTCTCTTCTTGTTCATTCCACGCTGACTCTTTGAGGAGTTCCCTCTATGTCTTCCTTCAAATCCAGCTTACTGCTAAAGGCAAGGATAACAGACATGTCTATATCATGCAATATTTTTCATTTTTAAAATTGCAAGGTAATGTAATGATCTACTTTTGTCAGTACGACATGAAATTATACCCTGTGGAAATAGCAGCTTGGTTGCCAATACACTGTACTGATTGTAGCTTTGAGCACAGTGCCATGTTGACACAGTCACACTGCTTCCAGCTCAGTGCCAGCTTTTTTGGCACTTACCTTGGAGATCTCTCTTCTAGATTCCATTGTCTGACATGTGGAAAAAAGAAAAGTGGTCTAGTGTGCAGCTGTTATTACATTTCAACATCTAAAGAAGCAGGACAGAGCAAAATTAAAACATTTAAGACATCACTGGAGACTTAAGATAATGTCTTGCAGTTTTAAAAATGTACATTTTTCTAGAGACAAACACTGAGGCATGAGGATAAAACTTTGGTTGTGTATACCTCTTCATAACTGCTTGCTTACATGTTGAAACAAGAATGTGTATCTAATTTATCTACCATTGGTAGAAGTAGGACATGAAGGAGTTAGCAGATCACACAGTGCCCAATCTGATATTCTTGTGTTTGTGTTAATTAAATGTAGAGTAGGAAGATACTAAATTAATTGATAGCTCATATTCTTAGCTAGTGGACTCTTCCTTTCTCTTGTCTGTTCTCTGAATTGAACATCTTTTGAAAAAATACTGAAGATTTAAAATTGAAACACAAGCCATTTTATGAAGTGTTACAAAAGATGGCAGTGCGTGTATCTCACCCATTATTAATGTATGCTTTTTTGCTCATAGTGCTAGTTCTGCTGGGGGAAGCCCCATTAGAAAGACTGAAATAAAGCCAGATACAAAAGGAACTGTCATTAAGACCATGGAGAAGCATAATAATGATATAGCAGCCCCTGCTGAAGACGTCATTATTATGGTCCAGGTCCCTCAGTCAAAGCAGAACAAAAATGGCTTTCAGTCTGAAGAGAAAGACTTTAAATCTACCCAACTGTCCACAAACATAGGAAAACCTGCGACTGTTGTAAAAAATGTGAATGCTAAACCATCAAACCCTGTGAAACACAGTAAAAAAGAGACAGAGCCTCTGGAGGAAACACAGAAAACTACAAAAGAGGCGAGTTATGAAAACTCCCAGCAGGATGCAAAAAGTTCAGAAAGTTTGATGTTGAATGAAAAAGACAAAACAAAAGACTGGGATCATTCTTTGTCAGACAAGGACACTTCTGAGAAGAGAAAGAGCAGTGTTCAGAGAGAAAAAGACCACTCAGAACATGCAACTGGAAAAGGAAATGGAAAAATTATTTCTCAATCTTCCAAAGACAGCAGATCTTCAGAGAAACACGGTACTGGCTGTGGATCTGCTGCTAAAGACTATATTCCTAACCGAGACAAAAAATCTGACCATGATGGCAACAGAGATCATTCTAGTTCCAAGTGTAGAAATGAAAAGAGTGAATTAGCAAGGAGAAAAGACTCCCCTTCTCAAAATAAAGAATCTACATTAGTAAAGAAGAGTAAGACAAGAGACAAACGAGCAGAGCCATCCAAAAAGGGCACAGGAGATGCCAAAAGGAGCAGCTACAGTCCTCCGTGTGAGCAGAAGCAGTCTGATCACAAAGCTGCTCGTGATTCCAAGCATACATTGAGGGAACACAAACCTCTAGGTAAGAATTCGGGAAGAGAGAAAGAGAAGCACGTACCAGAAGTAAAAAGCAATAAAGAGAAAGAGCCAGGTGGTAATAAACCACCTTTGAGACAAGAATCACCAGACGTAAAAAATGAGAAAGAGAACGTGGCTGGACAAAATGTCAAGCCCAAGCCTCAGGTAAGCAGCTCCTCGTGGCTTTCTTCTGATCTAACTCAAGAGACCGATGAGGCTGCACTTGTACCAGACTACAGTGAAAGTGAGAGTGAGAGTAATGTATCTGCAAAAGATGAGGAAGCTGCAGGAAAAAATCTTACAGAGCCAGAAGAAAAGGCTGTTGATAAGGCCAAAGAGGATATGGCAGCACCTGCTGCAGCTGACCAGCCTGAAGCAAGCAGAAGCCAAAGTCAAAGCAGTCCGAGTGTTAGCCACAGAGTTAGTCAGACTCAAAGCCACAGCAGCATTGCCAGTGCAGGAGAGAGTCAAGACAGCAAGAAAAAGAAAAAGAAAGAAGAGAAGAAGAAGCACAAGAAGCACAAGAAGCATAAGAAGCACAAGAAGCATAAGAAGCACATTGAGAACAAAAAGGAATTGGAAAAACACAAACACAAGAAGAAAAAATCGAAGAAGAGCAAAGATAAAGAGAAAAATGGCCAAAACATGAAATCTGTCCCTACATAGAATGAAAGACTATAAAAAAATTACTGAATTCCCAAGTATTAAATTTTGTTAAAATGTAAATGAATTCAAGTGTTGCAAATAATAACATGAAATACCCTGTGCTGTTCTAGCGCTGCTTGATTCTTTGATTTTTACATTGGAGCTTTATAAAAGTGAACATTTTGTACAGGATTGTGAGTTGTGGCCGTGTAACATGAAAGTTTTTGCTGGGGCATCTTATTTTTAATCACCGTTAATTAGTTTGGGTAGAGTTCACTGTACTGTGAAAATTTTCACAGTTGAATATTTTTTTTAGTTGCCTGGCAGAAGAAGCTGGTATCAGATATAAAGTATCAGCAGAATGATTTGCAGAATACATTACGGCCCAGTTATGTCACTTTTTGGTTACAATAAAAAGTTTTCAGTGAAATATCCAATGTGATGAGACTTTGAGTGACAGCTGAACATTAGCAAAGACCAGTGACAGAAAACAGCTCCCAGTAAAAGCTCGCTGACAGCTAACGTGTATGGAAAATAACGTGTCCGTGGGTTTAATTTTGAAAAGACGGGTAGGACTAAATCTTTGGAACTGCTGCAATGTGGGGAGGTACTCCAAGAGGTGCACTTTTTTCATTTGCCAAGTGGACTTGGTTTTACATTGAAAAGATAATATATGGCCCCAAACATACAGCCACTATTAACGGCTGGTACTGACTGTTTTAAAATAACGTTCTATATGAAGCTGTCACGTTTCAACACTGTTCCAGTTCGGTTAGACAGCTGTTGTCATTTGCCAGCAAACATTTACACATATACTTTAAGATGCCCTTTAAACTGTATTTCCTCTCATAACTATGCTGACCACCAAGATGTTTGTATTTTTTAAACTGAAGCTTTTAGCATTTTCCTGTGGCGATGCCATGATACAGAACTACCCCTTCCATTAAACGTGGGGTTCAGCAGGTGAGTTTGGTACAAGAAGAAAGCCCACTAGAAAAGCAGGCTTCTGCTTTAAACTACTTTGAACAATGACAGGAAATCTAGAAAATGTAAATTCAATTAACTTGATAATTTTAAGATGGATGTTAAAAAAAAAAATTAAAAGAAACAAAGGTGGCAGTGTTGGTATTGCTCAACTGTCAGAAAGGCAGCATGGTGAGAAATATTCTCGTTGTGCATTAAAGGCAGAACACCCGGTAACGACTGAACTCAGTAGTGAAAGCCCTGGACTGTTTGGCTATGGGATCTGCCCCCAAAGAGTTCTGGTTGAAAGCACTATAGATTAAAGCAGCCTTTTAGAGCTTCCTGCTTGCAAAGACCATTTTGTTCAAAAGGTGTCATTGTTTATAGGCACTGTTACTGGGGTATATAACAGTGCAGAAATAGTAAATAGTAATAATTCATCTTGCTTCTCAGTGGAGGTGATTATCACATTTTAAATATTGGGTTAAACATTGAGCATCCTGTATTTCTGGTGGTGAAAACAAGAACAAGTCAGAATTAGTACTGGATTTCACTTCCTGTAGTTTGTGCCTTTTCATGTCAAGGCATTCTTGGGGGACTTCAGGTGTTTTCTGCACAAGGTAAAACACGCTTTCCAGGAAGCCACTCAGATGTTTACTTCCCAGAATCAAAGAGCACAGGTCCATCATAGTCATTAAATGTGCTCATCTAGCGTTTCCTAAGCGTGCTCCGGGGAACTGGTGTCACCAGAGTAAACATGTCCATGTGTGGGGATTTAAGGCAGCCTTAGACTCTCCCTTTGCATCGTCTGTGCTCATGACGATGAGGCCATTGAAAACAGATTTCTTCTGCACCATTCTCTGAACATACTTTGGTCTAAGGAAATACAGAAAATTTAGGACTCTGAAATAGGATTCTCACTTGAGTTGGAATGTGTTAAGTATGCTTTATTATCAGAATAATTAGTAAACTTGCAATGAAGTAAAATTTTGGATGTTTCTTTACGTAATAGCTGCTGTGCAGGAAGGGAAGCCTGGGGTAGACATCAAGACTGATGCTCAGTAAGGATGATAAAGGGCTGGGCTGGATTCTGCTGGTGGCTGCAGCACCTCCTGCGCCGAGCAGAAGGCAGGCTTACACCAGGGGTCTGGGAGCTGAACCCGGCACTGGTGTAGCTGCTGGCCAGAGACGGGCTATGGGTGCAGTTCCTGCTTGTAATTCTTATTTCTTTACCATATCCTAGGATAGGTAAGTAGCAGGGTGGCCGTGTAGTCTGAGGCGTTGGGCTCAGCCTAGAATGACAAGAAGCCCACCCTGGCTGACGTGGTGGGAAGGGGGACAGAACAGGAGGACGACAAAGGCAGCTGTTAAAGGAGCGGCTGAAAGCTGGTCACTCCTGCGTACAAGGAGAGCAAGTGTGGGCTGGAGAGCCAGAGGGCTCTGCTGCTAACGCTAGCCACAGGGAAGCAGCAGGTCCTCTTCGGAGAAGGTGCCAGCAATGCAGTCCTTCAGAAGGGCCTCGCAAGGGCTGTCAGTTGGGTCCTGGGACAGGGACAGCGGGGCCATCAGCCTGCAGCTCTGCAGCAGCTACAGGTACCACTGAAACACTTTTGATGGGGGATGCTGTTCTGGGGGTTGCATTTGGGGTTTTTTAAACATTTTGTTGAGCTACAATTATTTTTTTGTGATCAGGGATTTGTGCTGATCGTCTCTCTCTGGAGAGCACCCTGACATCCTTTGCCACCCAAAGCTTCCCGCTCTGTTCCTGAGAGGAGCGATGGCCACAATGGGGAATGACTCCCGTGAGTAACGGCTTCCCCAGCAGGTTGGGATTGTGTGACTGCCCAAAGGCAACAGACGTGGCTGGTGCTCCAGCCCTGAGTGTTGCTGTGTTGACAACCTAGAGTGAATTCTGGGGCCTTTCCTCATCGCAGCCAGACTTAACCACATTTTCCATTAAACACAGGAAAATGCGTTTCGTCACTCCGCTATCACTAGTACAAGACTTGGAAAGATGTCATTGCTCGTGGAAAGATCTGACATCAGTAGGGTTACCTTCTGGGCTAGATACTTGCTTTTTTCACCAAGTTACAGTCAGGAACAGGAAGACTTGACCTGATAATTCAATTCAAGACTCTAGAGGGAAAGGAAGGTAGCCTGAGGCACAGAAATCAGAGTGTGGGTTTGTTGGACTTTTGGCAAACTGTTTCCTGACCAGTAAATTTCAGTGGCAGCATTAGGCTTCTTCCAGTGCTTCTGGGTTGGATGTAGAGCTGGTTGTACTGGGTGCTCCTGTAGAGAACTCGACTTTTAAATATGTTTTCATGCAATAATATTGTGTCATCTCTTTTCAAATGTCATTTCCCTGCAGTCATTGCTGAGGGAATGGCTCTGCCACAAAGGATCCTCTTTCCCCTGGAGAAGATTTGCATGGAATGGCAGCAGCAATGGAGAGCTGGAGCGGGACTCCACAACCTGGGCAATACGTGCTTCCTCAACTCCGTCCTGCAGTGCCTGACGTACACCCCACCTCTGGCCAACTACCAGAGTGCTCTTGGGAGCACAACACTCGTGTGAGTGCTTTCATGAACATCTCCCTGTAAGTCTGTTGGGCACTTCACAAGGATTCCCAGAATCTGGCATTTGATTTAGGAGAAAAGCAGCCCTTCTTTGACAAGCCCCTGTGTTGGTGTTCTCTGAACGCTCAAGCCTAGAAGCCACTTGTATCTCGATGTGTTCATCTTCAGAAGGACACCTCTTTCTAGCCCCGGGTCTTAGACCCCATTCCTGCAAGTTAAAGTCTCTTTGCTTATTGCACAGAAAACTTATGACAGTTTAGCATCCCTCTGAAGAACATTTTCTACGTACTAAAACGTCCCGGGATTGTTGGGACATTGGCAGCTTGGGAGAAGAAGAGTGGAGACTGTTCTTATAACTTCAAGATCTCCATTAAGTTTCCCATCACTACGGGTATTTTGCTAACCGGAGAAGCTTGCTTCCCTCCCTCCCTCTTCAGGTTGTCAGCAAGGCTTCTGCATGATGTGCAGAACAGAAGCGCACGTTAACAAGGTCCTGCAATCCTCAGGCAGTGCCATCCAGCCTTGGGCTGTTGTCAGTGTTCTCACATGTAAGACATTTGAGGTGCTTTTACAGGTTTTCTGCTGTTCTTGTAGGTCAGAACTTCTTTCTTAAGGAATAAGACGACATTTTGAGCCTGGCATGCAGGAAGACGCCCATGAATTCTTACGCTGCGCTGCCGATGCCATGCAGAGAGCTTGTCTGAGTGGGAGCAGTGAGTAAGCACAAACAAATTACTTCTCCAATGTTCCTGAGCCCCCTGGACACCTTGATGCACTCCCATCAAGGAAACCCTACACCCAGGGCTTTCAGACAAAGCAAAACTCTTGGAGGAGCTAACTCTCTGCCTTACCATTTACTTCCAGCTTGGACATCTCTTCTCGATCAACTACCACTGTCCATCAAATATTTGGGGGCTTTCTGAGATCCAGAGGTATTTTTCCACAACCATTGCTCTCCTTGGAATTGTCTGTGTCCTTCTGTCTGCCTGTGATGAACAGCTGGTGGTGTGACTGGCGTAGTAGCTATGAAGGACATAAACAGGCACAGCCTTCCCCTATCACTGAGCATTTCCTGGGCCAGGTCGCGGGAGAACTGGAGGTAAGAAAGGCTCCACTTCCTGCGCTGCTCCGGAGTCATTCGCAGCTCTGCTCTTTTTTTCCCTCGGGAAAAGCAGAGCCTGGGGCAGAGGGTAAAACTCTGCAGGGGTGGGAAGCTTGGCCTTGTGCTGGTGACCCACGGGGTTTGTGTGCTGCTGGTGTCTGGGGTGGAAGGGCTGAGGTGGGGACCCTCTGAAGAGCGCACGCTGCCCCAGACCCAATCTGACAGACCCACAGCAGAGTGCAGCTGTTGCTTTCGTACTTCTCATCAGCTCTTTGTCCTGCTCCTTCCCAGAGCTTTGACCTGCAGGAGGAGGGTGACAGTCTGTCGGGGGAAGAGGAGCTGCCCTGAAGAGAAGCCCCCGTCTGCCTCAGCCCTGCACCCTGGGACTGTTCTTCCCTCTGCACTGGATCTCGGGGGCTACTCAGAGCTGCCCTTGGCAGAGTGAATCTTCTCAGGCCCCGAGAGCTCTGGGGATGTCGTTACTGCAGGTTTCTTCAAGGCAAAGCTGGCCAGGAGAGAGAAGCCATGTTTGGGCCTGCAGGGCAGGGTCTTGCCAAGATGCTTTAATGGTACCTACTGGAGGAAACAATCACTAAATAACTTTTTGTATAAAGCTTTGAGCTCGCATCCTGCTGCCCTTCTGTCAGCAGGCAGCCCAGTTACTGTCCAGTGCCAGCCCAGCTGCCAGCCCTCGCCATCGCCTTCACAGCCAGCGCTGCCTCTGCCCATCTTCTGCCTCTGCTTAACTTTATAACCTCTGCCCAGCTTATAAAGTTAAGATACACATACAGAAATACAAGACTTCACCTGATTCTTTTTACTCAAAATGGAACCACGCTAACAGAGTGTACTGGTTTGGCTGGGATAGTTAATTTCCTTCACAGTAGCTTGTATGGCGCTGTCTTTTGGATTTGTGACCACACCAGCGTGGATAACACTCCGATGCTGTAGCTGTTGCCGAGCGGTGCTTGCCCAGCGGCCAGGCCTTCCCTGTGTCTCATGCTGCCCAGCCGGGGAGCAGGCTGGGGTGGTCAAGAATTTGGGAGGGGACCCAGCCAGAACAGGTGACCCCAACTGACCAAAGGGATATTCCATACCGTATGATGTCGTGATCAGCAATGAAAGCTGGGAAAGGAGGAGGAAGGAGGGGACGTTCAGAGTTACGGCGTTTGTCTTCCCAAGTCACCGTTACGTGTGATGGAGCCCTGCTCTCCTGGAGATGGCTGCCTGCCCACAGGGAGTGGTGAAGGAACTCATTTCGTTTTGCTTGTGCAAGCAGCTTTTGATGTACCTATTAAACTGTCTCATCCGACGAGTTTCCACACTTTTACCCTTCCAATTCTCCTTCCCCCCCCTCTCCACCCCCAACCAGGGGGGGAGTGAGCGAGTGGCTGGGTGCTGCTGAGCACAGCACATTTCAATTATGTTGATCAAACTTTTAAGGCCAGTGTATTTCCTGCTTAATTTCAGTAGGATGTCAACATCTGATTAACATTGATACTGCGTGTTCATCTCAAAATGAAAATTTCTTATTGAATTTGTTTGAAAAGTACTGAAACACTTAACTTTGGGGTGACGTGAGTGACTACATCTGTCGGACCCCTCACAAGGCCTGTGGAAGTGTTAGTTCTCCCTCACGAATGTCCCACGCTACCTAACACTACAGCAGCACTGGAAAACCCAGACTGAGTTCTTTTCCACCCAAAATGAAACATTTATTTGGATTTTCATAAGTATTTTAATGATGCAACAAAATCCCTTTTTCCTCTAAGTGAAGCATATTTCTGAGGAAACTACGTTCTCTATCACAAAGAACACTGGTGAAAAACACTCGGTCTCTTCCAGCATGGCTCTGAACTTCTGAAGTAGAATTCTGGTGCTGGAGGTTGGGCTAAGCATAGGAGCTTTCTCCCTCAAAGATGTGGTTTCTTAGGAGGGCCGGCAGAGAAACAAGGGAGGTTGGTATCACTGCAGAGCTTGGCTGTGGAGTGTGTTGCTCTTTCCCTGCTTTTCCTGCCCTTTGCTCTTTCCTGGGGGGATAGCAAGGGGACCTCCCTAGCTGTTCCCTTGCTCCCATTCTGCATCTCTCCCACCCCCAGGATACGCACCACCCGCACCCATCAGTGTCATGAAGGCACCAGAGACACCCACAACCACCAGCTGCCTCCATCTCCCGGGATGGGATCTCAAGGAGCGAAGCATCCCCGAGTCACGTCACCTGACCGTACGCTTGCTAAGGGCTTTGTAAAGGAGCCCCCGGCAGCGCCGTCTGTGGGGTGGGTCTGTACTTTGTGGGTGTGGGGTCTTTGGCCGCCCGGGGAAGCGGGCTGGGGCTGAAGGCCGGGGCTGTGCAGAGGCCATGGCTGTGATGCGCTCTGGCCACTGTGACATCACAACGGCTGAGCCACGGTGGGGATGGTTACAAGAGGCAGTGCTGCCCCAGTGCGCCCTGGGCCAACGGTGAGTGCACACGCGTCGGGAGGGAGGCTGGGCTGGGCTGGGCGAGGGACGGGGTAGAAACGCAGCCCCCTCCGCAGGGCCCAGCTGCTTGCGGAAGCACCTTTGGCAGGGCCCGGTGACGCCCCCGCCAAGGCTGGGCGTAGGCCTTGCTGCCTCGCAGCTGCCTCGCCCCCTCTCCTACCTGCCCCCAGTGCCCTACGGCTGCCCTCCCCTCTCCCCCCGCCACCGGCTCCCTGCCTGCCAGCCCCACTGAAACCCTTCTCCCCTTCCTCCTGCAGGCCATGGCTGTCATAACGTTACTCGTCCAGTTGCTGAAAAGCATCATCCAGCACACGCAGCTGGTTGGTGACAAGGTGGATGAGGCCGTGGGTGACGACATGCAGCAGCGTGCGGCGCGGCTGAGCCAGGAGATGACGCGGCTGCTGCAGGAGGTGAATGAGCTGGAGCAGAGGAGCCCCAAGCAGAGCGGCTTTGGCTGGCCGGCCCTGCTCTTTGCTGCCTGGCAGCAGTGGCAGTTCTGGGCCACTGCTGGGCTCCTGGTCCTGTTCCTTGGTCTCTGCTGGTGGCTCAGGAAAAGGAGCCCTGAGGTGGACAGCAGCAGCAAAGAGGAGAGCTCCAGCAGGGACACAGAGCGGGAGGAGGAGCAGCAGGAGCAGCCACCGATCGGGGTGGGCAGCACCTTTGAAGGTTGGAGTCCCTGTGAGGACGACGCTGTCTACTGCCTGCTCGTGCCCCCCCATGGGCACGCCTTCCACCTGGAGCCGGGCACCCCAGGAGAGATGCCGGCAAAGATGCAGCAGATGGAGCTGCCACGCAAACATGCAGCAGTCCAGGTCCCGGACTGCAGGGCGTCCCTGAGCAGCAGTGACACCACCTGTGTGCGCTGCAATCAAGTGGATGACCTGCTCAGCCTGGTGGTGGAGCTGAGAGAAGAGGTCGAGAGACTAAGAAGTATTAGGGAGTGTGAAATGGAGATTGATTGGTGGTGGAACACCCTAGCACCCCTAATGCAACGGGAGCAAATGGGAGGCTCCAAACAAGGCAGGTAATCCCTCATCCTCTTGCTACCAGGCAGAGAAGGAGGGGACCTAAGAGATGGGGGAGGCTGGAAACAGGTCCCCACTCAGGGAGGCAGGAAAATCCTCTCCTGACCTCCCTCACCCTCCATGGTGTCTCTTCACAACAGATTCGGTGCCCTGGAACGTTTGAATGAAGAAGATGTGGAGCCGGCAGCCAGACGCCACGTGGCCAGCCATTCACCTCCCCCTCCCCCCTCTGATAAGATAGGGGAGGGACAAAAGAAGAGAATTCATGGGTTGAATAAAAAGAAATAATTTACTAAATATAAAATACAAAATATATAAATATAAACATAGTGAGTCCAAAAAGAAACAGGTAAAATGCAACAGTGGCTTACCGAGTGCGGACACACACACACACACACACACACACACACACGCACGCGCACACACACACACACACACACACACCCCCAACACAGCCGGATGAGCAGAGGGCATGCAGGAGAGAGAGAGGGAGAGAGAGAGCCCGCCCACCTGAGCATGACATCACATGGTATGAAATACTGCAATGAAAATTAACTCCATCCTGGTCGAAACCAGGACAGTGATTAATGGATCAGTTAACTTGGCAATGAAACCAACTTTTAAGTGCCCTGAAAGTGAACTGTCTTCATTATAATACTAAAAAACACACCCACAGGTCAAAAAGACCCTGCCCGGGTTAAGACCCTTCCCCTGAGCATTAGTAGTATTAGAAGTGTTAGGTAAGCTGTATTATAATTGTATGTTAATTACTAACCAATCAGTACCTAGTAGGCGTGTTATGGAAAAGTACTAACTTCTGATTTTTGTGTATAAAAGGAGCATGAAAACCTGCTGGTGGGGTGCTTGATTTGTGGAAAAGTCCATGGAGCACCCGGGCCTGAATAAATACACCCTCTCTGCTGAGCGTGTTCCGAGGCGTCACTGCACGCCGGGCACAAAGCCGCTTTTCAGGGAACAGCACCAGTGCCTGGGTTTGTTTTATCCTTGCTGCAGAACGTGGCACAGCTCCTTGCTGAGCTTCATGAGCTGGGTTCTGCCTCACCCTCCAGGGCACAGAGGTCTCTGTTAAGGTCCTGTGGTTTCTTGTACGAGCCAGTTTAACCAGTGCAGTGTCACCTGTCAGTTTGCTCTGGCTGTGCTGTGTGTCACCAAGCCAGCAACTCCTGAAAATGCTGAGCCGTGTGGGCCCCAGTACCTGTCCTCAGGGTGCCCCGCGTGTTACAGCCGCTGGCCAGTTGTCCTGCTGTCAGTCGGTTTTTGAGCCTGGTGGTCCAGCAGATGTTCAACCCATGTAACAGTCTGTTTATCCTGCCTGGTTCCTGGAACGGGGTCCTGGAGGGTCAGACTGAGAGGTCCCTCCACACTCTCCTGCAGCTCATCAAACACTGCCAGATCCTGTGTGCACAGCTGGGGACGGGGGAACACATCACTGCAGCCTGGTCCACCAGGTACACAAGACAGCATACATGTGCACACAAAGGCACCCGTGTCCTGCACATGCCCATCATGCCCCCTTCATCCTTCCTGTACCCTTTGCTCATGCACACGCATGCTCAGCACAAGCAGAGCACAGGGAAAAGTCGCTTCCTTCACACACAAGTGCACACAAGCGCACATGAATCTGCAAACACACGAGTGACCCGCCTCCTGCTTGAGTGCACCCTGCACGTGGGCGGGCACTTGCTTGCATCCTGTGCGTGCTTACACACGTGCTGCTGACAGCACACGTATCTCCTGTACAAGCAATACCCGTATCTATCGATAGTCCTCGCGCCAAGCGCACAGCTGTGTGCACGCAAGCCTTGTTACCCATGCTCAGTCCTCTCACGAATGTCTACATACACCCTTGCCCACGCCTGTGCAACTCACATCCTTGGCAAACATCCAGGTAACGGGCAGGTCGGAGCGGGTGGCAAAGGGCACATGTCCAGGTGAGACAATGTGCGCTCCTCCCAATCCCCATAAACCCTCCCTGGACCCCTGTACAACTGTACAACTCACCTCGACCCCATATATCCATCCTGGAGTCCCATATATCCCCAAATACCCCCTCAAAACCCCCCAGAAGCTGTATACCTTGAAGGCCATATACTCTCAGATTCCCCAAATATCCCCTTACAGCCCCCAGACCTCCACATAGCCTGTATTTCACCACCCTCCCCATTCAAGGCCTCCACGTTCCATCCCCTGTGCCCCATGCCCTGGCCCTACCCCCTCACATGTCCCATGTCCCCTGCTCACTCATGTTCCTCTGCTTCTCCAGAAAATGCAGGGCATCCATGATGATCTCCCGAAGTGCCTCACACTGCCTCGACCCTGGGACCAGTAAGGACTGGGGGTTTCCAGGGGTTTCTGGAGTCCTGATCAGGGCTTAGGGATACTGGGAAGGGTCAGGTATCCCTGGGGATTCCTGAGGTCCTAAGTAGGGCCAGAGGGTCCCAGGAAGTCCCCAGGGTGTCCCTGGCCAGGGTTGGGTGATTCTCAGAGTCTCAGGAAAGGTTGGGATTCACAGAGGTCCCTGGGGTCCAGGTTAGGAGTGGGGAGACCGTGGCATGGTTGGGAGTCCCTAGGGTGCTTGTCTGGGGTAGGTCCCTGGGGTCCCTGTTTAGGAAAGGGGTCCCCAACTGCCTGGAATCCTGGCTGGCATCAGGATGAGGGCCTTGGCTGAAGTGGGGAACCCCAGAGCGTTCTCAGGGGTCCTGCTCAGGGTGGGAGACTCTTGGGATGGAGGTCCCTGGTGGGATGGAGGTGCCAGTCAGGATGGGGCTCCTTGGGCAGGGTCCCATTGGGTTGGGTGTCCCTGGGTGTGATGGTTTAGCCCCTGCCGGGGTCTGAGACCACGCGGCCACTGCCCCTCCCCCACAAAGGGAGTGAAAATACAAAGCCCCAAGACTGAAATAAGGAGAGGTCTAATACAACAATGCAATAGCAACACAACAAACAACAACAATAACAGTAATAGTGATAGCAATGAACAGAGCAAAATAGCTACCAAATACAGCAGTTTGAAGCACGATGTACAAAACCACGAGTGCACCGCGCTCCCGCGCCAGGAAAAATGTGACCTGCCAGGATGTGACGTCTGCATGGTATCTGAATAACCCGGCTAGAGCTCCCCCCCCACTGCTGGGGAAACTTAACCCTATCCTGGTTAAACCAGGACACTGGGGTTCCATGACGCACCCACGGTGACAGAGGCAAGTGGCACAGCAGCCTGGACAAGGGCCTCAAGGCACTGTCGATATCGGGGGTCACTGACGGGGGCCCCAGTAATGTCATGGCAGAGCCGTGACCACTGAATGGCGGGCCCAAAGCAGAACAGGCAGGTGTGCACCCCAGGGAGCCAGGGGCCAGCACCAGCATCAGGAGCACCCACCACGCCATGGCCCCAAAGCACAGCACCCAGATGCCTGGGTGTCCAGGCAACAGCAGGGTTCCTAGGTGGAGCCCGGGCACCAGGGTTCCAGGGGACAATGGGGGTCCTACGCTGGTCCCAGATGCCCGGGTCCCCTCCTGAGAGGAGTGGGGATTTTCCTGTTAAAAACCTTCGTTCAAACTGCCTTCGAGCACTACATTAATTTTTCTTGGTTTCTCCATCTGTCTAGCCTTTTCCCTGCACCTTTCTTCCTCTTTCTGCTCCTCAGTCTTCTCCCTTATCTTATTTTCCTGTTTCTAGTCCTCTGCCCTTCTTCCCATCAGCTTAGCCTGAATGCCCAGGTGTCCCTGTGCTCTGGTATTTACCTAGCACTGCCCTAGGGAAGATCCGTGGCTTTAGGGCTAGGGATCATTTGGGAGCTGATCTCCTTACGTAGACGGCAGAGCGAGGTGTAGTTAAAGCAGAGCTTGTTCCCAGCTGGTGCTCTATGCATCTTGTTGAAGCCGCAGGCTGTGGATCTTATTCTGTGCTTATTGCTCCCAGGGAGGCTGCACAGGAGTGGTGTTGGGGGCTGGAGGGACAGGTGGGGCCTGCTGTGATTCCTTGTAAATATGAACTGAACTTGTCCTAATGCACTTGAATGAAGCCAGACTGACTGCATGATGTCTGACAAAAAGAGCAGCAAGTAAGGCACTTGTAGCTGGCTTTTTTAGGCAGTCTTCATAGGGGAGCTTTTGATATTGACCGATTTCTGGAAGGCAAGACAGCAGTGGGGAAAGAAAACTGCAGCTTGTCTGAATGATTTCTTCACTGTAGGCAGGGTCCAGGCCACCTGCTAACCAGGGCCTTACTGCAGTTCATGAACACAGAAAATGAGCTATCTGTAAGGAAAGTTTCAGTAGAAGTAAGGCTAAATTTGCACCTCTGTATCTGATGCAAAGAAGAGATTACTGGGCAGGGCCTACATCTCAAATGCATGCCTGTGTTTAATGCAGGCTGTCAGGGTCTTTTCAGGGGTACTTCTGAACTGCAGGTTGTGTGCCTGACTGGTGCTGAGTCCTGGGATGAGCCAGCTCCTGCTGAGAGTTTTAGCTCAGAGGATGTGATAGGCTGGAAACCATCTTTGTTGTGGACCCCAAATGTCAGCGGTGTGGATATGTTGCTGATGGCCCCCTGGCCTGGAGATGTGGGAAGTTTTGGCAACAGTCTGGTAAGGATTTCGTTTTCTGCTGGAACGGGTTTCCAGATGGCTTTAACAAACGATTGCCTTTCTGCTTGCTGTGGCTATCTGCAGCAGGGCCCTCCTGTTTGTTTGTATTTAACCAGTGTAAGGGCTTTGCAGGAGGACTGGCTAAAACAGCCTTCTCTCGATGGAGATCACTAGCATTTGTGTAGAAAAGCAGAGGTTCAGTCAGCAAAGCTCATAGTGTAGTGTTGTGCTCAGACCATGATCTCTGTCTCCTGGAGATACTGTTCAGCTGGACTCATATTCCAACTAAATCTTTCCAAGTCCTACAGAACAGAGTCCCACGGGCTCATGATGTTGTAGTTAGAGCGCTCAATGGCAATGTTTGATTTGCCATCGCTTTGCCAAGGCAAAGCCCATTTCAAGATAACAGTCCCACACAAAGCCAGGACTGCAGTCTTCTCAGTCTTTTGCAGCTTTCACACTGCCAGGGTGTTGATGCTGTTTCATCAGAAGTGCAGTTCATCCTAATCCTGGGATTTCTTTCCTGGCCTGTCTGGACTAAGCAACCCCTGGTCATTCACTAACTGGTCCTGCTCTACCTTCAGCCTAGGTAACTTTCTGTTCCTCATTCCCATGTTCTTCTGAATGAAACATCACAGTTGTGATAAACATGAAAAGGCTGAATGTTTACATCATTAGATCTCGTATGTGTGTTGTTTCCTTGTACAAATAGTATTTTATGTAATAGCCTCTTCATTTCCCTGTTCTGTGTTGGTAGCTCTGAACATTTAATTTGGTCTACAGGGGTCTACTGAACCCTGAAGCAGTGTTCAGGAGGCCTTACCAGAGATTTCTTCAACCGCATTAAAATAAAAGCTGCTTGCTCCCTACAGCCAAGCAACTGCACACCCACGTCCCATTTCACCTCCTGGACACACACCACCGCTGGCTTCCAGCTCTCTGCCTGGCTCGTGCCCTGCACCGGGGAGGAAGAAAGGTCCTACGTCAGCAAACTGCGGCTGCAGTGCCTGCACACTGGGAGAGAGCTGTAACGAGGAATTTTAATGGGCACTAAATACAACAGGCAACTTGCCCGTGTTTCAGCCAGTGCCTGCTCTGGGGTCTGCAAGGCAGGCGGTGCTCCAAGGGGCTCTTTACAGGGGCTGTCTGCAGGTCTATGTCAGGGGTACTGAAAGAAGGAGCAGAGCCATGTCTGTCACTGTTTTACAGGACATTTCAAGACAAAGCCCCAGACAAACCCCCCCTCTAGCCAATAACTCAAACCCTCCCCAATCCCAAGTCCCTGGCAGGCAGGCCTTTTTCAGTCACTTTTGCTGTGAAGCAGCAAGCCCCACGAATGTGACACACAGGGTGTTTTGAAACTAGGCTGTGCCAGATCTCCAACACATGGCCCTGAAGGGGATCCTGGGACAAGGACACGAACCAGAGAGCTGCTTGCAGGGGCTTTTCTCATCCTGTAGACACTATGAGCCAGAAGCAGCCCTCAGATTGCTCCAGAGCCGCTTCAGACCTGACTATTGGTGCAGGTGCTGGGGCCAGCAGTAGCTGTTTGCACCGGGTTTAGAAAGGTGTGTTCAACATTTCCAACACCCTTGGATGGCTGCAACATGCCACATTGAAGTGCTAAGGCTTGGACAATAAGCCCAAGCCAGAGTTGACCTATAGATGAATCCTGTATGTTTTATAACTGACAAGCATTGTATCAATAGGTATTGTACTAAATTATAACAAACCACCTATCCTGATGTAAAAGGTGGGAATATTGAAACCTGAACAATAGGTCTTGAACCAAAATTGCTAATTCAGTATGTAGTCATTAGTGAAATATGTATAGAAAATGTAACTTAAACATCATAAGACATGTATCCTTCTTTGTGTGTGTAAACAAGATAACAAGACCACAATAACAGGGCCACAGAGACAGTTGTCTGGCCCTGCGACCTGGTGTGTGACCTTGCTCATAAATCACCTCGATAAGCTGGGAAAACTCCCTTATTTTTTTCCTGAGCCCCAGCCAGACTCTGGGAAAATCTAACGTGAGACTGACTCCAGATATTTCCACTTAAAACGAAAGGTGCCAGCTATTCTGGCTTACTGATTTCAGGTATATAAGGCTGGCCCCGCTCACAGCGACTTTGGATGCCTCACCTATGGGTGCACGCACCGCGTAGGATTTCCCACTTGCAGGGAAAGGCTCAACAAATCCTCGCTGTAACCGGGGCTGCCCAGCACCTGCGGATCTGGATGATGGTAGCGTATGCAAGTGGTGAGGTATCTTTCTTAATCACTATTCTCTCTCTCAGGTAGTAATGATTTGATGCATTACCCTGTATTTTCCTATTTGTTTAAGTGCACTATTCTGTCTTTTCTTACTGTATGTTTTCTGTATTACTCTGTTATATTATTTAGTTATTTCTAGTAAAATACGCCTGCTCTTTTCACTCTGGTGTCTGAGTTTAATTGATATCCCTAATCAGCAAAACACACATCCAGCAATGTACTCCCTCGCTCCACAAACAAGAGGTCCATAATCAGCTTTGCCATTTAAGCCTCTGCTTCCTCTTGTGCTCTTCCTCATCCCAGAGAGCTCACCGATAGCAGGGCGTTTGCTCAAGTTTAGCCCAGGACAGCCAGCACGGTGAGCCAGGGAGGAGGCAGTATGGCACTGACACACAAAAAACCTACCTGCGGTCACTTTTAAAGCTGGGAAGTCAGGAGCCAGGTCTGCAAAGAAACAATACACAGAGGACGGCCAGGACTCCACCAGCCATGGCGTTCAGTCAGCTCTCGTCCTGCCTCCTCCATAACAGGATATAACCACGCTGTCAGAATTGACTGTTCCGACACATATAATATTTTGCTCCAGTAACACTGCAGAGAGCTCTCGCTTCTCCAGGGGCAGGTATCTGCAAGTCCTGCTTCCTGACCCTCACCTCACCCAGCCTTGGCAACACCTCGCCAAAGCTCACAGCTCCAATTGCATAGGCCCTGCACTATGGGAAACTGCCACTAACTTTGCGTCGCCTTCTGCCACTAAGGGAAATCAGAAGCGCCTTCACAGATGAAGGCAGGTGGGCAAAAAACAAAACTGCACAAAGCTTTGTGGGCCCTGTGACTTTTTACATGGATCTCAAAGTGAAGAGTCAGGGCTCATATCCTGGAACCTCAATTTCCCTGTCCCACCTTCAGAAACTGGGGGTCCAGAAGTCGGATGGGCAGGTTTAATTAACTGAGCACACTTATGCCACAAAAAGACAGGGGTGGGAAGAAAAAAGGTGCATTCTCTTCATGAACAGAGCACCACACGGAAATTGCAAATCTTAGTAATTTCCAGAAATCTTGTGGAGAAAAAATGATGGGATCCCAAGACAGCAAGTCATCCCCAAGAACTGCAGGACAGAGGAGGTATGAATGTCACCAGCTGCCATTAAAAAGCAAACAGCCCAAGGGATGGGGCAGCAGGAGCAGCCAGAGGAGAGGAGCACTTGCAGGAACCAAGATTATATCCAAGGCAGGGACTGTCTGCTGAACTCAAGAGCGGGACCAAAGAGCTGAGCTGTAACCTGTTAAAACAGAGTTTATAGAGGAAGAGAGTAAAGAGGGGGGTGGGCGAGTTGAAAACAGTCAAGTAAGCAGAGAGGGTCAAGCAAACAGGTATTTCATCCGGCAGCATACAAATACTTCACTCTCAAATGCAACACCTCAATGCAAACTGCTCAGACTGTCAGAAAAACCATCAAGTTAAATTTCAGAGAGGATACACCCAATAGCTTAGTCCTCAACTTAACAATACTTGAGAATTACACCAGAAATCTTGTCCCAAGACACCTTTTTTCCTCCTGGCCTCTAAAAATGATCTCCAGTTTTGAAAGCATATCTCAACAGTCAAGGCTTAATCCAGGTTTATGGCATAAGGTATTTCATGCAGACAGCAGATGGCTTCACCCCAAGTAAAAACCTGTGCCAGTGGGCTTGTCATTGGAATTTGAATTTTACTTTTTTTTTAATATAAAAAAGTTACTTATTATCTTAACAAAAAAATTTAAAATCTGAAACTTGAGTTTCAAGAAACAGAATTAGAAGAACCTGAATTAAATTAGCTTGCCTTATCTCACCTTTTTTGGGGGGTGTGGGGGTGAAATAGCCAGCAGAACAGAAAGCAGTGTGTTTCCAATTTTGAAAGTTCCTTTTAGCAAAGCAGAGTTCTCCAGCCCAGTATCTGGCAATAAGGTCGTCCTGCAAAATTGTCTTTTATTTCTTCAGATTTTGACATATCTTTGAGGTATAATGTACTGATTCTCCACGAGTTTTCTCTCTTGCAAAGAGAGATTTTTGAGCATATCAAGTGATATCAAAAGCATTCATAAAACATCAATGTTTTCTTTGCAGTAAAAACCTTAGTCTGAATAACAAAGTGAATTTTCAGGAACTTGTAAAACGTTGTATTCAAAGCAAAGATGCCACCACTGGCTACAGAACACCATGGTTCCCTCTGTTCCTGTAAAAACCAAGCTATGAAAGTTGGCCAAGTGATGAAATGCCTAACAACTGAATCTTTATCACCATTTAAGATTGGTTTAATTACTGCAGCATCAACCACTTTGCTGAAAGCTTCCTGCAAGTCTTCAGTAACCAACCAAATGAGTAACTGTGGTGTTATATACTACTGCCAGCAATACTTAACATGTGTGCACATTTCTTTTGACATATCAAAGGGACTCCATTTTAGGTCATACTTTAACTCAAGAAACTCCTGAAATGTTGATTTAGAAGCCAGGCTGGAGTTTTTGTGCTGGAGCCACTGCAGAGCCTGTAGTGCCTCCTCCCAATGACCCCACCACCGAAGGCAGCAACGAGGGTCAGAAATACTCACAGCACTGGATGTGTGCAGGTAACAGGACACCATCTCCCTCTTGATTGTAATGTCCTTCTCCCTCAGAGATGGCTGCTTCTCCTTGCTTATGTTCGTATCCAGCTGTTGAAGAAAAGCACACCAGCTTTTTAACACCCTTATTCTCAGAGCAGTGCTCAGCAAGCAAAACACATTGAACACTTAGAGCATGGATTATTACAAAAATATGGTCATGGCAAATACGACTGCTATTAAGCTCATTCAATATTATTTGGATTTTAGTCTCATTAGAAAGCTAAAATCCACTAGAAGAGAACCAGAGATGCAGCTCTAACCAAAACCTGCTTCCAGCCTTTTGAGGCAAGTTTACTCTTCCCCACTCCCTAAATACTGCCCCAAGCAAATCAAGTGCAGATTGAAGAATCCAGCCTGGAGAACCAGAAATGTCCCAAGCAAGCCACTGGTGAAGAGCTCATTCTGATCTGAGAAAGAGCAGGCCAAACGATAAAAGCAGAGTCTCCTCAAAGAAGAGGCACATGCAAGCAGAAGAGGTGAAGCAGGCCTTTGGAAGACTTCAGAAATCATCTCCATTCCTCAACTTGCTGCAGAGAATTTGCCGCAGAAAGCGGGTAAGACTAGTGCATGGAGAGGGAATACGACATCAGCTTACCAGCCTCTGCTCACAGACCGCCAGCACACGTCCCCCTTGTGCTTTCCGATGTGTCTGTCCCCAGGCAGAGACGCCCGTATGGGTAGAGGAGGTGCTCAGACCTGCATCGGACTTTTCCCTTCCCTTCTTTACCCTCGTACTGGGGAATCATCCCAGCTGGTGGGAGAAACAAAGCAAGAGTCAGCAATCATTCATGGCCTGCGTGCTAGCCCAAAAGTCACAGCAGGCATCCTGCCTGCACTCCTGCCCCTGGTTATCCCAGGCACCCACCACGGGAGCAAGCGGCACTCAGTGCTGGAAGCATCAGGGTCCTCAGCCTGGGCACTACCTGCACCAAACAGGACGCTGCTGAAATTTAAAGTCAGAGAGGAGATGAATTCAGTTTTGTAGTGCCCCCAGCTTTTGATCCATGCTCAGGTAAGGCTGCTGGTTAAATGGTCGTGAGGAAAGCAGAGACAGAAGCGTGCACTGCAGTCCATACCTAAGGAGCAGAACTAGAGGATCCTACAAAACCGAATGGCCTTTCACAAGCAGCAGCTGCACGCAACAGGCGTGTGCCACTAAGGAGTGAATTCCCTCCACAGTAAAGCCTTAGAGTAAGCTCTGCCCCGAGCAAGAAGGCGCCCTGTGTATGACACCGTCTGCCAGGGAAACAGCCAGCACAAAAAGGTGGTCACATACAGGAAAGAAGAAGCCACCAGTCTTGCTTCATCTGCCACCATGCTGCTTCAAAGCCTCTGAGAGAAGGCAAGGGGAAAGTGGGAAATAAATCAGTGACTAAAAATGCTTCAGACAAAAGAGGACAAGGGGAATTAAAAAAAAAGGAGGTAGGCGGGGATCACACAGGTTTTCCCCCCTACGCTTTCAGTGTGAACAGCGGTCAGAAATGCTGAGTTTCTGCATCCTGCATGTGGTGTCTGGTACAAGTTCCTCCAACATCAACACCTCTGAGCGCTGGGGCAGGTCAGAGCAATCCCAGCAATGGATTCAGTTCCTCTTCCCTCTCTCCTCAGCACAGGAAGCTGTCCCATACTAAAGCTCTGTCTAATGCCACACACTGGCAAGCTCTGGAGAAAAGAGACAATCCCACCGTGGTGTGTACCCTGCAGCCAGGAGGGTGCTGCTGCTTTTCCTATGCGATGCCTTCACTCCCTTCCACAGCAGACAGAAGCACAAATTGAACAATTATGTGTGATGGTGCAAAAAGGTAAGAATCAACTCCCCATCTTCTAGGTCTTCCTGCTCAGCAGGGCTGAATGGCAAAAAAGCAGCGCAGCAGGCAGTGCACCCCCGGAAGCAGGTCCCCAGTAACACAACCCCCTCTCCAGCCTGACTCGGTGCAACCCCACCACCACAGCAGCGCACCAACTGCAGAAGCAGATGTTTCTGGTCCCCTGGCCATGCTGTCGATTTGCAGGATGCACGTGATGGCCATCCCCACTGCACACGGGGTCCAGTTCTCCACAGGACCGGGGCTGCAGCCGAGGGCAGGACATGGCCCCGCTGCAGGGTCGGCAGCCACAGACCTGCCTCGGGTGCAACGTCCCACAGCAGGGCAGGCGGGGCAGGAGCCCCGTGGAGGGACCTGCAGCCCAACAGCACACAGAGCACACAAATGGCACCCAGCCGCCCGTTAGAGGATTGCATCACATGTCGCACACACGACCTGGACATAACTTGGAAAAATTAAGATATAAAAGGGCTATTTTAAGACTGCACGATCCACAGAACAGAGGCAGAAATCCTCTAACGTGGTGATCCATGTCCTTATCTCAAGGATGCGAAATATTCCAAAATCCTGTAATTACAGAATTCTCCTTTTATTGATTAAAGATAATGCAGAATTTCAGTTCTCACTCTAAAAATGTAGCCTTCCTCCAAGCGCAAGAGGACAGGTGAGGAGAGCGGGGTCCAGATGCATGGACCTGCACACCTTTGCCCTCAGATGAGGCTTCCTCGCAGGGATGCAGCCACCAAGACAAACAGAGTGGCTGAAGCCTCCTGCATGTCACGTCTCACCCAAAGCAAGGACAGAAAGCCTGCACCCAGTTGTCCAACCCCCAAATGTGAACTGAGGCTCCTGCCCCAGACAAGACCATGGCCAGACAGGCTGGGCAGGAGGTAGAGGCGGAGTTACAGCACTGCTGCTCGGCTGCAAAGACCTGCTCCACCTGGGACTGTAACAGGGGCAGGCTGCCTGCTCCTGGACATTTGAGCAGAATAGGTAGGGATTTCCAACAACAACTCCAGATCTGCCAAAGGCCTACCGTCAGCTGAGGAACAACAGCCCAGACAGCCAGAGACACTTCTCGCCTGGGTCCCTCACTGACCTTGCTGCACCTCCAGAACAAGAACCTTGTCCTGCATTTATTGCTGGGACTGAAATTGCCATCCCTAAAGTAGGAACTCACTGCAGGGCTTAGACATGAATAAGTAAACAAAGCTTGCCACCATTTCCACCATGCACCAGGTGTCTACTCCTGTTCTGAAGCAGGGTGTCTACCATTTCAAATTGCACCTCTCTGCAAACAGGCCCACCTCTGAGCAGTAGGGCCAGGACAGGGTTATTTGCTGTCACAAATGTGATACTCTCACTTATGCATCTTATGAACACATGCTTGGTTGCACTTGAAATGAGATTAGAATGCTCAACTAGTGGATGCAGAATGATAGAATAAACCAATTTGTGCTACGAGCATGTACATGCAGAGTATGGGAGCAGATTACCAACCAGTAATCCTCCTGACAAGAGATTTTTCTGCAAAGCTTAAGCTTTTCATGAGGAAGTTTTAAATTTGAGAGCAAATCATTAGACGTTCACCAATCAGAAATACTTGACACAGTAGCTCCAAATCAGATTTCCTTTCCTGAAACAGCTTGGAAAATTTCATATCAGGTTTCATGAAAAAGCGGAAATTTTTTCCCAAATCACCTCCACTGCCCTATGAAAATTAGAGTTTTGGCTCATACACACCACTGTGGGCCAGGCTAGCCAGAGGCGTTGCAACACACAAACCCGCACACCATTTCTGTCGGACGTTGCTGCAGGGACCCTCATGCAGGTGGTAACAGGGAGGAAGGCACAGCCTGGGACCAGGAGGGGGAAAGCGTGAGAGGGCAGCAAGTGTGCCACAAACCAAAATATGTCTTTAACATTGTAGTGACTCACCCACATTGAAAGACATCAAAACTGAGGAATAACACAAAGTGCTTTGATTTCAGGAGAACCAGATTATTTCTAAATTAATTTCCACCATGAAAATATTCAAACTTAATATGTGGGGTTTTGAAAAGTTTCCCCAGGAAAACTCCAGGACAGGAATAGTCATCTTCCCCACCTCTACTCCAGCACTGAACAAGGAAGCGTGGCACTGCATCAACAATTTCTGCAACCACTTGCAAGAACACCAGGTATTCGTCAAACCACTGTTATGGCAACATGGACTTGGGAGGGTCTTACACTTCAGGAAACAAGGTGGGAAGTCTGAACCAAAAAGCTAAATAAGGAAAAGCCTTGGTGATGAAGTCATAGGCTGCCACAACATTGCCTGGAATAGCTCCACGTGGGGACCTGCCCACTTTGATTTTCCATGGGCAAATGAAGTTATTCAGTTTTAACACATACTAACTAATTAGTATGAAAGCAGATTCTCCCATGCACTGGGGACCCAACTGTATCTCCCTAATGCCGCATCTTAGGAAGAGAGACAAGCAGTTCCCTGTTTCTCACCCTCTCAAGAACAACCTTCCACACGATGCTAAAGCCCACCACATCCCACTATCAGAAGACAGGAATAACAAGCTCCCTGTCCATGGACTGAGACATTGCCTGTTCTCACTGCCCACTGTTCACATCGCTGCCCCTGTGCACTCGTACCTCTAACGTGCCTTCTTAAGAGAAAGGCTGCAGCCCTATCTTTCAAGGGAATTACGAAGCCAGGGATGAGGAGTGACAACTGTGTCACTGACAAGTCACTTCTGACACTGGAGGAGCAGCACATTAAAGCTGTGGGAGCAGGGGAGAGGATCTCTTGCTGAATGGATTACACAGCACGCGGTGTTGCAAATTCTCTGAGCCTTTCCCACTCCCTCCATTTCCTTGCCTCATCCTCCCCCCCCTTCATTCACTATCACCTTCACATTAATACAAGTGAATTTGAAGGCTGGTATGAAAATTTTGAAGCAGATCAAAATCCAAACCCACTTTTGCCCATAATATTCTACCACTCCTCCTACTTACCTAGTCCTGCCCCAGCTTCTGCTCTTTTACTTGCTTTTCTCCAAAACAGAAGCATGTCACATCCTAGAGAGGGGGGAAACCACCCAAAACTAAAAAAAACCAATAGTCTTTTAAAGAAAGTCCAAAAGGCAGCAGGAGGTACAGTGCAGAACAGCCCTTTCAGGAAGACGAGTTCCAGGGAGAGTTTTCTGCCCACAAAGCACCAGGGTCCCTGGGAAGAAATCTGACCCAGACTACAGCCTCTGAAGACCCTTGTTCCCCCTACTTTGTTCTTACTCAGGGTTTACACCTAAGGCTTGAGCATCCTGGCTCTGCTGCAGCTGTAGACCCTTGCACAGATCCAGCACAGCCTGAACTGCATTACTCCCCCACAGGGTGCTACTTGCCCCCGAGCAATTCAGTGAGAGTGGACTGAAACCCCCAGACTCAGGCAGCCACTCTAATATGGACCAGATCTGACACACTGAAGGATCCCCGGGGTTTCCCATTAGATACCAAACCTGGGAAATTCCTCTAACACATCAATAACCAACAAACAAAAATCTCCTTACTTGTGAGAGCTACAGTAGGATCCCAGCATCCAGCTGCCGTTGCGTGCTGGCACTACAGCTTCTAGTCTGTCCAGCATCTGTACAAACGTGTTCAGCATTTACCTACAGAGAGAACCGTGACAATGGAACAGACAGCTCCTGTGCACAAAGATCATACAGGAAAAAAAAAGGCTTCTAGGCTGATGGAAAATCAGACTGCGACTATTCAACCTCTGGCTAGAAGCTACATAAAAGCAAACTGCTTTGGGGAACACCAAAAATATCCATGACTTTCTCAAACTCTTCATCGCCCCATCTGAGAGTCAAGGATCATGAATCTCCTAAAGCCTCTTTCACAGGCACAGCCCTGAAAAAAAACCCCACTGCTTCTCTACTAGTGTGCAAACAGAATATGAAAAGTTTAACTCTGAACTCTATGTGGACAGTTTCTGAAATTAGACAAGTCATTTTAATAAAGACAGACCTTTTGCCTTGCACCTGGTGACTGGCAGGGATGTGGACCCAGCATCCCAGAGCAGAGAGCAGCAATGGATGCAGGAACACCCCTCCTTCTCCCTTCTTGTTGGGAGAACTACAATTCAGACATTGGACCCAATAATGACAAAATACATCTCTTCACATCAGTTTTCTCTATGTTCAGGTTAGTTCTTTTATAGTCAGACACAGAAATCAGCAACGATCTCTTCTTCCTTTGCTGAAGCAAGTAGACTTTTAAGTAGTTATTGCTAAATAATGCAGAAGCAACCAAAAAAATTATAGCAGGTACTTTTATCCTCACATGAAGCATATCACTGAAGTGCTTCTCATATTAAATTCTCTTCTCTACTCTAAGGGATCCCCATTTTCTGAGCTCCCAAGGAAAACTCCAGAGCTGTTTATGGATTTTCAAAGAAAAGAAAATGTCCTTCACCTGCCATTTAAAAACCAAAACCAAACAAATGTACTCCAGCTATGAATTGAGAACATTTACAAAATACTGTAAAGACAAATTAACCAAAGAGCAAACATGAATGGGAAAACCTGAGAGGGGAATGAGAAGCACCACACAAGTAAAACTACCCCAAGGGCATAACAGCTCCACCAAGGACCACAAGCCCTGACAGCCCTTGGACAAGTTTCCCTCCCCCAGATGCAAACACCTGTCACTGCACTGTGCCCAGACCAAGGATGCAAAAATGCAATGGATGCACCGGAGACCCCAGGAGAAGCCCCAACACTCACCTAGGAATGAGGTGATGATCTGCAGACTGACAGCACATCAGACAGGACAAGCTTGCAAAGAAACACGATGGCAACCGGTTACATCACGTTTACAGCAATCCACAGCCACATGCAGAGAAAAGCGACTATTTTATGCAGAGCTGGTGCAGAGCAGAGAGGTGGAGATGAAGGAGCAGCTGACGGGGGAGGCTGAAGCAGTGCCACCCACAGCAGGAGCTCTGCCAGCTGTTTGCAGTCTCAGAGCAAGTGGTGCTGCCGGATTTCCCAACCAGAAGCACTCCCAGGATCCCAGCACACAGAAACTTGTCCTTTAATTACTTTTCAATTACTTCTTGTACCTTCATTGTGTGAGGTTTCTGCTCTGTCTGCAGATGTCAAGAGATTCTTTTCTGAAAGCGGAGCAGGTTGTTCCCACTTGAAAAAAACAGGATGTGTCTTTTGGCAAAGGTGCAAATTAGAAGCTCATCTCAGAAACTGAACTTTGTCCAGAAAGCCAGAGGAGCAGCAGGGCTCTGCAAAGGGGCTGGGCCCCAGCACACCCCTCTGCTCACCCCCCCACATCTCTCCCAGCACCTCCGAGCTGGGAAAAACTGTCCCACAGCCAGAAGGCAAGAGCCCGCCTGGGCCAGCTCTCGCCCTCGGGCTTAATGCCGGTTTGTGATCAGCACCTGTTGGCTCTGGTGACTGGCACCCTCTGAAGCACCACTCTGAGGGGTTTCAGCAGAGTGAACCCACCCAGCCCAAATCACCACAGAGAGCAGAAAATATTAAATGCATCACTTCTTTCACACTTGAAGTAAAAATAAAGGGCTAAAATTCACTTTCCCTGGGGTAACCTGACAGATAAACCCCGCAGACACAACAGACCCTTACAGACAGCAAAACCCACCAAGTTCAAGGTAAAAGGACAAGCACAGTCACACATCAGAATGTCTGAACAGCCCAAACTGTGACAACAAATCTTTTTTTTGAAAAAAAATTCAGAACCATGAAAAATTAATTGGGTTCTTAGACAAAAGCTTTCCCCTTCCCTGGCGATCCCACCCTCCAGGGAAATCGGCCCCAGGCCCTGCGCTCACCCACTGCTAGGCCGGGGACACCACCACTAGTGCTGGGGCTGGGGCTGGTGCCACCTTTGCAGGAGAAAAATTCCTTCAGCCATCCAGAACAAAGCGAGTGTTTTAAAAGGAGGAATTCCCACTTGCTGGGTGAACCAAATCTCTGCCTGGAACATCCCTCAGTGCAGACCACAGAGAGCTGGAGGACCTCCTGCCTAGGCCGCCTCACTGAAGACTATAGAGCCCTGGCAGACTGTCGGCAGGAAGTAGGCCCTGTGGGGGCCAGGGGGACCCCCAGGGGGGCTCCAGCACGTTGTCCCCCCCCAGCACCTGCCCACACTCCTGCCTGTGCCGTGATGGGGGATTGGGGACCTGGGGGGATTATTGGGGGGGTGTTATTGGGGTTCTGTAGGAGTTGGGGGGTTATTGGGGTCCTGGGGGGGGGGGGGGGTATTTGGGTCCTAGAGGGAGTGTAATGGAGTTGTGGGGAGGTGGGGGTCCTGGAGGGGTTTGGGAGGGTTATTGGGGTCCTCGGGGGGGGTCTTGAGGGAGATATTGGTGTCCAAGGTGGGGGGATTGGGGACGTCCTGGAGGGGGTTCTGTTGGAGATATTGGGGTCCTGGGGGTGTCTTGAGGGAGGTTTTGGGGTCTGGGGGAGGGTCTTGGTGCTTGGGGGGTGTTATTGGGGTTATGGGGGAGTTGAGGGGGTTATTAGTGTCCGGGGGGGGTGTGTCTAATGGGCTCCTGGGGGCTGTTTCTGGGGGAGATATTGGGGATATTGGGACAGTAATGGGGTACAAGAAGGGTCCAGGTGGGGCTACTGGGGTCCTTGGGGTGATCTTGTGGGGGATATTGGGGTCCTGGGGAGATATTTGGGGTCTTGGGGGGTAAAATGGAGAACTGGGGGACCAATAGGATCTGGGGGGGCACTAATGAGGTTGGGGGGGGTTGGGGGGCTGAGGGTGTTTTGGAAGGACCTGGGGGTGGCAAATGCAGTTTGGGTGGGTTGCAGGGGGGATTTGGGATTCCTGGGGTTCACAGGGGTACCTGTCCCCCCCCCCCCACTGGTGCTCCTGCTCCAGGGGTACCCCGAGAGCGTCAGCCCCGACTACCTCCAGTACCAGTGCTGGGACGCCGTGGGGGTGGGGGACGGCGCCTCCACCATCACCAGGGCCACCCTCACCTGGGTGCTGCGGGGTGAGTCCCCCTGATCCCAAACCCCCCCTATTCCCCCGATCCCAAACCCCCCCTATTCACCCCAAAATGGCCCTTGGTCTCCAGATCGATGTTTGACCACCAAATACCCCAGATTTACCCCAGAATTTCTGTTTGACCTGATTCATGGAAACAGACTCTACAACTCAAATAGAGTTATACAGCAGGTATGTTTACTCCGGCGCCGGGGTGCAAGGGGATTTCTCCACAAAGCTTACACTCCCCCAGCACATATTACCAAAAACTTATCGAGTGTGGATATACATATTCATTGATTACATAACACAAATATCCACATGCATGAGTGAGGCTGGGTTAGCTCTAGAGGCTGGTGTCAGCAGTTTATGTTCTCTTTGCACCTGCACATTACCTCCTGGGGGGCGTCTCCGGGGTCTGTTGGAGGAAGGCTCACAGTCCTCCTCACCTTGTACTTTTCCTCAGAGCATGTGCAGATTCTTTTAGCCAATTTCTTGAACAACAAGAGTGGTTCCCGCTGGTTTACCACCTCTATCTTATCTAAAAGCACCAGTCTATTAGTTTCTACCATCCATACATGGCTATCTATCCACTACAAAGACTAAAATTGTTAGAACCCATCTGCTTTCCAAGGACATGTCTCTTAGTTTTGCTGAACATTGTAGTTCTTGGTAAGTTTCCACAGAACAGTCAGGGCAAGCAGGATTATTAAGCAATATTCAGAAATCATTATAAGTTGCTGTAAGTTGCTGTAAGTAAATAAGTTGCAAAGCAGGTGATCATTTCCTTGTATCAGTACACTTCTCCCCTGCCCATGGTTTGAGAATGAGTCAGCTGTATCAGAAAGCAAGGTTGTCCCTAGGAGCCTTGCCTTAATCTTAGGTCTAGGAAGGGGCAGGAAGAGGAAGGGGCAGCCTGAAAGCTAAGGCAGTTGAAGGTGATGTGGAAAAGCTTCTGTCAGCGCCTTTCCCGTGGTGTCCCTCTGGATGCACTTTAGAACCTCTAGTTCGTTCTCCCCTGGTCCTGTTCCTCTCTGGCCACTCAGCCCCAGACGTTGCAGAAGGGACGCACGCTGTCAGCTTGACATCAAGTGAGTAGGGGCTGCGCTGTGAACGTGCAAACTGCTTTGTAAAATCACCCCCGGGTGATGTATTGCGCACCTCGCCTGTGACACTGAGCTCCTGAGAAGTGTTCCTCTTAGCCTGGTCTTCCTCGTGCAGACATTTAGACAGACTTCATGTGCCCAGCGAATGAGCCTTCGCTGGGATGACTGTCCCCTGAGAACAGACTCTCAGTGAGCTGCAGCACCGTTCTGACAAGGGGTCTGCAGCACTGAAAACTGTCCCATAAGGTATCTGACAGCCCCTCGGGCACGGTAGAAAATCAAAATAAGGGAGGCTAGTGTGCACTGTCAGATGTGGACAGAACTTTTTTGATTTCTCTGGATGTTAACCAGTGGTAAGAGAGCTGCAGAGATCTCTTACTTGTCTCCCTCACTGCCAAGGGAAGTGCCTTACCAGCACTGACACTGATGGCTCATTGTGCACTGCTGGTTCATTACAGCACAGGATCAGCCTCTGAATCTCTTGGCTAAGCTTTTTAAAGCCAGTATTAGACCATATTAGTGCCATACTGCTTGTAACTTACTAACAATTTTTTTTGGTTCGGAAGCAACTCAGTCTTTATACTAGGTAGTTTAGCAGTGTAAATTCTGTAGTTTATCACAGTTTAGGAAGAACATGAAAGTAGCAAAAAATATTTTCTTACCCAGTCCTCCGCTCCTTTACAGGCAGTTGAAGATGCGTATGTACCCATTGTCAAGTTTGAGTTTGATGGCATTGAGGTAAGCATTTTGCTTTTTTTCTCCCTTTGGAACAGGGTAACTTCTCCAGGGAGCTGTGACCATGCTGTTTTACAAGGTTATTGCTACCTAAGAGTGTATTTAGGAAACTGTAATTAAACAGCCTGACCACAGCCTGTCCTGGGAGAAGACGCTGCAGTAAAATGGGAGCTGATAGGAAAATAAGCCCCCAGGGAGCCTGGCCGGCAGGGGGACATGAGGGACACCCCTTTCTGCCCTGTGCTTAGAGCGGAGGGGCATCCGGGAACAGCACTTATCTGCCAGGGACTGTGCAGAGTGGGAGCAGAGACAGGGTCCTTGCTAACTCCTCCCAGCTCTGACAAGCTGGCTTTCTACAGAGGGATGGGTATGGGGTAGTTCACTGTGTGAATCATGTCAGCAGACTAAATGCTTTGTTGCAAATCAAAAATGAAGTGGTCATGAGACAAGCAATCTGGAAAATGACAAGTAAAAGTACTCATGTGACTCCTGCCTGGGTTTGTCAGCTGCAGGAATCCTTGTATCTTGACTGCCTCTTACACGGTGACTGGAGACCTGCGTGCTGTAGTACCTAAGTGTCCTGGTTTAACCAGGATAGGGTTAAGTTTCCCCAGCAGTGGGGGGGGAGCTCTAGCCGGGTTATTCAGATACCGTGCGGATGTCACATCCTGGCAGGTCACATTTTTCCTGGCGCGGAGCGCGGTGCACTCGTGGTTTTGTACATCGTGCTTCAAACTGCTGTATTTGGTAGCTATTTTGCTCTGTTCATTGCTGTCACTATTACTGTTATTGTTGTTGTTGGTTGTGTTGCTATTGCACTGTTGTATTAAACCTTTCCTTATTTCAGTCTTGGGGCTTTGTATTTCCCTCCCTTTGTGGGGGAGGGGCAGCGGCCGCGTGGTCTCAGACCCCGGCAGGGGCTAAACCATCACACTAAGGAAGTCACTGCTTGGTACCACTCTCATGAAGTCACTTGTTCCGTGACCTTCTTGTGGCCTTTGCCTGGTGCAGATGTTCACAGAATAACTTTCTTGCCTCAGACTGTGCTATGAACCAGACGCTTCAGGATCAAAAGGGCTTACTGCACAGAGAAAATGCTCTCTCCTTTGCTGAAGTGTAGCTGAGGTGATTGAACTTATGTCATAATTCTATGATTAATTTTAAGTTCCCTTTTAATGGAAATTCTAAGTTTAGAGTATTAAAAACCCCTTCCTTTCCCTAGTTTAAAAAGAAGGGGGGTTTTGTAAATGAAGGGTTTTGTAAATAAAATATGGAACTTCTAGCGATTTTCTTGAGTTTTTTGGCAAATAAATCTCTTGGGAGATGTATCTATAGTCACATAGATCTAAATACAAATGTTAACCACTCTTTTTAGACTTGACTAACTGTCTCCCACTGGTGTGCTGTTCACAAACAGTGCAGCATTCTAACCCATGGTTGGCACTTTTTTTCCTCTTCAGAGTGATCTGGTGTTTACAAGACTGTCTGTGCAAACTGTTTCTGATAATCTTGATCTCGGAGATGACTGGCAGCTGAGAAGCCTGGATAGGAGATGTATACTGAGCTTAAATGGTGAGCATATTTACACATCTTTAAGAAGAAAGTGTTACTGAAATTGGTCTAGAATGCACATGACACAACTCCAGTTTCTGTACAAGGTGCATAAGCTGATCTCCTGTGTACTTGAGGTCTCAGGAGGTGGCGAGTGGGCTTAAATTTAGATGTTTCAAGGAGTTGTGTGTTTAGATAGACCCGTATTTCATGTTTCTTGGATCAGGGTGTGTGCGTTGTTCCAGTTTGCCACAGAGACTGCTTCAGATGAATAGGCAGAGCACTTGATAGAGAAGAATGTGTGGTAGTTCATACAAAAAAATAAAGATATTTAAAATACCCGAAGCCTAACTTGCTCGCTGTTTAACAGTGACTGGTTTAATTGTTCCTGGCTGTCAAAAGAAACCTGGCTTTCGGAATCCTCTAGAAAGACCTTACTAAAAATGGTTGGTGATAGTCTATAAACTATGACAAAGCTGTTGAGGGCACCAGTTACCTGGAGGGATACTGAATGTTATGTGTAATCTGTAATTTTTAACGTACTACAAAGCGAGTAATCCACACTTGTTTTCATAGATTTGAACAATAAACCGTAAGCTATTGATCCAGCGTAGCATAAAACAGACCTGTACCTGTTACTAGGAACTGCTGTCCTTCAACCTTTTTCTTAGAGTTACCGATGAAATGCTACATCTAGTGCCAAGTGAAGAGAACTTGTGGCTCACTCTCCGTGCAATTAAACTGTGGGCAAAACGTGAGTAAGGTGATTGTTCATGATCCTTAAACTTTTCAGAGGCACCTCATGCTGAAAAGACAAGACCATTAGAAGTACTTCAAATCTGGATAGATGTTTAAATGACAGTTTTCAAATGAAAACCGTTTTTTTAGTTTAGATTCAAGGTCTGTCCATGGGGTAGAGTGGGTGTGTTTTTTAATGGGGGTAGAGTGGGGAGAAGAGGGGAGTGCCTACAAGACAAGGTGCTTTATTGCTTATCAGGAGCCTGACTACAGAGGATAAAAAAGCAAAATTAAGTAGAAAAGCTTGATCCATAAGGAATAAGAAAGTATTGTTTGTGCATGTGGCTAGAGCAAGTGCTAGAAGAATGCAGAAGTTTTTCGTGAGGGAAGTTGGAGTGAAGCAGTAGCTGTAGCAGTGTAGGCAAATTTCAGAGTAGCAGTATTTTGGGAAGTGGTGTGGTAATGATCCTTTTTCTCATCACTGTTAAGGACCAACAGTTTTGGCCTCATTGCACTGCAATAACAACTGACTTTGAGGCTGAAGTGTACTGAGTATTGTATAGATTGTGAAGTTGGTGCTGCAAATTTGAAGGAATATCCTTGGGTATTGAGAGACTGCAGGCTAACACCAGTGTATCCGCTCTAGGACATGGCATTTACTCCAACCTGCTGGGATTTCTTGGTGGGGTTTCCTGGGCAATGCTGGTAGCAAGAACATGTCCACTCTATCCAAATGCTTTGGCTTCTGCTCTTGTGAACAAGTTCTTCGTCTTTTTTTTTTTTTTTTTTTCAAAATGGTAAGAGCTAGTTTTTATTTTAATTTGCAGAAAGAAGGAACACTTGTAGCGGTAGTTCTTCATATTTTATGTCAACAACATTCAGTCCCACCCTGAATTACATGGCAGTTTTAGATGGACAGTTACTGGCTTTTCTTGTATAGGGCATGGCCAGATCCTATACTGCTGACACAACCCAGGACCCTAGGGTGTGTAAACATTGAATTCAGAAGCCTTTAAACTTTTTTCTAACCTAAGTTGATGCTAAGTACAATTGTTTTAACATCCCAGGTGAACCCCTCAGACCGGTACCATGTAATGGGGATCCTCACCCCAGGCTCTCCACAGCAGAACTCTGCACACAAGGGATCTGCATCAACGCCAGCGGTAACGGGAGAGGAGTTCAAACATGGTAAAGTCCTTCCCATGCTTGTTAACTGGTTAAAAAGTGTAATTCTTGCTATATGAAACCACATTATCTGAGTTGGTACCTAAGCACAACTCACAAGTGAAACGATCCTGTCAGCATAGTGCTTCTTGCCATCAGAATACTTGATCAGCAACAGTTCAGTGTTTCAAACAAGAAGACATCAGAGCAATTAAAAAGTGACGAGGGAACATGTATCTTGAAAGACAATGCCTGCAGAGACAGTTAATTTGGAGGAAGGAGAGATTGGAGGGGATCTCCAGGCCCATCAAAAGTTGACTGAGGTGGTTGCTTCCTCCTTTCTTTATTTCCCTTGGAAGGCTGTTGCAGAAACCAAAATCTTCTAAACATTAAACAGTTTTCTTCCAGTTTGCAGCTTAAAGTTACTCAGGGTCAGGCAGTACACATTTTTTCTGGTGCCCACATCTTTTAGTGTTAGTAACTGTTCTCCCTAAGTGGTATTTCCCTGTTCTGCATTTACAGCAGTCACCCCACTCCTCTCCCACTTGCTTTTCTGGCCCAAGCAAATCACACACTCCTGACGCCAGCACACGTGTCCATCTCTCATGTCCCAGCGATCCCCGCAGCTCTCCTCGCCAGTTCTTCCAGGGACAGTTCATCTTTCCGGTACGTGAAGGACCAGCAGGGCCACCACGTCAGACGAGCTGTGCTCTCGTCAGTGGCATTAACTCTCCTCTGCAGTTCCTGAAAACACTGTGCCTGACACACGGCAGTGCAGCGCTGTCTCATGCCCCCATCACGCTGCTGGCTCCCAGATGCTCTCTTGTGCTTCCCTTGAGCTCCCTGTAGGGCTTCTTCCCCCTCCTCAGTTTTGGACAGCCAAAGAACATCCAACTGATGACTCTCAAATTCTTCCCACTCTTCTAAATAACTTCGTGGGGCCCTCAGCCTTCTGCCCTTCAAATCAGTAGCTTATCATAAGAGGAGAAGGATAGCACTGATTTTCCCCAGGTAAGCAAACACTTAAACTGTTTGTTTAAATATAAAAATTAAGAGGAAGGGAAAAAATGACAGCTAACTGGAAAGTGAAAGTTTAATTTGGTGCTGAAACAGCTTGAATACTTCTGCTGCAGCTGTAGTAGAGGGCTGGCACTTCCATGTCTGATCAGGATAAAAGCAAAAATCCTTTCACTAAGGTTTCAAATTACAAAGTAACTTCATCTAAGGGAAGGCAAAATGTATGTATGTAAATATTGCTGTATGTTCATAGTGTCTTCTCAGCACAATGCTTCTCTTATGGCACCAAGAACTTAGTGGTATGAAAAGTTAAGAATTTTAGGTGTTATTTTGAAGCAATTTACAGTTAAATCAGCAGTAGTGAGAAAACAGTCAAGAATTTGACTTGCAGAATGGGAGATGGTTCGTGACTTTCTCCACAGCTTTTACTATGAATGAAGTTTACAGCTCTCTCACTATTTGGGAGTGCCAGACTTTGTCAGTATTGGTCTGGTCAGGACCTCAGCAGGCTGCCTTGTTCATCATTGCGATTTTTCAATCCGAGGAATGACAGAAAGAAGGCTGGTAGGTCCCAGTTCCAGGTGACTTTTACCTGGGTACAGAATGAAGCTTCTTTCTGAAAACAAAAATTGCATCTCTATCAGGATATTGGCTGTTACAGGAAGTGTCTTTTTTCCACCCTTTGCTTTTTGGCCCAGATGGTTTTCTCCTGATGTGGAAATGTGCAAGTACAGGGAATCTTGCACATTTGTACAGGAAAGCTGTTGTCGCCTCAGCTCTGTAGCCGTGAGGGTTGATGCTGCGATGGCCACGTTCACCTGCAAAGGGCAGTTGTCTTTGCCTTGTGCCCTCACGTACCGCAGGGGAGCGTGTCATGAGAAAAACAGGCTCAATAGCAGCGTCCCCGGCTGGGTGAGCAGGGACACCAGCAGCGGGTCTGCTGGCCAGAAGCTGTCAGACCCCAGCGGTGACACCCGACTGGCCTCCGCCACTGGTGACGCCTGGGGCAGGTGCCCCCGCCCAATGAAAACAGGGCTTCTTGGCTGCTCAGGGGTAGCAGCTGCTGATTGCCTTTGTCCTCGGGCCTTCGCGGTAGTTGGGGTGCCAGGGTTATGCCATGCTGGGGTAACGGTTTTCCAGGGTTATCACACACTAGTTTTAGGGAGAGGCAGTGTTACTGGGTGCCAGGGTTATGGGGATGTAGCTTACAGTGAGCTGGGGTTATGGGGTGTTAGGGTCACGGGATGCCAGAGGTGGGATAGCATTAAAGTGTGTTATTTTTAGGGACAAAATCTGGGCTTTTTGGTCCTGGATTCCTGGGTTGTTTGGGGGTCTCTTGCCTTAGCTTATGTTCTGGATGGTTTTCAGAGAGTTCTATTTTAGGTTATTTTTCTTTTTAGGGTTTGGATAGGGGCCTCTGGGTTGTGTATGATTTGTCTTCTAGTTGTTTTTTTTGCTCTTCTGGTGGTTTATTTTGCATTTTTTGTCTTGTAACCACCATTTCTGGTCTAATACTCCTGTCCAGGTTGGCCAGTGTCACTTCTGCTGCGGTCCAACTCATTTCTGGTGAGCGTTGGACTGTTTTAGATAGGTTCATGCAGAATGACTGCCAGATGACAAACAGGTACTTCTGGGGTGTGGGAGGACTTCTGGTCCACAGGTAATGACTGTCGGAGAGCTGAGTGTACTTCTGAATTTGTGTAGACTTCCAAATAGATGGTCATTTCTCCTGCCTTGGGGAAGAGCCATGGGAAGACACCAGCCACACAGGAGGACAAGGGTTTCCCCAAGGGTATGTGGCTTTTTGCTTTTGAGTAAGAAACCTACAAAGAGGCTGTTGTCATTAAGTTTGGTGGCATTTTGTGAAGTCTTGGGTTAAGTATTGCAGAACTTGAAACATGCCTGAAAAAATGGTGGAGGTTTGTCTGTGTCTTCTGGATGCTTCAGTTTTGAATGTCTGCTCATGGTGGTGACTTCAGACTGTCCTTAGCTCCTGTCTCAAGGCACAACGTGTGCTTAGGGCGAGGTTCATCACCCATGATAGTGGATGTGAACCCGTATTTCAAATAGACTTCTTGATCATTTTGAATTTGAGGAGGCAAACTTCTGCTCGGATCTGTTCAGTCATCCTTGTTTTTGCCTCTTCATGTAACTGGTGAGGAGCTCATAGGAGGAGCAGGAGAAGGGTCAGTGCTGGCGTTTCCATGTTGGTCACTTGTGCTGCAGTTATCAGGGTTATCTCCCATCCACAGTTTCTTTGCAGGAATCTCTTTAAGTCATTTATCTGTTTTGTGAGGGGTAGTGGACTTAACGGGAGACTTTTTGTTCCTCACTAGTGCCTCAGGGATTTACCTGTTGGTTTTTGTGTGTGTTTGATTTTTATTTGTTATACTTAATTTAAAAAGCTTTTTGTAGCTTTTTGGGTTTCTATCTTTAAAGAAAGTCTCTAGGATTTCTACCCAAGAGCGTCCAGAAAGGACGCTGGTACACTGCTGTCATCCTTCAGTCTAGTGAAATGTCTGGTGGTGGTGAATGTTTAACGGTGCTGTAAGTCAAACACATCTTAAATAGACAAGCTTTGCCCTTGTTCCTGGTATGCCTGGGGGATGATTCTCAGCAGGTTGTAAACAGTGTGTTCTGTTGTGCTTTACCCGTTTAAAACAGTATATTGCCAGAAAATAGAGCCTACACAGAGCAAGAACCACCAGCCCCTGTGCTGCCCCCCACAACCACAACCGTGTGCTTCTGCTAGAAAACCGCTTCGCACCTTGAGAAGCGAACCTGACCCAGAGGTCTGGGTTTTCCCACTGCAGGGGGGCGAAACAACCCAACCCCTGTTTGGTGGCAGCGGGGTGTGATACTGGTTCTCCTGTCTCTGCAGCTCTCAAGAGAGGAAAGAGCTCTGACTGGATGCCATCCTCAGGTGAACCCTGCTGCAGTAGCAAACCTCTGGTGCTAGCGTGGCAGTCAGTGGGATGCTCCAGCTCAGCTGACAGGCAGCTTGAGAGCTGGGGGAGAGGTACCCCCACTGCTGGGGCAGCTGTGGGGCAGCGCTGGCCAAGTTGCTCATCCTTGCGTTGGTAAAGTAACACCGAGCCGATCCGGCTGCCACCACTTGCTCCTTCTGTGCCTGGACTTCTTCTGATGTAAATGGTGCTGGAGGGGCTGGCAGGGGAGAGAGCAAAGCCGGGTTCAGTGATACAGAGCTCTTCAGGGGGGACACGGGGGCTGCGGTGCAGTCAGGGTCACCCCTTGCGCATGAACTGGGTGAACTGGGCGGCCGCGCTTGTTTCGCGGCCCCTGGCCTTTCGATTCTGTAAGAATAACGACGCGGACTTGAGCACTGCAAAAAGCTGGAAGCCCTGAAGGTGTTTCCCGGCGCTTGGCATGGGCAGAGCAGTGGTTCTGGGTGCGGGGTTTGGCTGGGAGGAGCCGTCGGGCGCAGGTCAGCACCTTGAACCTGGCTCCTCTGCGCATCCCAGGCCCCTGCGCCGCGGTGAGGGCGTGTGCTGGGAGCGGGGCCGCCGGCCTCAGGCCTTCTCCTTGTTGTTGTCCGGCTTCAGAGCTGCAGGTTGTGAGTTTCAGAGCAGCCCAACAGTGAGGTTAGACAAAGGTTCAACCGTCAGGTGAGACAAAGAGTAAAGGAAGTAGTGTGAAGCTTTTGAAACAAAACCCAGGTGAATGTGAGCGGTGCGTCCGTGGGGCAAGGTGAGTGGTGGTCTCACTGGGGTCAGATGGCCAGGGCTGAAGGGGTCCTGCAGATTTTTCAGCAAAGATACGAGGTGATTTGGAGAGACTGTGGCCTCTCCCTCCTGTGGTTATCACCTGAGTAAAACGGTACGTGTGCTTAAGGGTTTGGTGGGCTTGGAAGAGACCAATTAATTATTATTGGGCTCCAAAGCCCCATCCAGATGTCGCCTGCTGACTCGGGTCAGTTTTGTTCAGTAGTTGTGTCCCGGCATGGTTTCTGACAAGCACGGCAGTAGTATCTGAGGTTCATAACTGTGGAAGCCAGAGGAGTTCCTCGAGGTGAAGTCCCTGAGGCGCAGCGCAGGGCAGCGGGTGGCCCAGCCGTGGGCAGCGGCTCCCCCTCGGAGCAGGAGGGTCAATGTACACGTGTCAGAGCCCTGGCTCCTCACACAGCACCAGCCTCCTTTTGCGGAGACGGGGGATTGTTTTCCTGGCTTTTCATCTTCTGAATAGATGGCCCTCGGAGAGAGATGAACCCACTGGCCATATTCGCTTGGCGTAAGCTTGGAGGCACCAAACAAAATAAACATTTTTGCTGAATAGTGTCATAAAGGCAGCAGTTACCTTCTGTATGCCTGTACTGACACGTAGATGGCAAAATCCCATTCTCTGTGATGGACTTGCACCATCTTTTGAGTCCTAGGCCCACATGGGCCTCTTAGGCCATTCCCAGCTGGGACTCACAAAGTCCTTACCGTCAGGATTTAACGCCAAATCCCAGTTCTGCAGAAAACCACTTTGCCAGCATCTGCTTCCCTCTCTGGAGACCCTGACAGCATTTTTTGTGGAAGTGGGACATACGTGATGGTGGCTGAAGGGTTTCTTAGGGAGGGAATGGCAGGCAGGTGCCAGGTGCCTGGGAAGTCTTCTCAGAGGAGTCTTTGCTCCCAAGCGGAATGCGCTGAGCCGGTGCCCTTGCCTTCAGGTATGTTGAACTTGCCATTTGTGGTTGACAGCCTGTGGTTAGACTTGTCCTGCCTGAAAGCCGGATGAGCCCTTCTTGTTCGTGTCCCCAGCAGACATGGTGCGAGATCCAGTAGGTTGCTGGGGTGAGGAGTGGTCTCCACCAGGACAGGGCTGGCTGGCTGAGGGGCAGAAAGCTCCAGCTGGGGCGTACGACACCGGGCTCCGGGTCCCTGTGACTCCACCAGTCCGGAGCTACAGCTTTGGTGCTCTCTTAGATTATGTCTTTGGGGAGCAGTCACTGATTTAATTGCACTGTAAATTATTAACTGTGAAGATTTGCTTTACAAAACTGACACGGGATGCCTGCTGTGACTTTGTCTTGATATCCTTTCTATGAGCAAGAGCGGTCTTAAAAATCATTGTGATACACAGCCCTGGCCCTGAGTATAGTGCGTTGTGCACCGCAAGCTGAGAAAAACCAGATACTGTTAATAAATAGTAGTGGCAGTGATAACACAATGAAAATCCTGCTAAATATGGAGTTCCAAGGGGACAGTTCCTTAATTGATTAAAATCCTAGTAATCAGCTCTGCTCTGGTTTGTGTTTGTTTTTGTAATCCCGATTTGGTCTGTTTCAGTAGAATGGCTAGTTAATGCAAGGTATGTGTAAATTGGGGAATATTCCTATTTCCCATGGTATATGGTCCCTCACTTTAAAATTCTAGACAGGTGAGAAGCAGAGAGATTTTTGATGGTGACCTTTTCCTTTTAGAATTTCCAAAAATCTAATCTTTAATATAATGTAAAGTATATTCTCATCTATGATAGTAAGCAAGGTAAAGAACATTTATTTAAAAAAAGTGGATGCCCATTGAAAAGTTATTGTTAAAATAGGATGTCACCATTTCTCAATGACTCTGTAGTAAAAGTGCTACATCTGGAACATCACTGCTGAAGAATTTTGAGGAGATTACTTCACTTGAATCAGTCTTGATTTGGCATGAATTTGGGGAACTTGACTCAAATTTAGATGCAAGTGAAGGAGGATTTTGAGCAAAGTAAAAAAAAAAAAAAAAAAATCAGGAACAAACAGTGTACATCCAAGCATTCTAAATAACCTTAATTATGAAATTACTGACCTAACAGTGATATGTAGTTACTGTCTGTGATACCAGAGAAACAAATGTGATACTAATTTTGAGAAGAGCTTCGAATTTCATCCTGGAGGCTACAGATCAGTCAGTCTAGCTTCTGTGCTAGGAAAATTGTCTGCAATTCCAGTAAATACCGAGAATTTGTAGAGAGAAGAATAAACAGGATAAACAGCAGAGAAAAAGGAGTCCCAGAAATACCAAAAAAAAAAGACTTTTTGGGCTTACTATGATACGACTGTGACAAACATTTTGTACAGTACTGTTTAAGAGTGACCCTCCTCCTTTGCCGTATGTTTTTCTAACACACGTTTCTGTCAGTTCTGCACTTCTATCTGTTGTAGAGGATTTAGAGGTGACATTTGTGTGTAGTTCTTAAATATTTAAATCTCTGGAAGAAAACTTCTCAGACATGAACTTCTGTTATCCTTTTGCTGATAACATGTGCAGGAGCAGAGGACTAAATGAGACCAGGGGTCTTCTTTGCTCAAGAGCTTGTTTCTGACAGTCGTTGAGTTAGGAAATCCGTGACGTTTCTGAGATAACTTGCTCTTAGGAAGCGCTGCACAAGTCCGAGGTCGCGTTGCTCTGTGGAGCCAGCAGTGAGCCCAGATCCGTGCTGCGCCGGCACCAGTGCCCGGCGTGTTCCGTGCGGTGGCCCTGTGCCACCCTCCTGGGCGAGAGGGGCCTTCCCCCGGCAGAGAGCTCAGGCTGCCCGCCGCACCGTGCCTCTGCTGAAGCTCAGGACATCCAGCTGCATTCTTTCCAATGGTTTAATGGCCCAAAACATTTCCTCATT
The DNA here is from genome assembly GCF_031877795.1 of Strix aluco. Classification (NCBI taxonomy): domain Eukaryota; kingdom Metazoa; phylum Chordata; class Aves; order Strigiformes; family Strigidae; genus Strix; species Strix aluco. Next base: position 22,292,069 of record NC_133943.1, read on the forward strand.
CCCTCCAGTACCCTTTCGAACCTTGAATTTAATTCAGCATTTTTGAGGACCAGCCTGTTCATCATTTATATGAGAAAATACATGTACAGACTTCTTTGAAACTGAAGTTGCTACATCCCTCTGCTCAGGTGGGAGTTGCATTTTAGCTGGTTATGTGGTCCATGAAATATTAGATGGAAGGAAGTAAATGAAAAGGAATTGTATGGCCTTTCTCCTCTGCCGCCGTATGCAGCTGCCAGGTGATACCATGAGTCAATCCTTAGCACAACTGATGTAATCTGGTGGTTTCAAAAGCGAGTGCAAACAGTGGATTAAAAAAAGTAATGTAGAACAGTTGCTGTAGTACCAGTGTCTCATCCATGGGCATAACAGGGTGAGCTAACTCGTTTGTTTAAAGTTTAATTTATTGTTGGTAGGCTACCTGTGAGATTATTGTGAAACCCCAGATAAAATTCCTGTAAATCCATGATCTCTTTGGATTTTTTGATTTTTTTTTTTAATTGTTCTTTCTTTTGTTGAGTACACCTTTGTGTGTGGTCATTCAGCCTAGCAACAGACATTTATCTTGAATTATCCTATTGAAAGATGTGTAATACAGGTACGGTGGCATTTAAACGTAAAGCCAAAGGAAGCAAAGGAGTTCAATCTCTTGTTGTGTAATTAAAACACAACCTGCCTAGAGAGCCCAAAGGTCAGGCTGAACGTATTATGCAATAAATTTATGCACTCACAAATATGAGTGGATTTAGAGTATTAAAAACTTAAGCCTACTGTCACTTCCTTTGTTATTTCTCCTGTCTTCCAGAGGGTGAAGTCAGATAAGGTTGTGTTAAGAACTATTTAAAAATGTGTCTGCTAATTATGGATGCTTCAGTTTTTGTGTTCAACTCATACATGAGGTTGTTTTTGGAACGTCTGCTCTTTGGTAGCTGTGATGATTCACCTCTGTTGTCTTTCCAGGGATGCAGGACGTGCCTTGGGTAGAGCAGGGGAGGGCCCTGCTTGGATGGGCTGCGTGGTCTGGTTCTTCCTTTGTTGGTCTTACAGCTTTTTACCAATAAATAGGAGAGAGATGCAATTTGTTCACTTTGGATTGTTCAAGGTATGCATTGGAGAACCTTTAGCATATTGACTCGGGAACTGGAAGAGACTTGAGGAGGCCTTGCATTCATTTTTATTGCTCTGGATACAGAGGAGGACTTGGCACCTCTACGCCAGGGCTCTGGGAAGGGGAAGAGCCCAGCAGAGAGTAGCCCAGCCCAACCGTTCTGGCCTCTACAGCAGCGCAGTCCCGGGAGTCTGCTAGACTGAACAGCACTTAAGAGCCGTCGCAGTGCTGTCTGGTCGGTCTCTCTCAAGTCTTGGAAGCGTGCTCTAAAATCTCGGAAGAGTCTGTTATCTGAGGAGGCTGTTGCGGGGGTTGGTCTCGGAGGAAACCTCCAGGGCTGGGCTCTGCTGGAGCCTGTGCCTTGGTGGTGCTACGCCATTCGGTGCTGAGCTGCTTTATCTGCTGTAGACGTCCCTTGTTTCTGATATGAATCTTCTAGAGGCCATAAGATGTTGTTTTTACATAATCTGATGAGCATTTACCGGACAAAATGTTGGGCATGATTCAACGAGGCAGCATTTTGTGCAGCAAACTATTGCACAGGTCTCTGTAAATTAAGCTGTAATAATTTGGCTGTCAAGGGGCTTATATGCATCTGTATTGCTTTTATTTCAGATTACTGGAAGCCTACAACAGCCTGAGGGACAAACACTTGGTTGAGTACTTCAACAATCCCCGGATAACACGGCATCTTCAGAGATCAGGACTGGTGAGACAAAAAAATTTCTTTTTCTGAGAAAAAAAGAAAAGAATTATTTGTTTCTCTTAATATTGTGCAAGTCAAATCACTGATAGCCCTGTTGGTCATTTGTTAGAGGTATGTGTTGTCACTGGTAAGAATTTGACCAGTCAAACACGTGCAATTGTGCTGTGCCAGATCAAAGCCACACGATCACACTGTGACCAAGGGCGGGTTGTTTAATCAGAGCATTCCCCACTCCTTTGTTCTCTGCCGTTGGTCAGCTGGATGTCACAGGGACACAGGGCTGTGGCGCTCATGGCTGCGCTACTGGAGTCAGAAAAGCAGAAGCACAGGTAAAGCGGGGCTTGGGGCTCAGCTCCATGTGCTGAGCGGTTTTTGAAGAGACTGGTGACAGCCGAGGAGATGCTGTAGCTGGCGCTGGGCACGTCTCGGGCCTGAGGGCCACCCGGGGGTGTGAAGGCACTGGACCGTGGGCTGCTGGTGGGGGAGGGTGGCACGCCAGAAGTGCCATGCTGACCGTTGGGTCGAGGCCACGCTCCGTGGAGGATCATGCTCACGCTTCCAGTGCACCTCTGTCATGCAGCAGTTGTGACGCTTGTCTGCATGAGCTGGGAACAGGGGCTGAGCAGATTGAGGGGGGGTGTAAATACTGGAGAGCCGTGGCTCAGCCCCGAGCTGCTCAGCAGTGCAGTTCCAGGAAGTTATTACACACGTCGCTGTATTGTTGCACGATTAGGGCTGTGTGAGGATGTCTGTCAATCTGCTTGTATTTCACACCCTGGCAGAAGAAGATATTTCATGGAGAGGTTTTGGTAAATTCAGAATGTTTTTATGGTTTTGCTGCGTACATATCTTTGCTCATTGGAGTTTGCCTCTGCAAAATCTTTCAGTTTGCAAATACACAGAATCATATTACAGAATCACAGAATCATTCAGGTTGGAAAAGACCCTTGGGATCGTCAAGTCCAACCATCAGCTCGACTCTACAAAGTCCTTCTCTACACCATAACCCCCAGCAGCATTGATTCTCTTAGGTTATTGATTGTCTTAGGTTTTTAAAATGTGACATCCAAGCATCTTTGACTCTAATAGCTGTTTAAATAGCTTCAGTGCTATTTTTTTAAAAGACTTTAATGGAAAACTGAAGGATTTGGTAAAGGTGAATGTGCTGAACATTTTAAATGGGTGTGACTCTGTTTAGCACATGCAGATGGTTGCAAGGCAAGTATTTAATTGCCCTCCACTGACTTGGGCAGCGGCCCCTGAAGAGCAAGGCTGAGCCCACGGCTTTTAGGAGATGTGACGGGGGCTATCCTGCCCTCTTCAGCTGGCTGATGGGGTCCACAGGGTCAAAGAAACGACAATTCTGTGCTCGGAAGGCGAGTTCCAGCATTGTGGCAGAAGCAGAGGTGGTAACTAACTGGGAAGAGAAAGTAGCCTTTCTGGGAAATTGTGCTCTGTTTAAAAACATACCTTGTTCTGTCTTGTCCTTCTTAGTTACATTATATTTGTTTATGGCAGATCTCGAGGAGTGGAAGAATAATTCCTGAGAAGGAATACCGGCTAAATACTCTACAGGAGGAACACCCAAGATATGTACGGGAGTGTCTGGCTGGCACCGTGTTTGATAAGGCCCTTGACATAGAGGTATGCATTTACCAGCGACGTGTGAGCCGTGTCAGGTACTCCCCTGCTGACAGCCAGGGCCTGTTAACTCGTACTGGACTGTTTGGGGTAGCTGCGCCCTCGCGGTGCCCTGAAAGGCTCTGTCCTGCTGGGAAAAGGACAGTCCTTGTGCTTGACATCCCCACGTGAAACCTCCACTGGCCTCTGGTTGTCAGCCCACACCATCATCAGAGCGTACGCTGTCCTGGCTCTCGTGCTGCCCTTCGGCACTCATCAGATTGGGGGATGATATTCACGGGGATAGTTGGCTTAAAAAAATTCTAGTCAAAACAGAGTAGTTGGAACATGGTCATATATCTTACCTGAACACAAAATTTGGGCACATTCCTGTTGCGTATCAAGAAAGGAGTTGGTCCCTACAACTTTACAGATGCTCAGTTGTTAATTGCCAATGTTAATTTACAGAGGTGTCATGCAAATGGGTTGAATCAACAGAGGTTTTGTAATAGGGCTCGGTGAGGAAAACAAACAAGGAGCAGGCAGGTGATAAGCAGAGCAGAAGCAAGTGTTATTACCTTCAGTGACATCTCATAATGTCCATTGATGTGGTTTCTCTCTTACATTGATAGCATCATCATCAGCCAGGAGCAAAGAAGAAACCTGCAAAGAATGGCAGGAAGGAGAAGGTGCGGGAAGTCAAGGTAAGGCTGGAGTGCTCCCGAGCGCTGAGGGGACGCGGCAGCTGTGCCCTGGGTTAAACAACAGCCGTGGGTCAGGCCAGAGGCTCGCTGAGCCAAGGGCTCTGTCTCTGATGTTTATGGAAAAAGTACAAGAAACAGGTAAGTGGAGGATGATCCTGCCCCAGGTTATGTTTCCTCCTTCCTCTATCCAGCAGTTCAGGAACTTCCATTCACGCACCTAATTCCGGTGGAATCTACTTATTATTTTGGTTCTGCCGTGTTCTTGGTTGTGGAATTACGAGTTGTAGGAAATGGTACTTTCTCGCATTTCTGCACAATAATTAATGTATCTGCTGTCTGATAATTCTGTTTGTGCTCCATTGTTCTCATTGTGAAAAGAGTTAATAACTGTTCTTTTCCAAGGCATTTGTAGTTTTACATACCTTTTTCATATTCCTTCTCAGTTTTCCAAGCTGAAGACTCTCAGTCTATTGAGTCTTTCACCCATGAGCCATTCCAGGCTTCTCATGGCTGTTGCCATTTTTCAACCTCTTCTAGTTCTACTGTTTGGGTTTTGAAATGGGGAACTAGAACAGGATGAATAATTCAGGATACATGTTGCAGTTCTTCTAGTAATTCTGGATGCTATCTGCTCTTGACTGCAGCTGCACACTGAGCTCATATTTTCAGTCATTTGCCTCTCCACACCCTATTTAGCAGAACCAGCATGTAAGTAATGAAAAGAGGTTTCAGAAGCCTTTGCTTTGGTGTCATGTAGGTAGAGCTTGGTTCTGTAGTTGTTAGAGTCATGGAAGTCCCACAGAAGTCAGTGGTTCTTCTCCCCATGAAGTCACTTGGACTCACATGGGAAAAGTTATTCTCGTTTTAGCTGAAATATACTCAGCATCTTATTTCTTTGTTAGGAGACTGTATCCATCGAGAAGAATGCATTGTGAAGCTAGCTGCTGCTTTGAGCAGTTGAAAAACAATGTCAAATCTTTCTGATTTTAAATAATACCTTTATGAGGTAAAGGAAGGAGGAGATTTTCATGACAGACAGCGATGGCTGTGGTAGTTGCAAAGGCACTGTTTACTGACTGAAGCCCTGCTGGCAGAGGTCACCCCAGTGGAAGCAGCGACTAAGGCAGCCTGTGAAGGGAGTCTGGACTTGGGTGATTTTGGAACATAAACCCAAACTGCTTCCTTCAGGGAGAAGCGTAGGGGAGATGCCTGCTGTCCTGGTTTTGGCTGGGACGGCGTTAATTTTTCTTCTTAGCAGCTAGAATAGTGCTGTGTTTTGGATTCAGTGTGGGATTTGGTATCAGAAGAATGCTGATAGCACACGGATGTGTTCAGTTGCTGCCAAGAGATCAAGGACTTTCCAACTCCTTCTGTCCTGCCCGTGGGTGGGTGCACAAGAAACTGGGAGGGGGCATGGCCAGAGCAGCGGACCCAAACTGGCCAGGAGAATATTCCCTATCGTGTAGCGTCACACTCAGGATGTAAAGGAGAGTCAGCTGGGAAGGGGTTGGTCCTCTCTCCCTTCCAGGACTGCTTTTTCAGGATCTTGGCTTCTCCGGGATCACCAGCTGGGAACGGGCTGGGTATCGGTCAGTGGGCGGTGGCAGGCGCGTTGTGCGTTACCCATTTCTACTTTCTATTATTGTTGGTTTATTTTATTTCAATTGTTAAACTGTTTTTATCTCAACTGCTGAGTCTCCCCACCTCTATCCCTCTGATTCCCTCTCCCGTGCCCCAGGGATGGGGGGTGAGTGAGCAGCTGCCTGGCGTTTGGCTGCCAGTGGGCTCGAACCACGACACCTGCAGATACGTGATCTGTATCTCTGCTGCGGTACCACGCTGGGACAGAGGAACCTGGCTGCAATTAGCAGTGTAATTTAACCCTCAGCTCATACATTCAGTGAATTCGGCTGAGTAGCTAATCTGAAAGAAAAGGAGAAAGAGAGATGACTGAGCGAGGGAGGACGAGAGACAGAGCTGTCTGTTTCCAGAAGGGTCATCAGTCCAACGTGGGGCTTTTGCAAAGAAAAGGGAGGGAGGGGCAGCAGCCAGAGCAAGGAAGTGGCAGATGCACTCAAATTTAAAAGAGACCTTCAACCAAGCCAAGAATCGGGAGATACACAGAAACAGGCAGATGAATTGAATTTGGGAGGATCAGCAGCTGGAGAGGGCTGCAGGGAAGTGAGTCAGAGGTGGGAACAAGTCTTTTCCCTCATCCCTCTCCTTCTCCCCGTGATTTCCTTTCCTTCCTTAACCAGGCGTCCCAGTGTCACAGCTGTCCAGTGAAAGACAGCCAGCAGGCAAGCTCAGACATTGCGGTTAGAGCTGGCAGGCCGATGTTGGCTTGCTTCTTTCCCACAATTTAGTACCTCAGAGATGTAAATTTCTCTTCTTTTAGGTGGAACCAGCCAGGGTTATGCACTTCCCTCATCCACCACCCAGTCCAAGAAATGATCATTGGCTCTTCCTTCCCCTTGCCAGAGAACCAGCTGGTCACTCCCGACAACGGGTGAGTTTTAGCAGCTACCCCGAAGGCGCTGGCGTGAGCACACACAGCGCAGGCGTGCACGTAGGCCTGTGAGGTCTGGGCTTAGTCTAGAGCACTGACTGCCCCATCCTCCATCCCCTGAGGCCGACCTCCTGTTTGCAGGCTTGTGTCATTAAAGAGAAATCTGCAGAAGCCGATGTTGCAGGAATGGCACATCAGAACCTAGAAAAAAAAAAAAATCTTTGCTTTGTGATAAATCTGCTTTAATCCTTCCCTTTTCTCTGCCTTGTCGGCCAAGGCTAGGCTGGTATCAGTACATTAAGTGTTGTTAATGAGTGCTGTGGCTGTAGGCGCGTTCACACACGTTCTAAAATCCTGAGAGCAATGGAGGTCTTTTAGAAAACAGAGGTGAAGGGGTGAAGTACGACTAAAGCTCATCCAGAAGGGCAGAGCTCTGGCTCAGAAACCTCTTCTCTCTGTTAACAGGCAGAGAAGGAATGTTAATATACTCTTGAAATATAATGATACTAACGTCTAAGTTCAAAGGTCAAATATATGGTTCAGTTTTAACTGGTTTTCAATTCCAGTGATGATCATGGGTGCAGACTGAAGTGAGATTTTCAGTCATGAATAACCTCCTCTCCAGAAAGAGGACACTTGGCCCTGTAGTTATGTGTGATGCTGGACATCATCGCATCAATACCGATCCAAGGGGTCTGCCTGTTCTAAGGCAGCGAGTTAACTCAGATAAACAGGTTTTTAACTTGGTATTCTGAAGGGTATTCAAGGAAAAGATGAACTAAAAAAGTCATAAAAAGGCTGAGTATTGAACAAAAATAGGCCTGCTTTGGTGGTGCGTTCCCTCAGTGTGCGTGTGCTGAAGTCACCAAAAGGCAGCACACGGCTGCGTTCCTGTGAGTGTCTGTGAGCTCACGTGTTTGCTTCAAGGCTGCACTGTGAAGAGATGTCGGGTACGACTTGAAGGACTCAGACAGAACGGCCTGTACTGCTCCGTTGTTAGAGGGGGATGTACTGGAACTTGTAGGCTACAAACCTTGGGAGGCCTGATAAAGGGAAGAGAAAAGCACTGGGAAAAGTGCTGATATGGTGAAGAATTGCTAACCTGTGAGTCATGCTTGATAAACAGCCGAAGACGGTGCAGACAGCAAGGAATTTAGAGTTTTTTATAGGAGCGGCTTAGTTGCTATTAGTCCACTTGCTAAGTGTTAAGTAGCTACCAATTAGCGCGCGCTGATAAGAATTCTGAAGCATAGCAACCAATCAATTTAACACACGCATCTTCTGATTTTCTATAAAAATGAGTGTTACATGTAATAAAGTGGAGAACTTTGCTTGCATCAAGCCTGCCTCCCGTCTCTCAATCGCGGCACCCATATACACTATAAATTAGATTAGTACCTGCATTGGCTTGGTTTACCATGCTGGACCTAAAAGACGCCTTCTTTTGCTTGCCTTTGAGCTCCGAAAGTCAGTTATTGTTTGCATTTGAATGGGAAAACCCAGAGTCCGGAAGGAAGATACAATTAACATGGACTGTGCTACCCCAGGGGTTTAAAAATAGCCCCACTCTTTTTGGAAAACAACTAGCTAAAGACCTGGAGCAATGGGAGCGATCGCATGGAATCAGGGAAGTTCTGCAGTATGTAGAGGATTTAATAGCCACAGAGACTAAAGAAATGTGCATAATATGGACTATTAGTTTATTAAATTTTTTGGGGACTTAATGGCTATCGAGTCTCTCCCACAGAAAGCCCAGGTATCTCAGCAGCAAGTAATTTACCTTGGATACGAGGTCACGGCTGGTCAACAGACCCTAGAGCTGGAAGGAGGAGGCCATCTGTCAGAGCCCTCGGCCACAGACAGCTAAAGAGCTCCACACGTTTCTAGGAGTGACTGGATGGTGTCACCATGGATATATAACTATGGACTCATGGTAAAACCCCTTTACGAACTATTAAAATCAAATCTGAAAACCCTCACTTGGAATGGAGAGGCAGACAGAGCATTCCATCAGCTGAAAAGGAAGCTGATGGACACCCCTGCTTTGGGTTTACCAGATATCACGAAGCCTTTCTGGTTATTCTCCCACGAGAAACAGGGAATAGCCCTAGGGGTCCTAGCCCAAAATTTGGGACCAGATAGATGGGCAGTGGCATACTTCTCTAAACAACTTGATGAAGTAAACAAGGGATGGCCTAGCTGCCTGAGGGCAGTAGCAGAAGTAGTTCTAAATATCCAAGAAACAGGAAAATTCACATTGGGCCAGAAAATCACAGTACTAGTATCCCACACAGTGTCTGCAGTACTAGACATGAAGGGAGGACACTGGCTTTCACCCCAAAGGTACCTGAAATACCAAGCCCTCCTAGTGGAACAGGATGATATGGAAATAGAAGTTACTAATATTGTCAACCCAGCTTCTTTTCTTAGTGAAACCACAGGAGAACCTGTAACACATGACTGCCTGGAAACGATTGAAGCAGTTTATTCCAGCTGGCCAGACCTCAAAGAGGAGTTATTAGAGGAAGCTGATGAATCCTGGTATACGGACGGGAGCAGTTCGGTCTGACAAGGTATCTGCAAGGCAGGATATGTGATAACCACCGAAGATCAGGTAAGAGAGTCTAAAGCTCTTCCTCCAAATACCTCAGCACAAAAGGCAGAAATAATAGCTTTAACTCGGGCACTAGAAATGGCCAAGGGTATAAAAATGAATATATGAACGGACTCTAAATATGCTTTCGGAGTGGTCCATGCTCATGGGGCAGTGTGGAAAGAAAGAGGACTCCTGTCTGCACAGGGAAAACATATAAAGCATGCCAAAGAAATCCTCAGACTCCTGGAAGCAGTGCAAGTACCTGAAAAGGTGGCTATAATGCATTGTAAGGCTCACCAGAGAGGAAGTTCCACCCATGAACTTGGCAACGCTATGGCAGATCATGAGGCCAAAAGAGTGGCTAAAGAAGGTAAAGTAGAAGTGCAGTCTTTGGTTCCAGACGGTAAAATACAAATTGATTTTTCTGAACCCCAAGAAAAGGGGGGTTTCAGTACCTTTTGGTCTTGACAGATCCCTTTTCCAGGTGGCCAGAAGCATTCCCTTGCTGTAAAAATAAAGCCAGAGAAGTAACTAAGGTATTGTTACAAGAAATAATACCAAGGTTTGGGGTTCCAGCAACAATATCCTCAGATCGGGGATCACATTTTGTGGCAAAAATTGTCCAGCAGGTTAGTAAACTTTTAGGAATAGACTGGCAATTACATAATTGAAGGGGGAACGGGGCAAAACACCAGCCCATCTGAAGTGCATGCATACCAATGCACACAGCATGGGTAACAAACAGGAGGAGCTTGAAGCCGTGATAAAACAGGAAAATTATGATGTTGTGGCTATCACAGAAACATGGTGGGATGTCTCCCATGACTGGAGCACGCCAGCTGATGGCTACAAGCTCTTTAGAAGGGATAGACAAGATAGGAGAGGCGGTGGGGTAGCACTGTATGTTAGGGACTGTTATGATTGCCTTGAATACAAGTGCAGTGAAGACAGGGTGGAGTGTCTTTGTGTTAGAATCAGGGGGAAGGTCAACAGGGCAGATGTTGTAGTAGGAGTCTACTATAGGCCACCCACCCAGGACAGAGAGGTGGATGAAATATTCTATAGGCACTGGGGTGAAATCTCACGATCGCTTGCCCTTGTTCTTGTGGGGGACTTCAACTTCCCAGACATCTGCTGGAAATACAACACAGCAGAGCAGGACCAGTACCGAAGATTCCTGGAATGTGTGGAGGACAACTTCCTAACACGGCTGGTAAGAGAACCAACCAGAGAAGGTGCCCTGCTAGATTTCCTCCTTGTGAACAGAGAAGGACTGGTGGATGATGTGGTGGTTGGAGGACGACTAGGGCACAGCGATCATGAAATAATAGAGTTCTCTATTCTTAGAGAGGCCAGGAAAGGGCTAAGCAGGACTAACATCCTGGACTTCCAAAGGGCTGACTTTGTCTTGTTTAGGCACCTGCTTGGAAGGATCCCTTGGGAGATGGTCCTGAAGGGTATAGGGGTCCAGGAAGGCTGGGCGCTCTTTAAGAAGGAAGTGTTTATGGCTCAGGAGCAGGCAGTCCCCAGGTGCTCTAAGAGGAGCAGGTGGCAGAGAAGACCGCCCTGGCTGAACAGGGAGCTTTGGCTGCAACTCAAGGAGAAAAGGAGAGTTTGCAGCCTTTGGAGGAAGGGGCTAGCCACTCACAGTGATTACAAAGAGGCTGTGAGGCTATGCAGGGCGGAAATCAGGAGGTCCAAAGCCCAGCTGGAAATTAATCTGGCTTCAGCAATCAAAGATAACAAGAAATGTTTCTATAAGTATGTCAACAGCAAAAGAAAGACCAGGGAGAGTTTCCATCCCCTGCTAGATGCTGAAGGAAACTTGGTAGCAAGTGATGAGGGGAAGGCTGATGTACTTAATGCCTTCTTTGCCTCAGTCTTTGATAACAAGACTAGTTGTATTGAGGGAATCCAGCCCCCTCAGCCAGATGATAGAGACTGGGAGAACGACCCCCCTGCAATCCAGGAGAGAGTCAGTGACCTGCTACATCACATAGACACACACAAGTCTATGGGACCAGATGGGATACACCCAAGAGTGCTGAAGGAGCTGGCTGGGGTGCTCGCCAAGCCGCTTTCCATCATTTACCAGCAGTCCTGGCTGACCGGGGAGGTCCCGACAGATTGGAAATTGGCCAGTGTGACACCCATCTATAAGAAGGGTCAGAAGGATGATCCAGGAAATTACAGGCCTGTCAGCTTGACTTCGGTACCTGGGAAGCTGATGGAGCAGCTCATCCAGAGTACCATCTTACAACACATGCAGGACAACCAGGGGATCAGGCCCAGTCAGCATGGGTTTATGGAAGGCAGGTCCTGCTTGACAAACCTGATCTCCTTCTACGACAGAGTGACCTGCTTATTGGATGTGGGAAAGGCTGTGGATGTTGTTTACCTTGACTTTAGCAAGGCCTTTGACACCGTTTCCCACAGCATTCTCCTGGCGAAACTGGCTGCTCGAGGCTTGGATGATCGCATGCTTCGCTGGGTAAAAAACTGGCTGGATGGCCGGGCCCAAAGAGTTGTGGTGAATGGAGTTAAATCCAGTTGGAGGCCGGTCACGAGTGGTGTCCTCCAGGGCTCGGTTTTGGGGCCACTCTTGTTTAACATCCTTATTGATGATCTGGACGAGGGGATCGAGTGCCCCCTCAGTCAGTTTGCAGACGACACCAAGCTGGGTGGGAGTGTTGATCTGCTCGAGGGTAGGGAGGCTCTGCAGAGAGACCTGGACAGGCTGGAGCGATGGGCTGAGGCCAACTGTATGAGGTTCAATAAGGCCAAATGCCGGGTGCTGCCCTTGGGCCACAACAACCCCCAGCAGCGCTACAGGCTTGGGGAGGAGTGGCTGGAGAGCTGCCAGTCAGAGAGGGACCTGGGGGGGTTGATTGACAGCCGGCTGAACAGGAGCCAGCAGTGTGCCCAGGTGGCCAAGAAGGCCAATGGCATCCTGGCTTGTATCAGCAATAGCGTGGCCAGCAAGGACAGGGAAGGGATCTTACCCCTGTACTCGGCACTGGTGAGGCCACACCTCGATTACTGTGTTCAGTTTTGGGCCCCTCACTACAAAAAGGACATTGAATGACTCGAGCGTGTTCAGAGAAGGGCAACGAAGCTGGTGAAGGGTCTGGAGCACAGGTCTGATGGGGAGCGGCTGAGGGAACTGGGGTTATTTACTCTGGAGAAGAGGAGGCTGAGGGGAGACCTCATCACCCTCTACAATTACCTGAAAGGAGGTTGCAGAGAGCTGGGGATGAGCCTCTTTAACCAAGTAACAAGCGATAGGTCAAGAGGGAATGGCCTCAAGTTGTGCCAGGGAAGGTTTAGACTAGATGTCGGGAAGTATTTCTTTACAGAACGGGTTGTTAGGCGTTGGAATGGGCTGCCCAGGGAGGTGGTGGAGTCCCCATCCCTGGAGGTGTTTAAGAGTAGGGTCGACGTAGCGCTGAGAGATATGGTGTAGATGGGAACTGGCAGTGCTAGGTTAATGGTTGGACTGGATGATCTTCAAGGTCCTTTCCAACCTAGTTGATTCTGTGATTCTGTAATTACATACCCCATATAATCCACAAGCCAGTGGTCAAGTAGAAAAAATGAATCATTTAATTAAACAACTGTGGTGGTTTAGTCCCTGTCGGGGTCTGAGACCATGCGGCCGCTGCCCCTCCCCCATAAAGGGAGTGAAATACAAAGCCCCAGGGCTGAGATAAGGAGAGGTTTAATACAACAGTGCAACAGCAACACAACAAACAACAGTAACAATAACAGTAACAGTGATAACAATGAACAGAGCAAGATATCTACCGATACAGCAGTGAGAGCAGAGAGATGGCGTAACACAGGCGATAACCGACTCTCCCGTGCTGCCGCACTTGGGCACCAGGACGTGACGTCAGCATGGTATTGAATAACCCGGCTAGAGCTTCCCCCCACTGCTGGGGAAACTTAACCCTATCCTAGCTAAACCAGGACAACAACAAATAGTAAAACTAGGCCAGGAAGCTGGATTGTCCTGGCCCCAAGCATTGCCCTTAGGCCTTCTAAGAATCAGAACCAAACCCAGAACTAAGGAGGGATTAAGTCCTTTTGAAATAGTATATGGGAGACCATATATGATACAAGCAGGAACATCAACCCAGGTTGGAGATGAAATACTAACAGATTATAAGTCTACAAAAGCAGCTGCGAGAAATAAAAAAACTGGTCCTAGGGACCAGGCCTCAAGGTCTGGACGGGCCTGTACACAACATTAAACCGGGTGATTATGTGTATATCAGATCTTTTTCAGATTCACCTCTGGAACCAAAATGGGAAGGTCCGTGTCAGGTGTTATTAACTTCCCATACAGCAATCAAAACTAAGGAACAGACATCCTGGATACACCACACTAGAGTGAAGAAGGCCCCTAAGCCAAAATAGAACTGGACACCTGTGGGACTGCTAAAGCTTCGCATCCAAAAATGGTGATATGGGTGTAAGTGCTTATGATTCTGCTGAACTGTAATTTAAAAAGTGCTTGGGAAGGGCCTTGGACAGATGCTTATTTTGGACATACAGACATTATGGGAAAGAATCTATTGGGGATGAATCTAGCAACCATTCTAATATATGACAACATGCCAACTTGAGATTCACCCTAATGAAACCCCAGAGACTATTATAATTTACATGGGTACAGGATGTGTTTGTTTAAGAACCCTGTGTAATTTTGTACAAGTGGATGACCTTATAATAGACACAAGTAATCATTTGAACATCTCTGTCTGAAATTTTGTTAGTCTTACAAGGTGTGATTTGATTTTCATAAGTATTTTAATGATGCAACAAAATCCCTTTTTCCTCTAAGTGAAGCGTATGTCTGAGGAAACTACGTTCTCTATCACAAAGAACACTGGTGAAAAACACTCGGTCTCTTCCAGCATGGCTCTGAACTTCTGAAGTAGAATTCTGGTGCTGGAGGTTGGGCTAAGCATAGGAGCTTTTTCCCCTCAAAGATGTGGTTTCTTAGGAGGGCCGGCAGAGAAACAAGGGAGGTTGGTATCACTGCAGAGCTTGGCTGTGGAGTGTGTTGCTCTTTCCCTGCTTTTCCTGCCCTTTGCTCTTTCCTGGGGGGATAGCAAGGGGACCTCCCTAGCTGTTCCCTTGCTCCCATTCTGCATCTCTCCCACCCCCAGGATACGCACCACCCACACCCATCAGTGTCACGAAGGCACCAGAGACACCCACAACCACCAGCTGCCTCCATCTCCCGGGATGGGATCTCAAGGAGCGAAGCATCCCTGAGTCACATCACCTGACCGTACGCTTGCTAAGGGCTTTGTAAAGGAGCCCCCGGCAGCGCCGTCTGCAGGGTGGGTCTGTACTTTGTGGGTGTGGGGTCTTTGGCCGCCTGGGGAAGCGGGCTGGGGCTGAAGGCCGGGGCTGTGCAGAGGCCGTGGCTGTGATGCGCTCTGGCCCCTGTGACATCACAACGGCTGAGCCACGGTGGGGATGGTTACAAGAGGCAGTGCTGCCCCAGTGCGCCCTGGGCCAACGGTGAGTGCACACGCGTCGGGAGGGAGGCTGGGCTGGGCTGGGCGAGGGACGGGGTAGAAACGCAGCCCCCTCCGCAGGGCCCAGCTGTTTGCGGAAGCACCTTTGGCAGGGCCCGGTGACGCCCCCGCCAAGGCTGGGCGCAGGCCTTGCTGCCTCGCAGCTGCCTCGCCCCCTCTCCTACCTGCCCCCAGTGCCCTACGGCTGCCCTCCCCTCTCCCCCCGCCACCGGCTCCCTGCCTGCCAGCCCCACTGAAACCCTTCTCCCCTTCCTCCTGCAGGCCATGGCTGTCATAACGTTACTCGTCCAGTTGCTGAAAAGCATCATCCAGCACACGCAGCTGGTTGGTGACAAGGTGGATGAGGCCATGGGTGACGACATGCAGCAGCGTGCGGCGCGGCTGAGCCAGGAGATGACGCGGCTGCTGCAGGAGGTGAATGAGCTGGAGCAGAGGAGCCCCAAGCAGAGCGGCTTTGGCTGGCCGGCCCTGCTCTTTGCTGCCTGGCAGCAGTGGCAGTTCTGGGCCACTGCTGGGCTCCTGGTCCTGTTCCTTGGTCTCTGCTGGTGGCTCAGGAAAAGGAGCCCTGAGGTGGACAGCAGCAGCAAAGAGGAGAGCTCCAGCAGGGACACAGAGCGGGAGGAGGAGCAGCAGGAGCAGCCACCGATCGGGGTGGGCAGCACCTTTGAAGGTTGGAGTCCCTGTGAGGACGACGCTGTCTACTGCCTGCTCGTGCCCCCCCATGGGCACGCCTTCCACCTGGAGCCGGGCACCCCAGGAGAGATGCCGGCAAAGATGCAGCAGATGGAGCTGCCACGCAAACATGCAGCAGTCCAGGTCCCGGACTGCAGGGCGTCCCTGAGCAGCAGTGACACCACCTGTGTGCGCTGCAATCAAGTGGATGACCTGCTCAGCCTGGTGGCGGAGCTGAGAGAAGAGGTCGAGAGACTAAGAAGTATTAGGGAGTGTGAAATGGAGATTGATTGGTGGTGGAACACCCTAGCACCCCTAATGCAACGGGAGCAAATGGGAGGCTCCAAACAAGGCAGGTAATCCCTCATCCTCTTGCTACCAGGCAGAGAAGGAGGGGACCTAAGAGATGGGGGAGGCTGGAAACAGGTCCCCACTCAGGGAGGCAGGAAAATCCTCTCCTGACCTCCCTCACCCTCCATGGTGTCTCTTCACAACAGATTCGGTGCCCTGGAACGTTTGAATGAAGAAGATGTGGAGCCGGCAGCCAGATGCCACGTGGCCAGCCATTCACCTCCCCCTCCCCCCTCTGATAAGATAGGGGAGGGACAAAAGAAGAGAATTCATGGGTTGAATAAAAAGAAATAATTTACTAAATATAACAAGAGAACAACAGTAACAATAGTGAGTCTTTCCTTCCTTGTGTGGGAAAACAAAACACCAAAGAAGAGAGGCCAGGTCTTAAGAGACTGTTATTAAAGTTACAAGGTTATAAAATAATTCCCTCTTGGGAAACAGAAACTTTAAGTATCAAAAGTTTTCAATGCATAGAATAGATTGATACTGAACTAAGTTGTCCTGTTGCAGATAGTTTCAGAAACCAGATTTACTCAAATGTGGGGGGATGGGGCGGGGGGGGGCAAACCAGTGGAAGTCACTGTTGGTACCCCAGGAGACTTTCCTTTGTGGGATTTGAGTTCTCTCAGCATCCCAGCAGCGCACGACCCCACTCCATATGCAGGAGCTTGTATTCCCCTCGTCAGCCAGCGCTGCAGCGATACACGCATCACACAACACTGCTGGAGTACAACCTTCCTGCGGCCAAGGAACTTCTGAAGAGAACAAGAAAAGTATTACCAGATGTCTTCTCCATGTGAAAATATAGACCAAATTTCCATGAAATGGTGCTTGCCTTTGGTCTTTGCTAGGTAAAGAATTGAGCTGTCCTCCATTAACAGACTAACACTAATCCTCTGTGCTCTGCAAGCTGACTGATGAACCTTACACTAAGGTAAGACTAAATTAAAGAGTAGGCCTATTCAGCTCAGCTTTTAATCAGTTACAGCACTTATCAGAAAAAGTCAGAAGGCAAAAGGGAAATGATGTCCTAAAACACCTTTTTGCTTTGCTGTCCAGAGGAGCTGAAAGAATGACAATACCCAGCCAGTCTCAGTATTGACCAGGAAAAAAATTATTTCCCATTACTTCCAAAGAACTGAAAGTGAACACCTTTATATGGGACAGTATCAAAAAAAAAACCTGCTGGCTTGAATTCTTTTTTTTCCCTTCATATCACACCCATGCTCTTCCTGCTCGGGAAATAATTGATAATCCTGACATAGACAAAGGTGGTACACAAAGTCGTTTTCTAGGCTACCAACACACAGGCTCAAACTTCAAGAGCTGTAGGAAGCACAGAAATCACCATCCCTTGACCAAAGCAAAGGGAGCATGCTTTATTTCTGTATCTATTCAAAATCAGTTACCACGAAGTTTGATAACCAAGTCTCCACCGATGAAGGAAGTTAATTCAGTGCAATTCTTGCAGTTGCAAAGG
Source organism: Strix aluco (assembly GCF_031877795.1). Taxonomy (NCBI): domain Eukaryota; kingdom Metazoa; phylum Chordata; class Aves; order Strigiformes; family Strigidae; genus Strix; species Strix aluco. The sequence goes on from NC_133943.1 coordinate 22,309,370, forward strand.
CTACCTTAGGGACAGAAAAACAGGGTAAGGGAAGCAGACAACATTTTTGTACATGTATATATAGCTACTCTAATGGCCAGATTATACTGAAAACATCCATTCAAATGACTTCCAGAAAAAACAGGTTGTCATACAGCCTCCAGCTAGCTCAGCAACACAGATAGAATTTTAGTAAATACAAGAACTTAGAAAAACTGGCAATACAGGTGGAAATACAGGGGCGTCCCTGAGTGTCACATGGCTTGACTAAGTTGAGAGATTCTACTTCCTAGTTAGCTGCACAGATAACTAAACTAAAATTTACCAGAGTCATTGAAATAAACTATTAAATGTTTTGTCACTTGTTATTTACCAACAAAATCAGAAAGAAGCACAAGTTATTTGAAACTATGAAATATTGTATCTGATAGGGAGAAGAACTCTATCAATCAGCAATTTCAGAGATGTCAAATGGCTGAAGATATTTCTATTACTTCCACACGTTTGAATCAATAAAGAAATCCTACATGCAACAATCCAGTAATTCAGTATTCTTCCAATCCTGCATTTACCCTGCAAATGTTTTTTGGTGAAGTAAGAGCTATAAGGCCATTTGATGATTTAATAAGCAATCAAACTGTCATTCAAGGCAGCACGATGACATATGAATTTCACTGCAGGCAAGTGCCAGGTTATACACAATGGAAGGAACAATCCAGCTAAACAGACACACGCTGATGGGTTCTAAAATTAACTGAAACTGTTCAGAGAAAGCAGCAAGGGTCAAGATGAACAGCTGACTGAGAACATCTGCTAAAAATGGAGAAAACCAGACACAATGTTAAGAGAAAGACAAAGAATAAATATTCCAAGTACTGTCCTGTTGTTTAAGACTGTTATATGACTTCACCTTGAATATATTTACTGTCTCCAGCTATGACACTTCTGTAAAATGACCAACTAGCACCTACATGAGGCAAGAATCTTCACTGCTGTGCTCTTCTATAGCCCTGAAAGAGATCAGTCCAGGTATCTGGACCACAGATAGCAGAAAATGGAAGATCTCGGGAAGGACAGAGGGGCTCAAAGTATAAAATCCTGCCTGTAAAGAGATACTAAGTGATATTGCATTTATTTTTGTTTAGAATTACCTGATCATCACCTGGATTTTACATCTTTCTACTAGAATGAAAAGAGGGAAGAAAGAAGATGACAATACCAAGCATGACAAGGAAATCTAAGTTCTCATTCACACAGACAGAAGGTGAAGACAAAAAGTTGAAGCAATGGAAGAACTGAATGGTTTGTGGATCAGGCTCACTTTGCCACTTTCAAGTTAGAAAGAATAAAGTATCAATCTTTGTTGAAGAGTACAGGGGTACAACTCCATTTTACAGCCATGAAGCTAGAGAAAAGACAGACTCGATGTTGACAGAGAACTTCTGAAAAATTTTTGTGGTCAAGACTATACCAAACCTCAACAGGCAATCTTGTAGACAAGATATTCTTCCTATGGTGCTGAACACTATATATGTGCAAACAGACTGATAAGGAATTCTTTAAACAAAGATACTTACTGGGATTGTCTTGTTTCATCCATGCCAACAGCAGGTCCTTGTCAATGCAATTTCAGCTCTTCCTGAAAGATGATCAGGACTGTTCCTCAAACAGTGCAAAATCCTATGAAATACAGTCACTGCCTGTGACTTCAGTAAATGCTACACTGATGAAACCAAAAGCGTTTTAAATGTTTACTCAGTCACTGATTATAAGCTGAAACCTTACTACGTATAGCTGGTCTAGTTGAGCAGAACTGGATGGTTGGAATAAAATGTCAAATGTCTGAGAGTGGGTCACTTTAATAGCAGATTATAATTATTTATGGATATTATAATCCCCAAAGAAAGAATATTTGCTTATAAATTACTTTAGAAGAGTAAATAGAAGACAGTTAAAACCACACAAGTGATGAAAAACATCGTATTTCTCCACATAGTGTCAATTCCTTTTTTTGTCACTTCACAGAATTTGTTGCATACTCTTTTTTTTTTCATTAAAAGTTATGGTAGGTATATTGGCCAGCTGAAAAAACCAACTTAAACCATTCCACACAGGCATAGTTCTTACTGCACAATGGATAAATTATGAACACTTCCAGAGACACCATTCCTAAAAAAAAAAGAAAAGATTCAGACACAAACTTCCTGAACAGTATTTCAGCTTTAATGGAACCAGAACCATAAACCATCAGAACAATTCTATACATCTAGATAAAGACTTCGGAGCATGACTAAGTACCTATTACTTCCTATAGACCTGAAACAATACAGTGTAAATATGTCTTAACTAGAAAATACAAACATGCTTTTGCAAGATTATATCGCTGTTTTTGAGCGTAGTTGTCACTTGAAGATTGGCTGATCACTTTCCTTCTCTTTTTTCTATAAAGATCTGAAAAAGATGATATTTCAAGAGTTACTCAGCATTTCTTCAGGGACAAATGACATGCACTTCTAGACCCACGTAACCAATAACATGGTTTTTCCCAGAAGCTGTTTTCAGAATGAATTTTGCCTGTTATCAGAGGTCTCCAGAACAGAGACGCCATTTTAGTGCATCATAACAAGCAACAAATGCTGGGAACATACAAAATGATATTTGTTTCAGCAAAAAATGGAAAAGTCCAAAGAAAACAGTGATCTGAAAGCAGCTCTCACTTCTTATCTCTAGTACTCATTTTGTGAAACAGGAAGTGTTCAGAAAACGTATTTTTAGCTTAAATTTCTTTAGCTTTCTGACTTTCCCAGGATTCATTCTTTAACTTTTCCTTTCACTTCCAAGCTCCTTAGCTTCTTTTGCCCTGCATTCCTGTCATTTTCTTCATCCTCCTGTGGACAGCATTTTGGTTACTGCTGCATCTATTCACACTGTTTACAGAAAAGTCAACAGAATAACTCAGTATGGGCAAATGCTCACCAGAGCAAATGAAAAAGGACTGGACAGAATGAAGAGATGTACTTCTAACAGCCAGAGCACGCTCAGCACTTTAGTTACTGACAAAACCATAAAGCTGGATTTCAGAAACAGTCCATCAAGCCCTGGCCTGTAAGACTCTCTATAGGCTGGCTTAGACAGGGCAACGCAATTTAAGCACACGCAGAAGGCTACTGAAACTGTGCTTTGAAAAGCATGGGTGTATCCAAATCCTAAAGTAACCCTAACATCAGCTGGGCAGAAAAGGAATCAGAAACCACCTTAGGTGCTCACTTGCCCTGCAAAGTTCACTGTACACGCAGACCTTTCTCTTCAGTGTTTCAGTCAGGCTATTCCAAATCTATGGATTCCTTAATGGTCTCTATTTCTGTTATCCCTTTATGCTACTCTTAAACGAACACCAACTACTGGAAAAACAAATTAAGGCTCAACTGCTGTACTAGAGGAAAAAGTAATACTCCACAAGCCCAGCTAAAGTATCTAAGAATCCAAATGTGAAGCATCTCCGTGACTACTGTTGGGGTGATACAGCAAGTCAGCAGTCACCCGCAGAGAAGAGAGGTGAGAAAACAGAGACAATTAAAGTAATGCATCACGAAGACCAAAAGGAATGGTTAGGTAGAATCAAGACATAAGTCAGTACTTTCAAACCTCTTCTGCAGTTTGACTCGATCAGGTTTGTTCTGTCCCCCCGATAGTTTATTTTAAGCCAAGATTACAGAAATAGATTACAGCGGACAGAACACTAACCCGCAATCACTTACTGAAGAATTAGGGACATCTAGAGGGCAAGAACTGTCCATTGAACACAGCTTTCTCTTAGCTCGTGCTGGCTTGAGCTCCTTTCCTTTGTCACTTTCTGGTTCTGCAGACTTGGGAGAGCTTATTGTTGCCATCAGCTTCTTTGCTACAAGAAAAATTTTATCGTAAATCTTATTGGTTTATGAACCTCAAAATTAATGAATAAAGGTTTAATGAATAAAGGTTTATTAAAACCAGTTTAAAAATGAAACAGATGTAGTCTGAAATTGAAACATAAAAATTCAGAAGTGGTATGTATTTGACTACCACAGTCTTCTATATCCAGAAACAGTTTTCTATAGCTTCAACTGCAAAAGCTTAAAGGACACATTTAAATAGCACCAAAAAAATCAATTGGGATTCAGATTTCACTGGATGCTAAATACAACAGGAATTGAAAACCAGGCTTAACTTCTTTGTACTGACAGAAGCACAAGGCTGAGTCAATTTCCTCTATGTACTTGTATAGTTTTATCAGACTAGTACCAGCTCTGTGAAGAGATGAGTGTGTGCATCTTATGAGCTAGAAGGAAAGAAGAGATCCCAAACAATACTAAGTTATGCAAAAGAGGGAAAAAACACAGGACACGGTAATAAAGGTTACAAATTAGACCTCATTTGCTCAAATTACGTATTTTCAGGGTGAAATTTGGAGTAGTCTGAATTCGGTTTCCATTGATAATGACATGTTGTCCTCATGGAACCACTCTGACAAATGCCGAAAATTTTAAAAATCCCACTATCTTAATTTTAACTGTCCATGTTGAATAGTGACTGACCTTGTTTTAACCAGCCAAATAATAGTGTCTTTTAGAATTGGGGATTCCTTGGGCCCTCTGCTAATTTTAATCTTTTTTTTAAAAAAACCCCAGTAACTCAGAAATCATGTCTTACTGTAGGAAAGAATAAAAATATATTCTTCAATGGAAAGTCCTAGCAGTTAATTTTCCCAAGGCTATGCTTAAACTTCATGAAATCCATTAATTGCTTCAGAGCTAGTTTATTGAAGTCTTCCACATATTTTCAGGAGATACCGGCTTTCAGACTCTGTAGAACTAATCTTCCTCTCCCACATACATACTTCAAAAAACATTAATACAATTTCCACAGAAACAAAGCAGGAGGCGGGGGAGGGATTGCTTAGAGAATAAGGTCAGATCTGGGTTTGAATTCAACTCTTGATTTTTTTAGATCAGCAGGTCAAGTTTCTGAAATTGCCTTTAACTGTTTTACTGTAAGCAAGAACAAAGTAACTCAGACATTTTGAGCTTAACATTGCTTTTAGGATCAGTTTCTATGCACATATTCCACACTGCATCCTTCCGCTCTACCTGGCTCACCTTTCACACTTAACCTAAACTCTAGAACCATGTGGTCCTTGTAATCCAGTCAGCCTCTTCCACTCTGCAAGATTCAGGCGAGCAGGCCCCAGCTCCGACTCCATTATTTCATAAATGAAAGAACAACTGGATGCAGCAGACGTGAGCTTTAACAGCATATACATGAACAGATTACAGCAGAAAAAAGCTATTCTACAATACCCAGATAACATGGAATAAGCCTTATTTATTCTGCACAAACCTTTAGAGTGAATAATAATAGGAGAACTTTGGAAAAAATCTCCAATTTTTTGTAGTGTTCCATCTTTCTTTTTAGCTGACATTTTCCTTGAAGTAGATCCTTGCTTTCTTAAGGGGTATTCTTTTTTAAACAACTTTGTAGAAGACATCTGTACAGAAATACAAGATCATTGTTTAAGTTGAAAAATTGACTTATCTTCAAGTTTAATTCCATTTTATTTGACTTCAATGGTATTTTCAAGGTGACATTTTGAGCTTTGTTACTGATACCTCTGTTCATTACACTAATGATACTGCCACAGCAAGCAATGTAGACAACCTTATTTTATACCCAAAAGAAAAAAAAATCATCAGAATTTCACAGAATAGATTTAAGGGCATGAGTAATACAGGAAACAAATAGTTTCTTTTAAAAAAAAGATTCAAAGTTTTAGAGTATTTCATTAGACCAGCTGTTCTATTTATAAAACAGAAGGAAACTGATGGTGAAAATAAATCTTCTGTCCACCCTTTGAGCCTGCCCAGGTTACTACTAAGGCCTAAAATCATATTTTTATAATTGTCATGCACATAGATGACACAAACCTTAGTTTTACTTCAAAAGGAATTGCCTATAACATGACATATGCTAAGAGTACGCTCAAACTAGTCTTCATAACTACTCAGCATGCAACATCCTTCCCTGTGAATCCCTGTACGCTGCAGCCAGTACACGTTCTGGGCAAATACAGACTGACTCTCCTTGGTTAGCTTAGAAAGTTCAGTAGGAAGACAACGTACGTGTTTAAGAATCCTATTAAAATACATAGATAAGGATAAGATACTGCTGCATAAGAATGTTTGCTCCTTTCACAAGTCCAGCTTTACAGAAAAGGTGGACTTGTGAAAGGAGAAACTAACTTCAAAATGGAACAAAACCAAACTATTTTCTTGTTGCTTGTAGAAGGTGAATTAGTCATAGCAGGTTTTGCATTTTTCTTGTTCTCACTTTTCACAAAATCCTAAGAAAATAAATATGACAAATTTTAACTAGGATTCTTCTGGAAAGAACAACAATTATCTGTATTACAGAAGCAGCCACTGTTTAAATGCTAGGACTAACAGTAGGGAGGCATTGACTACTGCTGGAGAGAGGTAACTCTTCAAATGTGCATGAAACGCTGAACAAAGTTGTGGAAGGGAACTAGAAATGCCTGTAGTCAAACCATTCTGACATTTACTATTTTCTTCTCTCCATTATTTCCTATACTTTTGTCTTTAAGAGATTTGACAAGCCAACACACAAATTGAAATTAATAAATCTAAGTGTAAATTCAGATTTATGGTGACAGGTTGGTAGCACAGTGCCATTGTTAAGCTGTCTTGTAATGATATCTTCTATCTTGTGGAGTGGTGCCAAGAGAGTTCAGATAACCAACAGCCATACCAACTGATAACAGCATCAGAACATGGAAAGAGGATTTTGTTCTTTAATTAGAAGGGAGTCTCTGCAAAAGATTTGGGTTTGTTTCTAAAAAACCAAGGGGGTTTTGGTTTATTTTTTAAAAAATTTGACATGAGCAGTATGTGGTTATTTTAGCACTACAGGTTTCCCCTCAGTCCTTAGTTTTAGTTTTAACAATGCTTTTCAGTTTTAGGAAATTTAAAAACCAAATTGTGTCTTCAGTAGACTTGTAACAGTTAAAGTTACTGAATCATTTTATAATCTATTTCTGCTTGGCATATGTAACATGGAGATAAATATTTAAGATAACATTCAGGTGAATAAAACAGCAATAAGATACTTTTAAAATTAGTTCCATGTTATTGAAAAATTACTTAGCTAAATGTTATCCCAGCGGGGTATGAACATCTACACCATGAGAGGATTTATAAATGGACTGGTAAAACAGTTCTCAAACCATGGATGACTACGTTAGATGAAATATATCCATCTGTAGATAGGGTGCAGTACTTTTTCAGTGCCTTCAGAAGGATGATTATTTTTACACTTACTTTTCCAGCAGCCTAAGAAAATACAATTCTCAAAGAAAACTGGTTCAAGACATAGGAAATTTAAATCAACTCTGGACATTATTCCAGACTGAAGTGTTCAATTCCAGATGAATTAACTTACACAGCTTTTAACAGTTACTTTTGCAATCCAAGTTTAACAAAATGAGTTTACTGAAGTACTGTTGAACACTAATCACTGAAGTGACCATTTCCCTTAACTATTTTACTAAGAGATTAAAAAAACATCACTTGAGAACACTTGAAGGAGAATGCTAGAAAACCATCAGACACTTCACTCCCCAGCTGAGACAAACTCACTCAAAATGCAAATGATCCACAGGTCATCTCCCTTATACCCCCCTGTCAGCTGCAGAAGTCCTTAGAAGTACAGAGATTCATAAGCCCCACAAGTAGGATTACAAGTATGTAAGTACCACCACCATGAGGTGTCGGGGTTTCAGAGCCTTTGTAAGTGTCTTGGAGATAGCTGTGTTCGTGCTAGTGCTGGTAAAAGGCAGAGGAAAGAAATGTGCAGTTCAAGTAGGAGCAGAGAAGATTTTTACCAGCCTGAACTGCTGTGAAGCCTTAGTCTCGCACGTACACACCCCAGCACACTAGGAAGGCTGGTGCATGTAACCTAGCACAGCTGAAGGAATTAAAGAGGAATTAAGGTCTGCAGAAAACAGGGAGGTTCAGGTGCTCGTGCAATTAGTTCTGTATATTCCCTTTAAGTACAAAAAGATCAAAGAAAACACAGACTGGACAAAAAGTCAAAGGAAGTGGTCTTGAAGCTCTGAAATGCATTGATTAAGCCCAGGGACTTAACTTGTAACTGCCTATTAGAAGAGATTATAATTGATACCAGTGGTTGCTTAAACCAAAAGAAGCAGTTCTATTGAGCTGGTCTGTAATCCTGCAGATCACAGCCAGAGACAGAAGCAAATAGTAAGAGCAAGGAGAGAGAAATGTAAAAGGTAAAGAGGAAGTACCTATCAGGGACAAGTGTCCAGAGTCTGGATAATATGAAATCTATGACTTCATTCAACATAGGCCAGAGATCCACCACTTGGCAGGGGGTGGGGCATGGGGGGGGAAGAGGTTTAAATATTCTCTCTATGTATCCTTAGGATCTCGGTGAGAATCAGAAGCATAGGATTTTAACAAATGATCAGAGTAATAAATTGAAAAACGGCACAACACATTTTGTCAGTTGGTCTAGGTCGTACCTCATCCATCTCTTCACTCTTCCTTTTCTTTCTTGGCTTGAGCATTTTAACTGGAACTGGTAAGGTGCTGCCCTGGTGCTTCACCTCCATCTTACTGGGTTGCAGAGCTGTGAACTGCATTTCCATCTCTGGTTTTGGGAACTGACTAGTATTTCCATTTTCTGTGGACACTTCTGAAGAGTGAAGGACAACTGCTGAATGGTCCTGCAAATACATGGAAATTTTAAGAACACAAGTTTTAAAATAACTGAGTTAAAAACCCCATAATACATATCTTTCCCCAGTGGATTGCAAAGTAAGCATTCCATTTCCCAGCTGTTCACTTTCAGAACACTCCTAATTGAAGGAATCTACTTCAACCATAGCAGAGTTTAACCCTTACTTTCTACATCTTTGTTACATTTTAAAAAGTTAACGTTTCTATCTACAGTGACAGAACTTGAACTCAGCCTGATACTTTGTTTCCAAGTCATTTTGCTCAAGGTTAGAGACAGTCACAGTTTTCACAAGTAGCAGTAGAAGAATTGACATGACTTTCTTCTTAACTCTGCTGCTCCTTAGGAGCTAGGCAGTAGTGGGAGCTTTTGAGAGAAAAGTATAACCTTTCTCTAGCCTATCTTTAAGGAACTCTCCCTTCCCCTTCTACACCAGAGAAGTTGTGTAAGTAACAAGGTCCAACTAGCAAGGTACAAGCCAAATTCAACCTGCGAGAGACTTCTACAGCACCACCTCTTCTCTGGAGGAAGAGCAGGCGTTAAGGCAGCCCCTGCCCACAAGCTGAAAACCTTGTCTTGTACCTGCTCACAGCCAAACCGCATGAACTGCACAGGGAGGGGGGGACGGAAAAGTCAGTTTGCACAATTCTTCTTCCTCAGCAGCACTTACCTTCCACCATCCACCCAACCTGTTTTTCTTAGCAAAACCAGCAAGTTAGAGCTGTGGTCTTCCCAGCTCCTGCATCTCTGTGGCAGCAGTTCAGCTGCTGGCTAACATACAGGAATGGATTCAGCAGCGGTTTGAATGAAACCTGAAAGACAGGCTGCTGGGGTGGTTGGTGCTTAGAAATTGCAGGTGGCTGCTACTACTGCTGCTGGTGGGGTCCCAAACAGAGCAGCTGCTGTGGCTTCTTGAAGGGCACCTTCCTCCTCTCAAAAAGGAAAGTGATCAAAGCTCATGGAAAGCCCAAAGATAGTCACATTCTGCAACAGGCTCTGCTGGGATTCTGAGTGGGAATACGAGCACCACTGCATTCCCAAGAATGGAGTTGGCTAACACAAACATTTTTCTTTGTAACTGCTACTTCATGAGAGTTAGCAATCAAAAACTTACATAGGAATGGCTAGTGTCGTTAGCAAACAAAGCTACACACAAGAATCCTGCAGTGGAAGAAAGCAAATCCAATCTGCCCTGCTATTGCTCATCCATTTAAAAGGGTTTATTTATTTTTTTTCAAGTGACTTATCTAATAACCAGCCACTTCATAAGCATTGGTGAGAGGTAGGATTTCGAGAGCATGCAGCTGAAGTCAGATAGAGCTATTCATGTGATTATGTTACACATCTTTCATTTCTACCAAAAGCCACTAAATCAGGTGATCTGATCACCAAGGAAGGTATTTGCAGAATAAAACTTTAGAATTGTTCAGACAGCAGGATACATTTCCTTCCCTATTCTGCATTTAGCAAAACCCATACAACTGCATAAAATTTTAAAATTTCAGTTTTGTACCTACCTCACTTAATGAAGAGGCACTGCCAGGACATCGAGATAATGAATAATTCCCTTTAACTTCATCATATCTAACTGGAATACTTTGTCCAAGTACAGGATTAGTCCTGCTTTGTTTTTCCATAAACTGTAAATATTTAGAATGAGAAAAGGTTATGCTAAACTGTAAACCTCAAAATATTTTGATTTTACTAAAGCTACAATACAAAAGCTCACGTGCAGACAGCTAATGAACACCTGGGCTGAGAGACAACACAAGCTGAAGGCAGTAACCTCGACTCACGATGCCATCATAAGACGTGCCCTGCTGGGTCTCACCAACAGTCCATCTAGTTCAATATTCTGCCCCAAGAGTGGCAAAGGGAGATGCTATTTAAGGATAACATGTGTGATCCTGGTCACCTTGTCATCTGTTCTCTCCATACTCTCCCAGCAATCTTAGCTGTTGCATTAGAATTGTCAGAGTCTACACCACGGCCTAACCCTCAGAGTATCCATTTAAAAATATATTTATGGATTTCTGCTACAAAACTTTTCTAATCCCTGCTGACAGTACCTGTTTCCACCACCTCCAGAAGATTACTAGCTGCTTCATATAGGAATATGTTATTTTAACTGTCTTAAAATTATCTCCTATTAGTTTCATGAAGCGCTGCCCAGTTCTTGCAGGATTTTAGCAAGGACAGTTGTGCCTTCTGTCTACCCATCGCAGCCATGGTTTTGTAAACCTCAGCCCCACAACCCTCTGGTGGCCTTAACCTCTCCTAATCAGAGTGCCAGCTTCTTAGCCTCTCCTCACAAGGCAGGAGACACACATCGTCTTGATCACCTTAGATTTTCTTCTATCTCCACTCTATCTTTCCTGAGAATTATTTGACTTCCCCCCAAAACTCTACCCCATTCACTTCACACCATAACAGTTTCTCACACGATAATCCTGGTAGTAGCCTCTCCTTATTCACAACATCAAGTACTGTGGCTACTGGCTTGAGGTAAATACTTCAGCACCAACTGTTCACAACAATTCTTCTCTGTAACTAATTTTTTAGCAAAAATAACTAATTTTATGGTGCTCTCTTAGCTGCCATTACAAAGCTGTATAAAGCAATAACCATTCTGAGAGCTCCTCTCTACTCCCTCACACATCACAAGCTTTATCTATGCGGCACCAGCTGAACTGACGAAGGAGCAAGAACCTGGCCAGTCTTATTTGGCCGTAGACAGGAGAGAGATGAAGAGATGCATTTTATCATTCAGTCCAGTTCTGCCCCAAGAGGAGAATCGCATCTTCTAGCAGCCAGGGGAGGGTCTGCTAGGAAATCCATGTTCAGCTCTATTACTTCATTACTAGTTAGCAATGGAGTCACAGAGCATTAATTCAGTTTAACAGGAAAACTACCTCATTAAATACTGCTCATGTAGCACACAAGGGTTTGGTCAGAATCAGAAGGCTCAGTACAGGTGCAAGCATTTTAATTTTTGTTCAGGAAATATGCAAAGTCGATCTTTTCTTTGTGTAAACTTCAAATATTGTTTTGTTTTTAAGTTAGATGCAAGATACTGTTTTGTTCTTGTGAACCCCATATGGGCTGGCAGCTCTAATTACAGAACCATCTCTATTACCACACTATAGGTGACATCAGGAAAGTTGTTTGAGCTGAAATCCCCTTAGTGCTGACATAACCAGAGATGGCATCATAAATATTATGTCTTCAAATCTCTAGAACCTGGATTAGTTAACTAGTTTTTTTCCCACAGGCGCGTAAGTTTTATAGTGTATAGAGAGGTGGTATTCTATTAACTAAAGTACTTCTTCTTCTGAGAGGGAACTTGAAAGAGGGAGAGAGAAGAATGAACAAGAACTCAGAACTAATGATATAGTTAAAGCACGAAGAACTACAGAAAGTAACTTTTGGGAGATTCCCCACGTTGCTGAAATATATAGTGAGAAAACAACAAAACAAAGAAGTTATTAACAACATATCATTAGTACATACTTTCTATAAATATAACAAACATACCTCTTTGTTTACAGACTGATCTATTTTATCTTGTCCTTCAGGTAAAGGTACTTCTGCCAAAGACTGAAGACTTTTATGGTTAACGCCTTGTTTCAATTCCTTTATAAAGTCATCTTTCTCAGCCACCTGTTTTCTTAGTTCTTCTGTATCAGTTTCCTCATCCTAATAAACATAGCAAAAATTGCCACAAACTGCAGGACTGGCAAAAGAAGTTAACATGTGCATGAGCATCGTTACAATTACTCAGTAGCATCAGTTTTAGAATTGCAGGCTCAAACAGCCAGCTGTCCAACAAAAAGCCAACAACTTCATGTATGAGTGGCCTCTATTTAAAGTCACGAAAGGTCATAGAACAGCCTGGGAAGATGTAATGCAAAATTTTTATTTTACTCTACTTATGTAGGGTTATAAAAGTTCACCTCCCATTTGTTCATGAAGTTCTTGGTTCTGTGAAAAAGGCAGCAGATGTGATAGTTGTTTCAGATTTCCAGTCCAATCAAATTGCAATCAAATAATCAAATAGACTTGAGTGTTTATTTGAACTACTAAGTTTTTGGAAACTTCAGTTACTGTTATAAATTCAGTTTCAGAGAAGCACAAAGCTTTTCTTATATTAGCTGCAAACAATTTCAATATGTTTGAAATAGAGCCAAAATGTAGTATTAGTGAATAACAAAAGAAAAACAACAAAAAACAACTACAAAAAAATCCCACAGAAACAAGAGAGAGAGAATGAGAGAAGACCTTTCCTGAATCTTTTACTGCAGCTTGTTTCAGTTCTGCTATTTCTTTATCTTTTTGTATGGTGTTAGAAGCCAAAGTCTTGGGCTGTACTTCCAAGGCTGTACTTCCAAAGCTTCTACTAATTGATCTCTTTCTTCACACCACTTTTGAAGATTGCTGGCCTTTTCTACCAGCTGTGCACCAAGTCTTTCCTGAATGGGGGAAAAAATAGGTTAGAATTGAACACCACTTCTACAAACCATCTGAACTGTTCTGACAGTTTAGTTTGGCATAGTTAGTACTATCTTATGGCCTTAGTAGACTTGAGAGCCTATGTAGATCTTAAAAAGCTCACACAAAACTAGTTTCACTACAAATATACAAAAGCAAACCATGCTTCAAATTAGAAGAAACTGTATCTAAATTTATACTCTTTGTGAAGAGAATTTTTGTCAAGAACCACCACTCCTGCTTGCCCACTTTCTGATTTTATTAGAAAGTCTCAGGCAAGAAAAGTCACAGACAAAGTGGAAGTAGTCCCAAGCTCCTAACACCCCCCTGTACTGATTGCAGGTCCAGAAGGTCATTGCTAACTACTTCTAGATGCAAGTACAGTTTTAGATGGTACAGATTCATACAATAATTTCATATGCTTAGGAAATTACGCCCTTGATACAGTCCAGTGACCAAGCAAGGAATCCACCTTGTTATTAACTATCAGTCACTCTACTTTGAAAGCGATATGGGAGCAAAACCACTAGCATTTTGACCCAGTACTTTTACTGGAAAGATCTAGAAAGAAGCTTTTTCTGTCAACTACTGCTTGCTTCTTCTCTTCCTTCTAAAGCCTCATAGGCTGCCTACCCCCCTCCCCCTTTTTTTTTTTTTCAGAAAAACCAAGCAACAAATCTTGTTTTTCAAGGTATGTTTTCCCAGCTTCATTAAGTAGCAATTCATTTAAGCATAGGTTACGTATTGGTGTTTTACACACAAGATGAAGTTTGAAGAATTCACAGCAAGGCGGTGCTGGTGACAGGATAGAAAGGAACAGGCACTTTCACTTCCATTAGGTATTATGCTTTTTCATTTTGTGACACTCCTGTTCTTCCCTTTTCACATGGAGAAGATCCCATGTAGGCTTTGCCATGTGATAAATGAGGGGATTTGACAAAGGCCAGCTCCCCTCAAGCGCCCACACTGTTAACACTTGACACGAGATCTGCTCTGTACTAAAGACTCTGCTGAGACCTCCAGTCACTTACAATTTCTGCTTGTTGCTCTACACAACGTTTTCTGGCCTCTGCAAATTTTCTCATTTCTCTGTTGCAATGGCTCTCAGCTTCTTTCACTTGACTTATGAGTCTCATTTTTTCCTCCAGCCAGTTCTTTCTATCAGTTTAATACTTTGCCTCATTCTCCTATTTTAGTGGAAGCAGAAATAAAGCCATAGGCAGAGATTAAGCGACACAAAAAGAAGTCTTAAAATCCAGATTACTGTTAAACACATCTTTTTGAAACTAATAACAGAAATACTAGCACAGTTTTACTCCAGCATATTCCCAAGTGCAAGTATTACATTCTCATTTGTTCTTTTCCATTTACAAAAATTGTTAGCAGTTTTCAGAACTTATTATTCAGACTGGCATGTCTTCAGGGAACAGACTTTTTTTCCTCTAAAACATGCTCTGGGTAAGTCACAAACACTATTAAAGTTACACCAAAGGTCATGGCAAAAAGACCCTTTTTACTTACAAATTCCCAATCTTTTATACTGCCTTTCAGGACATGTTAGGAAACCTACTTCAAGACTGAAAGGCAAAAAATGCAGCACAATTTGAATGGGAAACAAAGATAGTGTGTAACCAGGAATGTTACTTCAATCCACAGCAACTTTGCCTCCTTCTCTACCACAACCAAACCTCTCGTCAGACATTCTCCCACACAAGACAGAAGGCACCTGAAAAGCTGCCTGGGAAAAAAGTCTGCTTTCTAATCCAAGGAGAATGAAGAGGTGAACCCTCAGCCTAACAGGAAGGGCTTACAGGTCACACAAGCACAAGATCTTTAAAGAGTCTGATTTATTTGCCCAAGCAACTGATGGGAAAAGGTCTGAAACAATCCAGCTCCTGACATCTGTTCAAGACAACTGTAAGAGGAGCCCGGCTACAGAAGCACCGTCCATGGCAGCACACCACAGCGAAGGCTGCACCCCACTGTGGGGCATCAGTGATGCTGTGTATTACACAGACACCCATCCAGACTTTGCTGCACTGACGCACTGCAGTTTTTAGAGGAGGTTTCCTTCACCAGCACAAGAACTGGCCACATCATGCCCTAGCTCTTGAAGATAGTGACACAAAAATAATTTAGACTCCTAAATGAAAGTTATGGTTTTAAACCTAAGTATGAATTACATCACCATGTTTTACCTTCAGTTGTTTTTGCAGCTTTATTAACTCCTCATTTTCATCTCTGTTTTTTTCCATGGCATTGCTCATTTTTTGCTGCCAGTCACTATTGCTCTGGTTATTCAGCTCTCTGTATTTCTGCTTCCATGCTTCCAGTTCTAGTCAGTACGCAAAATGAGGTTATATAACACACAGTTTAAATGCATATTTGACCACATTTACATCCTTCTACTGAAGTTACTTGGATTTATCAGCTATGACCACAAAGGGACAACAGAAGCCTTTAACTGTTAGAAGTTTGTTATGTCCTATATAAAATTAATGCCTAAATAACACTCAACAAATCAAAACAGAGATTTAAAGCAGCTATATATATATACAATACATCCAAAACACTTTTGCCTCCTTGCTCCCTTTGCAAGGAGAGATTACCCCAAACTAAGCTGTTGGTCTCTTCTAATTTGGCTTCAAGCACTTGACCTTGTTTAATCTGAGTCTGTTCTTGTTCTTCTAATGCCATCCGCAGATCTTCAATTAGTTTTTCCTTTGCACACTGTCCTGATTTGGGCCAGGACAGAGTCAGCTTTCCCTGGGCTGAGAGGGAGCACAGCTGGCGGGTGGTCCCAATGCTCACTGGAGTATTTCCCACCGGCGATGCCGTGCCCAGGGGGTACAGCCGGGCCGGGCTCTCTCTGCCGCTGCCGGTCTCGGGTGCAGTTGGGTGCTGCTGTAGGTGGGGGGGGGGGGGCAGTTGCCATGCTCGGTAAGACACTGCTGCATTTTATCCATTTTTTTGGACTCACTATTGTTACTGTTGTTTTCTTGTTATATTTAGTAATTTCTTTCTTTTTATTCAACCTACGAATTTTCTTCTTTTTGTCCCTCCCCTGTGTCACCGGGGAGGGGGGAGGTGAACGGCTGCCACATGGCGACTGGCTGCCGGCTGAGCTCAAACCTCACAGATCTGAAAATAAATTTACAGATGAGCCCCCATCCTGGTTCCCACCATTCTCTCCCAAAGTGCCTTCATCACAAGTAATTTCCCCCATTTCCTGAGATCCAAAGCTCTATTAGAAAGAAATAGAGTATCTCTACAGAACTTTCCAAATCCAGAATTCTGAAGTGATTCTCATCAACTTGATTTAGGTGAGCATGTCAGTGTTAACGTCAGACTAAGGCTGGTATTAGATGAAAAACTAACTATTGTTCAACTGCTGAGTGTTTATCAAACCTGCAGAAACTGTTACTGTGCTAGTTCATGTTTCAGTGTTCGATGTTGTTAACATGGCCAGCTAAAGTGGCAAATAAACACCAATATCGAGTAAGTTAACACTGATAGAGCAAATCCAGCCTTTCTTTGGGGCTTATGTTTCTTATTCTGAGACTGTTTCTTTGCTTTCAAATATTCCTGCTAATAATGATTCAATAAAAATTAGTTCCTGACTATAACATTTTAATGTCCAGGTTGGAGTTTCTCAGTATTTTAAAATATAAATATGCAAGACTCTCCAAATTAGTTAACATCACAACTCATTATGTTGCCATTCCACACCCAAAAAATGGCACAAGAAGGGCTTTTTCTGACCTTTACACGCTTTCTCATACTGTTTGGAGATTTCTTCCAGCTTCTCATTATTCAGCTGCTCCTAAATATCACATTGAAAGCAAATTAAAGAAAACATGTCAAAAACATGTTGAAAGAAACAAATACACACGCTACATATTAGTAGCTTTTCATTCTGAGCCTCAACAAGTATTAAATAAAGTATTTAAAGACAGTCAAGAATAAATACTTTTTTCATATATTGAAAGGAGCATTGAAGCTGTCTAAAAAAGTGTTTAGAAGATATTACTTTAACAAAAGAAAAAAGTGTTTCTTGACATGTGACCCCATCCACTCCTTGCTACTTCTCAAAGGATTATACACTGCATGTTGAGTAGGGAAAAGGTCCTGACATGTCAGGCTGCTGGGGAAGACATTAATACTTTTTTAAAGCTTAACTTTCAAGCCCAAACTCCTGCAATAGTCTTCTGGATTTTAAGTTCTTGCTATATCCCATGAGGTTCTAAGAAATCCCACTGCTTAGTAACCAAATACTAACAATCCACGTTAGTAAAAGTTATTCCATTTTTTCATTTATTTTCCCCAAACTTAATAGAAAACATCTCAGATTTTAAAAAGTCTCTAGAAGTTTGTGCTTTCCTTTTCCAATTAATCCATCTTTTCCTCCCAGAGGTGAGCATTTTCCAAAAGTCTGAGTTCTGAGGCTTTGCAGTCAGCACAAACAACAACATACGGCTACTGTTGTTATGAAGATTACACAGTCCTCCTCCATAACCAGGTTAGCTGACTTTTGACAAGCCTTTTTCAAGTGTATTAATACAATTTACTCCCCCCCTTCAATATCAGTACTAATCCATGTTTTGACATCTGGTCTTATCTTTAGCTCACAGCTCAATGGCAATGGAACTTTAGACTCACTCTCACTCTAAATGGATCGCTGAACTCAGCCTTGTTATGAACCACTTTTAACAGCTGTAGCTTGAGACTTGTGAAAACAGCTTTTACTAACAGAACCCCAAACACACTTGCAGAAGAAACATTTGGCCTGGGGTTACAAACCTCTTTGTGTACTTGCTGAATTTGTTTCGTGGCATCAGAAAGTTTCTCTTTCAAATCTGCATTTTCTTCCTCTTTCCTCTGCAAATCTTTTTTCAAGCTCTGTACAAGGGCAGAGCTCTCAGAAAGATCTTTACGTAGCCTTGTGTTAGAAATTAAGAGACATAAATAACATTAGTGTTACACATCTCAAAGAAACAGCTTTTACACATTAACTCAGGCTCTTTGATGGCTGGTTTTATGCATGAACAGAATCCCAGATCTATCAGCTAAATGATAAGCTTTATAATTTTGGATTTCAGCTACTTATTATATGATCCTGAAGTAATAAACCGCTCAGATTCACTCTTGAACAGTGCAATCTTTTAAAATTCTTGTTTTTAAGCACAGTAGAGTAACCATTTCTATCATTAGGTGTCCTTACACAGTAACAAAAGGGACAAGGTTAATATCAATTGAGTATAAACTTAGTATTTACATCCCAGACCTTGTAAGGATCAAAATAAATAAAAATCAAAAGAAAGTAGAAAAAACAATAACATTGTAACAAGTCCTGTTGTTATTAAGTGCTACAAAGTCATTAAGAAGTTTAATGGGTTTATTTTTAAATGGTCATATTTATTTTAAAAAGCTTACAGTAAGTTATCTTGGATTTTTACTTCGCAATTACCTAATAGAAGATATTCTTAAATTCCATAATTAACAATACAAAATAAGGTCTCACAAAAGGAAAACCTTTCAAAGTTTTACAAGCACAGGGTCAGGGATCCCCAGACCCTCATGCTAAATTGTATTTTAGAGTACATGCATGTGCCCACAGATATTGGGACTAAAGAAACCCCAGTCAGAAGGGCTACACAGCATCTTAAAGCCATTTTTACAGGATTGCAATTTCCTTGCCACATAGCAAATATAATCTCTCAGATACATTTAATCTCTTATTTCTTAAAGATTTAAAAATAGAGGGGGCTGGGGAAGTTCTACTCTCCTACACCCATTATTCCTTCAAGTGCTTATCATATACTGTGTTCACCTAGAACAGCTATTACCAAAACCAGCTGTTTACTGTTCAATTACTAGGCTTTTTTTCCCTTTCTTCTTTTTGTTTTTACCATTCAGTCCTCTCTAAAGAAATCATTGCCTGCTTTTATACGAGTTACAGGATATAACATTAAACTACGCCATTTCCTCCAAAAAGGGTATGTAACATAATACTATTAGAAATCCCCAAATAATTCATCCTTTCCTGTTTCCCCCTACAATAGTTCTGCAGGATTTAGATCTATATTTCTGAAAGAATACACAAACAGGTGAGGAAAACAGAGCTAGCAAAATATGCAAATATAGAAATCAAGTAGTGCATTAAATGTTCTTAAGCAGTTTGGTTAATAAAGTTGACAAACATGCAAATGTGTTATGTCAAAATAAATGGATGTTCACAGAAGGTAGTTCTAATTTGAGTCTGTTCTCAAAGGGCTAGGAATTATCTCATCGTTTACTTACAATTCTATAGATTGTATTTGCTCATCCTCATTCTTCTCTTTTCCTTGAAGAGTGTGTTTCATGTTCTCCAAGCTGTTCATCAACTGCACAACTTCCTCCTTTACATTTGCTTCCTGATCATTTAATTCTTTCAGTTTTTTGTCTGAATTGGCACATTCCTCTTGCAGAGCTGCTGTATTACTTTCCAGATTTAAAATAATAGATTCTTTTTCTTTAAGTACTTTTTCTAACTTTGCTATGCTGTCATCTTTAGCTCTAAAAGCCTCCAAGAGGCATTCAAGCTCTCTTATTTTTCCCTTGGAGCTGGTAACTTCCTCTTCAAACGGTGCAATTACTCTGTGATCCTCTGCAGCCTGTTTTCCAAAATCCTGGGTTTTCTTCTGGATGTGCTCTTGTAACTGGTTCATAAGAACTTTTTCCTTTGTGGACTGATGATCTTGATTTGCAGTCTCATTTAACTTTATTTTTAGTTGATTATTATAATTCTCAGCATCATCAAGTCCCTTCTTCAAGTCTTCAGCTTGTTGAAGTGGTTCTTGAATCTGCTGACTTTTTTGTGAGGAAGCTCTCTCCAGCTCATCTTCCTGAGAGTCTAAGGAATCCTTCAGATTAACTGAATCAATATCTGTAGTGTAAGACTCCAAGTGACATTTATACAACTCATCTACTTTGGACTGCATTGTTTTAATTAGTGGCACTTTATAAATTATATTTTGTTTAGCACCTTCTACTTTGTTATTTAGCTGAATAATCTTTTCTTCTTGTTCCCTATTGATAGTTTTCTGTTTGTCCAATTCAGAAACAATCTCCTGATGGTCAGCTCGACACTGCTGAAATTCTTCACCTAAGCCAGAAGCCCTTTCTTCTGAAGCAGAGAGCTTGAGATTCAAGTTTTTTATTTGCCCACTGAACTCCTTTTTTTTTTTTTCTCTTCTGCACTGTTCTTCAGGTGCAGCTAGCTGACCTTCCAAGGTTTCAATTCTTTCCTTCAGTGCTAGTAGTTCTTCATAGTTCTCAGTATTATTTGCTTTCACATATTCAGTTCTCTTTTGGTCCAGAGAGTCATCTTCCCAACTCTCCTTCATACCTCCTAAAAAAACAAAAAAAACAAAACAACAGTTCAGGATGATTAAAATCAATAGTACAAGTCACTAGCACTGCCAAATAGCAATTACTACATGGAAAATGGTCACCAGATGAAAGCCACACCCTTATATCACATGGCTTTTTGAAGCCTTGAAGTAAAGCCCCTCGGAACAGTTTAAAATGCAGTAGGTGCCTCTTAGGCTTGTAGATGTGGTTTGCAGCAAGAGGTGTTCGGGAGCCTTAAAGAACATTTTGCCATGGCTCTATTCCAGCCTTCTGCTCTGCACCACTACAGAAAAATCTAGCTAGTTTTACTAATGTGTAGTAATACCTATGAGCTAGATAACGATCACAGTTATGTCTAGTTTCCACTTTCACTGGTTCAACAACCCTTTTAATACAGCCCATCCCCCATTTTACATTTAGAAGAGCAATTGCATTGTACACTTTCCTGAGAATTTTCATTCATACTCAATATGCCCTTACTTTAAAAATTAAGCTAAAAATCCAGCACAAGTTTTTTGCTTAGTGTTTGGGACTTTCTTCTCTTTTTTCAGTTGGTTTCTAAACTAGATACAAGGAGAACTACTTATGCCCACACCTAATGTGTTGCATGTAAGGTTCTCCAGAAAGATCTACAACATTCCATCACGATCCCAAATTTCCATAAACATTTTATTAGCTTAAGACTGTTTTTTCCCTGAAGTAAAATCATAGGCATTTCACCACCTTCAAAACTGACTCCAGCTGTATTTTACACAAGTGTTTTAGAATCCAGCTGGGTCCATTTAGTAACATGCAGATATGTTTTAGTATTAAAATCAAGCCTGACTATCATTACAGGATTAGGTCATCACAGCTCTGTACTCCAAAGTGATACTATAGATTTCTGTGAGTACTTCAGTAAGGTGGAGTTTGGCAGTTATCTCGCTTTGGGAGCATTAAGCACACAGGTACCTGTGTACTGCATGGAAACATCCTCTGAACAGATCCAACAGGTTTATTATAGAGTCACTAACAAAAAGTCGTACTGAAGCATTAGAAATAGTGGTTTCCATCTCAATTCAGGTTTTGGTTTTTGATTATTTTTAGAGGGATCAAATTCTACAGGACACTTCTTTCCTCTTGCTTTTCTGTACCCTTTCTTTTCTGTTCTAATGAGATGTATCAAGTGTTCCTGCTAGGCCAGAGGAAACAGCAGCTTTACTTTGGCTTGTAAAGCCATGCTTCTAAATACTACAAGATTAAAAATTTGGAACGGGGAGATGGTTTTCTCTGAAAGCCTAGTTGTGTGGTCTCAAGAAAACATATCAGACAAAATACTACAAACTCCTCACACTGGACATGAATTTTACATACTTCACTAAAAGGGAGAGGTGCCGAGATGTCTTAAGACATATTTTGTGATCTAAGGTGCCAAGATACAAAAAGTAGCAGAGTTTTGCCCAACAGCTCTAGTGAGAAGGGTATGATCATTCATAAGAGGATTTAGAGGTGATCGAGATGCTTTGTGCTGACAACCACAATCATGTAGCAAAGCAGGATAAATACTAGTGCAAGAAGATACGTGATATTCTGTGCAGAAGCTTCTTATGTAGGAAGTACTAAGAAAGGAAAAAATCCCATCCCAAAACATGGGAGGCAAGTCCTAGAGAAGAGTACAAAAACCTGAACCTCAAGACAAGATAACCTATCTTCTCACGAAATAAGCTTTGGTCACAGGCCATTAGCATGTCTAAACTCTACAACAAAGCCATCACAATGTTCCTGTGCTCATTTTTCTATTGTACCAAGTACGTTTAATGAGAACAGTTAAATGTAAGTATATATAAGTTTCATCATTACGGAGCATCTAACAACTCAGTTTTTAAATTAGATGCCTTATATTCTCAACAGCTACAAATCAAACATATTTAACATGACTGAAGAGCCTGCTCTTCCCAATAAAAAGACAATCTCAGTGCTGTCATTGATTGGCACTGTTAACTAATTTCTTGTTTGAGAAGAGCTATCACTTCTCTATTTTTTGCTGCTTGGAACAAGTTTCAGTCATGAGATAAGAAACCTATTACTATATAGTGTATCACAGAGTCTACATCAGCTTCAGTTCTCACCCCCTTCCTGTAACATTTATATAGGTGGCACTACCAAATGGTCATGCTAGGATCCAGTATTCATCCAACCAAAAAAGGTAGAGACAAATCAGAAATGCACCTGGTACAGACAGAAGATTTTCTTAAGACAGACTTCAAATGACACGTATTTGAACAAGCCGCACAGACATCAGAAGTGCCCTACTGGATGACACACCATCAGTTGACCTTGACCTAGCCTAATATTTTGCCTCCTTTTGCTGCTGTTGGCAGACCCAGCCACTTCCCACAAACCTTTTCTGACATAAGACACCTGAGAATGTTGGAGGAACATGAGACAATCAATCCCTGCCTGACCCTTTCAGTATCTATGTATGACCCTGTTGGCTGTTAGCTTGTCTAACCACTCCTGGGATCTGAGAATTATCTGTCTCTCTCACCTTCTAGGGCAACAAATACTAGAAGTTCACTACCCATGGCATGAAGTGCTGTGTTCCATAAACTTAAACTGATCTTCTAGATTGAGCATTCCCTTGGTCTTTCACTGCAGTGATGAATGACAGTCCAGCATTCAGTTTATTCACCACCTGTATCCTCAGTTTTCTGTGATCATGTGAACTTGACAAGTCTCCTTTTAGCATGTTTTATCCCTCTTTATGGAGATAGATATTTTCTGATCTCCATTTTTAACCTTATTCTCTTTTTCTATCCTATCCTCACCCAAACAATTGCCTGGAAGATCTTCTTACTTGCACCTGTTCTGCAGGAAGAAGGCAAGAAAGTGAGGGATACAAAGGGAAGATCTTTCATTCTCCTTTGGCATATGCTTCCCATAGTCCTATGAGAAACTGGAGCCCAGCTCTGTCCTGAAGTCAAGTAAGAGACTGGCAGATCTTACAAATACCATTTTGTACAAGTCAGTCCCATGTAGCTCAATCTCACCAATTAATAGACTTTAATGCAATGGATAACATAAGTAGTGGTGTCCTTTTAAGTTTCACCCTTATGCTTGAAGGTCGTCAACTGTAGCTGGTTTATTCACCTCATTCTAAAAAGACTGGTAAGCTCACAGATAAAGCAAGGAAAGCAAACGTGGAAGTGCAAACGTGAGAGCTGCACAAAATATGTATCTGTGGACTTAAAATAATTTTACTTCCATTCACGTGAAAAGATTTTCTCCTTTGCCAGCACTGTCACCTTGCCCAAAGCTGGTGAGTTCACAGCAGCACACAGCACGAAACACCAAGTTTCACAGTCCATGCTGTAGGACTGAACAATCAGTAACTCACTGACACCTTTGACGCTTGCGTAGGCAATTTTAAAAAACTTGAGCAGGGGATGTTTCTTTCCCAGAAGTCCACCAACAGCAAGTTTAGTCCAAAAACAACTGTTAAGAAATTGATTAAGAACTACAGCCGAGTCTGCAAGTACATTAACAGATGAGAGATGCAGCAGAAAGGAGAGTCTAAAAACTAACTTTTATTTTAAGCATTTAGGAGTGAGCAGTATAGGACCTTCTGCAAAAGATGATATTTACATACCAGTTATTTTGATTTACAGTTTAACAGAGTAGGTTTTCTCCTCACAACATAATGTTTACACTTCACAATTTTTCACTTCTGTTCTGGAATAGTAATCAAGTTTTTTTGGAAGGCCCCCTCTTGAGTGACAGTAGAAATTTTACCTTTCTCTGCAGGTGGGTGTTTTTCCACAATAGGCTTACTTTCAGAGCAATGTTTTCTTCCCACTTCCAATACAGTCTCCTCACAATCCTTGAATTGGCTGCTTTCAATCACTTCGTTAAGAGTTCTTTTCTGTGAATTTTCTTTTCATGGTAGTTACAGTGTTGTCCTGTGTTAAAATAAGATCAATTACTTTGAAGTTTTACCAAGTGAGCACTTAAAAGCCTTAGTAATCTTTTAGATGCAAATATTTTTACAAATCTATCTGGGTAACCTGTATAAGGGGTTGTCAGAAGAACAAGTCAGTTACAGCTCAGTTACTCAAGCAAAAAGCAGGTACACCTTCAGACAGTAATAAGCACAATGTTTTGCACTGTACAGAAAGTAGAGCAAGAGACTAGGAAACTACAAAATGCAAAACGAGTTTACCACCTGAAGTATCCAGTGTCAAAAGAGTTGAGGAAATTCATGATTTGCCCAAAGGGCCAATGGTCAGCTCTACAAGTTCACAACTTTCTTGTCATAGTTGGTAGAGCTGGGAGTTTTAACCGCCTTCAGCAAAGCCACAGATCATTTTTATCATGACAGATCTGATGCAATTTGAAAGCCCAGTCAGTTCTGTCATATGTACTTTATATTTGTATATTTGACTAAGAATGAAGTTTCTTTACTCACAAGATGACACAAGTGCCAAGCCATGCTGGTTGCCAAGGACCAATCACTCATCTAAGTAACCAATTAAAAAAATTAAATCTGTAGAACAGACTTGAGGTTTGTGGTCACGTTTTAAGTTTCATGACACAGAGACTCGTCAAAACACTGGACAGAGCTGGAGCCTTTCTTTTGGCAGGAGCAGTGACAGGAAGCAGTCATCACAACTGCCATCACCCTGAGCATTCCTGCTACTGAAAAGCTCAGATGCTCGGAGGCAGAGAGGGAACAGAAGGTTAAGTATGGTCAAAGCCTTAAGTTCACAGTGGAAGAGAAAAAGGGATCAGATGCTGCCTGAGTTTAATTTAAAATGTTCTCAGAACTACGTTTCAGGTTACTGGGCATCAGGCTCAAAAAAACACCTAACTGCATGTTTTGATTTTTTTTCTAACCTGTATCCATGTAGCCCAGCCAGTCTTTTGGCATTCAGCAGCCAGCAGATTAGCCAGCTGCAAGTTTTATTGATCCCATCAAAAACAGAGATACCCTGGCCATCCACTCTTAGTTCAAACTCTGCTCAATACATTCATAGTACTGCTCTGCCTTAAAAAGTTTGTGTGCATGGTGGTAGTAGGTGGAACACACTGATTTTTGTTGCCAATTTATACAATCACTGTCCTTCTCACATTAACTTCTAACTTCAATTAAATTTGACCTTTTGCTGCAGCAAAATCTCCTTTCCTTCCTCTTCCATTCAGGCAAAACTAAAAAGACAGTGACATAATCCCTCTCTTCCCACTGCTAAAGTCCTCCCAGTTTGAGTGGCTCTTTTTTTTTCTTTAGAGTAGCTCTTCATGGTCTCATTGACAG
This sequence comes from Strix aluco, assembly GCF_031877795.1. Classification (NCBI taxonomy): domain Eukaryota; kingdom Metazoa; phylum Chordata; class Aves; order Strigiformes; family Strigidae; genus Strix; species Strix aluco. Next base: position 22,335,330 of record NC_133943.1, read on the forward strand.
TCCTCCAGTAATAACTCCAGATCACTGCTTCCAAAAGTGCTATTTTCCACACACACCTCCACACACGTTCTGCTGCAACTTTAGTTTCAATGCCAACTTCACCTGCTGCCATTTCAAGAAAGTAGCAATTACTTACAGAAAATTTCAATTTTCCAAAATCGTCAAGTCCATTATAAGCACAGATTTAGATTTTTTTGTAAACAGAAAATTAAGATGTCTAAGACTTACATAGTCTTTCATGTTTTTTTCTAAACGGGATATCAAATCTTGCAGTCTCATGGTAACATGATCTTTTTGCTCCACGATGTCCACTAGTTCTTAAATCCTTTCATTCTGCGTATTCATTTTCTTAGAAAAGAAAGTAGTTCAGTCAATGTTAAATTCTTGAACTATACGATGCATTTAGAAGTAAGATCAGTTAAGCTAAGCTTGATATAAAAAAAGCTAGAAACATACTACAACAGCATTTTAAGCCACTGAAATTTTGTATTAAAGCAAGTAATTCTGCACAAGGTTTTTTTTGAAAAAGTTACCTCAGTTGGTTCTTTAAGCTGCTCAGCAGACTCATCCCATTTAATCATCTGCATTTCAAAGTCTGTAACAGGAAAAGAAGACTGCATCAAATAAGCAGCCATTACATAGTTTACTCAGTAATCCATTTTTCCAGATCTTCTGGTATGTTAGTAGCTTTTGAATATACTCATTTATTTTTGTGTTGGCTTCTACTTGCAGGACACATTTCAAAAGTTCAGGTTGTTTTGAACAGAATTGGGCCCTGCAACCCGTATAAAATACAGATCACGTCAAGAGACTTCTGCTGAAATCGTACTATGAGGTATTGCTACTTCTATCTACGAATGTTCCACAGAATACCTGAAACCACTGCATCAGCAAAATGTAAAGTGCTGGGATCACAATATAACCATGAAATCACGAATAAATAATGTTGACGTGTTACCCCACAGTTCAGAAGTCTTCAACTGACAGTTTTAAGTTTTGTCTTAAAAATGAAATAATCAAGGCCTGTGGAATTGTTCAACCTGAACATACACAAAACAATTGATTATCACCTCTATGCATAAGATTTGGTTCAAAAATCCTGCTCAACTGGATTTTACAATGCTCAACTACTATTTTACAGTAGTCATTTCTTTTTTCTGTCACATCACACACACACCCAGCTCACCTTTGGTTTTCTGTGTCAGCTGCTCTTCAATTTTGATTAGTTCATTGGTTTTCTTTGTCAGCTTTTCTTTGGTCTGAGTTAGTTCAGTGGTAGTTTTGCCCAGCTGTTTTTCAAGCCAACCTGTAGCTTCCTGAGGGTCCTCTAGAGACACCACGTGTCTGTGTGTTTCTTCTGCCTGCTTTTTGATAACACCGACATCATTCTGCAAAGAATCAGTAACGCCCTCAAGATCAATATAGGTGCCTGGCCCTATGCCATATTCTTCACTCTGAAAGATAATTTATATCCATTTAGAAATAGCAAATAATTACACAATACCCATTATTTCTACTGAAAATTTGGAAGACCATTATGTCCTCAAACATCTACGTACAGTTAATTCTCACTTCAAAGCCATCTTGTGGGTTCACAGGCAATTTGATTGCCAGTTTCTGTCTACCTTCACACAGAATTCTCCAGCATCAAGTAACAGCTACTTTATTTTTAAAGCAGTTAATGGCCCACCATCACACTCCCTTTTATATCACCACAAAAACATCCCCTCCAAATTTAATATAAAAGCTAGCATTTTTACCCGATGAGAACACTGAATGAACACAGCAAGCAAACAGTTTTAGAAGGAATACATCTGAAATTTTCAAATATCAGTAAAAGTTTGTGAGGTCAAATAAGTTTGTGGCAACTTATCAAATTAAGTTGCACTTAAAACATTGACTTTATATCTTTCCTCCTTGTTTTTTAAAAACAAAAGGTTCCAAACTCACAAGAACCAGCCTCAACCTAAGAGTTTAGTTATGCCCAAGTGTATATACAATTGTCATTGCTTCAGTTGCAGCCACAATAGCCTTAAGAGGAAAAAAGTCTCTGGGACCACTCCAGTACAATCCATATACGGGGCCTAAGAATTCAGCTTCAAATACCTTAAATAGGCACTTAATGCAACAGTTTATAGCAAAATTGCAGCTTTTCCCCCAGTTTCTTTGTATACAGTAATTTTCACTTTGTGTTGCAGAAATGCAGAAAACCAAAGATTCCTAAACGCATATCTGAGGCACAGCAACTACTCCTGTTGAACATGATAAATGTATCTTGCTGAGGATACAGTTACACAGCATGCCATTCCTTGAAACCGTTCTTCTAATTCTTGAGACGTACCATCTCCACAACAGGTGGTTAGTGAAAGGGATGTTATCAGGGGGATAAAAATACCAGAGGTCCAGCTTGTTCACTGCAAGGCTGATCCTTTAGTTTATTTTCTTCATCCATGTCTTCAAGATAACCATCTACAAGTTCCTTGAAGATTTCCAGGCGCATGTCAGCATCTTCTTCAAGCCGTTCTTGTTCGTAAGAAAGGCACTCACTACAGTAGGAAAAATAAGTCAGATAAAAGCTAGCTAGCAGGAGCTGCTAAGAAGTTATTAGTACAGCTGCCTATAAACAAAGATGTTTTTTTCTTTATTTTGGCAATAATAGAACAATACACAAAATGGTGTTCCTACACCAAAGCAGAAGTGTATTTCCTGCACACACACTCCTGAAGAATGAGGGGGAGACATATATACACAGATTATGGCTGACACTTAACTACGAGCATTTTTTCTAAGCTTCTTGAGCCAGAATACCCATTTGAAGTATCACTAAGGCTGCAGTAACCAAAGAATTTGCAAGTGTCACTCTTTCTACAGACATCCTATCCAAGCTCTTCCGTTAGGGAGAGCTCTGCAGGAACACTGCTGACAGATTACACACACCCCCCTCCACCCCCCCCAAATCAAAGCCTTTCCTACACAGTATTTTTCCTGAACTCATAGTCCAAACAGAAACTGATCTATTACCAGAGGCAGTAAGTCTAGCAGAAGAGTGTGGTCTCTTATAGCCAAGAGACAGATTTAAGAAATAAGTGAATTGAATTTCATTGTTTTTAATCATTAACTTTAAAAACCACTTAAAGCTAACTTACTTGAAATATATTTCCAGCTCAGCAAAATATTGGGCAAATTCCTGCATCACCTCTTCACGAATTTTTAGTTCCAGCAGTAACTTATTCTTCTTCTCAGCAGTAAGTTTGTTCTTCAACTCTTCTGTGAGACTCAGCAGCATCTAGAATTACCATTAGTATTAAGTTTTTTATAAAGAAATGGTTTCCCAGAAGTGAGATTTTTCTCATTCCTCAAACACTACAACACCACTTTACTCTTCCACCTGACAAAAGCTCTTCCAGTTCTTTTATTAGCTTATTCATAAACAGGAACATTTATGAGTAGATCAAAAGATCTCTTTGGTACTAACACAGCAATTTATAAGTTTGCACAGAGCAGAAATTTGTAAAGAACATCCATTTTATTACAAGAATTGTTGAAGTTGTCTTAAACAGGCTTAAGCTCCACAGAATTTGGCTCTTGTTTTCCAGATGCTCATTTTTGGGGCAATATTAATGAAACTTCCATAAAACAGTTTCTAGTCCTCCGTTCCCTCCTCATCTTCCCTAGAAGTGACTGAATTTGCTTAAGGAACAGTTTTCAGCATTTTCTTGTGCATAGAATACAGAGGAACAGTCTGTATTGCTAAAAGCAGGTAATACTTGCTGTGCATTGACAGGAGGAGGAGAGAAAGCCAAATCTGCAATTCTTACTGCTTAGTCTATATTTAGACACATTATAGAGTTTTCCTACAACAGGCATTTTAGCACTTTAGTGTGACTAAGTAGTGATGATGTTGTTGCTGATTTCTGGCCAAACGACTGATCTTGGACAAGAACAGATGTGTCCATAGCTAAAACGTACCCAGAAAACAAAGAATAAAGTCTTCAGTATTTTTTAATCCTCTACTGCACTTCCAAGATAGACCTGTTGCACTTCCCTAGAGGTCTCTGAGCACAGCACTCCCCCAGTCTGTCCTCTGCTCAGAGTCACTGCTCAGACCAGTTTCCAGCTAGAGTACAGAAGAGGCACTTTAGAGTCTAACCCTTCTTTGGATTGCAGGAACACCAAGTTTCAGTAGCTTGACAACCTACAAGAGGGTTGAAACCTCACGCACCAACAGATTTCTGTATTTCCTATACTCTGAGTTTCTAGTTGCATTACATGAATGCCATCCCACAAACTCTGTTTCTTGAGCAGTTCTATCACCCTCACAGTCTGCTCCTTTTAGTGTTGTACTTAACCTGCTTAGATGAGCCCACATTCTAAAGGCCTGGATCTCTTGTCCTTTGAACATATCTAACTGTCAGCAGAAGTTTTCCATGGCTTCCATTAAGGCTGCAGCACTGATCCCCAATATTTTTGTCTTCCAATTCCGCCAGGGTTCTATCACTGCACTTACTCCTACTCATTCTGCCTAACCTCCACCTTCCCACTAAAGCTTCTAAGGACATAAAGACGACCTCTTTGGTGCTCAACCTATATACCTCAGGTGAGCAATATTCCACATAAAGATAGCAGTAGTATATGGGGCAGCTAGACTTGCTCCTAGGTGAGAGCATGGAATGACTACAGAACAAAAATTCACGCAGATCTCAGGGAATTTCTTCCAAATATAGCAAGTGTCTTGTCAGGCTGGATATTTTATGGGAATTATGGATTTTTAATAGAACATGTTCCCACTCCCACAAAAAAAAAAAATATGTATGTCCCAACAAAGCCTTTTTAAAAGCTTTACAAGGAAATAAAGCATGACTAGGAGCAATTAGAAAATACGATTGCAACATGAGACAGAAAAATCCAGTAACTAAATTCATATTCTTAGAAGTAAGGGAACATGCTCTTTAAAGGCAAATCAGAAGTACTGATCAAGATAAACTGCAACACACTTACTTTTTGTGCAGTGGCCGAGAACTTTAACACATGGAGTGTTTCATCATATGCTGAAGCACACTGGCTTATGTTTACCATCACGTATACCTTCCCCTTTGCACTGAAGAATCCTTGAAGGAAATGAGTTAACTTACTCTCCCGAAAGGGTATGTGCTGCTGCGACCTTTAAAAACAAAAGAACAGATGACCAGATGCTTAATAATGTCCAGCCAGTGTAAGAGCTATCCAGCATGAAGACTTAAAAATATTTATTAAAGCAGTAGTCATTAAATCAATTAAAATGGTTTTGGACTGGATGCAGCTGTTTGCAGAGAGACTGTGTGGCTGTTGTGACTGCTGCTTTAGCCATCACCTCAGACAGGCTACAGCAATACAATCGGGGGGAGCACCTAAACTAAGGGAGTGTTCGACCTTTAGCCTTGGGCAGGTCACACAGCCTCATGCTACACCAAACTATATCCCAACCTCTCTCCTCCTTTCACCATTAATGAAGAGAACATGTCTAGTCCTAGGCATGCAGTATCCAACATCATCAGAGATCTCTCTCACTCAGTATCCGGCCTCTGAGAACGGACAATAGCAAGTGCCTAGGCAAGAAAATGAGCACACACCAAACACATGGAGATACTTTTCAGAACTTTCTTCCTAATCTCCCAGCAGTTTGACACTTGAATTTAACAGCTGGGGATGTAGTTTATGATGCTTATAGGAAATTTTATGAGAATTCCTAAAACATGAATGAACGCACACTTGCCACCAAATAGGTTGGCTGCATTTTGCACACATAACAGCTATTCAGTTATATGGACAGTGCTACAGAACTCAGGAAGGCAGCGACACTCCTACCAGAGTACATAGACAGCTCATAAGTAGCTTTGCTGCAGGACTGACAGTCCAAAATATTTTAAAGAAATGTACTGCTTCCTATTCAACTTGCAAGGGGCAGGTATTAACACTTTAAGAGATCATGCTTCAGAACATTCCTTCTACATTGTTAAAATGCCAAGTTATTAGGATCAGAAAAAGACATTCTGAATACATTAACAGCCCTCTAAGCAGCTGCTAGTTTTAATGCATCCTTCCTATCTGGAAAGAACAGGAAAATAAGACAGACTGTAAATTCACAAAACATAATCAGGAACACACGCTAGCAAAGCTTTTTCATCTTAAGGTGTTACAGACTTTGAACAGGCGTCAGGAACAGTGTTACGGGTTAAGTGAATTTGGCAAAGCACATCAACCAGCAGACTGAGTTCATTTAACTTCTGGGACAGAAACAGATCTGCAAATGAGAACATGTGGAGAAAGCAGTTCCTAGACAGTTATATCCAGCTGTGACTATAGATCGTACTGTCTTTTAGAAAACTAACTTCTTGTATTATTTCACTCTTATTTAGATCCGCAAGCTAGGGCATAAATAGCAGGAAGGCTTTCTTTTGTCTGCATATAGTTAGCTGGATCAGGAGGAGAGTGTTAAAAGTTATGTCAGTATTTATTAAAAACAGACAATTTTTGTCAAATGGTGCACAGTTATCATAGCACAGCAATATTCTGCTGATGAAAAAAATGTTACACTAGAAGTACGTAGACAGTTGAGTTAGTTCATAAGGAGTAATAAAAGGCTAAAAATTTGACTCTTACTATGACACTAGTGAAAAGGGGGTTTTAAACTTATTCCAAAGTTTGTTTCTTTGATAAACCAAGCTCAGAGGAGTAAAGTTAAATTGCTAAAATATATGATAGCATGCTTAGAGGAGATTAGAGCAAAAGAGCAAAACAAGGAAAAGAGAAAAACAAGACAAGTTTTAAGGTAACTCTGGTAGATCAACAAGTCTATACATCATTTCTGCCAGAAACTTAGTGTTAGCATTTCATATTTTAAACAATAGCTTTTAAACATTGGAGGCAGTACCTAAAAGCCACAACCAGTTTGCAATTCGTAAAAGGACTTACTTTAACCGTTGACAATTCTTGAGTGTGTTAATACACTTGCCCAGAATCAGAAGAGAGGTGTTTGTATTTCCACTCTCTTTCAATCTGTGACCTTCACTGTGGGTCCTGGCATATCTTTCTGAACCAGCAAGATCACACATTGACAGTCTGAAAGCAGATAAGGAAAATTCCCTTTATTTACCTTAGAACATGCACAAATTATTCACTTTTAAAAACGATCACTTTTTTTAGAAGAAGAATTTCTTGATCTTCATCTGCACAAACACTTCCATCCTTTTCAATGTTGTTTTCTCAATCAAATTTTACATTACTTCCTGACAAACCTTTTCCCAACACACCTCCTATTTCCCCTCCCCCCACCATCTCTTCCTTCTGAGGACTCAGAGGAGTTCAGGTGTACAGCGGGCTGACAGAACCTTGTGCTGCACAGAGGGGACAAGGCACAGAAGAGCCCTGCAGCCTGATGGCTGGAGGTAGAGGGTCAACAACTGTGTGATGGTAGGAACTGGGGAAACCACCACACAGGCATGAGTTTCTACCAGGAAGCACTAGGTGTATAGTGCAGTACAAGTCCACCAACACAGACCATAACTGACAGTTCCCAGTACCAGTACACCAACACAGACCATAACTGACAGTTCCCAGTACCAGCACACCAACACAGACCAGAACTGACAGTTCCCAGTACCACCACACCAACACAGACCAGAACTGACAGTTCCCAGTACCAGCACACCAACACAGACCACAACTGACAGTTCCATCACAAAGAAGAGAGGGTCTCTGCTCTGAACTTACTCATTGACTCGGGTCACTCGCGGTGCTCCTGAATCTTCAGCTTTTAGTATCTTAACTGTGAATATGCTGTGACTAAAAGGAAAAGTTTAAATCAGCAGAGAAGTGATAAAGTAGACGAATACATTCAAAATATTTTTAGCCTCCACAACATCTGTTCAAAACACTGTTGAATCTGTCAACTTCTCTAAGCATATACTCTATCAGATACAAACTTTCCAAGAGATGCTTATGTAGCCTTTATTTTGCTTTTTCCTCAGACAGTTAGATGGAATAAAGCTAAATGCTTTTGCTTGAAGGAGAGTATTTGATAAAACTGTTAGTTTTTGAACATGTTCATCTTACTGAAGGATTGAATCCTTTTGACTAAAAGCACTGGGTCACACAGTGCTAAAGGATGCCAAACCTAGATATCTAGACCCTGTTAAAGCCTCTTCCCCTCCTAAAAGCCACAATCCATATTTTAGTTCCCCCCTCCTCCCAGACACCATCCTATGCCCAATGTTATTCAGAAAGTTTCTCACCTTCTGCTGGAGCAAGTATTTAGTTTCTTGCTTGTGATACTCCGGTGTTTCAACCCCAGTTTTAGAAGACTAAAAGCTTCTTTAGAATCAGAAATCTGAACCCACTGCAGATCTTTAGGAAAAACAAACATGGTAATCTTGTAAATATCATTATCAAAAAGAAAGAAGGGATTAGGGGATAAGATATGCACACCAAGAACAATACGTTTACTTGAGACATAAAAACATTTTACTAAGCATGCTTCAGACAGAAATTATATGATGACAAAATCAAGATTCTTCCTTCCATGGGAAAGGAAGGGCACATCTATCTCATCATTTCATCCTATTAGCACACAGAAATATGCTCCATCCAAATTAAGTGAGCAACCTTAGCCCATGCTCTGAAAAGCCAAAGCACAGGGTCTAATATGAGCATAAAAGCCTATGTTCATATCATCAAGGCAGAACTCTACCTGGACAGCTTCTCTGCTTTAGCCTATGATTTTGAGGGCAGGGGGGAAAAATCACCTAGACATCTTTCAGGGCTATCAAGTTAAAAAAAAAATCAGTGAAGAATTCTGTCTGCAGTATGATGACTGTATGTCATCTTGGTATGGGCTCGAGTAAATACCTACAGCCCTACTAATGGAACTTATAATATGAACATCATGGCCTCTGTTAAACTAGAGGTCACCAAAATTGTACTAGCAAAAATACCAGCTGTGACCAAGAAAAATAAGAAAATCATCAGCTGGTTTTCCTGAACAACACCAGGAACAATCTTATACTTCCAAATGTTATAAAAAGAGATTATGCTGAAGCATAGCTCAAAGCAGACTATTTCCTACTTCACACATTTTGTAGTCTTTGAAGAAATGAAGGAGTTGGGTTTATCATCTGATTCAGCTTTTTGAATCTATAGTTTGGCATATGAAAGATAAAAGTAGCAGGTCAAACACCTACAAAAAAGCCTTTAATCTAGAATTGGTGTCTTGATTGTCCAAAGAACCTATAACAAATCCAATAGGATTTGAAACCTGTTTTTCCCATGGCCAGAAACAAACACTGAACTGTTAGAGTTCTGCTAACCCCCCGCCTCCCCCAACCCACAACAAATTACATCACAGGCTTGATTAGAGTACTGTAAAATGTAATTTGCAGTCAGACTGAACTTTCTCACATATTCTCTGAAGTGTATCTCTACAGAAAATACTAAAAAATAGAACTGTTGAGCCAATTATAACTATAGGTAAGAATTTGGAGTCTTTTTTTAAGAAAATGGAAAAAACCAAAACACTAAAAAATTTGTCAATTGTTCTCAATATTTCTCCCATTTCAAAGAAATATCAAGGCAGTGGAGTGCACGCAGGCTTTTCAGAGTTACAGTTAAGAATAGAGAGAAAACACTATTAAAGGCACAGATACTTCTGTGATGCAAATTGTTGCCTTTCACGCTCAAGGTGGACATTTCTAGTGCCACAGTGAATACAGTCCGGAGTTTTCTAATCTAGAAAGAAACATTATTACAGGAAGACTGACTTTTCAAATTACATGTTTGGCAATTTGCAATGTATTCTAATCACCTTTTACATAAGAACATCCCTTGATGTCTTGAGCAAGGCGTAGTGTTTTTCTTTTCTTGTCATTTGAGACAGCAATCAATAGATCATAAAAACATTCATTGTAAATCTCACAAAATGAAACCCACAGAGAAAACTTCACGTCATTTTTCGCAGTTGTGCTAGATTGTTCTGAGCCTTTTAAGAGTTCTTCCAAATCTGCCAAGTACAAAATATTACAACTCAATATAGACCTTGTAAAATGAACTTCATTCAAAAAATTAATAAGTGAAAACTGGTATTACAGCAGCCTTCTAAAAAGCACTTACCCCAGACAAAAGTCCTTTGGAATTTTTCTCCCCTTTCTTAAATATCTGGAAGTCACAAGCTTACCCTACATATCTGCCAGACACCTAATCTACCACTGCCTTTCCCACTTGCAAATTCGATCAAAACCATGCAGCTTTGTTAGAATTATTCAAGTCTCTTCAATGTCTTTAGAAGACAGAGAATCAAACTGACAAGTACATGACATTCTAACATTTTAAAGCAAACCTAGTATTTAGGTAGTTTTTAAATGGCAGAATTAGGTTTATCTGATTACATACAGGGTCAGGATACCACTAGAGACCACAGCATAAGTAGTACTACTCTTCCTTGCCATAGCTTCATCTCATTTAATGCCTGTTCAGGTATACTTCTAACCATTTTATCCTTGTGTTTTCTGGCCAGATAACTTACTCACTGTCCAATTCACAGGCATATAAAGATGTCAAGTAGTTATTTTATTATTAACATAGGCCAGAAGTCAGTTGTTGACCTTAAGAAAGCTTCTTTGCCTGCTTTAATTGCAATTCTTTAATATAAAACATACCCTTACAACCAACTGGTGCTTTGCTGTTAGTGCTCTCTCGACGGTCTCCCTGCAAAAGAGAACAGAGACTTTAAGACACGTCGCTGGCAGGACATCACCAGTTACTGGTGTAACAGCTCCACTGGACAGCAATACAGTGTCGTTGCAATATGCCAATACAAAGATCCCGTATGACGCTTGTTGAATCCTCAAGTGAAACACAGTTCTATTAAAAGGAAGCAGAAACAATGCAGGCATGAAAAGAGTATGAAAAGCTCAGCAGAAAAAAAAACAAACCAAAACCCAAAAAAAACCCCAAGCATACGTTTAAGGTATTTTTAAACTATATAAATGTCACACCTGCAATTCATTTTCTCTTTCTGACGATGTAAACGGCCTAATATGCAGGCAAATTTGTATGTGTTCCTTAGGCTCCAAACTGCATCTCTTAAATTAAAAAAAATTAAGGAAGTTAGAAATTTGACTAGATTCTTTGCTGGATAGCTAGCATGTTAAGACAGTTTTATTTTCACCAGGCTATTCTGAACAGACTTATTGGATGACAAGGGAAGCAAAAGTAATTCACTACATCAGTTTTCACAAGTGCTCAGGCCCCTGCAGAAGTTTGCTGTGATAACTTAAGAGTTCATAATCTTGCAGCATGTGTGTATATATATATATACACACACATATATACAACATTAAGGCAATTAGAGATCAAGAATGAAACCCACAAAACCATTCTATGATTAAGCTGCTCCAAGCTGGCAATTAGCCTCATTCACAGAAGGCTGATGCACCCAATGAAGTATCAATGCAGTGCCACACAACTTAGTCTAATCCTATCTATCTCCTCCAAAATTAAAAACACACTAAAGATGCTTTTCATTTTCTCTGTAAAATTCTGATTATTCTTATTGATGCAAAGACTAAGCTGATTAAAAAATATCCAAACAATGCAAACATTAAAGCTTTCTTACCTGGCTTGTGTTTGAGCTTGCAGAAACCAAAGAGAGATCTGTTTTAAAACCTTCTATGCTTCCTGGTGCTGTTCTCTGAAGTGGCTCAACACCAGCAGTATAGGATGGTCTGAAAAAGTCCTCCTTAATCAAATCCAGTTCCATCCTGTGAGATAAAATAAACCCCTTTTTTTGCCTTCTGATCACATAACATAAAGCTTCTGAAGTTTCTTATATAAGACAAGTCAATTTGAAACTGATAGCTGCAGTTTCTTTAAGGAGAAAGCTTTCTTTATCCTATTCAAAATTTACATAGCAAGTTTCTGATAGCTGCGGAGAGGCTCTGCAGTGGGGTTCACATCATGATGAAACAAGACCAGCCATCCTTCTTCCAATGCAAAGCAACTGTTTACCAGGGAAAAAGCCCTACACATATACCACAACCTTGCTAAAACCCGTGTCTGACAAGGAAGATAGAATTAAAAAAAAAAAACACCAAACAATCATATTGTTCCGCATCCACTTCTCCATCATCCCATTATAGCGGCCATTTAGAATAAAAGTTCATTGCAAGAGTAACCCAAACTTCATGGTTATCTCTGCAGGACCTGATAAATAAATTGGTATTATAAATATAACACAGTGTAGCTTAATACATGACAGAGTTCAGAGAAATTCTGAAGACTAGCAGATAGTTTTAGCTATTAAAGGGACACTAGAAAATCAGAAGACCTCATGCCAGAGTGCAAGTTAAAGAACTGCTTTTTAGTAATTTTTTCAGTTGTTTTACAGATCAGCAATTCATTTATTAATCCAAAATTTAATGATTTTTGTGCATCTCAGAATCTGGGCAGTGAAAATTTGCTATAGAAAATGGAAGTAAATTGATCCAGTGTTGATAGCAGACAGGTAGATTTCAAAATAATCTTTAAAAAGTGCATTTTATTTCAAAACATTAGTATATTTTGTCTGCACTCTCCAATTGCTTTTTCCTGTGATGTTACAGATGTGGCTTGGCAGCTTTTGTTATGGATTAAGTTTAACTCCTTGGGCTCACAGACTATGACAGCAACTCCCTGGGCTCGTAGACTCACAGACTGTGGCAGCAAGCATCCCAGCAGTTGGACACCTACCACGTGGCCTCCTGCAGTTTTGAAGCTTTGGACAGGATGAGTCAATGGTCTTCTAATACTACATTCCCATGTCTGTGCTACAGCCATGCATATACATTTTGTCTCTAAATACTAATGGAGAACACACGGTGTTCATTCAAGCAGCAGACAGACCAGGGCTGGTTCAAAGCCCTTTTGCTCAGAAAAAGCGTTGCCTATTAAGCAGTCGTAATATTTTTGTTCCCCCCAGCAAAGAACCTGAAAGACGCCAGCACTTTGGGGTCAGAACAGTTAACAGCTCAGCCTTCCCATCCAGCTTGTAAAAGGCAGATACAGGACTTCATGAAGCCAGACAAACTTCACCAAGATGCAAATGAGGTAAAGCGATACATAAACTAAGCAGCAACGTTTAGTTTGATCTACAGTTCTTATTTTTGTCAGACAACTATATGAAAACCAGGAACAATTTGGCCTGAAATACTGACAAAGCTTGAACAAACACTGAGCTGGAAATAAGCTACTGCTGGAAAGAAACATACCTGTGCTGTGCCGATCCAGGAGTGTTATTCATCAGCTACACAAGTCCCAGGGCAAAACTCTTACCAGACCTTGACAGGAAACATATTTGTTAGGTAACTGACAGTTTAGTTGGTTTAAATATAAGCTTATTTTAGAGTGTGATTTGTCAAGACTATGCTCTCACTCTGTGCTTTTTTACCCAAGAGGCCAAAGGCAAACATGAAGCTCTGCCAGCCAAGCTGGAATCCAAAGCATTCCTGCGAGCCCCGCACTCCGAGAAGTCAGGTCCCACCACTACCAGCAGGTCCCAGACAAGGTGCGACTGTCCGTCTGTCTGCACACTGTGTCAGTCACACAGCACCGTCATTCCCTGGGATGTGCTGGGGCAAACGGGCACACTGCCTGCCTGGGGCCACTCCAACCGACTTGTGTGCTGGGAGATGTCCCTGTAATTCTGCTCACGGTGCCAGCAGAGTTTGGAGCTGCAGACACCTTCCGAGGGGGATCCCGACTGGCACACCAAGCCAAGCGTGCTCACCGCACACACACAGCCTGCAGCGCTGCCAGGCAGCACAGGGGCTGGAAAGGCTCCAAACCTCACAGCCGGCAGCTTATAAAACCACAACGCATCAGCGCTTACACTTAAAGAGATTCAAACGGAGCCTGTTCCCTCTGCAGATGCCCGTCTCTCAGCGCAAGGCTCCGCAGGTTTCCCGCTCTCATGGACACTGCCGCACGGCCTTGCCATGGCCCCGGCCGCTCCCTGCCGCCCCACAGCAGCACCGGAAAGTTTTCACACCCCCCCCCACCCCCCCAGCCTTTCCCCCCGTAACGCCGGGAGTAACCGCGGCAGCAGCGGGGAGAGGCAGGGGAAGAGGCCTCAGCCCCACCCACCACGCAGAGCCCCCAGCACCGCTCCCAGCTCCGCCACCCCCAGGCCGCAACCGCCGCCTCCTTCCCTCCTCCAGCGAGGGGCCGGCAGCCCCGCAACGCCTTCCCGGAGAGCCCCCGCCAGGCCGGACCAGCCCCGGCACCCACCTCCGCCAGGCGAGGGCCGCGCCGCCGAGCTGCCGCCGAGCTGCCGCCGAGCTGCCCTGTCAACCGCCGCCACTCCCCAACGGAACCAACGGGCACGGCCGCGGCTTCTCCCCATCGGAGCAACGGCGGAGCGCGGCGAGAGGCGGGGCAGGGCCACGCGGCGGGGCCGCGCCGGGGCTGGGCCGGGGCCGGTCCGGGCCGGTCCGGGGGTAGGTTTCCTGTCAGGCGGCGGCTGCGCTTCGCCCCGGGGCAGCGCTGCGCGGCGCGGGGCTGTCTCCGAGCCTTCTGTGCTGCAGCCCCCGGAGCCCCCAGGGCCCGCGCCCGCAGCGGCAGCACCACCTCGAGTGCCCCGGGAAGGCGCCCTGGCCCCGCTGGGCCCGCCCCGCGGCCTGCCCTCCCCTGCCCGCCTCGCCGCCGGCAGTGCCCGGGCGCTGGTCCCGCCGCTCCGGCAGAGGGTGGCTGTCAGTCCGGGCCGGGCGATGCTCCGGGGTCACAGCGTCCAGGAGCGTCCCCAGCCCCCGCCGGCAGACAAGGAGCGGAGCCGGGCGCTGGAGGAGCCCGGGCAGGTAACGCGGCTCCGGCCCGGGCGGTGCCGCCGCGCTGAGGAGCCGGGGGGAGCCGGGCCGCGCCGCGGCGGCTGGCGGGGGAGGGTGGGGGGGGGCGCCTCGTCTCCCGGGCGCTGAGGGGAGGCGGGCGGGGGTCGCGTCGGGGCGGTCCCGGGGCCGCAACTCCGCGCCAATCCGCGGGGGCCGCGCTCCGGGAGCGGCGGGGACAAGCGAGGGCGGCCGGCGCGGGGCGGGGGGGTGCGCCGGCGGTAGCGCCTTGGCGGCGGGGCGGGCCGGGGCTCGGTGCCCCCGGGGGCTGGCCCGTCCCAGGGCAGAGGCGGCGCCGGCGGGGCCGCGGTGCTGGGGGGGAGCGGGGCGCTGGGGGGGCACAGCGGGGGAGCCGGTTCCGCGGCGGCCGCCCCGCTCCCGGGGAGTGAGCTCCGGCCTCGCTGCTGCCGCGGGAGGGGCGGGAGAGCAGAGGCTGTTCGGGGCGTTTCTCCGCTCTGTCTGTGCGGGGCTTTTCCTCTCCGGTGGTCACGGAGCGATCGGCACTGACCCTGCGGGCGGGCGGGGAGCGGGGGGCTCAGAATGGGGCTGGGGGGGCCGAGGCACCGGCTGTCCTGGGCGGCCTCTGCCCAGGGGGGTTGGGGGCAGGAGCTGCAGGACTGCCTGCGGTTTCCAACAGCAGGCATGGAGAGAAACTGCGGTACGCTTTATTTTCTTGCTGCGCACCTTTAGAGCTGCTGGAACTAGAAGGGAGACTCAGGATCTCCTCTGACCCTCTGCTCCGCCCGTGGGGGGTTTTCTATCTGGGATAGGTTGCACTGGAGGTGTTAAACTCTCAGGGGCACAGGGGTGGGGAGGGAGGCAAGGTCTGCTGGGTGCTTCAAACAATTCCTCTTGCTCATACTTCAGAAGGAGAGAAAGGAACCTGTTGTAAAAGCAGCTGAGGAATTTATAAAAGTGAAATATTAATGACCTGGAAAAGCTCAGAGAGCAAAGACGTTGCGCCTGATCATTCAGGAGGGTTCTTGTCCTCTACAGCTCCTCACTGTGTGTGTTTCTGTAGGACAAATGCAGTTGGTATGAAGGACAGCAGTATTTTTATTTATCTAGCTAGAAGTAGTGATAGCACATAAAATATTTCTGCGTTGTTCATTATCTCTGCAGCGGCTGTTTTAGCCATGATTTTTGAGGCTGCTGTAGGACAGAGGATTAATTGCAGAAACAGTAACAAATATTTCAAGAATGTTTTCTTAGCAATGGAAATGGGAAGGGCTGACTCAGACCTGGAATAGCCCAGAGGAATGACGAGCCTTAGAAAAGTCCCGTTAGAGGCGTGATGATGGCTCTTTTCACCCGAAGCTGGTATTCATCTCGGGGATCCCAACCGGAGAGCAACATCCCCTCAACAGGCAGCACTGTCTGGGGAGAGGGTAACACACGGCTGTGCAGGGTCTGCTGAGAGCATCTTGTACACCCAAGGGATATTTTCTGCACATTGGGGTTCCTTTACCCAATTTTAGTTTTACCCAGTTTTAGTGTGGACTGCAGCGATCCCTGGAGTTTGAAGAACTCCCTGAGTTTGGCCTGGAGGATGCCAAAGGCAGCAGCAGCTCTCTGCAGCAGTGAGGTGAGGGAATGGAGTTCCGTGGGAAAGGTGTCTGTCAGCCCGCAGGGTGAAGTCCTGTGCCCTGGCTGAGGGCCCTGCGGGACTGTTGGAATAGCTGGGGCACGTTGGCTTGAGCCAGGCCTGCGTGGGGAGAGCTTGGGGCAGCCTGAGGGGGGATGGATGTGGGGAGCTGGACCAGGAGGAGGACCCGGGACAGAGCACAGGGCACGCACTGGGGCTGGGTTACAGGAGAGAGCGCTGGGGATTTAAGTCTGTTAGTCACAGAAGATGCTGAAAAAGCATCTTGTATCTCCAGATGTCAGCGTGTGTGTGTGTGTGAGCATGGTCTGTCATGCTGCGTCAGCTTCTGGAGATGTCCTGATAGAAGGAGCAGTGTGTTCACCAGGTGTTACAGAGCTTTGAGGCAAGGTGAAGAAGTGAAAGCTGCACAGTTGTTTTTCTGGGGTTGATTAATACAAGTAAAGCATGAGGTGAAACAGCGTTTGTGTGTCAGTGGAAGTATTAATGGAAAAAAACCCCAGTAGACACTTCAGGTCAAACCAATGAGCAGTGCATGCTTTGTTTTTGGAGTAACTACCAGCTTGCTAGGGGGAAGAACTGAACTCTATCCTCTGTCTTGCAGAAGTTACTGCTTGTTATAAGGTTCAGTGTTCCAGGTCTTTCCCTTACAAAGCAGTTTTGTGGCACTTGGAGGGGCTCGTCGGGGGGGGGGGGACGGGACAAAAGGAAACGTGCGCATAAATAATGGCAAGTAGGGGCTGGGTTTGCAGCTTCATCAAGTGTTTCTCTTGTTATTGCATTGATTTGGCAGTTTTCTGCAGTGATAGTAAACTTGGGTTGCCTTGATAAAGTAAATATGCTTTTGTGTTAGACTTCAGCTGTTGGACGTGCTGGCTGTGTGCCACGGCAGAACTTGTGAGCACTCGGAATGTGCAGTGTGATTTGTGCTTGTGACATTTGATGTGACCCCCTGTGTTTCAGCAAGGGCCTTTAACACTGAGGTTGTGGAAGGTGCAGCCATAGATGTTACATGCAATTGTATTAAAGCCCTGTCGCTGTTCACTAGTTAAACACGTGGTTACTTGTACTTACTGCTTTTGCCTTGTTCTCCCTGCACTGCATGGCAGAGGGTATTGCTGGGGTAATATAAACCCACACACCCTCTGACTGAAGACTATAGTATCATTTTTTCATTGTATGGCAACAAAATGTTAATGTTTCCTACAAAGTCTACTGCTTTTACCTGAAACATGATCTGTCCTGTACAGGATAGTTGTTTTATAGTAAAATACAGTGGTGGTGTAAGGGAAAAGAAACCACAGGCAAGCAATAAGTAAAAGCAGAGAAGTCCTGGATGTGGAAGAAGCAAGAAGTTTTTACAATGAGCACTGTAATCTGTTGCATGCATTTTATAATTCTGCAAAAAAAAAAAAAAAAGACCCCCAAATACCCCATTGAGGTGCATTATAAGATCTGAATGATGATGATCTAAGTTGCCTATAGACAGCACTATTTTTTTGCCCTGGGTGTTGCTGTGTAAGCCCCTGTGAGTGCCAAGATAGGAATGTGTAATTATTTCCTTCATAGGTGGGAAATGGACTCAGTGGTTATGGTGAAGTCACAGCTGGTTTGTGCTAGAGAAAGGCCGTTGCCACTGGAATATGCTTCGCAAGTCCCACAGTCTTATCTCAGTGACTTAACTGTGGTAGTGTAGGGTTTTTTTATAGTTTGGTGTAGATGTGGAAACTTCCTGCATACCCAGTTGCAGGGTTTGGGTGTAAAGTTATGCAGCATTTTCTCTGTAAAGACTAATACTAGCAGATTATTTTTTCAGTCTAGGAGAAAAAGCTTTTCCTGGATCTTTTTTGGCGTTAAGTTTGAGAGAAAGCGTGTGCCCAGGGCTCCTGCAGCCTCTGAGCTTCTGCAGCAGCTGCCTGGACCGCGGCTTTGCCAAGTTCAAGGGCACTTCTTGTGTGTCTTGGCCCATCCTGTCCAAGGAGAATAGGATGTCACTTCCAGTGATCCCACAGGGGCTTGGGGTTGAAAAATCCTATAGGAAAGAGAAGAAGGTGTCAAGTAAGGGGGAAAAAGGCTGATCAAATCAGGAAAGAAGATTAATGTTCAAATGGCTCAGACTTTTTTTTTCTTAACCTGGTATGAGGTTTTTGTCGAGCAATGTTTGCTACAGTTTCAGGAAATGGTATTGGCATTTAAATATTAAAAAAAAAGATTGCTTTTTATTTAAAGTATTTTTTTACCTTCCAGAAACAGAAACTTGATTAGCAGTTGATTATGATAAATGATTATTTCCTGAGAAGTCAAATGGACTCAGCTGAGATGAAAATTTTTATTGTCTTTGTGAGATAAGAATAATCAGTCCAATATGTTGTTGCCTCTTTGCTGTCTTTCACTGCACAACTTAGTTAAGGTTTGGACTTTCTATTGGGCATTTTGCAAAGCAGGAACACAGATGTGGCTGAAATAGAGCAGTCTGTGGGCTGTTCATTCTCGTGTCCTGCCTCGCGCTGTAAAGAGTGGCAAGGGCTCTGGGAGGAGCTGCAGGTGTGACTCCTACAGAGGCACTGCTTTTATTCCGTGCATTTCTGAGATCTGCTAAAGCACTGAAAGTTGAGGTTTAACAGAATATTGGAATAGGATGTTGACATTAAATATTGTGGTCATCAGCATTGCCTTACCCATAAAACTGAACAGTTTTTGATTCATTCCAAATTCTAGCCTTTGCAGTTGATAATGGGCAAGGTATCTGCAATCCTTGGTACCCCTCCAACAATGAGAGCTGGGAACAGAAATCACTGTGTTGTAAAGCATCTATGAATGTCCTAAAATCCCACGGAATTACAGATTTTTGTTCATTATGTGAAGTGTATTGATTACCCTTAATGGCAGAGGGATTTTTTTTTTAATTAAAAAAAGCAAACCCTGAGTGCATAATCAGCATAGAGTATCTTCTGTGTTGGTCTATTTGTGCTTTTACTTCAAGAGGCAGCTGAGAATAGATGAATGTCTGTTAGAGGCACCTTGTTGTAGTAAAAATCATAACCACCCAGAAAGCTAATGTATACGAACAGGTTAGTTGTAAGTAAAAGCTCACTTTGTCTTTTAGATTTTAATTTTAGTACACACCTTTGCTTAATTATGCTCTCCACTTCTTTTAAAGTCTTCTCCATTGTTGTGTGTGGAACTTTCTCTATGATAGTTTATACTAATGTTTAAGAATTTTTCAGGGAAATAGGGCTGAAGCAGCTAATACAATTTTTATTATTTTTTTTTTAAAGACCAATCAGAATGGGTATAATTAAACACCTAGTTCATCACCTCAGTAGGCAGCAATTCCACTCATGTTCTTGTGTCTCATTGCACTGTCTGGTGACACCTGGTTAACATGTTAGCTGGACGTTTGATCTGATCTGGTCAGTGGTGAAGTTCCCAAGATTGCCAAGTTCCTGCACTGTTTATGTGAATACCAGCAATCCAGTATCACACACAGGCCTATGCTTTTACAGAGAAACAACTCTGCTTTGTTTTCTATCTACTCATACTGAGAAACTTAGCTTGGAAACAGATTTTTTTTCTTTTTTTCTTGGCAGTTTAGATTTTGAAGGAATAGTAAGTACTGTGATCAGAGCAGGAAGTCTGAATTCATCCAGGCAAAACAGTGAAGCTACTTTAACAAGAGTATTGCATAGCTTTGGAAACAAAACCCAGGTGTGTTTATGTGTAGTGCTAGGTGTAACAGAATTCTAAGTGTGTATTTCCTACATCAGAAATATCTTTTACTATTGCAGCTATGGTATTAATGTTGGAAAAATACCAAGTAGAACTTCTGTGAATTGTTGGAATAGGGGATGGTGTGCTCTTTGTTTATGCCAGATCTTTTCCAGTAAAGAAGAGTAAGTCCAGTGTCTTAGCTGAGGTTGTGCAGGAGACTCCTGTCAGCAGGTTGTTTGGAATGTGGTGAGGATGGTTACTAAGCTTTCTGTGCAAATGTGCTCATCCCTTGGAAGCGATGTTGATGGCACAGGGGCTAGAGGATTCTCTTCTAACCCAATCAGATCAAAATTACTGCGTGGTTGCCCCACTGGGACACAACCCAGCATTTGAACAGTAACAACTGTAATGCTGTACGAGTTCATCTGCAGGAAGAAAGCCTGCCTGCCTTGGAGTGGCTCCTGTGACATCTGAATTCAGCATGAAGGAATTGCCACTTGGGGAAAATGAACTGGCTTCCAGAAAATGGGTACAGCTAGTAAAAACTCTGCCTAACATTGGTTAGTTCCGAATCTGTACAGTAAAACTGCAATTTACAGTGAGGGAGGCAAGAACAAGGGTTTGAAAGATCTTGCTTAGTTTGTGCTTCGGGTGAAATCAAAATCAGATGATAACCCTTCCCTTTTCTTTTCCTCCTAAAGTATCTGCTATTGTGCTTTTCTTTAAAAGATACTAAAAAAAAAAAATATCAAGTGAAATTGTTGCTTGAAAACTGGCGTGAAGTTCTTTGTGTGTTATTTACACAGAAATAGCCTCCAAAAGGAAGCCTTATGGCTTTCTACCAGGGAATTGTATTTCCTTGTATTTGGTAATTGTAATGTTGTTAATTGAAATGTTTTATTTTAATAACCTTACTTAAAATACTTTGTGTGTGTGTGTAACAATTACAAATTTTATGCAATGGGCTATATTTTGTTACATTTTGGCAAAATGGTGAGTATGGATTTTTTTTTTTTCACATTTTAGTGTATTTTTAAACTTTTCCTATTGGTGAAGGTCAGGTGGTTAGCTTAACGCTAACTAAGCTTAATATGGCCAAATGGAGGAATCTTCTGGGTTTAATCCCCTGACATGCTTCAGGAAACTTCCAGAATATTTCCTGCCACCCTCAAGATATGGTGGGCCACATTCCTCAGATTTCTAAAATAATCTCTGTGTGGCATTGCAGATGGAGAATAATTTGGGAATAGTTGAACAATCTCCTGGAAATGATGTCTTCTCCATAACCCTTCCTAATCTCCTGGGTGGTTAAATGCCGGCTACGGGGTTCCACCTTTCTCGGGCTAGAACCCTTTATGATGGCTGCAATGGTGGAATAATTCTGATACTTTTCAGCCAGGAGAGCAATGGCAGTGAGTTTGTTGTGGGTGTTTTAGCTTTATCGAACTAAAGTGTGACTTAAGATGGGAATTTAGTGGGAAAGAGGGGGCTTCTTGTCATCTCTGCTGCACGTTTGAGGTGGTGTGGAGTGAGCAGTGGGTGAGAATGGCATTTCTGCTGATGTTACTGGTGAAAGGGGAGTGTGTGTAGTAGAAAACTTGTTCTGGGTTACATGCTTGGAGGAGAAAGTGGGGTTTTATGTGACAGCTGCCATCCTGGCTTACATGTGAGTGAGTGAACTGTCCTGTGAGTTATTCAGTGTTTGAGGCAGAACTGTGTACCTGCAGTGGTGGCGGATCCCGTTGGTACTGATTATCAGTGGGGATGGGACATGCTGACACCAGTTGGCTGCTTCTTCAGGGAAGGTGAGGTGTGATGTAGAGGCGTAGCTTTCCAACGTGTGTCTTCAGTTTCACGAGTAAAGGGATAAGTAGTCGTATTTCAGAATGTGTTTTGATTTTAAAGATGTGCATTTTTGAGGGGAAGAAGCATTCACATCATCTAACTTCAGTCACAGAACTTGGATTCTTGTGTTAGAAGTCTGTTTTTCCTCTATGGTCAGTGGAGATGGAGAGGCTTCTCTGTAAAGCAATTAAGAACATCTAAATTGGATTACTTCCCTGCTTTGCTCCCTGATGGAGCCCACTGTTCTTCATAGAAGGAGCTTAGGGAAGCTGGATTCATAATGTACTCTTAAGTCAGATATAGTGGAACTCCTCTAACCAACTTAATTACATATATTTGCATTATATGGTGGAAACCACCCAAAATTCAGTATTATGACACTAAGTCTTTCCTTTTCATTTTAGAAAAACTCTTCCATAAAACACTGGTGATCAGCAGCAAGTATTGCAATTACCATGTAACGGTGCTTTCAGAATTTCTCAGTGTAACGTTACTGAAAGTAGCAAGCTCCAGATGCCTTTGAACATCTCATTCAAGATGGGATCATGAAATACACTGTTGTGGTACGTGCTTGAAAATATTTATTATGACAAGGAGGCAAAAGGAACCTAGTCAGTTGTAACAAATATGTGATTGTGTCTCCACAAAATAGTCTTAATGTCATCCCTGACGCAGGTATTTCAGTTTTGGATGTTTTGCAGTTGAGAGGGAGTGATAGTCAGAGACACTTTTTGAAAAGATTATACTCATGCTTCTGTTTTTATATAAAATAACTAGTTGCCTGATTTCAGTAAAACTTGTCTATAGTGTGTGGGTTTTAAGGATGTGTGTACAAGAGTTTGGGTCCATCTGACTTACTAATACATTAAAATGGTGCCATTTACAGTGAATGGGAGAAGTTCTGCTTTTGGATCTCCATCCCTGACCAGCAGAATTGGCACACAGTGTCAAGGATGATTGCAAGCCGCCAGGCTTTCTCCCTGGCTGACAGTTAAGCAGATTTTTTAATAGTTCTGTTGAGCTGTGTAGCATTACCAAAAGAGTTGCTCACTAAGCTGAAACAAAATGTACTGAAATGTAAAAATACATTCTTGCTTCAGTGATTTTCATATGAAATAAGAAATGTTAAAAATCAGTCCCAAGCTGACAGTGTTTATACCATCTGCTGCTCTTGTTCCTCTCAGTAGCATATTCTTAGTGATCTTGATCCAACAGCGGGTGTTTTCCTGCCAAAGAAGTGTGCCGTGGAGAGCAGCAGAATGGCCAGAGACACTTTGGCTGGTGTTGGACAACAGGATTAAATGAGAAAATGTCTGTGTAGTCTGTTTGGATTTATATCTCTTTATAATCCCATAATGAAAATAGAATCAAATATATGAATCAGAGAGTGGTACATTCAGCTGACAACTGTGGCTTGTCAGAAAGGACATGAAATAAAAAATATTTTAATGAACTGTAACTCTTTCCTGGGAATATTTGGGTTTACAGTAGAGGCAAACATAAATAAAATATTCTTAGAGTAATAACCAGCGATTAGTAGGAGACTGTTAAAACAAGTTGGCAAGCTGTTTGATCTGTCAGTACCCATTTTTGATACTGCTAACACCAGTTTTGTTTTGGAGAGCATGTTACACAGTTCTCTTAAATTACTGGGGACCATAATCTGCTGGATCGGATGATGAAACAGGGCGTAGGGTTGGGTTGCAGTGGTGTTTTTGCAGAACACTTTGGTGGAATCTGTTTATTTTTTTTGACAAGCAGTTTTAAGGATATTTTCATCTGTTATTTGGAAACCAATTATTTTAGGATGAAATAAAAAATTATTTTTTTTTTTTAGTATAAGTGAAGGCAAATTAGCAGTCCTTTCTGTCTTCAGATTTAAAACACTAGTATTTTCTTGAGAACAGGTATTTTCTGCAAATATAATCACATTTTGACTTTGAAATGTATTACTTTGAGTATGTTTACATGGAAATGTTCATCCCACATCTGTGGAGTATTCTTTTTTGTTCATTATTCGCAAAACCAGTCAGTCCAATCAGATTCAGTTGTACAGACTGCTGCTGATTTTATGCCAGTCTGTGAAGACAGACCAGGGGGTGACAGGGCTAATGACAGTCTCTTGTGCTTCCTCATCCACAGACACTTGCATTTGAAGCGTAAAATTCAAGCTGTTGTATGTGCAGCTCGTTGCACTCAATATAAATATATTTGCTCAGAAATATTTAAAACGTGCTAGAGGTACTTGGGAAATTTAGAAGAAAAAGTGGAGAAAGAACACATTGCAAAATTACTTGGGTCTCACTGATTCTGTCTGGCAACTCTAAAAGCAAAAAGCATGGGCGGGCAGGGAGGATGAAAAGTGTGCAAGCTTTTTTTTTCCTGCTTTTTGTTTGGAAATAGTAGAGTTTTGAAAAGCTGGCATCTTTTTTCCAGTGAGGCCTTTTTTTTTTTTTTTTTTTTGGTCAATAAGAGTCCCACAATTTATAAGACAGCATAGTGTTTTTATTTCAGTGTAGATTATCTGTCAATAAGAATTTGGAATGCTCCGTTTACTATTAATATGTACTAGTACAGATATTGCTTACAAAAAAAGATGATGAATCGCATATTTAATTAAATCTTAATTGGGTGATCATATCCTAGTAGTGTGTCTTCAGTGTAGCCCATTGTTAGGAGCTGTTTCACAAGTGTTTGCTCTCTGATGGAAGTTTTGCAATCTCTTTTACGCCTGTGTGAGAATGGTGTGTGAGGCCCCTGAACTGCTCTGCAGAGACAAGCAGGGAGATGAGTCCACTTCCCACAAGCACATTCTCTGTGCAGCACAGGACTAGCCTGCGCAGAGCAGCAACTAGATTCTGATAAAGCCTGAATTATACTGGGTGTGAATGTTTGTACCCTGAGGGCATCTGCCCATCCTGGAAGTGGAGTATCACATCACAGCTGTAAGCCCACGTAACCAGTATTGAGATAACTCTCAAAATGCAATTGAGAGTGGTTTGTAATGCCCTTATTGGGATCTCTTTCTGAGTTACTTTTCTCATATTCATTTAGTTTAAAGCTGTGTCTATTAAATTAAGTTGCCTTTTCCTCAAATGCATTTTCACAGCTTCTTGGCTTCTTAAGACAAGAATGAGTGAAAGCCAGATGTCGCATCGTGACCTTCTAGCTTTCTGTGTAGTGCTCCAAATCAGTCATAAAGATGTGTGTGTTGTATCAAATAGATACGTAAAATGCAGTCTGTGATAGACAGTAAACTGTTTGTTCATCAAATTCCATTAAAGATACTGGGAGCTCGTGACATGTTATTCCATAAACTATGTAGGCCTAAGCTTAATCTTAACTATTACATTGTGTAACGACTAACTGACTGCAAGTGCTTATCTAAGTTGAAATGCTGAAGCAAGGACTCCTATTGTACAAAAGATTGAAAAGAGGGAGAAAGGGAAGAAGGACAAAGGGGAGAAAGACAAAGGGAAGAAGGACAAAGGGGAAGTGTCTGTACTCTGTAAGATATAAACAAAAGCTTTGTGAGCCACTCTCAGGAAAGCAGGAAATACGAGGAGCTGGTGACGCGAGGAAGACCCGGATGGAGCGACCCCCTAGCTGCAAAGTGCGCAGACGCAGGGTACACCTCTCAGAGAGACCCGATACCGGAAGGCGGAGGATATAAAAAAGACGGACCCTCGGGAAGTGAGTGCGCGCCGTTGGTGGAGCAAGGACTCCCCGGCCGCCCAGCGCTGTATTGCTTGTTGCTGCTTGCTAAGTAAACAATTGAAATTTTGATTGGCTCTGACTCACATCAGTTTGAGAAATCTACTTATAACAAGTCTAAACATAGGGATGTGATGGTGAAATGGTGCAGAATCGATAAAGCCAGCGACAGCTCTGGCTGTTGAGCTGCACTGTGCTGCAGCTCTGAGGTAGGAGAGAGCTGGGGTCCGAGTTTCCAGAGGAGAGATACTAGCAGGGTCGCTCTTAAAACATCCCCCTGCAGAGCCCAGCTTGTGTTGAAGATTCAGTTCGTTGCCCTGTAACCCCACAGCCACTCCTCTGCAGGATTCTTCCCCCTCAGCCGATGTCAGCTCTGCTTGGTACAACACCCCGAGCTGTGGGTGGGTCAGGGTGGCCAATGACACCAATTCGATAGCCCGCTGGGAGAAGCACCAGGCTTCTCAAGCACCGCTACAATATTTTTATTTGTCTTGATCCAGTTGAAAGGCAGATGTTTGAAAGCAAGATCCTGCAGTCCCTGCAATTCTTTGGTGGGGTTAAACCAACTCTGTTTTCAACTGGACAAGAAATGTCTTGGCGACAGGCACTTCAGTCATGGGCTAGAACCCTCCTTCAGAAAGAAGGGGAGTGTTAAAATTAAAGGCCCTGTCACAGTAGGTACCGCTTTTCTGTACAAAGAGGGAGTCTGGGAGGTGGAGTGTTGTTCCTCTGCTATTTCAAACACTCACTGTAACTGAGGCATATTTTCAAGGGTGTTCATGGGCCTTATTTCAGTATCCGACAGCTGGTGCCTCCTGCATCGTGTTCAAAGGAAAATGGCTTCAAATGGGATAAACTTCTGTCTTCTTAATGAGAGGTGTGAAAAGTAGCTTGTAAACAGGATTGAACATGCCAAAAAAAATGCTTATAAGAATCTTCCCTTTTACTGCAGCCCCAGCATGGGTGCCTGTGTGTGTGTGAGGAGAGGCTGGGGGGGGGTGTAGGATCCAGTATGCTGATAACAAGCTGTAGTGCTGCCAGAACCAAGGCAGCTGTTGGTGTACTGCTGTGGGATTGGGGTGTATTTATTTATTTAAAGTCTCATGAACAGCAGCTTGTAGTTGGCACCACCTGTCAGCTTTTCAGTGACCAGTATAAAAGGAGCTGATGCTCCTGGTTTGTTTCTTTGGGTGGAGGTAAGTGTGTGGTGTTTATCACCTCTGTTGGCATCTGTTTAACAGAGCATCTTCTCTCAGGGACTTCTTTTCTAATGCATATTAGATGTTGATTGCTGGGAGTTCTGTATTCTTACTTGATATCAAACTCGTTGTCAACAAAATACCTTTGAATATTTAAGCATTTTTAAGAAAGAAAAGAATGTGGTAGAATTTTTGTAGCTTTTTTTTTTTCTTCAAGCAATTGCAGTAGAAGCCCTAAAAGCATAGATTTAGAATAAAAAAAAAAAAATGTGTAAAACATGGCAAAAAATGAAAGGCAAAGCATTGAAGAAGTGGTCATAGGACTTGAAACTGGCCTTGTTTTGGTTCTGTTGTTCTGACTTACCAAAAATATTCTGAAAATAAGTATTCAAAGCAGTAAGTGGAAACATGCATATACTGATTATCCTTAAAGATTCTGTAAAAGTGTAGGGAAATTTTATTACAGCTGTGCTCATAGAACAGGAAGAGGAAGATGTATCCTCAGGCTATTTTCCTGCAATTTTGGAGAGTTTTTGCCAGACTTCCAACAGTAATGTGATAAAAGCTTCCAGACCTCTCTGTTTGAAAGAGCTCTGTCTTGGGTAATTTTCCTGCCATCCTCAGCATGGGCCAAGGGGAGCTGTGGGGGGCTGAAGCTTTGGCAAGAGCATTGTTTTTTTTCCCTGAAACTTTCTCTGTCAAATGGCCCTCAAGAAAAATAGCCTTCACTTGTGCCTTATACCCAGAGCCAGCACATGATTCATCAAACGCATCTGTTATCTAAGTGCAGTGAAAGGTGGAAAAGGAGGGAGGAAAACAGATGAACAAAAGGGAGTTTATTTTTTGTGGGTTTTGTGGGTTTTTTGTTTGTTTTTGTTTTGGTGGTGGTGTGGGTGTGGTGTTTTTTTTTTTTTTAATAACTAGTTAAGTTCTCTGATTTGATTTATCCTATGCCCAGATAGCACCCATGCCAGCAGGAAAGGGCGAGCGGGCAGTGAGGCCCCTGGGTGGGAGAGGAGGCCGGAGCCCACCTGGGGAGGAGGATGGGTTGAAGTGTCTCGCAACTGTTGGCTAGAAGATTTGGCAGGCCTGACAGCAAACAAAAAGGAAAATCAATATTGTGTTTTGTTTCTACCCTTAAAGGAAATATTTTAAAAGGAAAAAAAATCAAGAAAAACGATGAATGTATTTCTTTCAGTACTGAAAACAAGGACCAGATTCATACTGCTAGATTTGTTCTGCAATCACCCTTCCTTTACTTTTTGAATATTATTGAGGTACATGTTATAAGTAAATTCTCAAATTGATGTGAGACAGGGTCAATAAAAATTCCAATTGTTTACTTAGCAAACAGCAACAAGCAAAACAGCGCTGGCGGCCGGGGAGTCCTTGCTCCACCAACGGCGCGCACTCGCTTCCCAAGGGTCCGTCTTTTTTATATCCTCCGCCTTCCGGTATCGGGTCTCTCTGAGAGGTGTACCCTGCGTCTGCGCACTTTGCAGCTAGGGGGTCGCTCCATCCGGGTCTTCCTCGCGTCACCAGCTCCTCGTATTTCCTGCTTTCCTGAGAGTGGCTCACAAAGCTTTTGTTTATATCTTACAGAGTACAGACACTTCCCCTTTGTCCTTCTTCCCTTTGTCTTTCTCCCCTTTGTCCTTCTTCCCTTTCTCCCTCTTTTCAGTCTTTTGCATAGTAGGAGTCCTTGCTTCAGCATTTCAACTTAGATAAGCACTTGCAGTCAGTTAGTCGTTACACAATGTAATAGTTAAGATTAAGCTTAGGCCTACATAGTTTATGGAATAACATGTCACGAGCTCCCAGTATCTTTAATGGAATTTGATGAACAGTTTACTGTCTATCACAATCCCCCCTTTTTCTTTTTATCATTTTGTTCATCAAATTGTTGCAATTTTTGTTGAGTTAACAGGAGAGTTGGTTTTTTTGTTGTTTTTTTTGTGGTTTTTTTTTTTTTAAAGTTGTCGTCTAATTGGTCATTTTTGGTTTTAATGAGTATTGGACGGGTGACAGACATCAGATATGTTACCCGCTGCATCATTTTCCAAGTTATGACATATAATATTATTGACAAAGTTAAACTGATCAAAATTAATATCAAGAGAACCACAATGGGGTGACACAACTTATTCAAGATGCCTGTAGCAGTAGGTGACCATCCAAAAAGGGTGTCCCACCAGTCATGTTCTGCATTCTTTTTGCTCTTTCCAAGACTCGGTGTATTTCCTCCACATTGTGATGAACAGTTATTAGGTTTGGTTTTTTTTTTTTGTCCGTTTTCTCTAACTTTCTCTAAAATTCTAACTAAGTCTTTGTGTTGAAGTAACTGCTTAACCAAAGTGAGATTCATTCCAATGGGTGTAGGTTGTAGATTATGTATTAACGTATAATTGGATTGCAAGAGTTGGTTAGACATGACCGGGGCTAAATAGGAAAAGTCACATTCGATTATTTTTGTGAAATTGTAAAATCAGAGATTTGAATAATTTTTAGTCTCTACTATGACCTTGTCTATGGTTAAGAATTCACAAACCATCCTCAAACATACACAACCTTTGCCGATATATATGAGTACTGTTTTAGGACTTTCATTGGGATGGACTTCAAAGTGACAAATATTTTGTTCGATATCTAAACAAATATCTTGTGCCTCAATTGCATTGCCTTCACAAATAATTCCTTGTTGTCCTCGTACAATGCAAGGTTCTAAATTGACGGTTTGTCATTTTTTGTTTACTTTTCGGGCCCATACTCTATGCTCAGAAGGATAGAGTATGGTCCCGTTGTGATTTAGTTTTAATGAAATGACAGGGTAAATTTGGTATATGGTGGTATTATGAGCAGTGAGTACAAAGGCAGTAGCTGTATTTGTGATGGGGTCATAGGTAAAGTTTACCAGATTCCACCAGGATTGGAGTTTCCTTTCAAAATCAGTGGTACTGTCCCAAATTATTCTCCGAATTTCAGTAGGGAGGGTTCCTTCTTCATCTTCTTTTATAATTGAAGTAGCTACCGACTGCATCCATATTTGGGCCTGGATGCAGCTGAGAGCCAAAGATAGGTTATTTTGGAGTATACCGAGTGTACCTGTAATCAATTCGTGATCTTTTATATTTACCTTTTCCCCTTTTGGCAATATATTTGACAACAGCTACTGATTTGTCCCCAAAGCCAATAAGGAAGATTACAAAGGTTGTTGTAAATCAGTTAAATTATTAACTGAGGTTGTCAATTTGTTCATTATTACCTCCGAGTCAATATTATTTAAAACTCCTAATCCTGTTTCTAAAACGCCGGTTAAGTTTCTCTGTATTCTTTTCATAGGAGGAGTTCATTTTTGTAGCCAGGTTGTCCAACCTTTATAAGAGGCTTTTAGGAAAGGTGAACAGGTTGGTTGAATATTTGAAACATTATTTTGTATCAGCAATTCAACTTATTTGAGAGACCACGCTGGGTTAAATAACATTTGTTGTTGACCTGTATTTCTAATTGCATATGGTCCGATTCCAAAGATTCTTGGGTTAAACACGGCAGTTGGTTGTGTTGGAACAGTATGAGTAGGAGTAGTTATAGTTTCCTCCTGTATGTTCAGTGGGAATCGGAAAGATACAACCTGGTCTCCTGACCTGGTTCCCCCCAAACAAACTATGGACACTGGTTGGGTTGCAGTAAACGCATACCAACAGATCTCAGTCTCACAATGGGTTTGAGTTATTTTAGATCCCGTCTTGTCTGTTATAACGATTTGAGTCAAAGGGGGCTGACGGGTTATCACACTTACATTGAATGTTCTGCAGTCTATTTGTATCTCATCTCCTTTTTTAGTTGTCCAGGTATGGGATGAATTTTCCTATTTATATGTTTGGAGTGTTTGGTTATTATTTAATATGGTGGTTGTCAACCTCATCCTATACAAATTTGTACCCGTACTTCCTGTATGTCCATAATAAGTGTCTGACCAGGGTCATGGTATTAGGTTAGTTAGGGTATGTTCAAAAGGCTGGTGGGATTCTATAGATTTATGTAGTTTCTCTTATATTTTTTTTTTTTTTTTTTTAATCAGGTTGTTTGGCACTCCTATCTGGCCCTCCCCTCTCAGAGATCCTTTTCTCTTCAGAGTAGGGTAGCAAAGTTTTCCCCACTTCAGTACGTCTCTGCCTCCTCTGCCTACTCTGTTGCTTAGAGCAGCAGGGTGTTCCATCTTCTCGGCAGCAGCCGTATTCTTCAGGGGTACGCTTACCTCTGCTCCGGGACACGTAGGCCTCCTAGTTTTTAATTTTGACTTCGGGTCCACAGCAGGGGACCCAGGGGATCTGCTTTCTACAGATCACTCTTAGGATCTGAGGGTGATGTTCAGTAGGCCAATTAGGGTAAGTGCACTCTATTTCGGGATTTATCCCTGTCACGGTCCACTCGGTGGACTCGTGATGGTTCGTTTGCTACGATCTCGAAAGTGCAAAATTAAGGTGACCAACACCAAAGGGGATAGCAGTAATCAAACAGTGAAACTTTATTGGGTTGCCTGTGAAGAGGCACGCGATAGTTAGAGATGGGTGAAAGAAAGGAGAAAAGTAAAGTTAAGTTTAGAGAGAAGAGGGAGAGAGGTTATAGCTACCACCGCTGATCTCACGACGTCCTAACGGTCCCGGGTCCAGCTGATGCTGCGTCGTCGATCGTCGTGGTCCTTGGTGGGGAAGCTTCCAATTTTCGTTGTCCAGAAGTAATCTTTTATGCTTAGTAACACACCTTGCTCCACCTCTGCCTCGGGGGTCTCCGCCCTTCTCAGAATTCAATTATCATATCTCCAGCCCTCTCGAGCAAGGCCATCGCGCGTGCGCGGGGGGGAGTGTCCGAGGTGTGGTCAGTCTCGGAGGCGGGTAACCTTCAACCAGGAGGTGTGTTTTGGTATTATAATGAAGCAAAGTTCATCTGAGGTTCATGATTTCTTCATCGGTGTTATGGCAACAGTCACGATCCATCTTTTTGACAATGGCTATGCAATTATCACTAACTGCTCTGGCTAGGCCCAGGTACCGAACAATAGCACAACACTCTTTGTACTGCACGGCTCAGGCACCAAAGAACAGCACTGCACTGCCTGCACCACACGGGTCAGTGCTCAGGAGAACAGCACAGCACTGGCTGTGCCACACAGTTCTGCATTCAGGAGCCTTTGCACCACATTCCATTCCAGGGGTCGGCAGCTGCGCTCCAAACAGGCCGTTGTCGGGTACCTCACTGTCCATGTCCCTGATGACAATGTTGAGACAATGCTGATCTTCTGACCGACTCTTACAATCCCTTTGGTAAATATTTCCCACCAAGTTTTCGAATCCTCAATTATTTTTCCCATTTTTACTCCAATTTTTAGGGCCTGATTAGTTAATCTTCGTTCTCGTTGATAACAGCGTTTGCAACTAGACCGAAGATTTATTCCATGTGCATTATGAACCCACCAGTCTTCTTTACATACATTATACTTTATGCAGATAAAGGGAAAACAAATACAAGTTTCAGTTGGACAAAATATCAGGGTCTCACTCATCGAGTACTTCGTAGGTTCTTTCAAGTTTTCCGAAGGGTGACTCGTAGATCCCCAGGAGGGCTGGTCACTTTCCAGGTTGGATCCTGTATAAGTCCCTTTATGCGACTTGCGTGTGTCCACCCCTTCTCAGCAGTCTGAACAGCAGTTTCTGTAGTGATAAGAGTAACATAGGGTCCTTCCCAATGGGGGGGTCAAAGAAGATTCTTTCCATGATTTGATTAGTACTTTATCTCCTGGTTGGATTTGATGCATGGCCACATCCAATGGAGGCCTTTGCACTACCATCCCCCGGGCCTGCAGTTGTTTTCCCCTTGCCATTAGCTGTATCAGGTAGGATTTTATCTTTAATTCTTCAAGTTGGGGGTGATCTGGTGGTATTTCTAAATCATAAGGCATCCCATATAACATTTCAAAGGGAGAAATACTTACATCGGTTCGGGGTTGAGTTTTGATATTTAACAATGCTAAAGGGAGATACTTTATCCATGACATTTTAGTTTCTAACATCAATTTGGTAAGTTTTTTGGGTTTTTTTGTTTTTTTTTTTTATTCATACGTTCAACTTTTCCTGAGCTCTGCAGGTGCCACGGAGTGTGGTATTGCCACTGTGTACCCAGGGCAGCCAAAGTCTCTTTGGCTACTCTAGATACAAAATGTGGGCCCCTATCTGAGTCTATTGTTTCTATTGTTCCATACCGAGGTATAATTTCTTCAAGTAATATCCTTGTTACTGTGTGAGCTGTGGCTCGGGCTGTGGGAAAGGCTTCTACGAATTGGGTTAAATGATCTATAATTACTAATAAGTATTTATACCTCCCCACCTTTGGTAATTCAGTAAAGTCTATTTGTATTCTTGCAAAAGGTCTATGAGCCAATTCTCGCCCCCCATATACTCGTTTTCTTATTTGATGTTTATTTACTTTTTGACAAACAAGACATTCTCCTATCACTCGTTTGGCTATATCATATATCCCAATGCGCATGTATTTAGTTGCAAATTGATCCACTAATGCCTGAGTTCCCCAATGAGTGTGTTTATGGAATTGCTGCATTATCTTGGTAGCTATGGGCTTTGGGAGAACTTCTCGGCCGTCCGGGAGTTCCCATTTTCCATTAGCTTTCTGTTTAATCCCCATTTGATTTAATTTTGCTTGTTCTTGAACAGTAAAACTTAAAAGTTCATAGGATTTTCCATGAAAAAAGCACCACTTAAACCCTGGTCTTTCACATACACATTCTATGCCGTCTACCCCGAAATCGTCCCAGCAAGCATAACAGGGGAGGTAATTATCTCCACAATTAACACACCGCTTTCTGGCCTCTATCGGATCATCCAAGTGCAGTGCTAATAGCACTGCTCTCTTTGCCTCTTGATCAGCAAGGTTATTCCCCCGTACTAAAGGATGTAGCCCCCTCTGGTGTCCTTTTAAGTGTACTACCGCAATTTCGCTGGGCCCTCGTATAGCTTGCAAAATTTGTGATATTAATTCCTGATGTACTAGGTCCTTCCCCCGAGAATTGATTAGGCCTCTCTCTTCCCATATTTTCCCAAAGGTATGTACTACTCCGAAGGCATATCTAGAATCGGTGTATATAGTTCCCACTTTTTCTTTTAGTAACTGTAAAACCTTTAATACTGCATATCATTCGCCTGCCTGTGCATATTCACTTTCCTCCAAACTAAAGGGTTCCTTTGAATTGACATAAATGTTTAAGGCTTGACAGACCCACTCTTCAAAGGACCCAAAAAAACCAGGCCAATAGAGATGGTTGCCCCTGATTTGTTTCCCTCCCCAAACCTCCATACAATAATAAATCATTTCTACTTTGTCCTTACCCCGCCTAGAGGGGTAATTTTCCCAATGGTTTAACATCAAGCCTAAAGGGCTATCTGGTGGTATTTGGGGGTACCTCACCTTGGGTCCCACACCACCCATGGGATCAGAAGGCTTGCTCTTCTTCTGTCCCATCTTCCGGAGCGCCTTCACAAACTCACACAATTCATTTTTCCCCCTTTTCGTGACCCAGTCCCTCACGGGATATGGGAAATGCACTACCGAGGGATCCGCACTCGCTTCGCCCTGCTGGGCGTCTCACACACCACGCTCCGGGAAACCCAACCCCAACCGAACGGATAACCGGCCTATACTCACACAACCCTGCGTCTTTGTCCGGGGCTTCGTGCACAAAGATTACGGGGTTACCGGTATTCTTTTGCTTGTTGCCGAGTTTTGGAGTTCGTCGGTAGAGGGTGTGATGTGATAGCACTCAGCCGGGGCCGCTGAACTCAGCGGGGCGCGCCTCCCCGTATGGGGCTTCCCACCAGATTGCCTCTATCCCAGTCACGGCACCAATTTTGTTATAAGTAGATTTCTCAAATTGATGTGAGTCAGAGCCAATCAAAATTTCAATTGTTTACTTAGCCAGCGGCAACAAGCAAAACAGCGCTGGGCGGCCGGGGAGTCCTTGC
This sequence comes from Strix aluco, assembly GCF_031877795.1. NCBI lineage: Eukaryota > Metazoa > Chordata > Aves > Strigiformes > Strigidae > Strix > Strix aluco. Next base: position 22,370,317 of record NC_133943.1, read on the forward strand.
TCCACCAACGGCGTGCACTCACTTCCCGAGGGTCCGTCTTTTTTATATCCTCCGCCTTCCGGTATCGGGTCTCTCTGAGAGGTGTACCCTGCGTCTGCGCACTTTGCAGCTAGGGGGTCGCTCCATCCGGGTCTTCCTCACGTCACCAGCTCCTCGTATTTCCTGCTTTCCTGAGAGTGGCTCACAAAGCTTTTGTTTATATCTTACAGAGTACAGACACTTCCCCTTTGTCCTTCTTCTCTTTGTCTTTCTCCCCTTTGTCCTTCTTCCCTTTCTCCCTCTTTTCAATCTTTTGTACAATAGGAGTCCTTGCTTCAGCATTTCAATTTAGATAAGTACTTGCAGTCAGTTAGTCGTTACACAATGTAATAGTTAAGATTAAGTTTAGGCCTACATAGTTTATGGAATAACATGTCACGAGCTCCCAGTATCTTTAATGGAATTTGATGAACAAACAGTTTACTGTCTATCACAATGGTGACGCTTATGATTTTTTTTTTTGTTGAAATTGCTACCTCCCATCTCATCCATGGAAATGCTTTCTATCTGAAACACAGCCGCATTATGATTTGCTATGATAATTGTTAATTGATAAATGAGAGTCAGTGTCTCTTGTTTGAACCTTATTACAGGTTCCAAATTAAAACTCTCAAAGCATTTTTCTGGATGCATGAATGGTACAAGGTGTGGGGAAGAATAGGTTTTGGAAAATATGTAAAATATCCCACAAATGGACAGGCATCGTGTTTTTAGCACGGACTGATTCTTGCATTAATCATTAAAGCGAACACTAAAGTGACTCCCATGCTAATGGATTAAAGCAATACACTTAATATGTATTTCCTGCTCATTGATGAGTGAAAAATCTTTGTTTCCAGCTTTTGTGAATATATCTAGGAAGGTAATTGGTGCTCCTGCTACATGCAGTTTTATTGCAACTCAGAGCTGCAGCTGCTACAAGTACAGCAAACAGAATCTCCAAGTAAAGATTAAAAGCAGTTTCCGTCTGTGGGAATACAGTAATTCCTGAACTGGGAGAGGTCTGGGGCCCAGTGCTGGTGACCAGATCTCAAAATCATTACACTTCAGCCAGCAGTGGGAGCTCTCTGGAGCTGATTTCTATTTGTGTTCATCTATTAGCTCATATGTGCAACTTCATTTTGCATGGATGATGTAGCTGATGCATGTGAGGTCCACACTGCCTCACAGTCAGGTCTTACATGTTTATCTGCATTAGGAACCTTGTAGTGGGAGTACAAATGCACCATGATCAATTTGAAGACTTAGGAAATGATACAGCAGCTCTGATCTGTCAGTCCAGTTCATTATTTCAGTCGTTGTCAGTGCAAGATCTGCTGGATTCATATAAAGGTGTATTTCAACACCAGGTTTATTTAGAAAGGGTAGGAAAGTGAATTTGTACTGATGTATATTCAAACTGTCCTGGCACCAGACTCTTCTGTTGATTTAACTCACCTTAATGCCATAATTCATTAGAACCAACTCCATGGATGCGTGTACAGTAAGTGATGCTTTGTACTGAGAAGTGGAAAAGAGCAAGGGTTGTTTTCTGTTTCTTTAATATGTAACAGCACACACAGTTTAGCTAATCTAGTTCTATGTACATATGGATCTATCTTAAGGTTAATTTTTTTGTGAGATGAACACCTGTAGTTCTGCATATTGGAGCCTGTTGACTTCAGAAAGTACAATTGCATGTGAAATTGTCACACAACCCTTTCCACTTAGTTCTATTTAAGAATTTTGCAGTGAACAGGGTGCTTTATCCCAGCCTGTGTGATAGCGATGTTGTTTGGAGTTTAATAGGAATGTGTTTAGTGTATGTGTTTAGAATGTAATAGGTGTGTTTTTATGGATGTGGACAGTGCTTACTTATTGTATAATGACCCTTGTCTGTTTTAAAGATTGGATAGAGGATTGCTAGGGTTTAGGGGGGGAATTGTTTCTGTTACTATTTGGTGCATCAATGTCACTTGCTTATGCCTCTGCATTGTCTATGTTTCTCTGTTCTTACTTCTTCATTTATTGTAGAATGTGCTTCTTCCAAAAATACTTAAGTCAGAGGCAAAAGAAAGAGTCTAATGTCTAAAGACAGGTGGGGTTTTCAAGAAATAATTGATCTTTGCTTCTAGATGTCTTAATCCTTGAGAGCTGTGGGAGTTGTACTGAGGTACTAAACCAAAAAGTGTGAGGTCTGAAATTTAATTGATGTTTAGTTTGGAGGCTGAGCTATAAAACAAATTTTTAAAAAATAAATGGCTCAGCCAACAAGGATTATTGCTTCAATATATATCAGACCGAAATAAACTAATTTAACTTAAAAACTATTTTGTTAAGACACAAAATCAGTTTGTTTTATTCTAATTTTTGGACATTTTTCAGTAAAAAGAAAAGCTTTAAGGTTCCCCTCAGTGTGCAGGAAAAGCCAGGAGTGTTGGTACTTCCCTTCTCCCTCAGGTTCCTCGCTGACTTTGGTGAGGCAGGTGACTCTGGGATCCCTCACTGCACTGGGACAGCTCTCTCTTCCTTTTCTCTTGCCGAGTGCATGTGTCTGTATTTGGTGCAGAATGGAATAGGAGGGGCTCCTCAGGCCCTTCACCCCCTGTCCGTGAGGCACTGCCTGGCAATCAGCCCTTGTGTCCCATCTCTGCCAGGAATCGTGCGGAGAGGGAAAACGCAGCCTGCGCCTTCCCTGTCCCTGGCCGCCGGGTCAGACCCCTCTTGGTGGGCGATAGTTGTAGCCTTGCCAGGGGCAGCTGGTGCTTCACCCTGCCCTAAGGCCTTTCTGCCCGCCTGCCCCTTCTGTTCCTGGGTTACTTACCCCTGGAGGAGAACTGTACTCACAGGGAAGATGCTGCATGAAGAGCCAGAGGGCAGGGGCAGGAAGCTGACCATAGAGCAGGGGTGAGCGCTGTCAGGGTTGAAGGAGGTGGAAGGTCTGTGAGCTGAGCACTGCTTGCTGTTTTCCCTGCTAGGCAGGGGACAAGCTTTTTAAAAAGGATTTTACTGGATCCATTTTTACTTCAAAGGATTACAGCCTACACAGCAAAGTAGTCACTAGTAGAAAAATTGTGTTCAGAAGACCACTTAGAATATGGAATTTAATGGCATAGGAATGAAAGACTAATTAAAATGAATGGATTGTGAGGATGTGGGCTTGGGCTGGAGGAGAAGGAATGGGCGTATGTGGCAGGTGAACAAGGAGGCGGTGGGTGATACGGAGCTGTGGATGAGGTTGTGCTGTTCTAATAATGCCTTCAGTGTCCTTACAATTGATCAAACTGCTGTGGATTTTAGAAGGTGAATCAGGCTTTGTTTCTGTGGTCTAGTCTGTACAGATGTACAAGTGCAGTGTTTGGTTAAATTTGTGCCAGCTCCATTTAAGTGCTGGGATCTGTCCATGGGCAGCTGAAAGGAGGCGGGTTGGAGATAGCTGAGCTTCAAACATAGAGTGAGGAAAACAGAATTCTGCCTCTGCACTGCTCTGCCAGCAGTAAGGCTTTTTCTCTCTCTCCAATGCTGTAGTCTTTGTTTCTTCTAATATTCCTCACTCTCCTCTCTGTAAGATCACTTTTGTCTGTAAAACTTATTTTCCCTTATCATCATCTTTCTTCCTCCTTTTTTTCCTCAATCTTCTTCTTTTCCTCAGGGTTCTTGTAGGACTCTTAGCTGTAACCTTTCCTGCTACCTCTGCTGTTTTTGCTTGCTCTCTCGTGATCGATGACTGTGCTTCTGACCTTACTCTTTAATTTCTGCAAACCTGTGTGGCACCCCCCAGAAGTGCCTTTGAGTGGCTGGAGCTGAAACCTGGATGAACAGTTCTTACTTACCTGTTTGCCTTCGGGTGGCCATCATGAGACCATAGTTGGTGGAACTTGTTCAAGAAACTCTGGTTTTCATTGTAAAAAGCCCTAAATAATTACATGTGCACACCAGTCTGTGTGGACCAGAAATGCAGCAGCATAATGTTCCATACCCTGCTGCTCCATTTATTTATATATTTTTAATTCTATTTAAATTTAAAGCTCTGCTTCTAGGAATACTTTTTCCATGACTTTTTATATTCCAACTACACTAATTTATTTCTTCATATGCTGTCTGGTTCTTCTTAATTCTGTAGTAAAACTTATGACAGACAACTTGGGTAAGAGAAATACAAGTAAGGCCGTGTAGTTCAAAAGCAGTTACTTGTTTTAAAAGAATTTGTAACTTGAATGAGTATCATCTGACAGTATGTACAGTAAAGTTTTAAGGTGGTTTGTTCTTTCTCTTGTTTGAAGTAGAATAAGATTTTGCTTTAGGAAATTGGCTTCTTTAGAGCAGTTGAGTACTTCTAGAAGTATTCAGTGTGCACATCTATATATTACTGAGAGTGAAGCAGCAATAGGAGATTTATCAGCTGACTGATGCTGATTACAGACATCTCATTCTGCAGATAAGTTGTTTATTTTCTTTCAGGTAAAAAATGAAGATACAGTAATTTTTCACCTGGTTAAATCCAAAGTGTATTAACTTTGCCAGTATGGATTTTCTGTATCAATATTGATTTTGAGAAGATAGACCTTTTATTTGCTCGTGGAAGAGGCCAAGCAGTGAATTGCTTCATTCCTGCATTGATTGCTTCATTCAGACTGCAGCTGTAATTTGGTAGTGAGGCTTGTAATGGACTAAACGAGCTGTCTGAACTTTGCACTCCCTGAATAAGATTCAGCAAGCTTTTTCCTAGTTTTTAGAAGAAAGAAAATGCTGAAAATTGGGATCTTCATGTCCTTTGCTGTACAAGAAGTAAATTTAACTTAGGAGATCCACACGTAGAAACGTACACACAGTTGCTGAAGTTTTACTCTTATTTTTAACAATGAATGAATCTGATTCTAAAAATTTTCAAGTTTGTGGGAAATCCCAAATTCCAAAGCTGGAAACTGCTTTAAACTCTGATGCTGTTTTGGTGTTTGCCCATTAGCGAGAACCTTGTATAACTTTGTCTGAAGTTATCCTCCTGTAATGTCATTGTCTGTAGGGTGGGTGTGTGGCTCAGGTAACACCTACAAACCACCCAGGATATTTGGATGAAAAAGTTCTGAGAAGTCTTTGAATGATGATGATTTTACAAGGTAGTTTGTAAAATAGCACTTTGAGGTTTGAGTGGTGTGGGTGTTTTTGTTTGTTTGCTTTTTCTTTGTCTCCTCTTGAAACATTGTTTAAAATGGTGATAAAATGTGTTCCTCTGGCCTTGTGCAGTTTTTCTAAGTGTTTTGGGGTGGTTTTTTTGGTAATAGCCTTTACTGGAGGTTGTTGCTTGCAAAGTTCATTCTGTATGTCAGTCGAATCTGAATTTAGTTGTAAAACATGAGGCCTTGGTTTGTTCCTGTAAATTGCTGGGTCATCTTGGTTGACTATACTATGAAATCTAGTATTTGGTGAACTCTGTAAGATAACTCTGCTTCAGAACAAGTAGAGAGAGAGAGACAGTGTGGTGCCACTGGCTCCTTGTGGACAAGCCCTTTGGAAGCTGCACTTCTGCTTTAGTTCAGGGGGTGGTTAAAGTGCTGCAGAGGCTCAGACAAGGTAAAGGCCTCCCAGGTTCTGCCACACAGGTCACACGATCTGCTACGCGCGGGGTTCTCCATCATGCAGTGATGCAGTGGGATATTCACATCAACAAGGCTTTATTAAAATACTTGTCATTTGAATCCAAAGATAACAGAAAGACAACCTTCAGTTTTTTTCAGGAAAAATATGTGTGGTCGTTTTATTATCAATTTAACATAGTCTTCTAAAACCAGACTCTGTTGTGGATTTAGTTTTAAGTTGATCTCTACTCAGTAAAATATTTAAACCTATGGTAGATTTTTGCTGCAAACAGTGGCTTAGGTGAGACTTTTCTTTTTTGTAGTTGTTCTCCATTATGAGAAAGTAGAGATGTAAAGGAAACCAGGGGTGTTTTATGTATTAAAGCATCCCTAACTGTCACACCACCCAGTGGTTCTCTTGTTTGCCTCCTGCGGTTCCAGGTTCTGAGGAGTACCAGGAATTTGGATGTTCAGATCATCTAATGTGGTAGGTAGGAGTACTTGAGTGTGTGTTTTATCTTTACCACTTACCTGGAGTAAAACAAGGAATTTTTTATTTTTTTTTTTTTTTTTCGCTTGTTTGGGTTTATTTGAAGGAATAATTTAATTCTAGTAGTGAATCAAAGGTAATCTGTTTACCCATCTCCTGAAGCCATAGTTATAGGCAAATAATATTGTTTTTATCTGAAGTGTGAACATGTGTACATTGTGAGTGGTCCTGGTACAATGAAGTATTGATTTCAACTATTTCCCTTGTTCTGATTTCTGCTGTCATTTAGCTTGTGCCTTAAGTACTTATGGAGCAGCCTTTGATTATTTTCTAAAAAAGGGTCCTGTTATACTCTTAGAGATGAAGCATTGCAAGTATTAAGTGATTGTGAATGTAGTGTCAGAGGATTAAAGCCCAGAGCTCACTTTCCCTGTGCAGATACAGTGGTTCCTTGTTCTGGTCAGTGTGATGCCGTGGAAGAGACTGATCACTGCAATATCTCCCTGCACAAACTGCCCTGAGATCCTGCTGATGGCCAGGCTGCAGCATCAGGCTTCAAGTCTCTCGATGTGAGTCCTTCTGTTTAAAACCCCTCAGGGAAGAAGTGTACCTATGAATACTGCCTGGAAGAGTTAATTTGTTCAGTTTTGAAATTAGGGCAATTTTTCTAATTGTGCGACTTCCAAGAGCTGTTCTGTTGTTGGTTTAACTTTCCTATATGGGAGGTTCTGCTTTTGAGAGGCAAAAAAGTTCTCTTGGATTTAAAAAGATGAGTTTTTATAACACCGATTTCTGATCAGGTGTACATAGGGAGGTGGCCAAAGGTAATACCAGCAGTGGTGGCTCTGAAAATCTTGGAGTGAAAGGCCTTGTTCACATTTTTTTATCTTTGATTAAACAGCTTAGAAGGATTTCCTGGTACAGTTATTTGGGTATTAACAAATGGTTAGGCTGTTGTAATATGTGTTAAGCTCTCTCCAATGTTCAGGTGTAATCAGGATCTTGAACATGGTATTAGCCCTCTCAGTGATTATATGGGCGGGTATATTGATGGAGTGACACTGAATGTCTGCAGGTGGCCTGACTTGTCACACACACATGGCATCTCTGGGCATGCAAAGCAGGTGGAGTCTGCAGGTCTGCAAGGGTCAGTGGTTGTGTATTGTATGAAAAAGGACATGTCAGTCACACTGTGTTCCCTGGGTTTCGGTGAGAGCATTTCATGGGTAGAGCATTACACCAATGATCCTTCTCCCAGAGGCAGGGAAGGCGAAGCACCGGGACACTGGTACCTGCCTAAAGTCACAAGAGAGTCCGCTGGCAGGAGCTGCCTCTGCATCTCATAAATCTCTTGTCCATTTTATGTCCACACAACCACAAGAAGACATTCGAATTGAATTATTTTCTGAAAAACTCTCAAAGTGCTGCTCTGTTGTTACAGGCATTGTATTTCAGAATGCTTTCAGGTGTTTTTAAGCATTATAATTCTCCATATGCAGAGAAAAGAGGAAAAACCCAGACCCCTTTTTGTCTTGCACTGAAAAAGACTTTCACACCCAATGCAAAATCCCATCCCAAAGCAGATTTTACAGCTCAGTTATTAACCCCTGGAAAAGAATTCACACTGGGAGTGCTGACAGTTCCCTAATTACAGTGATTCTAATAGAACCCCTAATAATAAGGTAGCACCCAAGTTTGCTGAGCTGCTGTGTCAGCTGTCAAACCCAAGCTCACAGAAATCTCTTTCTGAGTGGAAATGTGGGGTGATGCCATTCAGGGCTGGTTTGCATCTGCTGTTCTCGGTGAGCACGCCGGCTGATGTATGAAACGGTGTTTTCCTGCTGTCAGGGCTGCCTGGCCTGCTGCTGGAGGCGTGTCTGAACACAGCTGAGGTTATCTCTGCGCCTTTGAAACGAAACCCAGTGCATTCTTAGACTGGATAAACACCAGTGTTATTCTGGGCAATTGAGGAAGAATTAGCAGTGTTAAAAATGGTAATTTTTCTTTTTTGTTAAAAAGATCCTTAAGGCAAACTTCACTTTGAAGCAGCAGTATTTCAGTTACAGTGCAATAATCTCCACAGCAACACTTGCCCACACAGGGTGGGAAACTGATACACCAGTGACCCAATTTTTCAAGGTTCTGCTGTGTCATAAGCTAAAGATTTTTCCAACTTGTTTACTTTGGACTATAGAAACTAGTTAGTAAAGTTGGACTTGGTGAGACAAGGGCCTTGAAGGGGCATTGCATGTGCAGTGCTGGAAGTTCCCCTGCGGAACAAATCCTTTCCCGGGTGAGCTGCCGTCCAAAAGTGAGCACTGGGTCACGCTGGGTGCTGTGGGCAGACCACAGTCTCTAGGAGCAGCTGATACTTGGACTTTTTTTCTGGGTTGTGAACACACTGCCAACACAATACCTGGTAGTGCCAAACCAAACATCTCGGCCTGGATCTTCTAAGAATTGACCTGATTGAGCTGTAACTGGTAGTCTGGTGTGCTGCAAGACTTTTGGAGTAGGAGAAAGATAGAAAGGGTTGCTGCTAAAAACAAACATCTTCTGTGCTTGATTTTTGAAACATACTTTCAATATGGGATGAAAAAGTACATTTTTAGAGTAATTTTATGTAGTAAACAGGGCATTTGAGATAACGGTCATGATAGTGTTGATGTGTCTCCAGGGAGCTAATCTTTAACATAACGGCTTCTCTGATGGCTGCTCAGACAGTCACATTGATCACTTGAGTGCTGCTGAGACACAGACTGTGCTGCAAGCATTGATCCATGACAGCATGAGAATACTTTGGGTAAGTAGTCGTGTATAAAATTAACTTCAGTTTTATTTTTCAAGTGATGTAATGTCAGGAAAATTAAAGAAGTCTTTGTTATAGACTACCTTGCCAAAATGATGCAAGTTAGGACAAATTAAATTTCAATTATTTATTTTAGCAAGTGGCAACAAGCAAAACAGCGCTGGGCGGCCGGGGAGTCCCTGCTCCACCAACGGCGTGCACTCACTTCCCGAGGGTCCGTCTTTTTTATATCCTCCGCCTTCCGGTATCGGGTCTCTCTGAGAGGTGTACCCTGCGTCTGCGCACTTTGCAGCTAGGGGGTCGCTCCATCCGGGTCTTCCTCACGTCACCAGCTCCTCGTATTTCCTGCTTTCTTGAGAGTGGCTCACAAAGCTTTTGTTTATATCTTACAGAATATAGACACTACCCCCTTTTTTTTCTTCTTCTTCTCCCCTTTGTCCTTCTTCCCTTTCTCCCTCTTTTCAGTCTTTTGCATAGTAGGAGTCCTTGCTTCAGCATTTCAACTTAGATAAGCACTTACAGTCAGTTAGTCGTTACACAGTGTAATAGTTAAGATTAAGCTTAGGCCTACATAGTTTATGGAATAACATGTCACGAGCTCCCAGTATCTTTAATGGAATTTGATGAACAAACAGTTTACTGTCTATCACAGTCTTCACCCATAGCAAAAAAATCAGTTTTATTTCATATTTATTGATTACAGTGTTTTAATTAGCATGACTTCATTTGTAAAAAAATAGCAAAATTATATTTTTTTCCTGAAAGTAAGCAGTTAAGTACTAACTGAAACATAGTTAAATTTCTTTTGCTCTCTTAGAGATGGAAGGACCAAGTTGGGTTTTTTTGGCAGGTGGATTCATAAACATGTCTGTAATATCTAATAATGCAAAGTCTCTTTTCTTTTATTTTATAAATTAAGACAAATGCCAGTATCTGGTTTTGATGCTACTGGATGTCCTTTCCTGCTAACATTCATTTGGGGGAAAAACGACTGGAAAATGCTTAATAAAGCTTGAAGGCCTGAAGCCATAGGCTGGGGCTCTCCCAGACAGCTGCTGCTTCAGCTGCAGCCATTGAGAACACTCCGCAGAGCCGCCTCGGAAGGGTCAGGCGCTGCCTTGGGCTGGCAGCCGTTTTTAGGCTGTTCTAAAAGCCAGTGGGAGAGCAGTGCTTACCCCTGGAGTCCAGGCTGGGAGCGCTGTGTGCAGGTCATTGCTGCTGACCTAAATCCCAGCCCTGGGGTTCAGTGCTGTGCAGTGTGTGTGCTGCACAGCTCAGGGGGCAGCAGGCAGTCACTGCTAGTGCTTTGGGACTGGGACCACCAAAACTGCAGGTCAGGGGGAGACACGAAGGGAAAAGCTCTGCTGTGCCCTGCAGCCACTTAGAGCTGCTGTACAGTTTTCTTACTGTTTCTGTTTGCCATGTCCTGATGGCTGTGGTAGTATGGTGTGTGCTATTTAAAGCTGACTGATAAACCAGAACCAACCCAAGGTGTTGCAGAAACCCACTTCTTTTGTCCCTTAATCAGCAGACAAGCCATTGCTGTAATGTGGTGGGACAAAATTTCTTGTCCTTTCATGCTGCATTACAGCGAGAACAATACAAGAATAGATCTCTTTCAGTTTTTTCAGTACTTCAAGCTAAAATATCTCAGTTATTTTAAAATGTTATTTTTGAGATGTCAGTGATGATCCATGAGGCTGGGAAGATTCTTAATTTATGAAACCAGTTTGGCTGTCACATCTTACTTTTCAAACTTAATGGATTCAAATTCCAGATTATTTTTCCCTTGCATTCCGAGTCACTCATTTTAGGTGGCTGAAAGAAAACTAGAAGAAAAATAGCAAAAATTATTAATGTCCAGGTGATAAGGATATGTTCTTGCCCTTATCTCTTCTTCTCGACACCCCTCACCACCTTTAGCCTCACTTTTTTCTGCTTTCCATGCTTCCAGTTTGAAACTGGGTTTTTTATCTTTTGGCCTGCATTTTCTTCCCGTTGCTCTTTGCTGTGCTCAGATCCTGGTTCTAAAGAGATGGTGAGTCTTATTTTCAGCACTCAATGACTGACAGTGGAATTTCTTTGATGAGGCAAATTGTGCCTGTAGAGTCTGTTCTTTGGCTCTGGCAGCAGTACAAGCTTTCCAGAGGGCTTGCTGCTGAATGTGATGCTCATCTCTAGTCTAGACAAAACCTTGGCACCTTTGATTCATTTACTGTCTCTTTTACATTTCCTTCCCTATATATCCAAACACTGATGTTGCTTGGAGTCATGTTTAGAATATTTAGTACAAGCAATTAGAGAGCTTTTTGGCTACTGTCTTTTTATTTTTAGAATCTCTGTGAGGCAGAGTGAGGGAGTTACCTCTGGGGAGTGCAGCCGTCAGCATGTGTTTTAGATTCCATCTGTGGCAGAACTGAATTTCTGCATGGCTCACCAGACCAACCTGCAGCCAGAGGATTGGCTCTAAAGAAATCCATGCTTTTGGTTCCTGAGGTCTTTGGCTCAATCCTGAATATTCTGGCAGCCACAGCCACTGTTACACTAGCAAGCGCTGGTTTGGGGTCAGAAGATGTTGATGCATTTTATTGTCTTCTATGTAACAGAAAAATCCAAACTATTGGGTAATTAATCTGTGTTTCAGATAGAGTTCAGTGTGCCTGAACTTGTAAAGCATAGGCACGAAACAAAGCTTCTCCCTGTTTTGAAGTGCAGGTGATGTGATAACACATTAACCTGAGATGATGGGTAGCTGGGCAAGCAGGGTACAACTGGGTGTAACTCAGCCTCCCTTGTGTAAAGGGGTGAGTTGGGCACTCTATTGTTGTATGTCCTGTCCTGCCTGAGGCAGTTCTGATTGTGCATTGTGGGCTGTGTTTACAGATGAAGTTCTGTACAACCCTTGTTGCTGAATCTTCAGGCTGACGTCGTTTCAGCTGCTGTCTGATATTACCTCCTTGTGGCACGGCTGGGGCCATCCTCTCTTGGGGGCGTTGTAGCTGTGGGCACCTTGGTGCCATCACTGCACCTGGCCTGTTACGCTCAGACGCTTCTCGGCACAATAAATGTTTCCTCCTTTCCTCATAGGGAGGTTGCATATATTCTCAGAAGTAGGGGCTGATTTGACCTTTTACTCACCAAATTAATAATTATAGCTTAATGAGTTACACTTTCCATTTGGCTTTTCCCATGCAATTTAAAGAGAGGTGATCAGAATAGGAGCTTGTCTGTGGGTTTTTATTTCTCTCAAGTATTTCTACCTGCCTTAAATAAAGAGACAAAATAGTTCACGTAGGCCAAAACAGAGCATCAGGGAATTGTTGCCAGCTTCTCTTACAGTTTTTGCCTTGGAAATGCTTCCTATTCCATATTGTGTTCCTGTACAGTCCGCTGCTAAATGGGGGAATGACTCAAGTAAGCATTCCTGGCCAACCTTACAAGCCTTACCCTCTCTCATTCAACAATATGAATTCACAGAATCACAGATTGGTTTGGGTTGGAAGGGACCTTAAAGCCCATCCAGTCCCACCCCCCTTGCCCTGGGCAGGGACACCTTCCACCAGCCCAGATTGCCCAAAGCCCCGTCCAACCTGGCCTTGAACCCTTCCAGGGAGGGGGCAGCCACAGCTTCTCTGGGCAACCTGTGCCAGGGCCTCACCACCCTCACAGGGAAGAATTTCTTTGTTATATCTAAGGCTTCAAAATTTTACGCATGAACTTGAAATATCCATTAGATTAAAATATTCCTGGTATAATGCATCATAATTTTCTAATAACGCAAGCAATACTTCCCTGCAACGTTCCATCTAGTGTCTCAAGCTGCTTTTAAATGACAAAACTACACTGCCTAAGTATGATCCCCACGTTAAATGAGAGGGACAGGTTCTCATGGGTCCCTTGGGCACAGAGCAGATCATTGCTAAGTATCTGGGTATTTATTTAGTACTTGAGGTAAATGAAAACTGTGATGTACCATCTTTTTGTAAACTTCTCTGCGTTGAACTTTGTTTTGAATCCTGACATTAACAGAAGTCTGTGTTGTTTTGTGACTACAAAGCTGTGAATTCCCAAAGAGTTGATTCCTAAATCCAGAGGAAAGCAAATGAAATTAGGTGTTTATTTTTCTAGGACTCCTATGAACTTATATGCTTTTTTTAATCTTGTTAGGCAGCTCTGAGTTTGCAGGCTGGTTTCTTCTTTCCCTTTCTGTGCTTGCTTTGGGGGCTTCAGTTTCATGCTTGGACCTTCTCAACCTTCATTTTTCAAAACCAAATGCAGGTCTTTACTATCTGTGTGTAAACTTTGCGCATGTGGTTCTGGGCATTAGTGCTGTAGCACTTGATTTCCCTGGAGTGTGCTGTAGTCATTGCTGCAGGAATGTGAGCCGCCGTGTTTTGATGTTTAACAACTCGTGATCAGAATTTGAGTATACGAATATATTCACTTGTCTTGAGTTTTCTTCTCTGTCATTGTTTTTATTAGTAGGAAGATAGAAATGAGTCTGATAAATCTAGAAATAATTCTATTTTCAATATAACAAAGGGGGAATTGCCTGAGCCTTTGCTAAGATTCATGGAAGTCTTAGGTAGAGTGTGATAAGTATTATGATTTATTTCTAAATGTAGTATGTTTGATTCCTAAAAATGTATTTTTCTTGTAAGTGGTGTGTGTCCATTGGAGTACATTAACATATAAAGAAACTGAAGCAATTAGTTTGCAGTTAAAATAGTAAAATTACACAGTATCAGGGCTGGAATTATGAATGTATTTAATATTGAGCCCCACGAGGCACGCATCTGATGTGTGGTAAAACCTGCAGAGAACAGGAATCACGTGGTTCCCTTTCATTAGAGTTTAGTGAGCTGTGAGTACCTTGCCTGGAGCAGTCAGACAGGATTATAAATTCATTTTGCACCACCAGACTTCTTTCAAGGCATGAGTTGGGAACTGTTGTTCCCTAATGTTGAGCTTAGGGGAACTTGGAGAAGAGCCTCCTTGCTCCTATTGCTGTTAATGATCTGTTATTTCGTGGTAACTGGTCAACAGCTGCTGCAGTGATGTACTACAGTTACCTTATTATTAATCAAAGACCAGTCTGTAAATTAGGCTGCCTAACGTTAGGCACAGCTTTCACTGTTTGCTTTCATGAATATTGTTAGACACATTGATTTATTTTATTTTATTTTTTAAATCATTTCACTTATCTGGATCCGCCAGAAGAGCTTTCATTGCTCAGCCCTGTTCACTGTGAGGATGTAAGGTGGCCGTGGTCCCTCTGTCTCAGCACTCTGTGTTCAGCAGCAGCTCTAAGCAGACAGTTGGGGAGAAGCAGGAATGGAGCACGGGTATATGGATCTTCAGAGCTGCATGATTAATTTGTTAGGGTTTTATCAATTTTCATTATAATCTATTAAGGGATTTTGTACTTGGCCAGCATAAAAAAAGGTGCCAACAAAATCCTGCTTCCATCCACTTCAGTTGGGAGACTCTGTACTAGGAGTGATTAGATCCTACACATCCAAGTGTTACTTTTGCAAGAGTTAAAGAAGAATTACAGGACAAGTACTCGCAGCTCTGCTGGGACCATGCAGTGCTGAGCCAGCTGTGAGATGGCTGCCTGAAGTGAGCAGAGGGACGTGTTTGGGATGCACTGAGAGAGAGATTTTTAGAAGGAGCACATTAAAGCAGAACTTCAATCTGCCCTGGCTGTGCAAATCAACTGGATCATGCTTTAGAGCCACTTACGGTGTCTTGTGAGCCAGCAGGATATTTTAAGGAAGTTTTTTGGGGGGGGACCTGATAGAGATGCTTTGAATGCCTGTAGGAATTGTAGCCAATATTGGTGCTTTGCTTCATGCTACCAACACATTTTAAGCAGTGAACAGCACGCCGTGGGTCTGGAGCTAGGGCCATGTTATTTCGTGTATTTTCCTTGTGAGAACACCAGCTGGATTCCTCAGCGGTGATCTGTTCCACTCCAATTCCAGAACAAATGACAGGCAAGGAGTCTCTATCTCTCAATGTCCTGGGCTGAGGCAAATGCTAGATCTGCTGCTCTCCAGTGTGCAGATGAGCGAGTGCTGTGGTGGGCATGTTACACCTATTTTTCCTGCATAAAGAAAAAAGCAGATCCTTGAACACAGCTGAATGTCAAGTTGCTGTCTATAAATGAACACATCCCATATTTATGACTAAATTCTACTATTTAGTGTGAAGACCAAACATAATTATTTTCCTTAAAGCCTTAATTGAACAAGATTTTCTGCTGTCTCTAAGCATGATAAAAACACAACCATGTGCATCATGAGTGGGGGTGAGAGGAGAGGAAGATGTGAGGGGAGATGGATGCCATTTGATCCTATTGAGTCCTACCCAGTCACCAGACTACCACCGCTGTGTCCACCAAAGATGTCTCAACATCAGTCAATGTCTTTTTGTCCCGTTATGATACAATTTCCACGTGCACATTTCCCTGTGTGAGTCCAATTTACCTGTTAAAAGTGAATAATTCATTGCTGAAGCATGTTTGGGAAAGGTGATGGGGAGTGGATGCCATGACAGTTGAATCACAAAGCAAGCATATACTCTTGGATACTTCTATTTCCAGGTTGTTATTTATACTTGCAACTGTTTCTAATTAAACTATGAGTGTTGTGAATACCAGGTGTTGTAGAAATGCACTGTACACTTCTCCAGAATCTGGGTAACTGTGTGGAGTTGTATGTGTGTGCACGTGTAGACACACATCATTTTTTAAAGGTCTAGCTCCCTATGTTAGGTATTCTTCTTCTGTTTATAAAAACTGTTGAGAAAAGTTAAACTCCAGGCCAGTGCAGACATGGAATTAGCTTATAAAATCTCACACAGAGAATACAGCTGTGGCTGCTGTTCCACAAAAGAAATTCTTGAGCTCTGTACCTCGCTGCAAGGGTTACATGCACAAGGAAAGAAAATGGGAGAGTGTTACTCATAAATGCAAATGGACCTGTTAGGTATTAGAAGGAATTTCACTCGTTTTGTTTGCAAAACCAAATTGTTTCAGTATCAACAATCCCACCTTTCTTAGCCAGTGCCTTCTATTGTACAGGCATTTGGGTTTTTATTTTCAGTAAGGCCCTATTAATCCAGTTACATTATCCTTGATAACAACTAAAGCCCTAAGAATTTATATGCAGGTGTTTGTTTGCTTTTGTTTTAAATGTAAAACAATATTTTAATGGCCCTTTTGGCTCTTATGTTCTCTTTCTGTACAGGATTTCTCACATGTAGTGACCTCTGGAGCTGTGCAGTTAAAAATAAGTCACAAATGTACTAGAGAGACAAATAATATTGGAGTAAAATTGGAACAGTATTGAAGGCGATAATGCTTAAGTGCTGAGGACAACACAGTGCTGGAATGTGAATGGTGAAAGTTTAATGATTTGGGTGGGAGCCACAGGCCACGATGTGATCTGTTGGCTAAAGGACTGCTCCTTAGAAGTGCATCAGCTGCATTAGGTCTTTGTTGACTCACCAACGATTAAAAATATGTATTTTCATGTGTTTTTGTGGGTATTTGTAGTATCCTGGGGTAAATTTAATTTCTGTCTAAGTCTAGAGCCAGCTGGTGTATAGAGACTATGTCTGTCCTGTGGTCCTTGCCTCGGGCAGTAGGGTAGGGCTCACTTGAGGGGTGGAGTATGTTCACAGTAAAGATTCACACGTTAGTCCTGTGTGTTTTGATTTATTATGTGGTTCCTGATTCAAAGCATGAAAGAAAATGTGTCATCTTCCTGAAACTATGAGTGCAGCCTAACAGTCATACTGCTGTGGAGGAGAGAGGCAGGGAGCAGATGAGTATTGACGTTCTGCTCTGATAGAAAGTTGAGGCTTGGCTTTTCAGCTGCATGTCATGTCATCTCCCAGTTTAAACTTAGATAGTTCAGTTTTGTTCTTTGTGTGGAAGATATTGTTTGATGTTCTATGACTTTATTTCTGAGATTAATTTGCGTTTTGTAACATCTTGGTCCAGACGAGTGTGAAAGGAAACTATTTCCATATGATCAACTTTTTAAATTGCTAATAAGAGGGAAAATGTTTTGTTTGCACTTTGCCTGTTTCTCATTTGCCTTGATTTCAGCACAGGAGCTCAGGAACTGAGCTGTAGCCAAGATCTGGAGGAAGAGCAGGTCCTGAAATAATCCACCATTACTCTGGCTGCAATTAAGTGTTTTCAAAATAGTTTACTTACTTTCCTTCAGTATATCAAACTCTGTCTTGGGTAATGCCAGATGAAAAAATGTGCATCAAAAATCCATTCCATAAAACGCAAAATCTGAATGTCTGTCTCGCGCAGCATTGAGTGAAGACTTCAGTTTCAGCAATAACTGGATTTTAGACTTGACAAGTATTACAAAGTCGTGGTTTGTGTGTTTGACCAAGATTCAGGTATCTGTACAGAGTACTGTGTAGATTATTTTTTGACTGTTCACATTATATGATAATGATGCAAATTATATTTTGTCCTAAACAAGGAGCCTGATCTAATTGAAAGCCTTCTTAGGCTCTCACTTTTCCCTGATCCTTCTCCTTTACTTGACTTCTTGTTAGTATTCTAACAACCTCATCATTTTAATATAGAAGGGGCTTTTTCTTAGGTCCTAGATTGGCTGTAGGACCAGAGTTGTCCAATTTAAATTTGAAAGGGTCATCTGGAATGGCATAATACCATTGCAAAGGTGTCTGCTGTTTCCTTTTTCCTCTGTTGCAGCTTTTGAGATGATGCCAGTAGGGATGAGGATGTTAGATACAGAAAATTGGTGGTTTCATAGAGGATATGTAGCTGAATTTCACTCTGTGAGGGTCACTGCTACAAAGTGGTAAGCAGAAATAATTGTTAGATGTGAAGACTGAAAGGAAACACCTTCTGTTTTGCTCATCTAATAGGACATACATGGCAGTTTATAACCCCTCTGCAATGTGTCAAAAAAATTAGTGAAAGATCTTAATTCATTAATTTCTGAGGGTATTTATATCTTGAAATAGATATTATTTTTTCCTGTGTTGCCAGCAGAATTGCTCTTGAAGTGCTAAACTTTGGCACTTTTACACTGCAAAATGTGCACATATATAAAATAAACAGTTTATGCAAATATTCAAAATGTTAATAAAATATGGACAGTATTCAAACTATTCAAACTGTATATGCACATAAACATTCACATATGCATGTAGACATGGATGTGTACGTGGATGTGTGTGTTGTCAGAAATGTCCTCCGATAGCTATTGCAGACCTAGAAGGAGCAGTATATTATAACTGGCTCCTATTTTATGGGTGAGGATTTCTGCTGCTTGGACAGTAGGAGGAATGTTGGCAGTTTATTTGTGCCCTTCCTTCAAGAGGCGAGGAAGGAGGAATGGCTGAATAAATGCCATTTGTTATCTGCAGTTAGAGGCAATGTCTTCTATTAAAACTTGTTACACCTGGAAAGTTAAGGCCGTGAATGTGCACAGGTCAGTTATTAGGAATAATCTCTATTATTATTTAGACACAGCCTTTGTATTTCCAGTAGAAGTTACAATATGTGCTTTTTGCTCAATTTTCTGCTTCCTTCTGCTCTCAACTTGGAGAATCTTGTAATTATAAACCCGGCTGGTTTGTTCTCCAGTGAACTGACAGCTGAGGTGTGGGTAGGAAGGGGAATAATGGGAGCAAATGTTTTGTCTGAGCAGAAAATGCCTGTAGTGATTTAATGTATTTTCAACATATTTGGCTCATCTACTGCAGCTGTAAAACTGCATTCTAAAGTCTGTTTTTCAGCAGTCATGATGTCTCCTTAACACGCCAGGAAAAGCCCTCCCCGTCTGTGTGTAACCCTGCGGGGGGTGCATGTCCATCCCTATCGGCACACCTGCGGGTGTGCGGTCACACAGGCAAAAACCCGACACACCAGGTCTGGGAGTGGTGAAAGAACCACGAGGGTTTGTAGGGGAGGGTGGAGAAGGCTGCAGGAGGCTTCCCAAGGCCTGTTGTGGGCAGACTGAACTGTGGGCAGAGGAGGCAGCGGGTGCAGTGACCCCTGGGTGAGTTCCCAGGGCTCTGCTGCCCTGTGCCGCGGGCTCTGCTCCCGCTCTGGCAGCGGGTGGGTGCGAACTGCCCCAGGGCCAGGGCAGGGGAGCAGCTGCCGGGCATCAGCTCGGCTGCTGGGGGGGTTGTTCTGGGCACGCTAGGGGGTGCCTGGGCCAGCGCCTCTGGCCCACTCAGACTGAGCTCAGCTCGGGGGTTTAGTCGCAGGACCTGGGTGTGGGCTGGGTCGGGTTGGAGCTTGTTATCAGAGATCACCAGTGACTTCTAGGAATTAGTGATTGTTCCCAAGCTGTTTCTCTCCTCTTAAACTACAAAATTGCTTATTGATTCCTGGGGCTTGGGAATGTTGTGGCTGCTTGGCAGTGCATGTTCAGACTGGAGCTGTACCAGCTTTTTAACAAAAAAGTTAACTGTGTAGAAAGTACAGTCCAATGTCTAGTCAGAAATAGTCTCTGAACTTACTTGTTACCCTTTTTTTCACAGTAATATAACATCTATATAGTTTTATTACTCCTTAAATATTCTGTTCCCATTTTTATTTTTATGTATGTGTGTATATACACACTGTATAAATATATATATATTGTTCATAGATATTTGTTGTAGCCGCATAACACATTAAATTGCTCATTAGATGAATGAATTTGGTTTTGCACTTGACGTACAAACGTCGTTTAGATAAATGACCTGATTTTTGTTCCTATGTGCTGAACACTTGCAGCTCACGAAGCTGCGCTCTGTCATTGTACCTACAGCCTCTCCTGTTCTTGTGATTATATATCCCATGTTTTTATTGCTCCCTCTGTGGTCCTGTCTCTCACAGTGATAGTTTATTATAATGAGAACAAAAAGGAGATAGAACTGGTATATATTTCATAAAGATTAATTTTCTTTTAGTACATCTTCTGTGCTGATGAAAATAAGTTTTTATGGCTTAAATATTTATAAAAAATGCCAAGTGTCTGTGTATGAAACACTTTTTGCTACTTTCAAAAAGCTGCAAAAATAGCTAATTATAAGCAAGTAAGCTACAAGAGGATTTCAGAGAAGTGTTCAAATGGAACATTAAAGTTCAAATCTAGAAACATGATCCCATATTTTGACAGTGAATTCCTAGAACTTATAGTTCCTTAGGAAGAAATTTTGGTGGTGCGTATTTTAGCTGGGCTGCAGTGCCAGCATTCTCTCTGCTGTAAGGTGACACATACAGCCTTTAGCAGGAACACAGAAAGGGATTAAAAATCCATCTGAAAGTTCAGTGAAGATTGGAAAACTTAAATGTTCTTTTTTCTTGCAAAAAATCTGAGTATTTAGGAACACAAAATAATGTTTTGTTCAACTCAGATCATGAAAAATCAAGTCTATAAGAGAGCTTACAGTTTATAAGACTTGTCCCAAGAACTTAGAAAAACAAGGACATTTGGGTGAGACATTTGTGTATCTTTTGGCATGTAGATTTTATACTGTTACCCAGTGTCATCTCATTGTATAATATATCATATGTAATACTGTATCTCTCATCTGTAGAATGTTTTCAGACACATCTTTGCTCAGCTCCTGGGTTTTCAGTGCTGCCTATTGAACATCCCTTTGAAATTCTAAAAATCTTCAGTAAAAATCTTCAGTAAACAGCTTGCAGCTGTACATAAAATTGATGTTGGCATCTCATGTATTTAGGCTGACTTAAAGTCTGTTCAAGTGGACTTTGAGGCTGAATCATTTATATATATTTTTTTCTTTTCTTTTTTTTCCATCCCAGATTAGTTTATTGGCTGTGAAGAGCCACGGACACTTTGTGCCCTGATGGGGGACTCAGGATCCAGACGATAGCCTCTGGTATTTCGGTTGCCAATATTCAGGGGAAGTATGAGCCGGAGACATGACTCCCTCCCTTCCTCACCTTCTTCTGCTGATGCCACTGGTGTCCACACCCCCTCCCCATCCATCACTAACTCCAGCTCAGGGAGCACAGGCAAGCGCCGGAGTATTTTCTGCACTCCTTCCATCAGCTTCCGTAGCAAGAGAGGGAGTGAGCAGAAGCCTGACTCGGCTGGTCAGAATGTCAACATCTCAAATGGTGCCTAGTCCTCTCTTGGCACTGTTGAAAACCTGAGCTTAGAGGAACTCATTAAAAGTAGAGGAAGGCATTCAGTTGGCTTTGGGAGCTCACGTAGCAAGAAGATAACAAGGTCTTTGACAGAGGATTTTGAAGAGGGAAGGAGCCCTCAGCTGATAAGAATGTCTTTATCAATTGCATAAGCTCTGGGAAGAATGAGGGTAATGATCCAGGCTTTGCAGAGGCGCAGAGCCGGTACTCTGTCAAACAATCCACACGGAAACTTCTCCCTAAATCTTTTTGATCACACCACGGATTTTCCAAACCAGTTCGGGAGAGTCAATCCGTTCCCTCTGTGCAGCAATCCAGGCGCTTGCTGGAGGTTAAATCGTACGCAGAAAGTGAACCTGTGATGGCCGAGGCCTCTCCTCCGTGCTCGGCCCAGATGACAGAGGGCATGGGAAGCTCCTTGCAGCCCCCGCTGCTCTCGGGGGACCTCACGGCTGCCCAGGCCCCTCCGGCTTTGTCGCCCTGATGGAAGATCCTGTTTTGGATGTTGATGCTCTGCCCAGCGGCGGGACTGGGGTGCTGCTCACAGAGGGGTTTGGCCACAAGGGCTCTACCTCTCGATCTTCTTTAATCCTGCTGCTGCTCCTGTGAGGAAATGGAGATTGTGGACAGTGCTGGCCATTCTGCTGGTGTATCTCCCATGAGTCGTGCAAGCTCCTGTAGCGTTGAGTCTAATACCTCATTCAAAATCCCAGCTGCTAATCAAACAGAAGTGGTGTTGCAAGCCAATGAACTACACGTGAGTGATGCCAGGCACATAGGAGAAATTAACTCGGGAAATGCACATTCAGAAACCTTTGCGTTACAGCGTAGAGAAGAACCAGGGACGCTGGCTTCAAAAGCACAGGGGTTGAGAGGGGGCAGAAATGAAAGCACGGCATCCAGGCACACGAGAGAGACAGTTCCTGTAATGGAGCCTAAGATTGTTCCATGTTCTGAACCCCAGTCCTGTAAAACACAATAGGGTTATGAAACAAACCCTTCTAAAGGTATGTTTTGTGGTCTTTTCATTGTTGGGTTTGGTGGTTTTTTTCTTTTGCCTCAAGTTCTTCTGTAAGAATTGTTTGGTCATAAAGTGTTTTTGTAGAGTTGCAAGTGCTACGTAGGAAGTTCAAAAGTTATGCATTGTGTCCTCCTCCCAAAATTATGGGAATTAAACAAAAAGTCTATGGTTTTTTGAGCTCCCGTTTTACAGTTTGCTAACACCCCCCAGTGCTGTTCATAGCTATGCCTTCCTGTGGTGGAAAATGAATTCAGAGAGAGAGCACTGCTGCTCCTCTCTTGTTGAGGGCTGGAGCTGGGACTTTTGGGGCATGCCTAGTTTGGACTTGGCAATAGTTGCATTGTTTGAGATGGAAACATTGCCAGAGAAATACACCTTCTTTTAGTCAGGTTATGAAAAATAACACAGTTCATCTTGTATTGATCTGAGTTTCAAAATTTCCTGACTCTTGCTTGCTCTATTCAACTGATGGTCTAGAGTAGCTGGGAGTAGCTGTTTCTGTGGCAGAGTGTGAGACATCCTGTTTCTGCTTCCATCTGAAATAATATTGTGCAAGTTCTCATTATGTAATCTGTGAAACGGAGAGAGTTAATTACCATCTAAATTTCACACTGGATCTTTAGCTAATGAAGAGAAATTTGGAAATATTAACAAGATTAAGTGGAAAGGCTTTGCCTAGAAATCCCAGTCTGTAGAGATGCAGATGAACAAAGGCACCAGGCTCTTGAGTGAAGGGCACATGTCAGAAGGCATTTATCTCTGACAGCTTATTTTCTCAAACCAACCTAAACACTGGTGCTTTCTTGTGTAATTCCGAGGCTGTATCTGGTGGGCCAGAATTTGTGAGTTAACAAGACTTCATTT
Organism: Strix aluco; assembly: GCF_031877795.1. Taxonomy (NCBI): domain Eukaryota; kingdom Metazoa; phylum Chordata; class Aves; order Strigiformes; family Strigidae; genus Strix; species Strix aluco. Next base: position 22,393,270 of record NC_133943.1, read on the forward strand.
CTAGTGTTTGTATTGAAAGATGAAGGAGTGTAAACTCATATGAATTCATACCCATCTTTTTGCTTGGACATTTATCTAGACATGCAGATTATAAGCAATCAAAAGCAATCTTGCTTTTTGAATTGTTTGTCACAGCAAGGCTTGGTTGGATATCTTGTACATAAATGGCAATATAAAGTCAAATCAATCCACTAACTTAGCTTTCACCAGAAGGGACCTCCTTCCCTCAGAACCTTAGTCAAAATACGTCCCTTGGTGTCTGTTCGCAGTCCTGAGCACTTGGTTGGCTTCCTTGCAGCATTGACTCATCTGTGGGTGAGCTCATCCTTTTGCACAGGAGTTACCAGAGGGTACTGCAGAGCAGCCAGGGAGCAGCTCGCAGCGATGGTTGGGAACACACCGGGCATTTGAAACTCCCCCGTTGGCAGTTGGATGTGCACTCTGTTTTTGGAAGGCAGCTCACCGGAGTTGAAACTGTGACAGAGGGATTTTTGTAAATGGGATTCATGTTCACAGAAACACTAGAGCTAATACGTAATAGAGCTAATACATAAAAGTTGATGATTAATTGTTATGGTTTTATAGTGCTGTTCAAAATGCAATTTTTTTTGACTTGTGTGATGAAGAATGTATTTAAAATCAGAAACTGGCCAAGTGTACAGAAGGACCATTGAAAAAAGATATAAAATCCTGTCATATGAAATGAAACAAATACAGGAAAAGCTTACATGGCATTCAGTAAGATATGGTTATAAGTAGTTTTATCTGTTACAAACCGACTGGCTTGGACATTTGGTTTTGCTAAAATGGTATTTAAAACCAGATGTGAATGCAAAATATTTCTGTGCATTTTTTTAAATAGATATTTTCTGTAGCAGGATTCATAGCTGATGTCATTATAGATAGTATTGTGAATGTGACATTAATGTATGAGCAGGTTTGATGTCCCATATATTTCTTAGTATGCCTTTATGTATTTTTATGTGATACAGATTTTTTTGAAAAGCCTTAGAAAAAATGTCTGTCCTCTCGCAAAAGGCAGAAGAAAAGATTTTCTGTGTTCCATTTGTTATGCTATTATGTTTTTCTCTTTCCCCATCTCTAAATTTGCCCTAATACCTCCAAATGTAATTTTTCCTCCTTTTTTCTGGTGTGTTACTGTTCAACAGCAGTAATTGGGACTGGGATTCAGCCTGCTGGCTGCAGGCTGGGTTTGGAGGGTGCGGGTGCAGAGCTGAGCTAGGAAGGGCAAACAGAAACCAAAACCAATGTGCATCCCTGTCCTGTGCAGTGATAACAAAGCTGTGACCTGGCCCTACAAAACCTGGACTCGTCTCTGGACACAGGGTGGGGCAGGCTGGGTTGTGGCAGCAGTGGACCAAGCGATAGTTTCTCTCGTGGATTTTACAGTTTGGAAATGTCCTGGAATGAGGGAAGAAAGGAAAGGATGGAGCAAGGGTCCCTCTGGATCCTGTGAGGAGCTGTGGACTTGGCTGTAGCACGCCGAGTGTGCTGGCCACAGGGGGCTGAGCAGTGGCGTGGTGGCCCAGGGGACAGTTTTATCTGGGTGAGCAGGATCTGCTTTCTACAGAACATGCTCTGTGCCATCGCCTTTCAGCGTAAGCATTTCAAGCAAAGCAGTGTTTCCATTAAGAAAATATTTGTAGAGAATAGTTCTTTGTAATGATTGCTGGTTCCTTCTCTATTTGTGGTTGACCTTGCCAACAGCTTCAGTCCATGCCGAGAAGGCAGATTTGTTGAGAAACGACTGAGATGCCCTTCAGAAGGTACTGCTGGAGGCAGTTGGCTGATCATAAAGCCAAAGGATGGAAATACAGAAGAGCTTAACAGCCTACGGAAGCAGAGAGCAAGCTCATCCTCTTCAGAAATGAACAGCATGGTGAGTTTTATTTCCATATGCCTAAGTTTTTGTTTTTCTGTGATTGGTGTAACTAGAATGAGAAGCAGCAACTTTACAAGTAATGGATGATAATAAAGGGGGGGAAAAACCAACGAGCTGTCTCAGGCTTCCAAAATCTGATCCAGGCTCAGCTACAGATATTAAAAAGTATTTTTTTCAGGACATGATGTTGTGAAAAGGTTTGCGTATTTTCTGTGAAGAGATTCTTGTCATGCTTTGCTGATCAGCCTGGGAGAAAAATACTGGGAGAGGGAGACTGCAGCAAAATTCAGTGTGACTGTTTCTGAGGTTAAATACAGTGAGCTACTGTGTGGCAACACTTGGTTGTTACTGTGTTAGTTGCTTCATGAACTCATGTCTGGTATGAGGGAGATGAGATTTCGATCAGAAATTGGATAGAGAGGAAGTTATCTGGAAGGAGGCTCATTTGAAAGGTCTGAGCAATCCCTTTCGAAACTGGTGACGAGTTTGAATGCTTTCACTCTGAGCACAGGGTACGGAGGAGAGGAAAGGGTCTCTTGGACCCTTGAGGGTCCCGAGGACTGGAGCAGCGAAGACAGATCAAATAACTGCAGGAGAGGACTTCTGAAACCTCTTCTAGTGAAGCAATAGTAGAAGGAACTGACTGACTGACAAGTTTGTGTGTTCTATAGCCAGGGAGAATAAACGTTTCAAGGTGAGTGTAATTTATACTTACGCATGTGCTCTCCAGTGAGTGAAGGAAAGGAAATAGTAAGATTGAACATCTGCAGCAGTGGCTTCTGCTCTTTAGCTTATGGGAATCACTCAAACAACTTTTATGGACATTATTAAATCAAAATATTTTATTCATCATGCTAGCTGAAAAGAGAAGGATTCACTTTGTACTCATATCAGAAAACAGCTTTTCTCAGAAAGCCAGAAACTCCAAGTTTCTTACCCCTGCCTAGAGTTTCTAAACAGATGTGTAAATAAAGGGGCTTTTCTGTTTCAGGTTTACGTAATAGCTGTTATGTTACGATGATGCAAGACCAAACACACCCCTGAGAGACTCAGATGTGAGCACAACTGCTCTTTTGAAGAGAGACTTTTTTCAGTTTTTCAGAGATGTGAAACTGATTGGTTCAAACTGATGTTGGATTTCCAGTTACGTGCGCTTTTGGTGGAGTTTCACAGGCTAATGCCAAAACTCAACAACTCCTGCCATTGCTTAGACAAATTTTCTGACTGTGTGCTGCTTTGGCTGCCCCTAGACATGGAATCTTCTCTCTAACCTGAGAAGTCAAGGAAGGCTAATATTGTCTTCCTTTGTGAGATTTGCCCGTACTAGTTCCTGGTTGGTCATTTAAAAATAGCTTCCCAGAGAAGGAGCTAATTTAGTGTGAAATGCCCTTACAGAACCTGTGGTGGGCAACTGGGGTTTGGAAGTTTCTCAAGAGGATGTGAAGTCTGTGTTTTGCCTCGGTATATCTCACCCGTGAGTCTGAACGTGGCATCCAAATGTTCCTTTGTGGCTGGGCTCACAAGTGCTGCTGTGGATGGCAGGAGAAAATGACATCAGCACTGAGCACATTCTGACTGTGTACGGCCGATGCACAGCAGGTTTTTCAGTGTGCCAGTGTCCTGAAGCAGTGCTCACTAAAAACTCACCTGACATGGAGTTACTTGATGTCTTTTACAGAAACGCTTGCCCGTACGCTCACTTTGTGTAACCTGGGCAGACTGGATTACCTACACTTCAATGACAGAATTATTCTCCTCTTAGCAGTATCAGATTGTGCAGATTTATCAGTATTCACTGATGAATTTTGTACTCCCTGAGAGGGCAGGAGGCCAATTAATTTTAGGAAGGAAGCCTTACTGGTTTCTAGATTGTTGCTAACTTGTCAGATAAAGTAGTACAGTAATGCAAAACTTACTTCCAAAAAAAACCCCTTGATTTTTTAATATTTTTTTTTAATCCACTGGATGAATACATCCAGAGATAGAGCATAGAAATAAAGAGGTAGAATTGCTAAATAGTAGAAGAAACCTTTGCGCTATTAAAGCATATAGGTATAGCATGTTTCTCTGTTTCTGCAGGAAGTTCACATCTAACTATCAGTGAATAACATTTTTCAAAGCCAGAAAGAACTTGATGACATTTGAAGATGCTGTTTCATGTAGGCATGCACCGTGCTGCGCAGGTGTAGTTCCTGCCCTAAGAAGCTGGTTAGCTGTGGCTCAAGCCTGTAAACCTGGTTTGGGTTGTTAGACCCAAGCTGTTAGGCAGATCTCTGTGTTAATGTTAATACTAGGCTGGACTGATGCCATAGGGCTTCATTCTGTTTAGCCCTGTGTTAATGATGGGACTGTGTTAATGATGGGACTAGGAAGGGACAACACAGTAACAGCAGGAAGTCAGCAAAATGTGCATGGGGGTAGGTGATGATTTGAGTCTCTTCATGTTTTGTGTATGAAATCCACAGGGGTTTTTCCAGTTCCATTAGCAAGATTGTCCACAAATTCACAAGTGCTTGCTCATGCTTATTGGTATTACAGTCACAGACCGAGAACTTTTACGTCAAGGTAACTGTGCATACTTATGTGTGAAGGCAAAATATATCCCAATACATATGGATATCACCTTCTTATGTTAAGACAAAACGCTAGATAAAAGCTTTTTTAGTAAAAAGTGAGGTATAAGAAGAAGTAAAACAACCAAAACCAACACTACACCCCCTTCCACACACACTCACACACCCCACCCCCACCCCCCCCAACCAGAAAGCAAAAGAATAAGCAGAGTTCCCTGGAAGGAAAAGGAATTAAAAATGGAAGAAATTGAATGTTCATAATAATACGTATCTGAACAGTAAAAAGGCCCCTTCAAAATACTTCTCACAAGCAATGTTTAGCACCCCAGTAACAGATTGTTACCAGTGAATGATCCTAATGAAGAATAAATACTGGGTAAAGAGCTGGAGTTACTAAATGAAGTATTATTAAAAACCTTAACCTAGCTTTCTTGTGTACCTAAAAAAACCGTTAGTCACTCCTCTGTGGCTACCCGTATTCATTTATTCATTTTGTTCACTTTTGAAAGGAGATGAACCCCCGGCATTCAAGGGCTGGCGAGTTGATGGGAGGTGGCCGAGGCTCCCTGGCAGGGCAGCGCTGCTGTTCAGTTGTGCTCCCAGGCACCCAGGGAGGGGCAGGAGCTGTGGATGCTGGTTTCTGGCATCATCCAGACCTTGTGTGAGGAGCGTTGTGGTGTAGAAGATACCCTTTCCTCACAAACTGAAGAAGGTCCTCCAAGACCCTGTTTGCTTTCTTTTCCTTGTTGGCAAGCGGTGTGGGCGGCTTCTGCTGAGGGGCTGGCGGGAGTAAGGAGCCAGAAGAATGGAGGGGGTGCTGGGTTTTCACAGGAGGTGAGAAGAAGAAAAAAAAGATTGGCATCTGAGAAACTGTTCTTCCTCCTAAACAACTTGCTCAGCAGAATATTCTTGCATGATTGGCAGTGCTCTTTTTGAAGGCGATCGATAAAAGCTTGGCTAGGTGGATCTCCTAAATACTGAGAATGTGTATCAAACCTGCAAAGATGGTCAGCACCTCCCCCAAGAGTGGCATTAACTCCTTGAGAGGTGTGGGAAGCAATGATAATCTGGACAGAAGCAATGCTACTCATAAATGAGATTTAGGGAAATAAAAAAGTCTTTCAAAGTAACTCTGCAAACATGCCAATTCCGTAGTACTGTAAATAATGACCTGAAACAGCCCCTTGAGATGAACTGCTTAGGTTACTGCTGATGGGTGGTTTCCATCAGAATGGTTTCAAAGCCATCATTCCTGCAGTGACCGATTTCTGCCACAAGATGTCACCATTTCACTACAAATGGTGTCAGACTGTAGCACTACAGTTAACACAAGAGGTGAAAACTGAAGTTGAGGACAGGTTTTTGGAACAGTTTAATGTGGATTAGCCTGTGCAGTATAATAGACCCTTTTCAAATGAATGTGGTTGATACTGATGCAGTTTAAAGAGATTTATATTGCTGTAGAAACTCTGGTCAGTCAAACGTTCCAACTATGAAGTCATCAGTTACACCTTTAAAAATTTAGACATAACATATAGACTAGTTCACTGCGTCTCATCAGATGGATGGCGGCTGTGGCTGAGCTCTCTGCTCTCCGGCTGGGTGGTGCTTTTCTCCCGATGTATAAGAGAGGCAAAAAGAAAGAAGGAAAATGCAAAGCAGCATGGTGAAAGACCTGAATGACCTGAAATATGCAGCCCTACAAGACCAATGAGAAGAATGTAAATGTGGGTAGTTGAAATGTAGGAGAGAATTAGAATAATCACATTGTAAAAATTAGGATCTCACCCAGATCACGGTAAGTTCTGTAAGAGGATTAGGAGAGAGAACAGCAGGGAAAAATGTGTATGAGTAGACATTGAGGTGTGTGTGAGCGATGAATTTATCCATCACTTCTCACAGCAGGGGCTAATATGGAAAGGTGACTATCCTAAATATCACCTTTACCAGTAGTAGAGAGGAAATGTTTTAAAAAAAAATATATAATTAAAAATTGTTCTTTTTTTAAAAAAAGTTGCTGATAGTGATTTTGAGATACTAACAAGTTACAGTCATTAAAACCAGATAGTCATGAAGGATGATACAAATGAAAGTAGCTGTGTGTTACTACAAGTTAAAAAAAAGCTCAGAGGGTTGTTGGAGCTCCTAGACCACACTGCCCAGCCTCAGGACGTGAGCTGCACTGTGCTGTGTGCACACGTGTGTTGTTACTCTGTCAGAAATACGGCTGCACACATGCAGTAGAACGAGACTGCCCACTGACCTTTGGCTCTCTCCAATGTGTCTTTCTGTCCCTCTGCAATTGTTTACATGGAAAATAACTGCCTGTGTTTGTGAGTGCTCCCTTGCACACACCTGGCTATCAGCACATGTGCCATGTAACTAAAAGAAACCTTATTTTTCTGCTTTTTCCTGTCTCGGTGAACGTTACTCCTGTCCTTCGTCCTGCAGGACTGCATTTCTCTGGGCACTCTCTCGAGCACAGGTCTTTCTTCAGTTTCTTGTACTTGAATCTTCTCTAAATGTTGCCTGTTTTTAATTTCTTAAATTCAGCTACAAGTTTCCATCTTTGCAGGTAAAAATATTTATGTTTGCCCTCAGTGCTGCATCATCCTCTTCTTTTCCGAGAGCAGGGCAGCCTGGCCTGCTTGTGTCAGTCCAATGAGAGCTGCACAACTGATTTTTCTGGATTGTTGCTCTGCCTGTGCCCTTTCTTTCTTTGCACCTTTCCCATGGCTCCAGTACATGAGATGAAACTGCTTGTTGCCAGTTAAAGGACTTTCATGGCCTAAGGCCATCCCAGCTTTTTTCCCCTCAGCTTTAACAGTGATACAAGTCTTCATTGCCTGCTTGTCAAACTGTCAAGTAGTTGCATTCCTGTTTTCTCCCGCACTGCCTGTCATGCACTAGCGTAATGGCAGTTACCACAAAAGTTTCTTCATTTGCTTTCTCAATTTTAATTTTTTTTTTTTTTTTGACTTGCCTACAAGTAACAACCCAATACCGAACTAAGATAACTTTTCGAGCTGTGTGCTGGTACTGTATTACTGAGGGTTTTTTGCTTATCCATCCCATGCTGACACTTGGGCAAAATCTCCTTTTCCTCATGCTTGTACTATGCTGCATATGTGGGGATGCTCTGAGTATCTAACATCTCAGTAAGTATATTTACAATATAACTTAAGAAGAGTATATGCAAACCGCTGTTGGAATGGAGGGTAATATTTCATGGGCTACTGCAGGGTTCAATATCATAAAGGGAGGGGTTGAATATGTCAGTTAAGCATTAAATTTGTAAAATTAGTAATTGACTACTTTAGAGGGGGTTGTCTGAAACTGGGAAGACATAACAAAGGGAAATGCTTGACACAGAAACAGTGAGATGTTAGCAAAAGAGATATTAACTGTAGGTATTTGAGATTCCTGCTGTATCTCTGGAGGGTGCAGAAAGGCAAAACATAGGTCACTTGAATGGAAACGTGTTATGGCCCCTGCTTGGAATGTCTGTTTATGATAATTATCTAATTAGCAGCTGGTGTCTAAATTTTACTTAGGTGTCCTGGATATTCTGTGTGAGCAGCTGTACCTGGGTTTTGATACCTCAGTGCTTTGGGGTGACTCAGCAATTAATAGTTGGGTTTCTGGTGTATTTCAGAAATTGTACTTGCAGTGATGGAACAGTTACCCAAACCACTGTGTCCAAATCTGTCCTTGGGTCTGTATTGTACATTATGAAGCAGTATCCAAGTCTGCAGCTCATGAAAGTGTGATCAGTGCTTCTCTTTACTTTGGATGTTTCCTGAGTAACCTTATTATCAAGCACCAGTTCTAGCCTAGTTGCTACATGATGAAAGAAACAACAGGATCCTGTGCCCCCATGGGCTCCACTGAATGTACATGAATAAGGGCTAAAGTGGTTTTTTATGTTCCTCTTCTCTGTGCTGAATAGTATGATATTTTGCTGGTGTCTGATGAAGCACTGATCACGGGTACAACTGGGCTGACTGATGGTCTAGAGAGGGTTGAAGTGATTTTCGTATTTGCTCCATGTTGCTGTAACATTATTTTCTTCTGCTCTTTTCTCCTTGAATATGGACTTGACCTTCCGCTTCATACCTTCTGACAGGCTGTGCTGAGACCATTTGGAAGAGGAGATTTTTATGCAGTCTGTGACCAACCCATTAGGTGACAGATGTTATTGAAAATACATGAGTTGAATGGTTTATGAGTTACGGTGTGTGACCAGTAGATTTAAAAGTGGAATTGAAGGTGGTTGGTTTTGTGACCTGTAAATGTGACCTGCAGCGGCTTGAGAAGATCCTATGGGATACACTCTCCGTCTGCAGGCTGGAGACACATTAATGATTAATGTCTTAACAGCAGATGAGCTTCCGTCTTGACAGCCTGCACTGGAAAGGCAGTGAGGGAAAGGTTATGGAGAGGATTTGAGTGCTCAGGGTTTCAGTTCAGGTTCAAAAAACAACCCCCAAACAAAGGAACCTTTTTCAGATATACCACAACTGTTATAAAAATATGAACCAGGTAAGCAAAATGCACACCCTCCTTTAATGTCCTCTGCACGACCTTCTTTATAACTAACAAGGTTATGTTTTCTCTGAATAACTGTAAACTGCTGTTAACTTGCTATACATATATCTGGTATCTGTGATATTCATGAAAGTTTTTTTCATAGTTAAAATAGATGTTACATTTTGTTCTGTCACTGAATTGTGGGATTTCTGCTTAATTCAAATTCCTCTCTGCTATGCTGGGCTTCTCAGGGAAGAATATTTAGGAATATCAGTTCTTATTGAACTGTAAACCCTGTAAGACAGTGGTTCACCCCTCATGTGAAGTGGACTTGACAGCACTCGTTCATAACTATCTTTGTACTAAAGTAACAAAATTTCCCCTTTTGCAATGAATTTGGTGTTTCGCTCCTTGGTGGAAAGAAACTGTGGAAGCCAGTTAAAGCCACGACTTTGGTAGTATAAGGCTGAACAGTGCTGTCTAAATAGGACTAAACTGCTGAGTGTAGGTAAGTAGTAATTTGGGCCTTATATTTTTAATTTAGCATGAAGAAAGTGCCTTTCACATACTACTAGCATAAAAAAAAATGGAAATGCCAATTGGGATTTAAGCATTTTGTCTGTGATTTTTAGGTCAAGTCAACTAGAAGCTTTTCAGCTAACCACCCTGTGGGAAATTAAAGTCTGTAGCGTAATATACATTTCTTAGCATATTAGGAGCCTGTGAAAATCAGATTGCAGTTGTTAGGCACTTTGAATTAAGTCTTGAGATCAAGTAACTACCAGAAATTAATTTATATGTGACTTAACACTTATGCTATGATGTTCTGTGCACTTCTTTAAGGACATAACGATTATAGCCCAAAAGAGGGTAAACTGTTATTCTAACATTGATCTAATTATTCTGATTGAATAGAGTTGTGTTAATACAGGCAGAAGGTATGGTGAGTTATTGGCAATTTTAAATTCCAGAGAGGATGGATGTGTTGTTACCTAGTGACAATAGGACAGAATTAGTTCTTTTAGTTATGTCGTGGGTTAACCCCAGCGGGCAGCTCATCCCCGTGCAGCCGCTCGCTTACAGCTTCCAGCAGGATGGGGAGGGGAATCAGAACGGCAACAGTGTGAGAACTCGAGGGTTGAGATAAAGGCAGTTTAACAGGTAAAGCAAAAGCTGTGTGCACAAGCACAGCACAAAAGGAATTCCTTCACCGGTTCCCGTCGGCAGGCGGGTGTTGGGCTATTTCCAGGAAGGCAGGTCTCCATCGCAGTGCTTGGGAGGACAGATGCCATAACTGCAAATATCCCCCTTCTTCCTTCTTCCCCAGCTGTTACTGCTGAGCAGCACACAGTGTGGTGGGGGATACCGCTGGGGTCAGCTGTCCTGGCTGGGCCCCCTCAGCCTCTCAGTGGTGGGGCAGTGTGAGGGGCAGAAAAGGCCTTGACACTGTGCAAGCACTGCTCAGCGACAGCTCAAACATCCCTCCCTCTGCTATCAGCACTGCTTGGGGCACAGATCCAAAACACAGCTCCATACAAACCACTAGGAAGACACTTAACTCTCTCCCAGCCAAAACCAGTACAAGCTGGTGTCTGATATATTCTTGTGAAGTTCTAATATAAGAGTAATTGCTGTAAGTAGTGTCTGAACTAATTTACAGGGACCAGAATTTTAAAACTACAGATAGGTGTCCTCCATAATGTTATGTTTGTTTTTCTGTTTTCATATGTTTCTGGAATACTTAGCTGTTTAATTGAGACTCAAAAATGTAAGTCTAAAACACACGTAATTAATGGGGTTTTTTCTAACAAAACACACTTCTGTACTAGTCTCACTACATTCCTCAAACAATTTTGCCAGTTAATGTTAAGAGAAAGTGTGTTCCAAAGCTGCTCATCTTCTTGAGTCGATGTTGTTTTTAAGGATTTTTTTTTTTCCTACATGAAGGGAAAGATTTCTTCCTGTACAGAAATATCTGGTAATGTGTTAAAATGCACAGTAATGATCAATGTTATTTAAACAGATAACTATATTTGTCAAGCAAAAGCAGCATGTCTAAGCCCTGGCTGCAAGTCCTTGTGTTGCCTGCACGTTGTTTGTGAGAGAGTAGAAAATAGAATTCGAAGAAATAATTACTCAAAAGGGTTGAATAAATATAAATTGTGGGTGTAAATAAGAATGGTTATCTAGTAGGGGTGGGAAATTCTTCAAAGAATCAGAACATTAAAAAATATGATTGGAACTGAAGTCAGGGAGAGCTTTTGCTAGTGTAATGTATGCTGCTGTTACATTTCTCTACTTTCTACACAGCAGATTGCTGTACCTCACAGACAGCTCAATACTTTGGGATGATCACCTGTCGTCTTTTACACGGAGTTCCCATGTTCTCTGGGTTACATTTGTTCTGGGAGCATGTGAGATGTGTGGGGTGCCAGCATCTCATGCAGGATCTACTGACTTTTTTTGCCTGTGAATGGACCGAAGAATTAAGCCTGTTGCAATATCACTTGTAGATTTGCCAACAAAACGCCAGCTGGAGAATGCATGAATGATCTTTGATGAGATGTTGGTGACTGTGAAGAAAATCATTATATTATCAGGTCAAAAGAAATGACCATAGAGTGAAATACACATGCAAAGAAGATGGAGAAGGAGTATCAATTTTAATACATTGACTATAGAAACTTTGTGTTGGTAGGGGGTGGAAGTGTCCCGGCCCAGGTTGCGTTCTCCACGCTGCTGTTTCTCCCCGGGTGGCAGAGGAGAGGCGTCCCCCAGCTGGGGCTCCCTGCAGGTGGCTCTGTCCCCCCTGGGCTGGCAGCGCGGCTCTGCCCAGAGCGGCTCTGTCCCCCCTGGGCTGGGCTGCGGGCGCTGGCTGTCCCAGCAGGGCTTCGCAGAGACTCAGCCCAGCACCTTTCATCGCCCCAGATAGAGCCTGAATAGTGATATTGCTGTCCTCGGAGTTTACAGAGTAAGGATGTCTACCTGAGACATGACTAGTCATTTTATCTTGCAAGAAGCCAATCCTGGAGGGAAGAACGTAGTGCAAAAAGCTACTCCTGTGCTCTCTTTGGATTGTAGCCCCACCACCCCTTTTTGACTTTCCAGAGGACGTGTTGTATAAACCTGCCTTATCTGTCTGTGGTTAAAACTTGGAACACAAATGGAATGGCAGAAAAGGAATGGGGCCTGAGCAACCACGTTTAGTCAGGCTTTCTTTGTCTGTGTAAGCCTTTGCCACCCACCTTAATACTTAAAAATTCATAAGTTGATCATTCATGCCTGAATTTCCTGTTTATCCTAAATTTGTGTCTCTTTATTCCATGGATAAATAGAACAGTAAATCTCTCTTCAGAGTGTATTGGTAAGAGCAAGCAGTGCTTAGAATTCCAAAATGTAATGAAAAAGAAGTACTAATACTTTTATGTTGTGCTAAAAATAACATTTTTATGCTTCATAAAAAGTTATGATTAAACTTTGAAAGACACAAACCCATCATTCAAGAATACAAAAAAAAAAAGTTATATAGATGGTATTACTTGTACTTTGGGGTTTCTTTTGTTAAATATTCGAGATCCTGTAAAAACAACAAATGGTGATGGATACATTTCTATCAGACAGTTGTTTCATACAATTTTTCACTGGTCCAATGTTAGTAGAAAAATTTTCTGTAGCTCCTACTTAAACATATTTCCCATATCTGATTGCTCATTATTTTGTGCAGAACAGTTCGGTTAACACATCTGTCTAAATGATGCCTTTTTTTTTTGTTGTTAATATATATTAGGATGTTTTGAATAACTTGGGTTCCTGTGAGTTGGATGAAGATGACCTAATGTTTGACTTGGAGTTTCTAGAAGAACAACATCACCATTGTTCTGGTAAGTCAGATAAATATTGACTATCTTTAGCAAGGTGTTATGATTCTAGAAATATAATATAAATGTATTCAGTACGGTTACTTGGAAATAAAAAGGTCATTTCCTTGGAAGGGAAAAGCAGTATGCATTTTGCAGTGTTGTTTCTCAATGCGTTTGCCATTTAACAGAAGGATACTCTTTATAGTGCATTTGGACTTCGTAGGGTCAGGTATGAAATGAAGTGATTTTTATAGCTCCAGAAGAATTCCAGCACCAAGGGCAGACCCATGTGATTTTCTAGATACTTAAAATGACTGCTGCCTACCCCAGGCAGTTACCAAAAAGACCGCTGCTGATATAATTGTGATACCATTTTGTGTGTGCTGGAATAATATGCTTCAAATCAAAAGGGTTTGACTTGAGACATGAGTGTAACTTAATCCTTTCTCTTGTGGTTGGTGAGGCGCTGTGGCACTGCCTTGGTTAACAGCAGTAGCCAAGGTCAGCTCATGGTGTTCTCAGACCGATTTGATAACAGGATTCTGCAAGGTCTTGGTGAGTGGTGGCACCTGCAGTGGGGAATCCTGCCTTTCCTCTGGCCGTGCTGTGGGACAGCGCAGGCCTAGTCCGTGAGCAGGAGGAAGGTCCTGCTGCCTCCACAGGCTGTGGAGAGACTTCACGTGTGTGTGAGCTTTGTACTGGGTAACAGGGAGAGCTCGGATCTGTACTCTCTTGTGATACTCTGTTATGGCAGGGACGGGCTTTTAAGCAGGAGTAATTTTCACCCTCTCTTTTACCTGCTGTTTTCTGGCCCCTCTTTCTGCACCGCTGACATGGGTCACTCCAGTGCGCGTTGATGCACACACGTGTGGCAGTGTCTGTGAGACGTGTGCTGCCGCTGTGCACCATCGCCAGGTCCCGTCCCTCCTTGGGGGCACATTTAGCAACAGTTACGGAGGGACTGCTTGAATTGTGCTCCTGTTTCACATGTCCTGTGTGTGATAATTGTGTGCATATGTTTGAGTTATCGGAATTATCTCTATGATAATTCTGTTTAACCATTATATTGTACTTTTTAAGTCTATTTGCATATCCACTTACAGGATAAAGCATCTCTTCCATTTTATTTGGTAGAGAGCAAAGTAGAGAGTATGGAAGGTTGTAGCAGCAACATGTGCATGATCATAGTGTCCTACTTACTGGGATGCAGCAGATGAACTGCACAGAAAAGGCCCTTTCTAGCCAGTACTGAATAACTCCGTTACTGGTTACAGAAAGTAAACTCCTGGGTGAGGAAATGTGGGTCAAAAAGCTTCAAAAACAAGCATTGCATTTTATAAGAAATCAAAGTGTTTTAGTGTTCATTCCCTGGACTTGTTGGAAACAAATTAACTGGCAGAGTAATTTTCCATAAATAAACTTCCCTAACATGTTGCTCTTGGCCTCACCTGTGTTTTCCTTCTTTTTTATATTTATAAAGCACTGAATTCACAGTGCTGGAAAAGTTATGTCCAGTATGTTGTTATAAAGATTTGGAGCAGCTTCTGGAACAGCTAAGGTCATAATGCCTAAATGACATTATATTTGATAGAAAAGTAATTAAGATGGAGATGTGATATGACCCATCATCTTTCTGCTCTTGGCTCATCATCCAGAGCAAGTGAGATGCTTTCAAAACAGAAACATCTCTTCTGGAAGTCAAAGTTACCCACACTACTGTGACTATTTGTAGTGCAATAAAAATCCTGTTGATGTTCTAAATATGGATGCTGATTATAGCATTTATTTGGTTAAGGCCATCAGTTCTAAAGCCATATTACACTTCGCTTGTGCTCCACTTTGTCTCTTTATAAGGAATTCTGTGGGGAATTACTGTAGGGGGAAATGTTCCAAGACAAGCTCCGTTCAGTATTTTAACAAATATATTGAAATATGAAGAGGTGTAATTGGAAGCGAATTCGGTTCTTTGGATGTTAGAAGGATAACTAATGAATCAGGCAAGTTCCTATTCTTCAAGAGCCTATGAAAATCTCTAAAATGACAAATTACACGAGTACAAGGGCTAACATCATGTCTTTGGCTTGACTATCACCAACTGTCCCTTGGTTAGGAGGCTGTATGCAGCAAGCTGTATCATTGAAGCATAGTAATTCTGAAGTGCAGTGCCACAGTTAATAAATACAGCTGATGGCTTGGTTAATGGCAAATTGAGAAAGTCTCTTCACTGCCATTAGGAGCTCTAGATGTTTAGAGGCTCAGTTAAGGCCCAGTTTGCAATAGCTTCTGCTTTTAGCTGCTGTGGTTGAAAAGAAGAGTATTTGCTAGGGTGAGGATGTGTCTTTTTGACTTTCTACAGAAGTTGACAATATAATAATATGTTAACAAAATAATTGTCTTGATCTACCATAATTTTAGTGACCATTTATGAATTGAAAATAAGCTACTATTGGAAGGATTTCTGGGAGAAATGGCTGTTAAGGAGCGAGTTTTAAAAGAGGAACTAGGAGCCAATTGGCAGGCAAGGAGACATTGTTCCAGAAAGTGTAATGCTGTCTTAATTAAAACACTGGAGCTAGAAAGGAGAAAGAGACAACGATCTGTTATCTCTTTCATTGTTTGTGATTTATTTTTTTTATTTATTGCTTCTACTCTTTTTTTACTTGTGTTCTTGTTCTGTCCTTTCAGCTTTTTCCTAATGAGCTGGTTGCCCTCCAGCAGCAACCTCATGAAATAGGGTTTCTGCAAAAAGGCACTATGAACCCTGATGAGTACTAGAAAATTAAAAAATATCCTTAACTTTTTCTCTAACCATACAACTGAAGATAACGAGATACCTGCAAACCTTATGCTTCTATTTTCAATGTAGATTTCTGTGCCCTGCTAGTCCTAGCACCGCTAGAGAAGTCTGGAATTCCCTCATTCCTGACCTTCTGTCTGTAAATGAGTTTACTGCATTAATTTACTACTTTTGCTTCTGTTTTAAAGGCTTTATTGCCAAGATAAAGAATGTAAGACAGAGACATTTTATTATTCCACCTAACACAATTGCTTTGAAATTTAATAAAATAATGTTAATCTAGTACTTGGTGAGTGGAGAGCACTACTGCATGCAAATGCAAAATATTAATCAACTTGATTCGCTGAGATTTTTGCATACTGCTCTTAAGCTGGAATGTTAAAACTAAGCATAATATGACATACGTGATGAGCCTTGAGGGTGCCTTTTTATTACTCCAAGTAAATTAGACTTTTAAAATATGCTACAGCATTGATATCCTGTTGTAAAATAATGAAGTTAGTGGTTTCTGTAGCGGGAGGCCATTGCTGGTTTATAGAAAGTGGCAGAATTAAATTAATCTCATTCATTTTCCTTTTCCCTGGTGAAACATGACTTATATGATCCAAGTATTGATTACTCAAATGTATAAGGAAGACCTTTATATTCAGTGATAGAAGCAGTGGGGAATTTATTCAAGTAGTGCACATTGATGTGGGTGAGCTGTGTGCTTGTGCTGTGCCATCGCCGATTGAAAAACCAAATGCTTGGTTTGTGTGGTTAGTGTTGGCATTACATCACAACTGCAGTACTAGTAGCCTTTTCTAAAAGTTCACAAAGGCGTAGCTATCCACAGTCTTTTGTAATTTCCTAACTACTTGCCATAGGTGTCATACAGCCGGTGCTCCTATACCTTTCTAGACAGCCGTGTGTGTGCAGCTGGGGTTTGCAGTGAGTCCATCCGAGCCGGGGGACTGCTCGTGGTACCGGGTATTGAGCACGGGGGTGTGTCACCCCCACATCAGGCTCCACGCTGTGCAGGGACTGTCCACAACTGCGGTGGTGGTTAGCTGTGTACCCAGACTGGCCTGCCACATCCATCATGTTGTTGCCGGAATGCTTGCAGAATAGTTTTGAATAACGGAGCTCCCTATAGTTTTTGGAAGAGATTTGTCTTCAGCTGGAGCTTTGCCATTTTGGATTTAATGCCTCGGCCTCCTCTGCAAAGCAGTGATCCAATGTATATGTAAGGCATAGTGATGTCACCCAGCATATTTCAAAATTGAAATTATTTGCCTTATTTTCTGGAAAAAAATGAATTAAAAGTGGAAATACAAAAGTGTCCTTTAGCATCCATCTAAATATTGTTCAACTCTTAAAAAACCAAGCACTGTCAGAGATAGGGCACATCTTGTTCAAACCTCAGACAATCTCTGCTAGAAGCTTTTTAAGTGTGTGCTTAATTCTGTGAATGTGGTAATACCTGCTTTGGTACTTGCTCAAGGTTTATGAATGAAAAGCAGTATGTGTGACTTTGCAAAATGACTTTTGACATGCTGGCAATGGCTCTTAAGTGCCCTATCTATGTTTTCTTCTATGAGTGGTTGTTGAGAAAGAAGGTCCTGTTCTTGGTATCGCTTTGTGTTGGTGTAACTGAAAGGAGTGAACATGTGCAGTTCTGATGGAGTAGTGTCACTCTTATGATGTAACACTTACTTGTGCATACCTAATAAAAACAGAAAAGTGATTATTAAAGAGATGCTCTTGATGTTTAAAACGTAATGCTGTGGTACAGTGTCTGCTTAGCACTGTCAGGAATGAGCAGTGAGAGGCACATCTTTGTGAAGTGGTTGGAAACTCTGGGCTCTGACCATTGGCATGGGTTTGCATTACGTAGTTTTTATTTAGTGCACATCAGGGAGATCCAAAACATAGTGCGTTGGGTCAGAGTGCTATATCACAACACAAATATTTGCTTTTTCACTGAAAAAAATATATTTATTTGATGGATAACTGAATGGGTTTTGCAAACTTCCTAGGGCAAGGTAGAAATAGTGTTTTGGTTTTTGAGATGGATGCACAATTCAGACATGTCATTTAGATGTCAGATTACAGTCAACATATCAGATTTTGATCTTTTAGCAGTATAATTACATTACCTATAGTGCACTTTTTTGGAAAGTAAAAGGGATTTTTGTTGTATTTATTTTAAATTCAGATAGCCTGCAGATCAACTGCCATCAGTAGCCAGCCAAACTGAAGTGTTGGTGTAATGACCCAATGATAGTAATTAGGTAGTTGCTGAGTTATTTTGAATGTGATGAACAAGATGTGTGAAAATTCTGTGGTGGGTTTGGAACTCCTCCTGTGTCTATTATCTAAATGTATGTCCTGGTTTAACCAGGATAGGGTTAAGTTTCCCCAGCAGTGGGGGGGGAGCTCTAGCCGGGTTATTCAGATACCGTGCGGACGTCACATCCTGGCGCGTCACATCCTGGCGCGGGGTGCGTGGTTTTATACATCTGCTCCTCTCGCTCCTGTATTGGTAGAGATACTTTGCTCCGTTCATTGTTATCACTGTTATTCTTATTGTTGCTGTTTGTTGTGTTGCTATTGCACTGCTGTATTAAACCTGTCTTTATCTCAGTTTCGGGGCTTTGTATTTCCCTCCCTTTGTGGGGGAGGGGCAGCGGCCGCGTGATCTCAGACCCTGGCAGGGGTTGTAAACCATTACAACTTTGGCACTCCAACATGAGGCTGGAGAAGACTGAAATAAGGACAAAAGGAGAAAGTGTGTTAGAGCAATCTGTTAGGTGTAATTTTTCTGTTTTTACTTGTATTGTTTGATAAGGAATGTTTGCAATGCTGGGCAATTTGCTTGCGTGGTGGGGCTGGATTAATCCTCATATCCACTCTGTGCTCCTAGTACTGGAATTTATTGTCGGTGGAAAATGTGTCAAGGGTTTTATTTTGCTCTACTGGTTACTGTCTGCTTATAATGGGCTCGTTTCGCTGCTTGTGGGGGTGAACCGCTACCTGTTCGCTGCCTGGGCTTTTGTTAAGGGTCTCACCCCCTCTGTGGGTGAGCCAGGGGAAGAGATTCTCTCGGTTTTTGAGAGTTTCAGCTATCCCTGGAGCACCCAGACCAGTGTGCTTGCGGCTCTGTGCTTTCTAAATGTCTGCCAGATCTTGTTTTGGGCCATGCGGTACTTCTCCAACAATAGCACCACCCGGAAACCTGCCCCGGGGGCAGATAGTTATAAATGGCAAGGTGTGTGGGAAAAGATGGGCAAGTGCCTGAGTCAGTGGTCACCTCCAATGCTTTGGGATCTCACTCCCGAACAAGTGCAGAGTCCTGATAAACTGGTGGAGTGTTTGGAAAAGGTGTGCTGCCAATCTGACAAACCCCGGGAGACACAAATCCTTGCGATGTGCTGGGGTCTTGCCCATGCTTACCGCATCGCCCTTAACACTGATCACTGCCCTCAAGGGGGAGAAAGGGCTGCAGGGTCTGAAAGTGAACTTACTGGTGCAGCAGCTGGGCCAGAGGGACAGGCAGTGCCAGTACTGGTCGCCTCCACCAGCACAGCAGCTGAGCCAGAGGGACAAGCAGTACCAATATCAGTTGCCCCGATATGGAAAACCAAATATACCAAAAAATCCCCTCGCAGTGCACAGGGTGATAATGAACCAGACCCATCACGAGAGTAGGAGGAAGAGCCGGAGGTAATCATCCGATCTCTATCCCTCAGTGAGTTGCGAGATATGCGGAAGGATTTCGGCCGCCTTCCAGGCGAGCAAATTTGCACCTGGTTGCTCTGGTGCTGGGATAGTGGAGCTGCTGGTTTGGAATTGGAGGGGAGAGAGGCCAAGCAGGTGGGACCTTTAGCCAAGCAGGCTGGTATTGACAAGGCAATAGGGAAACAGGCTCAAACCCTCAGCCTTTGGAGGCGACTCCTGCTCGCTGTGAGGGAGAGGTACCCCTACAAGGATGATGCTCTATGTCGGTTGGGCAAGTGGACCAACATGGAGAAAGGCATCCAAAACCTCAGGGAAATGGCTGTGTTTGACATGATCTATGGTGATCTGAATGATAAGCAGTCACCAATGGATCCAGATCAGGTCCCTTGTACACAGCTGATGTGGCGGAAGTTCCTGCAAAGTGGACCAGAGGGACATTCCAAAGCATTAGCAGTAGCGTCCTGGTGGCGAGACACCCAGACTCAGACAGTAGATGAAGTGATTATGCAGCTCCGGCAATATGAGGGAAGTCTCCCTTCCTCCCAACATGCTTTGGTTTCAGCTGTAGAGGAACTGTCTCAGAGGCTCCAGAAAGTGGAACAGGACATGTCCTATGTTTCACCTGCACGGGCCAATGTCTCAGCTATTAGAAGCAGGTGCTTCCCCACCCAAGAGAAGGGCAGTGGAAGGTACACACCACGGGGCACCCTGTGGTTTTTCCTCCGCGACCATGGGGAAAACATGAGAAGGTGGCATGGACAGCCCACTTCCGCCCTAGCTGCACAAGTACAGCAACTGAAAGGGAAGACCACCATGAAAGGGGAGTCTTCCAAGAGAGATGCAGCTCCAGTGTCTAGTCAGAAATCCCCCAGACAGAATAGAATGGCCAGCAGTATGCTTGACCCTCTTGAGGGGACCAGGAAGTCATTCTTGCAGGAGTCACTCTTAGATCAACTGAGTGATGGTGAGCAGGATTAGAGGGGCCCTGCCTCCAGCCAGGTGGAGGAAAGGGATAATCGGATTTACTGGAAGGTGTGGATCCGATGGCCTGGCACATCAGAACCACAAGAATGTAAGGCCTTGGTAGACACTGGCGCACAGTGCACCCTGATGCCATCAGGCCACAGTGGGGTCAAATCCATCTGCATCTCCGGAGTGACGGGGGGTCCAACAGCTGACCCTATTAGAAGCTGAAGTAAGCTTAACTGGGAAGGACTGGCATAAGCACCCCATTGTGACTGGCCCAGATGCCCCGTGCATCCTAGGTATAGACTACCTCAGGAGAGGGTACTTTAAAGACCCAAAAGGGTACCAGTGGGCCTTTGGTGTAGCTGCCCTGGAGGAGGTTGAGCAATTGTCCACTTTACCCGGCCTCTCAGAGGACCCCTCGGTGGTGGGGTCGCTTAAGGTTGAAGAGCAGCGAGTGCCAATTGCTACCAAGATGGTGCACCGGCGGCAGTACCGCACTAACCGAGATTCCCTGGTCCCCATCCATCAGCTGATCCGTCGACTAGAAAGCCAGAAGGTGATCAGCAAGACTCATTCACCTTTCAACAGCCCTATATGGCCAGTGAGAAAACCTAATGGCGAATGGAGACTGACCGTGGACTACCGTGGCCTGAATGAAGTTACGCCAGCGATGAGTGCTGCAGTGCCGAACATGCTAGAGCTCCAGTATGAGCTGGAGTCGAAGGCAGCCAAGTGGTACGCCACGATTGACATCGCTAACGCGTTCTTCTCCATCCCAATAGCATCAGAGTGCAGGCCACAGTTTGCGTTCACTTGGAGGGGTATCCAGTACACCTGGAATCGATTGCCCCAGGGGTGGAAACACAGCTCCACCATTTGCCATAGACTGGTCCATACTGCCCTGGAGAAAGGTGGGGCTCCAGAATACCTGCAGTTCATTGATGATATCATTGTATGGGGGGACACAGCTAAGAAAGTCTTTGAGAAAGGAAAGAAGATAATTGAAATCCTCCTGAAGGCTGGTTTTGCCATCAAGCGACAGAAAGTTAAGGGGCCTGGAAGGGAGATTCAGTTCCTAGGAATAAAATGGCAAGATGGGCGTCGCCACATCCCAATGGAGGTGATAAACAAGATAACAGCCATGGCCCCACCAACCACTAAAAAGGAGACTCAGTCTTTCCTGGGCGCTGTGGGGTTCTGGAGGATGCACATCCCAAACTACAGCCTGATTGTGAGCCCTCTCTACCACGTAACCCACAAGAAGAACGATTTTAAATGGGGCCCAGAGCAACAACAAGCCTTTGAACAAATTAAGCAGGAGATTACCCAGGCAGTGGCTCTCAGGCCAGTCCGGACAGGGCAGGAGATTAAGAACATGCTCTACACCGCAGCCGGGGAGAATGGCCCTTCCTGGAGCCTTTGGCAGAGAGCACATGGGGAATCCCGAGGCCGACCTCTAGGCTTTTGGAGCTGGGGATACAAAGGCTCTGAAGCTAACTATACCCTGACTGAGAAGGAGATACTGGCAGCGTATGAAGGAATTCGAGCTGCCTCAGAAGTGTTCGGCACTGAGACACAGCTCCTCCTGGCACCCCGACTGCCGGTGCTGGGATGGATGTTCAAAGGAAAGGCTCCCTCCAGACATCATGCAACAGATGCCATGTGGAGTAAATGGGTTGCGTTGATAACACAACGGGCTCGAATAGGGAACCTCAACCCCCCAGGATTAGTAGAAATGATCATAAACTGGCCAGAGAGCAAAGATGCTGGGATGTCACCAGAACAAGAGGTGAAATGTGCTGAGGAGGCCCCACCATATAACGAGCTGCCAGAGGAGGAGAAACGATATGCCCTGTTCACTGATGGGTCTTGCTGCATTGTGGGAAAACATCGAGGATGGAAGGCTGCAGTGTGGCATCCCACGCGAGAAACCACTGAAGCTGTTGAGGGACAAGGTGAATCAAGCCAGTTTGCAGAGGTGAAAGCCATCCAATTGGCTTTGGAGATTGCTGAGCGAGAAAAGTGGCTGAGGTTCTATATCTACACTGACTCGTGGGTGATGGCAAGTGCCCTGTGGGTGTGGTTGCAGCAATGGAAGCAGAACAACTGGCAACGCAAGGGCAGACCCATCTGGGCTGCTGAAGTATGGCAGGACATTGCAGCCTGGGTGGAGAACCTCGTTGTGAAGGTGCGCCATGTGGACGCCCATATACCCAAGAGTCGAGCCACTGATGAGCATCAACATAACCAGCAGGCGGACCAAGCTGCTAAGATCGAGGTGGCTCAGGTGGACTTGGACTGGCAGCGTAAAGGTGAACTGTTCATAGCCCAGTGGGCCCATGAAACCTCGGGCCACCAAGGCAGAGATGCAACATACAGGTGGGCTCGAGATCGAGGGGTGGACCTCACCATTGACACCATCACAGAGATCATCCATGGATGTGAGACGTGTGCTGCAATCAAACAAGCCAAACGGGTGAAGCCCCAGCGGAATGAAGATCGATGGATGAAATATAAATATGGAGAGGCCTGGCAGATCGACTACATCACACTGCCACAGACCCGCCGAGGCAAGCGCCACGTGCTCACAATGGTGGAAGCAACCACTGGGTGGCTCGAAACTTATCCAGTGTCCCACGCCACCGCCCAAAATACCATCCTGGGCCTTGAAGAGCGAGTCCTGTGGCAACACGGCACCCCAGAGAGGATTGAGTCGGACAATGGGACTCACTTCCGAAATAACCTCATAGATGCCTGGGCAGAAGAACACGGCATCGAGTGGGTCTACCACATCCCCTACCACGCACCAGCCTCCGGGAAGATCAAGCACTACAATGGACTGTTAAAAACTACATTGAGAGCAATGGGGGGTGGAACCTTCAAACACTGGGACACACATCTGACAAAGGCCACTTGGTTAGTGAACACAAGAGGATCTGCCAATCGAGCTGGCCCGGCTCAGTCAAAACTCCCACGTGTTGTAGACGGGGATAAAGTCCCTGTGGTGCGCATGAGGGACCTGCTGGGAAAAATGGTCTGGGTTAGTCCTGCGCCGGGCAAAGGCAAACCCATCCACGGGATTGTTTTTGCTCAAGGACCTGGGTGCACCTGGTGGGTGATGCAGAAGGATGGAGAGGTCCGATGCGTACCACAAGGGGACTTGATTGTGGGTGAAAACACCGTGAGTATAACCGTGAGTTATACTGTGCTTTTGTTAATTTCTCTTTGTCAATGCTCATTGCTAAGTGGCAGCTGGATGTGACGCACATGGTATAGAATAAAGGGGTGGATTATGTCCTGGTTTAACCAGGATAGGGTTAAGTTTCCCCAGCAGTGGGGGGGGAGCTCTAGCCGGGTTATTCAGATACCATGCGGACGTCACATCCTGGCGCGTCACATCCTGGCGCGGGGTGCGTGGTTTTATACATCTGCTCCTCTCGCTCCTGTATTGGTAGAGATACTTTGCTCCGTTCATTGTTATCACTGTTATTCTTATTGTTGCTGTTTGTTGTGTTGCTATTGCACTGCTGTATTAAACCTGTCTTTATCTCAGTTTCGGGGCTTTGTATTTCCCTCCCTTTGTGGGGGAGGGGCAGCGGCCGCGTGATCTCAGACCCTGGCAGGGGCTAAACCATTACAATGTACTAATTATTTTTATTAATATT
This sequence comes from Strix aluco, assembly GCF_031877795.1. Lineage (NCBI taxonomy): Eukaryota > Metazoa > Chordata > Aves > Strigiformes > Strigidae > Strix > Strix aluco. The sequence goes on from NC_133943.1 coordinate 22,417,287, forward strand.
TTAATGGAGGGTAGGAGTGCTGATCTGAGCTGAAACCACTTCAGTGTTTTGTGGTGGGTTTTTTCGGTTTGTTTTGTCATGTTTGGGTTTTTTTGTTTTGTTTTTTTTTTTTTTCACCAGGAGTGGGACAAATGCAAATGCTATTAAAGAAAAAGTACAAAAAACTTCAGTGCTGGTAGTGGGTCATTACCACAGGTAGTTACAAATTGTACAACAGAAAGAAATTTGCTTGCTTTTGAAATGTGAACCATCTTCTAGATGTAATAAGGGAATAGAGAAGTACGCTGTGTTGAGCAGTGACCCTACTTGTTTGGAGAGCAAAGCACGGAAAGGCAGCCCTGCAGCTGGGGGTCAGCTGGGACCCACTGAAGCCAGGAGCAGGCTGTTGGGTGCCCGGCGCAGGGGCTGCAGGGGCCGGTGGTGCCGGGGCCAGTCCTCCAGCCCAGGGGGGCTCTTGCCAGAGCCAGCAGGTTCTGCGGAGGGCAGCGTGCCTGGGCAGCGAGCTCTGGCCCAGCACTGCTCTGCTCTGGGCAGGGGGAGCTGCTTTTGTAGGACGGTGTCGCTGGCACAGAGACTCAGACAGGACAGATGCACTTGCTGGGTGTTTTCCTGAGATTTCTGGCACAGCAGACTCCTGCTCCCAAGCAGAAGTTGTCTCCAAGGGTCTGACAAAGGGCCCGTGTAATCCATTTGTGTTTGTCAGTGCAAGGAAAACAGATTTTTCAGTGTTTTTAATTTGCCTTTAAATAGAGAATAGGAAAAAAGGATCCTAACTATGTGGTTTTTGTCAAGACAACAGCTTAGAACCAGAGAAGAGATACTTAGGTAATTTGAATGTTTTATTTTACTCATTAATGTATCACTGGCAGCAGATTATGTTTCTGTGTTTAAAAACAATGACATATTTTGATTTTTAATTGGAACTGGGCATGCAACTCCTTGAGCTTTTTTGAAAGCTTCGCCATTCCCAAATGCCACCTTTAGAGATGTACACATTACAGAACAGGTTAAACTGTCCCTTCAGTTTTCTGCTTGAAATGTGTCATAACAGTTCAGTTTATTTTGTTCAAAACCTGTAAATATAAAGATTGTGATGGTAAAGTAACAGAGTTTTGTCTCTCTGCCAAAAAGGCACTCAGTAGCGTCTTGCATTGTCACTACAGATTTTGGACAATAAGATAATAAAAAAGTAAGCAGTACTAATAATGACCATAGCAAAAACTGATTAATAACACCACTATATAGATATCCGAATGGCAATTAAAGTGGGAAGTTCATGTTAGTTTTTAATTTTGTGGGGGAAAGAGACTCACTGAGTAAATGCTTGCTGTTCCTCTGTCAAACTTCTTGTGAAGGGAGAGCAGCATGAGCCAGAACTGTGGCCTGATTTCACACGTACATCCAACTTCCATCAGGGCTTTGAAGTGTAGAACGGAGAGTCACATGCGGCTGGTTTCTCCATAGCTAGAAAAGTTAGAAACAGAGGGATTTCTGTACTTTCAGAATGACCTCTTGTACTAAGCTACACATTTTCCCCAAAGCATTGTTTAATAAATCCTCACACTAATGGAGTAACTTAAGGTCTGCAGGGAAATGAAATAAAACTTGTCATCTTTTAAACTCTTTTAACCCTGATCTACAGCTTCTGAAAGAGCACTGGGCACAGGGGAAATGGATTTTTGTGGGCTTTGCAGTGAAAGAATAGGTAGCATTATCAAATGAAAAGAGCATGTTTGTGTTAGCCAAAAATAACCATTGCATGCTTGTGGCTAGGCGTGTTCTTAGGAGGGTTGATGCTTAAGTCACTGAAAGTAAGGAGAAGAAGAAATAATGACTAGAGAAGACGTTAGTATTAAATTGAAATGAAACTAAACAGAAATCATAGGCTCCTATAAAGTTAGTCCTCCAGCATTCTGGAGCCATGTTCTGGAAAAGTCCTACTAAGCTGAGAGTCCGAGTGCTGTTTCTGTCCTGTTACTTATGTAAGTGAATGGTGTGTCTTAATCCAATTTTAAATGAGGAAAAAAACCTCCAGAACTGCTACCAATTTAACTTTATCTTGAAAGTCTTAGTGTGTTTTACCTGAAAAGTTGAGTTGCGAAGGAGCCTGGCTGATGAGCCGCAGGAGGCGTGTAACACTAGCTTCTGGCTGTGCGTCCTTGTCCCAATCCAATATCGGGGCGGGTTCTTAAACGATCCCAAGAGCGAGATTAAGACACAAACGAGGTCAGATGCTGTATAACCTTGTGAACTTTATTTCCCGTAACAATTAGTAATAGCGATAGGACAGAGAGAAAAGGAAAGAGAAAGTCAGAATCCCTAAGCCAGAAAACGGTAGAGATGCAACTAATTACCGCCACCACCAGGGATCCAACGATGTTCCGCAGACTCAGCCTCGGTGCAGGTGGTGGTGCTCCAAGCTCCGCCGAGGTCCCAGCTCCAGGTAACAGGTGTCGAAGCAGGTTGCAAAGACAGTGGCCCCAAGAGAGGAGTACGCAGTCCTTTAGTCCCCACGATTTCCCCGAAGAGTCCGCCCATTTCCACGGAGCTCATTGTAATATGTGCCGCCCCGTGGTCCTCTGTACGCGCATGCCCAGGTGTTCATGGTGGCCGTGCTGGCGGGGCGGGGGGGGAGGGTGTCGACCTGCGGTCCCTTTGCCCCTCACCCAGCTTGCGCGCAGGTGCAGCTTGGCAGGCACTGCCAAGGCTGTCGTTGTTCTCACTTTGAGCGGATGTCGTGGTTTTGTCGGGGACTCTGTAGCGTACTCCTTTAGAACAACAGGATGTTGGGGGTGGGAAGTGGTGGTCGCGGAGCAGCAATGTTGAGACAAACAATGTCTAACACAGTTCCTTACAGTCCTTCAGAACATGTTTAAAACGTGTCTGAGATACAGATGATTGGCCTGTGCTGTGTATTCTCAGTGGATCAAGGAGAATACTGTTTCCTGAGCAAATTAGTATTTTGGGCTCTTTTTTTGGTGTGAAGAGAGGTGAAGGACTGCTGTGTTCCAATGGTGGGTATAAGTTAGATTCCTTTCTAGCTGATACAAATTTTATTAATGATACGTACTTGTAAATCCTATTCGGGTAAATGGAACAGTTAGAAGATCAGCATCACAGAACGTCACAGCCATAATTTAGATGCCAAGAGGTTTTTCCTTCATAAATAGACAAGAAGGGCAAAAGAACAGTCCAGGGTCATGAAAGAATACTTGGAGTGAGATGCGTTTACATGGTTATCATGGAGCAATTAGGATCAGAGTCTGTATCTCAATTTCCTGCTCTTTCATAATTATAGTGTGATGTTTAGTTACAAATCCTTATTCATATTGGTATGCTCAGCCATCGTTTACTGAAAGAACCAGGACAGTAATTAAATTAGGCACACTGCCTTTCTTTATTCCTTTGATTTTATACATACATTGAGATGAAATGTCTTTTTTAATAATGTCTGCAAGCAGAAAATAAATGTAATCATAAACATTGTGACAAATCAAAGCATACCATCCTATTTAAAGCAATTCTGCATTTTCAGATGGCAAGGGTTAAGTAGGGTGCCAAGTGCTGCTTTTCTGTCCTGCTTTGTGAGTTTACAAAGATCTGGACTGGATGTCTTGCCAAAATGGAAATGTGATGAAAACTTGAGAGGAGCATGCTGTTTCTTCAGAGTTTTCCGTGAGTACAGCCAAGAGGTTTAGGGACTAAAAGGAACAATTACGAGCTCATGATTATTCTGCAGAACATCCATAACTCAGTTTATTTAAAAACAACTGCACTTTCCATACAACTTCTGCAGTGATCCTACTTCAAGGTCAGACTGAAACTGTATGTCTATAAAAAGTGTGAGTTAGTGATGGCTTTTGACATTTTGAAGTATTTGTCTCTGGGTTCCTTGTAGCTCTACTCTTGGGTAAAGAAAGGAAGGGTAGTCTAGTAGTTAAAAGTTGAGTCTAGGTCTCCCAGGTTGAGCTGGGTTCTTTGATGCAAATTTCCAGTGTTACCGTGGTCTATATTCGCTTAATTTCCTTGTAGTATGTAGGAACTGGTACTTCCGTAGTCACGGGGATCTGGCATTAAAGTTTGAGAGATATGCAAGATACCGTTGGGATGGAGCTGCATTAATAACCAGAGTCATTACAGCCTTTAGGGGCCAATTATGTTGTATTTTGTGCTTCTTCATACATCGTTACTGGAAGTGGAGCAGACTGCAGCATTGCTGTTGCTGGTGTGTCTGCTACTGTTACTGCTCCTGTAATTTTTGTCTTTCCTTCTGCTGAAAAAATGCCAAAGCAAAATACAAGTTTCTTTATAACGGGAGGAAAAAATACTGCAAAAACCCACCATACTCATCAACTAAAGCCTGGGGTCACAACTGAACTACTTTTTAAATCTCTCCAAAATTGTACCTACAATCCATCATTACTCAAAGATTGAGTCATACCTGCTGTAGTGTTTGAAAATATTAGTTAAATTTATTGTTGTGTGTCTTGTAGCTGAGTCTCTTGTGATGAGAGAGCCTGTTGTCCCTTCTTTTGTTCCTGTGAGGATTCTGTCCAATACTTAATATTGTTTGGATTTTTTCAATTATTATTTCTGGTTCTAGATTCAGCTTCCCTTGAGGGGGGGAAGGAATTCACAAATAAATGCCATGCAGTAAGTAAGCCCTGACAGTTGTTGCAGCCTAGATTCAGCTTTGGAAGGGCGGTCAGTAAGTCGTGAGTGCTTCGGAGGTAGGTCAGGGGTACGTGGGCTTCCTGAGAATGTTTTGGCTTCTCAGAGACCCCCTGAAGAATTCTGTGCTTTGGGTTGTACAGCTTAACTAGTTTTCTGTAGTATGTTGTAAGAAGGAAATCATACACCTCTCTTTGCCAAAGGAACAATTTGAGATAAACTCTGAAAGGTGACCTTGAAGAAATTTTCTGGTTTTGCCTTCTGTATAAGGCTTATTTTAGGATTGTTCAATCTGACCTGAAGTGAGTGATGCCCGGCCATCTCCTCCTCACACGCCTGATTTCAAAATTCTTCCATGCAACCCTTACTGTAGGGAGCAGATTTAAAATGAAAGTTTGTCACAGCACCTGCTTGCCACCACTCCAGCAGCTTCTGCAAAAGACAATGCATTCGTTACACCTACTGAAGATAACATCAGTATTACTGGGGCTTGGTGTTGTGGGTTTTTTTTTTTTCCCATTTCCATAATGTAACATCTTTAGGTGAGAGACTCTACTTCCAGTTAAGATTTAAAGGGAAGTGTGGTTGCAGTTGCAAATACTCAGAATGGACTTTAGAGAACAAGCCACAGGCGGTCTATTGCAGGATGGATAACATATCTACTGATGGATCTCCAGGTGGAGAGTTATGCACAAATTGATATTACACCGAATCTATGGGTATCCATATCACTTTCTTTTTTTCTACCAGTTTGATATTTAAAGGGATGCGGAACCATGCGTTAGCCTGTGAAAAGTTGTTTGCCAGTGAAGGTTTCTCAACTTTCAAGAGCATAGAGATGAATGGGTGTATCGGGTCTGGCTGAGCCAGAATTGGTTTTCCCCTGTAGCAGCCCTCATGGTGCTGTGTTTTATGTTGGGAGCTGGCAGGGTGTTGATAGTACACTGGTGTTGTGGCTACTGCTGAGTAGTGCTTACACAGCACCAAGGCTCTTTCTGACATTTCCCCCCCCCACAGTGGGACGGGGTGGGCAAGATCTTGGGAGGGGACACAACCAGGACAGCTGACCCAAACTGACCAAAGGGATATTCCAGACCATATGACGTCTGCTCAGTATAAAGCTGGGAGAAAGGAGGAAGGGGGTGGGGTCACCCTTGGTCCTCCGAGGCAACCGCTACGCGTATCGGAGCCCTGCTTCCTGAGAAGGCCCGACATCGCCTGTTCATGGGAAGTAGAGAATAAATCTGTTTTCTTTTTTTTTGCTTCCGCGCGCGGACCTTTGCTTCGCTTTGCTTATATTAAAACTGCTGTTGTTTTACCCACAAGGGTTGTTTTGTTTTCCTATCTTATTTTCTTTCCCTTCTTTGCCCTATTGAGAAAAAAAAGGGAAAGGGGGGGAAGTGATAGAGCGACTTGGTGGGTACCTGGCATTTAGCCAAGGTCAAACCACCACAATGGGTAATTTGAGAACTCCTTGAATCTTGCTCTATGAAAACTTTCTCTTTCACTGCAAACAATGGTGAAATTTAAATTCTTTCAGATTTGCACAAAAAAAAAAAGAAAAACCAGTGTATTCCTGCAGGCGGTGTATTGCATACCGGGAAAAACAGGTTGCAGTTAGTTATGATGAGTAGTGTGTTTCTAAGGTCACTTAAGCTGCATTTCTTTTCCAGTGCTTTTCCATGCCCTCTGTTTTCAAGCCTTGCAGCTGTGCTGTCCCTGAGGACACTTGTCTGTCTGCGATGCAGCTGCAAGGCTGGGGCAGAGGGAGTGCTGGGCAGGTGGCAGGGAGCCAGCCTGGCACAGGCACACTGGGCTCTAGATGTCCCTAACTTGGCAGGAGGTTGTTGGACTGCAGGTGGCTTTGGGACATCTGCCTGAATGAGCACGTACGGGAATAAACGGGCAGGTACAAGCTGCAGGCAGACACATTACCCAGAGCCTGCGGGGTGGCGTGTCGTCATGTGTGTTACTGTGGTTGCTCTGTCAGCTGGCACCTCTTCCATCCCAGACACACCGTGCCTTTGCTTAGAGGTTTGCACATCAGTGCTGTGGCCCTGGCAGGTCTGATTCTCAGTGCTGTGATGTGAAGGGTCAATGCTCTTATCTGGAGGCTTGTTAGTACAGAAGAATTAAATACCTGGCATGGAAGGGAGGAAGCATTGCAGGGAAACAAGGACAGGCAGGCTGAGTCCTTCCACCAGCATCCTGCTACCTCTTAGCACTGTTCTTCGCATGACTTTGTTGGAGAGGCGAGGCTAGGGGTTAGCTTTGAGCCAGCAGATGTTTCTGCACCCAGCCAGAGGTGCAAGATCTCTTTGGGCGTACCTGCTTTTTCATCTTTCATTTGCTTCTTAGATATAGTTTAACACTTTGACCTATCCTCAAACAGCATGGATATAGAAAACTAAAGAGGAAATGCCCTGTGGTCCCTAGCGCCCCATGCTTGTGAAATAATCTGTTCCTTTGGAGGGACTGAGAAATTATTTAACATCATTACTATTTAGGGTTAAAATTATGTTGTCCTAGGGCAGTTCTCCAAACTACCCAAGTGACACAAGAGCTTAATCTCATGGGGGTAGGCTTTGCAAAGTACACCGGTGCCTTCAAAATGTGATTTATTCATATTAATTAGTGTTCTTTTTGGGGGTGGCAGAGGTAAACTGGTGCCCATGAAGGGCAAAGTGCTGCTCTTCAAGTTTAGAGAGTCAGCAGAGCAACACGTGAACATCACCACAAATACAAGTAGGGTGAGAGAACCCTCAAGAACACCGATGTCCAATACTTTGTCCCTTGTCTTGCCCTTGAACTGGCGAGTGTATGGAGCAGGGAGCTCTGCCAGCGAGAGGTCCTCTGCACAGCTTCAGTGACACTCCGGTGGCTTCTGCTGCACTGGGGGTTGTGCAGGGCATGGGCAGAGGGATGCATGCTGCTTAGCGAGGAGCACGTGGGGATTTATACAGCAGAGTCAGAATTTTGTACGAATCGAACATTTTGTCTCGTACTTGATGGAGTGTGGGCCAGCGAAGTGCCAGAGTGCTGTAGCTCAGCTAGAAATGCGTCAATAGCGCAGTCAGGAGGTGCACGGCACCTTGAAAACCCCTTAGCAAAGAGGCTTTGGAAAATGGTTCTGTAGAGCCACCTGTGTTGGGTTTGCAGTGCCCTGCATGCAGAGTACCTGTGTGTTAGTTGTGGAAGGCTTACAAGTGCTGCCTTTGAACAGCCTCAGGGACACAAGCAGTTCTTTAATTTCATTGGGTGTGAATTCAAATGCCAGTGGTGATACTTTGCAGGCCAGAGTTTGTAACTTATTGCTTCTCAAAGGTGAATAAGAGAAGAGGAACCATTGTACAGTGAGAGGTGTTTTCCTTGAAACTGGGAGAGGAGTTATAGGAAGGATGAAGTTGTATTTTCATGAAAATCTGTAGACTGAAGCTGGTGCGTCTAAAACCAATCTTTAAAGCATGGAAGCGATGCAACCCCTCTCTCACCCAGGCATGCTTATTTAGAAACCTGGTTTGAAACTGTCTAAGGGTTTGCAGTTGCAAAGTAAAACAAGGCTGTAAACTGGGTCCAGCTGTACCTGCAGACTGTAAGCAAGTGCCTAGCAGAGCTGGTAACGCAGGGCAGTGCTGCAGTGGAGAACTGTGGCCTCTATCTCCTCCCGAGGGAGGTGATTCAGCTTGCAAAATCTCACGGGACTGTGGGTTCACAGCAGCCTGAACAGCCAGCTTCTGCCTGGCACCCCTCTTCCCTTGGCTTTCCCCCCGTTTGGCCTGAGGCTGCGTTCAGCTTGGTGCAAGGTCCCATTCTGTTTGGAGATGGGTGACTTAAACAATTATAAACCAATTTGGAATTATTATATACAAGCTCAAGGCAGAATACAGTTTAACTTTATTGGTATAAGACAATGCTCGTGAAAAGTCAAAATCCCAGAGTACGTATAAATACAGAGTGCAGTAATGATCCCTTTTGTCTTTGAAGAATTCAGTTTAAATCAGGATTTGACAAATAGACTGTGTGTGTCTTTAACAAGATTTGATGTCATTAGAGGAGTACATGGTTCAACTGTGATGATAATTGTCATCCATAATCTTGTCAAGAAAAGAGTTACTTCAGTGATCAGTTTGCGGAGATTTTTGTGAGAGTCCAATTACTTTGTTTTCCATGTGGACAAATGTCTAATTGTCCATAGAATAAAGGTGACCATAAATCTTTAGCATCAACTCATGTATGTGTGCTAACAAGTTGACTGGTTGAAAGTTATGGACCTTGAGTGTTGGTGCTTTCTATTTAAACCTCAAAAGAGTAGAATAGTTTCTATATGAAGAAAAAAAGTAATTCAACACTGTGGTGCGGTTTGGAGCTTTATGGTCTGCCTTCAGAATACAGTGTGTTATAGTAACTTTGGGCAGATACTCTTCTGTTACTATAAGCTGAATGAAAGTTCTATGAGCTGCTTGATTTTTATTACCATATCATAGCTTGTAAACGATGCTGTGTTAGCAAGGGCTGACATTACAGGGAATACTGGTTGTCTTGACATTCCTCCAAATTTGTTAAAAGTTTTTAGCCGGTGCAGCAGAGGCACAACTGCTGTGATGTGCATAGAAGGCCTTAATTGGCTAACAGATGTACTGCAGTATCATTCTCAGGAACTGAACGTGTCTTGTACTCTGGTGGTATTCTTAGCTTGAGAAACAGGTAACGTGCAGTGTTCAGTGAGTCACTGTGCCCAGCACTGCCTTTCCTTCAGTGGTTTCAAGGAGGATGAATGCTTTGCTTTCCCATCTCTGTGCCTACTGTTAGCAGGCCAGCGGGCAGGAGGACTTCCAAGCCACTTTCTCAGGTGATGGCATCCAAAACATTAAAACTTCAAAAATCACCTGCCAGTTTCAGTTCAATTTGGGGGGATTTTCTTAGCGAATTCTGGTTCAGTAAGGTGTGTTGCAGTAGGTATGGCTGGGTGTTACTGCTATGCTGTCCAACATTGTATCTGTGTATAAAACCTCTCCTGTTCTTACTTTCTGGATAAATACAGTGGGGAGGGCGTGGCTAGTACAGCGGGGGGTGTGACTAGTGCTGCATGGGCATGGCTATGGTGGCAGGGGTGTGGTTACAGCATGGGGGGCATGGCCAATGCCGTGTGGGCGTTCTCATAATTCATTGACATAGTCTGAGCATGCATAGTAAAAATAGAGTGAGGGTCTTCTCCCTCCTTAGGGATCCACAGAGTCTTCCTCACACTGTCCCTTAGTGAACTTTAGGATTCTCGTGTCCATATCTGGTCATAGAGTGACCTCATCCCTCCTTCAGCTCCTGTTTGTTCCAAGGAGGTCAGTTCAGACCAGCTTCCAGTCGCTTATCTTGACAATGACGTCTTCTTAGACACTTGTTTTTTAGGTTCCTGCTATTAGGGATGTAATTGGGGAGTTTTTCAGACTGTCCAAGGTCTGTCTTATCTCCACTAGGCAAGGAGTTAAAGGTTTCAAAACATCTTACAAGTGGATAATGAGTGGAGAGGGTAGTTAGGAAAAAAAAGTATAAATGAAATTGCATACTTTGCAGTAAAATACGGGAAAAATAAAATCTCATAAAACACAAGTGATGGTTAACGTTAAACCTAAATGTCCTACTTTACAGGTCCCTGCACATTAGCAATTTCAAGTGTACTTGTAGCAACTTCCCTTCATTCCCTTGCTGTATAACTCCACTTAATGAGGTGTAACCCACTAAGTTCTTGGCCCAGGGATTTGTAGAAGTGATGAAATACAGCCTCATTTTCTGCCCTGTGAATTTTCAGATTCTGGGGTCTTTTGATCTAGAGAAGAGCAAGCGTGGTGTGGTACTAAGTGAGAGCTTTGATGTCTTACACATCCTTGACTGAGTGAGAGGGACGTGCAGGATGGGTGGGCAGCTGAGCATCGTACGTCAGCTCAAGACGAGCAATGACACTGAAAGCTGCAGAGTCATTCTGGGTTTGTATCAGTGGGATTAAAGGTCAGTTTGATGTGAGGCAGAGTATTTCACAGGTCACGGCACCTCCTGGTCATTACCATACTCTGCTTTTCACGTTTCCTTTCCTGAACAGCCAACTGTTCTTCCAGCCTCCATCCACCCATTGACAAATGTTTCTTCTAATTTCCCCTGGGGCAATTTTCATTGAATCTCTCATTATGGATGTGCCAGTATGCATGAGAGAGAGTGAATTCTGGTGTGAATTGCAGTTTCTATTTGCAGATTGCGCTGCAGACCTGTGCTGGGGGCAGCAGCCACCAAAGGCCACCCACACCACAGGAGAGGGAGCCCCTCTTGCCCCTGGGGAGCAAGCTGGGCACCCCCGAAGCCTCCCAAGTGGTCTGTGAGCCACTTCGTACAATGGCATGTAGATAATTCCGTCTTCTGCAAGAGAGGGCAATTTGCAACACTCCCTTTTTCCTGAAGTACTGAAAAAATGCCATCCGATATTCTGTATATTTCCGTCACGCCCTCCCATTCCTCTCCTGCGTTTTTCAGTCTTCTTTTTTTCCCTTAGAAACTTCTTTCTCCTCATAATTTCTTTCACTGTTTCCAGAATCTTTCTCACATTTTTGCTACATCCATTTAAAAAAAAACCCAAATGTTAAACAAATCCCATATCTAAGCAATATTTACTGCCACTGTAGTCTATTCCACTTACAACTTTTCCTCGTTAGTCAGTCACTACTTTGCAATGAACAAAGGTTTTCACCACCTGCCCTTGAGTGCTCTCCACAGCTTTCTTGATGTGATTATATTTTTTTCTACTATTCATCACTGTTTTCACTGTTTGTGTATTCACCACAACGTCTCATTTCAGTGCATATTATGTTGCACTAAGTTCACCAGTGCTGAATTAAGCTGGTAATGGAGTTGTCCAGGGACCATACTATGAACTCTGTCTTGGCTTTGTCTTGCCCTGGACCACCTAAAGAAGGTACAGAAGTTCCCATCTTACTGATTGCTGCTTTTTGTTGCGTGTTGTTCGGGGTGGGGGTGGGGTGAGGGGAGTGTTACCAATTGAAAAAGAAGTCATTTGTCTTCCTGCCTCGTTTCACGTCTCTTTGAATCTATAAAAGCACTTTGCATCTCATCTGTAACTATATGTTGTTAAACAGCCTTTTGTGGTGGACTTTGCCAGAAGCTTTGGAATCTGCAAATAACCGTGCCAGCTTGTTTCCCTTCTCCCCGCCGTTGTTCTGATTACAGTAATAAATTACCAGTGAATTCCTCCTGAAGAACACCCAAGTCCACGTGGCTTGAATGACAAATTTTGAAGGAGATGAGGAGTCAGTAACTTATTTCAGAGAAAACTTTCTGTTTCAGCCAATCCTGAGGGTTTCCTGAATTCCATTTGAATTTTTGGGATAGTTTCAGCTGACAAGAAAAAATGAAATGGACTTTTTTTCCCTCCAAATTATCTGGTAGAATGACAAAGAGCCTTTAATCTTTGGTTTGCAGAGACCCCAGCAATATGGCCTCAGCAAGAACCACACAAGAACCACCTGTCTAGTCTAGTCATGTCTCTACTTCCTCCTTGCTGTAAGACAGGGAAAATAAAAGCATTATTCAGAATGCAGGGGAAATACTTTTCCTCTGCTTTCTAAAGAATCAGGAAGAATTTTCTGAAATTATATCATGGTTGCTGCATTATATATGCAATGAAGTCTGCATTTTCATGTAGTACATCTTCAAAATTTGTGATTTTTTTTTTTTTTGCAAAAATGTGATTCTGCAAAGCTGGAAATAAGTATGTTTTACCATGATGCTTAAAACCACCGTTTTAAAGGATGTGTTTGTTAATTTCAAACATTCCCCAGACATCATACATGTTACAGACTATCTTGCCAAAATGATGCAAGTTAGGACAAATTAAATTTCAATTATTTATTTTAGCAAGCAGCAATAAGCAAAACAGCGCTGGGCGGCCGGGGAGTCCTTGCTCCACGAACGGCGCGCGCCCACTTCCCGAGGGTCCGTCTTTTTTATATCCTCCGCCTTCCGGTATCGGGTCTCTCTGAGAGGTGTACCCTGCGTCTGCACACTTTGCAGCTAGGGGGTCGCTCCATCCGGGTCTTCCTCACGTCACCAGCTCCTCGTATTTCCTGCTTTCCTGAGAGTGGCTCACAAAGCTTTTGTTTATATCTTACAGAATATAGACACTACCCCCTTTTTTTTCTTCTTCTTCTCCCCTTTGTCTTTCTCCCCTTTGTCCTTCTTCCCTTTCTCCCTCTTTTCAGTCTTTTGCATAGTAGGAGTCCTTGCTTCAGCATTTCAACTTAGATAAGCGCTTACAGTCAGTTAGTCGTTACACAGTGTAATAGTTAAGATTAAGCTTAGGCCTACATAGTTTATGGAATAACATGTCACGAGCTCCCAGTATCTTTAATGGAATTTGATGAACAGTTTACTGTCTATCACAATCCCCCCTTTTTCTTTTTATCATTTTGTTCATCAAATCGTTGCAATTCTTGTTGACTTAACAGGAGAATTTTTTTCAATTTAAAGTCATCATATAATTGGTCGTTTTTGGCTTTAATGAGTATTGGACGGGTGACAGACATCAGATATGTTACCCGCTGCATCATTTTCCAAGTTATGACATATAATATTATTGACAAAGTCAAACTGATTAAGATTAATATCAAGAGAACCACAAAGGGGTGACACAACTTATTCAAGATGCCTGTAGCAGTAGGTGACCATCCAAAAAGGGTGTCCCACCAGTTATGTTCTGCATTCTTTTTTGCTCTTTCCAAGACTCGGTGTATTTCCTCCACATTGTGATGAACAGTTATTAGAGTTTTCTGTCCGTTTTCTCTAACTTTCTCTAAAATTCTAACTAAGTCTTTGTGTTGAAGTAACTGCTTAACCAAAGTGAGATTCATTCCAATGGGTGTAGGTTGTAGATTATGTATTAATGTATAATTGGATTGCAGGAGTTGGTGAGACATGACCAGGGCTAAATAGGAAAAGTCACATCCGATTATCTTTGTGAAATTGCAAACACAGAGATTTGAATAATTTTTAGTCTCTACTATGACCTTGTCTACGGTTAAGAATTCACAAACCATCCTCAAACATACACAATCTTTGCCAATATATATAAGTACTGTTTTAGGACTTTCATTGGGATGGACTTCAAAGTGACAAATATTTTGTTCGGTATCTAAACAAATATCTTGTGCCTCAACTGCATTGCCTTCACAAATGAATCCTTGTTGTTCCCGTACAATGCAAGACTCTAGATTGACAGTTTGCCATTTTTCGTTTACCTTTCGGGCCCATACTCTATGCTCAGAAGGATAGAGTATGGTCCCGTTGTGATTTAGCCCTAATGCAATGACAGGATAAATTTGGTATATGGTGGCATTGTAAATAGTGAGTATAAAGGTAGTAGCTGTGTTTGTGATGGGGTCATAGGTAAAGTTTACCAGGTTCCACCAGGATTGGAGTTTCTTTTCAAAATTAGTAGCACTGTCCCAAATTATTCTCCGAATTTCAGTAGGAAGAATACCTTCTTCACCTTCTCTTATAATTGAGGCAGCTATCGACTGCATCCATATTTGAGCCTGGATGCAGCTGAGAGCTAAAGAGAGGTTATTTTGGAGCACACTGAGTGCATCTGTAATCAATTCATGATCCTTTATATTTACCTTTTCCCCTTTTGGTAATATATTCGACAACAGCCACTGGTTAGCCCCCAAAGCCAATAAGGAAGATCGCAAAGGCCTTTGTATATTAGTTAAATCACTAATTGAGGTAGCCAATTTGTTCATTATCACCTCCAAATCAATACTATTTAAAACTCCCAATCCTGTTCCCAAAGCACCGGTTAAGTCTCTCTGCGTTCTTTTCGTGTGAGGAGTTCGTTTTTGCAGCCAGGTTGTCCATCCCTCGTAAGAAGTCTTTAGGAAAGGTGAACATGCTGGTTGAATATTTGAAACATTTATTTTGCATCAGCAATTCAACTTGTTTGAGAGACCACGCCGGGTTAAATAACATTTGTTGTTGACCTGTATTTCTAATTGCATATGATCCAATTTCAAAAATTCTTGGGCTAAGCACGACTGTTGGTTGTGTTGGAACAGTATGAGTAGTCTGAGTAGTCTCTTTGGGAGCGTGGGTTGTGGTTGTTGTAGTTTCCTCCTGTATGTTCAATGGAAATCGGAAAGATATAGCTTGATCCCCTGATCTGGTCCCTCCCAAACAAACTATGGACACTGGTTGGGTTGCAGTAAATGCATACCAACAGGCCTCTGACTCACAATGGGTTTGAGCTATTTTAGATTCCATTTTGTCTCTGATAACGATTTGAGTTAAAGGGGGCTGACGGACGGTTTGAATTAAAGGGTGCCGACTTATTATCACATTTACATTGAATACTCTGCAGCCTATCTGTATCTCATCTCCTTTTTTAGCTGTCCAGGTATGGGATGAATTCTCCCATTTATATGTTGGAGTGTTAGGTTATTGCTTAGTATGGCGGTTGCTAACTCTGTCCCATACAAATCTGCATCCATACTTCCTGTATGTCCATAATAAGCGTCTGTCCAAGGCCATATAATTTGGTTTGTTAGGGTATGTTCAAAAGGTTGGTGGGATTGGTTAGTCATTCTAGCCCATCCTGGTAGTGTATTCATTGTAGCTAATACACCTAGCCAGACTATCCAATAGCTCCAATAGAAGGCTGGCGGGATTCTATAGATTTGCATATTTTTTCTTAGTCTCTTTTGTATCAGGGTGTTTGGCACTCTCGTCTGGCCCTTCTCCCTCAGAGGCCCTTTTTTCTTCAGAGTAGGGCAGTAAAGTTTTCCCCACTTTGGTACGTCTCTGCCTCCTCTGCCTACTCTGTTGCTTAGAGCAGCAGGGTGTTCCATCTTCTCGGCAGCAGCCGTATTCTTCAGGGGTACGTTTGCCTCTACTCCAGGACACATAGGTCTCCCAGTTTTTAACTTTGACCTCGGGTTCACGACAGGGGACCCAGGGGATCTGTTTTCTACACATCACCCTTAGGATCTGTGGGTGATATTCAGTAGGCCAATTAGAGTGAGTGCACTCTCTTTCGGGATTTATCCCTTTAGTAAATATTTTCCACCAAGTTTTAGAATCTTCAATTATTTTCCCGTTTTTACTCCAATTTTTAGGGCCTGATTAGTTAATCTCCGTTCTCGTTGATAACACTGATTACAACTAGACCGGAGATTTATTCCATGTGCATTATGAATCCCCCAGCCTTCTTTACATACTTTATATGCATACTTTATGCATATAAAAGGAAAACAAATACAAGTTTCAGTTGGACAAAATATCAGGGTCTCACTCATCGAGTCCTTTGTAGGTTCTTATCTCACAATGTGTAGAGAGCTCTTTCAGGTCTTCCGAAGGGTGACTCGTAGATCCCCAGGAGGGCTGGTCACTTTCCAGGTCGGATCCTGTATAAGTCCCTTTATGCGACTTGCGTGTGTCCACCCCTTCTCAGCAGTCCGAACAGCAGTTTCTGTAGTGATAAGAGCAACATAGGGTCCTTCCCAACGGGGGTCAAAGAAGATTCTTTCCATGATTTGATTAGTACTTTATCTCCTGGTTGGATTTGATGCATGGCCACATCCAATGGAGGCCTTTGTACTACCATCCCCCGGGCCTGCAGTTGTTTTCCCCTTGCCATTAGCTGTATCAGGTAGGATTTTATCTTTAATTCTTCAAGTTGGGGGTGATCCGGTGGCATTTCTAAATCATAAGGCATCCCATATAGCATTTCAAAGGGAGAAATGCCTACATCAGTTCGGGGTTGAGTTCTGATATTTAACAAGGCTAAAGGGAGACACTTTACCCATGACATTTTTGTTTCTAACATTAGTTTGGTAAGTTGTTTTTTTATTTCTCCGTTCATACGTTCAACTTTCCCTGAGCTCTGCGGGTGCCACGGAGTGTGGTATTGCCACTGTGTACCCAGGGCAGCCAAAGTCTCTTTGGCTACTCTGGATACAAAGTGTGGACCCCTATCTGAGTCTATTGCTTCTATTGCTCCATACCAAGGTATAATTTCTTCAAGTAATATCCTTGTTACTGTGTGAGCTGTGGCTCGGGCTGTGGGAAAGGCTTCTACGAATTGGGTTAAATGATCTATAATTACTAATAAGTATTTATACCTCCCCACCTTTGGTAATTCAGTAAAGTCTATTTGTATTCTTGCAAAAGGTCTATGAGCCAATTCTCGCCCCCCATATACTCGTTTTCTTATTTGATGTTTATTTACTTTTTGACAAACGAGACATTCTCCTATCACTCGTTTGGCTATATCATATATCCCAATGCGCATGTATTTAGTTGCAAATTGATCCACTAATGCCTGAGTTCCCCAATGAGTGTGTTTATGGAATTGCTGCATTATCTTGGTAGCTATGGGCTTTGGGAGAACTTCTCGGCCGTCCGGGAGTTCCCATTTTCCATTAGCTTTCTGTTTAATCCCCATTTGATTTAATTTTGCTTGTTCTTGAACAGTAAAACTTAAAAGTTCATAGGATTTTCCATGAAAAAAGCACCACTTAAACCCTGGTCTTTCACATACACATTCTATGCCGTCTACCCCGAAATCGTCCCAGCAAGCATAACAGGGGAGGTAATTATCTCCACAATTAACACACCGCTTTCTGGCCTCTATCGGATCATCCAAGTGCAGTGCTAATAGCACTGCTCTCTTTGCCTCTTGATCAGCAAGGTTATTCCCCCGTACTAAAGGATGTAGCCCCCTCTGGTGTCCTTTTAAGTGTACTACCGCAATTTCGCTGGGCCCTCGTATAGCTTGCAAAATTTGTGATATTAATTCCTGATGTACTAGGCCGTTCCCCCGAGAATTGATTAGGCCTCTCTCTTCCCATATTTTCCCAAAGGTATGTACTACTCCGAAGGCATATCTAGAATCGGTGTATATAGTTCCCACTTTTCCATTTAGTAATTGTAAAGCCTTTAATACTGCATATAATTCACATGCTTGTGCTGACCAGCTGGGATTCAAGGGTCCTGATTCTATCACCTTAAAAGTTTTTCCATCAATTATGGCATACCCTGATTTTCTTTTTCCTTCTATCACTCGAGAGGATCCATCTACAAATAATTTTTCTCCTTTCCCTAATTCCTCTTCTTCCAAATCTGGTCTTATCTTAGTCTGCTCCTCGATGTTACGGAGGCAATCATGAAAAAGATCTTGACTAGGTTCTCCATACAAAAATTGGGCTGGATTTTGTAACGATGTTGTTTCAAGGGTCAGGTAGGGGGATGTAATGAGGATTGCCTCATATTTTACCAGTCTAGCATCGGTTATCCATTTTTCTGCTTTTTGCTGTAACACACCTCTAATATTATGGGGTGATAGTACCTTTAACTCACTACCAAAAGTTATTTTATGCGCTTCCTCAATTAACAAAGCAGCTGCCACCACAACTTGTAGGCACGTAGGCCATCCCCGACTTACGGGGTCCAGTAATTTTGAAATATATGCTACTGGTTTGTTTTTTCCTGCCCATTCCTGGGCTAATACTCCAAATGCAGTTCCTTCCTCTGTGTTGACAAATAAGAAAAATGGTCTTTTTAGGTTGGGCAAGCTCAGAACAGGAGCATTTACTATTCAGTTTTTAGTTCTTTTAACCGTTGATCATCTTCCTGAGTCCATTTCAATAATCCATTTTTAGTTATTTTGGTGTATAGAAACTTTACCTTTCCACTATACCCTTCAATCCACTGCCTACAATATCCAAATAGCCCTAATAGCTGCCGGACTTGTTTCTTAGTTTTTGGACTTGGTAGGGAAAGTATCCCTTTAACTCTTCCTGGATCCAATTTCTTAGTTCCTTGACTTAATCGATGCCCTAGGTATTTAACTTCCTTTTTGACAAATTGCAATTTGGATTTTGACACCTTCAGTCCCTTTAAGCTCAGGAAATTTAACAATTTGATGCTTTCTTCCCGAACCCTTTCCTCATCCTCCCTTGCTATTAAAAGATCATCTACATACTGAACTAGGGTAAGGGTATCTCCTATCTGGTAATCCTGTAAAATTTGTTCTAAAGCTTGCCCAAACAGGTTTGGGGATTCAGTGAAACCTTGGGGTAGGACTGTCCACCGGAGTTGAGTTTTCCTGTGGGTATCTGGGTCCTCCCACTCAAAAGCAAAATAGTTTCTGCATTCCTCTTTTAGGGGGCATGCCCAGAAAGCGTCCTTCAAGTCTATTACACTGTACCACCGGTCATTCGGGCCTTATTGACTTAAGAGAGTGTGTGGGTTAGCTACTACAGGGAATCTAGTTACAGTCCTTTTGTTAATTTCCCTTAGGTCATGGACTAATCTATACCCCCCATCTGCCTTCTTGACAGGTAAAATGGGAGTATTAAAAGGGGACATGCAGGGTTCCAATAATCCCTGCTTTATTAATCTCTGAATTTCTGGTTTTAATCCTTGCTTTCCCTCCAGAGGTATGGGATATTGCTTAATCCTCACCGGTACCTCAGGATCCCGGATGGTTACCATAAAAGGTTCAACATTCAATTTTCCCACCGTATCCGGAGTGTACCATACTTCAGGGTTGATTTTAGTCTCATCTTCAACCCGTAGGGGGCATAGTTTGATTTCAAGTTTGTGTTCTGTTACTTCCAAACTAATTCCTAATTCAATCATTAGATCTCTCCCCAGTAGATTATAATCTGCCTCAGGCATTAACAACAAGGATCCCACCCCCACTTTAGAATCTGTTTCAAGGAGTACATCTTTAATTACCGGTACTCCGAATGGTTCTCCTTTCGCCCCAACTACTTGTACTTTTTCTGATGAAATCTTACACCCTTGGGGCAATGATTGAACAGTAGATCTCTCCGCTCCTGAATCTACTAAAAATTCTACCTCCTGTTGCCGAGGACCTAATTTTAACTTTATCAAGGGCTCAGTTCGTTCTCGGGTCCCCAGCAAATAGAGCCCCTGACACCCCTAATCTTCTTTAAACATTCTCTCATCCATTATTCTCCTTCTGCAGCTCTTCTTTGTGTGACCTTTTCTTCCGCAATAAAAGCAGACAATACTCCCTTTTTTTCTCTCTCTCTCCGATTCCTTTGATCTATAGCCTGTTCTTTGACCTTCTTGTTTTCTCCCAGCACTGTTCACTCTCTGTCCTTCCCTTATCGCAGCTACCATCATTCTGGTATGTTTCTTTTGAGTCTCGTCCTCCCTTCGGACATAGACTTTCTGTGTTTCCCTCAGCAATTCATCCAATCCCCGATCTTGCCAATCTTCTATTTTTTCTAGCTTCTTTCTAATATCTGTCCATGCTTTTGCCACAAATTGTGTCTTTAACAATGCCTGTCCCACTGGGGTATTAGGGTCCAGTCCTGAGTAAAGCTGAAGATTTTTTCTCGGTCTCTCTAACCACTCGGTAGGGGTTTCATCCTTTTTCTGATGTTCACTAAAAGCTTTGTTTATATTTTGTCCTCTAGGGACTGATTCTCTTATACCCTGGATTACAATCATCCTCAGGTCTTGCATATGACCTCTATCGATTTCATTTTGATTATTCCAATTAGGTCGATTTAGAGGCCATTTTACGTCTGCTGCCGGACCTTGCTGATGCTGTTGGTCCCAAATTCTCATTCCTGCTCTCCTGATCATATCCCTTTCTTCGACAGTGAATAGTATAGCCATTATGGCTTGTATTTCATCCCAGGTATAGATATTTGGTCCTAAAAACTGATACACCCGCTCCGCCACACCTAAGGGATCCTCCAATAGATTCCCCATCTCTTTTTTAAATTCTCTGACGTCCCCTGAATTAAGAGGGACAGTCACATATCCCATGCCAGGCTGGGGTCCTCCCATCGCAACCTCCCTTAGGGGGTACAAGTTACTGTCACCCCACCCCATTCTAGTTTGACTACGGGTTATTCGTCTTGGTTCTTTCGGGGATTCAGGTGGGGAGTCTGAATTCTCTGGATCCTCCGGCGTAGTCAGAGGAGGTGAAGGCGCCGGAGGTGGGGGTGGAGGTATGTAAGGAGGAGGAGAGGTGGGAGGTTCGTCCTCATCACGTACCTTATTTTTCTTAACTTTTTCTTTTAGAGGATACAGATTTATTCGGGTATCTGATGCTATCCATACCTGTTCATATTCACTCTCCTCCAAATTAAAGGGTTCCCTTGAGTTGACATAAATGTTTAGGGCTTGGCAGACCCATTCTTCAAAGGACCCAAAAACAGGCCAATAGAGATGGTCGCCTCTGATTTGTTTCCCTCCCCAAACTTCCATACAATAATAAATCATTTTTGCTTTGTCTTTACCCCGCCTAGAGGGGTAATCTTCCCAATGATTTAACATCAAGCCTAAAGGGCTATCTGGTGGTATTTGGGGGTACCTCACCTCGGGTCCCAAATCACCCATGGGATCAGAAAGCTTGCTCTTCTTCTGTCCCATCTTCCGGAGCACCTTCACACACTCACACAATTCGCTTTCCCCCTTTTCGTGACCCAGTCCTTCGCGGGATATGGGAAATGCACTACCGAGGGATCCGCACTCGCTTCGCCCTGCTGGGCGTCTCACACACCACGCTCCGGGAAACCCAACCCCAACCGAACGGATAACCAGCCTATACTCACGCAACCCTGCGTCTTCGTCCGGGGCTTCATGCACAAAGATTATGGGGTTACCGGTATTTTTTTGCTTGTTGCCGAGTTTTGGAGTTCGTCGGTAGAGGGCGTGATGTGATAGCACTCAGCCGGGGCCGCTGAACTCAGCGGGGCGCGCCTCCCCGTATGGGGCTTCCCACCAGATTGCCTCTATCCGAGTCACGGCACCAATTTTGTTATAGACTATCTTGCCAAAATGATGCAAGTTAGGACAAATTAAATTTCAATTATTTATTTTAGCAAGTGGCAATAAGCAAAACAGCGCTGGGCGGCCGGGGAGTCCCTGCTCCACGAACGGCGCGCGCCCACTTCCCGAGGGTCCGTCTTTTTTATATCCTCCGCCTTCCGGTATCGGGTCTCTCTGAGAGGTGTACCCTGCATCTGCGCACTTTGCAGCTAGGGGGTCGCTCCATCCGGGTCTTCCTCACGTCACCAGCTCCTCGTATTTCCTGCTTTCCTGAGAGTGGCTCACAAAGCTTTTGTTTATATCTTACAGAATATAGACACTACCCCCTTTTTTTTCTTCTTCTTCTCCCCTTTGTCTTTCTCCCCTTTGTCCTTCTTCCCTTTCTCCCTCTTTTCAGTCTTTTGCATAGTAGGAGTCCTTGCTTCAGCATTTCAACTTAGATAAGCGCTTACAGTCAGTTAGTCGTTACACAGTGTAATAGTTAAGATTAAGCTTAGGCCTACATAGTTTATGGAATAACATGTCACGAGCTCCCAGTATCTTTAATGGAATTTGATGAACAAACAGTTTACTGTCTATCACAATACACATCTGAATATATTCAGTTTGCATTGGGAAATAGGAACTAGGGAGTGAACGTGCCTGTGGACTTTAAATTGAGAGGCTATGAAAGGAAAGAACAAAGAACTCACGTTTGTTTGTAAACACTGCACAAGACTGGAAAAAACCTTTCTGAAACAGCCAGTTTTGAAGATGAAAATATAATTTAATTTCATATTCGTCACAAATGTTTGGAGTTTCCAACCTCTTCTTTTTTGTGGGAATTATGTTTCTCTGTAACTGCCAGTTAAAATGTCGGTTTTAGTCCAAATCTTGAAATGGAAAAAGTAAAGAGGATAAATACTGAAAAAGGAATTAGACATGTCATCTAATCAAGTTACTGTCACAAACAGTACTTCACCTAAGTTATCACTTCAAGGAGGATGCTTTTTTTCTTTATAGAAACAGAAAGATCTTTGATGATAAGAACCTAAATAAAAAATAACTGGTATCACTTTTTCATAGTGAAACGCATCAGTGAGTCTTGGCTTCCCAGAAGTTGATGTGGGGAAAGCATAAATATAAATAATAAACCCCCAAGCAGATGTTCAAAGCATCTAGAAGGGGCAAAGGGAATTTATAAAGAAATGCAGTTTTAGTACAAGTGCTCTGCTATTACTGTCATTTAAGTACGTTAGTGCAGAATGTATTTATTAAAGAAAAAGATTTTCAAAAAAGTCAAACCTTTTATGCAGACGTGATTAAGAAAATTCTTGAAGTAATTCTCAGTAGTGCAAACAAAACAACTGGGAATGATGCTGCAGCTTTTACTTACCAAAAAAGAGTAATAAAGGTCCACATGTGAAACCTGTGGGGAAAGAATAAGGAACAGAAATGAAACTGAGAGTTACTGTGGAAATTCTAGAGGTGTATTTTTCAATTCAGTTCTGGGAAGCTGTGAACACCTCTGCGTGCTTAGCTTTGTCCAAGAGAGTGATTCCGTTGTAAAACCACAGACCACAGGCGCAGTCCTCCACTGCTGAAGCGCGGGGAATTCTGCCCTCGGTTTGAGCAGACGTTGTAAGCTGAAGCTGGATCTCTTCAGCAGCCACCCCGTCGTCAAGCTCTGCAGGCACACAGTGACCCGCAGCCCAGGGCGATGGCTTGGCTGTTTGTCGGGAAGAGGTGGCCACACTGTGTGACCCCCAGGACAGGGAAGAGGTCCCATGGGAAAAGGCAGTAATGCCATATTGGTGTTTCTCCACAAGCAGCCGATCTTCGCCTGTGGAACAGGTTTCTGGAAGACCGAGCACCTGGGCCTGTTTCCAGGCCCAGCGTCCAAGCCCAGCTCAGGCTGTGCCCCAGCTGCCCTGCTGCAACACACCCTGTCCCTCTGCACATCCGAACTGCAGGCGAGGCAAGCTGGGAACAGGACGGAGGGGCGGTGCTTCAGGGAAACAGTCCTCCAGCCAAGGCAGAGAGCGGCTGTCTGCCTTTGGTCTGTCCACGAGTAGGCAACCAAGGCTCAGGACCATTTATTTCCAGAATTATTGCTGGCTTGTTGAACAAAAGCTCTGTTTCAAATATCCTACCACTATTTCTTATGTTTGAAAAATGCTAAAGACCTGTTTCTGGAGGATTAGCGATATGTTAATGTCTCTGTAGAAAGAATTAAGTCTGTACACTCACGGGATGTCTATACAAACTACTGAAGGGAAGAATTCCAAAAGGGGAAGAGCCTTAGGCTAAATTTGAAAAGATATTTAAATGCCATAACTAGTTTTCCTTGATGATTGTTAGTGGATCACAGAAGATAATAAAACAGAGCTGAAGTTCAATTTAAATGGTAGAGAAATGGGAAATTCTGTTGGCCTGGAACTCATTGATTTGATGATAACCTGAGACCCGTTGGAAGTAAGAGTTGAGATGGCAACAGATAAACCAGTCTAATCTCCGGAAGAGCCTCTGAGAAATACACCCTCTGACAGATGAATCAGGGCTCAGGACAAGCTGTGGTAGACAATGTGGAAGTTGCAGCAGCCTCATGAAGGGGAAGGTGAGCACAGCACCAGGAAGAGGAGGAGAAAGCATCACGGGTGGCGACGACAGCAATGCCAGCCGCACTGCGTGTAAGGAGAGACTGAGACTTCTCATGCAGTTTTCATCGTTTTATTTTCCCTCTTTCATGAAGAGGCTACTAACAAGTGGCTCCAACTCCCCTTGGGGGCTGGCGTGCACCCCAGCTGCTGGCCCGGCCCTGGTTTCACCGGCTTCTGGCCACCCTAGCATCGCCGGCGGCGTGGCCGCTTGTGGGCTGAAGAGTCCTGGGAGCAGCTGGCCTTCCTCTTGGGGCGTCGCCGGGGCCCCCCAGGTGAGCAGTCCCTGCCCTGGCCGGCAGCAGAGGGACCTGCCACCGCCTGCCCCAGCTCCTCACGGGGCTCCTCCTGCGCTCTGGGGTCAGGGGCAGGAGTGTACCCCAGGGCGGCGGCAGGGCCAGGGGTGGCCGCGGGGCTGTGCTCCTGCTCCTCGGCAGCCTGGGAGTCCCGGGGCTCCAGCTGCTGCATGAAGCGCCCTCTGCACCGCTCTGCCACGACGGCGACCAGCTGGCGCACAAACGTCACCGTCCGGTGCTGCAGGAAGGTCTGCAGCTCCCACACCAAGGCCTCCTCATCCGGCCCATAGTGGCACAGATGTGCAATGATGTCGGCCTGTGCCAAATCCACCACCCAACAGCACTCCCTGTACATCTCCAGGAGCTGCTGCCTCAGCCAGGGCATCAGGGGCTCCAGGATCTCCCTGCTGTGCCGGAAAGAGCCCGCCCAGACACGGGGCAGAAAGCCACCCACGGGCACTGGGGCCACAGCCGGCTGCTCGTCCTGGTGGCTGGCAACTGATGGACGGGAGGGGCGCCGCCCGAAAGTCATCTCCAGACAATCTTCCTCTGACCGCACAGAGTAGATGATGGACTGGACAGTCTGCCTGCAAAGGGGGCACGACGCTTTCCTCTTGGCCCACCGCACAATGCAGCCCAGGCAGAACTGGGGGTCACAGAAGCGGCGCCGTCTCGGGTCTCGCCGCAGATGGGGCAGCTCCACTCGCTCTCTTCAGCCATGTTGGCTTGTTGCAGCAGGCTGGGGAGAGCTGAGGACAAGGAGCTGCTCCCCCTCACTGGCATCACACGCTGCAAAATGGAGACAGGCCCCGGTCACTCACTGTCCCGGTGAGGGGAGGAAGAAATGCCCAGGCCCCTGGTGAAGGACACCGTCTGGCTCCCTGAGCCCCTTCGCCCACCCCGGGGGGACGCTCCCCCGCACAGCTCACCTCCGCTGCCGCGAGCACGCCCGTTGGTGCCCGGCTGCCTGACCCAGGCAGGGCCGGGGAAACACAGAGGATGGCTCCGGGACGGGCACCGAGAGCTGCTGACAGCAGCCCCCAAAGCACCACCCAGCACCCGGAGCAGCCTCACTCGACCTTCCAGACCTCGCAGACACACTCGGCAGGAGTCCAGGCAGGAGCCAGACTGGGCCGGGCGCAGGCAGAGCCTGCAGGGAGGGACGTGAGGTCACATTCCATAGCTTGCTGACGTCACAGACCACCACACGGTGACGTGACAGTGGGCCGCCTGTCTCCATGGCGCTTGCCCGTGTCGGGGCCTGGCTGGCACCGGCACTTGTGCAGATGGAAAGTGTTCCCCTATTCCTTGAACGCAGAAATTAGCCACTCTTCTATGGCTTGTACCTGTTCCATTGCAAGCACGAGTTGTCTAGAGAAGACATAGCTGAAGCCCGGCAGATGAGAAGGAGCCATCAGTAATCCATGTCAGGAAGCTCGAAAGCAGAGGCACAGTTTGCACAGAAAATGCCCTGGTTATGGCAGAAACACAGTTCTCACTGTCAGAGATTTGTGGAGTGGGAAACTGAAGCCCAAAAAGGGTTTCTCTGCGTTCCTTTCCGTAGTCATCACGTACTGCTTAAGTTAAATTTAAATGGCAGTACAATGGAAAATTCTGTTTGCCTGGAATTCCTCCATTTGATAAGCTGAGAGCCACATTGGAAGTAAGACTTGAGATGGCAATAGCTGGAATAGTAAAATCTCCTGAAAAACCTGTGAGAAATCGACTCTGACGAGTCGGGGCTTCAGGGGAAGCTCTGATGGACAATGTGGAAGTTTCAGAGCTGTTTGTAAGAGGGTTTAGCACCAATTATAGAAGAATACTTTTTTAAAAAATGGTGGATTTAAAAGGATTATTGGATTTGCAAAGTTATGCCAAGGTTTGAGAAACAGTTAAAGCCTGGCTTTAACACCCTGCTTTGTGCATTTCCAAACTCTGGCCCGTGGATCACACCACCCACTTCCAGCTTGCAGAGGGAGAGATCCTGGTGCTCCTTTTTGGGGTAACACTGGCTGTGAAACCAGTGCTGGCACCTGTGAGATCTGAAACCTTGCCACGGTACCGCATTCAATTAACAGATTAAAGTCTTTGTTTTACCAGGCAGCAACGTTTCGGCTTACCATTTCCCCCACACCTCGAATTAACCCCCTCCAGAATTTGCTCTGCTTTCCTGCATTTTCTGCGTTGGTCACGATTTGCTCCTGTCCCAGAGCAGGCAGAAACACCCTGCAGAGACACAGTCCCGGTGTTGTGAGCTAACGGCATGCCAGCCGGGCCAGGAACGTTTGGATAACAGATTTCCCCGAACGGCCCGAGCCTCCGCTCCCTTCCTCCCCACGCGCTGCCCTCTGACCCACGCTCGCTGCTGCCGCGTCTCCCACACATGGCACTTGCCTCACCTCAGCCACCTACGGCCGATTCGGCTTTCCCGTGTGGGCCTAAACGCAGCGCGCAGAGTAATGAGGTGAAGGACAGCACGAGTGTGTGCACCTGGAGTCGTGTGCCACAGCAGCTCTGAGCTGATATGCCAGCAGATGTCACAGCCCCCCTAACATTCTTGGTCATTCCCAGGATTTTCCTCCAACTTCTCCTTCCTTTAGCTTCCAATTTCTTTGCTCTTAGAAAAACACTTTGTACAGCGTAACCAGAGCTCATGACTAGTTTTTCCTTTATTCGATCTATATCACTCTACAGGAGATCAACCCTGACTTCTGAGCTCTCCTCACCTTTGTGAAGACCCACGGTAAGAACGTTGCTGTCTGAACAGGGAAAAGTGCTCCAAAATGACACATCCTTTGCACTGCTGTGAAAGAGTTGGGTTCAGTCAGAGCATTTGCGAGCGCCAAATGACACTGCAGTATAGAAAATGTCCTTCTAGGTAATAAGGAAATAATAGAATAGTCTGCTAAAAGGACAGACATAAATGCTGAGAGCAGCCGTTATCAGTAAGACACAAGGAGAAGCTTGTGTGCAGAGAAGCAAAAGATTATTGTGTTTGTTGAGAGCAAAAGAACATTGAACCAGGCAAAGGTAGCAAAGAACTAGGAAATTAATGAAGAATTCAAGAAAATTTTACATTGTACTTTGGGTTTTTATCTTTAAATTTAATTCCCTTTCATCTTTTTTTTTTTTTTTTCTTTTTATCCAAGGCAGTGAATTCCTGGCCCCGTACAGACTCCAGGGTTAACAGACTGAAATACCTGCTCTTCCTGCCTGCATGACAGCAAGATCCAGTTTAAGGCTGGGAGGAAGGAGAGGGACTCTTCACTGACTCCTCTCCATGAAAAAAGGGTATAATATTCTCCAAAAGATGGTAGATAGCACAGTATTTTCAAAACAAGCCAGTATGCCTATTATTAATGGAATCAGCAAACCTGCTTAGATTTTTTTTTTTTTTTACTCAAGGGGATTCATTTGCAATGTCCACATCGGTGACTGTTCCCTTAGCACATTACAGATCTTTCTGTGAAAACTTAAGCCATCAGATTCTCTTTTCTGTTTCTCACAGAAAGACAGTGTTCTGCATAACATACAATAAAATCCACTATTGGAAGAAGGTGCTTTTCTTTTTCATCTAGCTGAGATTTATTTCCTTGCAGCCTCCTAGCCCAAGGAAAATGATCATCTCCAGGCCATGCAATCCAATTTAAAAATGTCTTCTCATGTTTTGAAACTGTGCATGAGAAACGATTCTCATGTTCATTAGAAGTATTGCAGATGGAGCTGGAACAATAATGTTTTTAAGGGCTTCATAGAAAGAGCTCTTTTAGCAGTTCAGAAGCTTCGCTTTCCAAAATGTCTGTACCAGGTTATCTTATGTCCTGAAGCAGTGGAGCACCATTTCCCCCTAAGCTGCTGCCTCTTCCTACCACTGTGCCCATTTGGAGCTCCTTCAGAGTATCCGTTGACTTACAAGGCACGACCAGAGAGCACTGAAAAAACCCATCCTGGGTTTCAATGGAAAGTTTCCATCAACACATTCTTTCTATTCTGGAACCTTCCTGAACAACCCAACAGTACAAAGAGACTGAAGTTTCTGCTAGTCTGCTACAAATCTCATTGTCTTTTCATCAGAATTAAGTTTCTTATCACATTTTCCAACTTTTGTCTTTCCTTTCCTGTACCATCCAGAGCCATCTGAAAACCACGGATGATCCTTTCAAGTCAGGATCCAGCTTGTTCACCCCTGTTACAGAGTTGCATTTTTTTTTTTTTTTTAGTTAGGTTAGATTAACTAAAGAGTATGTTTAGTACTTCTAATCCCGCATCCTGTTGAAGGTTAACATGCTGTAGTTGATGCCATAAGTGAAAATAATCAATAATCCTATTCTACTCCCTGTTTAACGGCACGGAAACCCTGCTCCGAGATGAATGTGGTATGTATCTGGCCACTCAAAGGTCATGTTTTTGTGTGCAGTTTTGTGTAATATTAAGCACGTGTCTTTTATTTCTTTTTTTTTTTTTTCCCCAGGTTTACCCTAATTTCCAAAAAAAGAGACTTGTGCTTCCCTTGAGTTAGGTATATTCACACAAAGAGCAGAAGGAATTTTCCACCTAAAAGGTACTACAGTCTGAAAAAAGCCACAGGGGCAGTTAAGAAAATCCCTTTTGAGGCAAAAACCTGCTGAATTAGTCCTACAGGAACATGCACAACAAAACTAAAATAAGAAAAAGAGAAAATAAAAATCGTTTAGGAAAGTCCAATGCCCAGACTTCAGGTGAGCAGGGTTGGGCTTAGGCAGGGGGGGCAGGCAGGTGGGATCCATGGCAGGCCGCTCTGGAAGGTGCAGGAGCTGAGGAGAGCTGGCAGACCATTAAGGAGAGCATCATCCAGGCAGAAGAAGGGTCCAGCCTGCTGGGAAGGCAGACAAGCAGGTTTGTTAGGACTTGGCTAAAAGGGACATCGTGGCAGAACTGCAATGCAAACATGCAGCCCATGGGGGAGGGAGCAGGGACAGAGCGTGAAGGAAGAACTTAGAAAAGTTGCCTGGGCGTGTAGGGCTGGTGTCATTCAAGCCAAAGCTCAGCTGGAGCTAAGAGGTTCAAGGGATGTCAAGGGCAACATGAAGAGCTTCTACAGCTACATCAGCAATAAAAGGGTAAACAAGGAAAATGTGGGTGCACTGCTGAAAGGGCTGGTGATTAGTGACAGCAGACACAGGTGGGGCTGTGACTGAACAAGGTCCAAGGAAGGAGAAGGATCAGCAGTGGCTGCGGGCTGAGTCAAGGGTCACTTGTGAGAACTCGACCCAGACAAGTTGATGTGTCCCAACAGGCCATACCCAGTGCGCTGGGATCTGGCTAGTGTCCTGTAATGATGCTCTCCATCGTCTTTGAAAGGTCATGGAGGTTGGGGCAGATTGTCAAGGGCCGGAAAAGGGCTGTTAATTGCACACAGCTGCCTTCAGCAAAGGCCAAAGGGATGGTCCAGAGAACTGGGGGCTGGAGAAGAGTCCTCTGCTTCTCACACGTCAGGCTGCATCTGAGGGCTGTGTCCTGTCTGGGGCCCCAGGCAGAAGGTACATTGATAAAGGAGTCGAGGGGAGGCCACCGGGCCCATGGGGCTGGAACACTCGCCCTGCGAGGAGGGGCTGCAGGGCTGGGGCTGGGTCTGCCTGGAGCACAGACGGCATCAGGACAACGAGCAGGAGAACGGACCAAGGAGGCAGGGACAGGCTCCTTGCAGAGGTGCCTGGTGGGACGCTGTGGTCCAAGCGGTGACGGGGTCTGACAATGTGTTATGAAATGAAGATTTCCTGAGGCAGGAGGAGAGAGGAGCACCAACGCACCCACATGGCCACTCACCCCAACCCTGACAGCAAAGCCATCATAAGCGATTCCACGGCGCCGGGGGACACTTGGTGTCTGGGTCCTCCGGCAGCCACAGCCAGTCATGCGAATGCTGTTTGAATGGCATCGTCTGGAGAGAAAGAAGAACTTTCTGGCCATGGAGACAGCCCAGGCAGTGGAGCAGATTGCCCAGAAATGTTGTATCATCTCCATCTTTGGAGGTTTTCGAGCACCAGCTGGAAAAAGCCCTGAGCGTCCCCGTCTGATCTCACTGCTGACCCTGCTTTGGGCAGCAGATTGTACTTGAGACCTCCTGAGATCGCTTCCAGCCTGAATTATCCCTGTGATCCTAAGAGGAAATGCTCTTCCCCATGCACAAGAGGGAAACGCAAAGGATATATGAGAAGGAACATGGCTGGCAGTGCCCACACTGCACGTGAACATCCATGTTTCTGATATTTCCTTTGTTCTGGATACATCTGTTAAGAACAAAGGTCACTGCAAAGGTTTACACGTATTTCCTGTCCCCCAGCAGAGAGGGGTCGATTCTAATGAGCTGACCAAGCAAATACAGAGCTGAAGTCCATAGAAAAAGGAGCAAATCTCTGAAAAATGGCCATGCAATTATTTAATAATAATGAGCTTAGGTAAATGCAAAATGTATTACAAGTAAGGAAAAGTTTAGGTTCTAGGGTAGGCTGGACTGTTTGTAAGAAACCTCTGCTTCACCGACGGAAACTCACCCACCCCAAACAGTCACTGAGTCAACGTAGATGACACAGAATTACAAGTGACATTCTTTTTCAAATGAAAGCTCTGTATTTTCCTATTTTAAGTAAAATATTTTGAAAGGATTAATATGGCAGTTTGCATTTTCCTACAGTATTTTCATTATAATATCTCTACACTGCATTGAAAGTTTACCATTCTTTTGAAACTGAACAGAATATTTTGCTGAAGCTATGACAGGTAATTGAATTAAATTCTTTTTTTTCTTTTTTTTTTTTTTTTCTATTTGTTTTAGCACAGGCAAGAAGTGGAAAGACTGAAAATTGTACTCTAGTGAGAGGCCCATCTTGAAACATTTTCTGCTTTCTTAAGGAGCCAGGGTTTGTTTCCTGAGAACTGATCTCAGTCTTGCAAATGAAGAAACAGGACTGAGCAGCAACATCACTGAGCAATACAGTCCAATAGTAGCAGCAGTAACATGTAACTTCCTCAGTATTCAGCCTTGCTGCTAATTACTCGTTTAGAATGGCACGAAAAATATCTGCTACTGGTGAAAACATGGACCAGCTCGAACAATCTAATTCTGCCTCCAGAGCGAGCTGGAAGGCCGTGGTCAGGAGCCGACCCCCTCGGGATTGCCTGGTCATATGTCTCATCTCAGAATCTGCTGCCTTCAGTAAAACCACACGTATGATGATAGTGGTGCTCTGTTCATTTTATTCCATAAAATACAATATAGTTCCAATGTAACTTTTCAATAAAAGCCCCAGTAATTTAGAGGCTTGATCTCATTTCAAAAGCGACTAGGCCCACTTCTGTCCCCCAGTACCTTATTTTAACTGGATTTGGTGCCTTTAGCTCTCCAGCTGTCCTAACAGCATGGCTCTGAGCTTTTGGCCTGTTGCATACAAATGAAGTTTAAGCTCAAAGTCACTTCTCACTTTAGACAATTCTGCAGAAATATTTCAACTTTGAAGTTCATAAATGACAATAATCACTTCACAGAGATTTATTCTGAACAAGTGTTACTTGAGTTTTTCAAGCATATCTAATAACTGCAAAGTGTAAAATCATACATCATGATTCACAGTTGAATACCTCGATGTTTTCAAGACTTCAGGTCAGTTTTCAATTCAAAGCTGTGGCTCGTTTATATAGTAAATTTTCAACAGGTATCACAAGTCCACAAGTCACATGCACCAACAGCTTAAATAAATCTTCTGTGGGATCACAATGAATGTGATGGAAACACAACGGTAATTTGACCTGCAAATGGGTAGGAGAGGAATCAAAGAAATACACGTCGTTCCCTAGGAAGGCATAAGTGCTTCAGGGAGCTGAGCCACAATAGGAGCCTGCTCAAACACTCAGCACATGAGGCAACATGGAGTGTTTCTGTATTTGGGGAAGTGCACTGATTTTTTTCTCGTAGTGGCTGTGATAGAGCTGTACATCATGGGTGTTTGTGATGTTCATAACAATAATACTGTGTTATAACAGAGCATGTAATGCAGTAATAAATGTCCTTTAGGATGTGAACCAAAGCCCAATAAATTCATGAAGCAGACGAGATTTCCAGCCACTAACTGCAGACCTTGAACTTTAATCAGAATCACAACACAGGTTTCTGTGGAATGCTGGAAAACAATGGACATATTGTGAGCGATCCAGACCGAGGGGCCTCACTGTAACAACAGGCTGCAGCTGTGTTGAAGGACACTTGCAAGGCCAAGGAAGATTAAACAGCATGCTTAGCCAAAAGATAAAGAAGTTGGACTGTCGAAAACAGGATGCCTACCTAGTGGGTGAGCAGCGCGTGGACACCACACCGGGACCAATCATAGAGGGCAAAAGGGCGCGTGAACAAGTAGCTTTAGCCTATTAGCAATAAGATCACGGCGCGTGAAGCTTGTGATAGTGTATAAATTCCTGTGTATCCTTTAATAAAGTGGCATCAACTTGATCACATTGGTCATATAAGTTGTGTCCGGGACTTCCGCGTCAGCAAGTGGCGCCCGAACAGGGACCTGAAAGAGCCTCACCGAAACTACGTGGGACTTGAATACCGGGGAGTCGGGACTCTCTCGTCGGTGCTCGCCCAAGCAAGAGAAGACGGTCCGGAGGGGGCGGAAGCAGCCGTATCAGGCGCTGGCCCAGTGCCTGGGAAGACGCGTGCGCAATTGTTGGGAATCTCGCCCTGATCAGGTGAGTGGCTGGGGAGGAGATGGGGTCCACGCTAAGCAAAGAAGAAGCGGCAGTGGTTAAGCTCCTCCAACATATGCTCTCTAAGAGAGGATTATTTTATGATGAGGGAAACCTGAGGAGGGTACTGTTGTGGGCTCGGCAGCACGGATTAATCCCCTCAGTGACCGCAGCCTTTGAAGTAGCTACTTGGGAAAATATCGGCGCGGCACTGTGGGACGACATTAGCTCAGGCTCTAAAGACAGTAGGAAACTCTCCACCGTGTGAAGATTGATCCTAGAGACTCTGACAGAACTGAAAGCAGAACGGCAGCCCACCGCCTCTGCTTTCGCTGCCTTGTCAGCAGAGGCAGAAAGCGCTAGCGCTAGAGGATTCTGCTACTGCTATGACATTCACGGGATCCCTGTTCCCCAAGGCAGCTCCTAAAAGGAGGGACGGGGACGCTTCATGAGCAGCACCCGTGCGGCAGGAAAATCAAGAGCAAAAATCAACAGATTTACTACAGCTTGAGTCCCCCCTCTCAAGCTCAAAGGAACAATCCCTGGAGCGCACCACCCCGCCCCGCTCCCGCCGCCGCCTCCCACCCAACCCCGCGCCCGCCACCGCCGCCGCCTCACCAGAGGAAGGCGTTGACGCACCCCTGCCCCCGTCCTCGCCTCTGTCACCCCGATCGGTGCATGGACAATCTCGTTATGGTTTACAAGATCAACACTTGCGAGAACTAATGAGACAACTAGAGCAACTTGAAATGCGAATGAAGGAATCAGCTCAGCCTATTCCTACGGCACTGCCGCCACCCCCTCTTCCTATTAACCCTTTTTTTCACGACACTGAGGGGGGAGTGGTCAGGGGGAAACAGTGGCGATCGGGCCGCTGCCATCATCGGCTCAATTGGGAGGGGGGGCACTGGGAGGCGCAGGTGGTAATGGTAATCCAGCACACCGATGTCGGGGAGTTACTCGGGATGCAATAATAGAGGGGCAGTTTAACGAGCTTGGACCAATGGTGTTTCCAGTAATAGTAACCCCACAAGGTAATGAGTGGGAGGCCTGCGATTGGAAAATGATTAAACAGGCAAAATTAGCAGTAACACAATATGGGTTAAAATCACCATATACTAATTCAGTAATTCAGCATATTTTTACAGCACATTTATTAACTCCGTGTGACGTGCACATGATTATACAAACCTTACTAACAGCTTCCCAACAATTGCAAATTTTTCAATGTTGGCAAGTGGCCTGCGAGGCTGCGGCAGCCACACCCTGTCAGCAAGGAGACCCTCTATATGGGGTGCAAGCTCAAATGCTGATGGGCACAGACCCTTTTGCTAGCCCAGACTGGCAAACAGGGTTTCAACCAGAAGTGTTACGCTTAACCCCAAAATTAGCCCTAAAACCGATTTTAGCCGTCCACGATGAAAAAGCAGCACCAGTATTTACAGGAATAAGACAGGGACCCACGGAGCCCTATCCAAAATTTATTGATAGACTACATGATGCTATTAATGCTAATCCTGACTTAAATGATGAAATGAAAGTTAAATTTCTTGATATGCTTGCTTACGATAATGCTAATGAGAAAACTAAGGAAGTCTTAAGTCTCTTACCCGCCTGTGGCCGAGCCCGGCACCGCGCTCTCACACCCCACCCCACTCCACCCCCCCGCCAAAAGCGACAGCTTTTACAGAAGCTGCTGACAGTGGGATGCAGCGCCCCTTGTCTGCCAACACCACATAACCAATAAGCAATGGCTTTATACATTCTTAACAGTGTTTTGATGTTTGTAGTGTTTGTCATTTTATGTTGTGTGAGTAATAAGTGTAAGAGGCCTCTTTGTGTGATTGTTCTGCGTGTGTGAGACGCAGCCCAGCTGCAGCTGCGGAGTGCGGAGTTCTCTGACAGAGCACCTTAGTGCCCGCCTGCTGGGTCACTGGTGCTGCCTGTTTGTTCGGGCTCAGTGTTTTAAGTGTCATAGGTGAAATATCTCCTCTAGCAGGAGGCAGTAATTCTGTATTAATTGTTGTCTTGAATTTAGGTGCATGCTCTGCGAGGAGAGTGCACCCTTGTACCATCTGCCTGAGGGGGATATTGTCAGAAGATCATCTACAACCTTACAGGGGTTGCTCATTTTACCAGGGGTCATAGATGCCAATTATGAAGGGGAAATCAGAATTATGGCCTGGACCCCTGTATCTCCATGTTCAGTAACAAAAGCGTCAAAAATTGCTCAGCTTGTTTATTTTACTGCGGCTCCCCCTAATAGTATGCCGAGAAGCTGGGGTGACTCAGGATTTGGATCAGCACATACTTCTCAAGTATTTTGAGCTCAGACACTGAGACAAAGTTGACCTCTGGTAAAATGTACCCTCACTAAAGCAGAAGAATCTGTTGAACTGACAGGCATTTTACACACTGGTGAGGATGTGACCATAATATCTGTGAGCAGATTGGCCGTTGGCTCGGGTAACTCGAATGCTTTTCGGGGTTGGTGGTCATGCTGTAACATTTCAAAGCAAAGATCTCATTCATGTAAGGGGCCCAGAAAACTGGGTAGCAACTATTCATCCATTTATATTGGAAACCCCTATTACATCATGGGGTCGTGACTGTATGGCTCGATGGGGAACTCAAATTGGATCAAATTTGTCTTAATTGCCACTGCAGCACAGCCCACCCTGAAACCCACCCTGAAACTAACCTGGAAAACAGAATCACCTGTGTGGGTGGGTCAGTGGCCCTTGCCAATGGAAAAGTTGTGCCACCTTAATGATTTAGTTCAGGAACAGTTAAGTACGGGACATCTCGTACCTACCACCAGTCCTTGGAGCTCCCCGGTGTTCCAAGGAAAAGTGGTAAATGGTGACTTTTACATGATCTCCAACACATTAATGATGCCATGGAGGATATGGGTACGTTACAGTCAGGAATGCCCTCCCCAACAATGATTCCCCGAAACTGGCATCTTGTAATAATTGATCTAAAGGATTGATTTTTTTACCATTCCTTTGTATCCGGATGATGCACCTAAATTTGTCTTTTTTGTTCCCAGTATTAATGTTAG
Source organism: Strix aluco (assembly GCF_031877795.1). NCBI lineage: Eukaryota > Metazoa > Chordata > Aves > Strigiformes > Strigidae > Strix > Strix aluco. Next base: position 22,453,541 of record NC_133943.1, read on the forward strand.
TGAACCTACAAGATGGTACCACTGGGTTGTTTTACCATAAGGCATAAAAAAGTCCCACGATGTGTCAGTGGTTTGTTGCAAAGGCTTTGAGCCCTGTTAGAATGCAGGTCTCTCAGGCTGTTCTATATCATTATATGGATGACATCCTCATAGCAGCAGAAACACAGGAGATCATGGAAAAGGTTCTTGCTTTAACCAAAGACTCAGTATCTCAAATGGGGTGACAAATAGCACCTGAAAAGGTACAGAGATCATCACCATGACAGTACCTGGGGTGGAGAATTTGTGAACAGACCATTGTCCCGCAACAGGTTAAACTTAAAACTGATGTTAAGACTTTAAATGATTGGCAGAAAGTGTTGTGAGCCATAAATTGGATACGGCCATTGTTGGGCCTAACTAATGATGATCTGCATAGCTTGTTTGCAATTTTGCGAGGAAATCCTTCACTGACATCACCCAGAGTACTTACAGAGAAAGCGAAACAAGATCTCCACCGTGCGGCTAACGCCATCTCAGAAAGACAAGCATCACGATGTGTGCCCGGCCATCCATATCAACTGATACTATTTAACCCTCCAGGGCAGCCCTATGCTCTGCTGTTTCAGTGGGATGAAGCACTTAGTGACCCTCTTGTTATTATTGAATGGATTCTTCTTTTGCCACACCAAATGCACAAGACAGTCACTACTTGTCCAGAAAGTTTTGCCAAACTGATCATGAAAGGTAGGCAGCGCCTACTATTGCTTTCTGGTCAGGAGCCTGTGTGTATCATTGTTTCGGTTACTATGCACATGTTACAGTGGCTAATACAAATGTCTTCGAGCAAGCTCGGCTTTCATATGCATTTTTCCACGAAAACGCCAGGGCAATACAAAACCAGTTTTTTTTATCAAGGCATCAGGCTAAAGACATCATTGCCGCTTACCCTGAATACCAGGACTCCCTCTCTTCAACAGCTAGTGGTGTCAACCCTCGGGGACTCACCTCCTTGGAATTATGGCAATCTGACGTCACTCACTTTGCTGCATTTGGAATGTTAAAATATGTACATGTGTCTGTTGATACCTTTTCTGGAGCAGTGTTTGCATCCTGCCATACAGTGGGGAGTCAAGCATCTGACCGGCATTCCCCACTCACCGACCGGACAGGCCATTGAGGAGCGTACGCATGGCACGCTAAAGCGTCTGTCACAACAACAAAAAGGGGGAGATGGAGGGTATCAATCTACACCTCACGAAAGGCTAAATAAGGCATTATATGTCATGAACTTTTTAAACATTTCCCCTGTCTCACAGGTGCCATCAATATTGCGTCACTTCTCGTCACAGATACCAGATCAACAAGAAGTCCAGGGCAATGCTCAAGTGTTAGCAAAAAACCTGGAAAGTGTAACTGGGAAGGACAAGATCCTTTAATAACCTGGGGAAGAGGTTATGTTGTGTCTCCACAGGTCACGGTCCCTGGTGGTTACCGGCAAGGTGTGTGCAACCATACCTGAGGCATGAAGGCACCTTTTGGTGGACACCCAGGAGCCGGCTGTGGATGCCCCTGTGCTGACAGTTTGCGGTCTCTTCAACTGATCATTTAAGCAGAATGTATGGGTAATGCTTGCTACTGCAACGGGACAAAATACACTATCTCTGTCCTTAATCACACTACGGTTGCCAACTCTTTTAAGAGAAAATGTTAACAGTAATTGCAACTCCTTAATGAAATATATAGGCTTACTAGTCACTAGTGAAAGATGTAGCTTAGACAAAATGTAGTTATTAATAAGGATGAAATGCTGTAAGAATGTGTGTATTCAACTTTCTTTGTTTAGCAATATTAAGAGTTAAGAACTCAAGTGTTTAGCCTTATTAGAAACTCCCTTGGTTCTCCCCCCTGAGTGGTGGCCAGGCTCTGGGTGGAACCCAACAGGAGGATGAAATCAGATGTTTCCGCTCAAAGAAAATTGACAGTTATTTTGGCCTGTTGATTCAGAGGCTGGACCTGCTTGCAGCGACTCTGGATGCCTCACCTACGGATGGACGCATCGCATAGGATTTCCGGTTTGTGAGGAAGGGTACTCTAAATTCTCGCTGCATCCAGGGTTCCCCAGCAATTGCGGATCTGAATATTAGTACCCCTTTACTAAGTGTGCTATTCTGTATTTTCCTTATTTTGTAACAGTCATATGCTTTATGGCAGTGATGAGAGTGCTTGTGTGAAGAAGACGTGTGCTGAATCTGATTTTGTGTGCATCAGTGGTCAGTGTGTGCCTAACAGATGGCAGCGTGCTGGGGATCTGGACTGCGAGGATGGGTCTGACGAGAGTGCTGAACTGTGCCGTATGAGAACATGTCGAGTAAATGAAATCAGCTGTGGTCCTCAGTCAACCCAGTGTATCCCAGTGTCCTGGAAATGTGATGGTGAAAAAGACTGTCCTACTCTTTTCAACTAGTAACTGTAACTGCTGTATTATTTTTAGCCTTTTGTAGAATTGTTTTGGGTATACTGTGTTTTTTGAAGCTTGTCTAAACCTGAATTGATAAAGCTCTGAAACAAGTCTTGCAAGTGCAGCTATAAAACAAAGAAGGGGGAGATGTGGGAGGCATTGGCCTGTCAACCCTGCACAGCCTCTAAATCAACAGCTAGGCTTTGATGAGAAACAGGCCTTGGGAGAAAGATCAGAAACTGCTGAGTTGTGCCAAGGGGGCAGGGAAAAACAACAGACAGCTGCAACACTGAGCTGTGGGAAAGTACTGAACTGTGAGAAGTTAGTGCCGCGTGAACAGCGCGTGAACGAGAGGGTGATTGGTCTGCACAGCCCGTGTTAGAGTGGTCTGATGCTGATAGGAGAAAAGGTTGATAGCTGTCTAATTGCTGATTTGCTAATTATGAAGTAAGAGCTTTGGCGAGAGCATAAGTATATACTACTGGAAAAATAAACGACTTTGCTTGATATAACTCTCATAGAGTTGTGCAAGTCCAATATCCTCCTGCAACAACCATCCAGCATCACACAATGCACCATCAACCATGCACCATCCACCATCCCACAATCCACCATCCAGCATCCACCATCCTCCTTCCCACAATCCAATATCCGCCATCCACCATCCAACTTCCCACAATCCACCATCAACCAACCACCTTCACACCATCAACCATCCATCATCCCACAATCCACCATCCAGCATCCTCCATCCACCATCCCCATCCACCCTCCACCATCCCACTATCCACTATCCACCATCTACCATCCACCTTCCCACCATTCACCACCCACATTCCAGCTATCCACCCTCCACCATCCCACAATCCAACATCCACTATCCACCATCCCACAATCCAACCTCCACCATCCGCCATCTTCCCACCATCCAACATCCACAATGTCTCAATTCACCATCTACCATCCACATTCTCACTATTAACCATCCACCATCCCACAATCCACCATCCACCTCCTACCATCAACCTTCCCACCACACACCATCCACTTTCTCAACATCCACTATCCACCATCCAAAATTCACCATCCACCTTCCCACTATCCACCATCACCCATCCACCCCCCAAGGTCCCAGAGTCTACCATCCACCACCCAACATTCACGATCACGCAATACACCATCCAACTTCCCACCATCCATCATCGTCCTTCCCACAATACACCATCCACCATCCCACAATCAACCATCCTCCCTCCAACCATCCACCAGACACCATCCACCATCTACCATCCCACAATCCACGATCCACAATCCACCATCCACCATCCACCTTCCCACCATCCACCATCCACGTTCCAACCATCCACCATCCCACAATCCACCATCCATCATGCCACAATCCACCCTCCACCAACAACCATCTTCATTCCAACCATCCACCTTCCCACCATCCACCATCAACCATCTACCATCTCACAGTTCGCCATCTACCATCCACATTCTCATAGTCCACCATCCACCATCCCACAGTCCACCATCTACCATCCAAAATCCACAATCCACCATCCAACATCCCACCTTCCAACCATCCACCATCCCACAATCCACCCTCCCCCATCCACCATATTCATTCCAACCATCCACCTTCCCACCATCCATCTCACAATTCACCATCTACCATCCACATTCTCACAACCATCCACCATCCACTATCCCACAGTCTACCATCCACCATCAATCATAAACCTTCCCAACATCCACAATCCACCATTCCGCAATCCTCCATCCACCATCCACCATCCCACCATCCACTATACACCATCCTCAATCCAACCATCCACCATCAACAATCCACCATCGACCTTCCCACTATCCACCAACTATCCATCATCCACCATCCACAATGCACCATCCACGATCAACCATCCACCATGTACCTTCCCACCATCAACCATCCCACAATCCACCATCCACTATCCAACTTCCCACCATCCACCATCCCACAATCCACCGTCCACCATTCAGCATCACACAATGCACCACCATGCCACCATCTACCATCCACCCTCCTCCATCCCACAATCCACCATCCCACAATCCACAATCCACCATTGACTATGAAATTCCCCACCATCCGCCATCCACCATGCACCATCCACCATGCACCACCATCAACCATCCACTATCCACTATCCACCAACACCATACACCATCCCACAATCTACCATCCACAATCCACAATCCACCATGCATCTTCCCACCATCAACCATCCCACAATCCACCATCCATCATCCACCTTCTCACTCTCCACCATCCACCACCCACCATCCCACAGTCCACCATCCAGCATCCACCATCCTCCTTCCCACCATCCAGCATCCACCATGCACCATCCTGCAACACAGCATCCACCATCCACCTTCCACGATCCCACTTTCCACCATCCACCTTCCCAACATCCACCATTCACCATCTCACAGTCTAACACCCAACATCCAACATTCACTATCACACAATCCACCATCCACCTTCCTACCATCCACCATCCAACTTCCCACCATCAACCATTCCACCATCCACCATCCTCAACCCAACCATCCACAATCAACCTGTGACCATGCAGGGAGAAAAGGAGAGTTTACCGCTTTTGGAAGAAGGGGCTAGTGTATCACAGTGATTAAAAAATGCGGTGAGGTTATGCAGGGCGGAAATCAGGAGGTCTAAATTCCAGCTGGAAATTAATCTGGCTTCAGCAATCAAGGACAACAAGAAATGTTTCTGTAAGTATGTGAGCAGCAAAAGAAAGTCCAGTGAGAGCCTCCATCCCCTACTAGACGCAGGAGGAAACATGGTAACAAGTGATTAGGAAAAGGCTGAGGTGCTTAATGCCTTCTTTGCCTCAGTCTTTAATAACAAGACTAGTTATATTGAGGGAATCCAGCCCCCTCAGCCAGAAGACAGAGACTGGGAGAACAACCCCCCCGCAATCCAGGAGACAGTCAGTGACCTACTGCATCACATAGACACACACAAGTCTACGGGACCAGACGGGATACACCCGAGGGTGCTGAAGGAGCTGGCTGGGGCGCTCACCAAGCCACTTTCCATCATCTACCAGCAGTCTTGGTGGACTGGGGAGGTCCCAACAGATTGGAAACTGGCCAATGTGACACCCATCTATAAGAAGGGTCGGAAGGATGATCTGGGAAATTACAGGCCTGTCAGCTTGACTTCGGTGCCCAGGAAGCTGATGGAGCAGCTCATCCTGAGTACCATCACACAACACATGCGGGACAACCAGACAATCAGGCCCAGTCAGCGGGTTTATGAAAGGCAGGTCCTGCTTGACAAACCTCATCTTCTGCTACGACAGTAAGCAGGAGACTTTAGTAAGGCCTTTGACACTGTTTCCCACAGCATTCTCCTGGTGAAACTGGCTGCTCGCGGATTGGATGGTCACACACTTCGCTGGATAAAAAACTGGCTGAACGGCGGGCCCAAAGAGTTGTGGGGAACGGAGTTAAATCTGGTTGGCGGCCGGTCAGGAGTGGTGCCCCCAAGGACTCGGTTTTGGGGCCACTCCTGTTTCACATCTTTATTGATGATCTAGACGAGGGGATCGAGTGCACCCTCAGTAAATTTGCAGATGACACCCAGTTGGGTGGGAATGTTGATCTGCTCGAGGGTAGGAAGGCTCTGCAGAGAGACCTGGACAGGCTGGAGTGATGGGCTGAGGCCAACTGGAGGAGTTTCAATAAGGCCAAATGCCGGGTGCTGCACTTGGGCCACAACAATCCCCAGCAGCGCTACAGGCTTGGGGAGGAGTGGCTGGAGAGCTGCCAGTCAGAGAGGGACCTGGGAGTGTTGATTGACAGCCGGCTGAACAGGAGCGAGCAGTGTGCCCAGGTGGCCAAGAAGGCCAATGGTATCCTGCCTTGTATCAGAAATAGCGTGGCCAGCAGGGACAGGGAAGGGATCTTACCCCTGGACTTGGCACTGGTGAGGCCCCACCTCAATTTCTGGGTTCAGTTTTGGGCCCCTCACACTAAAAAGGACATTGAATGACTTGAGCGTGTCCAGAGAAGGGCAACGGAGCTGGTGCAGGGTCTGGAGCACAGGTCTGATGGGGAGCAGCTGAGGGAACTGAGGGGGTTTAGTCTGGAGAAGAGGAGGCTGAGGGGAGACCTCATGGCCCTCTACAACTACCTGATTTTCTTCCTCTATCTGCTGTTTTAACAAGCAAATTACTTTCTCCTTTTCTGCTAATTGCTCTTCTTTCTCTGCTAATTGCTCTTCCAGGTTGGAGATTGTTTTCTGCAAAAGTTGTGCCAAATTTTCAAGGGATTCTATGATTTGGTTTTCATGGCTACGCCGCTTAGAGCGGTCTTCAATTGCTGCAACCAGGCTGGCTCCAAGGACTGCGCAGATTATTGCTTTGCCTTTACCTGACCGTAATCTAGCCTCATTATGTATGGAAATCACTCGGTCTGTTACACTCTGTAAATTTGCCCAATTGTCTCGAGCCCACTCTTCCCCGGGCGGGGAGGGTCAAGCTCCATACTTTGCCAAGAGTGCATAGAACGAGTCAAGATTTTTTACTGATGGAGAGTTTTGATAACTATCTTTTTCAGTCATTCTTATTACGAAGGGGCCAAACTCACTTCAGGGAGGTAAAACTTAGTTACACCACAGACGCAACAACTACTGCGTCGCCCTTCTCTTCCCTGAGTGGCTGAAGGGACCAAAATCTACCACAGGGAGGTTAAACTTAGTTGCAGACTTTCTCAGCTTGTCCCTTCAACTTCCCCAGGTAGTCGACCTCATTTATTGAGGGCAGTTCCCCCTTTTGCACTAAGAGATCCTTGCACTTGATCCTGATAGACAGACCCCTCAATTCGAGTTTGGGGTGCAATACACCGAGGCGTGTGTGGTGTGTGGGAATCTCAAATCGCCCCCCTTGCTTTCTGGACACCTCTCACCCTTTCGGGTGTAGGGCCAGGTGCAGCTGGAGCGAAACATTCTCCCCCTGTTACAGACCACACACAGCCTGCACCCCCCTGTCTCTCAGGATCCTGTCCGTGACGCCAGTTTAATGTCACGGTCCACTCAGTGGACTCGTGATGGTTCATTTGCTACAATCTTGAAAGTGCAAAATTAAGGTAACCAACACCAAAGGGGATAACAGTAATCAAACAGTGAAACTTTATTGTGTTGCCTGTGAAGCGGCACGCGATAGTTAGAGATGGGTGAGAGAAAGGAGAAAAGTAAAGTTAAGTTTAGAGAGAGGAGGGAGAGAGGTTATAGCTACCACCGCTGATCTCACGACGTCCTAACGGTCCCGGGTCCAGCTGATGCTGCGTCGTGGTCCTTGGTGGGGAAGCTTCCAATTTTCGTTGTCCAGAAGTCATCTTTTATGCCTAGTAACACACCTTGCTCCACCTCTGCCTCAGGGGTCTCTGCCCTTCTCAGAATTCAATTATCTCTCCGCCCTTCTCGAGCAAGGCCATCGCGCGTGCGCAGGGGGGAGTGTCTGAGGTGTGGTCAGTCTTGGAGGCGGGTAACCTTCAACCAGGAGGTGTGTTTTGGTATTATAATGAAGCAAAGTTCAAGTAAGGTTCATGATTTCTTCATCGATGTTATGGCAACAGTCGCGATCCATCTTTTTTGACAATGGCTATGCAATTATCTCTAACAGCTCTGGCTAGGCCCAGGTACCGAACAATAGCACAGCACTCTTTGTACTGCACGGCTCAGGCACTGAAGAACAGCACTGCACTGCCTGCACCACACGGGTCAGTGCTCAGGAGAACAGCACGGCACTGGCTGTGCCACACAGTTCTGCATTCAGGAGCCTTTGCACCACATTCCACTCCAGGGATCAGCAACTGCGCTCCAAACAGGCCGTTGTCGGGTACCTCACTGTCCATGTCCCTGATGACAATGTTGAGACAATGCTGATCTTCTGACTGACTCTTACACATCCCGGCGCTGGAGTAAACATACCTGCTGTATAACTCTATTCAAGTTGTAGAGTCTGTTTTCCGCAAATCAAGAACAAAGGCTGCAGGGTGACAACACACAGTATCTCTTGGGGCCTGTGCTGTAGCTGAGGACAAACGTCTGGTGACTTTAAGGGCAGGTAAAGGCTTGTTGTAATCCAGAGAGGTGGGGAATCTGCGTCCTGGGAGATATTTCACACTGCTGGACGCATCCCTGCACAATCTGTTTTAACTGTGAAATTGTCCATTTTGTGCGGAGGGGTTGGACCAGAGACATCCAAAGTCTCTTCCTCCTAAATTTTTCCATGTTTTGTCCCTGATCCTGCTGATGGCCCATGCAGTCTGCTTTATGAGGAGTGGAAGGAAGAGAAAAAAGCATTATAAAACACGTAAAATGTGGCAATATTGCTGTCTGCTGCAAGCTCTTCCAGGGAGCAGATGCTAGCTGCCTTTCCTCTTCTAGATTAATTTATTTGACTGGAAAGACAGCTGCTGTTGCTGTGATGTTGCCAGATGAACCTGTATGTAGACTTGGGGCAAGTGGGACTGTCGAGGGGGGAATTTGGGAGGGCAGAGAGCTCATGCTGGCAGCAGCCCCCGCCCTGCCCAGGGACCAAGCAGGGCTCTGGGAGCGATGTGCTGGGGAGGAGATCCTTGTATTGCTTCTTTCCTCAAGAGCAGCTGTTTCAGGCTTACCTGGATTATGACCATAATGAGAGAGGGGTTCTTGTTGGGTGTACATCCCCAGGAGGGGTTGCACTTGATATCTGACCTTTGTTTTCATTTCATACCAGGTGTTTCCAGGCCTTGAAATTTTTCTGTGGGCTCCAGGGGACAGTTAAGTGAAGGAGGGCGAGTGTAGGGTTAGTTCCCAGGGAGACAGGATGTGTGCATCGGTTGGAAAAGCCCTTGAAGGTCCTCCAGTCCAACCATGAACCTCACACTGACCATTCCAAACTCCACCAGATCCCTCAGCGCTGGGTCAACCTGACTCTTCAACCCCTCCAGGGATGGGGACTCCCCCCCTGCCCTGGGCAGCCCATTCCAACGCCCAACAACCCCTTCTGGAAAGAAATACTTCCTAACAGCCAGTCTAACCCTGCCCTGGTGCAGCTTGAGGCCATTCTCTCTTCTCCTGGCGCTTGTTCCTTGGGTCAAGAGACACATTCCCCCTCTCTGCTCCCTCCTTTCAGGGAGTTGTAGAGGGCAATGAGGTCTCCCCTCAGCCTCCTCTTCTCCAGACCAAACCCCCCCAGTTCCCTCAGCCGCTCCCCATCACACCTGTGCTCCAGACCCTGCACTGGCTCCGTTGCCCTTCTCTGGACACGCTCGAGTCATTCAATGTCCTTTTTAGTGTGAGGGGCCCAAAACTGAACCCAGTCATCGAGGTGCGGCCTCACCAGTGCCAAGTCCAGGGGTAAGATCCCTTCCCTGTCCCTGCTGGCCACGCTATTGTTGATACAAGGCAGGATGCCATTGGCCTTCTTGGCCACCTGGGCACACTGCTGGCTCACTGCAATTGTGGCTGTTGCATGGTTGTATTAAGCCTGTGAAAGCAAGTGCCCAGAGCAGGTAAAGCCACATTGCACTTTGCCTTTTTTCTTGATGCCAGCTCACATTGTAAATTCCTCGCCCAGCAGAGCTGGTGCCTTCAGGCTGCCCCAGCACCTCTTAGCACAGCCTGTGTGCTGCAGGGAGCTGCACCCGCTGGCCTGGCAGTGGCAAGGAGACCAGCTTGTCCCTTCAGTGGGGAGGCATAAAGAAAGCAAGCTGCTCCTTCCCCAGCACTGCTTCTGAACACGCTGTGGTGCTTTGTAGCTGCCGTGACTGTGCCCTGCAGGAGAGGTACTGGACCTGCTGGGCCTTTGGATGACCAATTTGCTGTGAAGCCAGGAGCCAAGGAGACCCGTCCCACTGCAAATGGAGCTGCCAAGTGATGCCAGAAGCTGCAAATGCCAACCAAGCTGTTGTGGACCAGGTAAAGCACATCAGGGTTTTTTTTTTCTTGTCCTGGAGAAGTTGGAGGGAAGGACCACTTGTGGCATTTAGCACAGCTAGAGCTCAACCTGGCTACAGCTGTTAAAGATAATAAAAAATGTTTCTATAAATTGATTAACAACAAAAGGAGGATTAGGGAAAATCTCCCTCCTTTATGGGATGCAGAGGGAAACATGGTAACTAAGGATGAGGAAAAGGCTGAGGTGCTCAATGCCTACTTTGCCTCAATCTTTAGCAGTGGAACTGGCTGTTCCCTGCACAACCAGCCTCATGAGCTGGGAGATGGGGAGGGGAAGCAGAATGAGGTCATCACAATTACAGAGGAAGTGGTCAGAGACCTGCTACACCACTTGGATGCACACAAGTCTGTGGGACCGGATGGGTTACACCCAAGGGTGCTGAACGAGTTGGCAGATGTGCTCGCCAAGTCGCTTTCCATGATTTACCTGAAGTTGTGTCTAACTGAGGAGGTCCCATTGGACTGGAGGGTGGCAAATGTGACGCCCATCTACAAGAGAGGCAGAAAGGAGGATCCAGGAAACTATAGACCTGTCAGTCTGACCTCGGTGCCAGGGAAGGTCATGGAGCAGGTCATCTCGAGTGCCATTAAAAGTCATATAATGGACAACCAGGGGATCAGGCCTAGTCAGCATGGGTTTATGAAAGGCAGGTCCTGCCTGACAAACCTGATCTCCTTCTATGACAAGATGACCCGACTGTTAGACCAGGGAAAGGCTGTGGATATTGTCTACCTGGATTTTCGAAAAGCGTTCGACACAGTTCCCATAGAATTCTCATAGAAAAACTGGCTGCCCATGGCCTGGAGGAGCGGTCTGCTGGGTCAAGCACTGATGGGATGGACGGTCCCAGAGAGTGGTGGTCAGTGGAGCTCAATCCAGCTGGCGGCCGGTCACAAGTGGTGTTCCTCAGGGCTCGGTGTTGGGACCATTTCTGTTCAACATCTTTATTGATGATCTTGATAAGGACATAGAGTGTATCATCAGTGAGTTCGCAGATGACACCAAGTTAAGCGGGAGTGTCGATCTGCATGAGGACAGGGAGGGTCTACAGAGAGACTTGGATAGATTGGATCGGTGGGCCAACATCAATGGGATGAGCTTCAACAAGGACAAGTGCCAGGTCCTGCACTTGGGCCACAACAACCCCCTGCATGACTACAGGCTTGGGGAGGTGTGGCTGGAGCTATCTGGAAGAGAAGGATCTGGGAGTTCTAATTGACAAGCAGCTGAACATGAGCCGGCAGTGTGCCCGGGTGGCCAAGAAAGCCAACAGCATCCTGGCTTGTATTAGAAATAGTGTGACCAGCAGAATCAGGGAGGTGATAGTCCCCCTGTGCTCTGCACTGGTGAGGCCACACCTGGAGTGTTGTGTCCAGTTTTGGGCACCTCAATGCAAGAGAGATCTCGAGGTGCTGGAGCGAGTGCAGAGGAGGGCAACGAGGCTGGTGAAGGGCCTGGGGAATAAATCCTGTGAGGAGCGATTGAAGGATCTGGGACTGTTTAGTTTAAGGAGGAGGAGGCTGAGGGGAGACCTCATCACTCTCTACAGCTCCCTGAAAGGACGTTGTAGAGAGGTTGGTGCTGGTCTCTTCTCACAGGTGATTAGCAATAGAACAAGAGGGAACGGCTTTAAACTGCAACAGGGGAGGTTCAGACCGGACATGAGGAAAAACCTTTTCACAGAAAGAGTGGTCAGACAGTGGAATAGGCTTCCCAGGGAGGGGGTGGAGTCCCCATCCCTGGATGTGTTTAAGGGTCGTTTGAATGAGCTGTTGGGGGATATGGTGTAGGGGAGAACTTTGTAGAGTCGAGCTGATGGTTGGATTCGATGATTCCAAGGGTCTTTTTCCAACCTGAATGATTCTGTCATTCTGTGATTCTCCTGGTGATCTCCACAACCCCTCCTCCCCATCTCCTTTCCCATGGCCCCAACCACCTCTGTCCTTGCTTCAAAGGCCGCCGCTGAAAGCAGCTGTTCCATCCCTGGGTCGGGCTTTTTCTGGCTGCCGGGAATCTGGCTGAGATCAACCCACCACACGTGGGTCCCTTCTTTTCCTCAGGGAAATAGCACAGAAGGCACAAACAAAAATAATTGTATTAGTGACGAGCAGAGTACCAGCAGGCAATGGTCTCTGAAGTTCAGAGATGTGTGAAAATCTAGAAGATGGCTCTTTGTCCCCAGAATGAGAATTAAAGCGTTGTGTGGTGATTCGTACACGTATAATGACCGATTAGAAGATTTTGTCAACGCTTGGGTGAACGCTGAAACTAAGTCTCAAGTGAGGGGAGGTTGCTGCAGGCGCAGCGCTGCCCTGAAGGACCCAGGCACCCAGGAAGTGGAGGAAAGGGCACCTCCCGCTTAGAGCTACCCACCCCCCCAGCACCTCCTTTTCTGGGGACCCCATTTCCCCCAGCACCCCAAAACTCCCATCCTGGGCAGGGAGGGGAGGGGTGTTGCACACACCACTGCCCTAAGGGACCCAGGCGTCTGGGAGGAGCAGGGGGTGGCCATGGGGGGTCAGGGGGATTTGGGGGACACCCACCCCTCCTCAAATTGCCAAATACCACCCCTACCCACTCACACACACACACACACACCCCTGCTGCTGCTCACCAAGGACGAGGCAGGAGCAGACCCACTGCAGCACCACCATGGTCTGGAGCTGGTGGTGAAGGGGGAGGTGGAGTGTGAGGCAAAGTAAAGGGGCATGGCCGGTGGGGGCACTGGGATTGGGGGTGGTCAGTGGGAGCGGGGAGGGGCACTGGGAGCTGGAGGAAGAGGGGCAGGGAACTGGGAGTTTCTGGTTTAAGTGGAGCTGGTCCCACTCTGGGTCCACCCCTAACCCCTGACCTCCCCTGGGCAGGGATGGGGCAAGGATGGGTGTGCAAAGGTTGGGCCTTGTGTAAAGGCTTGTGTGAGCTTGAGGGCTGGGGGAATGGCTCGTGCAACGTTTGGGACTTGTACAAACGCATGTGCAAATGCATGTGCAAAGTTTGGAGCTTGTGCAAAGGCCTGTGCGATGCTCAAGCTTGTACAAAAGCACGTGCCACGTTTGGGGCTGGCGCAAATGCTGGTGCAATACCCGGGACTTGTGCAAGCCCTGGTGTGTGTCCAAGAGCCCTGGGACATGGAGGGACAGGGCTGCACTGCGGGGCACTGGGGGGCACTGCGATGAACTGGGGGCACTGGGAGTTCATTGGGTTATTAACAGCACGTGGGTGCAGATAGTTAGAGGGGATCCCCAGGGGTGGGCAGCATGTGAAGTGGGTCCCAGGACCCTTGGGGACATTGGGGGGCACCCAGGTCACCCCCTGTCCCCCCCACCCAGAGGGGTCCCAGCACACTGGAGAACACTGGGAGACATTGGAGGGGACATGGGAAAACTGGGGGACATTCAGGGACACTCTGGGAACCCCCAGGCCATCTACTATGTCCCCATAGAAAGGTGCCAGGACACTGGGGGACACTGGGGGGACACATGGGAACACTGGGTGACCCCAGGGACATGGAGGGACTCCCCCAGGCCAACCCCTGTCCTCATAAAGGGGTCCCAGGACACTTGGGGATGCTGGAAGACACTGGGGGACACACATGGGGACACTGGGGGATGCTCAGGGACACTTTGGGGATCCCCAGGCCACTGTTTGTGTCCCCATAGAGGGGTCCTGGGACACAGGAGGGCAACACTGTGGGAGACCACCAGGCAACCCCACCCATCCACATAGAGGGGTCCCAGGAGGACATGGGGACCCCTAAGTCACATGGGGACACTGCAGGGGGGAACTTGGGGACACTGGGAGACCCCCAGGCCACCCACTGTCCTTATAGAGGCATCCCAGGACACTGGGAGACCTTGGAAGGGACACTGGGGGGCCCCAGGACACTCCCCAGCCCCATAGAGAGGTCCCAGGACACTTGGGGACACTGCGGGGGTGACATGGGCAGAGCAGAGGACCACCAGGCCACCCCCTGTTCCCAGCAACAGGGTCCCAGTGTGGTCACTGGGCAGACTGGGAGGACTGTGCCACTGCTCGGGGATCCTGTTGGCTTTCCCAAAGGAGGAGAGGGGCAGTTGTGGACGGTCCCCAGACTCTGATTTGGGGGGGCAGCACTGGAGGCGGTGGCAGAGGGGGCAGTTTGGGTGCTGAGGTGGTGGCACCCGTGGGTGTCCCAGTGTCCCCCTTGGTGTCACTGGTGGGGGACAGGGACACCACGCTGTACTTCTGGATGCTGCCGGTGACAGTAGCACTGGGGACCGTGGGCGCCACTCACACCAGTTTGACCACAGGCTGGACACTGGGGACAGTGGTGCTGCCAGGGGAGGTGGCCCGTGGGCACCGGGGACCATGGGGGCACATGGGACAGTGTGGGACAAGGGAATGTGGGGGGACATGGGGACAGTCTGGGGCATGGGACATGGAACCATGTGGGGTGCGGGGACAGCGTGGGGACATGGGGACCATGGTGGGACTTGGGGGGGCATTGGGTCCATGGGGACACTGTGGGGATAGTTTGGGGACAGTGTGGGGACTCGGGCACCGTTGCTGCCACCGTGATGGAGACCCCAGGACCCTTGGGGTTACAAGTGTGACAAGTCCCTAGCTGGGTCTGGTGCGAGTGCTCGTTCAGGGGCTTTCCTACCCCAAAGGCTCGGCTCACGCTGGCTCCAAAAGGCAGTTTATTGCCACAGAAAAGGGCCGTTGCCACCGTGACTCCACTGAGACTTCCACCGTGACGTGGGTGGCACCAACCTCAGAGGGGGTGGCAGGAGGCCGAGGGCGTCCCTGCCTGTATGTGTGGGTGGCGATGTCACCGTGGCCACAGTAACCTGCAAAAGGTGTCCCTGCCCATATATGGGGGTGTGATGTCACTGTGGCCACTGTGACCCACGGGGACAAGCCTGTAAAAAGGATCGCTGGGCTCCAGCCGTGCATCAGTGCGACCTGGGAGGTGAAGAGAGGGCAGGGGAGGGATGGGGCTTGCGGGAGGCTGCCGAGGGGGGAGGGGGGGTCCCACACCTCGGGGCACTGGGGTTGTGCTGAGAGCTGACCCGCGCCCCGCTTCTCCCTCAGAGTCAGCCAAGGAGCATCTGGGAGAGACACCCTGGTGCTGCTGGGACAGGGACGCTCCCAACGCTCGCTGTAGTCGTGCGACATGTCTGAGAGGAGAGAGGAGGAGGCCCCCGACTCGATGGAGGAGGGTGAGAGCAAAGTTTCCCTCCCACAGCACAGCAGAGGGGCTGTCAGGGTGGTCATTGTGGGGCCGAGCGCAGTGGCAGGGGGAGGCAGTGCCTGCGATGCCCCTTCCTCGCCACGGCCCCCAGCCCTGCCCCTCAGCCCCTCAGGGACGGAGCAGGCCCTTGGGGGACAATCCCTCAGGGACGCTTCCCCCGGCCCCGCAGAGGTGCTCATTCCTGCCGGCATTTGCTCTCTCCCCTCCAGCGTGTGTGCTGTGCGGCCGGGCAGCAGCGGACCCCGTTCTCTGCGGGCAGAAAATCAATACTGAAGACTTCTGTGCCCATTTCTTTTGCCTGGTGAGTGCCCCGGGGTTCCCTCCAGCTCGCTGACAGGCACTCCCAGCCACGCTCTCCTCATCAGCTCCTCCTCTTTTCTCGTCTCTTCTGCAGATTTTTGCCAGTGAGCTTTTTTACTGGCAGGACGAGGAATCAGGGATGCTGGCATCTGACCCTAACGAACTTTGCCGCACAGTCGTGCGGGCAGCGCAGAAGGTGAGGACCTGACAAGGTCAGGGAGATTTGTGTTAGGAGGGGTTTGGGGGAGCTTAGCCCAGAGCCCAGGAAAGAAAGCCCAGCCCCTCCAAGCAACTCCGGGACAAAAGCCTTGCTCCCAGCAGCTCCACAGAGGCTCCAGCCCAGGAGCCTCGTGCGCCGGGCAGATCTGTGGGCTGTGGCCCATCAGTGGCCACATCCTGCGCCCTGCCGGGAGGGGTGGGGCTGGCTGGGGAGGCCCTGAGGCTGCCGCTGACGGGGGATGCTCTGCTCTTTCTAGAAATGCTTCGTCTGTGGTGAGAGAGGGGCTGCCATCACCTGCTGCTGGGAGGGCTGCGACCGCAGCTTCCATTTGCCCTGTGCCATGGAGGGTGAATGCATCACCCAGTACTTTGCTCTGCACAGGTACCTCCTCTCCCCTCCTCACCCCCATGGGGGAAGGACCCAGCGCTTCTCACCTCACCCATCCCTTCCCTCTTCCCCCCAGCTCCTTCTGCAGGGAGCACCGCCCAGAGCAGGAGGTGGAGGCAGCTCCGGAGAACACCACCGAATGCCTCATCTGCCTGGAGCCTGTGGAGGACAGAAAGTCCTACCGCACCATGGTGTGCCCCGCCTGCAAACACGCCTGGTTCCACAGGGGCTGCATCCAGGTAGGAGCCGTTCCCTCACCCCCAGGGACACGGCAGATGCTGGGCAGCACCAGGGCCTCACTTCTGCTCCTTTTGTTTCTGCTACAGGGCCAGGCTGTGTGCGCTGATATTTCCTTCAGCTGCCCCCTCTGCAGAGACAAGCGTGCCTTTCTTGTGGACATGCTCACAATGGGCATCCGAATCCCCTTGAGGTTGGTATCCTGCCAGCTCACAGGACAGGAGGCTGCAAGCCCTGTGCCATGCCAGGGGCTGCCCCTGCAGTCCTGGCCCTCTGCTGTCCCGTCAGCCTGGGCTTCAGCTTCATGGAGGAGCTGTAAACCGGGCAGGGGGGAGGAGCAGGGCTGCCCTGCATCGGCCTTATGCTGGGGCAGCAGGGGCTCAACGATTTCCCTTTCTCCATCAGAAATCCATCACAGGACAATGAGCCTCCAGACGAAGAACTAATCCAGAGGCACAGCCGCTGCGACGCCCGCGAGTGCCTTTGTCCTGGAGGCAGGGAACAGGCAGAGGAACGGGGGTAAGTTGCCAAAGCGGCACCCTGGGCTCTGCATGGGATCTCTGTGTCGCCAAGAGCTCGAAGCGGAAGGACTGAGAACAGGAGCTGTGCCGCACAATCCCGTGCTGCGGTCACTTTGTCCTCACAGCCATGAACCCTTTTGCTTCCCCAGGCCCTGGGAACTGCTCCTGTGCAGCTCCTGCGCTGCCGAGGGCACCCACCGGCGCTGCTCCAACTTGAGGACCAGCAGGACCAGCTGGGAGTGTGAGAGCTGTGCTGACCGGGGCACCGGTAAGAGGCAAAGCACCTTCATGCTCCTGGGCTGGGGCCAGGGCCCAGGCAAGGCCTGGCAGCGGGTGCCCAGGCTGGGCTTGGCAGAGCCTCTCTGCTCCAGGAGGGCTGGGGGCACCGCTCTGGCGCCTCCACAGTGGCCTCTGTGCCTGTGACCTTCCTGCTTCCCCTTACAGACTCCAGTGACAGCTCAGAGCTCGCTGCCTCTGGCACTGGTAGCCGGTCAGGATCGGGATCATCCCACAACTTGACAGCACAAGACAGCAGCAGCTCCAGCACTGGTAGCCAGGTGACATTGGAGCCGTCCCACGACTTCCCAGTGCTTCAGGGCAGCAGCAGCTCCAGCTCACCTGGGCCCGACCACAGGCAACGCCGCTCCCGGGTGCAACGTCAGGCCCAGACGCCCTACAGCCGGCCCAGAAGACGCCAGGAGAGGAGCCGCGCGCCAGCACCAAGTGCTGAGAGCAGCACCCCCAGCCAGGCAGCACTGGGGACGTCCCACAGCTCCCCAGTACTGGAGAGCAGCAGCCCCAGCACCGCCAGCCAGCTGCCAGCGGAGTCCTCCTGCCCCTCTCCAGCGCGCGAGAGTGGCAGCAGCTCTAGCCGCCGTGGGCCCATGCGGATAAGGGACCGCTCCCGCGTGGAACATCGGTCCCAAAACCCTTACAGCCGGCGCGGACGCAGACACGGGACCAGCCGTGCGCTGTCCCCACGTGCTGGCCCTGATCCCCCTCCACCCGCGCAATAAAGTGAGCTGTTAATCTCTGCCCTGGGAGACTCCACGCTCGTTTGTCGGCTTCCTCCTCCTCTCCCTTTCTTGAGGGGCAGCGTTAGGGGCTGGGCCCAGAGGGTTTTCTTCCCCTGGGGCCTGGCAGCCCCTTGGCCAGACCTCCCTCCTTGCGGGCTGGCCTTGGCTAGCTGCCCAGCGCCATGGCCGTGTGCTTCGGGCCTCGCTGGCCCTGCAGCCGGCTCAGTCTCCCCAGGGAAGGTTTACACCAGTGGCAAAGCTACTTTTCTTTACAAGTTCCGCTCAGTGCCACGGCTGGAGTTGTGACATGGAGATTGCTGTAGATGGTCTTGCGACAGTAGCCGAAGGGCATTCCCCTTGCCCAGTTCCGGGTCCTGTTGCCCACCCGGATTGCTGCTGTACCAGACCCATCCAAACACACCATCAGCTCAGGCCACACAGAAGGTCCTAGGAAGGAATGTTGTCCCTGGCCTTCACCAGCCCT
Source organism: Strix aluco (assembly GCF_031877795.1). Lineage (NCBI taxonomy): Eukaryota > Metazoa > Chordata > Aves > Strigiformes > Strigidae > Strix > Strix aluco. Next base: position 22,472,397 of record NC_133943.1, read on the forward strand.
TGGCAGCCTGTTCAGCCCAAGAGCAAACCTGGGGCTCTGCGCTTGCTCAGCCCCTTGTCGTGCTTTGAACTCGCCCGGCAGTCAAACCCCACGCAGCCAATCGCTCACCCTCCCCCTGCCCGGGAAACAGGGGACCCATTGGAGGGACAAAGGGAGACTCATGGGTTGAGATAAAAACCAGTTTAGTAATTGTAATAAAACAATAACAATGATAGAAAGTACAAACGGGTAATGCACCCTGTGATTGCTCACCACCCACCGCCTGATACCCAGCCCCTTCCCAGCCAGCGATCCCCAAAAACCGAGACCCCGCAACTGCAATCCCAGATGCAAGAGAGAACCTCCTGCTTCCCAGCCGCCCCTCCTTGACATCCTGAGCATGACGTTACAGGATATGGGATATTCCACTGGATAATTTGGTGCTCTGGCTGTGCCCCCTCCCAGCTTCCTGTACACCTGCGCATGGACAGGACATCGGGAACTGGAGAGACCTTGATCTCTTACAACAATCCCTGTATTATCAGCATTCTTCTCATAGCAAATCCCGCACTGAATCCAAAACACAGCGCTATTCTAGCTAAGAAGAAAAATTAACTCTATCCCAGCTGATATTGCTGCTGGGGTCGAGAACCTGGCTGTGAACCGCTTAGTGCTGCAGGACTCTGCCCAATGCATTGGTTGTTAATTTTTTTTTTCTTTATAGTTAAGCCCAAACGTGAGTTTAATTCGCCTCGAGGGGGACCATAAAAATGCCTCAGCAGCAGGAAACAGAGCCTAGCCTGCCCAGGAGACCTGTCGAGCCTTTGGTTTAACACTCTGCCCATCTGCAGAGAGACAGCAACACCAGCTGCAGGTAGGCTACAACAGGCACCTCGAGGGGCAGCCGCGGCCCTGGGACACGGGGAACAAGGGGCACGTTGTGCAGAAACTTCTCACAGTTCAGTACTTTTCCACAGTTTAGTGTTGCAGCTGTCCGTTGTTTTTCCCTGCCATCTCTAGCTCTCACTTGGGGAAGGCCTTCCCGCGTGACTTGCTGTGTATCGGTGGCTGTGGGCAGTGGATTGAGCTCAGGCCTCAACTCCCTCAGTGTCTCTTTCTCCACCCCAGCCTGTTCCCCAGGCCATTCCCAGCCCTTCAGGATCACCAGCACTCACCCCCACACCCCTCCACAGCCAGCCCCTCTCTCTCCCAGGCTGGCCAAACCGTAGAGCCCTCCTGCTCCCCGGCAAGACGGGCAGCATGCAGAGAGGGAAATGCTTGCTCCGCACAGCTCGATAGGCTCGTGAGCAGCAGGGCTGCCACTGTGAGCAGCCAGCCCCTCGCACCCACTTCTCAGTCATGCCAGCACCAGAAAATACCAGCAGCCAAAACATCTTCCCTCTGCTACTCCAGCCCTGCAAGGTCACTCTTGCTTCTCTTCTTCATTTTCTTCTTTCTTTTCACGCCCTGTCCTGGGCCGGAATGGCAAAACCACGTTCCATTTGGGTGAGAATATGTCTGTGAATAACTGACTGTGAGGACGGAGGCAGCAGCGCTGCATTCCTGCGCCACCTCTCCCCATCAGCCCCTGCCGAGGCTTTCGGCAGAGACCTCCTTCCTCCTGCCCTCGCTGAGCTCCTGCAGTTCTCTGTCGTAGCCTGTGGCGGATTTCCTTGCAGGGACGTCGCGGTGCTCATCACATCACAGGCTGTCCCAGCTGATGTGTGGCTGGCACATCCCTCCCGTGAGCTTTACCCACATCCCAACACGCTGCAAGGATGAAATGCTCTTTATTTTTCACACAATCAAACCGCAGAGGTCTGACAAAACTTGCCGGGGGTGTCAGTGCCACGAGTTCCCTTTCCTTTCCCGACTCCCGGACGGGCCCTGCACAGGCTCTTCTGCTGGGCCTTGCCTGGCTCCTCACAGGCAGAGCCCGGCCGGTGCCTGGCCTGGGGCTGCTCCAGCTCCCAGCATCCCTCTGCTCTCCAGCTCCCCAGGCCCCGCACACAGGCCCTGCTGGCGCTGGCACCCACAGCCCTTCCTGCAGGGCCGCTCGCCTGCCTCTGCCCCCAGTCAGGCCTGTGCCCGGCATCGGGGTTTGCAGAGTGTGCGCTGGGTCTGCGTTGGCCCTTTTCTTGGCCAAAAACGCTTCGTGTGACTGAAATCCGGCCAGCACAGCGCATTTCCCGGCTGGAGGCGGCTGCACTGGAACCGCCCTCTGGGGCCTGAGGGAGAGGGTCGATTGGGAGCGAGAACGGCACCCAGAGGGGCTGCTGGCCCCGCCCCCTCCCCTCCAGCTGCCAATGGGGCTGCTGGCCCCACTCCTCCCCTCAGGCCGATCCCAGCGGCAGAGGCGGCAGCAGCAGCGGATGTTCCCGCTGGGGCCGGCGCTGGCAGGGGGGGGGGGCTCGGCCGGCAGCGGCGGCAGGGCCAGGGGAGCGGCGGGGCTGGGAGGGCCCGGCGGGGCGTGCAGGGGGTGCCCCGGGGCAGGCGGGGACGGGACGCTGTGAGCCCCTGGCGCTGGCAGGGGGAGCGGAGTGGGCAGAGCGGAGAGGCTCTCTCGGTGCTGGCGGCGGCGAACCAGCCGCCTTTGCCGGGCAGAAGCTGTGTCCCGGCCCCGCGCCGAGAACCGCCCCCCCCTGCCGCCCCCACAGCCCCAGCCCCGGGAGGGGGCAGAGGGGAAACTGCCCCCCCTGCGCCCAGCACCCTCCGAGGGAGTGAAGCGCCTCTCCGTCCTGCCCCTCCCCAGCCCCCGCTGTCTCTGGCCCCACCGTGGGGACCCCCGGGAGGAGGGAGCCTCGCCCAGCCCCTGCGAGGGAGCAGCCGCTCTGGGTGAGTACAGTGGGACCCTGGAACGGCGGCAGGTTTTGGGGGGGAAAGGGAAAAAAACAGAAAAGCGCTTCCCCCCCCTCGGGCTGTCCAGTGGCTCTTGGTGCTGAATTCCCGGGGGAAGCTGAAATGGGGTGGGGGGGGGGAGTAGTGGTTTGGGGCTGGAAAGGCAACATCCTTCAGCACTGTCCTGGTGGAGGAGTGAGCCAGCCTCATCTGGCTGTTTTAATTACATTTTGCCTCTCTCACTGTAAATCCCTGAGCCCATGAGGTATCTCCAGCAGGTACCTTAAATTACAAACTGCTTCCGATGGATTCCGGAATGAGACTGGGATTGCTGGGAAAGGCCTAAAGGAAACTGCTCTGCTGTCAGATGGCCTTGGCTGGGCACTGGGAGCAGCTTCCCATCCCTACTCTGGCACAGGGTGAGATATTGGTGTGGGGGAAGGAGCCATTTTATGGCTGAATCCCATCGCTGATGGCAGACAGAGCCCAAGAGAAAAACTGCCTGGGCTGCTTCTCCTGCCAGAGCTTAGGGCAGAGTTTCCTCCTGTGAACGCCTCAGCCCAGGCAACTCTGACCCATCCTCCTCCTGATGGGATTCACTCCAAATTTTTGATCTGGAGGCGATAATGCCATTTTCTCTATGGATCCCTCTTTATTAATCAGTGGCTCTTTTCCCCGTTCCCCTCGGTTTCCCAGCCAGCTCGCCTTTCGGCATGGAGGGGCCGTTCTGCCTGTCCTGTGCCTTCCATGCAGTCAGAGCTGGGGGAGCCCCTGTCCTTCCCCAACCTCCTCCTCACGGCTCCACTCCTACACACGAGACTGTCCCAAGGCCCCTCCTCCCTGAGGCTGTGCACATCCCCCAGGCTGACTGTTGGCATTTCTGTAGCTGATGGGTGCCAGAAATTCTTCCCAACAGGGTTTGTGTCTCCCTTGGGTGCAGCAGGTTCATCCCAGCCTGCAGGGAGTTCTGCTGGGATGTTGATCGTTATCAGCACCGCTGCCGTTCACCTCGGGGGTGTAACTACTTCTGTGTCAAATGCCATTTGTAAGGCATTTTAGGATCTTTCAAGAATTATTTTGGGGGGTCCAGAGTCTAGGAAAAGGCAATACGCTGAGCGATGGTGCGTGGGTGAAATAACCAGTGAGAAATACTCATTGCTGCTCTGAAGTTGTTATTGCTGTTATTTTCTGGTGTGGCTGTGCTGGGAAGTCAGGCACTATATAAATACTGGTAAATGTACAGAACTGTCATGGGGTATAGGGTATGGCTGTTGGGTTTTTTTTACCCTGAGGCATTCAAGTGGTAAAATTAACGAGCTCTGTAATTAGAGCAGAGGACTGTCAGTTAGGATCCCTCCTGGTTTAGGCTCTGGTGTAGCCATGAGTGAGCTTGCTGTGGTACACAGCTTGCTGTGAAGGGTCCGCTTTTGGCCCCCCAGCCTCTGACCCAGAGTTGGAGAACTTGGAAGCAGCTGTTGACATCGACCAAAGTTACAAGTTTGCCAGGAGCGTTGATCGTGTACTCCATTTTTTTCCCAAATATTGTCTACCTCTTATTGCGATTCAATTTTTGTACAACAAAATACACATTATTAAAAGTAGAAAACCTTGCAGTCGTTCTGTGTGTTTCAGTGATGTTTTAGACATAAAAAGGGCAACCAAGTGTGGCTGAATTCATATCTGCTATATCCCACTGCAAATGGGAATGAAAAACTGGGCTGCACTTAGTGGTGAACATGACTGAGTCAGGAACTGAGCTCGAGGGATAAAGCCGTGTGGTGTGTGCAGTTTGATTCAGTAAGTGTAAAAATTTGCTCTGCTCACATATTAAGGGCACTGAAGGTCCATGTATCTTCCCAAATTCAGCAGCTTAGCTGTGAAAGCAACACCTCCTCCCTTGGTTTTACATCTTCTCAGCTCCTTTCTTCGATGTGGCACAAGCACAGCATGGTGAATCCAGTCACAGGCTGTACATCGACTGGATTTCACAGCGGGACGGTTCATAGCAGCAGTTTGTAACGTCCCCGCTCACCCTCTGACTGCCTTAGCCCGTTGCTTCTCTCGACACCGAGTTTGGCAGCCTGGCTTTTTCTGGACAGCCGGGCTGCTGATGGATTTATCCGAACGTGGGTGTTTCTTTCTCCGCGTGCTGAAAGCAGTGGAAGAGGTTGTTGGTGCTGTCTGTGCTCATGGAGCTCCTGCGGGGAAAACGTGTCAGACGTGTTTTCACGCTCGTGATGGGTGACCCCTGAATCGTATCAACTTTTGAACTGGGTAGTGTCCGTCCTGGGTTGCTCTTCTGCTCCTCGTTAAGGGATTACACAAAGCTTTTGCTCTGTGGGGAAGTTCCAGAATTTATCAGGAGCGTTTCTGTATTAAACGAGCCTTGTTTTTGTCAGTATGACCAACTGTAGCAAGCAGTACATGGGGCTTTTCTGCCAGCGTCACTACTTACTTTTGATAAGTATGTGTCATTAAACACATCATTTGACAAATCATCTTGCTTGTGTTAGGTTAATAGTAACAATAGTGATGAAAAATGTGACTTTTTTTCATACAGTCCTTCTCATCCATAGAGTTCAAAGCACTTTGTATAGGAGAATAAGGTTTGTTATGGGGAAATGACTATAGAAAGATTAAATGACTTAAAGACACATTTCATGTAAGAAACCAAGCTTGTCATAGACATTGACTATGAGCCAGCAACGTACACTTGCAGCCCAGAAAGCCACCCGTGTCCTGAGCTGCATCAAGAGAATTGTGGCCAGCAGGTCAAAGGAGGGGATTCTCCCCCCTGCTCAGCTCTGGTGAGACCCCCCTGCAGTGCTGGGTCCAGCTCTGGGCCCCCAGAGGGGGTCCCCCAGCTCAAGAGGGTCCAGAGGAGGCCACAAAGATGCTCGGGGGGCTGGAGCACCCCCCCTGTGAGGACAGGCTGAGAGAGTTGGGGGTGTTCAGCCTGGAGAAGAGAAGGCTCCGGGGAGACCTTAGAGCCGCCTCCCAGGGCTGAAAGGGGCTACAGGAAAGGGGGGAGGGACTCGTTATTGGGGGGCTAGGGACGGGATGAGGGTTAATGGTTTTAAACTGGAAGGAGGCAGATCTGGTTAGATATAAGGAAGAAATCCCTCCCTGTGAGGGTGGTGAGGCCCTGGCACAGGTTGCCCAGAGAAGCTGTGGCTGCCCCCTCCCTGGAAGGGTTCAAGGCCAGGTTGGACGGGGCTTTGGGCAACCTTGGCTAGTGGAAGGTGTCCCTGCCCGGGGCAAGGGGGTGGGACTTGGTGATCTTTAAGGTCCCTTCCAGCCCAAACCATCCTGTGACTCTATGACAGGGCAGTGATGGATTTGCCAGGTCTGTTGGTGATTCGGCATCTAGGTCTGTTGTGATCTCCTGGGCTTCCCCTGCTGACCTGGGCTGGGTTTGGTCCCTGCTCTGGCTTTCTCCAAGGGCCGGCAGTGGGGCCTCTCGCCGGGTTTGACTGACGGCGACACTGGAGATTCAGGGGTTTGTAAACACTCTGAAAAAAGGAAATACAGACGATCTCTTGAAACTGCAACCAGATTCTCAGCCAGTGAGGAGTGTTCAAGCCCTTATCATCATGTTTTCCCTGTGTTACTCCATGGGCTTTTCAGGAGAAAGCGCAGACTGTGTGCAGTGAGGATTGCTGCGATTGCTATGGAGGCACCACTGGAGAAATGGCTATAACCTGTTACTGGAAGGTGCTGCTTGTCATGGCACAAATGGGGTTAATACACAGGAACAACCTACCAAACCTCCAAGCAATTATTCCTCTCATGGGGCATGTTCTAGTTGATTTAAAAGAAGGGAAAAAACCCCCCACAACAGAAACCACCATACGGACTTATCATGTCATGTTTCATTGTAGGTCAAAGAGGTGAAATTCAGGCAGAAACGTGTAGAGAAGAAACAGAAGGAATGACGTTGTCTGGGATTGGTGCCGCGTCACCCACGCATGTGAGAGCTGCGCTGTGGCTGCTGCAAGGCTGCGCGCCGCTGCTGGCGTCTGGGCAGGTTGTGAACAACCCACCTCTCGACAGCCTTGCAGATGGCGTTGGCTTGTGTCCCGCCACGCTTGGCCTGCTCGATGAGGAGACTGAGCTCGGGGACGGAGAGGTCAAGCAGCTCCGCGGACACCCGGGTCACCTCCGCGAAGTGGCGGAGGATGAACGGGTCAGCCGCATCTCGCAGGTCGGGACAGTGGTAGCACCCTGTGAGCCCCCAGATGCTGAGGCAATTTTCCAAGCAGAGCTGGGATTGGAGGAACTCGCAGCACAGCCTGACGATGCCCATGACACTGAACTGCTCTGCTGCCATGAGCAAACTCTCCACGGTGTCGGCTGTGACCGGCGCTGTCCCGGTGTAGGCATAGGCGATGATGAGCCGCATAATGTCGGGTGAAGTGCCAGGGATTCTATATACTGTCTTCTCGGCGCAGGTCCACCTCGTGCTGAACAAAGCCCTGCAAAACCAAAGCAGCACTGGGGGTAAAAACAGCTTTGCTGGGTGACGCCCGGACTCCGTGATCCCCTGGGCCGCCTTCCCCGGGCACCAGCGTGGGCATCCGTGGTAGCCGTGCTGGACGCCGGGCAGTGGGTTAGTGCCTCTTTGACGAGCTGGGGGCTGGAAAAAGGAGCCACAGACTCCGGCTGCGGCCAGAGAAAGACACGGCGAGGGGTCCCCTCGCTTCAGTAAGAGAAGCGGCGAGTAACAGCCTGTGGAGAAGGAAAACACAGCTCCCGAGGGCAGGTGAGCCTGGCTCTTAGAGTTTTCTGCACAAAAGCGATTCTGCGACGCAATGGGAACACTTCTCCTTAAAAGGCACAGAGAAGGTGCTAGCAGGGAATTCTCTGCCTGCCTTTCCCCAGTGCTCTGCAAGCTCTCCAGGACAACAGCAAATCTGGGGCTCTGTGCTTTCTTTTGTTCTGAACAAGTGTTAGTGTTTTCTGCACAAAAGCGATTCTGCGAAGCAATGTGAAGACTTCTGCTTCCCAGGCACAGAGAAGGTGCTAGGAGGGAATTCTCTGCCTGCCTTTCCCCAGTGCTCTGCAAGCTCTCCAGGACAACATAAAATCTGGGGCTCTGTGCTTTCTTTCATTCTGAACAAGTGTTACTGTTTTCTGCACAAAAGCGATTCTGCGAAGCAATGTGAATTCCTCTGCTTCCCAGGCACAGAGAAGGTGCTAGTAGGGCATGCTCTGCCTGCCTTTCCCCAGTGCTCTGCAAGCTCTCCAGGACAACATAAAATCTGGGGCTCTGTGCTTCCTTTCGTTCTGAACAAGTGTTACTGTTTTCTGCACAAAAGCGATTCTGCGAAGCAATGTGAATTCTTCTGCTTCCCAGGCACAGAGAAGGTGCTAGTAGGGCATGCTCTGCCTGCCTTTCCCCAGTGCTCTGCAAGCTCTCCAGGACAACAGCAAATCTGGGGCTCTGTGCTTTCTTTCGTTCTGAACAAGTGTTAGTGTTTTCTGCACAAAAGCGATTCTGCGAAGCAATGTGAATTCTTCTGCTTCCCAGGCACAAAGAAGGTGCTAGTAGGGCATGCTCTGCCTGCCTTTCCCCAGTGCTCTGCAAGCTCTCCAGGACAACATAAAATCTGGGGCTCTGTGCTTTCTTTCATTCTGAACAAGTGTTAGTGTTTTCTGCACAAAAGCGCTTCTGCGAAGCAATGTGAATTCTTCTGCTTCCCAGGCACAAAGAAGGTGCTAGTAGGGCATGCTCTGCCTGCCTTTCCCCAGTGCTCTGCAAGCTCTCCAGGACAACATAAAATCTGGGGCTCTGTGCTTTCTTTCGTTCTGAACAAGTGTTACTGTTTTCTGCACAAAAGCGATTCTGCGAAGCAATGTGAATTCTTCTGCTTCCCAGGCACAGAGAAGGTGCTAGTAGGGCATGCTCTGCCTGCCTTTCCCCAGTGCTCTGCAAGCTCTCCAGGACAACAGCAAATCTGGGGCTCTGTGCTTTCTTTCGTTCTGAACAAGTGTTAGTGTTTTCTGCACAAAAGCGATTCTGCGAAGCAATGTGAATTCTTCTGCTTCCCAGGCACAGAGAAGGTGCTAGCAGGGAATTCTCTGCCTGCCTTTCCCCAGTGCTCTGCAAGCTCTCCAGGACAACAGCAAATCTGGGGCTCTGTGCTTTCTTTCGTTCTGAACAAGTGTTAGTGTTTTCTGCACAAAAGCGATTCTGCGAAGCAATGTGAATTCTTCTGCTTCCCAGGCACAAAGAAGGTGCTAGTAGGGCATGCTCTGCCTGCCTTTCCCCAGTGCTCTGCAAGCTCTCCAGGACAACATAAAATCTGGGGCTCTGTGCTTTCTTTCGTTCTGAACAAGTGTTACTGTTTTCTGCACAAAAGCGATTCTGCGAAGCAATGTGAATTCTTCTGCTTCCCAGGCACAGAGAAGGTGCTAGTAGGGCATGCTCTGCCTGCCTTTCCCCAGTGCTCTGCAAGCTCTCCAGGACAACAGCAAATCTGGGGCTCTGTGCTTTCTTTCGTTCTGAACAAGTGTTAGTGTTTTCTGCACAAAAGCGATTCTGCGAAGCAATGTGAATTCTTCTGCTTCCCAGGCACAGAGAAGGTGCTAGCAGGGCATTCTCTGCCTGCCTTTCCCCAGTGCTCTGCAAGCTCTCCAGGACAACATCAAATCTGGGGCTCTGTGCTTTCTTTCATTCTGAACAAGTGTTACTGTTTTCTGCACAAAAGCGATCCTGCGAAGCAATGTGAACACTTCTGCTTCCCAGGCACAGAGAAGGTGCTATCAGGGAATTCTCTGCCTGCCTTTCCCCAGTGCTCTGCAAGCTCTCCAGGACAACATAAAATCTGGGGCTCTGTGCTTTCTTTCATTCTGAACAACTTCTAGTGTTTTCTGCACAAAAGCGATTCTGCGAAGCAATGTGAACACTTCTGCTTCCCAGGCACAGAGAAGGTGCTAGCAGGGAATTCTCTGCCTGCCTTTCCCCAGTGCTCTGCAAGCTCTCCAGGACAACATAGAATCTGGGGCTCTGTGCTTTCTTTCGTTCTGAACAAGTGTTAGTGTTTTCTGCACAAAAGCGATTCTGCGAAGCAATGTGAACACTTCTGCTTCCCAGGCACAGAGAAGGTGCTAGCAGGGAATTCTCTGCCTGCCTTTCCCCAGTGCTCTGCAAGCTCTCCAGCACAACAGCAAATCTGGGGCTCTGTGCTTTCTTTCATTCTGAACAAGTGTTAGTGTTTTCTGCACAAAAGCGATTCTGCGAAGCAATGTGAACACTTCTGCTTCCCAGGCACAGAGAAGGTGCTATCAGGGAATTCTCTGCCTGCCTTTCCCCAGTGCTCTGCAAGCTCTCCAGGACAACATAAAATCTGGGGCTCTGTGCTTTCTTTCATTCTGAACAACTTCTAGTGTTTTCTGCACAAAAGCGATTCTGCGAAGCAATGTGAACACTTCTGCTTCCCAGGCACAGAGAAGGTGCTAGCAGGGAATTCTCTGCCTGCCTTTCCCCAGTGCTCTGCAAGCTCTCCAGGACAACATAGAATCTGGGGCTCTGTGCTTTCTTTCGTTCTGAACAAGTGTTAGTGTTTTCTGCACAAAAGCGATTCTGCGAAGCAATGTGAACACTTCTGCTTCCCAGGCACAGAGAAGGTGCTAGCAGGGAATTCTCTGCCTGCCTTTCCCCAGTGCTCTGCAAGCTCTCCAGCACAACAGCAAATCTGGGGCTCTGTGCTTTCTTTCATTCTGAACAAGTGTTAGTGTTTTCTGCACAAAAGCGATTCTGCGAAGCAATGTGAATTCTTCTGCTTCCCAGGCACAGAGAAGGTGCTAGTAGGGCATGCTCTGCCTGCCTTTCCCCAGTGCTCTGCAAGCTCTCCAGGACAACAGCAAATCTGGGGCTCTGTGCTTTCTTTCGTTCTGAACAAGTGTTAGTGTTTTCTGCACAAAAGCGATTCTGCGAAGCAATGTGAATTCTTCTGCTTCCCAGGCACAGAGAAGGTGCTAGTAGGGCATGCTCTGCCTGCCTTTCCCCAGTGCTCTGCAAGCTCTCCAGGACAACATAAAATCTGGGGCTCTGTGCTTCCTTTCGTTCTGAACAAGTGTTACTGTTTTCTGCACAAAAGCGATTCTGCGAAGCAATGTGAATTCTTCTGCTTCCCAGGCACAGAGAAGGTGCTAGTAGGGCATGCTCTGCCTGCCTTTCCCCAGTGCTCTGCAAGCTCTCCAGGACAACAGCAAATCTGGGGCTCTGTGCTTTCTTTCGTTCTGAACAAGTGTTAGTGTTTTCTGCACAAAAGCGATTCTGCGAAGCAATGTGAATTCTTCTGCTTCCCAGGCACAAAGAAGGTGCTAGTAGGGCATGCTCTGTCTGCCTTTCCCCAGTGCTCTGCAAGCTCTCCAGGACAACATAAAATCTGGGGCTCTGTGCTTTCTTTCGTTCTGAACAAGTGTTAGTGTTTTCTGCACAAAAGCGATTCTGCGAAGCAATGTGAACACTTCTGCTTCCCAGGCACAGAGAAGGTGCTAGCAGGGCATTCTCTGCCTGCCTTTCCCCAGTGCTCTGCAAGCTCTCCAGGACAACATCAAATCTGGGGCTCTGTGCTTTCTTTCATTCTGAACAAGTGTTAGTGTTTTCTGCACAAAAGCGATTCTGCGAAGCAATGTGAATTCTTCTGCTTCCCAGGCACAAAGAAGGTGCTAGTAGGGCATGCTCTGCCTGCCTTTCCCCAGTGCTCTGCAAGCTCTCCAGGACAACATAAAATCTGGGGCTCTGTGCTTTCTTTCGTTCTGAACAAGTGTTACTGTTTTCTGCACAAAAGCGATTCTGCGAAGCAATGTGAATTCTTCTGCTTCCCAGGCACAGAGAAGGTGCTAGTAGGGCATGCTCTGCCTGCCTTTCCCCAGTGCTCTGCAAGCTCTCCAGGACAACAGCAAATCTGGGGCTCTGTGCTTTCTTTCGTTCTGAACAAGTGTTAGTGTTTTCTGCACAAAAGCGATTCTGCGAAGCAATGTGAATTCTTCTGCTTCCCAGGCACAGAGAAGGTGCTAGCAGGGAATTCTCTGCCTGCCTTTCCCCAGTGCTCTGCAAGCTCTCCAGGACAACAGCAAATCTGGGGCTCTGTGCTTTCTTTCGTTCTGAACAAGTGTTAGTGTTTTCTGCACAAAAGCGATTCTGCGAAGCAATGTGAATTCTTCTGCTTCCCAGGCACAAAGAAGGTGCTAGTAGGGCATGCTCTGCCTGCCTTTCCCCAGTGCTCTGCAAGCTCTCCAGGACAACATAAAATCTGGGGCTCTGTGCTTTCTTTCGTTCTGAACAAGTGTTACTGTTTTCTGCACAAAAGCGATTCTGCGAAGCAATGTGAATTCTTCTGCTTCCCAGGCACAGAGAAGGTGCTAGTAGGGCATGCTCTGCCTGCCTTTCCCCAGTGCTCTGCAAGCTCTCCTGGACAACATAAAATCTGAGGCTCTGTGCTTTCTTTCGTTCTGAACAAGTGTTAGTGTTTTCTGCACAAAAGCGATTCTGCGAAGCAATGTGAATTCTTCTGCTTCCCAGGCACAGAGAAGGTGCTAGTAGGGCATGCTCTGCCTGCCTTTCCCCAGTGCTCTGCAAGCTCTCCAGGACAACATAAAATCTGGGGCTCTGTGCTTTCTTTCGTTCTGAACAAGTGTTAGTGTTTTCTGCACAAAAGCGATTCTGCGAAGCAATGTGAACACTTCTGCTTCCCAGGCACAGAGAAGGTGCTAGCAGGGAATTCTCTGCCTGCCTTTCCCCAGTGCTCTGCAAGCTCTCCAGCACAACAGCAAATCTGGGGCTCTGTGCTTTCTTTCATTCTGAACAAGTGTTAGTGTTTTCTGCACAAAAGCGATTCTGCGAAGCAATGTGAACACTTCTGCTTCCCAGGCACAGAGAAGGTGCTAGCAGGGAATTCTCTGCCTGCCTTTCCCCAGTGCTCTGCAAGCTCTCCAGCACAACAGCAAATCTGGGGCTCTGTGCTTTCTTTCATTCTGAACAAGTGTTAGTGTTTTCTGCACAAAAGCGATTCTGCGAAGCAATGTGAATTCTTCTGCTTCCCAGGCACAGAGAAGGTGCTCGTAGGGCATGCTCTGCCTGCCTTTCCCCAGTGCTCTGCAAGCTCTCCAGGACAACAGCAAATCTGGGGCTCTGTGCTTTCTTTCGTTCTGAACAAGTGTTAGTGTTTTCTGCACAAAAGCGATTCTGCGAAGCAATGTGAATTCTTCTGCTTCCCAGGCACAAAGAAGGTGCTAGTAGGGCATGCTCTGTCTGCCTTTCCCCAGTGCTCTGCAAGCTCTCCAGGACAACATAAAATCTGGGGCTCTGTGCTTTCTTTCGTTCTGAACAAGTGTTAGTGTTTTCTGCACAAAAGCGATTCTGCGAAGCAATGTGAACACTTCTGCTTCCCAGGCACAGAGAAGGTGCTAGCAGGGCATTCTCTGCCTGCCTTTCCCCAGTGCTCTGCAAGCTCTCCAGGACAACATCAAATCTGGGGCTCTGTGCTTTCTTTCATTCTGAACAAGTGTTAGTGTTTTCTGCACAAAAGCGATTCTGCGAAGCAATGTGAATTCTTCTGCTTCCCAGGCACAAAGAAGGTGCTAGTAGGGCATGCTCTGCCTGCCTTTCCCCAGTGCTCTGCAAGCTCTCCAGGACAACATAAAATCTGGGGCTCTGTGCTTTCTTTCGTTCTGAACAAGTGTTACTGTTTTCTGCACAAAAGCGATTCTGCGAAGCAATGTGAATTCTTCTGCTTCCCAGGCACAGAGAAGGTGCTAGTAGGGCATGCTCTGCCTGCCTTTCCCCAGTGCTCTGCAAGCTCTCCAGGACAACAGCAAATCTGGGGCTCTGTGCTTTCTTTCGTTCTGAACAAGTGTTAGTGTTTTCTGCACAAAAGCGATTCTGCGAAGCAATGTGAATTCTTCTGCTTCCCAGGCACAAAGAAGGTGCTAGTAGGGCATGCTCTGCCTGCCTTTCCCCAGTGCTCTGCAAGCTCTCCAGGACAACATAAAATCTGGGGCTCTGTGCTTTCTTTCGTTCTGAACAAGTGTTACTGTTTTCTGCACAAAAGCGATTCTGCGAAGCAATGTGAATTCTTCTGCTTCCCAGGCACAGAGAAGGTGCTAGTAGGGCATGCTCTGCCTGCCTTTCCCCAGTGCTCTGCAAGCTCTCCTGGACAACATAAAATCTGGGGCTCTGTGCTTTCTTTCGTTCTGAACAAGTGTTAGTGTTTTCTGCACAAAAGCGATTCTGCGAAGCAATGTGAATTCTTCTGCTTCCCAGGCACAGAGAAGGTGCTAGTAGGGCATGCTCTGCCTGCCTTTCCCCAGTGCTCTGCAAGCTCTCCAGGACAACATAAAATCTGGGGCTCTGTGCTTTCTTTTGTTCTGAACAAGTGTTAGTGTTTTCTGCACAAAAGCGATTCTGCGAAGCAATGTGAATTCTTCTGCTTCCCAGGCACAGAGAAGGTGCTAGCAGGGAATTCTCTGCCTGCCTTTCCCCAGTGCTCTGCAAGCTCTCCAGGACAACAGCAAATCCGGGGTCTGTGCTTTCTTTCATTCTGAACAAGTGTTACTGTTTTCTGCACAAAAGCGATCCTGCGAAGCAATGTGAACACTTCTACTTCCCAGGCACAGAGAAGGTGCTATCAGGGAATTCTCTGCCTGCCTTTCCCCAGTGCTCTGCAAGCTCTCCAGGACAACATAAAATCTGGGGCTCTGTGCTTTCTTTCATTCTGAACAACTTCTAGTGTTTTCTGCACAAAAGCGATTCTGCGAAGCAATGTGAACACTTCTGCTTCCCAGGCACAGAGAAGGTGCTAGCAGGGAATTCTCTGCCTGCCTTTCCCCAGTGCTCTGCAAGCTCTCCAGGACAACATAGAATCTGGGGCTCTGTGCTTTCTTTCGTTCTGAACAAGTGTTAGTGTTTTCTGCACAAAAGCGATTCTGCGAAGCAATGTGAAGACTTCTGCTTCCCAGGCACAGAGAAGGTGCTAGCAGGGAATTCTCTGCCTGCCTTTCCCCAGTGCTCTGCAAGCTCTCCAGCACAACAGCAAATCTGGGGCTCTGTGCTTTCTTTCGTTCTGAACAAGTGTTAGTGTTTTCTGCACAAAAGCGATTCTGCGAAGCAATGTGAATTCTTCTGCTTCCCAGGCACAGAGAAGGTGCTAGTAGGGCATGCTCTGCCTGCCTTTCCCCAGTGCTCTGCAAGCTCTCCAGGACAACAGCAAATCTGGGGCTCTGTGCTTTCTTTCGTTCTGAACAAGTGTTAGTGTTTTCTGCACAAAAGCGATTCTGCGAAGCAATGTGAATTCTTCTGCTTCCCAGGCACAGAGAAGGTGCTAGTAGGGCATGCTCTGCCTGCCTTTCCCCAGTGCTCTGCAAGCTCTCCAGGACAACAGCAAATCTGGGGCTCTGTGCTTTCTTTCGTTCTGAACAAGTGTTAGTGTTTTCTGCACAAAAGCGATTCTGCGAAGCAATGTGAATTCTTCTGCTTCCCAGGCACAGAGAAGGTGCTAGCAGGGAATTCTCTGCCTGCCTTTCCCCAGTGCTCTGCAAGCTCTCCAGGACAACAGCAAATCTGGGGCTCTGTGCTTTCTTTCGTTCTGAACAAGTGTTAGTGTTTTCTGCACAAAAGCGATTCTGCGAAGCAATGTGAATTCTTCTGCTTCCCAGGCACAAAGAAGGTGCTAGTAGGGCATGCTCTGCCTGCCTTTCCCCAGTGCTCTGCAAGCTCTCCAGGACAACAGCAAATCTGGGGCTCTGTGCTTTCTTTCGTTCTGAACAAGTGTTACTGTTTTCTGCACAAAAGCGATCCTGCGAAGCAATGTGAACACTTCTGCTTCCCAGGCACAGAGAAGGTGCTAGCAGGGCATTCTCTGCCTGCCTTTCCCCAGTGCTCTGCAAGCTCTCCAGGACAACATAAAATCTGGGGCTCTGTGCTTTCTTTCGTTCTGAACAAGTGTTAGTGTTTTCTGCACAAAAGCGATTCTGCGAAGCAATGTGAACACTTCTGCATCCCAGGCACAGAGAAGGTGCTAGCAGGGAATTCTCTGCCTGCCTTTCCCCAGTGCTCTGCAAGCTCTCCAGCACAACAGCAAATCTGGGGCTCTGTGCTTTCTTTCATTCTGAACAAGTGTTACTGTTTTCTGCACAAAAGCGATTCTGCGAAGCAATGTGAACACTTCTGCTTCCCAGGCACAGAGAAGGTGCTAGCAGGGAATTCTCTGCCTGCCTTTCCCCAGTGCTCTGCAAGCTCTCCAGCACAACAGCAAATCTGGGGCTCTGTGCTTTCTTTCATTCTGAACAAGTGTTACTGTTTTCTGCACAAAAGCGATTCTGCGAAGCAATGTGAATTCTTCTGCTTCCCAGGCACAGAGAAGGTGCTAGCAGGGAATTCTCTGCCTGCCTTTCCCCAGTGCTCTGCAAGCTCTCCAGGACAACAGCAAATCTGGGGCTCTGTGCTTTCTTTCGTTCTGAACAAGTGTTAGTGTTTTCTGCACAAAAGCGATTCTGCGAAGCAATGTGAATTCTTCTGCTTCCCAGGCACAAAGAAGGTGCTAGTAGGGCATGCTCTGCCTGCCTTTCCCCAGTGCTCTGCAAGCTCTCCAGGACAACATAAAATCTGGGGCTCTGTGCTTTCTTTCGTTCTGAACAAGTGTTAGTGTTTTCTGCACAAAAGCGATTCTGCGAAGCAATGTGAATTCTTCTGCTTCCCAGGCACAGAGAAGGTGCTAGTAGGGCATGCTCTGCCTGCCTTTCCCCAGTGCTCTGCAAGCTCTCCAGGACAACAGCAAATCTGGGGCTCTGTGCTTTCTTTCGTTCTGAACAAGTGTTAGTGTTTTCTGCACAAAAGCGATTCTGCGAAGCAATGTGAATTCTTCTGCTTCCCAGGCACAGAGAAGGTGCTAGCAGGGAATTCTCTGTCTGCCTTTCCCCAGTGCTCTGCAAGATCTCCAGGACAACAGCAAATCTGGGGCTCTGTGCTTTCTTTCGTTCTGAACAAGTGTTACTGTTTTCTGCACAAAAGCGATCCTGCGAAGCAATGTGAACACTTCTGCTTCCCAGGCACAGAGAAGGTGCTAGCAGGGCATTCTCTGCCTGCCTTTCCCCAGTGCTCTGCAAGCTCTCCAGGACAACATAAAATCTGGGGCTCTGTGATTTCTTTCGTTCTGAACAAGTGTTAGTGTTTTCTGCTCAAAAGCGATTCTGCGAAGCAATGTGAACACTTCTGCATCCCAGGCACAGAGAAGGTGCTAGCAGGGAATTCTCTGCCTGCCTTTCCCCAGTGCTCTGCAAGCTCTCCAGCACAACAGCAAATCTGGGGCTCTGTGCTTTCTTTCCTTCTGAACAAGTGTTAGTGTTTTCTGCACAAAAGCGATTCTGCGAAGCAATGTGAATTCTTCTGCTTCCCAGGCACAGAGAAGGTGCTAGTAGGGCATGCTCTGCCTGCCTTTCCCCAGTGCTCTGCAAGCTCTCCAGGACAACATAGAATCTGGGGCTCTGTGCTTTCTTTCGTTCTGAACAAGTGTTAGTGTTTTCTGTACAAAAGCGATTCTGCGAAGCAATGTGAAGACTTCTGCTTCCCAGGCACAGAGAAGGTGCTAGCAGGGAATTCTCTGCCTGCCTTTCCCCAGTGCTCTGCAAGCTCTCCAGGACAACATAGAATCTGGGGCTCTGTGCTTTCTTTCGTTCTGAACAAGTGTTAGTGTTTTCTGCACAAAAGCGATTCTGCGAAGCAATGTGAAGACTTCTGCTTCCCAGGCACAGAGAAGGTGCTATCAGGGAATTCTCTGCCTGCCTTTCCCCAGTGCTCTGCAAGCTCTCCAGGACAACATAAAATCTGGGGCTCTGTGCTTTCTTTCGTTCTGAACAAGTGTTAGTGTTTTCTGCACAAAAGCGATTCTGCGAAGCAATGTGAATTCTTCTGCTTCCCAGGCACAAAGAAGGTGCTAGTAGGGCATGCTCTGTCTGCCTTTCCCCAGTGCTCTGCAAGCTCTCCAGGACAACATAAAATCTGGGGCTCTGTGCTTTCTTTCGTTCTGAACAAGTGTTAGTGTTTTCTGCACAAAAGCGATTCTGCGAAGCAATGTGAACACTTCTGCTTCCCAGGCACAGAGAAGGTGCTAGCAGGGCATTCTCTGCCTGCCTTTCCCCAGTGCTCTGCAAGCTCTCCAGGACAACATCAAATCTGGGGCTCTGTGCTTTCTTTCATTCTGAACAAGTGTTAGTGTTTTCTGCACAAAAGCGATTCTGCGAAGCAATGTGAATTCTTCTGCTTCCCAGGCACAAAGAAGGTGCTAGTAGGGCATGCTCTGCCTGCCTTTCCCCAGTGCTCTGCAAGCTCTCCAGGACAACATAAAATCTGGGGCTCTGTGCTTTCTTTCGTTCTGAACAAGTGTTACTGTTTTCTGCACAAAAGCGATTCTGCGAAGCAATGTGAATTCTTCTGCTTCCCAGGCACAGAGAAGGTGCTAGTAGGGCATGCTCTGCCTGCCTTTCCCCAGTGCTCTGCAAGCTCTCCAGGACAACAGCAAATCTGGGGCTCTGTGCTTTCTTTCGTTCTGAACAAGTGTTAGTGTTTTCTGCACAAAAGCGATTCTGCGAAGCAATGTGAATTCTTCTGCTTCCCAGGCACAGAGAAGGTGCTAGCAGGGAATTCTCTGCCTGCCTTTCCCCAGTGCTCTGCAAGCTCTCCAGGACAACAGCAAATCTGGGGCTCTGTGCTTTCTTTCGTTCTGAACAAGTGTTAGTGTTTTCTGCACAAAAGCGATTCTGCGAAGCAATGTGAATTCTTCTGCTTCCCAGGCACAAAGAAGGTGCTAGTAGGGCATGCTCTGCCTGCCTTTCCCCAGTGCTCTGCAAGCTCTCCAGGACAACATAAAATCTGGGGCTCTGTGCTTTCTTTCGTTCTGAACAAGTGTTACTGTTTTCTGCACAAAAGCGATTCTGCGAAGCAATGTGAATTCTTCTGCTTCCCAGGCACAGAGAAGGTGCTAGTAGGGCATGCTCTGCCTGCCTTTCCCCAGTGCTCTGCAAGCTCTCCTGGACAACATAAAATCTGAGGCTCTGTGCTTTCTTTCGTTCTGAACAAGTGTTAGTGTTTTCTGCACAAAAGCGATTCTGCGAAGCAATGTGAATTCTTCTGCTTCCCAGGCACAGAGAAGGTGCTAGTAGGGCATGCTCTGCCTGCCTTTCCCCAGTGCTCTGCAAGCTCTCCAGGACAACATAAAATCTGGGGCTCTGTGCTTTCTTTCGTTCTGAACAAGTGTTAGTGTTTTCTGCACAAAAGCGATTCTGCGAAGCAATGTGAACACTTCTGCTTCCCAGGCACAGAGAAGGTGCTAGCAGGGAATTCTCTGCCTGCCTTTCCCCAGTGCTCTGCAAGCTCTCCAGCACAACAGCAAATCTGGGGCTCTGTGCTTTCTTTCATTCTGAACAAGTGTTAGTGTTTTCTGCACAAAAGCGATTCTGCGAAGCAATGTGAACACTTCTGCTTCCCAGGCACAGAGAAGGTGCTAGCAGGGAATTCTCTGCCTGCCTTTCCCCAGTGCTCTGCAAGCTCTCCAGCACAACAGCAAATCTGGGGCTCTGTGCTTTCTTTCATTCTGAACAAGTGTTAGTGTTTTCTGCACAAAAGCGATTCTGCGAAGCAATGTGAATTCTTCTGCTTCCCAGGCACAGAGAAGGTGCTCGTAGGGCATGCTCTGCCTGCCTTTCCCCAGTGCTCTGCAAGCTCTCCAGGACAACAGCAAATCTGGGGCTCTGTGCTTTCTTTCGTTCTGAACAAGTGTTAGTGTTTTCTGCACAAAAGCGATTCTGCGAAGCAATGTGAATTCTTCTGCTTCCCAGGCACAAAGAAGGTGCTAGTAGGGCATGCTCTGTCTGCCTTTCCCCAGTGCTCTGCAAGCTCTCCAGGACAACATAAAATCTGGGGCTCTGTGCTTTCTTTCGTTCTGAACAAGTGTTAGTGTTTTCTGCACAAAAGCGATTCTGCGAAGCAATGTGAACACTTCTGCTTCCCAGGCACAGAGAAGGTGCTAGCAGGGCATTCTCTGCCTGCCTTTCCCCAGTGCTCTGCAAGCTCTCCAGGACAACATCAAATCTGGGGCTCTGTGCTTTCTTTCATTCTGAACAAGTGTTAGTGTTTTCTGCACAAAAGCGATTCTGCGAAGCAATGTGAATTCTTCTGCTTCCCAGGCACAAAGAAGGTGCTAGTAGGGCATGCTCTGCCTGCCTTTCCCCAGTGCTCTGCAAGCTCTCCAGGACAACATAAAATCTGGGGCTCTGTGCTTTCTTTCGTTCTGAACAAGTGTTACTGTTTTCTGCACAAAAGCGATTCTGCGAAGCAATGTGAATTCTTCTGCTTCCCAGGCACAGAGAAGGTGCTAGTAGGGCATGCTCTGCCTGCCTTTCCCCAGTGCTCTGCAAGCTCTCCAGGACAACAGCAAATCTGGGGCTCTGTGCTTTCTTTCGTTCTGAACAACTGTTAGTGTTTTCTGCACAAAAGCGATTCTGCGAAGCAATGTGAATTCTTCTGCTTCCCAGGCACAAAGAAGGTGCTAGTAGGGCATGCTCTGTCTGCCTTTCCCCAGTGCTCTGCAAGCTCTCCAGGACAACATAAAATCTGGGGCTCTGTGCTTTCTTTCGTTCTGAACAAGTGTTAGTGTTTTCTGCACAAAAGCGATTCTGCGAAGCAATGTGAACACTTCTGCTTCCCAGGCACAGAGAAGGTGCTAGCAGGGCATTCTCTGCCTGCCTTTCCCCAGTGCTCTGCAAGCTCTCCAGGACAACATCAAATCTGGGGCTCTGTGCTTTCTTTCATTCTGAACAAGTGTTAGTGTTTTCTGCACAAAAGCGATTCTGCGAAGCAATGTGAATTCTTCTGCTTCCCAGGCACAAAGAAGGTGCTAGTAGGGCATGCTCTGCCTGCCTTTCCCCAGTGCTCTGCAAGCTCTCCAGGACAACATAAAATCTGGGGCTCTGTGCTTTCTTTCGTTCTGAACAAGTGTTACTGTTTTCTGCACAAAAGCGATTCTGCGAAGCAATGTGAATTCTTCTGCTTCCCAGGCACAGAGAAGGTGCTAGTAGGGCATGCTCTGCCTGCCTTTCCCCAGTGCTCTGCAAGCTCTCCAGGACAACAGCAAATCTGGGGCTCTGTGCTTTCTTTCGTTCTGAACAAGTGTTAGTGTTTTCTGCACAAAAGCGATTCTGCGAAGCAATGTGAATTCTTCTGCTTCCCAGGCACAGAGAAGGTGCTAGCAGGGAATTCTCTGCCTGCCTTTCCCCAGTGCTCTGCAAGCTCTCCAGGACAACAGCAAATCTGGGGCTCTGTGCTTTCTTTCGTTCTGAACAAGTGTTAGTGTTTTCTGCACAAAAGCGATTCTGCGAAGCAATGTGAATTCTTCTGCTTCCCAGGCACAAAGAAGGTGCTAGTAGGGCATGCTCTGCCTGCCTTTCCCCAGTGCTCTGCAAGCTCTCCAGGACAACATAAAATCTGGGGCTCTGTGCTTTCTTTCGTTCTGAACAAGTGTTACTGTTTTCTGCACAAAAGCGATTCTGCGAAGCAATGTGAATTCTTCTGCTTCCCAGGCACAGAGAAGGTGCTAGTAGGGCATGCTCTGCCTGCCTTTCCCCAGTGCTCTGCAAGCTCTCCTGGACAACATAAAATCTGAGGCTCTGTGCTTTCTTTCGTTCTGAACAAGTGTTAGTGTTTTCTGCACAAAAGCGATTCTGCGAAGCAATGTGAATTCTTCTGCTTCCCAGGCACAGAGAAGGTGCTAGTAGGGCATGCTCTGCCTGCCTTTCCCCAGTGCTCTGCAAGCTCTCCAGGACAACATAAAATCTGGGGCTCTGTGCTTTCTTTCGTTCTGAACAAGTGTTAGTGTTTTCTGCACAAAAGCGATTCTGCGAAGCAATGTGAACACTTCTGCTTCCCAGGCACAGAGAAGGTGCTAGCAGGGAATTCTCTGCCTGCCTTTCCCCAGTGCTCTGCAAGCTCTCCAGCACAACAGCAAATCTGGGGCTCTGTGCTTTCTTTCATTCTGAACAAGTGTTAGTGTTTTCTGCACAAAAGCGATTCTGCGAAGCAATGTGAACACTTCTGCTTCCCAGGCACAGAGAAGGTGCTAGCAGGGAATTCTCTGCCTGCCTTTCCCCAGTGCTCTGCAAGCTCTCCAGCACAACAGCAAATCTGGGGCTCTGTGCTTTCTTTCATTCTGAACAAGTGTTAGTGTTTTCTGCACAAAAGCGATTCTGCGAAGCAATGTGAATTCTTCTGCTTCCCAGGCACAGAGAAGGTGCTCGTAGGGCATGCTCTGCCTGCCTTTCCCCAGTGCTCTGCAAGCTCTCCAGGACAACAGCAAATCTGGGGCTCTGTGCTTTCTTTCGTTCTGAACAAGTGTTAGTGTTTTCTGCACAAAAGCGATTCTGCGAAGCAATGTGAATTCTTCTGCTTCCCAGGCACAAAGAAGGTGCTAGTAGGGCATGCTCTGTCTGCCTTTCCCCAGTGCTCTGCAAGCTCTCCAGGACAACATAAAATCTGGGGCTCTGTGCTTTCTTTCGTTCTGAACAAGTGTTAGTGTTTTCTGCACAAAAGCGATTCTGCGAAGCAATGTGAACACTTCTGCTTCCCAGGCACAGAGAAGGTGCTAGCAGGGCATTCTCTGCCTGCCTTTCCCCAGTGCTCTGCAAGCTCTCCAGGACAACATCAAATCTGGGGCTCTGTGCTTTCTTTCATTCTGAACAAGTGTTAGTGTTTTCTGCACAAAAGCGATTCTGCGAAGCAATGTGAATTCTTCTGCTTCCCAGGCACAAAGAAGGTGCTAGTAGGGCATGCTCTGCCTGCCTTTCCCCAGTGCTCTGCAAGCTCTCCAGGACAACATAAAATCTGGGGCTCTGTGCTTTCTTTCGTTCTGAACAAGTGTTACTGTTTTCTGCACAAAAGCGATTCTGCGAAGCAATGTGAATTCTTCTGCTTCCCAGGCACAGAGAAGGTGCTAGTAGGGCATGCTCTGCCTGCCTTTCCCCAGTGCTCTGCAAGCTCTCCAGGACAACAGCAAATCTGGGGCTCTGTGCTTTCTTTCGTTCTGAACAAGTGTTAGTGTTTTCTGCACAAAAGCGATTCTGCGAAGCAATGTGAATTCTTCTGCTTCCCAGGCACAAAGAAGGTGCTAGTAGGGCATGCTCTGCCTGCCTTTCCCCAGTGCTCTGCAAGCTCTCCAGGACAACATAAAATCTGGGGCTCTGTGCTTTCTTTCGTTCTGAACAAGTGTTACTGTTTTCTGCACAAAAGCGATTCTGCGAAGCAATGTGAATTCTTCTGCTTCCCAGGCACAGAGAAGGTGCTAGTAGGGCATGCTCTGCCTGCCTTTCCCCAGTGCTCTGCAAGCTCTCCTGGACAACATAAAATCTGGGGCTCTGTGCTTTCTTTCGTTCTGAACAAGTGTTAGTGTTTTCTGCACAAAAGCGATTCTGCGAAGCAATGTGAATTCTTCTGCTTCCCAGGCACAGAGAAGGTGCTAGTAGGGCATGCTCTGCCTGCCTTTCCCCAGTGCTCTGCAAGCTCTCCAGGACAACATAAAATCTGGGGCTCTGTGCTTTCTTTTGTTCTGAACAAGTGTTAGTGTTTTCTGCACAAAAGCGATTCTGCGAAGCAATGTGAATTCTTCTGCTTCCCAGGCACAGAGAAGGTGCTAGCAGGGAATTCTCTGCCTGCCTTTCCCCAGTGCTCTGCAAGCTCTCCAGGACAACAGCAAATCCGGGGTCTGTGCTTTCTTTCATTCTGAACAAGTGTTACTGTTTTCTGCACAAAAGCGATCCTGCGAAGCAATGTGAACACTTCTACTTCCCAGGCACAGAGAAGGTGCTATCAGGGAATTCTCTGCCTGCCTTTCCCCAGTGCTCTGCAAGCTCTCCAGGACAACATAAAATCTGGGGCTCTGTGCTTTCTTTCATTCTGAACAACTTCTAGTGTTTTCTGCACAAAAGCGATTCTGCGAAGCAATGTGAACACTTCTGCTTCCCAGGCACAGAGAAGGTGCTAGCAGGGAATTCTCTGCCTGCCTTTCCCCAGTGCTCTGCAAGCTCTCCAGGACAACATAGAATCTGGGGCTCTGTGCTTTCTTTCGTTCTGAACAAGTGTTAGTGTTTTCTGCACAAAAGCGATTCTGCGAAGCAATGTGAAGACTTCTGCTTCCCAGGCACAGAGAAGGTGCTAGCAGGGAATTCTCTGCCTGCCTTTCCCCAGTGCTCTGCAAGCTCTCCAGCACAACAGCAAATCTGGGGCTCTGTGCTTTCTTTCGTTCTGAACAAGTGTTAGTGTTTTCTGCACAAAAGCGATTCTGCGAAGCAATGTGAATTCTTCTGCTTCCCAGGCACAGAGAAGGTGCTAGTAGGGCATGCTCTGCCTGCCTTTCCCCAGTGCTCTGCAAGCTCTCCAGGACAACAGCAAATCTGGGGCTCTGTGCTTTCTTTCGTTCTGAACAAGTGTTAGTGTTTTCTGCACAAAAGCGATTCTGCGAAGCAATGTGAATTCTTCTGCTTCCCAGGCACAGAGAAGGTGCTAGCAGGGAATTCTCTGCCTGCCTTTCCCCAGTGCTCTGCAAGCTCTCCAGGACAACAGCAAATCTGGGGCTCTGTGCTTTCTTTCGTTCTGAACAAGTGTTAGTGTTTTCTGCACAAAAGCGATTCTGCGAAGCAATGTGAATTCTTCTGCTTCCCAGGCACAAAGAAGGTGCTAGTAGGGCATGCTCTGCCTGCCTTTCCCCAGTGCTCTGCAAGCTCTCCAGGACAACAGCAAATCTGGGGCTCTGTGCTTTCTTTCGTTCTGAACAAGTGTTACTGTTTTCTGCACAAAAGCGATCCTGCGAAGCAATGTGAACACTTCTGCTTCCCAGGCACAGAGAAGGTGCTAGCAGGGCATTCTCTGCCTGCCTTTCCCCAGTGCTCTGCAAGCTCTCCAGGACAACATAAAATCTGGGGCTCTGTGCTTTCTTTCGTTCTGAACAAGTGTTAGTGTTTTCTGCACAAAAGCGATTCTGCGAAGCAATGTGAACACTTCTGCATCCCAGGCACAGAGAAGGTGCTAGCAGGGAATTCTCTGCCTGCCTTTCCCCAGTGCTCTGCAAGCTCTCCAGCACAACAGCAAATCTGGGGCTCTGTGCTTTCTTTCATTCTGAACAAGTGTTACTGTTTTCTGCACAAAAGCGATTCTGCGAAGCAATGTGAACACTTCTGCTTCCCAGGCACAGAGAAGGTGCTAGCAGGGAATTCTCTGCCTGCCTTTCCCCAGTGCTCTGCAAGCTCTCCAGCACAACAGCAAA
Source organism: Strix aluco (assembly GCF_031877795.1). Lineage (NCBI taxonomy): Eukaryota > Metazoa > Chordata > Aves > Strigiformes > Strigidae > Strix > Strix aluco. Next base: position 22,497,524 of record NC_133943.1, read on the forward strand.
TCTGGGGCTCTGTGCTTTCTTTCATTCTGAACAAGTGTTACTGTTTTCTGCACAAAAGCGATTCTGCGAAGCAATGTGAATTCTTCTGCTTCCCAGGCACAGAGAAGGTGCTAGCAGGGAATTCTCTGCCTGCCTTTCCCCAGTGCTCTGCAAGCTCTCCAGGACAACAGCAAATCTGGGGCTCTGTGCTTTCTTTCGTTCTGAACAAGTGTTAGTGTTTTCTGCACAAAAGCGATTCTGCGAAGCAATGTGAATTCTTCTGCTTCCCAGGCACAAAGAAGGTGCTAGTAGGGCATGCTCTGCCTGCCTTTCCCCAGTGCTCTGCAAGCTCTCCAGGACAACATAAAATCTGGGGCTCTGTGCTTTCTTTCGTTCTGAACAAGTGTTAGTGTTTTCTGCACAAAAGCGATTCTGCGAAGCAATGTGAATTCTTCTGCTTCCCAGGCACAGAGAAGGTGCTAGTAGGGCATGCTCTGCCTGCCTTTCCCCAGTGCTCTGCAAGCTCTCCAGGACAACAGCAAATCTGGGGCTCTGTGCTTTCTTTCGTTCTGAACAAGTGTTAGTGTTTTCTGCACAAAAGCGATTCTGCGAAGCAATGTGAATTCTTCTGCTTCCCAGGCACAGAGAAGGTGCTAGCAGGGAATTCTCTGTCTGCCTTTCCCCAGTGCTCTGCAAGATCTCCAGGACAACAGCAAATCTGGGGCTCTGTGCTTTCTTTCGTTCTGAACAAGTGTTACTGTTTTCTGCACAAAAGCGATCCTGCGAAGCAATGTGAACACTTCTGCTTCCCAGGCACAGAGAAGGTGCTAGCAGGGCATTCTCTGCCTGCCTTTCCCCAGTGCTCTGCAAGCTCTCCAGGACAACATAAAATCTGGGGCTCTGTGATTTCTTTCGTTCTGAACAAGTGTTAGTGTTTTCTGCTCAAAAGCGATTCTGCGAAGCAATGTGAACACTTCTGCATCCCAGGCACAGAGAAGGTGCTAGCAGGGAATTCTCTGCCTGCCTTTCCCCAGTGCTCTGCAAGCTCTCCAGCACAACAGCAAATCTGGGGCTCTGTGCTTTCTTTCCTTCTGAACAAGTGTTAGTGTTTTCTGCACAAAAGCGATTCTGCGAAGCAATGTGAATTCTTCTGCTTCCCAGGCACAGAGAAGGTGCTAGTAGGGCATGCTCTGCCTGCCTTTCCCCAGTGCTCTGCAAGCTCTCCAGGACAACATAGAATCTGGGGCTCTGTGCTTTCTTTCGTTCTGAACAAGTGTTAGTGTTTTCTGTACAAAAGCGATTCTGCGAAGCAATGTGAAGACTTCTGCTTCCCAGGCACAGAGAAGGTGCTAGCAGGGAATTCTCTGCCTGCCTTTCCCCAGTGCTCTGCAAGCTCTCCAGGACAACATAGAATCTGGGGCTCTGTGCTTTCTTTCGTTCTGAACAAGTGTTAGTGTTTTCTGCACAAAAGCGATTCTGCGAAGCAATGTGAAGACTTCTGCTTCCCAGGCACAGAGAAGGTGCTATCAGGGAATTCTCTGCCTGCCTTTCCCCAGTGCTCTGCAAGCTCTCCAGGACAACATAAAATCTGGGGCTCTGTGCTTTCTTTCATTCTGAACAACTTCTAGTGTTTTCTGCACAAAAGCGATTCTGCGAAGCAATGTGAATTCTTCTGCTTCCCAGGCACAGAGAAGGTGCTAGTAGGGCATGCTCTGCCTGCCTTTCCCCAGTGCTCTGCAAGCTCTCCAGGACAACATAAAATCTGGGGCTCTGTGCTTTCTTTCGTTCTGAACAAGTGTTACTGTTTTCTGCACAAAAGCGATTCTGCGAAGCAATGTGAATTCTTCTGCTTCCCAGGCACAGAGAAGGTGCTAGTAGGGCATGCTCTGCCTGCCTTTCCCCAGTGCTCTGCAAGCTCTCCAGGACAACAGCAAATCTGGGGCTCTGTGCTTTCTTTCGTTCTGAACAAGTGTTAGTGTTTTCTGCACAAAAGCGATTCTGCGAAGCAATGTGAATTCTTCTGCTTCCCAGGCACAGAGAAGGTGCTAGCAGGGCATTCTCTGCCTGCCTTTCCCCAGTGCTCTGCAAGCTCTCCAGGACAACATCAAATCTGGGGCTCTGTGCTTTCTTTCATTCTGAACAAGTGTTACTGTTTTCTGCACAAAAGCGATCCTGCGAAGCAATGTGAACACTTCTGCTTCCCAGGCACAGAGAAGGTGCTATCAGGGAATTCTCTGCCTGCCTTTCCCCAGTGCTCTGCAAGCTCTCCAGGACAACATAAAATCTGGGGCTCTGTGCTTTCTTTCATTCTGAACAACTTCTAGTGTTTTCTGCACAAAAGCGATTCTGCGAAGCAATGTGAACACTTCTGCTTCCCAGGCACAGAGAAGGTGCTAGCAGGGAATTCTCTGCCTGCCTTTCCCCAGTGCTCTGCAAGCTCTCCAGCACAACAGCAAATCTGGGGCTCTGTGCTTTCTTTCATTCTGAACAAGTGTTAGTGTTTTCTGCACAAAAGCGATTCTGCGAAGCAATGTGAATTCTTCTGCTTCCCAGGCACAGAGAAGGTGCTAGTAGGGCATGCTCTGCCTGCCTTTCCCCAGTGCTCTGCAAGCTCTCCAGGACAACAGCAAATCTGGGGCTCTGTGCTTTCTTTCGTTCTGAACAAGTGTTAGTGTTTTCTGCACAAAAGCGATTCTGCGAAGCAATGTGAATTCTTCTGCTTCCCAGGCACAGAGAAGGTGCTAGTAGGGCATGCTCTGCCTGCCTTTCCCCAGTGCTCTGCAAGCTCTCCAGGACAACATAAAATCTGGGGCTCTGTGCTTCCTTTCGTTCTGAACAAGTGTTACTGTTTTCTGCACAAAAGCGATTCTGCGAAGCAATGTGAATTCTTCTGCTTCCCAGGCACAGAGAAGGTGCTAGTAGGGCATGCTCTGCCTGCCTTTCCCCAGTGCTCTGCAAGCTCTCCAGGACAACAGCAAATCTGGGGCTCTGTGCTTTCTTTCGTTCTGAACAAGTGTTAGTGTTTTCTGCACAAAAGCGATTCTGCGAAGCAATGTGAATTCTTCTGCTTCCCAGGCACAAAGAAGGTGCTAGTAGGGCATGCTCTGTCTGCCTTTCCCCAGTGCTCTGCAAGCTCTCCAGGACAACATAAAATCTGGGGCTCTGTGCTTTCTTTCGTTCTGAACAAGTGTTAGTGTTTTCTGCACAAAAGCGATTCTGCGAAGCAATGTGAACACTTCTGCTTCCCAGGCACAGAGAAGGTGCTAGCAGGGCATTCTCTGCCTGCCTTTCCCCAGTGCTCTGCAAGCTCTCCAGGACAACATCAAATCTGGGGCTCTGTGCTTTCTTTCATTCTGAACAAGTGTTAGTGTTTTCTGCACAAAAGCGATTCTGCGAAGCAATGTGAATTCTTCTGCTTCCCAGGCACAAAGAAGGTGCTAGTAGGGCATGCTCTGCCTGCCTTTCCCCAGTGCTCTGCAAGCTCTCCAGGACAACATAAAATCTGGGGCTCTGTGCTTTCTTTCGTTCTGAACAAGTGTTACTGTTTTCTGCACAAAAGCGATTCTGCGAAGCAATGTGAATTCTTCTGCTTCCCAGGCACAGAGAAGGTGCTAGTAGGGCATGCTCTGCCTGCCTTTCCCCAGTGCTCTGCAAGCTCTCCAGGACAACAGCAAATCTGGGGCTCTGTGCTTTCTTTCGTTCTGAACAAGTGTTAGTGTTTTCTGCACAAAAGCGATTCTGCGAAGCAATGTGAATTCTTCTGCTTCCCAGGCACAGAGAAGGTGCTAGCAGGGAATTCTCTGCCTGCCTTTCCCCAGTGCTCTGCAAGCTCTCCAGGACAACAGCAAATCTGGGGCTCTGTGCTTTCTTTCGTTCTGAACAAGTGTTAGTGTTTTCTGCACAAAAGCGATTCTGCGAAGCAATGTGAATTCTTCTGCTTCCCAGGCACAAAGAAGGTGCTAGTAGGGCATGCTCTGCCTGCCTTTCCCCAGTGCTCTGCAAGCTCTCCAGGACAACATAAAATCTGGGGCTCTGTGCTTTCTTTCGTTCTGAACAAGTGTTACTGTTTTCTGCACAAAAGCGATTCTGCGAAGCAATGTGAATTCTTCTGCTTCCCAGGCACAGAGAAGGTGCTAGTAGGGCATGCTCTGCCTGCCTTTCCCCAGTGCTCTGCAAGCTCTCCTGGACAACATAAAATCTGAGGCTCTGTGCTTTCTTTCGTTCTGAACAAGTGTTAGTGTTTTCTGCACAAAAGCGATTCTGCGAAGCAATGTGAATTCTTCTGCTTCCCAGGCACAGAGAAGGTGCTAGTAGGGCATGCTCTGCCTGCCTTTCCCCAGTGCTCTGCAAGCTCTCCAGGACAACATAAAATCTGGGGCTCTGTGCTTTCTTTCGTTCTGAACAAGTGTTAGTGTTTTCTGCACAAAAGCGATTCTGCGAAGCAATGTGAACACTTCTGCTTCCCAGGCACAGAGAAGGTGCTAGCAGGGAATTCTCTGCCTGCCTTTCCCCAGTGCTCTGCAAGCTCTCCAGGACAACATCAAATCTGGGGCTCTGTGCTTTCTTTCATTCTGAACAAGTGTTAGTGTTTTCTGCACAAAAGCGATTCTGCGAAGCAATGTGAACACTTCTGCTTCCCAGGCACAGAGAAGGTGCTAGCAGGGAATTCTCTGCCTGCCTTTCCCCAGTGCTCTGCAAGCTCTCCAGCACAACAGCAAATCTGGGGCTCTGTGCTTTCTTTCATTCTGAACAAGTGTTAGTGTTTTCTGCACAAAAGCGATTCTGCGAAGCAATGTGAATTCTTCTGCTTCCCAGGCACAGAGAAGGTGCTCGTAGGGCATGCTCTGCCTGCCTTTCCCCAGTGCTCTGCAAGCTCTCCAGGACAACAGCAAATCTGGGGCTCTGTGCTTTCTTTCGTTCTGAACAAGTGTTAGTGTTTTCTGCACAAAAGCGATTCTGCGAAGCAATGTGAATTCTTCTGCTTCCCAGGCACAAAGAAGGTGCTAGTAGGGCATGCTCTGTCTGCCTTTCCCCAGTGCTCTGCAAGCTCTCCAGGACAACATAAAATCTGGGGCTCTGTGCTTTCTTTCGTTCTGAACAAGTGTTAGTGTTTTCTGCACAAAAGCGATTCTGCGAAGCAATGTGAACACTTCTGCTTCCCAGGCACAGAGAAGGTGCTAGCAGGGCATTCTCTGCCTGCCTTTCCCCAGTGCTCTGCAAGCTCTCCAGGACAACATCAAATCTGGGGCTCTGTGCTTTCTTTCATTCTGAACAAGTGTTAGTGTTTTCTGCACAAAAGCGATTCTGCGAAGCAATGTGAATTCTTCTGCTTCCCAGGCACAAAGAAGGTGCTAGTAGGGCATGCTCTGCCTGCCTTTCCCCAGTGCTCTGCAAGCTCTCCAGGACAACATAAAATCTGGGGCTCTGTGCTTTCTTTCGTTCTGAACAAGTGTTACTGTTTTCTGCACAAAAGCGATTCTGCGAAGCAATGTGAATTCTTCTGCTTCCCAGGCACAGAGAAGGTGCTAGTAGGGCATGCTCTGCCTGCCTTTCCCCAGTGCTCTGCAAGCTCTCCAGGACAACAGCAAATCTGGGGCTCTGTGCTTTCTTTCGTTCTGAACAAGTGTTAGTGTTTTCTGCACAAAAGCGATTCTGCGAAGCAATGTGAATTCTTCTGCTTCCCAGGCACAAAGAAGGTGCTAGTAGGGCATGCTCTGCCTGCCTTTCCCCAGTGCTCTGCAAGCTCTCCAGGACAACATAAAATCTGGGGCTCTGTGCTTTCTTTCGTTCTGAACAAGTGTTACTGTTTTCTGCACAAAAGCGATTCTGCGAAGCAATGTGAATTCTTCTGCTTCCCAGGCACAGAGAAGGTGCTAGTAGGGCATGCTCTGCCTGCCTTTCCCCAGTGCTCTGCAAGCTCTCCTGGACAACATAAAATCTGGGGCTCTGTGCTTTCTTTCGTTCTGAACAAGTGTTAGTGTTTTCTGCACAAAAGCGATTCTGCGAAGCAATGTGAATTCTTCTGCTTCCCAGGCACAGAGAAGGTGCTAGTAGGGCATGCTCTGCCTGCCTTTCCCCAGTGCTCTGCAAGCTCTCCAGGACAACATAAAATCTGGGGCTCTGTGCTTTCTTTTGTTCTGAACAAGTGTTAGTGTTTTCTGCACAAAAGCGATTCTGCGAAGCAATGTGAATTCTTCTGCTTCCCAGGCACAGAGAAGGTGCTATCAGGGAATTCTCTGCCTGCCTTTCCCCAGTGCTCTGCAAGCTCTCCAGGACAACATAAAATCTGGGGCTCTGTGCTTTCTTTCATTCTGAACAACTTCTAGTGTTTTCTGCACAAAAGCGATTCTGCGAAGCAATGTGAATTCTTCTGCTTCCCAGGCACAGAGAAGGTGCTAGTAGGGCATGCTCTGCCTGCCTTTCCCCAGTGCTCTGCAAGCTCTCCAGGACAACATAAAATCTGGGGCTCTGTGCTTTCTTTCGTTCTGAACAAGTGTTACTGTTTTCTGCACAAAAGCGATTCTGCGAAGCAATGTGAATTCTTCTGCTTCCCAGGCACAGAGAAGGTGCTAGTAGGGCATGCTCTGCCTGCCTTTCCCCAGTGCTCTGCAAGCTCTCCAGGACAACAGCAAATCTGGGGCTCTGTGCTTTCTTTCGTTCTGAACAAGTGTTAGTGTTTTCTGCACAAAAGCGATTCTGCGAAGCAATGTGAATTCTTCTGCTTCCCAGGCACAGAGAAGGTGCTAGCAGGGCATTCTCTGCCTGCCTTTCCCCAGTGCTCTGCAAGCTCTCCAGGACAACATCAAATCTGGGGCTCTGTGCTTTCTTTCATTCTGAACAAGTGTTACTGTTTTCTGCACAAAAGCGATCCTGCGAAGCAATGTGAACACTTCTGCTTCCCAGGCACAGAGAAGGTGCTATCAGGGAATTCTCTGCCTGCCTTTCCCCAGTGCTCTGCAAGCTCTCCAGGACAACATAAAATCTGGGGCTCTGTGCTTTCTTTCATTCTGAACAACTTCTAGTGTTTTCTGCACAAAAGCGATTCTGCGAAGCAATGTGAACACTTCTGCTTCCCAGGCACAGAGAAGGTGCTAGCAGGGAATTCTCTGCCTGCCTTTCCCCAGTGCTCTGCAAGCTCTCCAGGACAACATAGAATCTGGGGCTCTGTGCTTTCTTTCGTTCTGAACAAGTGTTAGTGTTTTCTGCACAAAAGCGATTCTGCGAAGCAATGTGAACACTTCTGCTTCCCAGGCACAGAGAAGGTGCTAGCAGGGAATTCTCTGCCTGCCTTTCCCCAGTGCTCTGCAAGCTCTCCAGCACAACAGCAAATCTGGGGCTCTGTGCTTTCTTTCATTCTGAACAAGTGTTAGTGTTTTCTGCACAAAAGCGATTCTGCGAAGCAATGTGAACACTTCTGCTTCCCAGGCACAGAGAAGGTGCTATCAGGGAATTCTCTGCCTGCCTTTCCCCAGTGCTCTGCAAGCTCTCCAGGACAACATAAAATCTGGGGCTCTGTGCTTTCTTTCATTCTGAACAACTTCTAGTGTTTTCTGCACAAAAGCGATTCTGCGAAGCAATGTGAACACTTCTGCTTCCCAGGCACAGAGAAGGTGCTAGCAGGGAATTCTCTGCCTGCCTTTCCCCAGTGCTCTGCAAGCTCTCCAGGACAACATAGAATCTGGGGCTCTGTGCTTTCTTTCGTTCTGAACAAGTGTTAGTGTTTTCTGCACAAAAGCGATTCTGCGAAGCAATGTGAACACTTCTGCTTCCCAGGCACAGAGAAGGTGCTAGCAGGGAATTCTCTGCCTGCCTTTCCCCAGTGCTCTGCAAGCTCTCCAGCACAACAGCAAATCTGGGGCTCTGTGCTTTCTTTCATTCTGAACAAGTGTTAGTGTTTTCTGCACAAAAGCGATTCTGCGAAGCAATGTGAATTCTTCTGCTTCCCAGGCACAGAGAAGGTGCTAGTAGGGCATGCTCTGCCTGCCTTTCCCCAGTGCTCTGCAAGCTCTCCAGGACAACAGCAAATCTGGGGCTCTGTGCTTTCTTTCGTTCTGAACAAGTGTTAGTGTTTTCTGCACAAAAGCGATTCTGCGAAGCAATGTGAATTCTTCTGCTTCCCAGGCACAGAGAAGGTGCTAGTAGGGCATGCTCTGCCTGCCTTTCCCCAGTGCTCTGCAAGCTCTCCAGGACAACATAAAATCTGGGGCTCTGTGCTTCCTTTCGTTCTGAACAAGTGTTACTGTTTTCTGCACAAAAGCGATTCTGCGAAGCAATGTGAATTCTTCTGCTTCCCAGGCACAGAGAAGGTGCTAGTAGGGCATGCTCTGCCTGCCTTTCCCCAGTGCTCTGCAAGCTCTCCAGGACAACAGCAAATCTGGGGCTCTGTGCTTTCTTTCGTTCTGAACAAGTGTTAGTGTTTTCTGCACAAAAGCGATTCTGCGAAGCAATGTGAATTCTTCTGCTTCCCAGGCACAAAGAAGGTGCTAGTAGGGCATGCTCTGTCTGCCTTTCCCCAGTGCTCTGCAAGCTCTCCAGGACAACATAAAATCTGGGGCTCTGTGCTTTCTTTCGTTCTGAACAAGTGTTAGTGTTTTCTGCACAAAAGCGATTCTGCGAAGCAATGTGAACACTTCTGCTTCCCAGGCACAGAGAAGGTGCTAGCAGGGCATTCTCTGCCTGCCTTTCCCCAGTGCTCTGCAAGCTCTCCAGGACAACATCAAATCTGGGGCTCTGTGCTTTCTTTCATTCTGAACAAGTGTTAGTGTTTTCTGCACAAAAGCGATTCTGCGAAGCAATGTGAATTCTTCTGCTTCCCAGGCACAAAGAAGGTGCTAGTAGGGCATGCTCTGCCTGCCTTTCCCCAGTGCTCTGCAAGCTCTCCAGGACAACATAAAATCTGGGGCTCTGTGCTTTCTTTCGTTCTGAACAAGTGTTACTGTTTTCTGCACAAAAGCGATTCTGCGAAGCAATGTGAATTCTTCTGCTTCCCAGGCACAGAGAAGGTGCTAGTAGGGCATGCTCTGCCTGCCTTTCCCCAGTGCTCTGCAAGCTCTCCAGGACAACAGCAAATCTGGGGCTCTGTGCTTTCTTTCGTTCTGAACAAGTGTTAGTGTTTTCTGCACAAAAGCGATTCTGCGAAGCAATGTGAATTCTTCTGCTTCCCAGGCACAGAGAAGGTGCTAGCAGGGAATTCTCTGCCTGCCTTTCCCCAGTGCTCTGCAAGCTCTCCAGGACAACAGCAAATCTGGGGCTCTGTGCTTTCTTTCGTTCTGAACAAGTGTTAGTGTTTTCTGCACAAAAGCGATTCTGCGAAGCAATGTGAATTCTTCTGCTTCCCAGGCACAAAGAAGGTGCTAGTAGGGCATGCTCTGCCTGCCTTTCCCCAGTGCTCTGCAAGCTCTCCAGGACAACATAAAATCTGGGGCTCTGTGCTTTCTTTCGTTCTGAACAAGTGTTACTGTTTTCTGCACAAAAGCGATTCTGCGAAGCAATGTGAATTCTTCTGCTTCCCAGGCACAGAGAAGGTGCTAGTAGGGCATGCTCTGCCTGCCTTTCCCCAGTGCTCTGCAAGCTCTCCTGGACAACATAAAATCTGAGGCTCTGTGCTTTCTTTCGTTCTGAACAAGTGTTAGTGTTTTCTGCACAAAAGCGATTCTGCGAAGCAATGTGAATTCTTCTGCTTCCCAGGCACAGAGAAGGTGCTAGTAGGGCATGCTCTGCCTGCCTTTCCCCAGTGCTCTGCAAGCTCTCCAGGACAACATAAAATCTGGGGCTCTGTGCTTTCTTTCGTTCTGAACAAGTGTTAGTGTTTTCTGCACAAAAGCGATTCTGCGAAGCAATGTGAACACTTCTGCTTCCCAGGCACAGAGAAGGTGCTAGCAGGGAATTCTCTGCCTGCCTTTCCCCAGTGCTCTGCAAGCTCTCCAGCACAACAGCAAATCTGGGGCTCTGTGCTTTCTTTCATTCTGAACAAGTGTTAGTGTTTTCTGCACAAAAGCGATTCTGCGAAGCAATGTGAACACTTCTGCTTCCCAGGCACAGAGAAGGTGCTAGCAGGGAATTCTCTGCCTGCCTTTCCCCAGTGCTCTGCAAGCTCTCCAGCACAACAGCAAATCTGGGGCTCTGTGCTTTCTTTCATTCTGAACAAGTGTTAGTGTTTTCTGCACAAAAGCGATTCTGCGAAGCAATGTGAATTCTTCTGCTTCCCAGGCACAGAGAAGGTGCTCGTAGGGCATGCTCTGCCTGCCTTTCCCCAGTGCTCTGCAAGCTCTCCAGGACAACAGCAAATCTGGGGCTCTGTGCTTTCTTTCGTTCTGAACAAGTGTTAGTGTTTTCTGCACAAAAGCGATTCTGCGAAGCAATGTGAATTCTTCTGCTTCCCAGGCACAAAGAAGGTGCTAGTAGGGCATGCTCTGTCTGCCTTTCCCCAGTGCTCTGCAAGCTCTCCAGGACAACATAAAATCTGGGGCTCTGTGCTTTCTTTCGTTCTGAACAAGTGTTAGTGTTTTCTGCACAAAAGCGATTCTGCGAAGCAATGTGAACACTTCTGCTTCCCAGGCACAGAGAAGGTGCTAGCAGGGCATTCTCTGCCTGCCTTTCCCCAGTGCTCTGCAAGCTCTCCAGGACAACATCAAATCTGGGGCTCTGTGCTTTCTTTCATTCTGAACAAGTGTTAGTGTTTTCTGCACAAAAGCGATTCTGCGAAGCAATGTGAATTCTTCTGCTTCCCAGGCACAAAGAAGGTGCTAGTAGGGCATGCTCTGCCTGCCTTTCCCCAGTGCTCTGCAAGCTCTCCAGGACAACATAAAATCTGGGGCTCTGTGCTTTCTTTCGTTCTGAACAAGTGTTACTGTTTTCTGCACAAAAGCGATTCTGCGAAGCAATGTGAATTCTTCTGCTTCCCAGGCACAGAGAAGGTGCTAGTAGGGCATGCTCTGCCTGCCTTTCCCCAGTGCTCTGCAAGCTCTCCAGGACAACAGCAAATCTGGGGCTCTGTGCTTTCTTTCGTTCTGAACAAGTGTTAGTGTTTTCTGCACAAAAGCGATTCTGCGAAGCAATGTGAATTCTTCTGCTTCCCAGGCACAAAGAAGGTGCTAGTAGGGCATGCTCTGCCTGCCTTTCCCCAGTGCTCTGCAAGCTCTCCAGGACAACATAAAATCTGGGGCTCTGTGCTTTCTTTCGTTCTGAACAAGTGTTACTGTTTTCTGCACAAAAGCGATTCTGCGAAGCAATGTGAATTCTTCTGCTTCCCAGGCACAGAGAAGGTGCTAGTAGGGCATGCTCTGCCTGCCTTTCCCCAGTGCTCTGCAAGCTCTCCTGGACAACATAAAATCTGGGGCTCTGTGCTTTCTTTCGTTCTGAACAAGTGTTAGTGTTTTCTGCACAAAAGCGATTCTGCGAAGCAATGTGAATTCTTCTGCTTCCCAGGCACAGAGAAGGTGCTAGTAGGGCATGCTCTGCCTGCCTTTCCCCAGTGCTCTGCAAGCTCTCCAGGACAACATAAAATCTGGGGCTCTGTGCTTTCTTTTGTTCTGAACAAGTGTTAGTGTTTTCTGCACAAAAGCGATTCTGCGAAGCAATGTGAATTCTTCTGCTTCCCAGGCACAGAGAAGGTGCTAGCAGGGAATTCTCTGCCTGCCTTTCCCCAGTGCTCTGCAAGCTCTCCAGGACAACAGCAAATCCGGGGTCTGTGCTTTCTTTCATTCTGAACAAGTGTTACTGTTTTCTGCACAAAAGCGATCCTGCGAAGCAATGTGAACACTTCTGCTTCCCAGGCACAGAGAAGGTGCTATCAGGGAATTCTCTGCCTGCCTTTCCCCAGTGCTCTGCAAGCTCTCCAGGACAACATAAAATCTGGGGCTCTGTGCTTTCTTTCATTCTGAACAACTTCTAGTGTTTTCTGCACAAAAGCGATTCTGCGAAGCAATGTGAACACTTCTGCTTCCCAGGCACAGAGAAGGTGCTAGCAGGGAATTCTCTGCCTGCCTTTCCCCAGTGCTCTGCAAGCTCTCCAGGACAACATAAAATCTGGGGCTCTGTGCTTTCTTTCGTTCTGAACAAGTGTTAGTGTTTTCTGCACAAAAGCGATTCTGCGAAGCAATGTGAACACTTCTGCATCCCAGGCACAGAGAAGGTGCTAGCAGGGAATTCTCTGCCTGCCTTTCCCCAGTGCTCTGCAAGCTCTCCAGCACAACAGCAAATCTGGGGCTCTGTGCTTTCTTTCATTCTGAACAAGTGTTACTGTTTTCTGCACAAAAGCGATTCTGCGAAGCAATGTGAACACTTCTGCTTCCCAGGCACAGAGAAGGTGCTAGCAGGGAATTCTCTGCCTGCCTTTCCCCAGTGCTCTGCAAGCTCTCCAGCACAACAGCAAATCTGGGGCTCTGTGCTTTCTTTCATTCTGAACAAGTGTTACTGTTTTCTGCACAAAAGCGATTCTGCGAAGCAATGTGAATTCTTCTGCTTCCCAGGCACAGAGAAGGTGCTAGCAGGGAATTCTCTGCCTGCCTTTCCCCAGTGCTCTGCAAGCTCTCCAGGACAACAGCAAATCTGGGGCTCTGTGCTTTCTTTCGTTCTGAACAAGTGTTAGTGTTTTCTGCACAAAAGCGATTCTGCGAAGCAATGTGAATTCTTCTGCTTCCCAGGCACAAAGAAGGTGCTAGTAGGGCATGCTCTGCCTGCCTTTCCCCAGTGCTCTGCAAGCTCTCCAGGACAACATAAAATCTGGGGCTCTGTGCTTTCTTTCGTTCTGAACAAGTGTTAGTGTTTTCTGCACAAAAGCGATTCTGCGAAGCAATGTGAATTCTTCTGCTTCCCAGGCACAGAGAAGGTGCTAGTAGGGCATGCTCTGCCTGCCTTTCCCCAGTGCTCTGCAAGCTCTCCAGGACAACAGCAAATCTGGGGCTCTGTGCTTTCTTTCGTTCTGAACAAGTGTTAGTGTTTTCTGCACAAAAGCGATTCTGCGAAGCAATGTGAATTCTTCTGCTTCCCAGGCACAGAGAAGGTGCTAGCAGGGAATTCTCTGTCTGCCTTTCCCCAGTGCTCTGCAAGATCTCCAGGACAACAGCAAATCTGGGGCTCTGTGCTTTCTTTCGTTCTGAACAAGTGTTACTGTTTTCTGCACAAAAGCGATCCTGCGAAGCAATGTGAACACTTCTGCTTCCCAGGCACAGAGAAGGTGCTAGCAGGGCATTCTCTGCCTGCCTTTCCCCAGTGCTCTGCAAGCTCTCCAGGACAACATAAAATCTGGGGCTCTGTGATTTCTTTCGTTCTGAACAAGTGTTAGTGTTTTCTGCTCAAAAGCGATTCTGCGAAGCAATGTGAACACTTCTGCATCCCAGGCACAGAGAAGGTGCTAGCAGGGAATTCTCTGCCTGCCTTTCCCCAGTGCTCTGCAAGCTCTCCAGCACAACAGCAAATCTGGGGCTCTGTGCTTTCTTTCCTTCTGAACAAGTGTTAGTGTTTTCTGCACAAAAGCGATTCTGCGAAGCAATGTGAATTCTTCTGCTTCCCAGGCACAGAGAAGGTGCTAGTAGGGCATGCTCTGCCTGCCTTTCCCCAGTGCTCTGCAAGCTCTCCAGGACAACATAGAATCTGGGGCTCTGTGCTTTCTTTCGTTCTGAACAAGTGTTAGTGTTTTCTGTACAAAAGCGATTCTGCGAAGCAATGTGAAGACTTCTGCTTCCCAGGCACAGAGAAGGTGCTAGCAGGGAATTCTCTGCCTGCCTTTCCCCAGTGCTCTGCAAGCTCTCCAGGACAACATAGAATCTGGGGCTCTGTGCTTTCTTTCGTTCTGAACAAGTGTTAGTGTTTTCTGCACAAAAGCGATTCTGCGAAGCAATGTGAAGACTTCTGCTTCCCAGGCACAGAGAAGGTGCTATCAGGGAATTCTCTGCCTGCCTTTCCCCAGTGCTCTGCAAGCTCTCCAGGACAACATAAAATCTGGGGCTCTGTGCTTTCTTTCATTCTGAACAACTTCTAGTGTTTTCTGCACAAAAGCGATTCTGCGAAGCAATGTGAACACTTCTGCTTCCCAGGCACAGAGAAGGTGCTAGCAGGGAATTCTCTGCCTGCCTTTCCCCAGTGCTCTGCAAGCTCTCCAGGACAACATAGAATCTGGGGCTCTGTGCTTTCTTTCGTTCTGAACAAGTGTTAGTGTTTTCTGCACAAAAGCGATTCTGCGAAGCAATGTGAAGACTTCTGCTTCCCAGGCACAGAGAAGGTGCTAGCAGGGAATTCTCTGCCTGCCTTTCCCCAGTGCTCTGCAAGCTCTCCAGCACAACAGCAAATCTGGGGCTCTGTGCTTTCTTTCATTCTGAACAAGTGTTAGTGTTTTCTGCACAAAAGCGATTCTGCGAAGCAATGTGAACACTTCTGCTTCCCAGGCACAGAGAAGGTGCTAGCAGGGAATTCTCTGCCTGCCTTTCCCCAGTGCTCTGCAAGCTCTCCAGGACAACAGCAAATCTGGGGCTCTGTGCTTTCTTTCATTCTGAACAAGTGTTAGTGTTTTCTGCACAAAAGCGATTCTGCGAAGCAATGTGAATTCTTCTGCTTCCCAGGCACAGAGAAGGTGCTAGTAGGGCATGCTCTGCCTGCCTTTCCCCAGTGCTCTGCAAGCTCTCCAGGACAACAGCAAATCTGGGGCTCTGTGCTTTCTTTCGTTCTGAACAAGTGTTAGTGTTTTCTGCACAAAAGCGATTCTTGCGAAGCAATGTGAACACTTCTGCTTCCCAGGCACAGAGAAGGTGCTAGTAGGGCATGCTCTGCCTGCCTTTCCCCAGTGCTCTGCAAGCTCTCCAGGACAACATAAAATCTGGGGCTCTGTGCTTCCTTTCGTTCTGAACAAGTGTTACTGTTTTCTGCACAAAAGCGATTCTGCGAAGCAATGTGAATTCTTCTGCTTCCCAGGCACAGAGAAGGTGCTAGTAGGGCATGCTCTGCCTGCCTTTCCCCAGTGCTCTGCAAGCTCTCCAGGACAACAGCAAATCTGGGGCTCTGTGCTTTCTTTCATTCTGAACAAGTGTTAGTGTTTTCTGCACAAAAGCGATTCTGCGAAGCAATGTGAATTCTTCTGCTTCCCAGGCACAGAGAAGGTGCTAGTAGGGCATGCTCTGCCTGCCTTTCCCCAGTGCTCTGCAAGCTCTCCAGGACAACAGCAAATCTGGGGCTCTGTGCTTTCTTTCGTTCTGAACAAGTGTTAGTGTTTTCTGCACAAAAGCGATTCTGCGAAGCAATGTGAATTCTTCTGCTTCCCAGGCACAGAGAAGGTGCTAGTAGGGCATGCTCTGCCTGCCTTTCCCCAGTGCTCTGCAAGCTCTCCAGGACAACATAAAATCTGGGGCTCTGTGCTTCCTTTCGTTCTGAACAAGTGTTACTGTTTTCTGCACAAAAGCGATTCTGCGAAGCAATGTGAATTCTTCTGCTTCCCAGGCACAGAGAAGGTGCTAGTAGGGCATGCTCTGCCTGCCTTTCCCCAGTGCTCTGCAAGCTCTCCAGGACAACATAAAATCTGGGGCTCTGTGCTTTCTTTCGTTCTGAACAAGTGTTACTGTTTTCTGCACAAAAGCGATTCTGCGAAGCAATGTGAATTCTTCTGCTTCCCAGGCACAGAGAAGGTGCTAGTAGGGCATGCTCTGCCTGCCTTTCCCCAGTGCTCTGCAAGCTCTCCAGGACAACAGCAAATCTGGGGCTCTGTGCTTTCTTTCGTTCTGAACAAGTGTTAGTGTTTTCTGCACAAAAGCGATTCTGCGAAGCAATGTGAATTCTTCTGCTTCCCAGGCACAGAGAAGGTGCTAGCAGGGAATTCTCTGCCTGCCTTTCCCCAGTGCTCTGCAAGCTCTCCAGGACAACAGCAAATCTGGGGCTCTGTGCTTTCTTTCGTTCTGAACAAGTGTTAGTGTTTTCTGCACAAAAGCGATTCTGCGAAGCAATGTGAATTCTTCTGCTTCCCAGGCACAAAGAAGGTGCTAGTAGGGCATGCTCTGCCTGCCTTTCCCCAGTGCTCTGCAAGCTCTCCAGGACAACATAAAATCTGGGGCTCTGTGCTTTCTTTCGTTCTGAACAAGTGTTACTGTTTTCTGCACAAAAGCGATTCTGCGAAGCAATGTGAATTCTTCTGCTTCCCAGGCACAGAGAAGGTGCTAGTAGGGCATGCTCTGCCTGCCTTTCCCCAGTGCTCTGCAAGCTCTCCTGGACAACATAAAATCTGGGGCTCTGTGCTTTCTTTCGTTCTGAACAAGTGTTAGTGTTTTCTGCACAAAAGCGATTCTGCGAAGCAATGTGAATTCTTCTGCTTCCCAGGCACAGAGAAGGTGCTAGTAGGGCATGCTCTGCCTGCCTTTCCCCAGTGCTCTGCAAGCTCTCCAGGACAACATAAAATCTGGGGCTCTGTGCTTTCTTTTGTTCTGAACAAGTGTTAGTGTTTTCTGCACAAAAGCGATTCTGCGAAGCAATGTGAATTCTTCTGCTTCCCAGGCACAGAGAAGGTGCTAGCAGGGAATTCTCTGCCTGCCTTTCCCCAGTGCTCTGCAAGCTCTCCAGGACAACAGCAAATCCGGGGTCTGTGCTTTCTTTCATTCTGAACAAGTGTTACTGTTTTCTGCACAAAAGCGATCCTGCGAAGCAATGTGAACACTTCTACTTCCCAGGCACAGAGAAGGTGCTATCAGGGAATTCTCTGCCTGCCTTTCCCCAGTGCTCTGCAAGCTCTCCAGGACAACATAAAATCTGGGGCTCTGTGCTTTCTTTCATTCTGAACAACTTCTAGTGTTTTCTGCACAAAAGCGATTCTGCGAAGCAATGTGAACACTTCTGCTTCCCAGGCACAGAGAAGGTGCTAGCAGGGCATTCTCTGCCTGCCTTTCCCCAGTGCTCTGCAAGCTCTCCAGGACAACATAGAATCTGGGGCTCTGTGCTTTCTTTCGTTCTGAACAAGTGTTAGTGTTTTCTGCACAAAAGCGATTCTGCGAAGCAATGTGAAGACTTCTGCTTCCCAGGCACAGAGAAGGTGCTAGCAGGGAATTCTCTGCCTGCCTTTCCCCAGTGCTCTGCAAGCTCTCCAGCACAACAGCAAATCTGGGGCTCTGTGCTTTCTTTCATTCTGAACAAGTGTTAGTGTTTTCTGCACAAAAGCGATTCTGCGAAGCAATGTGAATTCTTCTGCTTCCCAGGCACAGAGAAGGTGCTAGTAGGGCATGCTCTGCCTGCCTTTCCCCAGTGCTCTGCAAGCTCTCCAGGACAACAGCAAATCTGGGGCTCTGTGCTTTCTTTCGTTCTGAACAAGTGTTAGTGTTTTCTGCACAAAAGCGATTCTGCGAAGCAATGTGAATTCTTCTGCTTCCCAGGCACAGAGAAGGTGCTAGTAGGGCATGCTCTGCCTGCCTTTCCCCAGTGCTCTGCAAGCTCTCCAGGACAACATAAAATCTGGGGCTCTGTGCTTCCTTTCGTTCTGAACAAGTGTTACTGTTTTCTGCACAAAAGCGATTCTGCGAAGCAATGTGAATTCTTCTGCTTCCCAGGCACAGAGAAGGTGCTAGTAGGGCATGCTCTGCCTGCCTTTCCCCAGTGCTCTGCAAGCTCTCCAGGACAACATAAAATCTGGGGCTCTGTGCTTTCTTTCGTTCTGAACAAGTGTTACTGTTTTCTGCACAAAAGCGATTCTGCGAAGCAATGTGAATTCTTCTGCTTCCCAGGCACAGAGAAGGTGCTAGTAGGGCATGCTCTGCCTGCCTTTCCGCAGTGCTCTGCAAGCTCTCCAGGACAACAGCAAATCTGGGGCTCTGTGCTTTCTTTCGTTCTGAACAAGTGTTAGTGTTTTCTGCACAAAAGCGATTCTGCGAAGCAATGTGAATTCTTCTGCTTCCCAGGCACAGAGAAGGTGCTAGCAGGGAATTCTCTGCCTGCCTTTCCCCAGTGCTCTGCAACCTCTCCAGGACAACAGCAAATCTGGGGCTCTGTGCTTTCTTTCGTTCTGAACAAGTGTTAGTGTTTTCTGCACAAAAGCGATTCTGCGAAGCAATGTGAACACTTCTGCTTCCCAGGCACAGAGAAGGTGCTAGCAGGGCATTCTCTGCCTGCCTTTCCCCAGTGCTCTGCAAGCTCTCCAGGACAACATCAAATCTGGGGCTCTGTGCTTTCTTTCATTCTGAACAAGTGTTAGTGTTTTCTGCACAAAAGCGATTCTGCGAAGCAATGTGAATTCTTCTGCTTCCCAGGCACAAAGAAGGTGCTAGTAGGGCATGCTCTGCCTGCCTTTCCCCAGTGCTCTGCAAGCTCTCCAGGACAACAGCAAATCTGGGGCTCTGTGCTTTCTTTCGTTCTGAACAAGTGTTAGTGTTTTCTGCACAAAAGCGATTCTGCGAAGCAATGTGAATTCTTCTGCTTCCCAGGCACAGAGAAGGTGCTAGCAGGGAATTCTCTGTCTGCCTTTCCCCAGTGCTCTGCAAGATCTCCAGGACAACAGCAAATCTGGGGCTCTGTGCTTTCTTTCGTTCTGAACAAGTGTTACTGTTTTCTGCACAAAAGCGATCCTGCGAAGCAATGTGAACACTTCTGCTTCCCAGGCACAGAGAAGGTGCTAGCAGGGCATTCTCTGCCTGCCTTTCCCCAGTGCTCTGCAAGCTCTCCAGGACAACATAAAATCTGGGGCTCTGTGATTTCTTTCGTTCTGAACAAGTGTTAGTGTTTTCTGCACAAAAGCGATTCTGCGAAGCAATGTGAACACTTCTGCATCCCAGGCACAGAGAAGGTGCTAGCAGGGAATTCTCTGCCTGCCTTTCCCCAGTGCTCTGCAAGCTCTCCAGCACAACAGCAAATCTGGGGCTCTGTGCTTTCTTTCCTTCTGAACAAGTGTTAGTGTTTTCTGCACAAAAGCGATTCTGCGAAGCAATGTGAATTCTTCTGCTTCCCAGGCACAGAGAAGGTGCTAGTAGGGCATGCTCTGCCTGCCTTTCCCCAGTGCTCTGCAAGCTCTCCAGGACAACATAGAATCTGGGGCTCTGTGCTTTCTTTCGTTCTGAACAAGTGTTAGTGTTTTCTGCACAAAAGCGATTCTGCGAAGCAATGTGAAGACTTCTGCTTCCCAGGCACAGAGAAGGTGCTAGCAGGGAATTCTCTGCCTGCCTTTCCCCAGTGCTCTGCAAGCTCTCCAGGACAACAGCAAATCTGGGGCTCTGTG
The DNA here is from genome assembly GCF_031877795.1 of Strix aluco. NCBI lineage: Eukaryota > Metazoa > Chordata > Aves > Strigiformes > Strigidae > Strix > Strix aluco. The sequence continues at coordinate 22,516,677 of NC_133943.1, forward strand.
CTTTCTTTCGTTCTGAACAAGTGTTAGTGTTTTCTGCACAAAAGCGATTCTGCGAAGCAATGTGAAGACTTCTGCTTCCCAGGCACAGAGAAGGTGCTATCAGGGAATTCTCTGCCTGCCTTTCCCCAGTGCTCTGCAAGCTCTCCAGGACAACATAAAATCTGGGGCTCTGTGCTTTCTTTCATTCTGAACAACTTCTAGTATTTTCTGCACAAAAGCGATTCTGCGAAGCAATGTGAACACTTCTGCTTCCCAGGCACAGAGAAGGTGCTAGCAGGGAATTCTCTGCCTGCCTTTCCCCAGTGCTCTGCAAGCTCTCCAGGACAACATAGAATCTGTGGCTCTGTGCTTTCTTTCGTTCTGAACTAGTGTTAGTGTTTTCTGCACAAAAGCGATTCTGCGAAGCAATGTGAACACTTCTGCTTCCCAGGCACAGAGAAGGTGCTAGCAGGGAATTCTCTGCCTGCCTTTCCCCAGTGCTCTGCAAGCTCTCCAGCACAACAGCAAATCTGGGGCTCTGTGCTTTCTTTCATTCTGAACAAGTGTTAGTGTTTTCTGCACAAAAGCGATTCTGCGAAGCAATGTGAACACTTCTGCTTCCCAGGCACAGAGAAGGTGCTAGCAGGGAATTCTCTGCCTGCCTTTCCCCAGTGCTCTGCAAGCTCTCCAGCACAACAGCAAATCTGGGGCTCTGTGCTTTCTTTCATTCTGAACAAGTGTTAGTGTTTTCTGCACAAAAGCGATTCTGCGAAGCAATGTGAATTCTTCTGCTTCCCAGGCACAGAGAAGGTGCTAGTAGGGCATGCTCTGCCTGCCTTTCCCCAGTGCTCTGCAAGCTCTCCAGGACAACAGCAAATCTGGGGCTCTGTGCTTTCTTTCGTTCTGAACAAGTGTTAGTGTTTTCTGCACAAAAGCGATTCTGCGAAGCAATGTGAATTCTTCTGCTTCCCAGGCACAGAGAAGGTGCTAGTAGGGCATGCTCTGCCTGCCTTTCCCCAGTGCTCTGCAAGCTCTCCAGGACAACATAAAATCTGGGGCTCTGTGCTTCCTTTCGTTCTGAACAAGTGTTACTGTTTTCTGCACAAAAGCGATTCTGCGAAGCAATGTGAATTCTTCTGCTTCCCAGGCACAGAGAAGGTGCTAGTAGGGCATGCTCTGCCTGCCTTTCCCCAGTGCTCTGCAAGCTCTCCAGGACAACAGCAAATCTGGGGCTCTGTGCTTTCTTTCATTCTGAACAAGTGTTAGTGTTTTCTGCACAAAAGCGATTCTGCGAAGCAATGTGAATTCTTCTGCTTCCCAGGCACAGAGAAGGTGCTAGTAGGGCATGCTCTGCCTGCCTTTCCCCAGTGCTCTGCAAGCTCTCCAGGACAACAGCAAATCTGGGGCTCTGTGCTTTCTTTCGTTCTGAACAAGTGTTAGTGTTTTCTGCACAAAAGCGATTCTGCGAAGCAATGTGAATTCTTCTGCTTCCCAGGCACAGAGAAAGTGCTAGTAGGGCATGCTCTGCCTGCCTTTCCCCAGTGCTCTGCAAGCTCTCCAGGACAACATAAAATCTGGGGCTCTGTGCTTCCTTTCGTTCTGAACAAGTGTTACTGTTTTCTGCACAAAAGCGATTCTGCGAAGCAATGTGAATTCTTCTGCTTCCCAGGCACAGAGAAGGTGCTAGTAGGGCATGCTCTGCCTGCCTTTCCCCAGTGCTCTGCAAGCTCTCCAGGACAACATAAAATCTGGGGCTCTGTGCTTTCTTTCGTTCTGAACAAGTGTTACTGTTTTCTGCACAAAAGCGATTCTGCGAAGCAATGTGAATTCTTCTGCTTCCCAGGCACAGAGAAGGTGCTAGTAGGGCATGCTCTGCCTGCCTTTCCCCAGTGCTCTGCAAGCTCTCCAGGACAACAGCAAATCTGGGGCTCTGTGCTTTCTTTCGTTCTGAACAAGTGTTAGTGTTTTCTGCACAAAAGCGATTCTGCGAAGCAATGTGAATTCTTCTGCTTCCCAGGCACAGAGAAGGTGCTAGCAGGGAATTCTCTGCCTGCCTTTCCCCAGTGCTCTGCAAGCTCTCCAGGACAACAGCAAATCTGGGGCTCTGTGCTTTCTTTCGTTCTGAACAAGTGTTAGTGTTTTCTGCACAAAAGCGATTCTGCGAAGCAATGTGAATTCTTCTGCTTCCCAGGCACAAAGAAGGTGCTAGTAGGGCATGCTCTGCCTGCCTTTCCCCAGTGCTCTGCAAGCTCTCCAGGACAACATAAAATCTGGGGCTCTGTGCTTTCTTTCGTTCTGAACAAGTGTTACTGTTTTCTGCACAAAAGCGATTCTGCGAAGCAATGTGAATTCTTCTGCTTCCCAGGCACAGAGAAGGTGCTAGTAGGGCATGCTCTGCCTGCCTTTCCCCAGTGCTCTGCAAGCTCTCCTGGACAACATAAAATCTGGGGCTCTGTGCTTTCTTTCGTTCTGAACAAGTGTTAGTGTTTTCTGCACAAAAGCAATTCTGCGAAGCAATGTGAATTCTTCTGCTTCCCAGGCACAGAGAAGGTGCTAGTAGGGCATGCTCTGCCTGCCTTTCCCCAGTGCTCTGCAAGCTCTCCAGGACAACATAAAATCTGGGGCTCTGTGCTTTCTTTTGTTCTGAACAAGTGTTAGTGTTTTCTGCACAAAAGCGATTCTGCGAAGCAATGTGAATTCTTCTGCTTCCCAGGCACAGAGAAGGTGCTAGCAGGGAATTCTCTGCCTGCCTTTCCCCAGTGCTCTGCAAGCTCTCCAGGACAACAGCAAATCCGGGGTCTGTGCTTTCTTTCATTCTGAACAAGTGTTACTGTTTTCTGCACAAAAGCGATCCTGCGAAGCAATGTGAACACTTCTACTTCCCAGGCACAGAGAAGGTGCTATCAGGGAATTCTCTGCCTGCCTTTCCCCAGTGCTCTGCAAGCTCTCCAGGACAACATAAAATCTGGGGCTCTGTGCTTTCTTTCATTCTGAACAACTTCTAGTGTTTTCTGCACAAAAGCGATTCTGCGAAGCAATGTGAACACTTCTGCTTCCCAGGCACAGAGAAGGTGCTAGCAGGGAATTCTCTGCCTGCCTTTCCCCAGTGCTCTGCAAGCTCTCCAGGACAACATAGAATCTGGGGCTCTGTGCTTTCTTTCGTTCTGAACAAGTGTTAGTGTTTTCTGCACAAAAGCGATTCTGCGAAGCAATGTGAAGACTTCTGCTTCCCAGGCACAGAGAAGGTGCTAGCAGGGAATTCTCTGCCTGCCTTTCCCCAGTGCTCTGCAAGCTCTCCAGCACAACAGCAAATCTGGGGCTCTGTGCTTTCTTTCATTCTGAACAAGTGTTAGTGTTTTCTGCACAAAAGCGATTCTGCGAAGCAATGTGAATTCTTCTGCTTCCCAGGCACAGAGAAGGTGCTAGTAGGGCATGCTCTGCCTGCCTTTCCCCAGTGCTCTGCAAGCTCTCCAGGACAACAGCAAATCTGGGGCTCTGTGCTTTCTTTCGTTCTGAACAAGTGTTAGTGTTTTCTGCACAAAAGCGATTCTGCGAAGCAGTGTGAATTCTTCTGCTTCCCAGGCACAGAGAAGGTGCTAGTAGGGCATGCTCTGCCTGCCTTTCCCCAGTGCTCTGCAAGCTCTCCAGGACAACATAAAATCTGGGGCTCTGTGCTTCCTTTCGTTCTGAACAAGTGTTACTGTTTTCTGCACAAAAGCGATTCTGCGAAGCAATGTGAATTCTTCTGCTTCCCAGGCACAGAGAAGGTGCTAGTAGGGCATGCTCTGCCTGCCTTTCCCCAGTGCTCTGCAAGCTCTCCAGGACAACATAAAATCTGGGGCTCTGTGCTTTCTTTCGTTCTGAACAAGTGTTACTGTTTTCTGCACAAAAGCGATTCTGCGAAGCAATGTGAATTCTTCTGCTTCCCAGGCACAGAGAAGGTGCTAGTAGGGCATGCTCTGCCTGCCTTTCCCCAGTGCTCTGCAAGCTCTCCAGGACAACAGCAAATCTGGGGCTCTGTGCTTTCTTTCGTTCTGAACAAGTGTTAGTGTTTTCTGCACAAAAGCGATTCTGCGAAGCAATGTGAATTCTTCTGCTTCCCAGGCACAGAGAAGGTGCTAGCAGGGAATTCTCTGCCTGCCTTTCCCCAGTGCTCTGCAAGCTCTCCAGGACAACAGCAAATCTGGGGCTCTGTGCTTTCTTTCGTTCTGAACAAGTGTTAGTGTTTTCTGCACAAAAGCGATTCTGCGAAGCAATGTGAACACTTCTGCTTCCCAGGCACAGAGAAGGTGCTAGCAGGGCATTCTCTGCCTGCCTTTCCCCAGTGCTCTGCAAGCTCTCCAGGACAACATCAAATCTGGGGCTCTGTGCTTTCTTTCATTCTGAACAAGTGTTAGTGTTTTCTGCACAAAAGCGATTCTGCGAAGCAATGTGAATTCTTCTGCTTCCCAGGCACAAAGAAGGTGCTAGTAGGGCATGCTCTGCCTGCCTTTCCCCAGTGCTCTGCAAGCTCTCCAGGACAACATAAAATCTGGGGCTCTGTGCTTTCTTTCGTTCTGAACAAGTGTTACTGTTTTCTGCACAAAAGCGATTCTGCGAAGCAATGTGAATTCTTCTGCTTCCCAGGCACAGAGAAGGTGCTAGTAGGGCATGCTCTGCCTGCCTTTCCCCAGTGCTCTGCAAGCTCTCCAGGACAACAGCAAATCTGGGGCTCTGTGCTTTCTTTCGTTCTGAACAAGTGTTAGTGTTTTCTGCACAAAAGCGATTCTGCGAAGCAATGTGAATTCTTCTGCTTCCCAGGCACAGAGAAGGTGCTAGCAGGGAATTCTCTGCCTGCCTTTCCCCAGTGCTCTGCAAGCTCTCCAGGACAACAGCAAATCTGGGGCTCTGTGCTTTCTTTCGTTCTGAACAAGTGTTAGTGTTTTCTGCACAAAAGCGATTCTGCGAAGCAATGTGAATTCTTCTGCTTCCCAGGCACAAAGAAGGTGCTAGTAGGGCATGCTCTGCCTGCCTTTCCCCAGTGCTCTGCAAGCTCTCCAGGACAACATAAAATCTGGGGCTCTGTGCTTTCTTTCGTTCTGAACAAGTGTTAGTGTTTTCTGCACAAAAGCGATTCTGCGAAGCAATGTGAATTCTTCTGCTTCCCAGGCACAGAGAAGGTGCTAGTAGGGCATGCTCTGCCTGCCTTTCCCCAGTGCTCTGCAAGCTCTCCAGGACAACAGCAAATCTGGGGCTCTGTGCTTTCTTTCGTTCTGAACAAGTGTTAGTGTTTTCTGCACAAAAGCGATTCTGCGAAGCAGTGTGAATTCTTCTGCTTCCCAGGCACAGAGAAGGTGCTAGTAGGGCATGCTCTGCCTGCCTTTCCCCAGTGCTCTGCAAGCTCTCCAGGACAACATAAAATCTGGGGCTCTGTGCTTCCTTTCGTTCTGAACAAGTGTTACTGTTTTCTGCACAAAAGCGATTCTGCGAAGCAATGTGAATTCTTCTGCTTCCCAGGCACAGAGAAGGTGCTAGTAGGGCATGCTCTGCCTGCCTTTCCCCAGTGCTCTGCAAGCTCTCCAGGACAACATAAAATCTGGGGCTCTGTGCTTTCTTTCGTTCTGAACAAGTGTTACTGTTTTCTGCACAAAAGCGATTCTGCGAAGCAATGTGAATTCTTCTGCTTCCCAGGCACAGAGAAGGTGCTAGTAGGGCATGCTCTGCCTGCCTTTCCCCAGTGCTCTGCAAGCTCTCCAGGACAACAGCAAATCTGGGGCTCTGTGCTTTCTTTCGTTCTGAACAAGTGTTAGTGTTTTCTGCACAAAAGCGATTCTGCGAAGCAATGTGAATTCTTCTGCTTCCCAGGCACAGAGAAGGTGCTAGCAGGGAATTCTCTGCCTGCCTTTCCCCAGTGCTCTGCAAGCTCTCCAGGACAACAGCAAATCTGGGGCTCTGTGCTTTCTTTCGTTCTGAACAAGTGTTAGTGTTTTCTGCACAAAAGCGATTCTGCGAAGCAATGTGAACACTTCTGCTTCCCAGGCACAGAGAAGGTGCTAGCAGGGCATTCTCTGCCTGCCTTTCCCCAGTGCTCTGCAAGCTCTCCAGGACAACATCAAATCTGGGGCTCTGTGCTTTCTTTCATTCTGAACAAGTGTTAGTGTTTTCTGCACAAAAGCGATTCTGCGAAGCAATGTGAATTCTTCTGCTTCCCAGGCACAAAGAAGGTGCTAGTAGGGCATGCTCTGCCTGCCTTTCCCCAGTGCTCTGCAAGCTCTCCAGGACAACATAAAATCTGGGGCTCTGTGCTTTCTTTCGTTCTGAACAAGTGTTACTGTTTTCTGCACAAAAGCGATTCTGCGAAGCAATGTGAATTCTTCTGCTTCCCAGGCACAGAGAAGGTGCTAGTAGGGCATGCTCTGCCTGCCTTTCCCCAGTGCTCTGCAAGCTCTCCAGGACAACAGCAAATCTGGGGCTCTGTGCTTTCTTTCGTTCTGAACAAGTGTTAGTGTTTTCTGCACAAAAGCGATTCTGCGAAGCAATGTGAATTCTTCTGCTTCCCAGGCACAGAGAAGGTGCTAGCAGGGAATTCTCTGCCTGCCTTTCCCCAGTGCTCTGCAAGCTCTCCAGGACAACAGCAAATCTGGGGCTCTGTGCTTTCTTTCGTTCTGAACAAGTGTTAGTGTTTTCTGCACAAAAGCGATTCTGCGAAGCAATGTGAATTCTTCTGCTTCCCAGGCACAAAGAAGGTGCTAGTAGGGCATGCTCTGCCTGCCTTTCCCCAGTGCTCTGCAAGCTCTCCAGGACAACATAAAATCTGGGGCTCTGTGCTTTCTTTCGTTCTGAACAAGTGTTAGTGTTTTCTGCACAAAAGCGATTCTGCGAAGCAATGTGAATTCTTCTGCTTCCCAGGCACAGAGAAGGTGCTAGCAGGGAATTCTCTGCCTGCCTTTCCCCAGTGCTCTGCAAGCTCTCCAGGACAACAGCAAATCCGGGGTCTGTGCTTTCTTTCATTCTGAACAAGTGTTACTGTTTTCTGCACAAAAGCGATCCTGCGAAGCAATGTGAACACTTCTACTTCCCAGGCACAGAGAAGGTGCTAGCAGGGAATTCTCTGCCTGCCTTTCCCCAGTGCTCTGCAAGCTCTCCAGGACAACATAAAATCTGGGGCTCTGTGCTTTCTTTCATTCTGAACAACTTCTAGTGTTTTCTGCACAAAAGCGATTCTGCGAAGCAATGTGAACACTTCTGCTTCCCAGGCACAGAGAAGGTGCTAGCAGGGAATTCTCTGCCTGCCTTTCCCCAGTGCTCTGCAAGCTCTCCAGGACAACATAGAATCTGGGGCTCTGTGCTTTCTTTCGTTCTGAACAAGTGTTAGTGTTTTCTGCACAAAAGCGATTCTGCGAAGCAATGTGAAGACTTCTGCTTCCCAGGCACAGAGAAGGTGCTAGCAGGGAATTCTCTGCCTGCCTTTCCCCAGTGCTCTGCAAGCTCTCCAGGACAACAGCAAATCTGGGGCTCTGTGCTTTCTTTCGTTCTGAACAAGTGTTAGTGTTTTCTGCACAAAAGCGATTCTGCAAAGCAATGTGAACACTTCTGCTTCCCAGGCACAGAGAAGGTGCTCGCAGGGAATTCTCTGCCTGCCTTTCCCCAGTGCTCTGCAAGCTCTCCAGCACAACAGCAAATCTGGGGCTCTGTGCTTTCTTTCATTCTGAACAAGTGTTAGTGTTTTCTGCACAAAAGCGATTCTGCGAAGCAATGTGAACACTTCTGCTTCCCAGGCACAGAGAAGGTGGTAGCAGGGAATTCTCTGCCTGCCTTTCCCCAGTGCTCTGCAAGCTCTCCAGCACAACAGCAAATCTGGGGCTCTGTGCTTTCTTTCATTCTGAACAAGTGTTACTGTTTTCTGCACAAAAGCGATCTGCGAAGCAATGTGAATTCTTCTGCTTCCCAGGCACAGAGAAGGTGCTAGTAGGGCATGCTCTGCCTGCCTTTCCCCAGTGCTCTGCAAGCTCTCCAGGACAACAGCAAATCTGGGGCTCTGTGCTTTCTTTCGTTCTGAACAAGTGTTAGTGTTTTCTGCACAAAAGCGATTCTGCGAAGCCATGTGAATTCTTCTGCTTCCCAGGCACAGAGAAGGTGCTAGCAGGGAATTCTCTGCCTGCCTTTCCCCAGTGCTCTGCAAGCTCTCCAGGACAACAGCAAATCTGGGGCTCTGTGCTTTCTTTCGTTCTGAACAAGTGTTAGTGTTTTCTGCACAAAAGCGATTCTGCGAAGCAATGTGAATTCTTCTGCTTCCCAGGCACAAAGAAGGTGCTAGTAGGGCATGCTCTGCCTGCCTTTCCCCAGTGCTCTGCAAGCTCTCCAGGACAACAGCAAATCTGGGGCTCTGTGCTTTCTTTCGTTCTGAACAAGTGTTACTGTTTTCTGCACAAAAGCGATCCTGCGAAGCAATGTGAACACTTCTGCTTCCCAGGCACAGAGAAGGTGCTAGCAGGGCATTCTCTGCCTGCCTTTCCCCAGTGCTCTGCAAGCTCTCCAGGACAACATAAAATCTGGGGCTCTGTGCTTTCTTTCGTTCTGAACAAGTGTTAGTGTTTTCTGCACAAAAGCGATTCTGCGAAGCAATGTGAACACTTCTGCATCCCAGGCACAGAGAAGGTGCTAGCAGGGAATTCTCTGCCTGCCTTTCCCCAGTGCTCTGCAAGCTCTCCAGCACAACAGCAAATCTGGGGCTCTGTGCTTTCTTTCATTCTGAACAAGTGTTAGTGTTTTCTGCACAAAAGCGATTCTGCGAAGCAATGTGAATTCTTCTGCTTCCCAGGCACAGAGAAGGTGCTAGTAGGGCATGCTCTGCCTGCCTTTCCCCAGTGCTCTGCAAGCTCTCCTGGACAACAGCAAATCTGGGGCTCTGTGCTTTCTTTCGTTCTGAACAAGTGTTACTGTTTTCTGCACAAAAGCGATTCTGCGAAGCAATGTGAATTCCTCTGCTTCCCAGGCACAGAGAAGGTGCTAGCAGGGAATTCTCTGTCTGCCTTTCCCCAGTGCTCTGCAAGATCTCCAGGACAACAGCAAATCTGGGGCTCTGTGCTTTCTTTCGTTCTGAACAAGTGTTAGTGTTTTCTGCACAAAAGCGATTCTGCGAAGCAATGTGAATTCTTCTGCTTCCCAGGCACAGAGAAGGTGCTAGCAGGGCATGCTCTGCCTGCCTTTCCCCAGTGCTCTGCAAGCTCTCCAGGACAACATAGAATCTGGGGCTCTGTGCTTTCTTTCGTTCTGAACAAGTGTTAGTGTTTTCTGCACAAAAGCGATTCTGCGAAGCAATGTGAAGACTTCTGCTTCCCAGGCACAGAGAAGGTGCTAGCAGGGAATTCTCTGCCTGCCTTTCCCCAGTGCTCTGCAAGCTCTCCAGGACAACATAGAATCTGGGGCTCTGTGCTTTCTTTCGTTCTGAACAAGTGTTAGTGTTTTCTGCACAAAAGCGATTCTGCGAAGCAATGTGAACACTTCTGCTTCCCAGGCACAGAGAAGGTGCTATCAGGGAATTCTCTGCCTGCCTTTCCCCAGTGCTCTGCAAGCTCTCCAGCACAACAGCAAATCTGGGGCTCTGTGCTTTCTTTCATTCTGAACAAGTGTTAGTGTTTTCTGCACAAAAGCGATTCTACGAAGCAATGTGAACACTTCTGCTTCCCAGGCACAGAGAAGGTGCTAGCAGGGAATTCTCTGCCTGCCTTTCCCCAGTGCTCTGCAAGCTCTCCAGCACAACAGCAAATCTGGGGCTCTGTGCTTTCTTTCATTCTGAACAAGTGTTACTGTTTTCTGCACAAAAGCGATTCTGCGAAGCAATGTGAATTCTTCTGCTTCCCAGGCACAGAGAAGGTGCTAGTAGGGCATGCTCTGCCTGCCTTTCCCCAGTGCTCTGCAAGCTCTCCAGGACAACAGCAAATCTGGGGCTCTGTGCTTTCTTTCGTTCTGAACAAGTGTTAGTGTTTTCTGCACAAAAGCGCTTCTGCGAAGCAATGTGAATTCTTCTGCTTCCCAGGCACAGAGAAGGTGCTAGCAGGGAATTCTCTGCCTGCCTTTCCCCAGTGCTCTGCAAGCTCTCCAGGACAACAGCAAATCTGGGGCTCTGTGCTTTCTTTCGTTCTGAACAAGTGTTAGTGTTTTCTGCACAAAAGCTATTCTGCGAAGCAATGTGAATTCTTCTGCTTCCCAGGCACAAAGAAGGTGCTAGTAGGGCATGCTCTGCCTGCCTTTCCCCAGTGCTCTGCAAGCTCTCCAGGACAACATAAAATCTGGGGCTCTGTGCTTTCTTTCGTTCTGAACAACTGTTAGTGTTTTCTGCACAAAAGCGATTCTGCGAAGCAATGTGAATTCTTCTGCTTCCCAGGCACAGAGAAGGTGCTAGTAGGGCATGCTCTGCCTGCCTTTCCCCAGTGCTCTGCAAGCTCTCCAGGACAACAGCAAATCTGGGGCTCTGTGCTTTCTTTCGTTCTGAACAAGTGTTAGTGTTTTCTGCACAAAAGCGATTCTGCGAAGCAATGTGAATTCTTCTGCTTCCCAGGCACAGAGAAGGTGCTAGCAGGGCATTCTCTGCCTGCCTTTCCCCAGTGCTCTGCAAGCTCTCCAGGACAACATAAAATCTGGGGCTCTGTGATTTCTTTCGTTCTGAACAAGTGTTAGTGTTTTCTGCACAAAAGCGATTCTGCGAAGCAATGTGAACACTTCTGCATCCCAGGCACAGAGAAGGTGCTAGCAGGGAATTCTCTGCCTGCCTTTCCCCAGTGCTCTGCAAGCTCTCCAGCACAACAGCAAATCTGGGGCTCTGTGCTTTCTTTCCTTCTGAACAAGTGTTAGTGTTTTCTGCACAAAAGCGATTCTGCGAAGCAATGTGAATTCTTCTGCTTCCCAGGCACAAAGAAGGTGCTAGTAGGGCATGCTCTGCCTGCCTTTCCCCAGTGCTCTGCAAGCTCCCCAGGACAACATAGAATCTGGGGCTCTGTGCTTTCTTTCGTTCTGAACAAGTGTTAGTGTTTTCTGCACAAAAGCGATTCTGCGAAGCAATGTGAAGACTTCTGCTTCCCAGGCACAGAGAAGGTGCTAGCAGGGAATTCTCTGCCTGCCTTTCCCCAGTGCTCTGCAAGCTCTCCAGGACAACATAGAATCTGGGGCTCTGTGCTTTCTTTCGTTCTGAACAAGTGTTAGTGTTTTCTGCACAAAAGCGATTCTGCGAAGCAATGTGAACACTTCTGCTTCCCAGGCACAGAGAAGGTGCTAGCAGGGAATTCTCTGCCTGCCTTTCCCCAGTGCTCTGCAAGCTCTCCAGCACAACAGCAAATCTGGGGCTCTGTGCTTTCTTTCATTCTGAACAACTGCTAGTGTTTTCTGCACAAAAGCGATCCTGCGAAGCAATGTGAACACTTCTGCTTCCCAGGCACAGAGAAGGTGCTAGCAGGGAATTCTCTGCCTGCCTTTCCCCAGTGCTCTGCAAGCTCTCCAGCACAACAGCAAATCTGGGGCTCTGTGCTTTCTTTCATTCTGAACAAGTGTTACTGTTTTCTGCACAAAAGCGATTCTGCGAAGCAATGTGAATTCTTCTGCTTCCCAGGCACAGAGAAGGTGCTAGTAGGGCATGCTCTGCCTGCCTTTCCCCAGTGCTCTGCAAGCTCTCCTGGACAACAGCAAATCTGGGGCTCTGTGCTTTCTTTCGTTCTGAACAAGTGTTAGTGTTTTCTGCACAAAAGCGATTCTGCGAAGCAATGTGAATTCTTCTGCTTCCCAGGCACAGAGAAGGTGCTAGCAGGGAATTCTCTGCCTGCCTTTCCCCAGTGCTCTGCAAGCTCTCCAGGACAACAGCAAATCTGGGGCTCTGTGCTTTCTTTCGTTCTGAACAAGTGTTAGTGTTTTCTGCACAAAAGCGATTCTGCGAAGCAATGTGAATTCTTCTGCTTCCCAGGCACAGAGAAGGTGCTAGCAGGGAATTCTCTGCCTGCCTTTCCCCAGTGCTCTGCAAGCTCTCCAGGACAACAGCAAATCCGGGGTCTGTGCTTTCTTTCATTCTGAACAAGTGTTAGTGTTTTCTGCACAAAAGCGATCCTGCTAAGCAATGTGAACACTTCTGCTTCCCAGGCACAGAGAAGGTGCTAGCAGGGCATTCTCTGCCTGCCTTTCCCCAGTGCTCTGCAAGCTCTCCAGGACAACAGGAAATCTGGGGTCTGTGCTTTCTTTCATTCTGAACAAGTGTTACTGTTTTCTGCACAAAAGCGATCCTGCGAAGCAATGTGAACACTTCTACTTCCCAGGCACAGAGAAGGTGCTAGCAGGGAATTCTCTGCCTGCCTTTCCCCATTGCTCTGCAAGCTCTCCAGGACAACAGCAAATCTGGGGCTCTGTGCTTTCTTTCGTTCTGAACAAGTGTTAGTGTTTTCTGCACAAAAGCGATTCTGCGAAGCAATGTGAACACTTCTGCTTCCCAGGCACAGAGAAGGTGCTAGCAGGGAATTCTCTGCCTGCCTTTCCCCAGTGCTCTGCAAGATCTCCAGGACAACAGCAAATCTGGGGCTCTGTGCTTTCTTTCGTTCTGAACAAGTGTTAGTGTTTTCTGCACAAAAGCGATTCTGTGAGGCAATGTGAATTCTTCTGCTTCCCAGGCACAGAGAAGGTGCTAGCAGGGCATTCTCTGCCTGCCTTTCCCCAGTGCTCTGCAAGCTCTCCAGGACAACATAAAATCTGGGGCTCTGTGCTTTCTTTCATTCTGAACAAGTGTTAGTGTTTTCTGCACAAAAGCGGTTCTTGCGAAGCAATGTGAACACTTCTGCTTCCCAGGCACAGAGAAGGTGCTAGCAGGGCATTCTCTGCCTGCCTTTCCCCAGTGCTCTGCAAGCTCTCCAGGACAACAGCAAATCTGGGGCTCTGTGCTTTCTTTCATTCTGAACAACTGCTAGTGTTTTCTGCACAAAAGCGATCCTGCGAAGCAATGTGAACACTTCTGCTTCCCAGGCACAGAGAAGGTGCTAGCAGGGAATTCTCTGCCTGCCTTTCCCCAGTGCTCTGCAAGCTCTCCAGGACAACATCAAATCTGGGGCTCTGTGCTCTGTTTTGTTCTGAACAAGTGTTAGTGTTTTCTGCACAAAAGCGATTCTGCGAAGCAATGTGAACACTTCTGCTTCCCAGGCACAGAGATGGTGCTAGCAGGGCATTCTCTGCCTGCCTTTCCCCAGTGCTCTGCAAGCTCTCCAGGACAACATAAAATCTGGGGCTCTGTGCTTTCTTTCGTTCTGAACAAGTGTTAGTGTTTTCTGCACAAAAGCGATTCTGCGAAGCAATGTGAACACTTCTGCTTCCCAGGCACAGAGAAGGTGCTAGCAGGGAATTCTCTGCCTGCCTTTCCCCAGTGCTCTGCAAGCTCTCCAGGACAACATAAAATCTGGGGCTCTGTGCTTTCTTTCATTCTGAACAAGTGTTAGTGTTTTCTGCACAAAAGCGATTCTGCGAAGCAATGTGAACACTTCTGCTTCCCAGGCACAGAGAAGGTGCTAGCAGGGAATTCTCTGCCTGCCTTTCCCCAGTGCTCTGCAAGCTCTCCAGGACAACAGCAAATCTGGGGCTCTGTGCTTTCTTTCGTTCTGAACAAGTGTTAGTATTTTCTGCACAAAAGCGATTCTGCGAAGCAATGTGAACACTTCTGCTTCCCAGGCACAGAGAAGGTGCTAGCAGGGAATTCTCTGCCTGCCTTTCCCCAGTGCTCTGCAAGCTCTCCAGGACAACATCAAATCTGGGGCTCTGTGCTTTCTTTCGTTCTGAACAACTGTTAGTGTTTTCTGCACAAAAGCGATTCTGCGAAGCAATGTGAATTCTTCTGCTTCCCAGGCACAGAGAAGGTGCTAGTAGGGCATGCTCTGCCTGCCTTTCCCCAGTGCTCTGCAAGCTCTCCAGGACAACAGCAAATCTGGGGCTCTGTGCTTTCTTTCGTTCTGAACAAGTGTTAGTGTTTTCTGCACAAAAGCGATTCTGCGAAGCAATGTGAATTCTTCTGCTTCCCAGGCACAGAGAAGGTGCTAGCAGGGCATTCTCTGCCTGCCTTTCCCCAGTGCTCTGCAAGCTCTCCAGGACAACATAAAATCTGGGGCTCTGTGATTTCTTTCGTTCTGAACAAGTGTTAGTGTTTTCTGCACAAAAGCGATTCTGCGAAGCAATGTGAACACTTCTGCATCCCAGGCACAGAGAAGGTGCTAGCAGGGAATTCTCTGCCTGCCTTTCCCCAGTGCTCTGCAAGCTCTCCAGCACAACAGCAAATCTGGGGCTCTGTGCTTTCTTTCCTTCTGAACAAGTGTTAGTGTTTTCTGCACAAAAGCGATTCTGCGAAGCAATGTGAATTCTTCTGCTTCCCAGGCACAGAGAAGGTGCTAGTAGGGCATGCTCTGCCTGCCTTTCCCCAGTGCTCTGCAAGCTCTCCAGGACAACATAGAATCTGGGGCTCTGTGCTTTCTTTTGTTCTGAACAAGTGTTAGTGTTTTCTGCACAAAAGCGATTCTGCGAAGCAATGTGAATTCTTCTGCTTCCCAGGCACAGAGAAGGTGCTAGCAGGGAATTCTCTGCCTGCCTTTCCCCAGTGCTCTGCAAGCTCTCCAGGACAACATAGAATCTGGGGCTCTGTGCTTTCTTTCGTTCTGAACAAGTGTTAGTGTTTTCTGCACAAAAGCGATTCTGCGAAGCAATGTGAACACTTCTGCTTCCCAGGCACAGAGAAGGTGCTAGCAGGGAATTCTCTGCCTGCCTTTCCCCAGTGCTCTGCAAGCTCTCCAGCACAACAGCAAATCTGGGGCTCTGTGCTTTCTTTCATTCTGAACAAGTGTTAGTGTTTTCTGCACAAAAGCGATTCTGCGAAGCAATGTGAACACTTCTGCTTCCCAGGCACAGAGAAGGTGCTAGCAGGGAATTCTCTGCCTGCCTTTCCCCAGTGCTCTGCAAGCTCTCCAGCACAACAGCAAATCTGGGGCTCTGTGCTTTCTTTCATTCTGAACAAGTGTTACTGTTTTCTGCACAAAAGCGATTCTGCGAAGCAATGTGAATTCTTCTGCTTCCCAGGCACAGAGAAGGTGCTAGTAGGGCATGCTCTGCCTGCCTTTCCCCAGTGCTCTGCAAGCTCTCCTGGACAACAGCAAATCTGGGGCTCTGTGCTTTCTTTCGTTCTGAACAAGTGTTAGTGTTTTCTGCACAAAAGCGATTCTGCGAAGCAATGTGAATTCTTCTGCTTCCCAGGCACAGAGAAGGTGCTAGCAGGGAATTCTCTGCCTGCCTTTCCCCAGTGCTCTGCAAGCTCTCCAGGACAACAGCAAATCTGGGGCTCTGTGCTTTCTTTCGTTCTGAACAAGTGTTAGTGTTTTCTGCACAAAAGCGATTCTGCGAAGCAATGTGAATTCTTCTGCTTCCCAGGCACAGAGAAGGTGCTAGCAGGGAATTCTCTGCCTGCCTTTCCCCAGTGCTCTGCAAGCTCTCCAGGACAACAGCAAATCCGGGGTCTGTGCTTTCTTTCATTCTGAACAAGTGTTAGTGTTTTCTGCACAAAAGCGATCCTGCTAAGCAATGTGAACACTTCTGCTTCCCAGGCACAGAGAAGGTGCTAGCAGGGCATTCTCTGCCTGCCTTTCCCCAGTGCTCTGCAAGCTCTCCAGGACAACAGGAAATCTGGGGTCTGTGCTTTCTTTCATTCTGAACAAGTGTTACTGTTTTCTGCACAAAAGCGATCCTGCGAAGCAATGTGAACACTTCTACTTCCCAGGCACAGAGAAGGTGCTAGCAGGGAATTCTCTGCCTGCCTTTCCCCAGTGCTCTGCAAGCTCTCCAGGACAACAGCAAATCTGGGGCTCTGTGCTTTCTTTCGTTCTGAACAAGTGTTAGTGTTTTCTGCACAAAAGCGATTCTGCGAAGCAATGTGAACACTTCTGCTTCCCAGGCACAGAGAAGGTGCTAGCAGGGAATTCTCTGCCTGCCTTTCCCCAGTGCTCTGCAAGATCTCCAGGACAACAGCAAATCTGGGGCTCTGTGCTTTCTTTCGTTCTGAACAAGTGTTAGTGTTTTCTGCACAAAAGCGATTCTGTGAGGCAATGTGAATTCTTCTGCTTCCCAGGCACAGAGAAGGTGCTAGCAGGGCATTCTCTGCCTGCCTTTCCCCAGTGCTCTGCAAGCTCTCCAGGACAACATAAAATCTGGGGCTCTGTGCTTTCTTTCATTCTGAACAAGTGTTAGTGTTTTCTGCACAAAAGCGGTTCTTGCGAAGCAATGTGAACACTTCTGCTTCCCAGGCACAGAGAAGGTGCTAGCAGGGCATTCTCTGCCTGCCTTTCCCCAGTGCTCTGCAAGCTCTCCAGGACAACAGCAAATCTGGGGCTCTGTGCTTTCTTTCATTCTGAACAACTGCTAGTGTTTTCTGCACAAAAGCGATCCTGCGAAGCAATGTGAACACTTCTGCTTCCCAGGCACAGAGAAGGTGCTAGCAGGGAATTCTCTGCCTGCCTTTCCCCAGTGCTCTGCAAGCTCTCCAGGACAACATCAAATCTGGGGCTCTGTGCTCTGTTTTGTTCTGAACAAGTGTTAGTGTTTTCTGCACAAAAGCGATTCTGCGAAGCAATGTGAACACTTCTGCTTCCCAGGCACAGAGAAGGTGCTAGCAGGGAATTCTCTGCCTGCCTTTCCCCAGTGCTCTGCAAGCTCTCCAGGACAACAGCAAATCTGGGGCTCTGTGCTTTCTTTCGTTCTGAACAAGTGTTACTGTTTTCTGCACAAAAGCGATTCTGCGAAGCAATGTGAATTCTTCTGCTTCCCAGGCACAGAGAAGGTGCTAGTAGGGCAATGCTCTGCCTGCCTTTCCCCAGTGCTCTGCAAGCTCTCCAGGACAACATAAAATCTGGGGCTCTGTGCTTTCTTTCATTCTGAACAAGTGTTAGTGTTTTCTGCACAAAAGCGATTCTGCGAAGCAATGTGAATTCTTCTGCTTCCCAGGCACAGAGAAGGTGCTAGTAGGGCATGCTCTGCCTGCCTTTCCCCAGTGCTCTGCAAGCTCTCCAGGACAACAGCAAATCTGGGGCTCTGTGCTTTCTTTCATTCTGAACAAGTGTTAGTGTTTTCTGCACAAAAGCGATTCTGCGAAGCAATGTGAACACTTCTGCTTCCCAGGCACAGAGATGGTGCTAGCAGGGCATTCTCTGCCTGCCTTTCCCCAGTGCTCTGCAAGCTCTCCAGGACAACATAAAATCTGGGGCTCTGTGCTTTCTTTCGTTCTGAACAAGTGTTAGTGTTTTCTGCACAAAAGCGATTCTGCGAAGCAATGTGAACACTTCTGCTTCCCAGGCACAGAGAAGGTGCTAGCAGGGAATTCTCTGCCTGCCTTTCCCCAGTGCTCTGCAAGCTCTCCAGGACAACATAAAATCTGGGGCTCTGTGCTTTCTTTCATTCTGAACAAGTGTTAGTGTTTTCTGCACAAAAGCGATTCTGCGAAGCAATGTGAACACTTCTGCTTCCCAGGCACAGAGAAGGTGCTAGCAGGGAATTCTCTGCCTGCCTTTCCCCAGTGCTCTGCAAGCTCTCCAGGACAACAGCAAATCTGGGGCTCTGTGCTTTCTTTCGTTCTGAACAAGTGTTAGTGTTTTCTGCACAAAAGCGATTCTGCGAAGCAATGTGAACACTTCTGCTTCCCAGGCACAGAGAAGGTGCTAGCAGGGAATTCTCTGCCTGCCTTTCCCCAGTGCTCTGCAAGCTCTCCAGGACAACATCAAATCTGGGGCTCTGTGCTTTCTTTCATTCTGAACAAGTGTTAGTGTTTTCTGCACAAAAGCGATTCTGTGAAGCAATGTGAATTCTTCTGCTTCCCAGGCACAGAGATGGTGCTAGCAGGGCATTCTCTGCCTGCCTTTCCCCAGTGCTCTGCAAGCTCTCCAGGACAACAGCAAATCTGGGGCTCTGTGCTTTCTTTCATTCTGAACAAGTGTTAGTGTTTTCTGCACAAAAGCGATCCTGCGAAGCAATGTGAACACTTCTGCTTCCCAGGCACAGAGAAGGTGCTAGCAGGGAATTCTCTGCCTGCCTTTCCCCAGTGCTCTGCAAGCTCTCCAGGACAACATCAAATCTGGGGCTCTGTGCTTTCTTTCATTCTGAACAAGTGTTAGTGTTTTCTGCACAAAAGCGATTCTGCGAAGCAATGTGAATTCTTCTGCTTCCAAGGCACAGAGAAGGTGCTAGCAGGGAATTCTCTGCCTGCCTTTCCCCAGTGCTCTGCAAGCTCTCCAGGACAACATAAAATCTGGGGCTCTGTGCTTTCTTTCATTCTGAACAAGTGTTAGTGTTTTCTGCACAAAAGCGATTCTGCGAAGCAATGTGAACACTTCTGCTTCCCAGGCACAGAGAAGGTGCTAGCAGGGAATTCTCTGCCTGCCTTTCCCCAGTGCTCTGCAAGCTCTCCAGCACAACAGCAAATCTGGGGCTCTGTGCTTTCTTTCGTTCTGAACAAGTGTTAGTGTTTTCTGCACAAAAGCGATTCTGCGAAGCAATGTGAACACTTCTGCTTCCCAGGCACAGAGAAGGTGCTAGCAGGGAATTCTCTGCCTGCCTTTCCCCAGTGCTCTGCAAGCTCTCCAGGACAACATCAAATCTGGGGCTCTGTGCTTTCTTTCATTCTGAACAAGTGTTAGTGTTTTCTGCACAAAAGCGATTCTGTGAAGCAATGTGAATTCTTCTGCTTCCCAGGCACAGAGAAGGTGCTAGCAGGGAATTCTCTGCCTGCCTTTCCCCAGTGCTCTGCAAGCTCTCCAGGACAACAGCAAATCTGGGGCTCTGTGCTTTCTTTCATTCTGAACAAGTGTTAGTGTTTTCTGCACAAAAGCGATTCTGCGAAGCAATGTGAATTCTTCTGCTTCCCAGGCACAGAGAAGGTGCTAGTAGGGCATGCTCTGCCTGCCTTTCCCCAGTGCTCTGCAAGCTCTCCAGGACAACAGCAAATCTGGGGCTCTGTGCTTTCTTTCGTTCTGAACAAGTGTTAGTTTTTTCTGCACAAAAGCGATTCTTGCGAAGCAATGTGAACACTTCTGCTTCCCAGGCACAGAGAAGGTGCTAGCAGGGAATTCTCTGCCTACCTTTCCCCAGTGCTCTGCAAGCTCTCCAGGACAACAGCAAATCTGGGGCTCTGTGCTTTCTTTCGTTCTGAACAAGTGTTAGTGTTTTCTGCACAAAAGCGATTCTGCGAAGCAATGTGAACACTTCTGCTTCCCAGGCACAGAGAAGGTGCTAGCAGGGAATTCTCTGCCTGCCTTTCCCCAGTGCTCTACAAGCTCTCCAGGGCAACATAAAATCTGGGGCTCTGTGCTTTCTTTTGTTCTGAACAAGTGTTAGTGTTTTCTGCACAAAAGCGATTCTGCGAAGCAATGTGAATTCTTCTGCTTCCCAGGCACAGAGAAGGTGCTAGTAGGGCATGCTCTGCCTGCCTTTCCCCAGTGCTCTGCAAGCTCTCCAGGACAACAGCAAATCTGGGGCTCTGTGCTTTCTTTCATTCTGAACAAGTGTTACTGTTTTCTGCACAAAAGCGATCCTGCGAAGCAATGTGAACACTTCTACTTCCCAGGCACAGAGAAGGTGCTAGCAGGGAATTCTCTGCCTGCCTTTCCCCAGTGCTCTGCAAGCTCTCCAGGACAACAGCAAATCTGGGGCTCTGTGCTTTCTTTCGTTCTGAACAAGTGTTAGTGTTTTCTGCACAAAAGCGATTCTGCGAAGCAATGTGAACACTTCTGCTTCCCAGGCACAGAGAAGGTGCTAGCAGGGAATTCTCTGCCTGCCTTTCCCCAGTGCTCTGCAAGCTCTCCAGGACAACATCAAATCTGGGGCTCTGTGCTTTCTTTCATTCTGAACAAGTGTTAGTGTTTTCTGCACAAAAGCGATTCTGTGAAGCAATGTGAATTCTTCTGCTTCCCAGGCACAGAGAAGGTGCTAGCAGGGCATTCTCTGCCTGCCTTTCCCCAGTGCTCTGCAAGCTCTCCAGGACAACATAAAATCTGGGGCTCTGTGCTTTCTTTCATTCTGAACAAGTGTTAGTGTTTTCTGCACAAAAGCGGTTCTTGCGAAGCAATGTGAACACTTCTGCTTCCCAGGCACAGAGAAGGTGCTAGCAGGGAATTCTCTGCCTGCCTTTCCCCAGTGCTCTGCAAGCTCTCCAGGACAACAGCAAATCTGGGGCTCTGTGCTTTCTTTCATTCTGAAGAAGTGTTAGTGTTTTCTGCACAAAAGCGATCCTGCGAAGCAATGTGAACACTTCTGCTTCCCAGGCACAAAGAAGGTGCTAGCAGGGAATTCTCTGCCTGCCTTTCCCCAGTGCTCTGCAAGCTCTCCAGCACAACAGCAAATCTGGGGCTCTGTGCTTTGTTTTGTTCTGAACAAGTGTTAGTGTTTTCTGCACAAAAGCGATTCTGCGAAGCAATGTGAATTCTTCTGCTTCCAAGGCACAGAGAAGGTGCTAGCAGGGAATTCTCTGCCTGCCTTTCCCCAGTGCTCTGCAAGCTCTCCAGGACAACAGCAAATCTGGGGCTCTGTGCTTTCTTTCGTTCTGAACAAGTGTTAGTGTTTTCTGCACAAAAGCGATTCTTGCGAAGCAATGTGAACACTTCTGCTTCCCAGGCACAGAGAAGGTGCTAGCAGGGAATTCTCTGCCTACCTTTCCCCAGTGCTCTGCAAGATCTCCAGGACAACAGCAAATCTGGGGCTCTGTGCTTTCTTTCGTTCTGAACAAGTGTTAGTGTTTTCTGCACAAAAGCGATTCTGCGAAGCAATGTGAACACTTCTGCTTCCCAGGCACAGAGATGGTGCTAGCAGGGCATTCTCTGCCTGCCTTTCCCCAGTGCTCTGCAAGCTCTCCAGGACAACATAAAATCTGGGGCTCTGTGCTTTCTTTCGTTCTGAACAAGTGTTAGTGTTTTCTGCACAAAAGCGATTCTGCGAAGCAATGTGAACACTTCTGCTTCCCAGGCACAGAGAAGGTGCTAGCAGGGAATTCTCTGCCTGCCTTTCCCCAGTGCTCTGCAAGCTCTCCAGGACAACATAAAATCTGGGGCTCTGTGCTTTCTTTCATTCTGAACAAGTGTTAGTGTTTTCTGCACAAAAGCGATTCTGCGAAGCAATGTGAACACTTCTGCTTCCCAGGCACAGAGAAGGTGCTAGCAGGGAATTCTCTGCCTGCCTTTCCCCAGTGCTCTGCAAGCTCTCCAGGACAACAGCAAATCTGGGGCTCTGTGCTTTCTTTCGTTCTGAACAAGTGTTAGTGTTTTCTGCACAAAAGCGATCCTGCGAAGCAATGTGAACACTTCTGCTTCCCAGGCACAGAGAAGGTGCTAGCAGGGAATTCTCTGCCTGCCTTTCCCCAGTGCTCTGCAAGCTCTCCAGGACAACATCAAATCTGGGGCTCTGTGCTTTCTTTCATTCTGAACAAGTGTTAGTGTTTTCTGCACAAAAGCGATTCTGCGAAGCAATGTGAATTCTTCTGCTTCCAAGGCACAGAGAAGGTGCTAGCAGGGAATTCTCTGCCTGCCTTTCCCCAGTGCTCTGCAAGCTCTCCAGGACAACATAAAATCTGGGGCTCTGTGCTTTCTTTCATTCTGAACAAGTGTTAGTGTTTTCTGCACAAAAGCGATTCTGCGAAGCAATGTGAACACTTCTGCTTCCCAGGCACAGAGAAGGTGCTAGCAGGGAATTCTCTGCCTGCCTTTCCCCAGTGCTCTGCAAGCTCTCCAGGACAACAGCAAATCTGGGGCTCTGTGCTTTCTTTCGTTCTGAACAAGTGTTAGTGTTTTCTGCACAAAAGCGATTCTGCGAAGCAATGTGAACACTTCTGCTTCCCAGGCACAGAGAAGGTGCTAGCAGGGAATTCTCTGCCTGCCTTTCCCCAGTGCTCTGCAAGCTCTCCAGGACAACATCAAATCTGGGGCTCTGTGCTTTCTTTCATTCTGAACAAGTGTTAGTGTTTTCTGCACAAAAGCGATTCTGTGAAGCAATGTGAATTCTTCTGCTTCCCAGGCACAGAGATGGTGCTAGCAGGGCATTCTCTGCCTGCCTTTCCCCAGTGCTCTGCAAGCTCTCCAGGACAACATAAAATCTGGGGCTCTGTGCTTTCTTTCATTCTGAACAAGTGTTAGTGTTTTCTGCACAAAAGCGGTTCTTGCGAAGCAATGTGAACACTTCTGCTTCCCAGGCACAGAGAAGGTGCTAGCAGGGAATTCTCTGCCTGCCTTTCCCCAGTGCTCTGCAAGCTCTCCAGGACAACAGCAAATCTGGGGCTCTGTGCTTTCTTTCATTCTGAACAAGTGTTAGTGTTTTCTGCACAAAAGCGATTCTGCGAAGCAATGTGAACACTTCTGCTTCCCAGGCACAGAGAAGGTGCTAGCAGGGAATTCTCTGCCTGCCTTTCCCCAGTGCTCTGCAAGCTCTCCAGGACAACAGCAAATCTGGGGCTCTGTGCTTTCTTTCATTCTGAACAAGTGTTAGTGTTTTCTGCACAAAAGCGATTCTGCGAAGCAATGTGAATTCTTCTGCTTCCCAGGCACAGAGAAGGTGCTAGCAGGGAATTCTCTGCCTGCCTTTCCCCAGTGCTCTGCAAGCTCTCCAGGACAACAGCAAATCTGGGGCTCTGTGCTTTCTTTCGTTCTGAACAAGTGTTAGTGTTTTCTGCACAAAAGCGATTCTGCGAAGCAATGTGAAGACTTCTGCTTCCCAGGCACAGAGAAGGTGCTAGCAGGGAATTCTCTGCCTGCCTTTCCCCAGTGCTCTCCAAGCTCTCCAGGGCAACATAAAATCTGGGGCTCTGTGCTTTCTTTTGTTCTGAACAAGTGTTAGTGTTTTCTGCACAAAAGCGATTCTGCGAAGCAATGTGAATTCTTCTGCTTCCCAGGCACAGAGAAGGTGCTAGTAGGGCATGCTCTGCCTGCCTTTCCCCAGTGCTCTGCAAGCTCTCCAGGACAACAGCAAATCTGGGGCTCTGTGCTTTCTTTCATTCTGAACAAGTGTTACTGTTTTCTGCACAAAAGCGATCCTGCGAAGCAATGTGAACACTTCTACTTCCCAGGCACAGAGAAGGTGCTAGCAGGGAATTCTCTGCCTGCCTTTCCCCAGTGCTCTCCAAGCTCTCCAGGACAACAGCAAATCTGGGGCTCTGTGCTTTCTTTCGTTCTGAACAAGTGTTAGTGTTTTCTGCACAAAAGCGATTCTGCGAAGCAATGTGAACACTTCTGCTTCCCAGGCACAGAGAAGGTGCTAGCAGGGAATTCTCTGCCTGCCTTTCCCCAGTGCTCTGCAAGCTCTCCAGGACAACATCAAATCTGGGGCTCTGTGCTTTCTTTCATTCTGAACAAGTGTTAGTGTTTTCTGCACAAAAGCGATTCTGTGAAGCAATGTGAATTCTTCTGCTTCCCAGGCACAGAGAAGGTGCTAGCAGGGCATTCTCTGCCTGCCTTTCCCCAGTGCTCTGCAAGCTCTCCAGGACAACAGCAAATCTGGGGCTCTGTGCTTTCTTTCATTCTGAAGAAGTGTTAGTGTTTTCTGCACAAAAGCGATCCTGCGAAGCAATGTGAACACTTCTGCTTCCCAGGCACAAAGAAGGTGCTAGCAGGGAATTCTCTGCCTGCCTTTCCCCAGTGCTCTGCAAGCTCTCCAGCACAACAGCAAATCTGGGGCTCTGTGCTTTGTTTTGTTCTGAACAAGTGTTAGTGTTTTCTGCACAAAAGCGATTCTGCGAAGCAATGTGAATTCTTCTGCTTCCAAGGCACAGAGAAGGTGCTAGCAGGGAATTCTCTGCCTGCCTTTCCCCAGTGCTCTGCAAGCTCTCCAGGACAACAGCAAATCTGGGGCTCTGTGCTTTCTTTCGTTCTGAACAAGTGTTAGTGTTTTCTGCACAAAAGCGATTCTTGCGAAGCAATGTGAACACTTCTGCTTCCCAGGCACAGAGAAGGTGCTAGCAGGGAATTCTCTGCCTACCTTTCCCCAGTGCTCTGCAAGATCTCCAGGACAACAGCAAATCTGGGGCTCTGTGCTTTCTTTCGTTCTGAACAAGTGTTAGTGTTTTCTGCACAAAAGCGATTCTGCGAAGCAATGTGAACACTTCTGCTTCCCAGGCACAGAGATGGTGCTAGCAGGGCATTCTCTGCCTGCCTTTCCCCAGTGCTCTGCAAGCTCTCCAGGACAACATAAAATCTGGGGCTCTGTGCTTTCTTTCGTTCTGAACAAGTGTTAGTGTTTTCTGCACAAAAGCGATTCTGCGAAGCAATGTGAACACTTCTGCTTCCCAGGCACAGAGAAGGTGCTAGCAGGGAATTCTCTGCCTGCCTTTCCCCAGTGCTCTGCAAGCTCTCCAGGACAACATAAAATCTGGGGCTCTGTGCTTTCTTTCATTCTGAACAAGTGTTAGTGTTTTCTGCACAAAAGCGATTCTGCGAAGCAATGTGAACACTTCTGCTTCCCAGGCACAGAGAAGGTGCTAGCAGGGAATTCTCTGCCTGCCTTTCCCCAGTGCTCTGCAAGCTCTCCAGGACAACAGCAAATCTGGGGCTCTGTGCTTTCTTTCGTTCTGAACAAGTGTTAGTGTTTTCTGCACAAAAGCGATTCTGCGAAGCAATGTGAACACTTCTGCTTCCCAGGCACAGAGAAGGTGCTAGCAGGGAATTCTCTGCCTGCCTTTCCCCAGTGCTCTGCAAGCTCTCCAGGACAACATCAAATCTGGGGCTCTGTGCTTTCTTTCATTCTGAACAAGTGTTAGTGTTTTCTGCACAAAAGCGATTCTGTGAAGCAATGTGAATTCTTCTGCTTCCCAGGCACAGAGATGGTGCTAGCAGGGCATTCTCTGCCTGCCTTTCCCCAGTGCTCTGCAAGCTCTCCAGGACAACAGCAAATCTGGGGCTCTGTGCTTTCTTTCATTCTGAACAAGTGTTAGTGTTTTCTGCACAAAAGCGATCCTGCGAAGCAATGTGAACACTTCTGCTTCCCAGGCACAGAGAAGGTGCTAGCAGGGAATTCTCTGCCTGCCTTTCCCCAGTGCTCTGCAAGCTCTCCAGGACAACATCAAATCTGGGGCTCTGTGCTTTCTTTCATTCTGAACAAGTGTTAGTGTTTTCTGCACAAAAGCGATTCTGCGAAGCAATGTGAATTCTTCTGCTTCCAAGGCACAGAGAAGGTGCTAGCAGGGAATTCTCTGCCTGCCTTTCCCCAGTGCTCTGCAAGCTCTCCAGGACAACATAAAATCTGGGGCTCTGTGCTTTCTTTCATTCTGAACAAGTGTTAGTGTTTTCTGCACAAAAGCGATTCTGCGAAGCAATGTGAACACTTCTGCTTCCCAGGCACAGAGAAGGTGCTAGCAGGGAATTCTCTGCCTGCCTTTCCCCAGTGCTCTGCAAGCTCTCCAGGACAACAGCAAATCTGGGGCTCTGTGCTTTCTTTCGTTCTGAACAAGTGTTAGTGTTTTCTGCACAAAAGCGATTCTGCGAAGCAATGTGAACACTTCTGCTTCCCAGGCACAGAGAAGGTGCTAGCAGGGAATTCTCTGCCTGCCTTTCCCCAGTGCTCTGCAAGCTCTCCAGGACAACATCAAATCTGGGGCTCTGTGCTTTCTTTCATTCTGAACAAGTGTTAGTGTTTTCTGCACAAAAGCGATTCTGTGAAGCAATGTGAATTCTTCTGCTTCCCAGGCACAGAGATGGTGCTAGCAGGGCATTCTCTGCCTGCCTTTCCCCAGTGCTCTGCAAGCTCTCCAGGACAACATAAAATCTGGGGCTCTGTGCTTTCTTTCATTCTGAACAAGTGTTAGTGTTTTCTGCACAAAAGCGGTTCTTGCGAAGCAATGTGAACACTTCTGCTTCCCAGGCACAGAGAAGGTGCTAGCAGGGAATTCTCTGCCTGCCTTTCCCCAGTGCTCTGCAAGCTCTCCAGGACAACAGCAAATCTGGGGCTCTGTGCTTTCTTTCATTCTGAACAAGTGTTAGTGTTTTCTGCACAAAAGCGATTCTGCGAAGCAATGTGAACACTTCTGCTTCCCAGGCACAGAGAAGGTGCTAGCAGGGAATTCTCTGCCTGCCTTTCCCCAGTGCTCTGCAAGCTCTCCAGGACAACAGCAAATCTGGGGCTCTGTGCTTTCTTTCATTCTGAACAAGTGTTAGTGTTTTCTGCACAAAAGCGATTCTGCGAAGCAATGTGAATTCTTCTGCTTCCCAGGCACAGAGAAGGTGCTAGTAGGGCATGCTCTGCCTGCCTTTCCCCAGTGCTCTGCAAGCTCTCCAGGACAACAGCAAATCTGGGGCTCTGTGCTTTCTTTCGTTCTGAACAAGTGTTAGTGTTTTCTGCACAAAAGCGATTCTTGCGAAGCAATGTGAACACTTCTGCTTCCCAGGCACAGAGAAGGTGCTAGCAGGGAATTCTCTGCCTACCTTTCCCCAGTGCTCTGCAAGCTCTCCAGGACAACAGCAAATCTGGGGCTCTGTGCTTTCTTTCGTTCTGAACAAGTGTTAGTGTTTTCTGCACAAAAGCGATTCTGCGAAGCAATGTGAAGACTTCTGCTTCCCAGGCACAGAGAAGGTGCTAGCAGGGAATTCTCTGCCTGCCTTTCCCCAGTGCTCTCCAAGCTCTCCAGGGCAACATAAAATCTGGGGCTCTGTGCTTTCTTTTGTTCTGAACAAGTGTTAGTGTTTTCTGCACAAAAGCGATTCTGCGAAGCAATGTGAATTCTTCTGCTTCCCAGGCACAGAGAAGGTGCTAGTAGGGCATGCTCTGCCTGCCTTTCCCCAGTGCTCTGCAAGCTCTCCAGGACAACAGCAAATCTGGGGCTCTGTGCTTTCTTTCATTCTGAACAAGTGTTACTGTTTTCTGCACAAAAGCGATCCTGCGAAGCAATGTGAACACTTCTACTTCCCAGGCACAGAGAAGGTGCTAGCAGGGAATTCTCTGCCTGCCTTTCCCCAGTGCTCTGCAAGCTCTCCAGGACAACATAAAATCTGGGGCTCTGTGCTTTCTTTCGTTCTGAACAAGTGTTAGTGTTTTCTGCACAAAAGCGATTCTGCGAAGCAATGTGAACACTTCTGCTTCCCAGGCACAGAGAAGGTGCTAGCAGGGAATTCTCTGCCTGCCTTTCCCCAGTGCTCTGCAAGCTCTCCAGGACAACATCAAATCTGGGGCTCTGTGCTTTCTTTCATTCTGAACAAGTGTTAGTGTTTTCTGCACAAAAGCGATTCTGTGAAGCAATGTGAATTCTTCTGCTTCCCAGGCACAGAGAAGGTGCTAGCAGGGCATTCTCTGCCTGCCTTTCCCCAGTGCTCTGCAAGCTCTCCAGGACAACATAAAATCTGGGGCTCTGTGCTTTCTTTCATTCTGAACAAGTGTTAGTGTTTTCTGCACAAAAGCGGTTCTTGCGAAGCAATGTGAACACTTCTGCTTCCCAGGCACAGAGAAGGTGCTAGCAGGGAATTCTCTGCCTGCCTTTCCCCAGTGCTCTGCAAGCTCTCCAGGACAACAGCAAATCTGGGGCTCTGTGCTTTCTTTCATTCTGAAGAAGTGTTAGTGTTTTCTGCACAAAAGCGATCCTGCGAAGCAATGTGAACACTTCTGCTTCCCAGGCACAAAGAAGGTGCTAGCAGGGAATTCTCTGCCTGCCTTTCCCCAGTGCTCTGCAAGCTCTCCAGCACAACAGCAAATCTGGGGCTCTGTGCTTTGTTTTGTTCTGAACAAGTGTTAGTGTTTTCTGCACAAAAGCGATTCTGCGAAGCAATGTGAATTCTTCTGCTTCCAAGGCACAGAGAAGGTGCTAGCAGGGAATTCTCTGCCTGCCTTTCCCCAGTGCTCTGCAAGCTCTCCAGGACAACAGCAAATCTGGGGCTCTGTGCTTTCTTTCGTTCTGAACAAGTGTTAGTGTTTTCTGCACAAAAGCGATTCTTGCGAAGCAATGTGAACACTTCTGCTTCCCAGGCACAGAGAAGGTGCTAGCAGGGAATTCTCTGCCTACCTTTCCCCAGTGCTCTGCAAGATCTCCAGGACAACAGCAAATCTGGGGCTCTGTGCTTTCTTTCGTTCTGAACAAGTGTTAGTGTTTTCTGCACAAAAGCGATTCTGCGAAGCAATGTGAACACTTCTGCTTCCCAGGCACAGAGAAGGTGCTAGCAGGGAATTCTCTGCCTGCCTTTCCCCAGTGCTCTGCAAGCTCTCCAGGGCAACATCAAATCTGGGGCTCTGTGCTTTCTTTTGTTCTGAACAAGTGTTAGTGTTTTCTGCACAAAAGCGATTCTGCGAAGCAATGTGAATTCTTCTGCTTCCCAGGCACAGAGAAGGTGCTAGTAGGGCATGCTCTGCCTGCCTTTCCCCAGTGCTCTGCAAGCTCTCCAGGACAACAGCAAATCTGGGGCTCTGTGCTTTCTTTCATTCTGAACAAGTGTTAGTGTTTTCTGCACAAAAGCGATTCTGCGAAGCAATGTGAACACTTCTGCTTCCCAGGCACAGAGAAGGTGCTAGCAGGGCATTCTCTGCCTGCCTTTCCCCAGTGCTCTGCAAGCTCTCCAGGACAACATAAAATCTGGGGCTCTGTGCTTTCTTTTGTTCTGAACAAGTGTTAGTGTTTTCTGCACAAAAGCGATCCTGCGAAGCAATGTGAAGACTTCTGCTTCCCAGGCACAGAGAAGGTGCTAGCAGGGAATTCTCTGCCTGCCTTTCCCCAGTGCTCTGCAAGCTCTCCAGGACAACATAAAATCTGGGGCTCTGTGCTTTCTTTTGTTCTGAACAAGTGTTAGTGTTTTCTGCACAAAAGCGATTCTGCGAAGCAATGTGAACACTTCTGCTTCCCAGGCACAGAGAAGGTGCTAGCAGGGAATTCTCTGCCTGCCTTTCCCCAGTGCTCTGCAAGCTCTCCAGGACAACAGTAAATATGGGGCTCTGTGCTTTCTTTCGTTCTGAACAAGTGTTAGTGTTTTCTGCACAAAAGCGATCCTGCGAAGCAATGTGAACACTTCTGCTTCCCAGGCACAGAGAAGGTGCTAGCAAGGCATTCTCTGCCTGCCTTTCCCCAGTGCTCTGCAAGCTCTCCAGGACAACATCAAATCTGGGGCTCTGTGCTTTCTTTCATTCTGAACAAGTGTTAGTGTTTTCTGCACAAAAGCGATTCTGCGAAGCAATGTGAATTCTTCTGCTTCCCAGGCACAGAGAAGGTGCTAGCAGGGAATTCTCTGCCTGCCTTTCCCCAGTGCTCTGCAAGCTCTCCAGGACAACAGCAAATCTGGGGCTCTGTGCTTTCTTTCGTTCTGAACAAGTGTTAGTGTTTTCTGCACAAAAGCGATTCTTGCGAAGCAATGTGAACACTTCTGCTTCCCAGGCACAGAGAAGGTGCTAGCAGGGAATTCTCTGCCTACCTTTCCCCAGTGCTCTGCAAGCTCTCCAGGACAACAGCAAATCTGGGGCTCTGTGCTTTCTTTCGTTCTGAACAAGTGTTAGTGTTTTCTGCACAAAAGCGATTCTGCGAAGCAATGTGAAGACTTCTGCTTCCCAGGCACAGAGAAGGTGCTAGCAGGGAATTCTCTGCCTGCCTTTCCCCAGTGCTCTCCAAGCTCTCCAGGGCAACATAAAATCTGGGGCTCTGTGCTTTCTTTTGTTCTGAACAAGTGTTAGTGTTTTCTGCACAAAAGCGATTCTGCGAAGCAATGTGAATTCTTCTGCTTCCCAGGCACAGAGAAGGTGCTAGTAGGGCATGCTCTGCCTGCCTTTCCCCAGTGCTCTGCAAGCTCTCCAGGACAACAGCAAATCTGGGGCTCTGTGCTTTCTTTCATTCTGAACAAGTGTTACTGTTTTCTGCACAAAAGCGATCCTGCGAAGCAATGTGAACACTTCTACTTCCCAGGCACAGAGAAGGTGCTAGCAGGGAATTCTCTGCCTGCCTTTCCCCAGTGCTCTGCAAGCTCTCCAGGACAACATAAAATCTGGGGCTCTGTGCTTTCTTTCGTTCTGAACAAGTGTTAGTGTTTTCTGCACAAAAGCGATTCTGCGAAGCAATGTGAACACTTCTGCTTCCCAGGCACAGAGAAGGTGCTAGCAGGGAATTCTCTGCCTGCCTTTCCCCAGTGCTCTGCAAGCTCTCCAGGACAACATCAAATCTGGGGCTCTGTGCTTTCTTTCATTCTGAACAAGTGTTAGTGTTTTCTGCACAAAAGCGATTCTGTGAAGCAATGTGAATTCTTCTGCTTCCCAGGCACAGAGAAGGTGCTAGCAGGGCATTCTCTGCCTGCCTTTCCCCAGTGCTCTGCAAGCTCTCCAGGACAACATAAAATCTGGGGCTCTGTGCTTTCTTTCATTCTGAACAAGTGTTAGTGTTTTCTGCACAAAAGCGGTTCTTGCGAAGCAATGTGAACACTTCTGCTTCCCAGGCACAGAGAAGGTGCTAGCAGGGAATTCTCTGCCTGCCTTTCCCCAGTGCTCTGCAAGCTCTCCAGGACAACAGCAAATCTGGGGCTCTGTGCTTTCTTTCATTCTGAAGAAGTGTTAGTGTTTTCTGCACAAAAGCGATCCTGCGAAGCAATGTGAACACTTCTGCTTCCCAGGCACAAAGAAGGTGCTAGCAGGGAATTCTCTGCCTGCCTTTCCCCAGTGCACTGCAAGCTCTCCAGCACAACAGCAAATCTGGGGCTCTGTGCTTTGTTTTGTTCTGAACAAGTGTTAGTGTTTTCTGCACAAAAGCGATTCTGCGAAGCAATGTGAATTCTTCTGCTTCCAAGGCACAGAGAAGGTGCTAGCAGGGAATTCTCTGCCTGCCTTTCCCCAGTGCTCTGCAAGCTCTCCAGGACAACAGCAAATCTGGGGCTCTGTGCTTTCTTTCGTTCTGAACAAGTGTTAGTGTTTTCTGCACAAAAGCGATTCTTGCGAAGCAATGTGAACACTTCTGCTTCCCAGGCACAGAGAAGGTGCTAGCAGGGAATTCTCTGCCTACCTTTCCCCAGTGCTCTGCAAGATCTCCAGGACAACAGCAAATCTGGGGCTCTGTGCTTTCTTTCGTTCTGAACAAGTGTTAGTGTTTTCTGCACAAAAGCGATTCTGCGAAGCAATGTGAACACTTCTGCTTCCCAGGCACAGAGAAGGTGCTAGCAGGGAATTCTCTGCCTGCCTTTCCCCAGTGCTCTGCAAGCTCTCCAGGGCAACATCAAATCTGGGGCTCTGTGCTTTCTTTTGTTCTGAACAAGTGTTAGTGTTTTCTGCACAAAAGCGATTCTGCGAAGCAATGTGAATTCTTCTGCTTCCCAGGCACAGAGAAGGTGCTAGTAGGGCATGCTCTGCCTGCCTTTCCCCAGTGCTCTGCAAGCTCTCCAGGACAACAGCAAATCTGGGGCTCTGTGCTTTCTTTCATTCTGAACAAGTGTTAGTGTTTTCTGCACAAAAGCGATTCTGCGAAGCAATGTGAACACTTCTGCTTCCCAGGCACAGAGAAGGTGCTAGCAGGGCATTCTCTGCCTGCCTTTCCCCAGTGCTCTGCAAGCTCTCCAGGACAACATAAAATCTGGGGCTCTGTGCTTTCTTTTGTTCTGAACAAGTGTTAGTGTTTTCTGCACAAAAGCGATCCTGCGAAGCAATGTGAAGACTTCTGCTTCCCAGGCACAGAGAAGGTGCTAGCAGGGAATTCTCTGCCTGCCTTTCCCCAGTGCTCTGCAAGCTCTCCAGGACAACATAAAATCTGGGGCTCTGTGCTTTCTTTTGTTCTGAACAAGTGTTAGTGTTTTCTGCACAAAAGCGATTCTGCGAAGCAATGTGAACACTTCTGCTTCCCAGGCACAGAGAAGGTGCTAGCAGGGAATTCTCTGCCTGCCTTTCCCCAGTGCTCTGCAAGCTCTCCAGGACAACAGTAAATATGGGGCTCTGTGCTTTCTTTCGTTCTGAACAAGTGTTAGTGTTTTCTGCACAAAAGCGATCCTGCGAAGCAATGTGAACACTTCTGCTTCCCAGGCACAGAGAAGGTGCTAGCAAGGCATTCTCTGCCTGCCTTTCCCCAGTGCTCTGCAAGCTCTCCAGGACAACATCAAATCTGGGGCTCTGTGCTTTCTTTCATTCTGAACAAGTGTTAGTGTTTTCTGCACAAAAGCGATTCTGCGAAGCAATGTGAATTCTTCTGCTTCCCAGGCACAGAGAAGGTGCTAGCAGGGAATTCTCTGCCTGCCTTTCCCCAGTGCTCTGCAAGCTCTCCAGGATAACAGCAAATCTGGGGCTCTGTGCTTTCTTT
Source organism: Strix aluco (assembly GCF_031877795.1). Lineage (NCBI taxonomy): Eukaryota > Metazoa > Chordata > Aves > Strigiformes > Strigidae > Strix > Strix aluco. The sequence goes on from NC_133943.1 coordinate 22,548,883, forward strand.
CGTTCTGAACAAGTGTTAGTGTTTTCTGCACAAAAGCGATTCTGCGAAGCAATGTGAATTCTTCTGCTTCCCAGGCACAGAGAAGGTGCTAGCAGGGAATTCTCTGCCTGCCTTTCCCCAGTGCTCTGCAAGCTCTCCAGGAAAACAGCAAATCTGGGGCTCTGTGCTTTCTTTCGTTCTGAACAAGTGTTAGTGTTTTCTGCACAAAAGCGATTCTGCGAAGCAATGTGAATTCTTCTGCTTCCCAGGCACAGAGAAGGTGCTAGTAGGGCATGCTCTGCCTGCCTTTCCCCAGTGCTCTGCAAGCTCTCCAGGACAACAGCAAATCTTGGGCTCTGTGCTTTCTTTCGTTCTGAACAAGTGTTAGTGTTTTCTGCACAAAAGCGATTCTGCGAAGCAATGTGAATTCTTCTGCTTCCCAGGCACAGAGAAGGTGCTAGCAGGGAATTCTCTGTCTGCCTTTCCCCAGTGCTCTGCAAGCTCTCCAGGACAACAGCAAATCTGGGGCTCTGTGCTTTCTTTCGTTCTGAACAAGTGTTACTGTTTTCTGCACAAAAGCGATCCTGCGAAGCAATGTGAACACTTCTGCTTCCCAGGCACAGAGAAGGTGCTAGCAGGGCATTCTCTGCCTGCCTTTCCCCAGTGCTCTGCAAGCTCTCCAGCACAACAGCAAATCTGGGGCTCTGTGCTTTCTTTCGTTCTGAACAAGTGTTAGTGTTTTCTGCACAAAAGCGATTCTGCGAAGCAATGTGAACACTTCTGCATCCCAGGCACAGAGAAGGTGCTAGCAGGGAATTCTCTGCCTGCCTTTCCCCAGTGCTCTGCAAGCTCTCCAGCACAACAGCAAATCTGGGGCTCTGTGCTTTCTTTCGTTCTGAACAAGTGTTAGTGTTTTCTGCACAAAAGCGATTCTGCGAAGCAATGTGAATTCTTCTGCTTCCCAGGCACAGAGAAGGTGCTAGTAGGGCATGCTCTGTCTGCCTTTCCCCAGTGCTCTGCAAGATCTCCAGGACAACAGCAAATCTGGGGCTCTGTGCTTTCTTTCGTTCTGAACAAGTGTTAGTGTTTTCTGCACAAAAGCGATTCTGCGAAGCAATGTGAACACTTCTACTTCCCAGGCACAGAGAAGGTGCTAGCAGGGAATTCTCTGCCTGCCTTTCCCCAGTGCTCTGCAAGCTCTCCAGGACAACATAGAATCTGGGGCTCTGTGCTTTTTTTCGTTCTGAACAAGTGTTACCTTTTTTCTGCACAAAAGCGATCCTGCGAAGCAATGTGAACACTTCTACTTCCCAGGCACAGAGAAGGTGCTAGCAGGGCATTCTCTGCCTGCCTTTCCCCAGTGCTCTGCAAGCTCTCCAGGACAACATAAAATCTGGGGCTCTGTGCTTTCTTTCCTTCTGAACAAGTGTTAGTGTTTTCTGCACAAAAGCGATTCTGCGAAGCAATGTGAATTCTTCTGCTTCCCAGGCACAGAGAAGGTGCTAGCAGGGAATTCTCTGCCTGCCTTTCCCCAGTGCTCTGCAAGCTCTCCAGCACAACAGCAAATCTGGGGCTCTGTGCTTTCTTTCATTCTGAACAAGTGTTAGTGTTTTCTGCACAAAAGCGATTCTGCGAAGCAATGTGAACACTTCTGCTTCCCAGGCACAGAGAAGGTGCTAGCAGGGAATTCTCTGCCTGCCTTTCCCCAGTGCTCTGCAAGCTCTCCAGCACAACAGCAAATCTGGGGCTCTGTGCTTTCTTTCATTCTGAACAAGTGTTACTGTTTTCTGCACAAAAGCGATTCTGCGAAGCAATGTGAATTCTTCTGCTTCCCAGGCACAGAGAAGGTGCTAGTAGGGCATGCTCTGCCTGCCTTTCCCCAGTGCTCTGCAAGCTCTCCAGGACAACATAGAATCTGGGGCTCTGTGCTTTCTTTTGTTCTGAACAAGTGTTAGTGTTTTCTGCACAAAAGCGATTCTGCGAAGCAATGTGAATTCTTCTGCTTCCCAGGCACAGAGAAGGTGCTAGCAGGGAATTCTCTGCCTGCCTTTCCCCAGTGCTCTGCAAGCTCTCCAGGACAACAGCAAATCTGGGGCTCTGTGCTTTCTTTCGTTCTGAACAAGTGTTACCTTTTTTCTGCACAAAAGCGATCCTGCGAAGCAATGTGAACACTTCTGCTTCCCAGGCACAGAGAAGGTGCTAGCAGGGAATTCTCTGCCTGCCTTTCCCCAGTGCTCTGCAAGCTCTCCAGCACAACAGCAAATCTGGGGCTCTGTGCTTTCTTTCATTCTGAACAAGTGTTAGTGTTTTCTGCACAAAAGCGATTCTGCGAAGCAATGTGAACACTTCTGCTTCCCAGGCACAGAGAAGGTGCTAGCAGGGAATTCTCTGCCTGCCTTTCCCCAGTGCTCTGCAAGCTCTCCAGGACAACAGCAAATCTGGGGCTCTGTGCTTTCTTTCATTCTGAACAAGTGTTAGTGTTTTCTGTACAAAAGCGATTCTGCGAAGCAATGTGAACACTTCTGCTTCCCAGGCACAGAGAAGGTGCTAGCAGGGAATTCTCTGCCTGCCTTTCCCCAGTGCTCTGCAAGCTCTCCAGGACAACAGCAAATCTGGGGCTCTGTGCTTTCTTTCATTCTGAACAAGTGTTAGTGTTTTCTGCACAAAAGCGATTCTGCGAAGCAATGTGAATTCTTCTGCTTCCCAGGCACAGAGAAGGTGCTAGTAGGGCATGCTCTGCCTGCCTTTCCCCAGTGCTCTGCAAGCTCTCCAGGACAACAGCAAATCTGGGGCTCTGTGCTTTCTTTCGTTCTGAACAAGTGTTAGTGTTTTCTGCACAAAAGCGATTCTTGCGAAGCAATGTGAACACTTCTGCTTCCCAGGCACAGAGAAGGTGCTAGCAGGGAATTCTCTGCCTACCTTTCCCCAGTGCTCTGCAAGATCTCCAGGACAACAGCAAATCTGGGGCTCTGTGCTTTCTTTCGTTCTGAACAAGTGTTAGTGTTTTCTGCACAAAAGCGATTCTGCGAAGCAATGTGAAGACTTCTGCTTCCCAGGCACAGAGAAGGTGCTAGCAGGGAATTCTCTGCCTGCCTTTCCCCAGTGCTCTGCAAGCTCTCCAGGGCAACATCAAATCTGGGGCTCTGTGCTTTCTTTTGTTCTGAACAAGTGTTAGTGTTTTCTGCACAAAAGCGATTCTGCGAAGCAATGTGAATTCTTCTGCTTCCCAGGCACAGAGAAGGTGCTAGTAGGGCATGCTCTGCCTGCCTTTCCCCAGTGCTCTGCAAGCTCTCCAGGACAACAGCAAATCTGGGGCTCTGTGCTTTCTTTCATTCTGAACAACTGCTAGTGTTTTCTGCACAAAAGCGATTCTGCGAAGCAATGTGAACACTTCTGCTTCCCAGGCACAGAGAAGGTGCTAGCAGGGCATTCTCTGCCTGCCTTTCCCCAGTGCTCTGCAAGCTCTCCAGGACAACATAAAATCTGGGGCTCTGTGCTTTCTTTTGTTCTGAACAAGTGTTAGTGTTTTCTGCACAAAAGCGATCCTGCGAAGCAATGTGAAGACTTCTGCTTCCCAGGCACAGAGAAGGTGCTAGCAGGGAATTCTCTGCCTGCCTTTCCCCAGTGCTCTGCAAGCTCTCCAGGACAACATAAAATCTGGGGCTCTGTGCTTTCTTTTGTTCTGAACAAGTGTTAGTGTTTTCTGCACAAAAGCGATCCTGCGAAGCAATGTGAACACTTCTGCTTCCCAGGCACAGAGAAGGTGCTAGCAGGGAATTCTCTGCCTGCCTTTCCCCAGTGCTCTGCAAGCTCTCCAGGACAACAGTAAATATGGGGCTCTGTGCTTTCTTTCGTTCTGAACAAGTGTTAGTGTTTTCTGCACAAAAGCGATCCTGCGAAGCAATGTGAACACTTCTGCTTCCCAGGCACAGAGAAGGTGCTAGCAAGGCATTCTCTGCCTGCCTTTCCCCAGTGCTCTGCAAGCTCTCCAGGACAACATCAAATCTGGGGCTCTGTGCTTTCTTTCATTCTGAACAAGTGTTAGTGTTTTCTGCACAAAAGCGATTCTGCGAAGCAATGTGAATTCTTCTGCTTCCCAGGCACAGAGAAGGTGCTAGCAGGGAATTCTCTGCCTGCCTTTCCCCAGTGCTCTGCAAGCTCTCCAGGACAACATAAAATCTGGGGCTCTGTGCTTCCTTTCGTTCTGAACAAGTGTTACTGTTTTCTGCACAAAAGCGATTCTGCGAAGCAATGTGAATTCTTCTGCTTCCCAGGCACAGAGAAGGTGCTAGCAGGGAATTCTCTGCCTGCCTTTCCCCAGTGCTCTGCAAGCTCTCCAGGAAAACAGCAAATCTGGGGCTCTGTGCTTTCTTTCGTTCTGAACAAGTGTTAGTGTTTTCTGCACAAAAGCGATTCTGCGAAGCAATGTGAATTCTTCTGCTTCCCAGGCACAGAGAAGGTGCTAGTAGGGCATGCTCTGCCTGCCTTTCCCCAGTGCTCTGCAAGCTCTCCAGGACAACAGCAAATCTTGGGCTCTGTGCTTTCTTTCGTTCTGAACAAGTGTTAGTGTTTTCTGCACAAAAGCGATTCTGCGAAGCAATGTGAATTCTTCTGCTTCCCAGGCACAGAGAAGGTGCTAGCAGGGAATTCTCTGTCTGCCTTTCCCCAGTGCTCTGCAAGCTCTCCAGGACAACAGCAAATCTGGGGCTCTGTGCTTTCTTTCGTTCTGAACAAGTGTTAGTGTTTTCTGCACAAAAGCGATTCTGCGAAGCAATGTGAACACTTCTGCTTCCCAGGCACAGAGAAGGTGCTAGCAGGGAATTCTCTGCCTGCCTTTCCCCAGTGCTCTGCAAGCTCTCCAGGACAACATCAAATCTGGGGCTCTGTGCTTTCTTTCATTCTGAACAAGTGTTAGTGTTTTCTGCACAAAAGCGATTCTGTGAAGCAATGTGAATTCTTCTGCTTCCCAGGCACAGAGATGGTGCTAGCAGGGCATTCTCTGCCTGCCTTTCCCCAGTGCTCTGCAAGCTCTCCAGGACAACATAAAATCTGGGGCTCTGTGCTTTCTTTCATTCTGAACAAGTGTTAGTGTTTTCTGCACAAAAGCGGTTCTTGCGAAGCAATGTGAACACTTCTGCTTCCCAGGCACAGAGAAGGTGCTAGCAGGGAATTCTCTGCCTGCCTTTCCCCAGTGCTCTGCAAGCTCTCCAGGACAACAGCAAATCTGGGGCTCTGTGCTTTCTTTCATTCTGAACAAGTGTTAGTGTTTTCTGCACAAAAGCGATCCTGCGAAGCAATGTGAACACTTCTGCTTCCCAGGCACAGAGAAGGTGCTAGCAGGGAATTCTCTGCCTGCCTTTCCCCAGTGCTCTGCAAGCTCTCCAGCACAACATCAAATCTGGGGCTCTGTGCTTTCTTTCGTTCTGAACAAGTGCTAGTGTTTTCTGCACAAAAGCGATTCTGCGAAGCAATGTGAATTCTTCTGCTTCCAAGGCACAGAGAAGGTGCTAGCAGGGAATTCTCTGTCTGCCTTTCCCCAGTGCTCTGCAAGCTCTCCAGGACAACAGCAAATCTGGGGCTCTGTGCTTTCTTTCATTCTGAACAAGTGTTAGTGTTTTCTGTACAAAAGCGATTCTGCGAAGCAATGTGAACACTTCTGCTTCCCAGGCACAGAGAAGGTGCTAGCAGGGAATTCTCTGCCTGCCTTTCCCCAGTGCTCTGCAAGCTCTCCAGGACAACAGCAAATCTGGGGCTCTGTGCTTTCTTTCATTTTGAACAAGTGTTAGTGTTTTCTGCACAAAAGCGATTCTGCGAAGCAATGTGAATTCTTCTGCTTCCCAGGCACAGAGAAGGTGCTAGTAGGGCATGCTCTGCCTGCCTTTCCCCAGTGCTCTGCAAGCTCTCCAGGACAACAGCAAATCTGGGGCTCTGTGCTTTCTTTCATTCTGAACAAGTGTTAGTGTTTTCTGCACAAAAGCGATTCTGCGAAGCAATGTGAACACTTCTGCTTCCCAGGCACAGAGAAGGTGCTAGCAAGGAATTCTCTGCCTGCCTTTCCCCAGTGCTCTGCAAGCTCTCCAGGACAACAGCAAATCTGGGGCTCTGTGCTTTCTTTCGTTCTGAACAAGTGTTACTGTTTTCTGCACAAAAGCGATCCTGCGAAGCAATGTGAACACTTCTACTTCCCAGGCACAGAGAAGGTGCTAGCAGGGAATTCTCTGCCTGCCTTTCCCCAGTGCTCTGCAAGCTCTCCAGGACAACATAAAATCTGGGGCTCTGTGCTTTCTTTCATTCTGAACAAGTGTTAGTGTTTTCTGCACAAAAGCGGTTCTTGCGAAGCAATGTGAACACTTCTGCTTCCCAGGCACAGAGAAGGTGCTAGCAGGGAATTCTCTGCCTGCCTTTCCCCAGTGCTCTGCAAGCTCTCCAGGACAACAGCAAATCTGGGGCTCTGTGCTTTCTTTCATTCTGAACAAGTGTTAGTGTTTTCTGCACAAAAGCGATCCTGCGAAGCAATGTGAACACTTCTGCTTCCCAGGCACAGAGAAGGTGCTAGCAGGGAATTCTCTGCCTGCCTTTCCCCAGTGCTCTGCAAGCTCTCCAGGACAACAGCAAATCTGGGGCTCTGTGCTTTCTTTCATTCTGAACAAGTGTTAGTGTTTTCTGTACAAAAGCGATTCTGCGAAGCAATGTGAACACTTCTGCTTCCCAGGCACAGAGAAGGTGCTAGCAGGGAATTCTCTGCCTGCCTTTCCCCAGTGCTCTGCAAGCTCTCCAGGACAACAGCAAATCTGGGGCTCTGTGCTTTCTTTCATTTTGAACAAGTGTTAGTGTTTTCTGCACAAAAGCGATTCTGCGAAGCAATGTGAATTCTTCTGCTTCCCAGGCACAGAGAAGGTGCTAGTAGGGCATGCTCTGCCTGCCTTTCCCCAGTGCTCTGCAAGCTCTCCAGGACAACAGCAAATCTGGGGCTCTGTGCTTTCTTTCATTCTGAACAAGTGTTAGTGTTTTCTGCACAAAAGCGATTCTGCGAAGCAATGTGAACACTTCTGCTTCCCAGGCACAGAGAAGGTGCTAGCAAGGAATTCTCTGCCTGCCTTTCCCCAGTGCTCTGCAAGCTCTCCAGGACAACAGCAAATCTGGGGCTCTGTGCTTTCTTTCGTTCTGAACAAGTGTTACTGTTTTCTGCACAAAAGCGATCCTGCGAAGCAATGTGAACACCTCTACTTCCCAGGCACAGAGAAGGTGCTAGCAGGGAATTCTCTGCCTGCCTTTCCCCAGTGCTCTGCAAGCTCTCCAGGACAACAGCAAATCTGGGGCTCTGTGCTTTCTTTCGTTCTGAACAAGTGTTAGTGTTTTCTGCACAAAAGCGATTCTGCGAAGCAATGTGAACACTTCTGCTTCCCAGGCACAGAGAAGGTGCTAGCAGGGAATTCTCTGCCTGCCTTTCCCCAGTGCTCTGCAAGCTCTCCAGGACAACAGCAAATCTGGGGCTCTGTGCTTTCTTTCATTCTGAACAAGTGTTAGTGTTTTCTGCACAAAAGCGATCCTGCGAAGCAATGTGAACACTTCTGCTTCCCAGGCACAAAGAAGGTGCTAGCAGGGAATTCTCTGCCTGCCTTTCCCCAGTGCTCTGCAAGCTCTCCAGCACAACAGCAAATCTGGGGCTCTGTGCTTTGTTTTGTTCTGAACAAGTGTTAGTGTTTTCTGCACAAAAGCGATTCTGCGAAGCAATGTGAATTCTTCTGCTTCCAAGGCACAGAGAAGGTGCTAGCAGGGAATTCTCTGCCTGCCTTTCCCCAGTGCTCTGCAAGCTCTCCAGGACAACAGCAAATCTGGGGCTCTGTGCTTTCTTTCGTTCTGAACAAGTGTTAGTGTTTTCTGCACAAAAGCGATTCTTGCGAAGCAATGTGAACACTTCTGCTTCCCAGGCACAGAGAAGGTGCTAGCAGGGAATTCTCTGCCTACCTTTCCCCAGTGCTCTGCAAGATCTCCAGGACAACAGCAAATCTGGGGCTCTGTGCTTTCTTTCGTTCTGAACAAGTGTTAGTGTTTTCTGCACAAAAGCGATTCTGCGAAGCAATGTGAACACTTCTGCTTCCCAGGCACAGAGAAGGTGCTAGCAGGGAATTCTCTGCCTGCCTTTCCCCAGTGCTCTGCAAGCTCTCCAGGGCAACATCAAATCTGGGGCTCTGTGCTTTCTTTTGTTCTGAACAAGTGTTAGTGTTTTCTGCACAAAAGCGATTCTGCGAAGCAATGTGAATTCTTCTGCTTCCCAGGCACAGAGAAGGTGCTAGTAGGGCATGCTCTGCCTGCCTTTCCCCAGTGCTCTGCAAGCTCTCCAGGACAACAGCAAATCTGGGGCTCTGTGCTTTCTTTCATTCTGAACAAGTGTTAGTGTTTTCTGCACAAAAGCGATTCTGCGAAGCAATGTGAACACTTCTGCTTCCCAGGCACAGAGAAGGTGCTAGCAGGGCATTCTCTGCCTGCCTTTCCCCAGTGCTCTGCAAGCTCTCCAGGACAACATAAAATCTGGGGCTCTGTGCTTTCTTTTGTTCTGAACAAGTGTTAGTGTTTTCTGCACAAAAGCGATCCTGCGAAGCAATGTGAAGACTTCTGCTTCCCAGGCACAGAGAAGGTGCTAGCAGGGAATTCTCTGCCTGCCTTTCCCCAGTGCTCTGCAAGCTCTCCAGGACAACATAAAATCTGGGGCTCTGTGCTTTCTTTTGTTCTGAACAAGTGTTAGTGTTTTCTGCACAAAAGCGATTCTGCGAAGCAATGTGAACACTTCTGCTTCCCAGGCACAGAGAAGGTGCTAGCAGGGAATTCTCTGCCTGCCTTTCCCCAGTGCTCTGCAAGCTCTCCAGGACAACAGTAAATATGGGGCTCTGTGCTTTCTTTCGTTCTGAACAAGTGTTAGTGTTTTCTGCACAAAAGCGATCCTGCGAAGCAATGTGAACACTTCTGCTTCCCAGGCACAGAGAAGGTGCTAGCAAGGCATTCTCTGCCTGCCTTTCCCCAGTGCTCTGCAAGCTCTCCAGGACAACATCAAATCTGGGGCTCTGTGCTTTCTTTCGTTCTGAACAAGTGTTAGTGTTTTCTGCACAAAAGCGATTCTGCGAAGCAATGTGAATTCTTCTGCTTCCCAGGCACAGAGAAGGTGCTAGCAGGGAATTCTCTGCCTGCCTTTCCCCAGTGCTCTGCAAGCTCTCCAGGAAAACAGCAAATCTGGGGCTCTGTGCTTTCTTTCGTTCTGAACAAGTGTTAGTGTTTTCTGCACAAAAGCGATTCTGCGAAGCAATGTGAATTCTTCTGCTTCCCAGGCACAGAGAAGGTGCTAGTAGGGCATGCTCTGCCTGCCTTTCCCCAGTGCTCTGCAAGCTCTCCAGGACAACAGCAAATCTTGGGCTCTGTGCTTTCTTTCGTTCTGAACAAGTGTTAGTGTTTTCTGCACAAAAGCGATTCTGCGAAGCAATGTGAATTCTTCTGCTTCCCAGGCACAGAGAAGGTGCTAGCAGGGAATTCTCTGTCTGCCTTTCCCCAGTGCTCTGCAAGCTCTCCAGGACAACAGCAAATCTGGGGCTCTGTGCTTTCTTTCGTTCTGAACAAGTGTTACTGTTTTCTGCACAAAAGCGATCCTGCGAAGCAATGTGAACACTTCTGCTTCCCAGGCACAGAGAAGGTGCTAGCAGGGCATTCTCTGCCTGCCTTTCCCCAGTGCTCTGCAAGCTCTCCAGCACAACAGCAAATCTGGGGCTCTGTGCTTTCTTTCGTTCTGAACAAGTGTTAGTGTTTTCTGCACAAAAGCGATTCTGCGAAGCAATGTGAACACTTCTGCATCCCAGGCACAGAGAAGGTGCTAGCAGGGAATTCTCTGCCTGCCTTTCCCCAGTGCTCTGCAAGCTCTCCAGCACAACAGCAAATCTGGGGCTCTGTGCTTTCTTTCGTTCTGAACAAGTGTTAGTGTTTTCTGCACAAAAGCGATTCTGCGAAGCAATGTGAATTCTTCTGCTTCCCAGGCACAGAGAAGGTGCTAGTAGGGCATGCTCTGTCTGCCTTTCCCCAGTGCTCTGCAAGATCTCCAGGACAACAGCAAATCTGGGGCTCTGTGCTTTCTTTCGTTCTGAACAAGTGTTAGTGTTTTCTGCACAAAAGCGATTCTGCGAAGCAATGTGAACACTTCTACTTCCCAGGCACAGAGAAGGTGCTAGCAGGGAATTCTCTGCCTGCCTTTCCCCAGTGCTCTGCAAGCTCTCCAGGACAACATAGAATCTGGGGCTCTGTGCTTTTTTTCGTTCTGAACAAGTGTTACCTTTTTTCTGCACAAAAGCGATCCTGCGAAGCAATGTGAACACTTCTACTTCCCAGGCACAGAGAAGGTGCTAGCAGGGCATTCTCTGCCTGCCTTTCCCCAGTGCTCTGCAACCTCTCCAGGACAACATAAAATCTGGGGCTCTGTGCTTTCTTTCCTTCTGAACAAGTGTTAGTGTTTTCTGCACAAAAGCGATTCTGCGAAGCAATGTGAATTCTTCTGCTTCCCAGGCACAGAGAAGGTGCTAGCAGGGAATTCTCTGCCTGCCTTTCCCCAGTGCTCTGCAAGCTCTCCAGCACAACAGCAAATCTGGGGCTCTGTGCTTTCTTTCATTCTGAACAAGTGTTAGTGTTTTCTGCACAAAAGCGATTCTGCGAAGCAATGTGAACACTTCTGCTTCCCAGGCACAGAGAAGGTGCTAGCAGGGAATTCTCTGCCTGCCTTTCCCCAGTGCTCTGCAAGCTCTCCAGCACAACAGCAAATCTGGGGCTCTGTGCTTTCTTTCATTCTGAACAAGTGTTACTGTTTTCTGCACAAAAGCGATTCTGCGAAGCAATGTGAATTCTTCTGCTTCCCAGGCACAGAGAAGGTGCTAGTAGGGCATGCTCTGCCTGCCTTTCCCCAGTGCTCTGCAAGCTCTCCAGGACAACATAGAATCTGGGGCTCTGTGCTTTCTTTTGTTCTGAACAAGTGTTAGTGTTTTCTGCACAAAAGCGATTCTGCGAAGCAATGTGAATTCTTCTGCTTCCCAGGCACAGAGAAGGTGCTAGCAGGGAATTCTCTGCCTGCCTTTCCCCAGTGCTCTGCAAGCTCTCCAGGACAACAGCAAATCTGGGGCTCTGTGCTTTCTTTCGTTCTGAACAAGTGTTACCTTTTTTCTGCACAAAAGCGATCCTGCGAAGCAATGTGAACACTTCTGCTTCCCAGGCACAGAGAAGGTGCTAGCAGGGAATTCTCTGCCTGCCTTTCCCCAGTGCTCTGCAAGCTCTCCAGCACAACAGCAAATCTGGGGCTCTGTGCTTTCTTTCATTCTGAACAAGTGTTAGTGTTTTCTGCACAAAAGCGATTCTGCGAAGCAATGTGAACACTTCTGCTTCCCAGGCACAGAGAAGGTGCTAGCAGGGAATTCTCTGCCTGCCTTTCCCCAGTGCTCTGCAAGCTCTCCAGCACAACAGCAAATCTGGGGCTCTGTGCTTTCTTTCATTCTGAACAAGTGTTACTGTTTTCTGCACAAAAGCGATTCTGCGAAGCAATGTGAATTCTTCTGCTTCCCAGGCACAGAGAAGGTGCTAGTAGGGCATGCTCTGCCTGCCTTTCCCCAGTGCTCTGCAAGCTCTCCAGGACAACATAGAATCTGGGGCTCTGTGCTTTGTTTTGTTCTGAACAAGTGTTAGTGTTTTCTGCACAAAAGCGATTCTGCGAAGCAATGTGAATTCTTCTGCTTCTCAGGCACAGAGAAGGTGCTAGCAGGGAATTCTCTGCCTGCCTTTCCCCAGTGCTCTGCAAGCTCTCCAGGACAACAGCAAATCTGGGGCTCTGTGCTTTCTTTCATTCTGAACAAGTGTTAGTGTTTTCTGTACAAAAGCGATTCTGCGAAGCAATGTGAACACTTCTGCTTCCCAGGCACAGAGAAGGTGCTAGCAGGGAATTCTCTGCCTGCCTTTCCCCAGTGCTCTGCAAGCTCTCCAGGACAACAGCAAATCTGGGGCTCTGTGCTTTCTTTCATTCTGAACAAGTGTTAGTGTTTTCTGCACAAAAGCGATTCTGCGAAGCAATGTGAATTCTTCTGCTTCCCAGGCACAGAGAAGGTGCTAGTAGGGCATGCTCTGCCTGCCTTTCCCCAGTGCTCTGCAAGCTCTCCAGGACAACAGCAAATCTGGGGCTCTGTGCTTTCTTTCGTTCTGAACAAGTGTTAGTGTTTTCTGCACAAAAGCGATTCTTGCGAAGCAATGTGAACACTTCTGCTTCCCAGGCACAGAGAAGGTGCTAGCAGGGAATTCTCTGCCTACCTTTCCCCAGTGCTCTGCAAGATCTCCAGGACAACAGCAAATCTGGGGCTCTGTGCTTTCTTTCGTTCTGAACAAGTGTTAGTGTTTTCTGCACAAAAGCGATTCTGCGAAGCAATGTGAAGACTTCTGCTTCCCAGGCACAGAGAAGGTGCTAGCAGGGAATTCTCTGCCTGCCTTTCCCCAGTGCTCTGCAAGCTCTCCAGGGCAACATAAAATCTGGGGCTCTGTGCTTTCTTTTGTTCTGAACAAGTGTTAGTGTTTTCTGCACAAAAGCGATTCTGCGAAGCAATGTGAATTCTTCTGCTTCCCAGGCACAGAGAAGGTGCTAGTAGGGCATGCTCTGCCTGCCTTTCCCCAGTGCTCTGCAAGCTCTCCAGGACAACAGCAAATCTGGGGCTCTGTGCTTTCTTTCATTCTGAACAAGTGTTAGTGTTTTCTGCACAAAAGCGATTCTGCGAAGCAATGTGAACACTTCTGCTTCCCAGGCACAGAGAAGGTGCTAGCAGGGCATTCTCTGCCTGCCTTTCCCCAGTGCTCTGCAAGCTCTCCAGGACAACATAAAATCTGGGGCTCTGTGCTTTCTTTTGTTCTGAACAAGTGTTAGTGTTTTCTGCACAAAAGCGATCCTGCGAAGCAATGTGAAGACTTCTGCTTCCCAGGCACAGAGAAGGTGCTAGCAGGGAATTCTCTGCCTGCCTTTCCCCAGTGCTCTGCAAGCTCTCCAGGACAACATAAAATCTGGGGCTCTGTGCTTTCTTTTGTTCTGAACAAGTGTTAGTGTTTTCTGCACAAAAGCGATTCTGCGAAGCAATGTGAACACTTCTGCTTCCCAGGCACAGAGAAGGTGCTAGCAGGGAATTCTCTGCCTGCCTTTCCCCAGTGCTCTGCAAGCTCTCCAGGACAACAGTAAATATGGGGCTCTGTGCTTTCTTTCGTTCTGAACAAGTGTTAGTGTTTTCTGCACAAAAGCGATCCTGCGAAGCAATGTGAACACTTCTGCTTCCCAGGCACAGAGAAGGTGCTAGCAAGGCATTCTCTGCCTGCCTTTCCCCAGTGCTCTGCAAGCTCTCCAGGACAACATCAAATCTGGGGCTCTGTGCTTTCTTTCATTCTGAACAAGTGTTAGTGTTTTCTGCACAAAAGCGATTCTGCGAAGCAATGTGAATTCTTCTGCTTCCCAGGCACAGAGAAGGTGCTAGCAGGGAATTCTCTGCCTGCCTTTCCACAGTGCTCTGCAAGCTCTCCAGGACAACATAAAATCTGGGGCTCTGTGCTTCCTTTCGTTCTGAACAAGTGTTACTGTTTTCTGCACAAAAGCGATTCTGCGAAGCAATGTGAATTCTTCTGCTTCCCAGGCACAGAGAAGGTGCTAGCAGGGAATTCTCTGCCTGCCTTTCCCCAGTGCTCTGCAAGCTCTCCAGGAAAACAGCAAATCTGGGGCTCTGTGCTTTCTTTCGTTCTGAACAAGTGTTAGTGTTTTCTGCACAAAAGCGATTCTGCGAAGCAATGTGAATTCTTCTGCTTCCCAGGCACAGAGAAGGTGCTAGTAGGGCATGCTCTGCCTGCCTTTCCCCAGTGCTCTGCAAGCTCTCCAGGACAACAGCAAATCTTGGGCTCTGTGCTTTCTTTCGTTCTGAACAAGTGTTAGTGTTTTCTGCACAAAAGCGATTCTGCGAAGCAATGTGAATTCTTCTGCTTCCCAGGCACAGAGAAGGTGCTAGCAGGGAATTCTCTGTCTGCCTTTCCCCAGTGCTCTGCAAGCTCTCCAGGACAACAGCAAATCTGGGGCTCTGTGCTTTCTTTCGTTCTGAACAAGTGTTAGTGTTTTCTGCACAAAAGCGATTCTGCGAAGCAATGTGAACACTTCTGCTTCCCAGGCACAGAGAAGGTGCTAGCAGGGAATTCTCTGCCTGCCTTTCCCCAGTGCTCTGCAAGCTCTCCAGGACAACATCAAATCTGGGGCTCTGTGCTTTCTTTCATTCTGAACAAGTGTTAGTGTTTTCTGCACAAAAGCGATTCTGTGAAGCAATGTGAATTCTTCTGCTTCCCAGGCACAGAGATGGTGCTAGCAGGGAATTCTCTGCCTGCCTTTCCCCAGTGCTCTGCAAGCTCTCCAGGACAACATAAAATCTGGGGCTCTGTGCTTTCTTTCATTCTGAACAAGTGTTAGTGTTTTCTGCACAAAAGCGGTTCTTGCGAAGCAATGTGAACACTTCTGCTTCCCAGGCACAGAGAAGGTGCTAGCAGGGAATTCTCTGCCTGCCTTTCCCCAGTGCTCTGCAAGCTCTCCAGGACAACAGCAAATCTGGGGCTCTGTGCTTTCTTTCATTCTGAACAAGTGTTAGTGTTTTCTGCACAAAAGCGATCCTGCGAAGCAATGTGAACACTTCTGCTTCCCAGGCACAGAGAAGGTGCTAGCAGGGAATTCTCTGCCTGCCTTTCCCCAGTGCTCTGCAAGCTCTCCAGCACAACATCAAATCTGGGGCTCTGTGCTTTCTTTCGTTCTGAACAAGTGCTAGTGTTTTCTGCACAAAAGCGATTCTGCGAAGCAATGTGAATTCTTCTGCTTCCAAGGCACAGAGAAGGTGCTAGCAGGGAATTCTCTGTCTGCCTTTCCCCAGTGCTCTGCAAGCTCTCCAGGACAACAGCAAATCTGGGGCTCTGTGCTTTCTTTCATTCTGAACAAGTGTTAGTGTTTTCTGTACAAAAGCGATTCTGCGAAGCAATGTGAACACTTCTGCTTCCCAGGCACAGAGAAGGTGCTAGCAGGGAATTCTCTGCCTGCCTTTCCCCAGTGCTCTGCAAGCTCTCCAGGACAACAGCAAATCTGGGGCTCTGTGCTTTCTTTCATTTTGAACAAGTGTTAGTGTTTTCTGCACAAAAGCGATTCTGCGAAGCAATGTGAATTCTTCTGCTTCCCAGGCACAGAGAAGGTGCTAGTAGGGCATGCTCTGCCTGCCTTTCCCCAGTGCTCTGCAAGCTCTCCAGGACAACAGCAAATCTGGGGCTCTGTGCTTTCTTTCATTCTGAACAAGTGTTAGTGTTTTCTGCACAAAAGCGATTCTGCGAAGCAATGTGAACACTTCTGCTTCCCAGGCACAGAGAAGGTGCTAGCAAGGAATTCTCTGCCTGCCTTTCCCCAGTGCTCTGCAAGCTCTCCAGGACAACAGCAAATCTGGGGCTCTGTGCTTTCTTTCGTTCTGAACAAGTGTTACTGTTTTCTGCACAAAAGCGATCCTGCGAAGCAATGTGAACACTTCTACTTCCCAGGCACAGAGAAGGTGCTAGCAGGGAATTCTCTGCCTGCCTTTCCCCAGTGCTCTGCAAGCTCTCCAGGACAACAGCAAATCTGGGGCTCTGTGCTTTCTTTCATTCTGAACAAGTGTTAGTGTTTTCTGCACAAAAGCGGTTCTTGCGAAGCAATGTGAACACTTCTGCTTCCCAGGCACAGAGAAGGTGCTAGCAGGGAATTCTCTGCCTGCCTTTCCCCAGTGCTCTGCAAGCTCTCCAGGACAACAGCAAATCTGGGGCTCTGTGCTTTCTTTCATTCTGAACAAGTGTTAGTGTTTTCTGCACAAAAGCGATCCTGCGAAGCAATGTGAACACTTCTGCTTCCCAGGCACAGAGAAGGTGCTAGCAGGGAATTCTCTGCCTGCCTTTCCCCAGTGCTCTGCAAGCTCTCCAGGACAACAGCAAATCTGGGGCTCTGTGCTTTCTTTCATTCTGAACAAGTGTTAGTGTTTTCTGTACAAAAGCGATTCTGCGAAGCAATGTGAACACTTCTGCTTCCCAGGCACAGAGAAGGTGCTAGCAGGGAATTCTCTGCCTGCCTTTCCCCAGTGCTCTGCAAGCTCTCCAGCACAACATCAAATCTGGGGCTCTGTGCTTTCTTTCGTTCTGAACAAGTGCTAGTGTTTTCTGCACAAAAGCGATTCTGCGAAGCAATGTGAATTCTTCTGCTTCCAAGGCACAGAGAAGGTGCTAGCAGGGAATTCTCTGTCTGCCTTTCCCCAGTGCTCTGCAAGCTCTCCAGGACAACAGCAAATCTGGGGCTCTGTGCTTTCTTTCATTCTGAACAAGTGTTAGTGTTTTCTGCACAAAAGCGATTCTGCGAAGCAATGTGAACACTTCTGCTTCCCAGGCACAGAGAAGGTGCTAGCAAGGAATTCTCTGCCTGCCTTTCCCCAGTGCTCTGCAAGCTCTCCAGGACAACAGCAAATCTGGGGCTCTGTGCTTTCTTTCGTTCTGAACAAGTGTTACTGTTTTCTGCACAAAAGCGATCCTGCGAAGCAATGTGAACACTTCTACTTCCCAGGCACAGAGAAGGTGCTAGCAGGGAATTCTCTGCCTGCCTTTCCCCAGTGCTCTGCAAGCTCTCCAGGACAACATAAAATCTGGGGCTCTGTGCTTTCTTTCATTCTGAACAAGTGTTAGTGTTTTCTGCACAAAAGCGGTTCTTGCGAAGCAATGTGAACACTTCTGCTTCCCAGGCACAGAGAAGGTGCTAGCAGGGAATTCTCTGCCTGCCTTTCCCCAGTGCTCTGCAAGCTCTCCAGGACAACAGCAAATCTGGGGCTCTGTGCTTTCTTTCATTCTGAACAAGTGTTAGTGTTTTCTGCACAAAAGCGATCCTGCGAAGCAATGTGAACACTTCTGCTTCCCAGGCACAGAGAAGGTGCTAGCAGGGAATTCTCTGCCTGCCTTTCCCCAGTGCTCTGCAAGCTCTCCAGGACAACAGCAAATCTGGGGCTCTGTGCTTTCTTTCATTCTGAACAAGTGTTAGTGTTTTCTGTACAAAAGCGATTCTGCGAAGCAATGTGAACACTTCTGCTTCCCAGGCACAGAGAAGGTGCTAGCAGGGAATTCTCTGCCTGCCTTTCCCCAGTGCTCTGCAAGCTCTCCAGGACAACAGCAAATCTGGGGCTCTGTGCTTTCTTTCATTTTGAACAAGTGTTAGTGTTTTCTGCACAAAAGCGATTCTGCGAAGCAATGTGAATTCTTCTGCTTCCCAGGCACAGAGAAGGTGCTAGTAGGGCATGCTCTGCCTGCCTTTCCCCAGTGCTCTGCAAGCTCTCCAGGACAACAGCAAATCTGGGGCTCTGTGCTTTCTTTCATTCTGAACAAGTGTTAGTGTTTTCTGCACAAAAGCGATTCTGCGAAGCAATGTGAACACTTCTGCTTCCCAGGCACAGAGAAGGTGCTAGCAAGGAATTCTCTGCCTGCCTTTCCCCAGTGCTCTGCAAGCTCTCCAGGACAACAGCAAATCTGGGGCTCTGTGCTTTCTTTCGTTCTGAACAAGTGTTACTGTTTTCTGCACAAAAGCGATCCTGCGAAGCAATGTGAACACCTCTACTTCCCAGGCACAGAGAAGGTGCTAGCAGGGAATTCTCTGCCTGCCTTTCCCCAGTGCTCTGCAAGCTCTCCAGGACAACAGCAAATCTGGGGCTCTGTGCTTTCTTTCGTTCTGAACAAGTGTTAGTGTTTTCTGCACAAAAGCGATTCTGCGAAGCAATGTGAACACTTCTGCTTCCCAGGCACAGAGAAGGTGCTAGCAGGGAATTCTCTGCCTGCCTTTCCCCAGTGCTCTGCAAGCTCTCCAGGACAACAGCAAATCTGGGGCTCTGTGCTTTCTTTCATTCTGAACAAGTGTTAGTGTTTTCTGCACAAAAGCGATCCTGCGAAGCAATGTGAACACTTCTGCTTCCCAGGCACAAAGAAGGTGCTAGCAGGGAATTCTCTGCCTGCCTTTCCCCAGTGCTCTGCAAGCTCTCCAGCACAACAGCAAATCTGGGGCTCTGTGCTTTGTTTTGTTCTGAACAAGTGTTAGTGTTTTCTGCACAAAAGCGATTCTGCGAAGCAATGTGAACACTTCTGCTTCCCAGGCACAGAGAAGGTGCTAGCAGGGAATTCTCTGCCTGCCTTTCCCCAGTGCTCTGCAAGCTCTCCAGGACAACAGCAAATCTGGGGCTCTGTGCTTTCTTTCATTCTGAACAAGTGTTAGTGTTTTCTGCACAAAAGCGATTCTGCGAAGCAATGTGAATTCTTCTGCTTCCCAGGCACAGAGAAGGTGCTAGTAGGGCATGCTCTGCCTGCCTTTCCCCAGTGCTCTGCAAGCTCTCCAGGACAACAGCAAATCTGGGGCTCTGTGCTTTCTTTCATTCTGAACAAGTGTTAGTGTTTTCTGCACAAAAGCGATTCTGCGAAGCAATGTGAATTCTTCTGCTTCCCAGGCACAGAGAAGGTGCTAGCAGGGCATTCTCTGCCTGCCTTTCCCCAGTGCTCTGCAAGCTCTCCAGGACAACATAAAATCTGGGGCTCTGTGCTTTCTTTTGTTCTGAACAAGTGTTAGTGTTTTCTGCACAAAAGCGATTCTGCGAAGCAATGTGAAGACTTCTGCTTCCCAGGCACAGAGAAGGTGCTAGCAGGGAATTCTCTGCCTGCCTTTCCCCAGTGCTCTGCAAGCTCTCCAGGACAACATCAAATCTGGGGCTCTGTGCTTTCTTTCATTCTGAACAAGTGTTAGTGTTTTCTGCACAAAAGCGATTCTGCGAAGCAATGTGAACACTTCTGCTTCCCAGGCACAGAGAAGGTGCTAGCAGGGAATTCTCTGCCTGCCTTTCCCCAGTGCTCTGCAAGCTCTCCAGGACAACAGTAAATATGGGGCTCTGTGCTTTCTTTCGTTCTGAACAAGTGTTAGTGTTTTCTGCACAAAAGCGATCCTGCGAAGCAATGTGAACACTTCTGCTTCCCAGGCACAGAGAAGGTGCTAGCAGGGAATTCTCTGCCTGCCTTTCCCCAGTGCTCTGCAAGCTCTCCAGGACAACAGCAAATCTGGGGCTCTGTGCTTTCTTTCATTCTGAACAAGTGTTAGTGTTTTCTGCACAAAAGCGATTCTGCGAAGCAATGTGAATTCTTCTGCTTCCCAGGCACAGAGAAGGTGCTAGCAGGGAATTCTCTGCCTGCCTTTCCCCAGTGCTCTGCAAGCTCTCCAGGATAACAGCAAATCTGGGGCTCTGTGCTTTCTTTCGTTCTGAACAAGTGTTAGTGTTTTCTGCACAAAAGCGATTCTGCGAAGCAATGTGAATTCTTCTGCTTCCCAGGCACAGAGAAGGTGCTAGCAGGGAATTCTCTGCCTGCCTTTCCCCAGTGCTCTGCAAGCTCTCCAGGACAACATAGAATCTGGGGCTCTGTGCTTTCTTTCGTTCTGAACAAGTGTTAGTGTTTTCTGCACAAAAGCGATTCTGCGAAGCAATGTGAATTCTTCTGCTTCCCAGGCACAGAGAAGGTGCTAGCAGGGAATTCTCTGTCTGCCTTTCCCCAGTGCTCTGCAAGCTCTCCAGGACAACAGCAAATCTGGGGCTCTGTGCTTTCTTTCGTTCTGAACAAGTGTTACTGTTTTCTGCACAAAAGCGATCCTGCGAAGCAATGTGAACACTTCTGCTTCCCAGGCACAGAGAAGGTGCTAGCAGGGCATTCTCTGCCTGCCTTTCCCCAGTGCTCTGCAAGCTCTCCAGGACAACATAAAATCTGGGGCTCTGTGCTTTCTTTCGTTCTGAACAAGTGTTAGTGTTTTCTGCACAAAAGCGATTCTGCGAAGCAATGTGAACACTTCTGCATCCCAGGCACAGAAAAGGTGCTAGCAGGGAATTCTCTGCCTGCCTTTCCCCAGTGCTCTGCAAGCTCTCCAGCACAACAGCAAATCTGGGGCTCTGTGCTTTCTTTCGTTCTGAACAAGTGTTAGTGTTTTCTGCACAAAAGCGATTCTGCGAAGTAATGTGAATTCTTCTGCTTCCCAGGCACAGAGAAGGTGCTAGTAGGGCATGCTCTGTCTGCCTTTCCCCAGTGCTCTGCAAGCTCTCCAGGACAACAGCAAATCTGGGGCTCTGTGCTTTCTTTCGTTCTGAACAAGTGTTAGTGTTTTCTGCACAAAAGCGATTCTGCGAAGCAATGTGAACACTTCTACTTCCCAGGCACAGAGAAGGTGCTAGCAGGGAATTCTCTGCCTGCCTTTCCCCAGTGCTCTGCAAGCTCTCCAGGACAACAGCAAATCTGGGGCTCTGTGCTTTCTTTCGTTCTGAACAAGTGTTACCTTTTTTCTGCACAAAAGCGATCCTGCGAAGCAATGTGAACACTTCTGCTTCCCAGGCACAGAGAAGGTGCTAGCAGGGAATTCTCTGCCTGCCTTTCCCCAGTGCTCTGCAAGCTCTCCAGGACAACAGCAAATCTGGGGCTCTGTGCTTTCTTTCATTCTGAACAAGTGTTAGTGTTTTCTGCACAAAAGCGATTCTGCGAAGCAATGTGAATTCTTCTGCTTCCCAGGCACAGAGAAGGTGCTAGTAGGGCATGCTCTGCCTGCCTTTCCCCAGTGCTCTGCAAGCTCTCCAGGACAACAGCAAATCTGGGGCTCTGTGCTTTCTTTCGTTCTGAACAAGTGTTAGTGTTTTCTGCACAAAAGCGATTCTGCGAAGCAATGTGAAGACTTCTGCTTCCCAGGCACAGAGAAGGTGCTAGCAGGGAATTCTCTGCCTGCCTTTCCCCAGTGCTCTGCAAGCTCTCCAGGGCAACATCAAATCTGGGGCTCTGTGCTTTCTTTTGTTCTGAACAAGTGTTAGTGTTTTCTGCACAAAAGCGATTCTGCGAAGCAATGTGAATTCTTCTGCTTCCCAGGCACAGAGAAGGTGCTAGTAGGGCATGCTCTGCCTGCCTTTCCCCAGTGCTCTGCAAGCTCTCCAGGACAACAGCAAATCTGGGGCTCTGTGCTTTCTTTCATTCTGAACAAGTGTTAGTGTTTTCTGCACAAAAGCGATTCTGCGAAGCAATGTGAACACTTCTGCTTCCCAGGCACAGAGAAGGTGCTAGCAGGGCATTCTCTGCCTGCCTTTCCCCAGTGCTCTGCAAGCTCTCCAGGACAACATAAAATCTGGGGCTCTGTGCTTTCTTTTGTTCTGAACAAGTGTTAGTGTTTTCTGCACAAAAGCGATCCTGCGAAGCAATGTGAAGACTTCTGCTTCCCAGGCACAGAGAAGGTGCTAGCAGGGAATTCTCTGCCTGCCTTTCCCCAGTGCTCTGCAAGCTCTCCAGGACAACATAAAATCTGGGGCTCTGTGCTTTCTTTTGTTCTGAACAAGTGTTAGTGTTTTCTGCACAAAAGCGATTCTTGCGAAGCAATGTGAACACTTCTACTTCCCAGGCACAGAGAAGGTGCTAGCAGGGAATTCTCTGCCTGCCTTTCCCCAGTGCTCTGCAAGCTCTCCAGGACAACAGCAAATCTGGGGCTCTGTGCTTTCTTTCGTTCTGAACAAGTGTTACCTTTTTTCTGCACAAAAGCGATCCTGCGAAGCAATGTGAACACTTCTGCTTCCCAGGCACAGAGAAGGTGCTAGCAGGGAATTCTCTGCCTGCCTTTCCCCAGTGCTCTGCAAGCTCTCCAGGACAACAGCAAATCTGGGGCTCTGTGCTTTCTTTCATTCTGAACAAGTGTTAGTGTTTTCTGCACAAAAGCGATTCTGCGAAGCAATGTGAATTCTTCTGCTTCCCAGGCACAGAGAAGGTGCTAGTAGGGCATGCTCTGCCTGCCTTTCCCCAGTGCTCTGCAAGCTCTCCAGGACAACAGCAAATCTGGGGCTCTGTGCTTTCTTTCGTTCTGAACAAGTGTTAGTGTTTTCTGCACAAAAGCGATTCTGCGAAGCAATGTGAAGACTTCTGCTTCCCAGGCACAGAGAAGGTGCTAGCAGGGAATTCTCTGCCTGCCTTTCCCCAGTGCTCTGCAAGCTCTCCAGGGCAACATCAAATCTGGGGCTCTGTGCTTTCTTTTGTTCTGAACAAGTGTTAGTGTTTTCTGCACAAAAGCGATTCTGCGAAGCAATGTGAATTCTTCTGCTTCCCAGGCACAGAGAAGGTGCTAGTAGGGCATGCTCTGCCTGCCTTTCCCCAGTGCTCTGCAAGCTCTCCAGGACAACAGCAAATCTGGGGCTCTGTGCTTTCTTTCATTCTGAACAAGTGTTAGTGTTTTCTGCACAAAAGCGATTCTGCGAAGCAATGTGAACACTTCTGCTTCCCAGGCACAGAGAAGGTGCTAGCAGGGCATTCTCTGCCTGCCTTTCCCCAGTGCTCTGCAAGCTCTCCAGGACAACATAAAATCTGGGGCTCTGTGCTTTCTTTTGTTCTGAACAAGTGTTAGTGTTTTCTGCACAAAAGCGATCCTGCGAAGCAATGTGAAGACTTCTGCTTCCCAGGCACAGAGAAGGTGCTAGCAGGGAATTCTCTGCCTGCCTTTCCCCAGTGCTCTGCAAGCTCTCCAGGACAACATAAAATCTGGGGCTCTGTGCTTTCTTTTGTTCTGAACAAGTGTTAGTGTTTTCTGCACAAAAGCGATTCTTGCGAATCAATGTGAACACTTCTGCTTCCCAGGCACAGAGAAGGTGCTAGCAGGGAATTCTCTGCCTGCCTTTCCCCAGTGCTCTGCAAGCTCTCCAGGACAACAGCAAATCTGGGGCTCTGTGCTTTCTTTCGTTCTGAACAAGTGTTAGTGTTTTCTGCACAAAAGCGATCCTGCGAAGCAATGTGAACACTTCTGCTTCCCAGGCACAGAGAAGGTGCTAGCAAGGCACTCTCTGCCTGCCTTTCCCCAGTGCTCTGCAAGCTCTCCAGGAAAACAGCAAATCTGGGGCTCTGTGCTTTCTTTCGTTCTGAACAAGTGTTAGTGTTTTCTGCACAAAAGCGATTCTGCGAAGCAATGTGAATTCTTCTGCTTCCCAGGCACAGAGAAGGTGCTAGTAGGGCATGCTCTGCCTGCCTTTCCCCAGTGCTCTGCAAGCTCTCCAGGACAACAGCAAATCTTGGGCTCTGTGCTTTCTTTCGTTCTGAACAAGTGTTAGTGTTTTCTGCACAAAAGCGATTCTGCGAAGCAATGTGAATTCTTCTGCTTCCCAGGCACAGAGAAGGTGCTAGCAGGGAATTCTCTGTCTGCCTTTCCCCAGTGCTCTGCAAGCTCTCCAGGACAACAGCAAATCTGGGGCTCTGTGCTTTCTTTCGTTCTGAACAAGTGTTACTGTTTTCTGCACAAAAGCGATCCTGCGAAGCAATGTGAACACTTCTGCTTCCCAGGCACAGAGAAGGTGCTAGCAGGGCATTCTCTGCCTGCCTTTCCCCAGTGCTCTGCAAGCTCTCCAGGACAACATAAAATCTGGGGCTCTGTGCTTTCTTTCGTTCTGAACAAGTGTTAGTGTTTTCTGCACAAAAGCGATTCTGCGAAGCAATGTGAACACTTCTGCATCCCAGGCACAGAGAAGGTGCTAGCAGGGAATTCTCTGCCTGCCTTTCCCCAGTGCTCTGCAAGCTCTCCAGCACAACAGCAAATCTGGGGCTCTGTGCTTTCTTTCGTTCTGAACAAGTGTTAGTGTTTTCTGCACAAAAGCGATTCTGCGAAGCAATGTGAATTCTTCTGCTTCCCAGGCACAGAGAAGGTGCTAGTAGGGCATGCTCTGCCTGCCTTTCCCCAGTGCTCTGCAAGCTCTCCAGGACAACAGCAAATCTGGGGCTCTGTGCTTTCTTTCATTCTGAACAAGTGTTAGTGTTTTCTGCACAAAAGCGATTCTGCGAAGCAATGTGAACACTTCTGCTTCCCAGGCACAGAGAAGGTGCTAGCAGGGCATTCTCTGCCTGCCTTTCCCCAGTGCTCTGCAAGCTCTCCAGGACAACATAAAATCTGGGGCTCTGTGCTTTCTTTTGTTCTGAACAAGTGTTAGTGTTTTCTGCACAAAAGCGATCCTGCGAAGCAATGTGAAGACTTCTGCTTCCCAGGCACAGAGAAGGTGCTAGCAGGGAATTCTCTGCCTGCCTTTCCCCAGTGCTCTGCAAGCTCTCCAGGACAACATAAAATCTGGGGCTCTGTGCTTTCTTTTGTTCTGAACAAGTGTTAGTGTTTTCTGCACAAAAGCGATTCTGCGAAGCAATGTGAACACTTCTGCTTCCCAGGCACAGAGAAGGTGCTAGCAGGGAATTCTCTGCCTGCCTTTCCCCAGTGCTCTGCAAGCTCTCCAGGACAACAGTAAATATGGGGCTCTGTGCTTTCTTTCGTTCTGAACAAGTGTTAGTGTTTTCTGCACAAAAGCGATCCTGCGAAGCAATGTGAACACTTCTGCTTCCCAGGCACAGAGAAGGTGCTAGCAGGGAATTCTCTGCCTGCCTTTCCCCAGTGCTCTGCAAGCTCTCCAGGACAACAGCAAATCTGGGGCTCTGTGCTTTCTTTCATTCTGAACAAGTGTTAGTGTTTTCTGCACAAAAGCGATTCTGCGAAGCAATGTGAATTCTTCTGCTTCCCAGGCACAGAGAAGGTGCTAGCAGGGAATTCTCTGCCTGCCTTTCCCCAGTGCTCTGCAAGCTCTCCAGGATAACAGCAAATCTGGGGCTCTGTGCTTTCTTTCGTTCTGAACAAGTGTTAGTGTTTTCTGCACAAAAGCGATTCTGCGAAGCAATGTGAATTCTTCTGCTTCCCAGGCACAGAGAAGGTGCTAGCAGGGAATTCTCTGCCTGCCTTTCCCCAGTGCTCTGCAAGCTCTCCAGGACAACATAGAATCTGGGGCTCTGTGCTTTCTTTTGTTCTGAACAAGTGTTAGTGTTTTCTGCACAAAAGCGATTCTGCGAAGCAATGTGAATTCTTCTGCTTCCCAGGCACAGAGAAGGTGCTAGCAGGGAATTCTCTGTCTGCCTTTCCCCAGTGCTCTGCAAGCTCTCCAGGACAACAGCAAATCTGGGGCTCTGTGCTTTCTTTCGTTCTGAACAAGTGTTACTGTTTTCTGCACAAAAGCGATCCTGCGAAGCAATGTGAACACTTCTGCTTCCCAGGCACAGAGAAGGTGCTAGCAGGGCATTCTCTGCCTGCCTTTCCCCAGTGCTCTGCAAGCTCTCCAGGACAACATAAAATCTGGGGCTCTGTGCTTTCTTTCGTTCTGAACAAGTGTTAGTGTTTTCTGCACAAAAGCGATTCTGCGAAGCAATGTGAACACTTCTGCATCCCAGGCACAGAGAAGGTGCTAGCAGGGAATTCTCTGCCTGCCTTTCCCCAGTGCTCTGCAAGCTCTCCAGCACAACAGCAAATCTGGGGCTCTGTGCTTTCTTTCGTTCTGAACAAGTGTTAGTGTTTTCTGCACAAAAGCGATTCTGCGAAGCAATGTGAATTCTTCTGCTTCCCAGGCACAGAGAAGGTGCTAGTAGGGCATGCTCTGTCTGCCTTTCCCCAGTGCTCTGCAAGCTCTCCAGGACAACAGCAAATCTGGGGCTCTGTGCTTTCTTTCGTTCTGAACAAGTGTTAGTGTTTTCTGCACAAAAGCGATTCTGCGAAGCAATGTGAACACTTCTACTTCCCAGGCACAGAGAAGGTGCTAGCAGGGAATTCTCTGCCTGCCTTTCCCCAGTGCTCTGCAAGCTCTCCAGGACAACAGCAAATCTGGGGCTCTGTGCTTTCTTTCGTTCTGAACAAGTGTTACCTTTTTTCTGCACAAAAGCGATCCTGCGAAGCAATGTGAACACTTCTGCTTCCCAGGCACAGAGAAGGTGCTAGCAGGGAATTCTCTGCCTGCCTTTCCCCAGTGCTCTGCAAGCTCTCCAGGACAACAGCAAATCTGGGGCTCTGTGCTTTCTTTCATTCTGAACAAGTGTTAGTGTTTTCTGCACAAAAGCGATTCTGCGAAGCAATGTGAACACTTCTGCTTCCCAGGCACAGAGAAGGTGCTAGCAGGGAATTCTCTGCCTGCCTTTCCCCAGTGCTCTGCAAGCTCTCCAGCACAACAGCAAATCTGCGGCTCTGTGCTTTCTTTCATTCTGAACAAGTGTTACTGTTTTCTGCACAAAAGCGATTCTGCGAAGCAATGTGAATTCTTCTGCTTCCCAGGCACAGAGAAGGTGCTAGTAGGGCATGCTCTGCCTGCCTTTCCCCAGTGCTCTGCAAGCTCTCCAGGACAACATAGAATCTGGGGCTCTGTGCTTTGTTTTGTTCTGAACAAGTGTTAGTGTTTTCTGCACAAAAGCGATTCTGCGAAGCAATGTGAATTCTTCTGCTTCCCAGGCACAGAGAAGGTGCTAGCAGGGAATTCTCTGCCTGCCTTTCCCCAGTGCTCTGCAAGCTCTCCAGGACAACAGCAAATCTGGGGCTCTGTGCTTTCTTTCATTCTGAACAAGTGTTAGTGTTTTCTGTACAAAAGCGATTCTGCGAAGCAATGTGAACACTTCTGCTTCCCAGGCACAGAGAAGGTGCTAGCAGGGAATTCTCTGCCTGCCTTTCCCCAGTGCTCTGCAAGCTCTCCAGGACAACAGCAAATCTGGGGCTCTGTGCTTTCTTTCATTCTGAACAAGTGTTAGTGTTTTCTGCACAAAAGCGATTCTGCGAAGCAATGTGAATTCTTCTGCTTCCCAGGCACAGAGAAGGTGCTAGTAGGGCATGCTCTGCCTGCCTTTCCCCAGTGCTCTGCAAGCTCTCCAGGACAACAGCAAATCTGGGGCTCTGTGCTTTCTTTCGTTCTGAACAAGTGTTACTGTTTTCTGCACAAAAGCGATTCTGCGAAGCAATGTGAAGACTTCTGCTTCCCAGGCACAGAGAAGGTGCTAGCAGGGAATTCTCTGCCTGCCTTTCCCCAGTGCTCTGCAAGCTCTCCAGCACAACAGCAAATCTGGGGCTCTGTGCTTTCTTTTGTTCTGAACAAGTGTTAGTGTTTTCTGCACAAAAGCGATTCTGCGAAGCAATGTGAATTCTTCTGCTTCCCAGGCACAGAGAAGGTGCTAGTAGGGCATGCTCTGCCTGCCTTTCCCCAGTGCTCTGCAAGCTCTCCAGGACAACAGCAAATCTGGGGCTCTGTGCTTTCTTTCATTCTGAACAAGTGTTAGTGTTTTCTGCACAAAAGCGATTCTGCGAAGCAATGTGAACACTTCTGCTTCCCAGGCACAGAGAAGGTGCTAGCAGGGCATTCTCTGCCTGCCTTTCCCCAGTGCTCTGCAAGCTCTCCAGGACAACAGCAAATCTGGGGCTCTGTGCTTTCTTTTGTTCTGAACAAGTGTTAGTGTTTTCTGCACAAAAGCGATTCTTGCGAAGCAATGTGAACACTTCTGCTTCCCAGGCACAGAGAAGGTGCTAGCAGGGAATTCTCTGCCTGCCTTTCCCCAGTGCTCTGCAAGCTCTCCAGGACAACAGCAAATCTGGGGCTCTGTGCTTTCTTTCGTTCTGAACAAGTGTTAGTGTTTTCTGCACAAAAGCGATCCTGCGAAGCAATGTGAACACTTCTGCTTCCCAGGCACAGAGAAGGTGCTAGCAAGGCATTCTCTGCCTGCCTTTCCCCAGTGCTCTGCAAGCTCTCCAGGAAAACAGCAAATCTGGGGCTCTGTGCTTTCTTTCGTTCTGAACAAGTGTTAGTGTTTTCTGCACAAAAGCGATTCTGCGAAGCAATGTGAATTCTTCTGCTTCCCAGGCACAGAGAAGGTGCTAGTAGGGCATGCTCTGCCTGCCTTTCCCCAGTGCTCTGCAAGCTCTCCAGGACAACAGCAAATCTGGGGCTCTGTGCTTTCTTTCGTTCTGAACAAGTGTTAGTGTTTTCTGCACAAAAGCGATTCTGCGAAGCAATGTGAATTCTTCTGCTTCCCAGGCACAGAGAAGGTGCTAGCAGGGAATTCTCTGTCTGCCTTTCCCCAGTGCTCTGCAAGCTCTCCAGGACAATAGCAAATCTGGGGCTCTGTGCTTTCTTTCGTTCTGAACAAGTGTTACTGTTTTCTGCACAAAAGCGATCCTGCGAAGCAATGTGAACACTTCTGCTTCCCAGGCACAGAGAAGGTGCTAGCAGGGCATTCTCTGCCTGCCTTTCCCCAGTGCTCTGCAAGCTCTCCAGGACAACATAAAATCTGGGGCTCTGTGCTTTCTTTCGTTCTGAACAAGTGTTAGTGTTTTCTGCACAAAAGCGATTCTGCGAAGCAATGTGAACACTTCTGCATCCCAGGCACAGAGAAGGTGCTAGCAGGGAATTCTCTGCCTGCCTTTCCCCAGTGCTCTGCAAGCTCTCCAGCACAACAGCAAATCTGGGGCTCTGTGCTTTCTTTCGTTCTGAACAAGTGTTAGTGTTTTCTGCACAAAAGCGATTCTGCGAAGCAATGTGAATTCTTCTGCTTCCCAGGCACAGAGAAGGTGCTAGTAGGGCATGCTCTGCCTGCCTTTCCCCAGTGCTCTGCAAGATCTCCAGGACAACAGCAAATCTGGGGCTCTGTGCTTTCTTTCGTTCTGAACAAGTGTTAGTGTTTTCTGCACAAAAGCGATTCTGCGAAGCAATGTGAACACTTCTACTTCCCAGGCACAGAGAAGGTGCTAGCAGGGAATTCTCTGCCTGCCTTTCCCCAGTGCTCTGCAAGCTCTCCAGGACAACATAGAATCTGGGGCTCTGTGCTTTTTTTCGTTCTGAACAAGTGTTACCTTTTTTCTGCACAAAAGCGATCCTGCGAAGCAATGTGAACACTTCTACTTCCCAGGCACAGAGAAGGTGCTAGCAGGGCATTCTCTGCCTGCCTTTCCCCAGTGCTCTGCAAGCTCTCCAGGACAACATAAAATCTGGGGCTCTGTGCTTTCTTTCCTTCTGAACAAGTGTTAGTGTTTTCTGCACAAAAGCGATTCTGCGAAGCAATGTGAATTCTTCTGCTTCCCAGGCACAGAGAAGGTGCTAGCAGGGAATTCTCTGCCTGCCTTTCCCCAGTGCTCTGCAAGCTCTCCAGGACAACATCAAATCTGGGGCTCTGTGCTTTCTTTCGTTCTGAACAAGTGCTAGTGTTTTCTGCACAAAAGCGATTCTGCGAAGCAATGTGAACACTTCTGCTTCCCAGGCACAGAGAAGGTGCTAGCAGGGAATTCTCTGCCTGCCTTTCCCCAGTGCTCTGCAAGCTCTCCAGGACAACATAGAATCTGGGGCTCTGTGCTTTCTTTCGTTCTGAACAAGTGTTACCTTTTTTCTGCACAAAAGCGATCCTGCGAAGCAATGTGAACACTTCTGCTTCCCAGGCACAGAGAAGGTGCTAGCAGGGAATTCTCTGCCTGCCTTTCCCCAGTGCTCTGCAAGCTCTCCAGCACAACAGCAAATCTGGGGCTCTGTGCTTTCTTTCATTCTGAACAAGTGTTAGTGTTTTCTGCACAAAAGCGATTCTGCGAAGCAATGTGAACACTTCTGCTTCCCAGGCACAGAGAAGGTGCTAGCAGGGAATTCTCTGCCTGCCTTTCCCCAGTGCTCTGCAAGCTCTCCAGCACAACAGCAAATCTGGGGCTCTGTGCTTTCTTTCATTCTGAACAAGTGTTACTGTTTTCTGCACAAAAGCGATTCTGCGAAGCAATGTGAATTCTTCTGCTTCCCAGGCACAGAGAAGGTGCTAGTAGGGCATGCTCTGCCTGCCTTTCCCCAGTGCTCTGCAAGCTCTCCAGGACAACATAGAATCTGGGGCTCTGTGCTTTCTTTTGTTCTGAACAAGTGTTAGTGTTTTCTGCACAAAAGCGATTCTGCGAAGCAATGTGAATTCTTCTGCTTCCCAGGCACAGAGAAGGTGCTAGCAGGGAATTCTCTGCCTGCCTTTCCCCAGTGCTCTGCAAGCTCTCCAGGACAACAGCAAATCTGGGGCTCTGTGCTTTCTTTCGTTCTGAACAAGTGTTAGTGTTTTCTGCACAAAAGCGATTCTGCGAAGCAATGTGAATTCTTCTGCTTCCCAGGCACAGAGAAGGTGCTAGCAGGGAATTCTCTGCCTGCCTTTCCCCAGTGCTCTGCAAGCTCTCCAGGACAACAGCAAATCCGGGGTCTGTGCTTTCTTTCATTCTGAACAAGTGTTACTGTTTTCTGCACAAAAGCGATTCTGCGAAGCAATGTGAACACTTCTGCTTCCCAGGCACAGAGAAGGTGCTAGCAGGGAATTCTCTGCCTGCCTTTCCCCAGTGCTCTGCAAGCTCTCCAGGACAACAGCAAATCTGGGGCTCTGTGCTTTCTTTCGTTCTGAACAAGTGTTAGTGTTTTCTGCACAAAAGCGATTCTGCGAAGCAATGTGAACACTTCTGCTTCCCAGGCACAGAGAAGGTGCTAGCAGGGAATTCTCTGCCTGCCTTTCCCCAGTGCTCTGCAAGCTCTCCAGCACAACAGCAAATCTGGGGTCTGTGCTTTCTTGCATTCTGAACAAGTGTTACTGTTTTCTGCACAAAAGCGATCCTGCGAAGCAATGTGAACACTTCTGCTTCCCAGGCACAGAGAAGGTGCTAGCAGGGAATTCTCTGCCTGCCTTTCCCCAGTGCTCTGCAAGCTCTCCAGGACAACAGCAAATCTGGGGCTCTGTGCTTTCTTTTGTTCTGAACAAGTGTTAGTGTTTTCCGCACAAAAGCGATTCTGCGAAGCAATGTGAACACTTCTGCTTCCCAGGCACAGAGAAGGTGCTAGCAGGGAATTCTCTGCCTGCCTTTCCCCAGTGCTCTGCAAGCTCTCCAGCACAACAGCAAATCTGGGGCTCTGTGCTTTCTTTCATTCTGAACAAGTGTTACTGTTTTCTGCACAAAAGCGATTCTGCGAAGCAATGTGAATTCTTCTGCTTCCCAGGCACAGAGAAGGTGCTAGTAGGGCATGCTCTGCCTGCCTTTCCCCAGTGCTCTGCAAGCTCTCCAGGACAACATAGAATCTGGGGCTCTGTGCTTTCTTTTGTTCTGAACAAGTGTTAGTGTTTTCTGCACAAAAGCGATTCTGCGAAGCAATGTGAATTCTTCTGCTTCCCAGGCACAGAGAAGGTGCTAGCAGGGAATTCTCTGCCTGCCTTTCCCCAGTGCTCTGCAAGCTCTCCAGGACAACAGCAAATCTGGGGCTCTGTGCTTTCTTTCGTTCTGAACAAGTGTTAGTGTTTTCTGCACAAAAGCGATTCTGCGAAGCAATGTGAATTCTTCTGCTTCCCAGGCACAGAGAAGGTGCTAGTAGGGCATGCTCTGCCTGCCTTTCCCCAGTGCTCTGCAAGATCTCCAGGACAACAGCAAATCTGGGGCTCTGTGCTTTCTTTCGTTCTGAACAAGTGTTAGTGTTTTCTGCACAAAAGCGATTCTGCGAAGCAATGTGAACACTTCTACTTCCCAGGCACAGAGAAGGTGCTAGCAGGGAATTCTCTGCCTGCCTTTCCCCAGTGCTCTGCAAGCTCTCCAGGACAACATAGAATCTGGGGCTCTGTGCTTTTTTTCGTTCTGAACAAGTGTTACCTTTTTTCTGCACAAAAGCGATCCTGCGAAGCAATGTGAACACTTCTACTTCCCAGGCACAGAGAAGGTGCTAGCAGGGCATTCTCTGCCTGCCTTTCCCCAGTGCTCTGCAAGCTCTCCAGGACAACATAAAATCTGGGGCTCTGTGCTTTCTTTCCTTCTGAACAAGTGTTAGTGTTTTCTGCACAAAAGCGATTCTTGCGAAGCAATGTGAATTCTTCTGCTTCCCAGGCACAGAGAAGGTGCTAGCAGGGAATTCTCTGCCTGCCTTTCCCCAGTGCTCTGCAAGCTCTCCAGGACAACATCAAATCTGGGGCTCTGTGCTTTCTTTCGTTCTGAACAAGTGCTAGTGTTTTCTGCACAAAAGCGATTCTGCGAAGCAATGTGAACACTTCTGCTTCCCAGGCACAGAGAAGGTGCTAGCAGGGAATTCTCTGCCTGCCTTTCCCCAGTGCTCTGCAAGCTCTCCAGGACAACATAGAATCTGGGGCTCTGTGCTTTCTTTCGTTCTGAACAAGTGTTACCTTTTTTCTGCACAAAAGCGATCCTGCGAAGCAATGTGAACACTTCTGCTTCCCAGGCACAGAGAAGGTGCTAGCAGGGAATTCTCTGCCTGCCTTTCCCCAGTGCTCTGCAAGCTCTCCAGCACAACAGCAAATCTGGGGCTCTGTGCTTTCTTTCATTCTGAACAAGTGTTAGTGTTTTCTGCACAAAAGCGATTCTGCGAAGCAATGTGAACACTTCTGCTTCCCAGGCACAGAGAAGGTGCTAGCAGGGAATTCTCTGCCTGCCTTTCCCCAGTGCTCTGCAAGCTCTCCAGCACAACAGCAAATCTGGGGCTCTGTGCTTTCTTTCATTCTGAACAAGTGTTACTGTTTTCTGCACAAAAGCGATTCTGCGAAGCAATGTGAATTCTTCTGCTTCCCAGGCACAGAGAAGGTGCTAGTAGGGCATGCTCTGCCTGCCTTTCCCCAGTGCTCTGCAAGCTCTCCAGGACAACATAGAATCTGGGGCTCTGTGCTTTCTTTTGTTCTGAACAAGTGTTAGTGTTTTCTGCACAAAAGCGATTCTGCGAAGCAATGTGAATTCTTCTGCTTCCCAGGCACAGAGAAGGTGCTAGCAGGGAATTCTCTGCCTGCCTTTCCCCAGTGCTCTGCAAGCTCTCCAGGACAACAGCAAATCTGGGGCTCTGTGCTTTCTTTCGTTCTGAACAAGTGTTAGTGTTTTCTGCACAAAAGCGATTCTGCGAAGCAATGTGAATTCTTCTGCTTCCCAGGCACAGAGAAGGTGCTAGCAGGGAATTCTCTGCCTGCCTTTCCCCAGTGCTCTGCAAGCTCTCCAGGACAACAGCAAATCCGGGGTCTGTGCTTTCTTTCATTCTGAACAAGTGTTACTGTTTTCTGCACAAAAGCGATTCTGCGAAGCAATGTGAACACTTCTGCTTCCCAGGCACAGAGAAGGTGCTAGCAGGGAATTCTCTGCCTGCCTTTCCCCAGTGCTCTGCAAGCTCTCCAGGACAACAGCAAATCTGGGGCTCTGTGCTTTCTTTCGTTCTGAACAAGTGTTAGTGTTTTCTGCACAAAAGCGATTCTGCGAAGCAATGTGAACACTTCTGCTTCCCAGGCACAGAGAAGGTGCTAGCAGGGAATTCTCTGCCTGCCTTTCCCCAGTGCTCTGCAAGCTCTCCAGCACAACAGCAAATCTGGGGTCTGTGCTTTCTTGCATTCTGAACAAGTGTTACTGTTTTCTGCACAAAAGCGATCCTGCGAAGCAATGTGAACACTTCTGCTTCCCAGGCACAGAGAAGGTGCTAGCAGGGAATTCTCTGCCTGCCTTTCCCCAGTGCTCTGCAAGCTCTCCAGGACAACAGCAAATCTGGGGCTCTGTGCTTTCTTTCGTTCTGAACAAGTGTTACTGTTTTCTGCACAAAAGCGATTCTGCGAAGCAATGTGAATTCTTCTGCTTCCCAGGCACAGAGAAGGTGCTAGCAGGGAATTCTCTGCCTGCCTTTCCCCAGTGCTCTGCAAGCTCTCCAGGACAACATAAAATCTGGGGCTCTGTGCTTTCTTTCATTCTGAACAAGTGTTAGTGTTTTCTGCACAAAAGCGATTCTGCGAAGCAATGTGAACACTTCTGCTTCCCAGGCACAGAGAAGGTGCTAGCAGGGAATTCTCTGCCTGCCTTTCCCCAGTGCTCTGCAAGCTCTCTAGCACAACAGCAAATCTGGGGCTCTGTGCTTTCTTTTGTTCTGAACAAGTGTTAGTGTTTTCCGCACAAAAGCGATTCTGCGAAGCAATGTGAACACTTCTGCTTCCCAGGCACAGAGAAGGTGCTAGCAGGGAATTCTCTGCCTGCCTTTCCCCAGTGCTCTGCAAGCTCTCCAGCACAACAGCAAATCTGGGGCTCTGTGCTTTCTTTCATTCTGAACAAGTGTTACTGTTTTCTGCACAAAAGCGATTCTGCGAAGCAATGTGAATTCTTCTGCTTCCCAGGCACAGAGAAGGTGCTAGTAGGGCATGCTCTGCCTGCCTTTCCCCAGTGCTCTGCAAGCTCTCCAGGACAACATAGAATCTGGGGCTCTGTGCTTTCTTTTGTTCTGAACAAGTGTTAGTGTTTTCTGCACAAAAGCGATTCTGCGAAGCAATGTGAATTCTTCTGCTTCCCAGGCACAGAGAAGGTGCTAGCAGGGAATTCTCTGCCTGCCTTTCCCCAGTGCTCTGCAAGCTCTCCAGGACAACAGCAAATCTGGGGCTCTGTGCTTTCTTTCGTTCTGAACAAGTGTTAGTGTTTTCTGCACAAAAGCGATTCTGCGAAGCAATGTGAATTCTTCTGCTTCCCAGGCACAGAGAAGGTGCTAGCAGGGAATTCTCTGCCTGCCTTTCCCCAGTGCTCTGCAAGCTCTCCAGGACAACAGCAAATCCGGGGTCTGTGCTTTCTTTCATTCTGAACAAGTGTTACTGTTTTCTGCACAAAAGCGATTCTGCGAAGCAATGTGAACACTTCTGCTTCCCAGGCACAGAGAAGGTGCTAGCAGGGAATTCTCTGCCTGCCTTTCCCCAGTGCTCTGCAAGCTCTCCAGGACAACAGCAAATCTGGGGCTCTGTGCTTTCTTTCGTTCTGAACAAGTGTTAGTGTTTTCTGCACAAAAGCGATTCTGCGAAGCAATGTGAACACTTCTGCTTCCCAGGCACAGAGAAGGTGCTAGCAGGGAATTCTCTGCCTGCCTTTCCCCAGTGCTCTGCAAGCTCTCCAGCACAACAGCAAATCTGGGGTCTGTGCTTTCTTGCATTCTGAACAAGT
Source organism: Strix aluco (assembly GCF_031877795.1). Classification (NCBI taxonomy): domain Eukaryota; kingdom Metazoa; phylum Chordata; class Aves; order Strigiformes; family Strigidae; genus Strix; species Strix aluco. The sequence goes on from NC_133943.1 coordinate 22,583,714, forward strand.
GTTACTGTTTTCTGCACAAAAGCGATCCTGCGAAGCAATGTGAACACTTCTGCTTCCCAGGCACAGAGAAGGTGCTAGCAGGGAATTCTCTGCCTGCCTTTCCCCAGTGCTCTGCAAGCTCTCCAGGACAACAGCAAATCTGGGGCTCTGTGCTTTCTTTCGTTCTGAACAAGTGTTACTGTTTTCTGCACAAAAGCGATTCTGCGAAGCAATGTGAATTCTTCTGCTTCCCAGGCACAGAGAAGGTGCTAGCAGGGAATTCTCTGCCTGCCTTTCCCCAGTGCTCTGCAAGCTCTCCAGGACAACATAAAATCTGGGGCTCTGTGCTTTCTTTCATTCTGAACAAGTGTTAGTGTTTTCTGCACAAAAGCGATTCTGCGAAGCAATGTGAACACTTCTGCTTCCCAGGCACAGAGAAGGTGCTAGCAGGGAATTCTCTGCCTGCCTTTCCCCAGTGCTCTGCAAGCTCTCTAGCACAACAGCAAATCTGGGGCTCTGTGCTTTCTTTTGTTCTGAACAAGTGTTAGTGTTTTCCGCACAAAAGCGATTCTGCGAAGCAATGTGAACACTTCTGCTTCCCAGGCACAGAGAAGGTGCTAGCAGGGAATTCTCTGCCTGCCTTTCCCCAGTGCTCTGCAAGCTCTCCAGGACAACAGTAAATATGGGGCTCTGTGCTTTCTTTCGTTCTGAACAAGTGTTAGTGTTTTCTGCACAAAAGCGATCCTGCGAAGCAATGTGAATTCTTCTGCTTCCCAGGCACAGAGAAGGTGCTAGCAAGGCATTCTCTGCCTGCCTTTCCCCAGTGCTCTGCAAGCTCTCCAGGACAACAGTAAATATGGGGCTCTGTGCTTTCTTTCGTTCTGAACAAGTGTTAGTGTTTTCTGCACAAAAGCCATCCTGCGAAGCAATGTGAAAACTTCTGCTTCCCAGGCCCAGAGAAGGTGCTAGCAAGGCATTCTCTGCCTGCCTTTCCCCAGTGCTCTGCAAGCTCTCCAGGACAACAGCAAATCTGGGGCTCTGTGCTTTCTTTCGTTCTGAACAAGTGTTAGTGTTTTCTGCACAAAAGCGATTCTGCGAAGCAATGTGAATTCTTCTGCTTCCCAGGCACAGAGAAGGTGCTAGCAGGGAATTCTCTGCCTGCCTTTCCCCAGTGCTCTGCAAGCTCTCCAGCACAACAGCAAATCTGGGGCTCTGTGCTTTCTTTCGTTCTGAACAAGTGTTAGTGTTTTCTGCACAAAAGCGATTCTGCGAAGCAATGTGAATTCTTCTGCTTCCCAGGCACAGAGAAGGTGCTAGCAGGGAATTCTCTGCCTGCCTTTCCGCAGTGCTCTGCAAGCTCTCCAGGACAACAGCAAATCTGGGGCTCTGTGCTTTCTTTCGTTCTGAACAAGTGTTAGTGTTTTCTGCACAAAAGCAATTCTGCGAAGCAATGTGAATTCTTCTGCTTCCCAGGCACAGAGAAGGTGCTAGCAGGGAATTCTCTGCCTGCCTTTCCCCAGTGCTCTGCAAGCTCTCCAGGACAACAGCAAATCCGGGGTCTGTGCTTTCTTTCATTCTGAACAAGTGTTACTGTTTTCTGCACAAAAGCGATTCTGCGAAGCAATGTGAACACTTCTGCTTCCCAGGCACAGAGAAGGTGCTAGCAGGGAATTCTCTGCCTGCCTTTCCCCAGTGCTCTGCAAGCTCTCCAGGACAACAGCAAATCTGGGGCTCTGTGCTTTCTTTCGTTCTGAACAAGTGTTAGTGTTTTCTGCACAAAAGCGATTCTGCGAAGCAATGTGAACACTTCTGCTTCCCAGGCACAGAGAAGGTGCTAGCAGGGAATTCTCTGCCTGCCTTTCCCCAGTGCTCTGCAAGCTCTCCAGCACAACAGCAAATCTGGGGTCTGTGCTTTCTTGCATTCTGAACAAGTGTTACTGTTTTCTGCACAAAAGCGATCCTGCGAAGCAATGTGAACACTTCTGCTTCCCAGGCACAGAGAAGGTGCTAGCAGGGAATTCTCTGCCTGCCTTTCCCCAGTGCTCTGCAAGCTCTCCAGGACAACAGCAAATCTGGGGCTCTGTGCTTTCTTTCGTTCTGAACAAGTGTTACTGTTTTCTGCACAAAAGCGATTCTGCGAAGCAATGTGAATTCTTCTGCTTCCCAGGCACAGAGAAGGTGCTAGCAGGGAATTCTCTGCCTGCCTTTCCCCAGTGCTCTGCAAGCTCTCCAGGACAACATAAAATCTGGGGCTCTGTGCTTTCTTTCATTCTGAACAAGTGTTAGTGTTTTCTGCACAAAAGCGATTCTGCGAAGCAATGTGAACACTTCTGCTTCCCAGGCACAGAGAAGGTGCTAGCAGGGAATTCTCTGCCTGCCTTTCCCCAGTGCTCTGCAAGCTCTCTAGCACAACAGCAAATCTGGGGCTCTGTGCTTTCTTTCGTTCTGAACAAGTGTTAGTGTTTTCCGCACAAAAGCGATTCTGCGAAGCAATGTGAACACTTCTGCTTCCCAGGCACAGAGAAGGTGCTAGCAGGGAATTCTCTGCCTGCCTTTCCCCAGTGCTCTGCAAGCTCTCCAGGACAACAGTAAATATGGGGCTCTGTGCTTTCTTTCGTTCTGAACAAGTGTTAGTGTTTTCTGCACAAAAGCGATCCTGCGAAGCAATGTGAATTCTTCTGCTTCCCAGGCACAGAGAAGGTGCTAGCAAGGCATTCTCTGCCTGCCTTTCCCCAGTGCTCTGCAAGCTCTCCAGGACAACAGTAAATATGGGGCTCTGTGCTTTCTTTCGTTCTGAACAAGTGTTAGTGTTTTCTGCACAAAAGCCATCCTGCGAAGCAATGTGAAAACTTCTGCTTCCCAGGCCCAGAGAAGGTGCTAGCAAGGCATTCTCTGCCTGCCTTTCCCCAGTGCTCTGCAAGCTCTCCAGGACAACAGCAAATCTGGGGCTCTGTGCTTTCTTTCGTTCTGAACAAGTGTTAGTGTTTTCTGCACAAAAGCGATTCTGCGAAGCAATGTGAATTCTTCTGCTTCCCAGGCACAGAGAAGGTGCTAGCAGGGAATTCTCTGCCTGCCTTTCCCCAGTGCTCTGCAAGCTCTCCAGGACAACAGCAAATCTGGGGCTCTGTGCTTTCTTTCGTTCTGAACAAGTGTTAGTGTTTTCTGCACAAAAGCGATTCTGCGAAGCAATGTGAATTCTTCTGCTTCCCAGGCACAGAGAAGGTGCTAGCAGGGAATTCTCTGCCTGCCTTTCCCCAGTGCTCTGCAAGCTCTCCAGGACAACAGCAAATCTGGGGCTCTGTGCTTTCTTTCGTTCTGAACAAGTGTTACTGTTTTCTGCACAAAAGCGATTCTGCGAAGCAATGTGAACACTTCTGTTTCCCAGGCACAGAGAATGTGCTAGCAGGGAATTCTCTACCTGCCTTTCCCCAGTGCTCTGCAAGCTCTCCAGGACAACAGCAAATCTGGGGCTCTGTGCTTTCTTTCGTTCTGAACAAGTGCTAGTGTTTTCTGCACAAAAGCGATTCTGCGAAGCAATGTGAACACTTCTGCTTCCCAGGCCCAGAGAAGGTGCTAGCAGGGAATTCTCTGCCTGCCTTTCCCCAGTGCTCTGCAAGCTCTCCAGGACAACAGCAAATATGGGGCTCTGTGCTTTCTTTCGTTCTGAACAAGTGTTAGTGTTTTCTGCACAAAAGCGATTCTGCGAAGCAATGTGAACACTTCTGCTTCCCAGGCATAGAGAAGGTGCTAGCAGGGAATTCTCTGCCTGCCTTTCCCCAGTGCTCTGCAAGCTCTCCAGGACAACAGCAAATCTGGGGCTCTGTGCTTTCTTTCGTTCTGAACAAGTGTTACTGTTTTCTGCACAAAAGCGATTCTGCGAAGCAATGTGAACACTTCTGCTTCCCAGGCACAGAGAAGGTGCTAGCAGGGAATTCTCTGCCTGCCTTTCCCCAGTGCTCTGCAAGCTCTCCAGGACAATATAAAATCTGGGGCTCTGTCCTTTCTTTCGTTCTGAACAACTTCTAGTGTTTTCTGCACAAAAGCGATTCTGCGAAGCAATGTGAATTCTTCTGCTTCCCAGGCACAGAGAAGGTGCTAGCAGGGAATTCTCTGCCTGCCTTTCCCCAGTGCTCTGCAAGCTCTCCAGGACAACAGCAAATCTGGGGCTCTGTGCTTTCTTTCATTCTGAACAAGTGTTACTGTTTTCTGCACAAAAGCGATCCTGCGAAGCAATGTGAAGACTTCTGCTTCCCAGGCACAGAGAAGGTGCTAGCAGGGAATTCTCTGCCTGCCTTTCCCCAGTGCTCTGCAAGCTCTCCAGGACAACAGCAAATCTGGGGCTCTGTGCTTTCTTTCGTTCTGAACAAGTGTTACTGTTTTCTGCACAAAAGCGATTCTGCGAAGCAATGTGAACACTTCTGTTTCCCAGGCACAGAGAATGTGCTAGCAGGGAATTCTCTGCCTGCCTTTCCCCAGTGCTCTGCAAGCTCTCCAGGACAACAGCAAATCTGGGGCTCTGTGCTTTCTTTCATTCTGAACAAGTGTTATTGTTTTCTGCACAAAAGCAATTCAGCGAAGCAATGTGAAGACTTCTGCTTCCCAGGCACAGAGAAGGTGCTAGCAGGGAATTCTCTGCCTGCCTTTCCCCAGTGCTCTGCAAGCTCTCCAGGACAACAGCAAATATGGGGCTCTGTGCTTTCTTTTGTTCTGAACAAGTGTTAGTGTTTTCTGCACAAAAGCGATTCTGCGAAGCAATGTGAACACTTCTGCTTCCCAGGCACAGAGAAGGTGCTAGTAGGGCATGCTCTGCCTGCCTTTCCCCAGTGCTCTGCAAGCTCTCCAGGACAACATAAAATCTGGGGCTCTGTGCTTTCTTTCGTTCTGAACAAGTGTTACTGTTTTCTGCACAAAAGCGATTCTGCGAAGCAATGTGAACACTTCTGCTTCCCAGGCACAGAGAAGGTGCTAGCAGGGAATTCTCTGCCTGCCTTTCCCCAGTGCTCTGCAAGCTCTCCAGGACAACATCAAATCTGGGGCTCTGTGCTTTCTTTCGTTCTGAACAAGTGTTACTGTTTTCTGCACAAAAGCGATTCTGCGAAGCAATGTGAACACTTCTGCTTCCCAGGCACAGAGAAGGTGCTAGTAGGGCATGCTCTGCCTGCCTTTCCCCAGTGCTCTGCAAGCTCTCCAGGACAACAGCAAATCTGGGGCTCTGTGCTTTCTTTCGTTCTGAACAAGTGTTACTGTTTTCTGCACAAAAGCGATTCTGCGAAGCAATGTGAATTCTTCTGCTTCCCAGGCACAGAGAAGGTGCTAGCAGGGAATTCTCTGCCTGCCTTTCCCCAGTGCTCTGCAAGCTCTCCAGGACAACAGCAAATCCGGGGTCTGTGCTTTCTTTCATTCTGAACAAGTGTTACTGTTTTCTGCACAAAAGCGATTCTGCGAAGCAATGTGAACACTTCTGCTTCCCAGGCACAGAGAAGGTGCTAGCAGGGAATTCTCTGCCTGCCTTTCCCCAGTGCTCTGCAAGCTCTCCAGGACAACAGCAAATCTGGGGCTCTGTGCTTTCTTTCGTTCTGAACAAGTGTTAGTGTTTTCTGCACAAAAGCGATTCTGCGAAGCAATGTGAACACTTCTGCTTCCCAGGCACAGAGAAGGTGCTAGCAGGGAATTCTCTGCCTGCCTTTCCCCAGTGCTCTGCAAGCTCTCCAGCACAACAGCAAATCTGGGGTCTGTGCTTTCTTGCATTCTGAACAAGTGTTACTGTTTTCTGCACAAAAGCGATCCTGCGAAGCAATGTGAACACTTCTGCTTCCCAGGCACAGAGAAGGTGCTAGCAGGGAATTCTCTGCCTGCCTTTCCCCAGTGCTCTGCAAGCTCTCCAGGACAACAGCAAATCTGGGGCTCTGTGCTTTCTTTCGTTCTGAACAAGTGTTACTGTTTTCTGCACAAAAGCGATTCTGCGAAGCAATGTGAATTCTTCTGCTTCCCAGGCACAGAGAAGGTGCTAGCAGGGAATTCTCTGCCTGCCTTTCCCCAGTGCTCTGCAAGCTCTCCAGGACAACATAAAATCTGGGGCTCTGTGCTTTCTTTCATTCTGAACAAGTGTTAGTGTTTTCTGCACAAAAGCGATTCTGCGAAGCAATGTGAACACTTCTGCTTCCCAGGCACAGAGAAGGTGCTAGCAGGGAATTCTCTGCCTGCCTTTCCCCAGTGCTCTGCAAGATCTCTAGCACAACAGCAAATCTGGGGCTCTGTGCTTTCTTTTGTTCTGAACAAGTGTTAGTGTTTTCCGCACAAAAGCGATTCTGCGAAGCAATGTGAACACTTCTGCTTCCCAGGCACAGAGAAGGTGCTAGCAGGGAATTCTCTGCCTGCCTTTCCCCAGTGCTCTGCAAGCTCTCCAGGACAACAGTAAATATGGGGCTCTGTGCTTTCTTTCGTTCTGAACAAGTGTTAGTGTTTTCTGCACAAAAGCGATCCTGCGAAGCAATGTGAATTCTTCTGCTTCCCAGGCACAGAGAAGGTGCTAGCAAGGCATTCTCTGCCTGCCTTTCCCCAGTGCTCTGCAAGCTCTCCAGGACAACAGTAAATATGGGGCTCTGTGCTTTCTTTCGTTCTGAACAAGTGTTAGTGTTTTCTGCACAAAAGCCATCCTGCGAAGCAATGTGAAAACTTCTGCTTCCCAGGCCCAGAGAAGGTGCTAGCAAGGCATTCTCTGCCTGCCTTTCCCCAGTGCTCTGCAAGCTCTCCAGGACAACAGCAAATCTGGGGCTCTGTGCTTTCTTTCGTTCTGAACAAGTGTTAGTGTTTTCTGCACAAAAGCGATTCTGCGAAGCAATGTGAATTCTTCTGCTTCCCAGGCACAGAGAAGGTGCTAGCAGGGAATTCTCTGCCTGCCTTTCCCCAGTGCTCTGCAAGCTCTCCAGCACAACAGCAAATCTGGGGCTCTGTGCTTTCTTTCGTTCTGAACAAGTGTTAGTGTTTTCTGCACAAAAGCGATTCTGCGAAGCAATGTGAATTCTTCTGCTTCCCAGGCACAGAGAAGGTGCTAGCAGGGAATTCTCTGCCTGCCTTTCCGCAGTGCTCTGCAAGCTCTCCAGGACAACAGCAAATCTGGGGCTCTGTGCTTTCTTTCGTTCTGAACAAGTGTTAGTGTTTTCTGCACAAAAGCAATTCTGCGAAGCAATGTGAATTCTTCTGCTTCCCAGGCACAGAGAAGGTGCTAGCAGGGAATTCTCTGCCTGCCTTTCCCCAGTGCTCTGCAAGCTCTCCAGGACAACAGCAAATCCGGGGTCTGTGCTTTCTTTCATTCTGAACAAGTGTTACTGTTTTCTGCACAAAAGCGATTCTGCGAAGCAATGTGAACACTTCTGCTTCCCAGGCACAGAGAAGGTGCTAGCAGGGAATTCTCTGCCTGCCTTTCCCCAGTGCTCTGCAAGCTCTCCAGGACAACAGCAAATCTGGGGCTCTGTGCTTTCTTTCGTTCTGAACAAGTGTTAGTGTTTTCTGCACAAAAGCGATTCTGCGAAGCAATGTGAACACTTCTGCTTCCCAGGCACAGAGAAGGTGCTAGCAGGGAATTCTCTGCCTGCCTTTCCCCAGTGCTCTGCAAGCTCTCCAGGACAACATAAAATCTGGGGCTCTGTGCTTTCTTTCATTCTGAACAAGTGTTAGTGTTTTCTGCACAAAAGCGATTCTGCGAAGCAATGTGAACACTTCTGCTTCCCAGGCACAGAGAAGGTGCTAGCAGGGAATTCTCTGCCTGCCTTTCCCCAGTGCTCTGCAAGCTCTCTAGCACAACAGCAAATCTGGGGCTCTGTGCTTTCTTTCGTTCTGAACAAGTGTTAGTGTTTTCCGCACAAAAGCGATTCTGCGAAGCAATGTGAACACTTCTGCTTCCCAGGCACAGAGAAGGTGCTAGCAGGGAATTCTCTGCCTGCCTTTCCCCAGTGCTCTGCAAGCTCTCCAGGACAACAGTAAATATGGGGCTCTGTGCTTTCTTTCGTTCTGAACAAGTGTTAGTGTTTTCTGCACAAAAGCGATCCTGCGAAGCAATGTGAATTCTTCTGCTTCCCAGGCACAGAGAAGGTGCTAGCAAGGCATTCTCTGCCTGCCTTTCCCCAGTGCTCTGCAAGCTCTCCAGGACAACAGTAAATATGGGGCTCTGTGCTTTCTTTCGTTCTGAACAAGTGTTAGTGTTTTCTGCACAAAAGCCATCCTGCGAAGCAATGTGAAAACTTCTGCTTCCCAGGCCCAGAGAAGGTGCTAGCAAGGCATTCTCTGCCTGCCTTTCCCCAGTGCTCTGCAAGCTCTCCAGGACAACAGCAAATCTGGGGCTCTGTGCTTTCTTTCGTTCTGAACAAGTGTTAGTGTTTTCTGCACAAAAGCGATTCTGCGAAGCAATGTGAATTCTTCTGCTTCCCAGGCACAGAGAAGGTGCTAGCAGGGAATTCTCTGCCTGCCTTTCCCCAGTGCTCTGCAAGCTCTCCAGCACAACAGCAAATCTGGGGCTCTGTGCTTTCTTTCGTTCTGAACAAGTGTTAGTGTTTTCTGCACAAAAGCGATTCTGCGAAGCAATGTGAATTCTTCTGCTTCCCAGGCACAGAGAAGGTGCTAGCAGGGAATTCTCTGCCTGCCTTTCCGCAGTGCTCTGCAAGCTCTCCAGGACAACAGCAAATCTGGGGCTCTGTGCTTTCTTTCGTTCTGAACAAGTGTTAGTGTTTTCTGCACAAAAGCGATCCTGCGAAGCAATGTGAACACTTCTGCTTCCCAGGCACAGAGAAGGTGCTAGCAGGGAATTCTCTGCCTGCCTTTCCCCAGTGCTCTGCAAGCTCTCCAGGACAACAGCAAATCTGGGGCTCTGTGCTTTCTTTCGTTCTGAACAAGTGTTAGTGTTTTCTGCACAAAAGCAATTCTGCGAAGCAATGTGAACACGTCTGCTTCCCAGGCACAGAGAAGGTGCTAGCAGGGAATTCTCTGCCTGCCTTTCCCCAGTGCTCTGCAAGCTCTCCAGGACAACAGCAAATCTGGGGCTCTGTGCTTTCTTTCGTTCTGAACAAGTGTTACTGTTTTCTGCACAAAAGCGATTCTGCGAAGCAATGTGAACACTTCTGTTTCCCAGGCACAGAGAATGTGCTAGCAGGGAATTCTCTACCTGCCTTTCCCCAGTGCTCTGCAAGCTCTCCAGGACAACAGCAAATCTGGGGCTCTGTGCTTTCTTTCGTTCTGAACAAGTGCTAGTGTTTTCTGCACAAAAGCGATTCTGCGAAGCAATGTGAACACTTCTGCTTCCCAGGCCCAGAGAAGGTGCTAGCAGGGAATTCTCTGCCTGCCTTTCCCCAGTGCTCTGCAAGCTCTCCAGGACAACAGCAAATATGGGGCTCTGTGCTTTCTTTCGTTCTGAACAAGTGTTAGTGTTTTCTGCACAAAAGCGATTCTGCGAAGCAATGTGAACACTTCTGCTTCCCAGGCATAGAGAAGGTGCTAGCAGGGAATTCTCTGCCTGCCTTTCCCCAGTGCTCTGCAAGCTCTCCAGGACAACAGCAAATCTGGGGCTCTGTGCTTTCTTTCGTTCTGAACAAGTGTTACTGTTTTCTGCACAAAAGCGATTCTGCGAAGCAATGTGAACACTTCTGCTTCCCAGGCACAGAGAAGGTGCTAGCAGGGAATTCTCTGCCTGCCTTTCCCCAGTGCTCTGCAAGCTCTCCAGGACAATATAAAATCTGGGGCTCTGTCCTTTCTTTCGTTCTGAACAACTTCTAGTGTTTTCTGCACAAAAGCGATTCTGCGAAGCAATGTGAATTCTTCTGCTTCCCAGGCACAGAGAAGGTGCTAGCAGGGAATTCTCTGCCTGCCTTTCCCCAGTGCTCTGCAAGCTCTCCAGGACAACAGCAAATCTGGGGCTCTGTGCTTTCTTTCATTCTGAACAAGTGTTACTGTTTTCTGCACAAAAGCGATCCTGCGAAGCAATGTGAAGACTTCTGCTTCCCAGGCACAGAGAAGGTGCTAGCAGGGAATTCTCTGCCTGCCTTTCCCCAGTGCTCTGCAAGCTCTCCAGGACAACAGCAAATCTGGGGCTCTGTGCTTTCTTTCGTTCTGAACAAGTGTTACTGTTTTCTGCACAAAAGCGATTCTGCGAAGCAATGTGAACACTTCTGTTTCCCAGGCACAGAGAATGTGCTAGCAGGGAATTCTCTGCCTGCCTTTCCCCAGTGCTCTGCAAGCTCTCCAGGACAACAGCAAATCTGGGGCTCTGTGCTTTCTTTCATTCTGAACAAGTGTTATTGTTTTCTGCACAAAAGCAATTCAGCGAAGCAATGTGAAGACTTCTGCTTCCCAGGCACAGAGAAGGTGCTAGCAGGGAATTCTCTGCCTGCCTTTCCCCAGTGCTCTGCAAGCTCTCCAGGACAACAGCAAATATGGGGCTCTGTGCTTTCTTTTGTTCTGAACAAGTGTTAGTGTTTTCTGCACAAAAGCGATTCTGCGAAGCAATGTGAACACTTCTGCTTCCCAGGCACAGAGAAGGTGCTAGTAGGGCATGCTCTGCCTGCCTTTCCCCAGTGCTCTGCAAGCTCTCCAGGACAACATAAAATCTGGGGCTCTGTGCTTTCTTTCGTTCTGAACAAGTGTTACTGTTTTCTGCACAAAAGCGATTCTGCGAAGCAATGTGAACACTTCTGCTTCCCAGGCACAGAGAAGGTGCTAGCAGGGAATTCTCTGCCTGCCTTTCCCCAGTGCTCTGCAAGCTCTCCAGGACAACATCAAATCTGGGGCTCTGTGCTTTCTTTCGTTCTGAACAAGTGTTACTGTTTTCTGCACAAAAGCGATTCTGCGAAGCAATGTGAACACTTCTGCTTCCCAGGCACAGAGAAGGTGCTAGTAGGGCATGCTCTGCCTGCCTTTCCCCAGTGCTCTGCAAGCTCTCCAGGACAACAGCAAATCTGGGGCTCTGTGCTTTCTTTCGTTCTGAACAAGTGTTACTGTTTTCTGCACAAAAGCGATTCTGCGAAGCAATGTGAACACTTCTGCTTCCCAGGCACAGAGAAGGTGCTAGCAGGGAATTCTCTGCCTGCCTTTCCCCAGTGCTCTGCAAGCTCTCCAGGACAACAGCAAATCTGGGGCTCTGTGCTTTCTTTCGTTCTGAACAAGTGTTACTGTTTTCTGCACAAAAGCGATTCTGCGAAGCAATGTGAACACTTCTGTTTCCCAGGCACAGAGAATGTGCTAGCAGGGAATTCTCTGCCTGCCTTTCCCCAGTGCTCTGCAAGCTCTCCAGGACAACATAGAATCTGGGGCTCTGTGCTTTCTTTCGTTCTGAACAAGTGCTAGTGTTTTCTGCACAAAAGCGATTCTGCGAAGCAATGTGAACACTTCTGCTTCCCAGGCACAGAGAAGGTGCTAGCAGGGAATTCTCTGCCTGCCTTTCCCCAGTGCTCTGCAAGCTCTCCAGGACAACAGCAAATCTGGGGCTCTGTGCTTTCTTTCGTTCTGAACAAGTGCTAGTGTTTTCTGCACAAAAGCGATTCTGCGAAGCAATGTGAACACTTCTGCTTCCCAGGCCCAGAGAAGGTGCTAGCAGGGAATTCTCTGCCTGCCTTTCCCCAGTGCTCTGCAAGCTCTCCAGGACAACAGCAAATCTGGGGCTCTGTGCTTTCTTTCGTTCTGAACAAGTGTTACTGTTTTCTGCACAAAAGCGATTCTGCGAAGCAATGTGAAGACTTCTGTTTCCCAGGCACAGAGAATGTGCTAGCAGGGAATTCTCTGCCTGCCTTTCCCCAGTGCTCTGCAAGCTCTCCAGGACAACAGCAAATCTGGGGCTCTGTGCTTTCTTTCATTCTGAACAAGTGTTACTGTTTTCTGCACAAAAGCGATCCTGCGAAGCAATGTGAAGACTTCTGCTTCCCAGGCACAGAGAAGGTGCTATCAGGGAATTCTCTGCCTGCCTTTCCCCAGTGCTCTGCAAGCTCTCCAGGACAACAGCAAATCTGGGGCTCTGTGCTTTCTTTCGTTCTGAACAAGTGTTAGTGTTTTCTGCACAAAAGCGATTCTGCGAAGCAATGTGAACACTTCTGCTTCCCAGGCACAGAGAAGGTGCTAGCAGGGAATTCTCTGCCTGCCTTTCCCCAGTGCTCTGCAAGCTCTCCAGGACAACAGCAAATCTGGGGCTCTGTGCTTTCTTTCGTTCTGAACAAGTGCTAGTGTTTTCTGCACAAAAGCGATTCTGCGAAGCAATGTGAACACTTCTGCTTCCCAGGCCCAGAGAAGGTGCTAGCAGGGAATTCTCTGCCTGCCTTTCCCCAGTGCTCTGCAAGCTCTCCAGGACAACAGCAAATCTGGGGCTCTGTGCTTTCTTTCATTCTGAACAAGTGTTACTGTTTTCTGCACAAAAGCGATTCTGCGAAGCAATGTGAAGACTTCTGCTTCCCAGGCACAGAGAAGGTGCTATCAGGGAATTCTCTGCCTGCCTTTCCCCAGTGCTCTGCAAGCTCTCCAGGACAACAGCAAATCTGGGGCTCTGTGCTTTTTTTCGTTCTGAACAAGTGTTAGTGTTTTCTGCACAAAAGCAATTCTGCGAAGCAATGTGAAGACTTCTGCTTCCCAGGCACAGAGAAGGTGCTAGCAGGGAATTCTCTGCCTGCCTTTCCCCAGTGCTCTGCAAGCTCTCCAGGACAACAGCAAATCTGGGGCTCTGTGCTTTCTTTCGTTCTGAACAAGTGTTAGTGTTTTCTGCACAAAAGCGATCCTGCGAAGCAATGTGAACACTTCTGCTTCCCAGGCACAGAGAAGGTGCTAGCAGGGAATTCTCTGCCTGCCTTTCCCCAGTGCTCTGCAAGCTCTCCAGGACAACATCAAATCTGGGGCTCTGTGCTTTCTTTCGTTCTGAACAAGTGTTACTGTTTTCTGCACAAAAGCGATTCTGCGAAGCAATGTGAACACTTCTGTTTCCCAGGCACAGAGAATGTGCTAGCAGGGAATTCTCTACCTGCCTTTCCCCAGTGCTCTGCAAGCTCTCCAGGACAACAGCAAATCTGGGGCTCTGTGCTTTCTTTCGTTCTGAACAAGTGTTACTGTTTTCTGCACAAAAGCGATTCTGCGAAGCAATGTGAACACTTCTGCTTCCCAGGCACAGAGAATGTGCTAGCAGGGAATTCTCTACCTGCCTTTCCCCAGTGCTCTGCAAGCTCTCCAGGACAACAGCAAATCTGGGGCTCTGTGCTTTCTTTCGTTCTGAACAAGTGTTACTGTTTTCTGCACAAAAGCGATTCTGCGAAGCAATGTGAACACTTCTGCTTCCCAGGCACAGAGAAGGTGCTAGCAGGGAATTCTCTGCCTGCCTTTCCCCAGTGCTCTGCAAGCTCTCCAGGACAACAGCAAATCTGGGGCTCTGTGCTTTCTTTCGTTCTGAACAAGTGTTACTGTTTTCTGCACAAAAGCGATTCAGCGAAGCAATGTGAACACTTCTGTTTCCCAGGCACAGAGAATGTGCTAGCAGGGAATTCTCTGCCTGCCTTTCCCCAGTGCTCTGCAAGCTCTCCAGGACAACAGCAAATCTGGGGCTCTGTGCTTTCTTTCGTTCTGAACAAGTGCTAGTGTTTTCTGCACAAAAGCGATTCTGCGAAGCAATGTGAACACTTCTGCTTCCCAGGCCCAGAGAAGGTGCTAGCAGGGAATTCTCTGCCTGCCTTTCCCCAGTGCTCTGCAAGCTCTCCAGGACAACAGCAAATCTGGGGCTCTGTGCTTTCTTTCGTTCTGAACAAGTGTTACTGTTTTCTGCACAAAAGCGATTCTGCGAAGCAATGTGAAGACTTCTGTTTCCCAGGCACAGAGAATGTGCTAGCAGGGAATTCTCTGCCTGCCTTTCCCCAGTGCTCTGCAAGCTCTCCAGGACAACAGCAAATCTGGGGCTCTGTGCTTTCTTTCATTCTGAACAAGTGTTACTGTTTTCTGCACAAAAGCGATTCTGCGAAGCAATGTGAATTCTTCTGCTTCCCAGGCACAGAGAAGGTGCTATCAGGGAATTCTCTGCCTGCCTTTCCCCAGTGCTCTGCAAGCTCTCCAGGACAACAGCAAATCTGGGGCTCTGTGCTTTCTTTCGTTCTGAACAAGTGTTAGTGTTTTCTGCACAAAAGCGATTCTGCGAAGCAATGTGAACACTTCTGCTTCCCAGGCACAGAGAAGGTGCCAGTAGGGCATGCTCTGCCTGCCTTTCCCCAGTGCTCTGCAAGCTCTCCAGGACAACAGCAAATCTGGGGCTCTGTGCTTTCTTTCATTCTGAACAAGTGTTAGTGTTTTCTGCACAAAAGCAATTCTGCGAAGCAATGTGAAGACTTCTGCTTCCCAGGCACAGAGAAGGTGCTAGCAGGGAATTCTCTGCCTGCCTTTCCCCAGTGCTCTGCAAGCTCTCCAGGACAACAGCAAATCTGGGGCTCTGTGCTTTCTTTCGTTCTGAACAAGTGTTAGTGTTTTCTGCACAAAAGCGATCCTGCGAAGCAATGTGAACACTTCTGCTTCCCAGGCACAGAGAAGGTGCTAGCAGGGAATTCTCTGCCTGCCTTTCCCCAGTGCTCTGCAAGCTCTCCAGGACAACAGCAAATCTGGGGCTCTGTGCTTTCTTTCGTTCTGAACAAGTGTTACTGTTTTCTGCACAAAAGCGATTCTGCGAAGCAATGTGAACACTTCTGTTTCCCAGGCACAGAGAATGTGCTAGCAGGGAATTCTCTACCTGCCTTTCCCCAGTGCTCTGCAAGCTCTCCAGGACAACAGCAAATCTGGGGCTCTGTGCTTTCTTTCGTTCTGAACAAGTGTTACTGTTTTCTGCACAAAAGCAATTCTGCGAAGCAATGTGAACACTTCTGCTTCCCAGGCACAGAGAAGGTGCTAGCAGGGAATTCTCTGCCTGCCTTTCCCCAGTGCTCTGCAAGCTCTCCAGGACAACAGCAAATCTGGGGCTCTGTGCTTTCTTTCGTTCTGAACAAGTGTTACTGTTTTCTGCACAAAAGCGATTCTGCGAAGCAATGTGAACACTTCTGTTTCCCAGGCACAGAGAATGTGCTAGCAGGGAATTCTCTGCCTGCCTTTCCCCAGTGCTCTGCAAGCTCTCCAGGACAACAGCAAATCTGGGGCTCTGTGCTTTCTTTCGTTCTGAACAAGTGTTACTGTTTTCTGCACAAAAGCGATTCTGCGAAGCAATGT
The DNA here is from genome assembly GCF_031877795.1 of Strix aluco. Taxonomy (NCBI): domain Eukaryota; kingdom Metazoa; phylum Chordata; class Aves; order Strigiformes; family Strigidae; genus Strix; species Strix aluco. Next base: position 22,598,888 of record NC_133943.1, read on the forward strand.
GAACACTTCTGCTTCCCAGGCACAGAGAATGTGCTAGCAGGGAATTCTCTGCCTGCCTTTCCCCAGTGCTCTGCAAGCTCTCCAGGACAACAGCAAATCTGGGGCTCTGTGCTTTCTTTCATTCTGAACAAGTGTTACTGTTTTCTGCACAAAAGCAATTCAGCGAAGCAATGTGAAGACTTCTGCTTCCCAGGCACAGAGAAGGTGCTAGCAGGGAATTCTCTGCCTGCCTTTCCCCAGTGCTATGCAAGCTCTCCAGGACAACAGCAAATATGGGGCTCTGTGCTTTCTTTTGTTCTGAACAAGTGTTAGTGTTTTCTGCACAAAAGCGATTCTGCGAAGCAATGTGAACACTTCTGCTTCCCAGGCACAGAGAAGGTGCTAGTAGGGCATGCTCTGCCAGCCTTTCCCCAGTGCTCTGCAAGCTCTCCAGGACAACATAAAATCTGGGGTTCTGTGCTTTCTTTCGTTCTGAACAAGTGTTACTGTTTTCTGCACAAAAGCGATTCTGCGAAGCAATGTGAACACTTCTGCTTCCCAGGCACAGAGAAGGTGCTAGCAGGGAATTCTCTGCCTGCCTTTCCCCAGTGCTCTGCAAGCTCTCCAGGGCAACATAAAATCTGGGGCTCTGTGCTTTCTTTCGTTCTGAACAAGTGTTACTGTTTTCTGCACAAAAGCGATTCTGCGAAGCAATGTGAACACTTCTGCTTCCCAGGCACAGAGAAGGTGCTAGTAGGGCATGCTCTGCCTGCCTTTCCCCAGTGCTCTGCAAGCTCTCCAGGACAACAGCAAATCTGGGGCTCTGTGCTTTCTTTCGTTCTGAACAAGTGTTACTGTTTTCTGCACAAAAGCGATTCTGCGAAGCAATGTGAACACTTCTGCTTCCCAGGCACAGAGAAGGTGCTAGCAGGGAATTCTCTGCCTGCCTTTCCCCAGTGCTCTGCAAGCTCTCCAGGACAACAGCAAATCTGGGGCTCTGTGCTTTCTTTCGTTCTGAACAAGTGTTACTGTTTTCTGCACAAAAGCAATTCTGCGAAGCAATGTGAACACTTCTGCTTCCCAGGCACAGAGAAGGTGCTAGCAGGGAATTCTCTGCCTGCCTTTCCCCAGTGCTCTGCAAGCTCTCCAGGACAACAGCAAATCTGGGGCTCTGTGCTTTCTTTCGTTCTGAACAAGTGTTACTGTTTTCTGCACAAAAGCGATTCTGCGAAGCAATGTGAACACTTCTGTTTCCCAGGCACAGAGAATGTGCTAGCAGGGAATTCTCTGCCTGCCTTTCCCCAGTGCTCTGCAAGCTCTCCAGGACAACAGCAAATCTGGGGCTCTGTGCTTTCTTTCGTTCTGAACAAGTGTTACTGTTTTCTGCACAAAAGCGATTCTGCGAAGCAATGTGAACACTTCTGCTTCCCAGGCACAGAGAAGGTGCTAGCAGGGAATTCTCTGCCTGCCTTTCCCCAGTGCTCTGCAAGCTCTCCAGGACAACAGCAAATCTGGGGCTCTGTGCTTTCTTTCGTTCTGAACAAGTGCTAGTGTTTTCTGCACAAAAGCGATTCTGCGAAGCAATGTGAACACTTCTGCTTCCCAGGCCCAGAGAAGGTGCTAGCAGGGAATTCTCTGCCTGCCTTTCCCCAGTGCTCTGCAAGCTCTCCAGGACAACAGCAAATCTGGGGCTCTGTGCTTTCTTTCGTTCTGAACAAGTGTTACTGTTTTCTGCACAAAAGCGATTCTGCGAAGCAATGTGAACACTTCTGTTTCCCAGGCACAGAGAATGTGCTAGCAGGGAATTCTCTGCCTGCCTTTCCCCAGTGCTCTGCAAGCTCTCCAGGACAACAGCAAATCTGGGGCTCTGTGCTTTCTTTCATTCTGAACAAGTGTTACTGTTTTCTGCACAAAAGCGATTCTGCGAAGCAATGTGAAGACTTCTGCTTCCCAGGCACAGAGAAGGTGCTAGCAGGGAATTCTCTGCCTGCCTTTCCCCAGTGCTCTGCAAGCTCTCCAGGACAACAGCAAATATGGGGCTCTGTGCTTTCTTTCGTTCTGAACAAGTGTTAGTGTTTTCTGCACAAAAGCGATTCTGCGAAGCAATGTGAACACTTCTGCTTCCCAGGCACAGAGAAGGTGCCAGTAGGGCATGCTCTGCCTGCCTTTCCCCAGTGCTCTGCAAGCTCTCCAGGACAACAGCAAATCTGGGGCTCTGTGCTTTCTTTCATTCTGAACAAGTGTTAGTGTTTTCTGCACAAAAGCAATTCTGCGAAGCAATGTGAAGACTTCTGCTTCCCAGGCACAGAGAAGGTGCTAGCAGGGAATTCTCTGCCTGCCTTTCCCCAGTGCTCTGCAAGCTCTCCAGGACAACAGCAAATCTGGGGCTCTGTGCTTTCTTTCGTTCTGAACAAGTGTTAGTGTTTTCTGCACAAAAGCGATCCTGCGAAGCAATGTGAACACTTCTGCTTCCCAGGCACAGAGAAGGTGCTAGCAGGGAATTCTCTGCCTGCCTTTCCCCAGTGCTCTGCAAGCTCTCCAGGACAACATCAAATCTGGGGCTCTGTGCTTTCTTTCGTTCTGAACAAGTGTTACTGTTTTCTGCACAAAAGCGATTCTGCGAAGCAATGTGAACACTTCTGTTTCCCAGGCACAGAGAATGTGCTAGCAGGGAATTCTCTACCTGCCTTTCCCCAGTGCTCTGCAAGCTCTCCAGGACAACAGCAAATCTGGGGCTCTGTGCTTTCTTTCGTTCTGAACAAGTGTTACTGTTTTCTGCACAAAAGCAATTCTGCGAAGCAATGTGAACACTTCTGCTTCCCAGGCACAGAGAAGGTGCTAGCAGGGAATTCTCTGCCTGCCTTTCCCCAGTGCTCTGCAAGCTCTCCAGGACAACAGCAAATCTGGGGCTCTGTGCTTTCTTTCGTTCTGAACAAGTGTTACTGTTTTCTGCACAAAAGCGATTCTGCGAAGCAATGTGAACACTTCTGTTTCCCAGGCACAGAGAAGGTGCTAGCAGGGAATTCTCTGCCTGCCTTTCCCCAGTGCTCTGCAAGCTCTCCAGGACAACAGCAAATCTGGGGCTCTGTGCTTTCTTTCGTTCTGAACAAGTGTTACTGTTTTCTGCACAAAAGCAATTCTGCGAAGCAATGTGAATTCTTCTGCTTCCCAGGCACAGAGAAGGTGCTAGTAGGGCATGCTCTGCCTGCCTTTCCCCAGTGCTCTGCAAGCTCTCCAGGACAACATAGAATCTGGGGCTCTGTGCTTTGTTTTGTTCTGAACAAGTGTTAGTGTTTTCTGCACAAAAGCGATTCTGCGAAGCAATGTGAATTCTTCTGCTTCCCAGGCACAGAGAAGGTGCTAGCAGGGAATTCTCTGCCTGCCTTTCCCCAGTGCTCTGCAAGCTCTCCAGGACAACAGCAAATCTGGGGCTCTGTGCTTTCTTTCATTCTGAACAAGTGTTAGTGTTTTCTGTACAAAAGCGATTCTGCGAAGCAATGTGAACACTTCTGCTTCCCAGGCACAGAGAAGGTGCTAGCAGGGAATTCTCTGCCTGCCTTTCCCCAGTGCTCTGCAAGCTCTCCAGGACAACAGCAAATCTGGGGCTCTGTGCTTTCTTTCATTCTGAACAAGTGTTAGTGTTTTCTGCACAAAAGCGATTCTGCGAAGCAATGTGAATTCTTCTGCTTCCCAGGCACAGAGAAGGTGCTAGTAGGGCATGCTCTGCCTGCCTTTCCCCAGTGCTCTGCAAGCTCTCCAGGACAACAGCAAATCTGGGGCTCTGTGCTTTCTTTCGTTCTGAACAAGTGTTACTGTTTTCTGCACAAAAGCGATTCTGCGAAGCAATGTGAAGACTTCTGCTTCCCAGGCACAGAGAAGGTGCTAGCAGGGAATTCTCTGCCTGCCTTTCCCCAGTGCTCTGCAAGCTCTCCAGCACAACAGCAAATCTGGGGCTCTGTGCTTTCTTTTGTTCTGAACAAGTGTTAGTGTTTTCTGCACAAAAGCGATTCTGCGAAGCAATGTGAATTCTTCTGCTTCCCAGGCACAGAGAAGGTGCTAGTAGGGCATGCTCTGCCTGCCTTTCCCCAGTGCTCTGCAAGCTCTCCAGGACAACAGCAAATCTGGGGCTCTGTGCTTTCTTTCATTCTGAACAAGTGTTAGTGTTTTCTGCACAAAAGCGATTCTGCGAAGCAATGTGAACACTTCTGCTTCCCAGGCACAGAGAAGGTGCTAGCAGGGCATTCTCTGCCTGCCTTTCCCCAGTGCTCTGCAAGCTCTCCAGGACAACAGCAAATCTGGGGCTCTGTGCTTTCTTTTGTTCTGAACAAGTGTTAGTGTTTTCTGCACAAAAGCGATTCTTGCGAAGCAATGTGAACACTTCTGCTTCCCAGGCACAGAGAAGGTGCTAGCAGGGAATTCTCTGCCTGCCTTTCCCCAGTGCTCTGCAAGCTCTCCAGGACAACAGCAAATCTGGGGCTCTGTGCTTTCTTTCGTTCTGAACAAGTGTTAGTGTTTTCTGCACAAAAGCGATCCTGCGAAGCAATGTGAACACTTCTGCTTCCCAGGCACAGAGAAGGTGCTAGCAAGGCATTCTCTGCCTGCCTTTCCCCAGTGCTCTGCAAGCTCTCCAGGAAAACAGCAAATCTGGGGCTCTGTGCTTTCTTTCGTTCTGAACAAGTGTTAGTGTTTTCTGCACAAAAGCGATTCTGCGAAGCAATGTGAATTCTTCTGCTTCCCAGGCACAGAGAAGGTGCTAGTAGGGCATGCTCTGCCTGCCTTTCCCCAGTGCTCTGCAAGCTCTCCAGGACAACAGCAAATCTTGGGCTCTGTGCTTTCTTTCGTTCTGAACAAGTGTTAGTGTTTTCTGCACAAAAGCGATTCTGCGAAGCAATGTGAATTCTTCTGCTTCCCAGGCACAGAGAAGGTGCTAGCAGGGAATTCTCTGTCTGCCTTTCCCCAGTGCTCTGCAAGCTCTCCAGGACAACAGCAAATCTGGGGCTCTGTGCTTTCTTTCGTTCTGAACAAGTGTTACTGTTTTCTGCACAAAAGCGATCCTGCGAAGCAATGTGAACACTTCTGCTTCCCAGGCACAGAGAAGGTGCTAGCAGGGCATTCTCTGCCTGCCTTTCCCCGGTGCTCTGCAAGCTCTCCAGGACAACATAAAATCTGGGGCTCTGTGCTTTCTTTCGTTCTGAACAAGTGTTAGTGTTTTCTGCACAAAAGCGATTCTGCGAAGCAATGTGAACACTTCTGCATCCCAGGCACAGAGAAGGTGCTAGCAGGGAATTCTCTGCCTGCCTTTCCCCAGTGCTCTGCAAGCTCTCCAGCACAACAGCAAATCTGGGGCTCTGTGCTTTCTTTCGTTCTGAACAAGTGTTAGTGTTTTCTGCACAAAAGCGATTCTGCGAAGCAATGTGAATTCTTCTGCTTCCCAGGCACAGAGAAGGTGCTAGTAGGGCATGCTCTGCCTGCCTTTCCCCAGTGCTCTGCAAGATCTCCAGGACAACAGCAAATCTGGGGCTCTGTGCTTTCTTTCGTTCTGAACAAGTGTTAGTGTTTTCTGCACAAAAGCGATTCTGCGAAGCAATGTGAACACTTCTACTTCCCAGGCACAGAGAAGGTGCTAGCAGGGAATTCTCTGCCTGCCTTTCCCCAGTGCTCTGCAAGCTCTCCAGGACAACATAGAATCTGGGGCTCTGTGCTTTTTTTCGTTCTGAACAAGTGTTACCTTTTTTCTGCACAAAAGCGATCCTGCGAAGCAATGTGAACACTTCTACTTCCCAGGCACAGAGAAGGTGCTAGCAGGGCATTCTCTGCCTGCCTTTCCCCAGTGCTCTGCAAGCTCTCCAGGACAACATAAAATCTGGGGCTCTGTGCTTTCTTTCCTTCTGAACAAGTGTTAGTGTTTTCTGCACAAAAGCGATTCTGCGAAGCAATGTGAATTCTTCTGCTTCCCAGGCACAGAGAAGGTGCTAGCAGGGAATTCTCTGCCTGCCTTTCCCCAGTGCTCTGCAAGCTCTCCAGGACAACATCAAATCTGGGGCTCTGTGCTTTCTTTCGTTCTGAACAAGTGCTAGTGTTTTCTGCACAAAAGCGATTCTGCGAAGCAATGTGAACACTTCTGCTTCCCAGGCACAGAGAAGGTGCTAGCAGGGAATTCTCTGCCTGCCTTTCCCCAGTGCTCTGCAAGCTCTCCAGGACAACATAGAATCTGGGGCTCTGTGCTTTCTTTCGTTCTGAACAAGTGTTACCTTTTTTCTGCACAAAAGCGATCCTGCGAAGCAATGTGAACACTTCTGCTTCCCAGGCACAGAGAAGGTGCTAGCAGGGAATTCTCTGCCTGCCTTTCCCCAGTGCTCTGCAAGCTCTCCAGCACAACAGCAAATCTGGGGCTCTGTGCTTTCTTTCATTCTGAACAAGTGTTAGTGTTTTCTGCACAAAAGCGATTCTGCGAAGCAATGTGAACACTTCTGCTTCCCAGGCACAGAGAAGGTGCTAGCAGGGAATTCTCTGCCTGCCTTTCCCCAGTGCTCTGCAAGCTCTCCAGCACAACAGCAAATCTGGGGCTCTGTGCTTTCTTTCATTCTGAACAAGTGTTACTGTTTTCTGCACAAAAGCGATTCTGCGAAGCAATGTGAATTCTTCTGCTTCCCAGGCACAGAGAAGGTGCTAGTAGGGCATGCTCTGCCTGCCTTTCCCCAGTGCTCTGCAAGCTCTCCAGGACAACATAGAATCTGGGGCTCTGTGCTTTCTTTTGTTCTGAACAAGTGTTAGTGTTTTCTGCACAAAAGCGATTCTGCGAAGCAACGTGAATTCTTCTGCTTCCCAGGCACAGAGAAGGTGCTAGCAGGGAATTCTCTGCCTGCCTTTCCCCAGTGCTCTGCAAGCTCTCCAGGACAACAGCAAATCTGGGGCTCTGTGCTTTCTTTCGTTCTGAACAAGTGTTAGTGTTTTCTGCACAAAAGCGATTCTGCGAAGCAATGTGAATTCTTCTGCTTCCCAGGCACAGAGAAGGTGCTAGCAGGGAATTCTCTGCCTGCCTTTCCCCAGTGCTCTGCAAGCTCTCCAGGACAACAGCAAATCCGGGGTCTGTGCTTTCTTTCATTCTGAACAAGTGTTACTGTTTTCTGCACAAAAGCGATTCTGCGAAGCAATGTGAACACTTCTGCTTCCCAGGCACAGAGAAGGTGCTAGCAGGGAATTCTCTGCCTGCCTTTCCCCAGTGCTCTGCAAGCTCTCCAGGACAACAGCAAATCTGGGGCTCTGTGCTTTCTTTCGTTCTGAACAAGTGTTAGTGTTTTCTGCACAAAAGCGATCCTGCGAAGCAATGTGAACACTTCTGCTTCCCAGGCACAGAGAAGGTGCTAGCAGGGAATTCTCTGCCTGCCTTTCCCCAGTGCTCTGCAAGCTCTCCAGGACAACAGCAAATCTGGGGCTCTGTGCTTTCTTTCGTTCTGAACAAGTGTTACTGTTTTCTGCACAAAAGCGATTCTGCGAAGCAATGTGAATTCTTCTGCTTCCCAGGCACAGAGAAGGTGCTAGCAGGGAATTCTCTGCCTGCCTTTCCCCAGTGCTCTGCAAGCTCTCCAGGACAACATAAAATCTGGGGCTCTGTGCTTTCTTTCATTCTGAACAAGTGTTAGTGTTTTCTGCACAAAAGCGATTCTGCGAAGCAATGTGAACACTTCTGCTTCCCAGGCACAGAGAAGGTGCTAGCAGGGAATTCTCTGCCTGCCTTTCCCCAGTGCTCTGCAAGCTCTCTAGCACAACAGCAAATCTGGGGCTCTGTGCTTTCTTTTGTTCTGAACAAGTGTTAGTGTTTTCCGCACAAAAGCGATTCTGCGAAGCAATGTGAACACTTCTGCTTCCCAGGCACAGAGAAGGTGCTAGCAGGGAATTCTCTGCCTGCCTTTCCCCAGTGCTCTGCAAGCTCTCCAGGACAACAGTAAATATGGGGCTCTGTGCTTTCTTTCGTTCTGAACAAGTGTTAGTGTTTTCTGCACAAAAGCGATCCTGCGAAGCAATGTGAATTCTTCTGCTTCCCAGGCACAGAGAAGGTGCTAGCAAGGCATTCTCTGCCTGCCTTTCCCCAGTGCTCTGCAAGCTCTCCAGGACAACAGTAAATATGGGGCTCTGTGCTTTCTTTCGTTCTGAACAAGTGTTAGTGTTTTCTGCACAAAAGCCATCCTGCGAAGCAATGTGAAAACTTCTGCTTCCCAGGCCCAGAGAAGGTGCTAGCAAGGCATTCTCTGCCTGCCTTTCCCCAGTGCTCTGCAAGCTCTCCAGGACAACAGCAAATCTGGGGCTCTGTGCTTTCTTTCGTTCTGAACAAGTGTTAGTGTTTTCTGCACAAAAGCGATTCTGCGAAGCAATGTGAATTCTTCTGCTTCCCAGGCACAGAGAAGGTGCTAGCAGGGAATTCTCTGCCTGCCTTTCCCCAGTGCTCTGCAAGCTCTCCAGGACAACAGCAAATCTGGGGCTCTGTGCTTTCTTTCGTTCTGAACAAGTGTTAGTGTTTTCTGCACAAAAGCGATTCTGCGAAGCAATGTGAATTCTTCTGCTTCCCAGGCACAGAGAAGGTGCTAGCAGGGAATTCTCTGCCTGCCTTTCCGCAGTGCTCTGCAAGCTCTCCAGGACAACAGCAAATCTGGGGCTCTGTGCTTTCTTTCGTTCTGAACAAGTGTTAGTGTTTTCTGCACAAAAGCGATCCTGCGAAGCAATGTGAACACTTCTGCTTCCCAGGCACAGAGAAGGTGCTAGCAGGGAATTCTCTGCCTGCCTTTCCCCAGTGCTCTGCAAGCTCTCCAGGACAACAGCAAATCTGGGGCTCTGTGCTTTCTTTCGTTCTGAACAAGTGTTAGTGTTTTCTGCACAAAAGCGATTCTGCGAAGCAATGTGAATTCTTCTGCTTCCCAGGCACAGAGAAGGTGCTAGCAGGGAATTCTCTGCCTGCCTTTCCCCAGTGCTCTGCAAGCTCTCCAGGACAACAGCAAATCCGGGGTCTGTGCTTTCTTTCATTCTGAACAAGTGTTACTGTTTTCTGCACAAAAGCGATTCTGCGAAGCAATGTGAACACTTCTGCTTCCCAGGCACAGAGAAGGTGCTAGCAGGGAATTCTCTGCCTGCCTTTCCCCAGTGCTCTGCAAGCTCTCCAGGACAACAGCAAATCTGGGGCTCTGTGCTTTCTTTCGTTCTGAACAAGTGTTAGTGTTTTCTGCACAAAAGCGATCCTGCGAAGCAATGTGAACACTTCTGCTTCCCAGGCACAGAGAAGGTGCTAGCAGGGAATTCTCTGCCTGCCTTTCCCCAGTGCTCTGCAAGCTCTCCAGGACAACAGCAAATCTGGGGCTCTGTGCTTTCTTTCGTTCTGAACAAGTGTTAGTGTTTTCTGCACAAAAGCGATTCTGCGAAGCAATGTGAATTCTTCTGCTTCCCAGGCACAGAGAAGGTGCTAGCAGGGAATTCTCTGCCTGCCTTTCCCCAGTGCTCTGCAAGCTCTCCAGGACAACAGCAAATCCGGGGTCTGTGCTTTCTTTCATTCTGAACAAGTGTTACTGTTTTCTGCACAAAAGCGATTCTGCGAAGCAATGTGAACACTTCTGCTTCCCAGGCACAGAGAAGGTGCTAGCAGGGAATTCTCTGCCTGCCTTTCCCCAGTGCTCTGCAAGCTCTCCAGGACAACAGCAAATCTGGGGCTCTGTGCTTTCTTTCGTTCTGAACAAGTGTTAGTGTTTTCTGCACAAAAGCGATCCTGCGAAGCAATGTGAACACTTCTGCTTCCCAGGCACAGAGAAGGTGCTAGCAGGGAATTCTCTGCCTGCCTTTCCCCAGTGCTCTGCAAGCTCTCCAGGACAACAGCAAATCTGGGGCTCTGTGCTTTCTTTCGTTCTGAACAAGTGTTACTGTTTTCTGCACAAAAGCGATTCTGCGAAGCAATGTGAATTCTTCTGCTTCCCAGGCACAGAGAAGGTGCTAGCAGGGAATTCTCTGCCTGCCTTTCCCCAGTGCTCTGCAAGCTCTCCAGGACAACATAAAATCTGGGGCTCTGTGCTTTCTTTCATTCTGAACAAGTGTTAGTGTTTTCTGCACAAAAGCGATTCTGCGAAGCAATGTGAACACTTCTGCTTCCCAGGCACAGAGAAGGTGCTAGCAGGGAATTCTCTGCCTGCCTTTCCCCAGTGCTCTGCAAGCTCTCTAGCACAACAGCAAATCTGGGGCTCTGTGCTTTCTTTTGTTCTGAACAAGTGTTAGTGTTTTCCGCACAAAAGCGATTCTGCGAAGCAATGTGAACACTTCTGCTTCCCAGGCACAGAGAAGGTGCTAGCAGGGAATTCTCTGCCTGCCTTTCCCCAGTGCTCTGCAAGCTCTCCAGGACAACAGTAAATATGGGGCTCTGTGCTTTCTTTCGTTCTGAACAAGTGTTAGTGTTTTCTGCACAAAAGCGATCCTGCGAAGCAATGTGAATTCTTCTGCTTCCCAGGCACAGAGAAGGTGCTAGCAAGGCATTCTCTGCCTGCCTTTCCCCAGTGCTCTGCAAGCTCTCCAGGACAACAGTAAATATGGGGCTCTGTGCTTTCTTTCGTTCTGAACAAGTGTTAGTGTTTTCTGCACAAAAGCCATCCTGCGAAGCAATGTGAAAACTTCTGCTTCCCAGGCACAGAGAAGGTGCTAGCAGGGAATTCTCTGCCTGCCTTTCCCCAGTGCTCTGCAAGCTCTCTAGCACAACAGCAAATCTGGGGCTCTGTGCTTTCTTTTGTTCTGAACAAGTGTTAGTGTTTTCCGCACAAAAGCGATTCTGCGAAGCAATGTGAACACTTCTGCTTCCCAGGCACAGAGAAGGTGCTAGCAGGGAATTCTCTGCCTGCCTTTCCCCAGTGCTCTGCAAGCTCTCCAGGACAACAGTAAATATGGGGCTCTGTGCTTTCTTTCGTTCTGAACAAGTGTTAGTGTTTTCTGCACAAAAGCGATCCTGCGAAGCAATGTGAATTCTTCTGCTTCCCAGGCACAGAGAAGGTGCTAGCAAGGCATTCTCTGCCTGCCTTTCCCCAGTGCTCTGCAAGCTCTCCAGGACAACAGTAAATATGGGGCTCTGTGCTTTCTTTCGTTCTGAACAAGTGTTAGTGTTTTCTGCACAAAAGCCATCCTGCGAAGCAATGTGAAAACTTCTGCTTCCCAGGCCCAGAGAAGGTGCTAGCAAGGCATTCTCTGCCTGCCTTTCCCCAGTGCTCTGCAAGCTCTCCAGGACAACAGCAAATCTGGGGCTCTGTGCTTTCTTTCGTTCTGAACAAGTGTTAGTGTTTTCTGCACAAAAGCGATTCTGCGAAGCAATGTGAATTCTTCTGCTTCCCAGGCACAGAGAAGGTGCTAGCAGGGAATTCTCTGCCTGCCTTTCCCCAGTGCTCTGCAAGCTCTCCAGCACAACAGCAAATCTGGGGCTCTGTGCTTTCTTTCGTTCTGAACAAGTGTTAGTGTTTTCTGCACAAAAGCGATTCTGCGAAGCAATGTGAATTCTTCTGCTTCCCAGGCACAGAGAAGGTGCTAGCAGGGAATTCTCTGCCTGCCTTTCCGCAGTGCTCTGCAAGCTCTCCAGGACAACAGCAAATCTGGGGCTCTGTGCTTTCTTTCGTTCTGAACAAGTGTTAGTGTTTTCTGCACAAAAGCGATCCTGCGAAGCAATGTGAACACTTCTGCTTCCCAGGCACAGAGAAGGTGCTAGCAGGGAATTCTCTGCCTGCCTTTCCCCAGTGCTCTGCAAGCTCTCCAGGACAACAGCAAATCTGGGGCTCTGTGCTTTCTTTCGTTCTGAACAAGTGTTAGTGTTTTCTGCACAAAAGCGATTCTGCGAAGCAATGTGAATTCTTCTGCTTCCCAGGCACAGAGAAGGTGCTAGCAGGGAATTCTCTGCCTGCCTTTCCCCAGTGCTCTGCAAGCTCTCCAGGACAACAGCAAATCCGGGGTCTGTGCTTTCTTTCATTCTGAACAAGTGTTACTGTTTTCTGCACAAAAGCGATTCTGCGAAGCAATGTGAACACTTCTGCTTCCCAGGCACAGAGAAGGTGCTAGCAGGGAATTCTCTGCCTGCCTTTCCCCAGTGCTCTGCAAGCTCTCCAGGACAACAGCAAATCTGGGGCTCTGTGCTTTCTTTCGTTCTGAACAAGTGTTAGTGTTTTCTGCACAAAAGCGATCCTGCGAAGCAATGTGAACACTTCTGCTTCCCAGGCACAGAGAAGGTGCTAGCAGGGAATTCTCTGCCTGCCTTTCCCCAGTGCTCTGCAAGCTCTCCAGGACAACAGCAAATCTGGGGCTCTGTGCTTTCTTTCGTTCTGAACAAGTGTTAGTGTTTTCTGCACAAAAGCGATTCTGCGAAGCAATGTGAATTCTTCTGCTTCCCAGGCACAGAGAAGGTGCTAGCAGGGAATTCTCTGCCTGCCTTTCCCCAGTGCTCTGCAAGCTCTCCAGGACAACAGCAAATCCGGGGTCTGTGCTTTCTTTCATTCTGAACAAGTGTTACTGTTTTCTGCACAAAAGCGATTCTGCGAAGCAATGTGAACACTTCTGCTTCCCAGGCACAGAGAAGGTGCTAGCAGGGAATTCTCTGCCTGCCTTTCCCCAGTGCTCTGCAAGCTCTCCAGGACAACAGCAAATCTGGGGCTCTGTGCTTTCTTTCGTTCTGAACAAGTGTTAGTGTTTTCTGCACAAAAGCGATCCTGCGAAGCAATGTGAACACTTCTGCTTCCCAGGCACAGAGAAGGTGCTAGCAGGGAATTCTCTGCCTGCCTTTCCCCAGTGCTCTGCAAGCTCTCCAGGACAACAGCAAATCTGGGGCTCTGTGCTTTCTTTCGTTCTGAACAAGTGTTACTGTTTTCTGCACAAAAGCGATTCTGCGAAGCAATGTGAATTCTTCTGCTTCCCAGGCACAGAGAAGGTGCTAGCAGGGAATTCTCTGCCTGCCTTTCCCCAGTGCTCTGCAAGCTCTCCAGGACAACATAAAATCTGGGGCTCTGTGCTTTCTTTCATTCTGAACAAGTGTTAGTGTTTTCTGCACAAAAGCGATTCTGCGAAGCAATGTGAACACTTCTGCTTCCCAGGCACAGAGAAGGTGCTAGCAGGGAATTCTCTGCCTGCCTTTCCCCAGTGCTCTGCAAGCTCTCTAGCACAACAGCAAATCTGGGGCTCTGTGCTTTCTTTTGTTCTGAACAAGTGTTAGTGTTTTCCGCACAAAAGCGATTCTGCGAAGCAATGTGAACACTTCTGCTTCCCAGGCACAGAGAAGGTGCTAGCAGGGAATTCTCTGCCTGCCTTTCCCCAGTGCTCTGCAAGCTCTCCAGGACAACAGTAAATATGGGGCTCTGTGCTTTCTTTCGTTCTGAACAAGTGTTAGTGTTTTCTGCACAAAAGCGATCCTGCGAAGCAATGTGAATTCTTCTGCTTCCCAGGCACAGAGAAGGTGCTAGCAAGGCATTCTCTGCCTGCCTTTCCCCAGTGCTCTGCAAGCTCTCCAGGACAACAGTAAATATGGGGCTCTGTGCTTTCTTTCGTTCTGAACAAGTGTTAGTGTTTTCTGCACAAAAGCCATCCTGCGAAGCAATGTGAAAACTTCTGCTTCCCAGGCCCAGAGAAGGTGCTAGCAAGGCATTCTCTGCCTGCCTTTCCCCAGTGCTCTGCAAGCTCTCCAGGACAACAGCAAATCTGGGGCTCTGTGCTTTCTTTCGTTCTGAACAAGTGTTAGTGTTTTCTGCACAAAAGCGATTCTGCGAAGCAATGTGAATTCTTCTGCTTCCCAGGCACAGAGAAGGTGCTAGCAGGGAATTCTCTGCCTGCCTTTCCCCAGTGCTCTGCAAGCTCTCCAGCACAACAGCAAATCTGGGGCTCTGTGCTTTCTTTCGTTCTGAACAAGTGTTAGTGTTTTCTGCACAAAAGCGATTCTGCGAAGCAATGTGAATTCTTCTGCTTCCCAGGCACAGAGAAGGTGCTAGCAGGGAATTCTCTGCCTGCCTTTCCGCAGTGCTCTGCAAGCTCTCCAGGACAACAGCAAATCTGGGGCTCTGTGCTTTCTTTCGTTCTGAACAAGTGTTAGTGTTTTCTGCACAAAAGCGATCCTGCGAAGCAATGTGAACACTTCTGCTTCCCAGGCACAGAGAAGGTGCTAGCAGGGAATTCTCTGCCTGCCTTTCCCCAGTGCTCTGCAAGCTCTCCAGGACAACAGCAAATCTGGGGCTCTGTGCTTTCTTTCGTTCTGAACAAGTGTTAGTGTTTTCTGCACAAAAGCGATTCTGCGAAGCAATGTGAATTCTTCTGCTTCCCAGGCACAGAGAAGGTGCTAGCAGGGAATTCTCTGCCTGCCTTTCCCCAGTGCTCTGCAAGCTCTCCAGGACAACAGCAAATCCGGGGTCTGTGCTTTCTTTCATTCTGAACAAGTGTTACTGTTTTCTGCACAAAAGCGATTCTGCGAAGCAATGTGAACACTTCTGCTTCCCAGGCACAGAGAAGGTGCTAGCAGGGAATTCTCTGCCTGCCTTTCCCCAGTGCTCTGCAAGCTCTCCAGGACAACAGCAAATCTGGGGCTCTGTGCTTTCTTTCGTTCTGAACAAGTGTTAGTGTTTTCTGCACAAAAGCGATCCTGCGAAGCAATGTGAACACTTCTGCTTCCCAGGCACAGAGAAGGTGCTAGCAGGGAATTCTCTGCCTGCCTTTCCCCAGTGCTCTGCAAGCTCTCCAGGACAACAGCAAATCTGGGGCTCTGTGCTTTCTTTCGTTCTGAACAAGTGTTAGTGTTTTCTGCACAAAAGCGATTCTGCGAAGCAATGTGAATTCTTCTGCTTCCCAGGCACAGAGAAGGTGCTAGCAGGGAATTCTCTGCCTGCCTTTCCCCAGTGCTCTGCAAGCTCTCCAGGACAACAGCAAATCCGGGGTCTGTGCTTTCTTTCATTCTGAACAAGTGTTACTGTTTTCTGCACAAAAGCGATTCTGCGAAGCAATGTGAACACTTCTGCTTCCCAGGCACAGAGAAGGTGCTAGCAGGGAATTCTCTGCCTGCCTTTCCGCAGTGCTCTGCAAGCTCTCCAGGACAACAGCAAATCTGGGGCTCTGTGCTTTCTTTCGTTCTGAACAAGTGTTAGTGTTTTCTGCACAAAAGCGATCCTGCGAAGCAATGTGAACACTTCTGCTTCCCAGGCACAGAGAAGGTGCTAGCAGGGAATTCTCTGCCTGCCTTTCCCCAGTGCTCTGCAAGCTCTCCAGGACAACAGCAAATCTGGGGCTCTGTGCTTTCTTTCGTTCTGAACAAGTGTTACTGTTTTCTGCACAAAAGCGATTCTGCGAAGCAATGTGAATTCTTCTGCTTCCCAGGCACAGAGAAGGTGCTAGCAGGGAATTCTCTGCCTGCCTTTCCCCAGTGCTCTGCAAGCTCTCCAGGACAACATAAAATCTGGGGCTCTGTGCTTTCTTTCATTCTGAACAAGTGTTAGTGTTTTCTGCACAAAAGCGATTCTGCGAAGCAATGTGAACACTTCTGCTTCCCAGGCACAGAGAAGGTGCTAGCAGGGAATTCTCTGCCTGCCTTTCCCCAGTGCTCTGCAAGCTCTCTAGCACAACAGCAAATCTGGGGCTCTGTGCTTTCTTTTGTTCTGAACAAGTGTTAGTGTTTTCCGCACAAAAGCGATTCTGCGAAGCAATGTGAACACTTCTGCTTCCCAGGCACAGAGAAGGTGCTAGCAGGGAATTCTCTGCCTGCCTTTCCCCAGTGCTCTGCAAGCTCTCCAGGACAACAGTAAATATGGGGCTCTGTGCTTTCTTTCGTTCTGAACAAGTGTTAGTGTTTTCTGCACAAAAGCGATCCTGCGAAGCAATGTGAATTCTTCTGCTTCCCAGGCACAGAGAAGGTGCTAGCAAGGCATTCTCTGCCTGCCTTTCCCCAGTGCTCTGCAAGCTCTCCAGGACAACAGTAAATATGGGGCTCTGTGCTTTCTTTCGTTCTGAACAAGTGTTAGTGTTTTCTGCACAAAAGCCATCCTGCGAAGCAATGTGAAAACTTCTGCTTCCCAGGCCCAGAGAAGGTGCTAGCAAGGCATTCTCTGCCTGCCTTTCCCCAGTGCTCTGCAAGCTCTCCAGGACAACAGCAAATCTGGGGCTCTGTGCTTTCTTTCGTTCTGAACAAGTGTTAGTGTTTTCTGCACAAAAGCGATTCTGCGAAGCAATGTGAATTCTTCTGCTTCCCAGGCACAGAGAAGGTGCTAGCAGGGAATTCTCTGCCTGCCTTTCCCCAGTGCTCTGCAAGCTCTCCAGGACAACAGCAAATCTGGGGCTCTGTGCTTTCTTTCGTTCTGAACAAGTGTTAGTGTTTTCTGCACAAAAGCGATTCTGCGAAGCAATGTGAATTCTTCTGCTTCCCAGGCACAGAGAAGGTGCTAGCAGGGAATTCTCTGCCTGCCTTTCCGCAGTGCTCTGCAAGCTCTCCAGGACAACAGCAAATCTGGGGCTCTGTGCTTTCTTTCGTTCTGAACAAGTGTTAGTGTTTTCTGCACAAAAGCGATCCTGCGAAGCAATGTGAACACTTCTGCTTCCCAGGCACAGAGAAGGTGCTAGCAGGGAATTCTCTGCCTGCCTTTCCCCAGTGCTCTGCAAGCTCTCCAGGACAACAGCAAATCTGGGGCTCTGTGCTTTCTTTCGTTCTGAACAAGTGTTAGTGTTTTCTGCACAAAAGCAATTCTGCGAAGCAATGTGAACACGTCTGCTTCCCAGGCACAGAGAAGGTGCTAGCAGGGAATTCTCTGCCTGCCTTTCCCCAGTGCTCTGCAAGCTCTCCAGGACAACAGCAAATCTGGGGCTCTGTGCTTTCTTTCGTTCTGAACAAGTGTTACTGTTTTCTGCACAAAAGCGATTCTGCGAAGCAATGTGAACACTTCTGTTTCCCAGGCACAGAGAATGTGCTAGCAGGGAATTCTCTACCTGCCTTTCCCCAGTGCTCTGCAAGCTCTCCAGGACAACAGCAAATCTGGGGCTCTGTGCTTTCTTTCGTTCTGAACAAGTGCTAGTGTTTTCTGCACAAAAGCGATTCTGCGAAGCAATGTGAACACTTCTGCTTCCCAGGCCCAGAGAAGGTGCTAGCAGGGAATTCTCTGCCTGCCTTTCCCCAGTGCTCTGCAAGCTCTCCAGGACAACAGCAAATATGGGGCTCTGTGCTTTCTTTCGTTCTGAACAAGTGTTAGTGTTTTCTGCACAAAAGCGATTCTGCGAAGCAATGTGAACACTTCTGCTTCCCAGGCATAGAGAAGGTGCTAGCAGGGAATTCTCTGCCTGCCTTTCCCCAGTGCTCTGCAAGCTCTCCAGGACAACAGCAAATCTGGGGCTCTGTGCTTTCTTTCGTTCTGAACAAGTGTTACTGTTTTCTGCACAAAAGCGATTCTGCGAAGCAATGTGAACACTTCTGCTTCCCAGGCACAGAGAAGGTGCTAGCAGGGAATTCTCTGCCTGCCTTTCCCCAGTGCTCTGCAAGCTCTCCAGGACAATATAAAATCTGGGGCTCTGTCCTTTCTTTCGTTCTGAACAACTTCTAGTGTTTTCTGCACAAAAGCGATTCTGCGAAGCAATGTGAATTCTTCTGCTTCCCAGGCACAGAGAAGGTGCTAGCAGGGAATTCTCTGCCTGCCTTTCCCCAGTGCTCTGCAAGCTCTCCAGGACAACAGCAAATCTGGGGCTCTGTGCTTTCTTTCATTCTGAACAAGTGTTACTGTTTTCTGCACAAAAGCGATCCTGCGAAGCAATGTGAAGACTTCTGCTTCCCAGGCACAGAGAAGGTGCTAGCAGGGAATTCTCTGCCTGCCTTTCCCCAGTGCTCTGCAAGCTCTCCAGGACAACAGCAAATCTGGGGCTCTGTGCTTTCTTTCGTTCTGAACAAGTGTTACTGTTTTCTGCACAAAAGCGATTCTGCGAAGCAATGTGAACACTTCTGTTTCCCAGGCACAGAGAATGTGCTAGCAGGGAATTCTCTGCCTGCCTTTCCCCAGTGCTCTGCAAGCTCTCCAGGACAACAGCAAATCTGGGGCTCTGTGCTTTCTTTCATTCTGAACAAGTGTTACTGTTTTCTGCACAAAAGCAATTCAGCGAAGCAATGTGAAGACTTCTGCTTCCCAGGCACAGAGAAGGTGCTAGCAGGGAATTCTCTGCCTGCCTTTCCCCAGTGCTATGCAAGCTCTCCAGGACAACAGCAAATATGGGGCTCTGTGCTTTCTTTTGTTCTGAACAAGTGTTAGTGTTTTCTGCACAAAAGCGATTCTGCGAAGCAATGTGAACACTTCTGCTTCCCAGGCACAGAGAAGGTGCTAGTAGGGCATGCTCTGCCTGCCTTTCCCCAGTGCTCTGCAAGCTCTCCAGGACAACATAAAATCTGGGGCTCTGTGCTTTCTTTCGTTCTGAACAAGTGTTACTGTTTTCTGCACAAAAGCGATTCTGCGAAGCAATGTGAACACTTCTGCTTCCCAGGCACAGAGAAGGTGCTAGCAGGGAATTCTCTGCCTGCCTTTCCCCAGTGCTCTGCAAGCTCTCCAGGACAACATCAAATCTGGGGCTCTGTGCTTTCTTTCGTTCTGAACAAGTGTTAGTGTTTTCTGCACAAAAGCGATCCTGCGAAGCAATGTGAACACTTCTGCTTCCCAGGCACAGAGAAGGTGCTAGTAGGGCATGCTCTGCCTGCCTTTCCCCAGTGCTCTGCAAGCTCTCCAGGACAACAGCAAATCTGGGGCTCTGTGCTTTCTTTCGTTCTGAACAAGTGTTACTGTTTTCTGCACAAAAGCGATTCTGCGAAGCAATGTGAACACTTCTGCTTCCCAGGCACAGAGAAGGTGCTAGCAGGGAATTCTCTGCCTGCCTTTCCCCAGTGCTCTGCAAGCTCTCCAGGACAACAGCAAATCTGGGGCTCTGTGCTTTCTTTCGTTCTGAACAAGTGTTACTGTTTTCTGCACAAAAGCAATTCTGCGAAGCAATGTGAACACTTCTGCTTCCCAGGCACAGAGAAGGTGCTAGCAGGGAATTCTCTGCCTGCCTTTCCCCAGTGCTCTGCAAGCTCTCCAGGACAACAGCAAATCTGGGGCTCTGTGCTTTCTTTCGTTCTGAACAAGTGTTACTGTTTTCTGCACAAAAGCGATTCTGCGAAGCAATGTGAACACTTCTGCTTCCCAGGCACAGAGAAGGTGCTAGCAGGGAATTCTCTGCCTGCCTTTCCCCAGTGCTCTGCAAGCTCTCCAGGACAACAGCAAATCTGGGGCTCTGTGCTTTCTTTCGTTCTGAACAAGTGTTACTGTTTTCTGCACAAAAGCGATTCTGCGAAGCAATGTGAACACTTCTGTTTCCCAGGCACAGAGAAGGTGCTAGCAGGGAATTCTCTGCCTGCCTTTCCCCAGTGCTCTGCAAGCTCTCCAGGACAACAGCAAATCTGGGGCTCTGTGCTTTCTTTCGTTCTGAACAAGTGTTACTGTTTTCTGCACAAAAGGAATTCTGCGAAGCAATGTGAACACTTCTGCTTCCCAGGCACAGAGAAGGTGCTAGCAGGGAATTCTCTGCCTGCCTTTCCCCAGTGCTCTGCAAGCTCTCCAGGACAACAGCAAATCTGGGGCTCTGTGCTTTCTTTCGTTCTGAACAAGTGTTACTGTTTTCTGCACAAAAGCGATTCTGCGAAGCAATGTGAACACTTCTGTTTCCCAGGCACAGAGAATGTGCTAGCAGGGAATTCTCTGCCTGCCTTTCCCCAGTGCTCTGCAAGCTCTCCAGGACAACATAGAATCTGGGGCTCTGTGCTTTCTTTCGTTCTGAACAAGTGCTAGTGTTTTCTGCACAAAAGCTATTCTGCGAAGCAATGTGAACACTTCTGCTTCCCAGGCACAGAGAAGGTGCTAGCAGGGAATTCTCTGCCTGCCTTTCCCCAGTGCTCTGCAAGCTCTCCAGGACAACAGCAAATCTGGGGCTCTGTGCTTTCTTTCGTTCTGAACAAGTGTTACTGTTTTCTGCACAAAAGCGATTCTGCGAAGCAATGTGAACACTTCTGCTCCCCAGGCACAGAGAAGGTGCTAGCAGGGAATTCTCTGCCTGCCTTTCCCCAGTGCTCTGCAAGCTCTCCAGGACAACAGCAAATCTGGGGCTCTGTGCTTTCTTTCGTTCTGAACAAGTGCTAGTGTTTTCTGCACAAAAGCGATTCTGCGAAGCAATGTGAACACTTCTGCTTCCCAGGCCCAGAGAAGGTGCTAGCAGGGAATTCTCTGCCTGCCTTTCCCCAGTGCTCTGCAAGCTCTCCAGGACAACAGCAAATCTGGGGCTCTGTGCTTTCTTTCGTTCTGAACAAGTGTTACTGTTTTCTGCACAAAAGCGATTCTGCGAAGCAATGTGAACACTTCTGTTTCCCAGGCACAGAGAATGTGCTAGCAGGGAATTCTCTGCCTGCCTTTCCCCAGTGCTCTGCAAGCTCTCCAGGACAACAGCAAATCTGGGGCTCTGTGCTTTCTTTCATTCTGAACAAGTGTTACTGTTTTCTGCACAAAAGCGATTCTGCGAAGCAATGTGAAGACTTCTGCTTCCCAGGCACAGAGAAGGTGCTATCAGGGAATTCTCTGCCTGCCTTTCCCCAGTGCTCTGCAAGCTCTCCAGGACAACAGCAAATCTGGGGCTCTGTGCTTTCTTTCGTTCTGAACAAGTGTTAGTGTTTTCTGCACAAAAGCGATTCTGCGAAGCAATGTGAACACTTCTGCTTCCCAGGCACAGAGAAGGTGCTAGCAGGGAATTCTCTGCCTGCCTTTCCCCAGTGCTCTGCAAGCTCTCCAGGACAACAGCAAATCTGGGGCTCTGTGCTTTCTTTCGTTCTGAACAAGTGCTAGTGTTTTCTGCACAAAAGCGATTCTGCGAAGCAATGTGAACACTTCTGCTTCCCAGGCCCAGAGAAGGTGCTAGCAGGGAATTCTCTGCCTGCCTTTCCCCAGTGCTCTGCAAGCTCTCCAGGACAACAGCAAATCTGGGGCTCTGTGCTTTCTTTCATTCTGAACAAGTGTTACTGTTTTCTGCACAAAAGCGATTCTGCGAAGCAATGTGAAGACTTCTGCTTCCCAGGCACAGAGAAGGTGCTATCAGGGAATTCTCTGCCTGCCTTTCCCCAGTGCTCTGCAAGCTCTCCAGGACAACAGCAAATCTGGGGCTCTGTGCTTTCTTTCGTTCTGAACAAGTGTTAGTGTTTTCTGCACAAAAGCAATTCTGCGAAGCAATGTGAAGACTTCTGCTTCCCAGGCACAGAGAAGGTGCTAGCAGGGAATTCTCTGCCTGCCTTTCCCCAGTGCTCTGCAAGCTCTCCAGGACAACAGCAAATCTGGGGCTCTGTGCTTTCTTTCGTTCTGAACAAGTGTTAGTGTTTTCTGCACAAAAGCGATCCTGCGAAGCAATGTGAACACTTCTGCTTCCCAGGCACAGAGAAGGTGCTAGCAGGGAATTCTCTGCCTGCCTTTCCCCAGTGCTCTGCAAGCTCTCCAGGACAACATCAAATCTGGGGCTCTGTGCTTTCTTTCGTTCTGAACAAGTGTTACTGTTTTCTGCACAAAAGCGATTCTGCGAAGCAATGTGAACACTTCTGTTTCCCAGGCACAGAGAATGTGCTAGCAGGGAATTCTCTACCTGCCTTTCCCCAGTGCTCTGCAAGCTCTCCAGGACAACAGCAAATCTGGGGCTCTGTGCTTTCTTTCGTTCTGAACAAGTGTTACTGTTTTCTGCACAAAAGCAATTCTGCGAAGCAATGTGAACACTTCTGCTTCCCAGGCACAGAGAAGGTGCTAGCAGGGAATTCTCTGCCTGCCTTTCCCCAGTGCTCTGCAAGCTCTCCAGGACAACAGCAAATCTGGGGCTCTGTGCTTTCTTTCGTTCTGAACAAGTGTTACTGTTTTCTGCACAAAAGCGATTCTGCGAAGCAATGTGAACACTTCTGTTTCCCAGGCACAGAGAAGGTGCTAGCAGGGAATTCTCTGCCTGCCTTTCCCCAGTGCTCTGCAAGCTCTCCAGGACAACAGCAAATCTGGGGCTCTGTGCTTTCTTTCGTTCTGAACAAGTGTTACTGTTTTCTGCACAAAAGCGATTCTGCGAAGCAATGTGAACACTTCTGCTTCCCAGGCACAGAGAAGGTGCTAGCAGGGAATTCTCTGCCTGCCTTTCCCCAGTGCTCTGCAAGCTCTCCAGGACAACAGCAAATCTGGGGCTCTGTGCTTTCTTTCGTTCTGAACAAGTGTTACTGTTTTCTGCACAAAAGCGATTCTGCGAAGCAATGTGAACACTTCTGTTTCCCAGGCACAGAGAAGGTGCTAGCAGGGAATTCTCTGCCTGCCTTTCCCCAGTGCTCTGCAAGCTCTCCAGGACAACAGCAAATCTGGGGCTCTGTGCTTTCTTTCGTTCTGAACAAGTGCTAGTGTTTTCTGCACAAAAGCGATTCTGCGAAGCAATGTGAACACTTCTGCTTCCCAGGCCCAGAGAAGGTGCTAGCAGGGAATTCTCTGCCTGCCTTTCCCCAGTGCTCTGCAAGCTCTCCAGGACAACAGCAAATCTGGGGCTCTGTGCTTTCTTTCGTTCTGAACAAGTGTTACTGTTTTCTGCACAAAAGCGATTCTGCGAAGCAATGTGAAGACTTCTGTTTCCCAGGCACAGAGAATGTGCTAGCAGGGAATTCTCTGCCTGCCTTTCCCCAGTGCTCTGCAAGCTCTCCAGGACAACAGCAAATCTGGGGCTCTGTGCTTTCTTTCATTCTGAACAAGTGTTACTGTTTTCTGCACAAAAGCGATTCTGCGAAGCAATGTGAATTCTTCTGCTTCCCAGGCACAGAGAAGGTGCTATCAGGGAATTCTCTGCCTGCCTTTCCCCAGTGCTCTGCAAGCTCTCCAGGACAACAGCAAATCTGGGGCTCTGTGCTTTCTTTCGTTCTGAACAAGTGTTAGTGTTTTCTGCACAAAAGCGATTCTGCGAAGCAATGTGAACACTTCTGCTTCCCAGGCACAGAGAAGGTGCCAGTAGGGCATGCTCTGCCTGCCTTTCCCCAGTGCTCTGCAAGCTCTCCAGGACAACAGCAAATCTGGGGCTCTGTGCTTTCTTTCATTCTGAACAAGTGTTAGTGTTTTCTGCACAAAAGCAATTCTGCGAAGCAATGTGAAGACTTCTGCTTCCCAGGCACAGAGAAGGTGCTAGCAGGGAATTCTCTGCCTGCCTTTCCCCAGTGCTCTGCAAGCTCTCCAGGACAACAGCAAATCTGGGGCTCTGTGCTTTCTTTCGTTCTGAACAAGTGTTAGTGTTTTCTGCACAAAAGCGATCCTGCGAAGCAATGTGAACACTTCTGCTTCCCAGGCACAGAGAAGGTGCTAGCAGGGAATTCTCTGCCTGCCTTTCCCCAGTGCTCTGCAAGCTCTCCAGGACAACAGCAAATCTGGGGCTCTGTGCTTTCTTTCGTTCTGAACAAGTGTTACTGTTTTCTGCACAAAAGCGATTCTGCGAAGCAATGTGAACACTTCTGTTTCCCAGGCACAGAGAATGTGCTAGCAGGGAATTCTCTGCCTGCCTTTCCCCAGTGCTCTGCAAGCTCTCCAGGACAACAGCAAATCTGGGGCTCTGTGCTTTCTTTCGTTCTGAACAAGTGTTACTGTTTTCTGCACAAAAGCAATTCTGCGAAGCAATGTGAACACTTCTGCTTCCCAGGCACAGAGAAGGTGCTAGCAGGGAATTCTCTGCCTGCCTTTCCCCAGTGCTCTGCAAGCTCTCCAGGACAACAGCAAATCTGGGGCTCTGTGCTTTCTTTCGTTCTGAACAAGTGTTACTGTTTTCTGCACAAAAGCGATTCTGCGAAGCAATGTGAACACTTCTGTTTCCCAGGCACAGAGAATGTGCTAGCAGGGAATTCTCTGCCTGCCTTTCCCCAGTGCTCTGCAAGCTCTCCAGGACAACAGCAAATCTGGGGCTCTGTGCTTTCTTTCGTTCTGAACAAGTGTTACTGTTTTCTGCACAAAAGCGATTCTGCGAAGCAATGTGAACACTTCTGCTTCCCAGGCACAGAGAATGTGCTAGCAGGGAATTCTCTGCCTGCCTTTCCCCAGTGCTCTGCAAGCTCTCCAGGACAACAGCAAATCTGGGGCTCTGTGCTTTCTTTCATTCTGAACAAGTGTTACTGTTTTCTGCACAAAAGCAATTCAGCGAAGCAATGTGAAGACTTCTGCTTCCCAGGCACAGAGAAGGTGCTAGCAGGGAATTCTCTGCCTGCCTTTCCCCAGTGCTATGCAAGCTCTCCAGGACAACAGCAAATATGGGGCTCTGTGCTTTCTTTTGTTCTGAACAAGTGTTAGTGTTTTCTGCACAAAAGCGATTCTGCGAAGCAATGTGAACACTTCTGCTTCCCAGGCACAGAGAAGGTGCTAGTAGGGCATGCTCTGCCTGCCTTTCCCCAGTGCTCTGCAAGCTCTCCAGGACAACATAAAATCTGGGGTTCTGTGCTTTCTTTCGTTCTGAACAAGTGTTACTGTTTTCTGCACAAAAGCGATTCTGCGAAGCAATGTGAACACTTCTGCTTCCCAGGCACAGAGAAGGTGCTAGCAGGGAATTCTCTGCCTGCCTTTCCCCAGTGCTCTGCAAGCTCTCCAGGGCAACATAAAATCTGGGGCTCTGTGCTTTCTTTCGTTCTGAACAAGTGTTACTGTTTTCTGCACAAAAGCGATTCTGCGAAGCAATGTGAACACTTCTGCTTCCCAGGCACAGAGAAGGTGCTAGTAGGGCATGCTCTGCCTGCCTTTCCCCAGTGCTCTGCAAGCTCTCCAGGACAACAGCAAATCTGGGGCTCTGTGCTTTCTTTCGTTCTGAACAAGTGTTACTGTTTTCTGCACAAAAGCGATTCTGCGAAGCAATGTGAACACTTCTGCTTCCCAGGCACAGAGAAGGTGCTAGCAGGGAATTCTCTGCCTGCCTTTCCCCAGTGCTCTGCAAGCTCTCCAGGACAACAGCAAATCTGGGGCTCTGTGCTTTCTTTCGTTCTGAACAAGTGTTACTGTTTTCTGCACAAAAGCAATTCTGCGAAGCAATGTGAACACTTCTGCTTCCCAGGCACAGAGAAGGTGCTAGCAGGGAATTCTCTGCCTGCCTTTCCCCAGTGCTCTGCAAGCTCTCCAGGACAACAGCAAATCTGGGGCTCTGTGCTTTCTTTCGTTCTGAACAAGTGTTACTGTTTTCTGCACAAAAGCGATTCTGCGAAGCAATGTGAACACTTCTGTTTCCCAGGCACAGAGAATGTGCTAGCAGGGAATTCTCTGCCTGCCTTTCCCCAGTGCTCTGCAAGCTCTCCAGGACAACAGCAAATCTGGGGCTCTGTGCTTTCTTTCGTTCTGAACAAGTGTTACTGTTTTCTGCACAAAAGCGATTCTGCGAAGCAATGTGAACACTTCTGCTTCCCAGGCACAGAGAAGGTGCTAGCAGGGAATTCTCTGCCTGCCTTTCCCCAGTGCTCTGCAAGCTCTCCAGGACAACAGCAAATCTGGGGCTCTGTGCTTTCTTTCGTTCTGAACAAGTGCTAGTGTTTTCTGCACAAAAGCGATTCTGCGAAGCAATGTGAACACTTCTGCTTCCCAGGCCCAGAGAAGGTGCTAGCAGGGAATTCTCTGCCTGCCTTTCCCCAGTGCTCTGCAAGCTCTCCAGGACAACAGCAAATCTGGGGCTCTGTGCTTTCTTTCGTTCTGAACAAGTGTTAATGTTTTCTGCACAAAAGCGATTCTGCGAAGCAATGTGAACACTTCTGTTTCCCAGGCACAGAGAATGTGCTAGCAGGGAATTCTCTGCCTGCCTTTCCCCAGTGCTCTGCAAGCTCTCCAGGACAACAGCAAATCTGGGGCTCTGTGCTTTCTTTCATTCTGAACAAGTGTTACTGTTTTCTGCACAAAAGCGATTCTGCGAAGCAATGTGAAGACTTCTGCTTCCCAGGCACAGAGAAGGTGCTAGCAGGGAATTCTCTGCCTGCCTTTCCCCAGTGCTCTGCAAGCTCTCCAGGACAACATAAAATCTGGGGCTCTGTGCTTTCTTTCGTTCTGAACAAGTGTTACTGTTTTCTGCACAAAAGCAATTCTGCGAAGCAATGTGAACACTTCTGCTTCCCAGGCACAGAGAATGTGCTAGCAGGGAATTCTCTGCCTGCCTTTCCCCAGTGCTCTGCAAGCTCTCCAGGACAACAGCAAATCTGGGGCTCTGTGCTTTCTTTCGTTCTGAACAAGTGTTACTGTTTTCTGCACAAAAGCGATTCTGCGAAGCAATGTGAACACTTCTGTTTCCCAGGCACAGAGAATGTGCTAGCAGGGAATTCTCTGCCTGCCTTTCCCCAGTGCTCTGCAAGCTCTCCAGGACAACATAGAATCTGGGGCTCTGTGCTTTCTTTCGTTCTGAACAAGTGCTAGTGTTTTCTGCACAAAAGCTATTCTGCGAAGCAATGTGAACACTTCTGCTTCCCAGGCACAGAGAAGGTGCTAGCAGGGAATTCTCTGCCTGCCTTTCCCCAGTGCTCTGCAAGCTCTCCAGGACAACAGCAAATCTGGGGCTCTGTGCTTTCTTTCGTTCTGAACAAGTGTTACTGTTTTCTGCACAAAAGCGATTCTGCGAAGCAATGTGAACACTTCTGTTTCCCAGGCACAGAGAATGTGCTAGCAGGGAATTCTCTGCCTGCCTTTCCCCAGTGCTCTGCAAGCTCTCCAGGACAACAGCAAATCTGGGGCTCTGTGCTTTCTTTCATTCTGAACAAGTGTTACTGTTTTCTGCACAAAAGCGATTCTGCGAAGCAATGTGAAGACTTCTGCTTCCCAGGCACAGAGAAGGTGCTATCAGGGAATTCTCTGCCTGCCTTTCCCCAGTGCTCTGCAAGCTCTCCAGGACAACAGCAAATCTGGGGCTCTGTGCTTTCTTTCGTTCTGAACAAGTGTTACTGTTTTCTGCACAAAAGCGATTCTGCGAAGCAATGTGAACACTTCTGCTTCCCAGGCACAGAGAAGGTGCCAGTAGGGCATGCTCTGCCTGCCTTTCCCCAGTGCTCTGCAAGCTCTCCAGGACAACAGCAAATCTGGGGCTCTGTGCTTTCTTTCATTCTGAACAAGTGTTAGTGTTTTCTGCACAAAAGCAATTCTGCGAAGCAATGTGAAGACTTCTGCTTCCCAGGCACAGAGAAGGTGCTAGCAGGGAATTCTCTGCCTGCCTTTCCCCAGTGCTCTGCAAGCTCTCCAGGACAACAGCAAATCTGGGGCTCTGTGCTTTCTTTCGTTCTGAACAAGTGTTAGTGTTTTCTGCACAAAAGCGATCCTGCGAAGCAATGTGAACACTTCTGCTTCCCAGGCACAGAGAAGGTGCTAGCAGGGAATTCTCTGCCTGCCTTTCCCCAGTGCTCTGCAAGCTCTCCAGGACAACAGCAAATCTGGGGCTCTGTGCTTTCTTTCGTTCTGAACAAGTGTTACTGTTTTCTGCACAAAAGCGATTCTGCGAAGCAATGTGAACACTTCTGTTTCCCAGGCACAGAGAATGTGCTAGCAGGGAATTCTCTACCTGCCTTTCCCCAGTGCTCTGCAAGCTCTCCAGGACAACAGCAAATCTGGGGCTCTGTGCTTTCTTTCGTTCTGAACAAGTGTTACTGTTTTCTGCACAAAAGCAATTCTGCGAAGCAATGTGAACACTTCTGCTTCCCAGGCACAGAGAAGGTGCTAGCAGGGAATTCTCTGCCTGCCTTTCCCCAGTGCTCTGCAAGCTCTCCAGGACAACAGCAAATCTGGGGCTCTGTGCTTTCTTTCGTTCTGAACAAGTGTTACTGTTTTCTGCACAAAAGCGATTCTGCGAAGCAATGTGAACACTTCTGTTTCCCAGGCACAGAGAATGTGCTAGCAGGGAATTCTCTGCCTGCCTTTCCCCAGTGCTCTGCAAGCTCTCCAGGACAACAGCAAATCTGGGGCTCTGTGCTTTCTTTCGTTCTGAACAAGTGTTACTGTTTTCTGCACAAAAGCGATTCTGCGAAGCAATGTGAACACTTCTGCTTCCCAGGCACAGAGAAGGTGCTAGCAGGGAATTCTCTGCTTGCCTTTCCCCAGTGCTCTGCAAGCTCTCCAGGACAACAGCAAATCTGGGGCTCTGTGCTTTCTTTCGTTCTGAACAAGTGCTAGTGTTTTCTGCACAAAAGCGATTCTGCGAAGCAATGTGAACACTTCTGCTTCCCAGGCCCAGAGAAGGTGCTAGCAGGGAATTCTCTGCCTGCCTTTCCCCAGTGCTCTGCAAGCTCTCCAGGACAACAGCAAATCTGGGGCTCTGTGCTTTCTTTCATTCTGAACAAGTGTTACTGTTTTCTGCACAAAAGCGATCCTGCGAAGCAATGTGAAGACTTCTGCTTCCCAGGCACAGAGAAGGTGCTAGCAGGGAATTCTCTGCCTGCCTTTCCCCAGTGCTCTGCAAGCTCTCCAGGACAACAGCAAATCTGGGGCTCTGTGCTTTCTTTCGTTCTGAACAAGTGTTAGTGTTTTCTGCACAAAAGCGATTCTGCGAAGCAATGTGAACACTTCTGCTTCCCAGGCACAGAGAAGGTGCTAGTAGGGCATGCTCTGCCTGCCTTTCCCCAGTGCTCTGCAAGCTCTCCAGGACAACATAAAATCTGGGGTTCTGTGCTTTCTTTCGTTCTGAACAAGTGTTACTGTTTTCTGCACAAAAGCGATTCTGCGAAGCAATGTGAACACTTCTGTTTCCCAGGCACAGAGAAGGTGCTAGCAGGGAATTCTCTGCCTGCCTTTCCCCAGTGCTCTGCAAGCTCTCCAGGACAACAGCAAATCTGGGGCTCTGTGCTTTCTTTCGTTCTGAACAAGTGTTACTGTTTTCTGCACAAAAGCGATTCTGCGAAGCAATGTGAACACTTCTGCTTCCCAGGCACAGAGAAGGTGCTAGCAGGGAATTCTCTGCCTGCCTTTCCCCAGTGCTCTGCAACCTCTCCAGGACAACAGCAAATCTGGGGCTCTGTGCTTTCTTTCGTTCTGAACAACTTCTAGTGTTTTCTGCACAAAAGCGATTCTGCGAAGCAATGTGAATTCTTCTGCTTCCCAGGCACAGAGAAGGTGCTAGCAGGGAATTCTCTGCCTGCCTTTCCCCAGTGCTCTGCAAGCTCTCCAGGACAACAGCAAATCTGGGGCTCTGTGCTTTCTTTCGTTCTGAACAAGTGTTAGTGTTTTCTGCACAAAAGCGATTCTTGCGAAGCAATGTGAACACTTCTGCTTCCCAGGCACAGAGAAGGTGCTAGCAGGGAATTCTCTGCCTGCCTTTCCCCAGTGCTCTGCAAGCTCTCCAGGACAACAGCAAATCTGGGGCTCTGTGCTTTCTTTCGTTCTGAACAAGTGTTAGTGTTTTCTGCACAAAAGCGATTCTGCGAAGCAATGTGAACACTTCTGCTTCCCAGGCACAGAGAAGGTGCCAGTAGGGCATGCTCTGCCTGCCTTTCCCCAGTGCTCTGCAAGCTCTCCAGGACAACAGCAAATCTGGGGCTCTGTGCTTTCTTTCATTCTGAACAAGTGTTAGTGTTTTCTGCACAAAAGCAATTCTGCGAAGCAATGTGAAGACTTCTGCTTCCCAGGCACAGAGAAGGTGCTAGCAGGGAATTCTCTGCCTGCCTTTCCCCAGTGCTCTGCAAGCTCTCCAGGACAACAGCAAATCTGGGGCTCTGTGCTTTCTTTCGTTCTGAACAAGTGTTAGTGTTTTCTGCACAAAAGCGATCCTGCGAAGCAATGTGAACACTTCTGCTTCCCAGGCACAGAGAAGGTGCTAGCAGGGAATTCTCTGCCTGCCTTTCCCCAGTGCTCTGCAAGCTCTCCAGGACAACAGCAAATCTGGGGCTCTGTGCTTTCTTTCGTTCTGAACAAGTGTTACTGTTTTCTGCACAAAAGCGATTCTGCGAAGCAATGTGAACACTTCTGTTTCCCAGGCACAGAGAATGTGCTAGCAGGGAATTCTCTACCTGCCTTTCCCCAGTGCTCTGCAAGCTCTCCAGGACAACAGCAAATCTGGGGCTCTGTGCTTTCTTTCGTTCTGAACAAGTGTTACTGTTTTCTGCACAAAAGCAATTCTGCGAAGCAATGTGAACACTTCTGCTTCCCAGGCACAGAGAAGGTGCTAGCAGGGAATTCTCTGCCTGCCTTTCCCCAGTGCTCTGCAAGCTCTCCAGGACAACAGCAAATCTGGGGCTCTGTGCTTTCTTTCGTTCTGAACAAGTGTTACTGTTTTCTGCACAAAAGCGATTCTGCGAAGCAATGTGAACACTTCTGTTTCCCAGGCACAGAGAATGTGCTAGCAGGGAATTCTCTGCCTGCCTTTCCCCAGTGCTCTGCAAGCTCTCCAGGACAACAGCAAATCTGGGGCTCTGTGCTTTCTTTCGTTCTGAACAAGTGTTACTGTTTTCTGCACAAAAGCGATTCTGCGAAGCAATGTGAACACTTCTGCTTCCCAGGCACAGAGAAGGTGCTAGCAGGGAATTCTCTGCCT
The DNA here is from genome assembly GCF_031877795.1 of Strix aluco. NCBI lineage: Eukaryota > Metazoa > Chordata > Aves > Strigiformes > Strigidae > Strix > Strix aluco. Next base: position 22,629,389 of record NC_133943.1, read on the forward strand.
GCCTTTCCCCAGTGCTCTGCAAGCTCTCCAGGACAACAGCAAATCTGGGGCTCTGTGCTTTCTTTCATTCTGAACAAGTGTTACTGTTTTCTGCACAAAAGCAATTCAGCGAAGCAATGTGAAGACTTCTGCTTCCCAGGCACAGAGAAGGTGCTAGCAGGGAATTCTCTGCCTGCCTTTCCCCAGTGCTATGCAAGCTCTCCAGGACAACAGCAAATATGGGGCTCTGTGCTTTCTTTTGTTCTGAACAAGTGTTAGTGTTTTCTGCACAAAAGCGATTCTGCGAAGCAATGTGAACACTTCTGCTTCCCAGGCACAGAGAAGGTGCTAGTAGGGCATGCTCTGCCTGCCTTTCCCCAGTGCTCTGCAAGCTCTCCAGGACAACATAAAATCTGGGGTTCTGTGCTTTCTTTCGTTCTGAACAAGTGTTACTGTTTTCTGCACAAAAGCGATTCTGCGAAGCAATGTGAACACTTCTGCTTCCCAGGCACAGAGAAGGTGCTAGCAGGGAATTCTCTGCCTGCCTTTCCCCAGTGCTCTGCAAGCTCTCCAGGGCAACATAAAATCTGGGGCTCTGTGCTTTCTTTCGTTCTGAACAAGTGTTACTGTTTTCTGCACAAAAGCGATTCTGCGAAGCAATGTGAACACTTCTGCTTCCCAGGCACAGAGAAGGTGCTAGTAGGGCATGCTCTGCCTGCCTTTCCCCAGTGCTCTGCAAGCTCTCCAGGACAACAGCAAATCTGGGGCTCTGTGCTTTCTTTCGTTCTGAACAAGTGTTACTGTTTTCTGCACAAAAGCGATTCTGCGAAGCAATGTGAACACTTCTGCTTCCCAGGCACAGAGAAGGTGCTAGCAGGGAATTCTCTGCCTGCCTTTCCCCAGTGCTCTGCAAGCTCTCCAGGACAACAGCAAATCTGGGGCTCTGTGCTTTCTTTCGTTCTGAACAAGTGTTACTGTTTTCTGCACAAAAGCAATTCTGCGAAGCAATGTGAACACTTCTGCTTCCCAGGCACAGAGAAGGTGCTAGCAGGGAATTCTCTGCCTGCCTTTCCCCAGTGCTCTGCAAGCTCTCCAGGACAACAGCAAATCTGGGGCTCTGTGCTTTCTTTCGTTCTGAACAAGTGTTACTGTTTTCTGCACAAAAGCGATTCTGCGAAGCAATGTGAACACTTCTGTTTCCCAGGCACAGAGAATGTGCTAGCAGGGAATTCTCTGCCTGCCTTTCCCCAGTGCTCTGCAAGCTCTCCAGGACAACAGCAAATCTGGGGCTCTGTGCTTTCTTTCGTTCTGAACAAGTGTTAGTGTTTTCTGCACAAAAGCGATTCTGCGAAGCAATGTGAACACTTCTGCTTCCCAGGCACAGAGAAGGTGCTAGCAGGGAATTCTCTGCCTGCCTTTCCCCAGTGCTCTGCAAGCTCTCCAGGACAACAGCAAATCTGGGGCTCTGTGCTTTCTTTCGTTCTGAACAAGTGCTAGTGTTTTCTGCACAAAAGCGATTCTGCGAAGCAATGTGAACACTTCTGCTTCCCAGGCCCAGAGAAGGTGCTAGCAGGGAATTCTCTGCCTGCCTTTCCCCAGTGCTCTGCAAGCTCTCCAGGACAACAGCAAATCTGGGGCTCTGTGCTTTCTTTCGTTCTGAACAAGTGTTACTGTTTTCTGCACAAAAGCGATTCTGCGAAGCAATGTGAACACTTCTGTTTCCCAGGCACAGAGAATGTGCTAGCAGGGAATTCTCTGCCTGCCTTTCCCCAGTGCTCTGCAAGCTCTCCAGGACAACAGCAAATCTGGGGCTCTGTGCTTTCTTTCATTCTGAACAAGTGTTACTGTTTTCTGCACAAAAGCGATTCTGCGAAGCAATGTGAAGACTTCTGCTTCCCAGGCACAGAGAAGGTGCTATCAGGGAATTCTCTGCCTGCCTTTCCCCAGTGCTCTGCAAGCTCTCCAGGACAACAGCAAATATGGGGCTCTGTGCTTTCTTTCGTTCTGAACAAGTGTTAGTGTTTTCTGCACAAAAGCGATTCTGCGAAGCAATGTGAACACTTCTGCTTCCCAGGCACAGAGAAGGTGCCAGTAGGGCATGCTCTGCCTGCCTTTCCCCAGTGCTCTGCAAGCTCTCCAGGACAACAGCAAATCTGGGGCTCTGTGCTTTCTTTCATTCTGAACAAGTGTTAGTGTTTTCTGCACAAAAGCAATTCTGCGAAGCAATGTGAAGACTTCTGCTTCCCAGGCACAGAGAAGGTGCTAGCAGGGAATTCTCTGCCTGCCTTTCCCCAGTGCTCTGCAAGCTCTCCAGGACAACAGCAAATCTGGGGCTCTGTGCTTTCTTTCGTTCTGAACAAGTGTTAGTGTTTTCTGCACAAAAGCGATCCTGCGAAGCAATGTGAACACTTCTGCTTCCCAGGCACAGAGAAGGTGCTAGCAGGGAATTCTCTGCCTGCCTTTCCCCAGTGCTCTGCAAGCTCTCCAGGACAACATCAAATCTGGGGCTCTGTGCTTTCTTTCGTTCTGAACAAGTGTTACTGTTTTCTGCACAAAAGCGATTCTGCGAAGCAATGTGAACACTTCTGTTTCCCAGGCACAGAGAATGTGCTAGCAGGGAATTCTCTACCTGCCTTTCCCCAGTGCTCTGCAAGCTCTCCAGGACAACAGCAAATCTGGGGCTCTGTGCTTTCTTTCGTTCTGAACAAGTGTTACTGTTTTCTGCACAAAAGCAATTCTGCGAAGCAATGTGAACACTTCTGCTTCCCAGGCACAGAGAAGGTGCTAGCAGGGAATTCTCTGCCTGCCTTTCCCCAGTGCTCTGCAAGCTCTCCAGGACAACAGCAAATCTGGGGCTCTGTGCTTTCTTTCGTTCTGAACAAGTGTTACTGTTTTCTGCACAAAAGCGATTCTGCGAAGCAATGTGAACACTTCTGTTTCCCAGGCACAGAGAAGGTGCTAGCAGGGAATTCTCTGCCTGCCTTTCCCCAGTGCTCTGCAAGCTCTCCAGGACAACAGCAAATCTGGGGCTCTGTGCTTTCTTTCGTTCTGAACAAGTGTTACTGTTTTCTGCACAAAAGCGATTCTGCGAAGCAATGTGAACACTTCTGTTTCCCAGGCACAGAGAATGTGCTAGCAGGGAATTCTCTGCCTGCCTTTCCCCAGTGCTCTGCAAGCTCTCCAGGACAACATAGAATCTGGGGCTCTGTGCTTTCTTTCGTTCTGAACAAGTGCTAGTGTTTTCTGCACAAAAGCTATTCTGCGAAGCAATGTGAACACTTCTGCTTCCCAGGCACAGAGAAGGTGCTAGCAGGGAATTCTCTGCCTGCCTTTCCCCAGTGCTCTGCAAGCTCTCCAGGACAACAGCAAATCTGGGGCTCTGTGCTTTCTTTCGTTCTGAACAAGTGCTAGTGTTTTCTGCACAAAAGCGATTCTGCGAAGCAATGTGAACACTTCTGCTTCGCAGGCCCAGAGAAGGTGCTAGCAGGGAATTCTCTGCCTGCCTTTCCCCAGTGCTCTGCAAGCTCTCCAGGACAACAGCAAATCTGGGGCTCTGTGCTTTCTTTCGTTCTGAACAAGTGTTACTGTTTTCTGCACAAAAGCGATTCTGCGAAGCAATGTGAACACTTCTGTTTCCCAGGCACAGAGAATGTGCTAGCAGGGAATTCTCTGCCTGCCTTTCCCCAGTGCTCTGCAAGCTCTCCAGGACAACAGCAAATCTGGGGCTCTGTGCTTTCTTTCATTCTGAACAAGTGTTACTGTTTTCTGCACAAAAGCGATTCTGCGAAGCAATGTGAAGACTTCTGCTTCCCAGGCACAGAGAAGGTGCTATCAGGGAATTCTCTGCCTGCCTTTCCCCAGTGCTCTGCAAGCTCTCCAGGACAACAGCAAATCTGGGGCTCTGTGCTTTCTTTCGTTCTGAACAAGTGTTAGTGTTTTCTGCACAAAAGCGATTCTGCGAAGCAATGTGAACACTTCTGCTTCCCAGGCACAGAGAAGGTGCCAGTAGGGCATGCTCTGCCTGCCTTTCCCCAGTGCTCTGCAAGCTCTCCAGGACAACAGCAAATCTGGGGCTCTGTGCTTTCTTTCATTCTGAACAAGTGTTAGTGTTTTCTGCACAAAAGCAATTCTGCGAAGCAATGTGAAGACTTCTGCTTCCCAGGCACAGAGAAGGTGCTAGCAGGGAATTCTCTGCCTGCCTTTCCCCAGTGCTCTGCAAGCTCTCCAGGACAACAGCAAATCTGGGGCTCTGTGCTTTCTTTCGTTCTGAACAAGTGTTAGTGTTTTCTGCACAAAAGCGATCCTGCGAAGCAATGTGAACACTTCTGCTTCCCAGGCACAGAGAAGGTGCTAGCAGGGAATTCTCTGCCTGCCTTTCCCCAGTGCTCTGCAAGCTCTCCAGGACAACAGCAAATCTGGGGCTCTGTGCTTTCTTTCGTTCTGAACAAGTGTTACTGTTTTCTGCACAAAAGCGATTCTGCGAAGCAATGTGAACACTTCTGTTTCCCAGGCACAGAGAATGTGCTAGCAGGGAATTCTCTACCTGCCTTTCCCCAGTGCTCTGCAAGCTCTCCAGGACAACAGCAAATCTGGGGCTCTGTGCTTTCTTTCGTTCTGAACAAGTGTTACTGTTTTCTGCACAAAAGCAATTCTGCGAAGCAATGTGAACACTTCTGCTTCCCAGGCACAGAGAAGGTGCTAGCAGGGAATTCTCTGCCTGCCTTTCCCCAGTGCTCTGCAAGCTCTCCAGGACAACAGCAAATCTGGGGCTCTGTGCTTTCTTTCGTTCTGAACAAGTGTTACTGTTTTCTGCACAAAAGCGATTCTGCGAAGCAATGTGAACACTTCTGTTTCCCAGGCACAGAGAATGTGCTAGCAGGGAATTCTCTGCCTGCCTTTCCCCAGTGCTCTGCAAGCTCTCCAGGACAACAGCAAATATGGGGCTCTGTGCTTTCTTTCGTTCTGAACAAGTGTTACTGTTTTCTGCACAAAAGCGATTCTGCGAAGCAATGTGAACACTTCTGCTTCCCAGGCACAGAGAAGGTGCTAGCAGGGAATTCTCTGCTTGCCTTTCCCCAGTGCTCTGCAAGCTCTCCAGGACAACAGCAAATCTGGGGCTCTGTGCTTTCTTTCGTTCTGAACAAGTGCTAGTGTTTTCTGCACAAAAGCGATTCTGCGAAGCAATGTGAACACTTCTGCTTCCCAGGCCCAGAGAAGGTGCTAGCAGGGAATTCTCTGCCTGCCTTTCCCCAGTGCTCTGCAAGCTCTCCAGGACAACAGCAAATCTGGGGCTCTGTGCTTTCTTTCGTTCTGAACAAGTGTTAGTGTTTTCTGCACAAAAGCGATTCTGCGAAGCAATGTGAACACTTCTGCTTCCCAGGCACAGAGAAGGTGCTAGCAGGGAATTCTCTGCCTGCCTTTCCCCAGTGCTCTGCAAGCTCTCCAGGACAACAGCAAATCTGGGGCTCTGTGCTTTCTTTCGTTCTGAACAAGTGTTAGTGTTTTCTGCACAAAAGCGATTCTGCGAAGCAATGTGAACACTTCTGCTTCCCAGGCACAGAGAAGGTGCTAGCAGGGAATTCTCTGCCTGCCTTTCCCCAGTGCTCTGCAACCTCTCCAGGACAACAGCAAATCTGGGGCTCTGTGCTTTCTTTCGTTCTGAACAACTTCTAGTGTTTTCTGCACAAAAGCGATTCTGCGAAGCAATGTGAATTCTTCTGCTTCCCAGGCACAGAGAAGGTGCTAGCAGGGAATTCTCTGCCTGCCTTTCCCCAGTGCTCTGCAAGCTCTCCAGGACAACAGCAAATCTGGGGCTCTGTGCTTTCTTTCGTTCTGAACAAGTGTTAGTGTTTTCTGCACAAAAGCGATTCTTGCGAAGCAATGTGAACACTTCTGCTTCCCAGGCACAGAGAAGGTGCTAGCAGGGAATTCTCTGCCTGCCTTTCCCCAGTGCTCTGCAAGCTCTCCAGGACAACAGCAAATCTGGGGCTCTGTGCTTTCTTTCGTTCTGAACAAGTGTTACTGTTTTCTGCACAAAAGCGATTCTGCGAAGCAATGTGAACACTTCTGCTTCCCAGGCACAGAGAAGGTGCTAGCAGGGAATTCTCTGCTTGCCTTTCCCCAGTGCTCTGCAAGCTCTCCAGGACAACAGCAAATCTGGGGCTCTGTGCTTTCTTTCGTTCTGAACAAGTGCTAGTGTTTTCTGCACAAAAGCGATTCTGCGAAGCAATGTGAACACTTCTGCTTCCCAGGCCCAGAGAAGGTGCTAGCAGGGAATTCTCTGCCTGCCTTTCCCCAGTGCTCTGCAAGCTCTCCAGGACAACAGCAAATCTGGGGCTCTGTGCTTTCTTTCATTCTGAACAAGTGTTACTGTTTTCTGCACAAAAGCGATCCTGCGAAGCAATGTGAAGACTTCTGCTTCCCAGGCACAGAGAAGGTGCTAGCAGGGAATTCTCTGCCTGCCTTTCCCCAGTGCTCTGCAAGCTCTCCAGGACAACAGCAAATCTGGGGCTCTGTGCTTTCTTTCGTTCTGAACAAGTGTTAGTGTTTTCTGCACAAAAGCGATTCTGCGAAGCAATGTGAACACTTCTGCTTCCCAGGCACAGAGAAGGTGCTAGTAGGGCATGCTCTGCCTGCCTTTCCCCAGTGCTCTGCAAGCTCTCCAGGACAACATAAAATCTGGGGTTCTGTGCTTTCTTTCGTTCTGAACAAGTGTTACTGTTTTCTGCACAAAAGCGATTCTGCGAAGCAATGTGAACACTTCTGTTTCCCAGGCACAGAGAAGGTGCTAGCAGGGAATTCTCTGCCTGCCTTTCCCCAGTGCTCTGCAAGCTCTCCAGGACAACAGCAAATCTGGGGCTCTGTGCTTTCTTTCGTTCTGAACAAGTGTTACTGTTTTCTGCACAAAAGCGATTCTGCGAAGCAATGTGAACACTTCTGCTTCCCAGGCACAGAGAAGGTGCTAGCAGGGAATTCTCTGCCTGCCTTTCCCCAGTGCTCTGCAACCTCTCCAGGACAACAGCAAATATGGGGCTCTGTGCTTTCTTTCGTTCTGAACAACTTCTAGTGTTTTCTGCACAAAAGCGATTCTGCGAAGCAATGTGAACACTTCTGTTTCCCAGGCACAGAGAAGGTGCTAGCAGGGAATTCTCTGCCTGCCTTTCCCCAGTGCTCTGCAAGCTCTCCAGGACAACAGCAAATCTGGGGCTCTGTGCTTTCTTTCGTTCTGAACAAGTGTTAGTGTTTTCTGCACAAAAGCGATTCTTGCGAAGCAATGTGAACACTTCTGCTTCCCAGGCACAGAGAAGGTGCTAGCAGGGAATTCTCTGCCTGCCTTTCCCCAGTGCTCTGCAACCTCTCCAGGACAACAGCAAATCTGGGGCTCTGTGCTTTCTTTCATTCTGAACAAGTGTTACTGTTTTCTGCACAAAAGCGATTCTGCGAAGCAATGTGAACACTTCTGCTTCCCAGGCACAGAGAAGGTGCTAGCAGGGAATTCTCTGCCTGCCTTTCCCCAGTGCTCTGCAAGCTCTCCAGGACAACAGCAAATCTGGGGCTCTGTGCTTTCTTTCGTTCTGAACAAGTGTTAGTGTTTTCTGCACAAAAGCGATTCTGCGAAGCAATGTGAACACTTCTGCTTCCCAGGCACAGAGAAGGTGCCAGTAGGGCATGCTCTGCCTGCCTTTCCCCAGTGCTCTGCAAGCTCTCCAGGACAACAGCAAATCTGGGCTCTGTGCTTTCTTTCATTCTGAACAAGTGTTAGTGTTTTCTGCACAAAAGCAATTCTGCGAAGCAATGTGAAGACTTCTGCTTCCCAGGCACAGAGAAGGTGCTAGCAGGGAATTCTCTGCCTGCCTTTCCCCAGTGCTCTGCAAGCTCTCCAGGGCAACATAAAATCTGGGGCTCTGTGCTTTCTTTCGTTCTGAACAAGTGTTACTGTTTTCTGCACAAAAGCGATTCTGCGAAGCAATGTGAACACTTCTGCTTCCCAGGCACAGAGAAGGTGCTAGTAGGGCATGCTCTGCCTGCCTTTCCCCAGTGCTCTGCAAGCTCTCCAGGACAACAGCAAATCTGGGGCTCTGTGCTTTCTTTCGTTCTGAACAAGTGTTACTGTTTTCTGCACAAAAGCGATTCTGCGAAGCAATGTGAACACTTCTGCTTCCCAGGCACAGAGAAGGTGCTAGCAGGGAATTCTCTGCCTGCCTTTCCCCAGTGCTCTGCAAGCTCTCCAGGACAACAGCAAATCTGGGGCTCTGTGCTTTCTTTCGTTCTGAACAAGTGTTACTGTTTTCTGCACAAAAGCAATTCTGCGAAGCAATGTGAACACTTCTGCTTCCCAGGCACAGAGAAGGTGCTAGCAGGGAATTCTCTGCCTGCCTTTCCCCAGTGCTCTGCAAGCTCTCCAGGACAACAGCAAATCTGGGGCTCTGTGCTTTCTTTCGTTCTGAACAAGTGTTACTGTTTTCTGCACAAAAGCGATTCTGCGAAGCAATGTGAACACTTCTGTTTCCCAGGCACAGAGAATGTGCTAGCAGGGAATTCTCTGCCTGCCTTTCCCCAGTGCTCTGCAAGCTCTCCAGGACAACATCAAATCTGGGGCTCTGTGCTTTCTTTCGTTCTGAACAAGTGTTACTGTTTTCTGCACAAAAGCGATTCTGCGAAGCAATGTGAACACTTCTGCTTCCCAGGCACAGAGAAGGTGCTAGCAGGGAATTCTCTGCCTGCCTTTCCCCAGTGCTCTGCAAGCTCTCCAGGACAACAGCAAATCTGGGGCTCTGTGCTTTCTTTCGTTCTGAACAAGTGCTAGTGTTTTCTGCACAAAAGCGATTCTGCGAAGCAATGTGAACACTTCTGCTTCCCAGGCCCAGAGAAGGTGCTAGCAGGGAATTCTCTGCCTGCCTTTCCCCAGTGCTCTGCAAGCTCTCCAGGACAACATAGAATCTGGGGCTCTGTGCTTTCTTTCGTTCTGAACAAGTGTTACTGTTTTCTGCACAAAAGCGATTCTGCGAAGCAATGTGAACACTTCTGTTTCCCAGGCACAGAGAATGTGCTAGCAGGGAATTCTCTGCCTGCCTTTCCCCAGTGCTCTGCAAGCTCTCCAGGACAACAGCAAATCTGGGGCTCTGTGCTTTCTTTCATTCTGAACAAGTGTTACTGTTTTCTGCACAAAAGCGATTCTGCGAAGCAATGTGAAGACTTCTGCTTCCCAGGCACAGAGAAGGTGCTATCAGGGAATTCTCTGCCTGCCTTTCCCCAGTGCTCTGCAAGCTCTCCAGGACAACAGCAAATATGGGGCTCTGTGCTTTCTTTCGTTCTGAACAAGTGTTAGTGTTTTCTGCACAAAAGCGATTCTGCGAAGCAATGTGAACACTTCTGCTTCCCAGGCACAGAGAAGGTGCCAGTAGGGCATGCTCTGCCTGCCTTTCCCCAGTGCTCTGCAAGCTCTCCAGGACAACAGCAAATCTGGGGCTCTGTGCTTTCTTTCATTCTGAACAAGTGTTAGTGTTTTCTGCACAAAAGCAATTCTGCGAAGCAATGTGAAGACTTCTGCTTCCCAGGCACAGAGAAGGTGCTAGCAGGGAATTCTCTGCCTGCCTTTCCCCAGTGCTCTGCAAGCTCTCCAGGACAACAGCAAATCTGGGGCTCTGTGCTTTCTTTCGTTCTGAACAAGTGTTAGTGTTTTCTGCACAAAAGCGATCCTGCGAAGCAATGTGAACACTTCTGCTTCCCAGGCACAGAGAAGGTGCTAGCAGGGAATTCTCTGCCTGCCTTTCCCCAGTGCTCTGCAAGCTCTCCAGGACAACATCAAATCTGGGGCTCTGTGCTTTCTTTCGTTCTGAACAAGTGTTACTGTTTTCTGCACAAAAGCGATTCTGCGAAGCAATGTGAACACTTCTGTTTCCCAGGCACAGAGAATGTGCTAGCAAGGAATTCTCTACCTGCCTTTCCCCAGTGCTCTGCAAGCTCTCCAGGACAACAGCAAATCTGGGGCTCTGTGCTTTCTTTCGTTCTGAACAAGTGTTACTGTTTTCTGCACAAAAGCAATTCTGCGAAGCAATGTGAACACTTCTGCTTCCCAGGCACAGAGAAGGTGCTAGCAGGGAATTCTCTGCCTGCCTTTCCCCAGTGCTCTGCAAGCTCTCCAGGACAACAGCAAATCTGGGGCTCTGTGCTTTCTTTCGTTCTGAACAAGTGTTACTGTTTTCTGCACAAAAGCGATTCTGCGAAGCAATGTGAACACTTCTGTTTCCCAGGCACAGAGAAGGTGCTAGCAGGGAATTCTCTGCCTGCCTTTCCCCAGTGCTCTGCAAGCTCTCCAGGACAACAGCAAATCTGGGGCTCTGTGCTTTCTTTCGTTCTGAACAAGTGTTACTGTTTTCTGCACAAAAGCAATTCTGCGAAGCAATGTGAACACTTCTGCTTCCCAGGCACAGAGAAGGTGCTAGCAGGGAATTCTCTGCCTGCCTTTCCCCAGTGCTCTGCAAGCTCTCCAGGACAACAGCAAATCTGGGGCTCTGTGCTTTCTTTCGTTCTGAACAAGTGCTAGTGTTTTCTGCACAAAAGCGATTCTGCGAAGCAATGTGAACACTTCTGCTTCGCAGGCCCAGAGAAGGTGCTAGCAGGGAATTCTCTGCCTGCCTTTCCCCAGTGCTCTGCAAGCTCTCCAGGACAACAGCAAATCTGGGGCTCTGTGCTTTCTTTCGTTCTGAACAAGTGTTACTGTTTTCTGCACAAAAGCGATTCTGCGAAGCAATGTGAACACTTCTGTTTCCCAGGCACAGAGAATGTGCTAGCAGGGAATTCTCTGCCTGCCTTTCCCCAGTGCTCTGCAAGCTCTCCAGGACAACAGCAAATCTGGGGCTCTGTGCTTTCTTTCATTCTGAACAAGTGTTACTGTTTTCTGCACAAAAGCGATTCTGCGAAGCAATGTGAAGACTTCTGCTTCCCAGGCACAGAGAAGGTGCTATCAGGGAATTCTCTGCCTGCCTTTCCCCAGTGCTCTGCAAGCTCTCCAGGACAACATAAAATCTGGGGCTCTGTGCTTTCTTTCGTTCTGAACAAGTGTTAGTGTTTTCTGCACAAAAGCGATTCTGCGAAGCAATGTGAACACTTCTGCTTCCCAGGCACAGAGAAGGTGCCAGTAGGGCATGCTCTGCCTGCCTTTCCCCAGTGCTCTGCAAGCTCTCCAGGACAACAGCAAATCTGGGGCTCTGTGCTTTCTTTCATTCTGAACAAGTGTTAGTGTTTTCTGCACAAAAGCAATTCTGCGAAGCAATGTGAAGACTTCTGCTTCCCAGGCACAGAGAAGGTGCTAGCAGGGAATTCTCTGCCTGCCTTTCCCCAGTGCTCTGCAAGCTCTCCAGGACAACAGCAAATCTGGGGCTCTGTGCTTTCTTTCGTTCTGAACAAGTGTTAGTGTTTTCTGCACAAAAGCGATCCTGCGAAGCAATGTGAACACTTCTGCTTCCCAGGCACAGAGAAGGTGCTAGCAGGGAATTCTCTGCCTGCCTTTCCCCAGTGCTCTGCAAGCTCTCCAGGACAACAGCAAATCTGGGGCTCTGTGCTTTCTTTCGTTCTGAACAAGTGTTACTGTTTTCTGCACAAAAGCGATTCTGCGAAGCAATGTGAACACTTCTGTTTCCCAGGCACAGAGAATGTGCTAGCAGGGAATTCTCTACCTGCCTTTCCCCAGTGCTCTGCAAGCTCTCCAGGACAACAGCAAATCTGGGGCTCTGTGCTTTCTTTCGTTCTGAACAAGTGTTACTGTTTTCTGCACAAAAGCAATTCTGCGAAGCAATGTGAACACTTCTGCTTCCCAGGCACAGAGAAGGTGCTAGCAGGGAATTCTCTGCCTGCCTTTCCCCAGTGCTCTGCAAGCTCTCCAGGACAACAGCAAATCTGGGGCTCTGTGCTTTCTTTCGTTCTGAACAAGTGTTACTGTTTTCTGCACAAAAGCGATTCTGCGAAGCAATGTGAACACTTCTGTTTCCCAGGCACAGAGAATGTGCTAGCAGGGAATTCTCTACCTGCCTTTCCCCAGTGCTCTGCAAGCTCTCCAGGACAACAGCAAATCTGGGGCTCTGTGCTTTCTTTCGTTCTGAACAAGTGTTACTGTTTTCTGCACAAAAGCAATTCTGCGAAGCAATGTGAACACTTCTGCTTCCCAGGCACAGAGAAGGTGCTAGCAGGGAATTCTCTGCCTGCCTTTCCCCAGTGCTCTGCAAGCTCTCCAGGACAACAGCAAATCTGGGGCTCTGTGCTTTCTTTCGTTCTGAACAAGTGTTACTGTTTTCTGCACAAAAGCGATTCTGCGAAGCAATGTGAACACTTCTGTTTCCCAGGCACAGAGAAGGTGCTAGCAGGGAATTCTCTGCCTGCCTTTCCCCAGTGCTCTGCAAGCTCTCCAGGACAACAGCAAATCTGGGGCTCTGTGCTTTCTTTCGTTCTGAACAAGTGTTACTGTTTTCTGCACAAAAGCGATTCTGCGAAGCAATGTGAACACTTCTGTTTCCCAGGCACAGAGAATGTGCTAGCAGGGAATTCTCTGCCTGCCTTTCCCCAGTGCTCTGCAAGCTCTCCAGGACAACATAGAATCTGGGGCTCTGTGCTTTCTTTCGTTCTGAACAAGTGCTAGTGTTTTCTGCACAAAAGCTATTCTGCGAAGCAATGTGAACACTTCTGCTTCCCAGGCACAGAGAAGGTGCTAGCAGGGAATTCTCTGCCTGCCTTTCCCCAGTGCTCTGCAAGCTCTCCAGGACAACAGCAAATCTGGGGCTCTGTGCTTTCTTTCGTTCTGAACAAGTGCTAGTGTTTTCTGCACAAAAGCGATTCTGCGAAGCAATGTGAACACTTCTGCTTCGCAGGCCCAGAGAAGGTGCTAGCAGGGAATTCTCTGCCTGCCTTTCCCCAGTGCTCTGCAAGCTCTCCAGGACAACAGCAAATCTGGGGCTCTGTGCTTTCTTTCGTTCTGAACAAGTGTTACTGTTTTCTGCACAAAAGCGATTCTGCGAAGCAATGTGAACACTTCTGTTTCCCAGGCACAGAGAATGTGCTAGCAGGGAATTCTCTGCCTGCCTTTCCCCAGTGCTCTGCAAGCTCTCCAGGACAACAGCAAATCTGGGGCTCTGTGCTTTCTTTCATTCTGAACAAGTGTTACTGTTTTCTGCACAAAAGCGATTCTGCGAAGCAATGTGAAGACTTCTGCTTCCCAGGCACAGAGAAGGTGCTATCAGGGAATTCTCTGCCTGCCTTTCCCCAGTGCTCTGCAAGCTCTCCAGGACAACAGCAAATCTGGGGCTCTGTGCTTTCTTTCGTTCTGAACAAGTGTTAGTGTTTTCTGCACAAAAGCGATTCTGCGAAGCAATGTGAACACTTCTGCTTCCCAGGCACAGAGAAGGTGCCAGTAGGGCATGCTCTGCCTGCCTTTCCCCAGTGCTCTGCAAGCTCTCCAGGACAACAGCAAATCTGGGGCTCTGTGCTTTCTTTCATTCTGAACAAGTGTTAGTGTTTTCTGCACAAAAGCAATTCTGCGAAGCAATGTGAAGACTTCTGCTTCCCAGGCACAGAGAAGGTGCTAGCAGGGAATTCTCTGCCTGCCTTTCCCCAGTGCTCTGCAAGCTCTCCAGGACAACAGCAAATCTGGGGCTCTGTGCTTTCTTTCGTTCTGAACAAGTGTTAGTGTTTTCTGCACAAAAGCGATCCTGCGAAGCAATGTGAACACTTCTGCTTCCCAGGCACAGAGAAGGTGCTAGCAGGGAATTCTCTGCCTGCCTTTCCCCAGTGCTCTGCAAGCTCTCCAGGACAACAGCAAATCTGGGGCTCTGTGCTTTCTTTCGTTCTGAACAAGTGTTACTGTTTTCTGCACAAAAGCGATTCTGCGAAGCAATGTGAACACTTCTGTTTCCCAGGCACAGAGAATGTGCTAGCAGGGAATTCTCTACCTGCCTTTCCCCAGTGCTCTGCAAGCTCTCCAGGACAACAGCAAATCTGGGGCTCTGTGCTTTCTTTCGTTCTGAACAAGTGTTACTGTTTTCTGCACAAAAGCAATTCTGCGAAGCAATGTGAACACTTCTGCTTCCCAGGCACAGAGAAGGTGCTAGCAGGGAATTCTCTGCCTGCCTTTCCCCAGTGCTCTGCAAGCTCTCCAGGACAACAGCAAATCTGGGGCTCTGTGCTTTCTTTCGTTCTGAACAAGTGTTACTGTTTTCTGCACAAAAGCGATTCTGCGAAGCAATGTGAACACTTCTGTTTCCCAGGCACAGAGAATGTGCTAGCAGGGAATTCTCTGCCTGCCTTTCCCCAGTGCTCTGCAAGCTCTCCAGGACAACAGCAAATATGGGGCTCTGTGCTTTCTTTCGTTCTGAACAAGTGTTACTGTTTTCTGCACAAAAGCGATTCTGCGAAGCAATGTGAACACTTCTGCTTCCCAGGCACAGAGAAGGTGCTAGCAGGGAATTCTCTGCTTGCCTTTCCCCAGTGCTCTGCAAGCTCTCCAGGACAACAGCAAATCTGGGGCTCTGTGCTTTCTTTCGTTCTGAACAAGTGCTAGTGTTTTCTGCACAAAAGCGATTCTGCGAAGCAATGTGAACACTTCTGCTTCCCAGGCCCAGAGAAGGTGCTAGCAGGGAATTCTCTGCCTGCCTTTCCCCAGTGCTCTGCAAGCTCTCCAGGACAACAGCAAATCTGGGGCTCTGTGCTTTCTTTCGTTCTGAACAAGTGTTAGTGTTTTCTGCACAAAAGCGATTCTGCGAAGCAATGTGAACACTTCTGCTTCCCAGGCACAGAGAAGGTGCTAGCAGGGAATTCTCTGCCTGCCTTTCCCCAGTGCTCTGCAAGCTCTCCAGGACAACAGCAAATCTGGGGCTCTGTGCTTTCTTTCGTTCTGAACAAGTGTTAGTGTTTTCTGCACAAAAGCGATTCTGCGAAGCAATGTGAACACTTCTGCTTCCCAGGCACAGAGAAGGTGCTAGCAGGGAATTCTCTGCCTGCCTTTCCCCAGTGCTCTGCAACCTCTCCAGGACAACAGCAAATCTGGGGCTCTGTGCTTTCTTTCGTTCTGAACAACTTCTAGTGTTTTCTGCACAAAAGCGATTCTGCGAAGCAATGTGAATTCTTCTGCTTCCCAGGCACAGAGAAGGTGCTAGCAGGGAATTCTCTGCCTGCCTTTCCCCAGTGCTCTGCAAGCTCTCCAGGACAACAGCAAATCTGGGGCTCTGTGCTTTCTTTCGTTCTGAACAAGTGTTAGTGTTTTCTGCACAAAAGCGATTCTTGCGAAGCAATGTGAACACTTCTGCTTCCCAGGCACAGAGAAGGTGCTAGCAGGGAATTCTCTGCCTGCCTTTCCCCAGTGCTCTGCAAGCTCTCCAGGACAACAGCAAATCTGGGGCTCTGTGCTTTCTTTCGTTCTGAACAAGTGTTACTGTTTTCTGCACAAAAGCGATTCTGCGAAGCAATGTGAACACTTCTGCTTCCCAGGCACAGAGAAGGTGCTAGCAGGGAATTCTCTGCTTGCCTTTCCCCAGTGCTCTGCAAGCTCTCCAGGACAACAGCAAATCTGGGGCTCTGTGCTTTCTTTCGTTCTGAACAAGTGCTAGTGTTTTCTGCACAAAAGCGATTCTGCGAAGCAATGTGAACACTTCTGCTTCCCAGGCCCAGAGAAGGTGCTAGCAGGGAATTCTCTGCCTGCCTTTCCCCAGTGCTCTGCAAGCTCTCCAGGACAACAGCAAATCTGGGGCTCTGTGCTTTCTTTCATTCTGAACAAGTGTTACTGTTTTCTGCACAAAAGCGATCCTGCGAAGCAATGTGAAGACTTCTGCTTCCCAGGCACAGAGAAGGTGCTAGCAGGGAATTCTCTGCCTGCCTTTCCCCAGTGCTCTGCAAGCTCTCCAGGACAACAGCAAATCTGGGGCTCTGTGCTTTCTTTCGTTCTGAACAAGTGTTAGTGTTTTCTGCACAAAAGCGATTCTGCGAAGCAATGTGAACACTTCTGCTTCCCAGGCACAGAGAAGGTGCTAGTAGGGCATGCTCTGCCTGCCTTTCCCCAGTGCTCTGCAAGCTCTCCAGGACAACATAAAATCTGGGGTTCTGTGCTTTCTTTCGTTCTGAACAAGTGTTACTGTTTTCTGCACAAAAGCGATTCTGCGAAGCAATGTGAACACTTCTGTTTCCCAGGCACAGAGAAGGTGCTAGCAGGGAATTCTCTGCCTGCCTTTCCCCAGTGCTCTGCAAGCTCTCCAGGACAACAGCAAATCTGGGGCTCTGTGCTTTCTTTCGTTCTGAACAAGTGTTACTGTTTTCTGCACAAAAGCGATTCTGCGAAGCAATGTGAACACTTCTGCTTCCCAGGCACAGAGAAGGTGCTAGCAGGGAATTCTCTGCCTGCCTTTCCCCAGTGCTCTGCAACCTCTCCAGGACAACAGCAAATATGGGGCTCTGTGCTTTCTTTCGTTCTGAACAACTTCTAGTGTTTTCTGCACAAAAGCGATTCTGCGAAGCAATGTGAACACTTCTGTTTCCCAGGCACAGAGAAGGTGCTAGCAGGGAATTCTCTGCCTGCCTTTCCCCAGTGCTCTGCAAGCTCTCCAGGACAACAGCAAATCTGGGGCTCTGTGCTTTCTTTCGTTCTGAACAAGTGTTAGTGTTTTCTGCACAAAAGCGATTCTTGCGAAGCAATGTGAACACTTCTGCTTCCCAGGCACAGAGAAGGTGCTAGCAGGGAATTCTCTGCCTGCCTTTCCCCAGTGCTCTGCAACCTCTCCAGGACAACAGCAAATCTGGGGCTCTGTGCTTTCTTTCATTCTGAACAAGTGTTACTGTTTTCTGCACAAAAGCGATTCTGCGAAGCAATGTGAACACTTCTGCTTCCCAGGCACAGAGAAGGTGCTAGCAGGGAATTCTCTGCCTGCCTTTCCCCAGTGCTCTGCAAGCTCTCCAGGACAACAGCAAATCTGGGGCTCTGTGCTTTCTTTCGTTCTGAACAAGTGTTAGTGTTTTCTGCACAAAAGCGATTCTGCGAAGCAATGTGAACACTTCTGCTTCCCAGGCACAGAGAAGGTGCCAGTAGGGCATGCTCTGCCTGCCTTTCCCCAGTGCTCTGCAAGCTCTCCAGGACAACAGCAAATCTGGGCTCTGTGCTTTCTTTCATTCTGAACAAGTGTTAGTGTTTTCTGCACAAAAGCAATTCTGCGAAGCAATGTGAAGACTTCTGCTTCCCAGGCACAGAGAAGGTGCTAGCAGGGAATTCTCTGCCTGCCTTTCCCCAGTGCTCTGCAAGCTCTCCAGGGCAACATAAAATCTGGGGCTCTGTGCTTTCTTTCGTTCTGAACAAGTGTTACTGTTTTCTGCACAAAAGCGATTCTGCGAAGCAATGTGAACACTTCTGCTTCCCAGGCACAGAGAAGGTGCTAGTAGGGCATGCTCTGCCTGCCTTTCCCCAGTGCTCTGCAAGCTCTCCAGGACAACAGCAAATCTGGGGCTCTGTGCTTTCTTTCGTTCTGAACAAGTGTTACTGTTTTCTGCACAAAAGCGATTCTGCGAAGCAATGTGAACACTTCTGCTTCCCAGGCACAGAGAAGGTGCTAGCAGGGAATTCTCTGCCTGCCTTTCCCCAGTGCTCTGCAAGCTCTCCAGGACAACAGCAAATCTGGGGCTCTGTGCTTTCTTTCGTTCTGAACAAGTGTTACTGTTTTCTGCACAAAAGCAATTCTGCGAAGCAATGTGAACACTTCTGCTTCCCAGGCACAGAGAAGGTGCTAGCAGGGAATTCTCTGCCTGCCTTTCCCCAGTGCTCTGCAAGCTCTCCAGGACAACAGCAAATCTGGGGCTCTGTGCTTTCTTTCGTTCTGAACAAGTGTTACTGTTTTCTGCACAAAAGCGATTCTGCGAAGCAATGTGAACACTTCTGTTTCCCAGGCACAGAGAATGTGCTAGCAGGGAATTCTCTGCCTGCCTTTCCCCAGTGCTCTGCAAGCTCTCCAGGACAACATCAAATCTGGGGCTCTGTGCTTTCTTTCGTTCTGAACAAGTGTTACTGTTTTCTGCACAAAAGCGATTCTGCGAAGCAATGTGAACACTTCTGCTTCCCAGGCACAGAGAAGGTGCTAGCAGGGAATTCTCTGCCTGCCTTTCCCCAGTGCTCTGCAAGCTCTCCAGGACAACAGCAAATCTGGGGCTCTGTGCTTTCTTTCGTTCTGAACAAGTGCTAGTGTTTTCTGCACAAAAGCGATTCTGCGAAGCAATGTGAACACTTCTGCTTCCCAGGCCCAGAGAAGGTGCTAGCAGGGAATTCTCTGCCTGCCTTTCCCCAGTGCTCTGCAAGCTCTCCAGGACAACAGCAAATCTGGGGCTCTGTGCTTTCTTTCGTTCTGAACAAGTGTTACTGTTTTCTGCACAAAAGCGATTCTGCGAAGCAATGTGAACACTTCTGTTTCCCAGGCACAGAGAATGTGCTAGCAGGGAATTCTCTGCCTGCCTTTCCCCAGTGCTCTGCAAGCTCTCCAGGACAACAGCAAATCTGGGGCTCTGTGCTTTCTTTCATTCTGAACAAGTGTTACTGTTTTCTGCACAAAAGCGATTCTGCGAAGCAATGTGAAGACTTCTGCTTCCCAGGCACAGAGAAGGTGCTATCAGGGAATTCTCTGCCTGCCTTTCCCCAGTGCTCTGCAAGCTCTCCAGGACAACAGCAAATATGGGGCTCTGTGCTTTCTTTCGTTCTGAACAAGTGTTAGTGTTTTCTGCACAAAAGCGATTCTGCGAAGCAATGTGAACACTTCTGCTTCCCAGGCACAGAGAAGGTGCCAGTAGGGCATGCTCTGCCTGCCTTTCCCCAGTGCTCTGCAAGCTCTCCAGGACAACAGCAAATCTGGGGCTCTGTGCTTTCTTTCATTCTGAACAAGTGTTAGTGTTTTCTGCACAAAAGCAATTCTGCGAAGCAATGTGAAGACTTCTGCTTCCCAGGCACAGAGAAGGTGCTAGCAGGGAATTCTCTGCCTGCCTTTCCCCAGTGCTCTGCAAGCTCTCCAGGACAACAGCAAATCTGGGGCTCTGTGCTTTCTTTCGTTCTGAACAAGTGTTAGTGTTTTCTGCACAAAAGCGATCCTGCGAAGCAATGTGAACACTTCTGCTTCCCAGGCACAGAGAAGGTGCTAGCAGGGAATTCTCTGCCTGCCTTTCCCCAGTGCTCTGCAAGCTCTCCAGGACAACATCAAATCTGGGGCTCTGTGCTTTCTTTCGTTCTGAACAAGTGTTACTGTTTTCTGCACAAAAGCGATTCTGCGAAGCAATGTGAACACTTCTGTTTCCCAGGCACAGAGAATGTGCTAGCAAGGAATTCTCTACCTGCCTTTCCCCAGTGCTCTGCAAGCTCTCCAGGACAACAGCAAATCTGGGGCTCTGTGCTTTCTTTCGTTCTGAACAAGTGTTACTGTTTTCTGCACAAAAGCAATTCTGCGAAGCAATGTGAACACTTCTGCTTCCCAGGCACAGAGAAGGTGCTAGCAGGGAATTCTCTGCCTGCCTTTCCCCAGTGCTCTGCAAGCTCTCCAGGACAACAGCAAATCTGGGGCTCTGTGCTTTCTTTCGTTCTGAACAAGTGTTACTGTTTTCTGCACAAAAGCGATTCTGCGAAGCAATGTGAACACTTCTGTTTCCCAGGCACAGAGAAGGTGCTAGCAGGGAATTCTCTGCCTGCCTTTCCCCAGTGCTCTGCAAGCTCTCCAGGACAACAGCAAATCTGGGGCTCTGTGCTTTCTTTCGTTCTGAACAAGTGTTACTGTTTTCTGCACAAAAGCAATTCTGCGAAGCAATGTGAACACTTCTGCTTCCCAGGCACAGAGAAGGTGCTAGCAGGGAATTCTCTGCCTGCCTTTCCCCAGTGCTCTGCAAGCTCTCCAGGACAACAGCAAATCTGGGGCTCTGTGCTTTCTTTCGTTCTGAACAAGTGCTAGTGTTTTCTGCACAAAAGCGATTCTGCGAAGCAATGTGAACACTTCTGCTTCGCAGGCCCAGAGAAGGTGCTAGCAGGGAATTCTCTGCCTGCCTTTCCCCAGTGCTCTGCAAGCTCTCCAGGACAACAGCAAATCTGGGGCTCTGTGCTTTCTTTCGTTCTGAACAAGTGTTACTGTTTTCTGCACAAAAGCGATTCTGCGAAGCAATGTGAACACTTCTGTTTCCCAGGCACAGAGAATGTGCTAGCAGGGAATTCTCTGCCTGCCTTTCCCCAGTGCTCTGCAAGCTCTCCAGGACAACAGCAAATCTGGGGCTCTGTGCTTTCTTTCATTCTGAACAAGTGTTACTGTTTTCTGCACAAAAGCGATTCTGCGAAGCAATGTGAAGACTTCTGCTTCCCAGGCACAGAGAAGGTGCTATCAGGGAATTCTCTGCCTGCCTTTCCCCAGTGCTCTGCAAGCTCTCCAGGACAACATAAAATCTGGGGCTCTGTGCTTTCTTTCGTTCTGAACAAGTGTTAGTGTTTTCTGCACAAAAGCGATTCTGCGAAGCAATGTGAACACTTCTGCTTCCCAGGCACAGAGAAGGTGCCAGTAGGGCATGCTCTGCCTGCCTTTCCCCAGTGCTCTGCAAGCTCTCCAGGACAACAGCAAATCTGGGGCTCTGTGCTTTCTTTCCTTCTGAACAAGTGTTACTGTTTTCTGCACAAAAGCGATTCTAGGAAGCAATGTGAACACTTCTGCTTCCCAGGCACAGAGAAGGTGCTAGCAAGGAATTCTCTGCCTGCCTTTCCCCAGTGCTCTGCAAGCTCTCCAGGACAACAGCAAATCTGGGGCTCTGTGCTTTCTTTCGTTCTGAACAAGTGTTAGTGTTTTCTGCACAAAAGCGATTCTTGCGAAGCAATGTGAACACTTCTGCTTCCCAGGCACAGAGAAGGTGCTAGCAGGGAATTCTCTGCCTGCCTTTCCCCAGTGCTCTGCAAGCTCTCCAGGACAACAGCAAATCTGGGGCTCTGTGCTTTCTTTCGTTCTGAACAAGTGTTACTGTTTTCTGCACAAAAGCGATTCTGCGAAGCAATGTGAACACTTCTGCTTCCCAGGCACAGAGAAGGTGCTAGCAGGGAATTCTCTGCTTGCCTTTCCCCAGTGCTCTGCAAGCTCTCCAGGACAACAGCAAATCTGGGGCTCTGTGCTTTCTTTCGTTCTGAACAAGTGCTAGTGTTTTCTGCACAAAAGCGATTCTGCGAAGCAATGTGAACACTTCTGCTTCCCAGGCCCAGAGAAGGTGCTAGCAGGGAATTCTCTGCCTGCCTTTCCCCAGTGCTCTGCAAGCTCTCCAGGACAACAGCAAATCTGGGGCTCTGTGCTTTCTTTCATTCTGAACAAGTGTTACTGTTTTCTGCACAAAAGCGATCCTGCGAAGCAATGTGAAGACTTCTGCTTCCCAGGCACAGAGAAGGTGCTAGCAGGGAATTCTCTGCCTGCCTTTCCCCAGTGCTCTGCAAGCTCTCCAGGACAACAGCAAATCTGGGGCTCTGTGCTTTCTTTCGTTCTGAACAAGTGTTAGTGTTTTCTGCACAAAAGCGATTCTGCGAAGCAATGTGAACACTTCTGCTTCCCAGGCACAGAGAAGGTGCTAGTAGGGCATGCTCTGCCTGCCTTTCCCCAGTGCTCTGCAAGCTCTCCAGGACAACATAAAATCTGGGGTTCTGTGCTTTCTTTCGTTCTGAACAAGTGTTACTGTTTTCTGCACAAAAGCGATTCTGCGAAGCAATGTGAACACTTCTGTTTCCCAGGCACAGAGAAGGTGCTAGCAGGGTATTCTCTGCCTGCCTTTCCCCAGTGCTCTGCAAGCTCTCCAGGACAACAGCAAATCTGGGGCTCTGTGCTTTCTTTCGTTCTGAACAAGTGTTACTGTTTTCTGCACAAAAGCGATTCTGCGAAGCAATGTGAACACTTCTGCTTCCCAGGCACAGAGAAGGTGCTAGCAGGGAATTCTCTGCCTGCCTTTCCCCAGTGCTCTGCAACCTCTCCAGGACAACAGCAAATATGGGGCTCTGTGCTTTCTTTCGTTCTGAACAACTTCTAGTGTTTTCTGCACAAAAGCGATTCTGCGAAGCAATGTGAACACTTCTGTTTCCCAGGCACAGAGAAGGTGCTAGCAGGGAATTCTCTGCCTGCCTTTCCCCAGTGCTCTGCAAGCTCTCCAGGACAACAGCAAATCTGGGGCTCTGTGCTTTCTTTCGTTCTGAACAAGTGTTAGTGTTTTCTGCACAAAAGCGATTCTTGCGAAGCAATGTGAACACTTCTGCTTCCCAGGCACAGAGAAGGTGCTAGCAGGGAATTCTCTGCCTGCCTTTCCCCAGTGCTCTGCAACCTCTCCAGGACAACAGCAAATCTGGGGCTCTGTGCTTTCTTTCATTCTGAACAAGTGTTACTGTTTTCTGCACAAAAGCGATTCTGCGAAGCAATGTGAACACTTCTGCTTCCCAGGCACAGAGAAGGTGCTAGCAGGGAATTCTCTGCCTGCCTTTCCCCAGTGCTCTGCAAGCTCTCCAGGACAACAGCAAATCTGGGGCTCTGTGCTTTCTTTCGTTCTGAACAAGTGTTAGTGTTTTCTGCACAAAAGCGATTCTGCGAAGCAATGTGAACACTTCTGCTTCCCAGGCACAGAGAAGGTGCCAGTAGGGCATGCTCTGCCTGCCTTTCCCCAGTGCTCTGCAAGCTCTCCAGGACAACAGCAAATCTGGGCTCTGTGCTTTCTTTCATTCTGAACAAGTGTTAGTGTTTTCTGCACAAAAGCAATTCTGCGAAGCAATGTGAAGACTTCTGCTTCCCAGGCACAGAGAAGGTGCTAGCAGGGAATTCTCTGCCTGCCTTTCCCCAGTGCTCTGCAAGCTCTCCAGGGCAACATAAAATCTGGGGCTCTGTGCTTTCTTTCGTTCTGAACAAGTGTTACTGTTTTCTGCACAAAAGCGATTCTGCGAAGCAATGTGAACACTTCTGCTTCCCAGGCACAGAGAAGGTGCTAGTAGGGCATGCTCTGCCTGCCTTTCCCCAGTGCTCTGCAAGCTCTCCAGGACAACAGCAAATCTGGGGCTCTGTGCTTTCTTTCGTTCTGAACAAGTGTTACTGTTTTCTGCACAAAAGCGATTCTGCGAAGCAATGTGAACACTTCTGCTTCCCAGGCACAGAGAAGGTGCTAGCAGGGAATTCTCTGCCTGCCTTTCCCCAGTGCTCTGCAAGCTCTCCAGGACAACAGCAAATCTGGGGCTCTGTGCTTTCTTTCGTTCTGAACAAGTGTTACTGTTTTCTGCACAAAAGCAATTCTGCGAAGCAATGTGAACACTTCTGCTTCCCAGGCACAGAGAAGGTGCTAGCAGGGAATTCTCTGCCTGCCTTTCCCCAGTGCTCTGCAAGCTCTCCAGGACAACAGCAAATCTGGGGCTCTGTGCTTTCTTTCGTTCTGAACAAGTGTTACTGTTTTCTGCACAAAAGCGATTCTGCGAAGCAATGTGAACACTTCTGTTTCCCAGGCACAGAGAATGTGCTAGCAGGGAATTCTCTGCCTGCCTTTCCCCAGTGCTCTGCAAGCTCTCCAGGACAACATCAAATCTGGGGCTCTGTGCTTTCTTTCGTTCTGAACAAGTGTTACTGTTTTCTGCACAAAAGCGATTCTGCGAAGCAATGTGAACACTTCTGCTTCCCAGGCACAGAGAAGGTGCTAGCAGGGAATTCTCTGCCTGCCTTTCCCCAGTGCTCTGCAAGCTCTCCAGGACAACAGCAAATCTGGGGCTCTGTGCTTTCTTTCGTTCTGAACAAGTGCTAGTGTTTTCTGCACAAAAGCGATTCTGCGAAGCAATGTGAACACTTCTGCTTCCCAGGCCCAGAGAAGGTGCTAGCAGGGAATTCTCTGCCTGCCTTTCCCCAGTGCTCTGCAAGCTCTCCAGGACAACAGCAAATCTGGGGCTCTGTGCTTTCTTTCGTTCTGAACAAGTGTTACTGTTTTCTGCACAAAAGCGATTCTGCGAAGCAATGTGAACACTTCTGTTTCCCAGGCACAGAGAATGTGCTAGCAGGGAATTCTCTGCCTGCCTTTCCCCAGTGCTCTGCAAGCTCTCCAGGACAACAGCAAATCTGGGGCTCTGTGCTTTCTTTCATTCTGAACAAGTGTTACTGTTTTCTGCACAAAAGCGATTCTGCGAAGCAATGTGAAGACTTCTGCTTCCCAGGCACAGAGAAGGTGCTATCAGGGAATTCTCTGCCTGCCTTTCCCCAGTGCTCTGCAAGCTCTCCAGGACAACAGCAAATATGGGGCTCTGTGCTTTCTTTCGTTCTGAACAAGTGTTAGTGTTTTCTGCACAAAAGCGATTCTGCGAAGCAATGTGAACACTTCTGCTTCCCAGGCACAGAGAAGGTGCCAGTAGGGCATGCTCTGCCTGCCTTTCCCCAGTGCTCTGCAAGCTCTCCAGGACAACAGCAAATCTGGGGCTCTGTGCTTTCTTTCATTCTGAACAAGTGTTAGTGTTTTCTGCACAAAAGCAATTCTGCGAAGCAATGTGAAGACTTCTGCTTCCCAGGCACAGAGAAGGTGCTAGCAGGGAATTCTCTGCCTGCCTTTCCCCAGTGCTCTGCAAGCTCTCCAGGACAACAGCAAATCTGGGGCTCTGTGCTTTCTTTCGTTCTGAACAAGTGTTAGTGTTTTCTGCACAAAAGCGATCCTGCGAAGCAATGTGAACACTTCTGCTTCCCAGGCACAGAGAAGGTGCTAGCAGGGAATTCTCTGCCTGCCTTTCCCCAGTGCTCTGCAAGCTCTCCAGGACAACATCAAATCTGGGGCTCTGTGCTTTCTTTCGTTCTGAACAAGTGTTACTGTTTTCTGCACAAAAGCGATTCTGCGAAGCAATGTGAACACTTCTGTTTCCCAGGCACAGAGAATGTGCTAGCAAGGAATTCTCTACCTGCCTTTCCCCAGTGCTCTGCAAGCTCTCCAGGACAACAGCAAATCTGGGGCTCTGTGCTTTCTTTCGTTCTGAACAAGTGTTACTGTTTTCTGCACAAAAGCAATTCTGCGAAGCAATGTGAACACTTCTGCTTCCCAGGCACAGAGAAGGTGCTAGCAGGGAATTCTCTGCCTGCCTTTCCCCAGTGCTCTGCAAGCTCTCCAGGACAACAGCAAATCTGGGGCTCTGTGCTTTCTTTCGTTCTGAACAAGTGTTACTGTTTTCTGCACAAAAGCGATTCTGCGAAGCAATGTGAACACTTCTGTTTCCCAGGCACAGAGAAGGTGCTAGCAGGGAATTCTCTGCCTGCCTTTCCCCAGTGCTCTGCAAGCTCTCCAGGACAACAGCAAATCTGGGGCTCTGTGCTTTCTTTCGTTCTGAACAAGTGTTACTGTTTTCTGCACAAAAGCAATTCTGCGAAGCAATGTGAACACTTCTGCTTCCCAGGCACAGAGAAGGTGCTAGCAGGGAATTCTCTGCCTGCCTTTCCCCAGTGCTCTGCAAGCTCTCCAGGACAACAGCAAATCTGGGGCTCTGTGCTTTCTTTCGTTCTGAACAAGTGCTAGTGTTTTCTGCACAAAAGCGATTCTGCGAAGCAATGTGAACACTTCTGCTTCGCAGGCCCAGAGAAGGTGCTAGCAGGGAATTCTCTGCCTGCCTTTCCCCAGTGCTCTGCAAGCTCTCCAGGACAACAGCAAATCTGGGGCTCTGTGCTTTCTTTCGTTCTGAACAAGTGTTACTGTTTTCTGCACAAAAGCGATTCTGCGAAGCAATGTGAACACTTCTGTTTCCCAGGCACAGAGAATGTGCTAGCAGGGAATTCTCTGCCTGCCTTTCCCCAGTGCTCTGCAAGCTCTCCAGGACAACAGCAAATCTGGGGCTCTGTGCTTTCTTTCATTCTGAACAAGTGTTACTGTTTTCTGCACAAAAGCGATTCTGCGAAGCAATGTGAAGACTTCTGCTTCCCAGGCACAGAGAAGGTGCTATCAGGGAATTCTCTGCCTGCCTTTCCCCAGTGCTCTGCAAGCTCTCCAGGACAACATAAAATCTGGGGCTCTGTGCTTTCTTTCGTTCTGAACAAGTGTTAGTGTTTTCTGCACAAAAGCGATTCTGCGAAGCAATGTGAACACTTCTGCTTCCCAGGCACAGAGAAGGTGCCAGTAGGGCATGCTCTGCCTGCCTTTCCCCAGTGCTCTGCAAGCTCTCCAGGACAACAGCAAATCTGGGGCTCTGTGCTTTCTTTCATTCTGAACAAGTGTTAGTGTTTTCTGCACAAAAGCAATTCTGCGAAGCAATGTGAAGACTTCTGCTTCCCAGGCACAGAGAAGGTGCTAGCAGGGAATTCTCTGCCTGCCTTTCCCCAGTGCTCTGCAAGCTCTCCAGGACAACAGCAAATCTGGGGCTCTGTGCTTTCTTTCGTTCTGAACAAGTGTTAGTGTTTTCTGCACAAAAGCGATCCTGCGAAGCAATGTGAACACTTCTGCTTCCCAGGCACAGAGAAGGTGCTAGCAGGGAATTCTCTGCCTGCCTTTCCCCAGTGCTCTGCAAGCTCTCCAGGACAACAGCAAATCTGGGGCTCTGTGCTTTCTTTCGTTCTGAACAAGTGTTACTGTTTTCTGCACAAAAGCGATTCTGCGAAGCAATGTGAACACTTCTGTTTCCCAGGCACAGAGAATGTGCTAGCAGGGAATTCTCTACCTGCCTTTCCCCAGTGCTCTGCAAGCTCTCCAGGACAACAGCAAATCTGGGGCTCTGTGCTTTCTTTCGTTCTGAACAAGTGTTACTGTTTTCTGCACAAAAGCAATTCTGCGAAGCAATGTGAACACTTCTGCTTCCCAGGCACAGAGAAGGTGCTAGCAGGGAATTCTCTGCCTGCCTTTCCCCAGTGCTCTGCAAGCTCTCCAGGACAACAGCAAATCTGGGGCTCTGTGCTTTCTTTCGTTCTGAACAAGTGTTACTGTTTTCTGCACAAAAGCGATTCTGCGAAGCAATGTGAACACTTCTGTTTCCCAGGCACAGAGAATGTGCTAGCAGGGAATTCTCTGCCTGCCTTTCCCCAGTGCTCTGCAAGCTCTCCAGGACAACAGCAAATCTGGGGCTCTGTGCTTTCTTTCGTTCTGAACAAGTGTTACTGTTTTCTGCACAAAAGCGATTCTGCGAAGCAATGTGAACACTTCTGCTTCCCAGGCACAGAGAAGGTGCTAGCAGGGAATTCTCTGCTTGCCTTTCCCCAGTGCTCTGCAAGCTCTCCAGGACAACAGCAAATCTGGGGCTCTGTGCTTTCTTTCGTTCTGAACAAGTGCTAGTGTTTTCTGCACAAAAGCGATTCTGCGAAGCAATGTGAACACTTCTGCTTCCCAGGCCCAGAGAAGGTGCTAGCAGGGAATTCTCTGCCTGCCTTTCCCCAGTGCTCTGCAAGCTCTCCAGGACAACAGCAAATCTGGGGCTCTGTGCTTTCTTTCGTTCTGAACAAGTGTTAGTGTTTTCTGCACAAAAGCGATTCTGCGAAGCAATGTGAACACTTCTGCTTCCCAGGCACAGAGAAGGTGCTAGTAGGGCATGCTCTGCCTGCCTTTCCCCAGTGCTCTGCAAGCTCTCCAGGACAACATAAAATCTGGGGTTCTGTGCTTTCTTTCGTTCTGAACAAGTGTTACTGTTTTCTGCACAAAAGCGATTCTGCGAAGCAATGTGAACACTTCTGTTTCCCAGGCACAGAGAAGGTGCTAGCAGGGAATTCTCTGCCTGCCTTTCCCCAGTGCTCTGCAAGCTCTCCAGGACAACAGCAAATCTGGGGCTCTGTGCTTTCTTTCGTTCTGAACAAGTGTTACTGTTTTCTGCACAAAAGCGATTCTGCGAAGCAATGTGAACACTTCTGCTTCCCAGGCACAGAGAAGGTGCTAGCAGGGAATTCTCTGCCTGCCTTTCCCCAGTGCTCTGCAACCTCTCCAGGACAACAGCAAATCTGGGGCTCTGTGCTTTCTTTCGTTCTGAACAACTTCTAGTGTTTTCTGCACAAAAGCGATTCTGCGAAGCAATGTGAAGACTTCTGCTTCCCAGGCACAGAGAAGGTGCTATCAGGGAATTCTCTGCCTGCCTTTCCCCAGTGCTCTGCAAGCTCTCCAGGACAACAGCAAATATGGGGCTCTGTGCTTTCTTTCGTTCTGAACAAGTGTTAGTGTTTTCTGCACAAAAGCGATTCTGCGAAGCAATGTGAACACTTCTGCTTCCCAGGCACAGAGAAGGTGCCAGTAGGGCATGCTCTGCCTGCCTTTCCCCAGTGCTCTGCAAGCTCTCCAGGACAACAGCAAATCTGGGGCTCTGTGCTTTCTTTCATTCTGAACAAGTGTTAGTGTTTTCTGCACAAAAGCAATTCTGCGAAGCAATGTGAAGACTTCTGCTTCCCAGGCACAGAGAAGGTGCTAGCAGGGAATTCTCTGCCTGCCTTTCCCCAGTGCTCTGCAAGCTCTCCAGGACAACAGCAAATCTGGGGCTCTGTGCTTTCTTTCGTTCTGAACAAGTGTTAGTGTTTTCTGCACAAAAGCGATCCTGCGAAGCAATGTGAACACTTCTGCTTCCCAGGCACAGAGAAGGTGCTAGCAGGGAATTCTCTGCCTGCCTTTCCCCAGTGCTCTGCAAGCTCTCCAGGACAACATCAAATCTGGGGCTCTGTGCTTTCTTTCGTTCTGAACAAGTGTTACTGTTTTCTGCACAAAAGCGATTCTGCGAAGCAATGTGAACACTTCTGTTTCCCAGGCACAGAGAATGTGCTAGCAGGGAATTCTCTACCTGCCTTTCCCCAGTGCTCTGCAAGCTCTCCAGGACAACAGCAAATCTGGGGCTCTGTGCTTTCTTTCGTTCTGAACAAGTGTTACTGTTTTCTGCACAAAAGCAATTCTGCGAAGCAATGTGAACACTTCTGCTTCCCAGGCACAGAGAAGGTGCTAGCAGGGAATTCTCTGCCTGCCTTTCCCCAGTGCTCTGCAAGCTCTCCAGGACAACAGCAAATCTGGGGCTCTGTGCTTTCTTTCATTCTGAACAAGTGTTACTGTTTTCTGCACAAAAGCGATCCTGCGAAGCAATGTGAAGACTTCTGCTTCCCAGGCACAGAGAAGGTGCTAGCAGGGAATTCTCTGCCTGCCTTTCCCCAGTGCTCTGCAAGCTCTCCAGGACAACAGCAAATCTGGGGCTCTGTGCTTTCTTTCGTTCTGAACAAGTGTTAGTGTTTTCTGCACAAAAGCGATTCTGCGAAGCAATGTGAACACTTCTGCTTCCCAGGCACAGAGAAGGTGCTAGTAGGGCATGCTCTGCCTGCCTTTCCCCAGTGCTCTGCAAGCTCTCCAGGACAACATAAAATCTGGGGTTCTGTGCTTTCTTTCGTTCTGAACAAGTGTTACTGTTTTCTGCACAAAAGCGATTCTGCGAAGCAATGTGAACACTTCTGTTTCCCAGGCACAGAGAAGGTGCTAGCAGGGAATTCTCTGCCTGCCTTTCCCCAGTGCTCTGCAAGCTCTCCAGGACAACAGCAAATCTGGGGCTCTGTGCTTTCTTTCGTTCTGAACAAGTGTTACTGTTTTCTGCACAAAAGCGATTCTGCGAAGCAATGTGAACACTTCTGCTTCCCAGGCACAGAGAAGGTGCTAGCAGGGAATTCTCTGCCTGCCTTTCCCCAGTGCTCTGCAACCTCTCCAGGACAACAGCAAATATGGGGCTCTGTGCTTTCTTTCGTTCTGAACAACTTCTAGTGTTTTCTGCACAAAAGCGATTCTGCGAAGCAATGTGAACACTTCTGTTTCCCAGGCACAGAGAAGGTGCTAGCAGGGAATTCTCTGCCTGCCTTTCCCCAGTGCTCTGCAAGCTCTCCAGGACAACAGCAAATCTGGGGCTCTGTGCTTTCTTTCGTTCTGAACAAGTGTTAGTGTTTTCTGCACAAAAGCGATTCTTGCGAAGCAATGTGAACACTTCTGCTTCCCAGGCACAGAGAA
This sequence comes from Strix aluco, assembly GCF_031877795.1. Classification (NCBI taxonomy): domain Eukaryota; kingdom Metazoa; phylum Chordata; class Aves; order Strigiformes; family Strigidae; genus Strix; species Strix aluco. The sequence goes on from NC_133943.1 coordinate 22,659,296, forward strand.
GGTGCTAGCAGGGAATTCTCTGCCTGCCTTTCCCCAGTGCTCTGCAACCTCTCCAGGACAACAGCAAATCTGGGGCTCTGTGCTTTCTTTCATTCTGAACAAGTGTTACTGTTTTCTGCACAAAAGCGATTCTGCGAAGCAATGTGAACACTTCTGCTTCCCAGGCACAGAGAAGGTGCTAGCAGGGAATTCTCTGCCTGCCTTTCCCCAGTGCTCTGCAAGCTCTCCAGGACAACAGCAAATCTGGGGCTCTGTGCTTTCTTTCGTTCTGAACAAGTGTTAGTGTTTTCTGCACAAAAGCGATTCTGCGAAGCAATGTGAACACTTCTGCTTCCCAGGCACAGAGAAGGTGCCAGTAGGGCATGCTCTGCCTGCCTTTCCCCAGTGCTCTGCAAGCTCTCCAGGACAACAGCAAATCTGGGCTCTGTGCTTTCTTTCATTCTGAACAAGTGTTAGTGTTTTCTGCACAAAAGCAATTCTGCGAAGCAATGTGAAGACTTCTGCTTCCCAGGCACAGAGAAGGTGCTAGCAGGGAATTCTCTGCCTGCCTTTCCCCAGTGCTCTGCAAGCTCTCCAGGGCAACATAAAATCTGGGGCTCTGTGCTTTCTTTCGTTCTGAACAAGTGTTACTGTTTTCTGCACAAAAGCGATTCTGCGAAGCAATGTGAACACTTCTGCTTCCCAGGCACAGAGAAGGTGCTAGTAGGGCATGCTCTGCCTGCCTTTCCCCAGTGCTCTGCAAGCTCTCCAGGACAACAGCAAATCTGGGGCTCTGTGCTTTCTTTCGTTCTGAACAAGTGTTACTGTTTTCTGCACAAAAGCGATTCTGCGAAGCAATGTGAACACTTCTGCTTCCCAGGCACAGAGAAGGTGCTAGCAGGGAATTCTCTGCCTGCCTTTCCCCAGTGCTCTGCAAGCTCTCCAGGACAACAGCAAATCTGGGGCTCTGTGCTTTCTTTCGTTCTGAACAAGTGTTACTGTTTTCTGCACAAAAGCAATTCTGCGAAGCAATGTGAACACTTCTGCTTCCCAGGCACAGAGAAGGTGCTAGCAGGGAATTCTCTGCCTGCCTTTCCCCAGTGCTCTGCAAGCTCTCCAGGACAACAGCAAATCTGGGGCTCTGTGCTTTCTTTCGTTCTGAACAAGTGTTACTGTTTTCTGCACAAAAGCGATTCTGCGAAGCAATGTGAACACTTCTGTTTCCCAGGCACAGAGAATGTGCTAGCAGGGAATTCTCTGCCTGCCTTTCCCCAGTGCTCTGCAAGCTCTCCAGGACAACATCAAATCTGGGGCTCTGTGCTTTCTTTCGTTCTGAACAAGTGTTACTGTTTTCTGCACAAAAGCGATTCTGCGAAGCAATGTGAACACTTCTGCTTCCCAGGCACAGAGAAGGTGCTAGCAGGGAATTCTCTGCCTGCCTTTCCCCAGTGCTCTGCAAGCTCTCCAGGACAACAGCAAATCTGGGGCTCTGTGCTTTCTTTCGTTCTGAACAAGTGCTAGTGTTTTCTGCACAAAAGCGATTCTGCGAAGCAATGTGAACACTTCTGCTTCCCAGGCCCAGAGAAGGTGCTAGCAGGGAATTCTCTGCCTGCCTTTCCCCAGTGCTCTGCAAGCTCTCCAGGACAACAGCAAATCTGGGGCTCTGTGCTTTCTTTCGTTCTGAACAAGTGTTACTGTTTTCTGCACAAAAGCGATTCTGCGAAGCAATGTGAACACTTCTGTTTCCCAGGCACAGAGAATGTGCTAGCAGGGAATTCTCTGCCTGCCTTTCCCCAGTGCTCTGCAAGCTCTCCAGGACAACAGCAAATCTGGGGCTCTGTGCTTTCTTTCATTCTGAACAAGTGTTACTGTTTTCTGCACAAAAGCGATTCTGCGAAGCAATGTGAAGACTTCTGCTTCCCAGGCACAGAGAAGGTGCTATCAGGGAATTCTCTGCCTGCCTTTCCCCAGTGCTCTGCAAGCTCTCCAGGACAACAGCAAATATGGGGCTCTGTGCTTTCTTTCGTTCTGAACAAGTGTTAGTGTTTTCTGCACAAAAGCGATTCTGCGAAGCAATGTGAACACTTCTGCTTCCCAGGCACAGAGAAGGTGCCAGTAGGGCATGCTCTGCCTGCCTTTCCCCAGTGCTCTGCAAGCTCTCCAGGACAACAGCAAATCTGGGGCTCTGTGCTTTCTTTCATTCTGAACAAGTGTTAGTGTTTTCTGCACAAAAGCAATTCTGCGAAGCAATGTGAAGACTTCTGCTTCCCAGGCACAGAGAAGGTGCTAGCAGGGAATTCTCTGCCTGCCTTTCCCCAGTGCTCTGCAAGCTCTCCAGGACAACAGCAAATCTGGGGCTCTGTGCTTTCTTTCGTTCTGAACAAGTGTTAGTGTTTTCTGCACAAAAGCGATCCTGCGAAGCAATGTGAACACTTCTGCTTCCCAGGCACAGAGAAGGTGCTAGCAGGGAATTCTCTGCCTGCCTTTCCCCAGTGCTCTGCAAGCTCTCCAGGACAACATCAAATCTGGGGCTCTGTGCTTTCTTTCGTTCTGAACAAGTGTTACTGTTTTCTGCACAAAAGCGATTCTGCGAAGCAATGTGAACACTTCTGTTTCCCAGGCACAGAGAATGTGCTAGCAAGGAATTCTCTACCTGCCTTTCCCCAGTGCTCTGCAAGCTCTCCAGGACAACAGCAAATCTGGGGCTCTGTGCTTTCTTTCGTTCTGAACAAGTGTTACTGTTTTCTGCACAAAAGCAATTCTGCGAAGCAATGTGAACACTTCTGCTTCCCAGGCACAGAGAAGGTGCTAGCAGGGAATTCTCTGCCTGCCTTTCCCCAGTGCTCTGCAAGCTCTCCAGGACAACAGCAAATCTGGGGCTCTGTGCTTTCTTTCGTTCTGAACAAGTGTTACTGTTTTCTGCACAAAAGCGATTCTGCGAAGCAATGTGAACACTTCTGTTTCCCAGGCACAGAGAAGGTGCTAGCAGGGAATTCTCTGCCTGCCTTTCCCCAGTGCTCTGCAAGCTCTCCAGGACAACAGCAAATCTGGGGCTCTGTGCTTTCTTTCGTTCTGAACAAGTGTTACTGTTTTCTGCACAAAAGCAATTCTGCGAAGCAATGTGAACACTTCTGCTTCCCAGGCACAGAGAAGGTGCTAGCAGGGAATTCTCTGCCTGCCTTTCCCCAGTGCTCTGCAAGCTCTCCAGGACAACAGCAAATCTGGGGCTCTGTGCTTTCTTTCGTTCTGAACAAGTGCTAGTGTTTTCTGCACAAAAGCGATTCTGCGAAGCAATGTGAACACTTCTGCTTCGCAGGCCCAGAGAAGGTGCTAGCAGGGAATTCTCTGCCTGCCTTTCCCCAGTGCTCTGCAAGCTCTCCAGGACAACAGCAAATCTGGGGCTCTGTGCTTTCTTTCGTTCTGAACAAGTGTTACTGTTTTCTGCACAAAAGCGATTCTGCGAAGCAATGTGAACACTTCTGTTTCCCAGGCACAGAGAATGTGCTAGCAGGGAATTCTCTGCCTGCCTTTCCCCAGTGCTCTGCAAGCTCTCCAGGACAACAGCAAATCTGGGGCTCTGTGCTTTCTTTCATTCTGAACAAGTGTTACTGTTTTCTGCACAAAAGCGATTCTGCGAAGCAATGTGAAGACTTCTGCTTCCCAGGCACAGAGAAGGTGCTATCAGGGAATTCTCTGCCTGCCTTTCCCCAGTGCTCTGCAAGCTCTCCAGGACAACATAAAATCTGGGGCTCTGTGCTTTCTTTCGTTCTGAACAAGTGTTAGTGTTTTCTGCACAAAAGCGATTCTGCGAAGCAATGTGAACACTTCTGCTTCCCAGGCACAGAGAAGGTGCCAGTAGGGCATGCTCTGCCTGCCTTTCCCCAGTGCTCTGCAAGCTCTCCAGGACAACAGCAAATCTGGGGCTCTGTGCTTTCTTTCATTCTGAACAAGTGTTAGTGTTTTCTGCACAAAAGCAATTCTGCGAAGCAATGTGAAGACTTCTGCTTCCCAGGCACAGAGAAGGTGCTAGCAGGGAATTCTCTGCCTGCCTTTCCCCAGTGCTCTGCAAGCTCTCCAGGACAACAGCAAATCTGGGGCTCTGTGCTTTCTTTCGTTCTGAACAAGTGTTAGTGTTTTCTGCACAAAAGCGATCCTGCGAAGCAATGTGAACACTTCTGCTTCCCAGGCACAGAGAAGGTGCTAGCAGGGAATTCTCTGCCTGCCTTTCCCCAGTGCTCTGCAAGCTCTCCAGGACAACAGCAAATCTGGGGCTCTGTGCTTTCTTTCGTTCTGAACAAGTGTTACTGTTTTCTGCACAAAAGCGATTCTGCGAAGCAATGTGAACACTTCTGTTTCCCAGGCACAGAGAATGTGCTAGCAGGGAATTCTCTACCTGCCTTTCCCCAGTGCTCTGCAAGCTCTCCAGGACAACAGCAAATCTGGGGCTCTGTGCTTTCTTTCGTTCTGAACAAGTGTTACTGTTTTCTGCACAAAAGCAATTCTGCGAAGCAATGTGAACACTTCTGCTTCCCAGGCACAGAGAAGGTGCTAGCAGGGAATTCTCTGCCTGCCTTTCCCCAGTGCTCTGCAAGCTCTCCAGGACAACAGCAAATCTGGGGCTCTGTGCTTTCTTTCGTTCTGAACAAGTGTTACTGTTTTCTGCACAAAAGCGATTCTGCGAAGCAATGTGAACACTTCTGTTTCCCAGGCACAGAGAATGTGCTAGCAGGGAATTCTCTGCCTGCCTTTCCCCAGTGCTCTGCAAGCTCTCCAGGACAACAGCAAATCTGGGGCTCTGTGCTTTCTTTCGTTCTGAACAAGTGTTACTGTTTTCTGCACAAAAGCGATTCTGCGAAGCAATGTGAACACTTCTGCTTCCCAGGCACAGAGAAGGTGCTAGCAGGGAATTCTCTGCTTGCCTTTCCCCAGTGCTCTGCAAGCTCTCCAGGACAACAGCAAATCTGGGGCTCTGTGCTTTCTTTCGTTCTGAACAAGTGCTAGTGTTTTCTGCACAAAAGCGATTCTGCGAAGCAATGTGAACACTTCTGCTTCCCAGGCCCAGAGAAGGTGCTAGCAGGGAATTCTCTGCCTGCCTTTCCCCAGTGCTCTGCAAGCTCTCCAGGACAACAGCAAATCTGGGGCTCTGTGCTTTCTTTCGTTCTGAACAAGTGTTAGTGTTTTCTGCACAAAAGCGATTCTGCGAAGCAATGTGAACACTTCTGCTTCCCAGGCACAGAGAAGGTGCTAGTAGGGCATGCTCTGCCTGCCTTTCCCCAGTGCTCTGCAAGCTCTCCAGGACAACATAAAATCTGGGGTTCTGTGCTTTCTTTCGTTCTGAACAAGTGTTACTGTTTTCTGCACAAAAGCGATTCTGCGAAGCAATGTGAACACTTCTGTTTCCCAGGCACAGAGAAGGTGCTAGCAGGGAATTCTCTGCCTGCCTTTCCCCAGTGCTCTGCAAGCTCTCCAGGACAACAGCAAATCTGGGGCTCTGTGCTTTCTTTCGTTCTGAACAAGTGTTACTGTTTTCTGCACAAAAGCGATTCTGCGAAGCAATGTGAACACTTCTGTTTCCCAGGCACAGAGAAGGTGCTAGCAGGGAATTCTCTGCCTGCCTTTCCCCAGTGCTCTGCAAGCTCTCCAGGACAACAGCAAATCTGGGGCTCTGTGCTTTCTTTCGTTCTGAACAACTTCTAGTGTTTTCTGCACAAAAGCGATTCTGCGAAGCAATGTGAAGACTTCTGCTTCCCAGGCACAGAGAAGGTGCTATCAGGGAATTCTCTGCCTGCCTTTCCCCAGTGCTCTGCAAGCTCTCCAGGACAACAGCAAATATGGGGCTCTGTGCTTTCTTTCGTTCTGAACAAGTGTTAGTGTTTTCTGCACAAAAGCGATTCTGCGAAGCAATGTGAACACTTCTGCTTCCCAGGCACAGAGAAGGTGCCAGTAGGGCATGCTCTGCCTGCCTTTCCCCAGTGCTCTGCAAGCTCTCCAGGACAACAGCAAATCTGGGGCTCTGTGCTTTCTTTCATTCTGAACAAGTGTTAGTGTTTTCTGCACAAAAGCAATTCTGCGAAGCAATGTGAAGACTTCTGCTTCCCAGGCACAGAGAAGGTGCTAGCAGGGAATTCTCTGCCTGCCTTTCCCCAGTGCTCTGCAAGCTCTCCAGGACAACAGCAAATCTGGGGCTCTGTGCTTTCTTTCGTTCTGAACAAGTGTTAGTGTTTTCTGCACAAAAGCGATCCTGCGAAGCAATGTGAACACTTCTGCTTCCCAGGCACAGAGAAGGTGCTAGCAGGGAATTCTCTGCCTGCCTTTCCCCAGTGCTCTGCAAGCTCTCCAGGACAACATCAAATCTGGGGCTCTGTGCTTTCTTTCGTTCTGAACAAGTGTTACTGTTTTCTGCACAAAAGCGATTCTGCGAAGCAATGTGAACACTTCTGTTTCCCAGGCACAGAGAATGTGCTAGCAGGGAATTCTCTACCTGCCTTTCCCCAGTGCTCTGCAAGCTCTCCAGGACAACAGCAAATCTGGGGCTCTGTGCTTTCTTTCGTTCTGAACAAGTGTTACTGTTTTCTGCACAAAAGCAATTCTGCGAAGCAATGTGAACACTTCTGCTTCCCAGGCACAGAGAAGGTGCTAGCAGGGAATTCTCTGCCTGCCTTTCCCCAGTGCTCTGCAAGCTCTCCAGGACAACAGCAAATCTGGGGCTCTGTGCTTTCTTTCGTTCTGAACAAGTGTTACTGTTTTCTGCACAAAAGCGATTCTGCGAAGCAATGTGAACACTTCTGTTTCCCAGGCACAGAGAAGGTGCTAGCAGGGAATTCTCTGCCTGCCTTTCCCCAGTGCTCTGCAAGCTCTCCAGGACAACAGCAAATCTGGGGCTCTGTGCTTTCTTTCGTTCTGAACAAGTGTTACTGTTTTCTGCACAAAAGCAATTCTGCGAAGCAATGTGAACACTTCTGCTTCCCAGGCACAGAGAAGGTGCTAGCAGGGAATTCTCTGCCTGCCTTTCCCCAGTGCTCTGCAAGCTCTCCAGGACAACAGCAAATCTGGGGCTCTGTGCTTTCTTTCGTTCTGAACAAGTGCTAGTGTTTTCTGCACAAAAGCGATTCTGCGAAGCAATGTGAACACTTCTGCTTCGCAGGCCCAGAGAAGGTGCTAGCAGGGAATTCTCTGCCTGCCTTTCCCCAGTGCTCTGCAAGCTCTCCAGGACAACAGCAAATCTGGGGCTCTGTGCTTTCTTTCGTTCTGAACAAGTGTTACTGTTTTCTGCACAAAAGCGATTCTGCGAAGCAATGTGAACACTTCTGTTTCCCAGGCACAGAGAAGGTGCTAGCAGGGAATTCTCTGCCTGCCTTTCCCCAGTGCTCTGCAAGCTCTCCAGGACAACAGCAAATCTGGGGCTCTGTGCTTTCTTTCATTCTGAACAAGTGTTACTGTTTTCTGCACAAAAGCGATTCTGCGAAGCAATGTGAAGACTTCTGCTTCCCAGGCACAGAGAAGGTGCTATCAGGGAATTCTCTGCCTGCCTTTCCCCAGTGCTCTGCAAGCTCTCCAGGACAACATAAAATCTGGGGCTCTGTGCTTTCTTTCGTTCTGAACAAGTGTTAGTGTTTTCTGCACAAAAGCGATTCTGCGAAGCAATGTGAACACTTCTGCTTCCCAGGCACAGAGAAGGTGCCAGTAGGGCATGCTCTGCCTGCCTTTCCCCAGTGCTCTGCAAGCTCTCCAGGACAACAGCAAATCTGGGGCTCTGTGCTTTCTTTCATTCTGAACAAGTGTTAGTGTTTTCTGCACAAAAGCAATTCTGCGAAGCAATGTGAAGACTTCTGCTTCCCAGGCACAGAGAAGGTGCTAGCAGGGAATTCTCTGCCTGCCTTTCCCCAGTGCTCTGCAAGCTCTCCAGGACAACAGCAAATCTGGGGCTCTGTGCTTTCTTTCGTTCTGAACAAGTGTTAGTGTTTTCTGCACAAAAGCGATCCTGCGAAGCAATGTGAACACTTCTGCTTCCCAGGCACAGAGAAGGTGCTAGCAGGGAATTCTCTGCCTGCCTTTCCCCAGTGCTCTGCAAGCTCTCCAGGACAACAGCAAATCTGGGGCTCTGTGCTTTCTTTCGTTCTGAACAAGTGTTACTGTTTTCTGCACAAAAGCGATTCTGCGAAGCAATGTGAACACTTCTGTTTCCCAGGCACAGAGAATGTGCTAGCAGGGAATTCTCTACCTGCCTTTCCCCAGTGCTCTGCAAGCTCTCCAGGACAACAGCAAATCTGGGGCTCTGTGCTTTCTTTCGTTCTGAACAAGTGTTACTGTTTTCTGCACAAAAGCGATTCTGCGAAGCAATGTGAACACTTCTGCTTCCCAGGCACAGAGAAGGTGCTAGCAGGGAATTCTCTGCCTGCCTTTCCCCAGTGCTCTGCAAGCTCTCCAGGACAACAGCAAATCTGGGGCTCTGTGCTTTCTTTCGTTCTGAACAAGTGTTACTGTTTTCTGCACAAAAGCAATTCTGCGAAGCAATGTGAACACTTCTGCTTCCCAGGCACAGAGAAGGTGCTAGCAGGGAATTCTCTGCCTGCCTTTCCCCAGTGCTCTGCAAGCTCTCCAGGACAACAGCAAATCTGGGGCTCTGTGCTTTCTTTCGTTCTGAACAAGTGTTACTGTTTTCTGCACAAAAGCGATTCTGCGAAGCAATGTGAACACTTCTGTTTCCCAGGCACAGAGAATGTGCTAGCAGGGAATTCTCTGCCTGCCTTTCCCCAGTGCTCTGCAAGCTCTCCAGGACAACAGCAAATCTGGGGCTCTGTGCTTTCTTTCATTCTGAACAAGTGTTACTGTTTTCTGCACAAAAGCGATTCTGCGAAGCAATGTGAACACTTCTGCTTCCCAGGCACAGAGAAGGTGCTAGCAGGGAATTCTCTGCTTGCCTTTCCCCAGTGCTCTGCAAGCTCTCCAGGACAACAGCAAATCTGGGGCTCTGTGCTTTCTTTCGTTCTGAACAAGTGCTAGTGTTTTCTGCACAAAAGCGATTCTGCGAAGCAATGTGAACACTTCTGCTTCCCAGGCCCAGAGAAGGTGCTAGCAGGGAATTCTCTGCCTGCCTTTCCCCAGTGCTCTGCAAGCTCTCCAGGACAACAGCAAATCTGGGGCTCTGTGCTTTCTTTCATTCTGAACAAGTGTTACTGTTTTCTGCACAAAAGCGATCCTGCGAAGCAATGTGAAGACTTCTGCTTCCCAGGCACAGAGAAGGTGCTAGCAGGGAATTCTCTGCCTGCCTTTCCCCAGTGCTCTGCAAGCTCTCCAGGACAACAGCAAATCTGGGGCTCTGTGCTTTCTTTCGTTCTGAACAAGTGTTAGTGTTTTCTGCACAAAAGCGATTCTGCGAAGCAATGTGAACACTTCTGCTTCCCAGGCACAGAGAAGGTGCTAGTAGGGCATGCTCTGCCTGCCTTTCCCCAGTGCTCTGCAAGCTCTCCAGGACAACATAAAATCTGGGGTTCTGTGCTTTCTTTCGTTCTGAACAAGTGTTACTGTTTTCTGCACAAAAGCGATTCTGCGAAGCAATGTGAACACTTCTGTTTCCCAGGCACAGAGAAGGTGCTAGCAGGGAATTCTCTGCCTGCCTTTCCCCAGTGCTCTGCAAGCTCTCCAGGACAACAGCAAATCTGGGGCTCTGTGCTTTCTTTCGTTCTGAACAAGTGTTACTGTTTTCTGCACAAAAGCGATTCTGCGAAGCAATGTGAACACTTCTGCTTCCCAGGCACAGAGAAGGTGCTAGCAGGGAATTCTCTGCCTGCCTTTCCCCAGTGCTCTGCAACCTCTCCAGGACAACAGCAAATCTGGGGCTCTGTGCTTTCTTTCGTTCTGAACAACTTCTAGTGTTTTCTGCACAAAAGCGATTCTGCGAAGCAATGTGAATTCTTCTGCTTCCCAGGCACAGAGAAGGTGCTAGCAGGGAATTCTCTGCCTGCCTTTCCCCAGTGCTCTGCAAGCTCTCCAGGACAACAGCAAATCTGGGGCTCTGTGCTTTCTTTCGTTCTGAACAAGTGTTAGTGTTTTCTGCACAAAAGCGATTCTTGCGAAGCAATGTGAACACTTCTGCTTCCCAGGCACAGAGAAGGTGCTAGCAGGGAATTCTCTGCCTGCCTTTCCCCAGTGCTCTGCAAGCTCTCCAGGACAACAGCAAATCTGGGGCTCTGTGCTTTCTTTCATTCTGAACAAGTGTTACTGTTTTCTGCACAAAAGCGATTCTGCGAAGCAATGTGAACACTTCTGCTTCCCAGGCACAGAGAAGGTGCTAGCAGGGAATTCTCTGCCTGCCTTTCCCCAGTGCTCTGCAAGCTCTCCAGGACAACAGCAAATCTGGGGCTCTGTGCTTTCTTTCGTTCTGAACAAGTGTTAGTGTTTTCTGCACAAAAGCGATTCTGCGAAGCAATGTGAACACTTCTGCTTCCCAGGCACAGAGAAGGTGCCAGTAGGGCATGCTCTGCCTGCCTTTCCCCAGTGCTCTGCAAGCTCTCCAGGACAACAGCAAATCTGGGGCTCTGTGCTTTCTTTCATTCTGAACAAGTGTTAGTGTTTTCTGCACAAAAGCAATTCTGCGAAGCAATGTGAAGACTTCTGCTTCCCAGGCACAGAGAAGGTGCTAGCAGGGAATTCTCTGCCTGCCTTTCCCCAGTGCTCTGCAAGCTCTCCAGGACAACAGCAAATCTGGGGCTCTGTGCTTTCTTTCGTTCTGAACAAGTGTTAGTGTTTTCTGCACAAAAGCGATCCTGCGAAGCAATGTGAACACTTCTGCTTCCCAGGCACAGAGAAGGTGCTAGCAGGGAATTCTCTGCCTGCCTTTCCCCAGTGCTCTGCAAGCTCTCCAGGACAACAGCAAATCTGGGGCTCTGTGCTTTCTTTCGTTCTGAACAAGTGTTACTGTTTTCTGCACAAAAGCGATTCTGCGAAGCAATGTGAACACTTCTGTTTCCCAGGCACAGAGAATGTGCTAGCAGGGAATTCTCTACCTGCCTTTCCCCAGTGCTCTGCAAGCTCTCCAGGACAACAGCAAATCTGGGGCTCTGTGCTTTCTTTCGTTCTGAACAAGTGTTACTGTTTTCTGCACAAAAGCAATTCTGCGAAGCAATGTGAACACTTCTGCTTCCCAGGCACAGAGAAGGTGCTAGCAGGGAATTCTCTGCCTGCCTTTCCCCAGTGCTCTGCAAGCTCTCCAGGACAACAGCAAATCTGGGGCTCTGTGCTTTCTTTCGTTCTGAACAAGTGTTACTGTTTTCTGCACAAAAGCGATTCTGCGAAGCAATGTGAACACTTCTGTTTCCCAGGCACAGAGAATGTGCTAGCAGGGAATTCTCTGCCTGCCTTTCCCCAGTGCTCTGCAAGCTCTCCAGGACAACAGCAAATCTGGGGCTCTGTGCTTTCTTTCGTTCTGAACAAGTGTTACTGTTTTCTGCACAAAAGCGATTCTGCGAAGCAATGTGAACACTTCTGCTTCCCAGGCACAGAGAAGGTGCTAGCAGGGAATTCTCTGCCTGCCTTTCCCCAGTGCTCTGCAAGCTCTCCAGGACAACAGCAAATCTGGGGCTCTGTGCTTTCTTTCATTCTGAACAAGTGTTACTGTTTTCTGCACAAAAGCAATTCAGCGAAGCAATGTGAAGACTTCTGCTTCCCAGGCACAGAGAAGGTGCTAGCAGGGAATTCTCTGCCTGCCTTTCCCCAGTGCTATGCAAGCTCTCCAGGACAACAGCAAATATGGGGCTCTGTGCTTTCTTTTGTTCTGAACAAGTGTTAGTGTTTTCTGCACAAAAGCGATTCTGCGAAGCAATGTGAACACTTCTGCTTCCCAGGCACAGAGAAGGTGCTAGTAGGGCATGCTCTGCCTGCCTTTCCCCAGTGCTCTGCAAGCTCTCCAGGACAACATAAAATCTGGGGTTCTGTGCTTTCTTTCGTTCTGAACAAGTGTTACTGTTTTCTGCACAAAAGCGATTCTGCGAAGCAATGTGAACACTTCTGCTTCCCAGGCACAGAGAAGGTGCTAGCAGGGAATTCTCTGCCTGCCTTTCCCCAGTGCTCTGCAAGCTCTCCAGGGCAACATAAAATCTGGGGCTCTGTGCTTTCTTTCGTTCTGAACAAGTGTTACTGTTTTCTGCACAAAAGCGATTCTGCGAAGCAATGTGAACACTTCTGCTTCCCAGGCACAGAGAAGGTGCTAGTAGGGCATGCTCTGCCTGCCTTTCCCCAGTGCTCTGCAAGCTCTCCAGGACAACAGCAAATCTGGGGCTCTGTGCTTTCTTTCGTTCTGAACAAGTGTTACTGTTTTCTGCACAAAAGCGATTCTGCGAAGCAATGTGAACACTTCTGCTTCCCAGGCACAGAGAAGGTGCTAGCAGGGAATTCTCTGCCTGCCTTTCCCCAGTGCTCTGCAAGCTCTCCAGGACAACAGCAAATCTGGGGCTCTGTGCTTTCTTTCGTTCTGAACAAGTGTTACTGTTTTCTGCACAAAAGCAATTCTGCGAAGCAATGTGAACACTTCTGCTTCCCAGGCACAGAGAAGGTGCTAGCAGGGAATTCTCTGCCTGCCTTTCCCCAGTGCTCTGCAAGCTCTCCAGGACAACAGCAAATCTGGGGCTCTGTGCTTTCTTTCGTTCTGAACAAGTGTTACTGTTTTCTGCACAAAAGCGATTCTGCGAAGCAATGTGAACACTTCTGTTTCCCAGGCACAGAGAATGTGCTAGCAGGGAATTCTCTGCCTGCCTTTCCCCAGTGCTCTGCAAGCTCTCCAGGACAACAGCAAATCTGGGGCTCTGTGCTTTCTTTCGTTCTGAACAAGTGTTAGTGTTTTCTGCACAAAAGCGATTCTGCGAAGCAATGTGAACACTTCTGCTTCCCAGGCACAGAGAAGGTGCTAGCAGGGAATTCTCTGCCTGCCTTTCCCCAGTGCTCTGCAAGCTCTCCAGGACAACAGCAAATCTGGGGCTCTGTGCTTTCTTTCGTTCTGAACAAGTGTTAGTGTTTTCTGCACAAAAGCGATTCTGCGAAGCAATGTGAACACTTCTGCTTCGCAGGCCCAGAGAAGGTGCTAGCAGGGAATTCTCTGCCTGCCTTTCCCCAGTGCTCTGCAAGCTCTCCAGGACAACAGCAAATCTGGGGCTCTGTGCTTTCTTTCGTTCTGAACAAGTGTTACTGTTTTCTGCACAAAAGCGATTCTGCGAAGCAATGTGAACACTTCTGTTTCCCAGGCACAGAGAATGTGCTAGCAGGGAATTCTCTGCCTGCCTTTCCCCAGTGCTCTGCAAGCTCTCCAGGACAACAGCAAATCTGGGGCTCTGTGCTTTCTTTCATTCTGAACAAGTGTTACTGTTTTCTGCACAAAAGCGATTCTGCGAAGCAATGTGAAGACTTCTGCTTCCCAGGCACAGAGAAGGTGCTATCAGGGAATTCTCTGCCTGCCTTTCCCCACTGCTCTGCAAGCTCTCCAGGACAACAGCAAATCTGGGGCTCTGTGCTTTCTTTCGTTCTGAACAAGTGTTAGTGTTTTCTGCACAAAAGCGATTCTGCGAAGCAATGTGAACACTTCTGCTTCCCAGGCACAGAGAAGGTGCCAGTAGGGCATGCTCTGCCTGCCTTTCCCCAGTGCTCTGCAAGCTCTCCAGGACAACAGCAAATCTGGGGCTCTGTGCTTTCTTTCATTCTGAACAAGTGTTAGTGTTTTCTGCACAAAAGCAATTCTGCGAAGCAATGTGAAGACTTCTGCTTCCCAGGCACAGAGAAGGTGCTAGCAGGGAATTCTCTGCCTGCCTTTCCCCAGTGCTCTGCAAGCTCTCCAGGACAACAGCAAATCTGGGGCTCTGTGCTTTCTTTCGTTCTGAACAAGTGTTAGTGTTTTCTGCACAAAAGCGATCCTGCGAAGCAATGTGAACACTTCTGCTTCCCAGGCACAGAGAAGGTGCTAGCAGGGAATTCTCTGCCTGCCTTTCCCCAGTGCTCTGCAAGCTCTCCAGGACAACAGCAAATCTGGGGCTCTGTGCTTTCTTTCGTTCTGAACAAGTGTTACTGTTTTCTGCACAAAAGCGATTCTGCGAAGCAATGTGAACACTTCTGTTTCCCAGGCACAGAGAATGTGCTAGCAGGGAATTCTCTACCTGCCTTTCCCCAGTGCTCTGCAAGCTCTCCAGGACAACAGCAAATCTGGGGCTCTGTGCTTTCTTTCGTTCTGAACAAGTGTTACTGTTTTCTGCACAAAAGCAATTCTGCGAAGCAATGTGAACACTTCTGCTTCCCAGGCACAGAGAAGGTGCTAGCAGGGAATTCTCTGCCTGCCTTTCCCCAGTGCTCTGCAAGCTCTCCAGGACAACAGCAAATCTGGGGCTCTGTGCTTTCTTTCGTTCTGAACAAGTGTTACTGTTTTCTGCACAAAAGCGATTCTGCGAAGCAATGTGAACACTTCTGTTTCCCAGGCACAGAGAATGTGCTAGCAGGGAATTCTCTGCCTGCCTTTCCCCAGTGCTCTGCAAGCTCTCCAGGACAACAGCAAATATGGGGCTCTGTGCTTTCTTTCGTTCTGAACAAGTGTTACTGTTTTCTGCACAAAAGCGATTCTGCGAAGCAATGTGAACACTTCTGCTTCCCAGGCACAGAGAAGGTGCTAGCAGGGAATTCTCTGCTTGCCTTTCCCCAGTGCTCTGCAAGCTCTCCAGGACAACAGCAAATCTGGGGCTCTGTGCTTTCTTTCGTTCTGAACAAGTGCTAGTGTTTTCTGCACAAAAGCGATTCTGCGAAGCAATGTGAACACTTCTGCTTCCCAGGCCCAGAGAAGGTGCTAGCAGGGAATTCTCTGCCTGCCTTTCCCCAGTGCTCTGCAAGCTCTCCAGGACAACAGCAAATCTGGGGCTCTGTGCTTTCTTTCGTTCTGAACAAGTGTTAGTGTTTTCTGCACAAAAGCGATTCTGCGAAGCAATGTGAACACTTCTGCTTCCCAGGCACAGAGAAGGTGCTAGCAGGGAATTCTCTGCCTGCCTTTCCCCAGTGCTCTGCAAGCTCTCCAGGACAACAGCAAATCTGGGGCTCTGTGCTTTCTTTCGTTCTGAACAAGTGTTAGTGTTTTCTGCACAAAAGCGATTCTGCGAAGCAATGTGAACACTTCTGCTTCCCAGGCACAGAGAAGGTGCTAGCAGGGAATTCTCTGCCTGCCTTTCCCCAGTGCTCTGCAACCTCTCCAGGACAACAGCAAATCTGGGGCTCTGTGCTTTCTTTCGTTCTGAACAACTTCTAGTGTTTTCTGCACAAAAGCGATTCTGCGAAGCAATGTGAATTCTTCTGCTTCCCAGGCACAGAGAAGGTGCTAGCAGGGAATTCTCTGCCTGCCTTTCCCCAGTGCTCTGCAAGCTCTCCAGGACAACAGCAAATCTGGGGCTCTGTGCTTTCTTTCGTTCTGAACAAGTGTTAGTGTTTTCTGCACAAAAGCGATTCTTGCGAAGCAATGTGAACACTTCTGCTTCCCAGGCACAGAGAAGGTGCTAGCAGGGAATTCTCTGCCTGCCTTTCCCCAGTGCTCTGCAAGCTCTCCAGGACAACAGCAAATCTGGGGCTCTGTGCTTTCTTTCGTTCTGAACAAGTGTTACTGTTTTCTGCACAAAAGCGATTCTGCGAAGCAATGTGAACACTTCTGCTTCCCAGGCACAGAGAAGGTGCTAGCAGGGAATTCTCTGCTTGCCTTTCCCCAGTGCTCTGCAAGCTCTCCAGGACAACAGCAAATCTGGGGCTCTGTGCTTTCTTTCGTTCTGAACAAGTGCTAGTGTTTTCTGCACAAAAGCGATTCTGCGAAGCAATGTGAACACTTCTGCTTCCCAGGCCCAGAGAAGGTGCTAGCAGGGAATTCTCTGCCTGCCTTTCCCCAGTGCTCTGCAAGCTCTCCAGGACAACAGCAAATCTGGGGCTCTGTGCTTTCTTTCATTCTGAACAAGTGTTACTGTTTTCTGCACAAAAGCGATCCTGCGAAGCAATGTGAAGACTTCTGCTTCCCAGGCACAGAGAAGGTGCTAGCAGGGAATTCTCTGCCTGCCTTTCCCCAGTGCTCTGCAAGCTCTCCAGGACAACAGCAAATCTGGGGCTCTGTGCTTTCTTTCGTTCTGAACAAGTGTTAGTGTTTTCTGCACAAAAGCGATTCTGCGAAGCAATGTGAACACTTCTGCTTCCCAGGCACAGAGAAGGTGCTAGTAGGGCATGCTCTGCCTGCCTTTCCCCAGTGCTCTGCAAGCTCTCCAGGACAACATAAAATCTGGGGTTCTGTGCTTTCTTTCGTTCTGAACAAGTGTTACTGTTTTCTGCACAAAAGCGATTCTGCGAAGCAATGTGAACACTTCTGTTTCCCAGGCACAGAGAAGGTGCTAGCAGGGAATTCTCTGCCTGCCTTTCCCCAGTGCTCTGCAAGCTCTCCAGGACAACAGCAAATCTGGGGCTCTGTGCTTTCTTTCGTTCTGAACAAGTGTTACTGTTTTCTGCACAAAAGCGATTCTGCGAAGCAATGTGAACACTTCTGCTTCCCAGGCACAGAGAAGGTGCTAGCAGGGAATTCTCTGCCTGCCTTTCCCCAGTGCTCTGCAACCTCTCCAGGACAACAGCAAATATGGGGCTCTGTGCTTTCTTTCGTTCTGAACAACTTCTAGTGTTTTCTGCACAAAAGCGATTCTGCGAAGCAATGTGAATTCTTCTGCTTCCCAGGCACAGAGAAGGTGCTAGCAGGGAATTCTCTGTCTGCCTTTCCCCAGTGCTCTGCAAGCTCTCCAGGACAACAGCAAATCTGGGGCTCTGTGCTTTCTTTCGTTCTGAACAAGTGTTAGTGTTTTCTGCACAAAAGCGATTCTTGCGAAGCAATGTGAACACTTCTCCTTCCCAGGCACAGAGAAGGTGCTAGCAGGGAATTCTCTGCCTGCCTTTCCCCAGTGCTCTGCAACCTCTCCAGGACAACAGCAAATCTGGGGCTCTGTGCTTTCTTTCATTCTGAACAAGTGTTACTGTTTTCTGCACAAAAGCGATTCTGCGAAGCAATGTGAACACTTCTGCTTCCCAGGCACAGAGAAGGTGCTAGCAGGGAATTCTCTGCCTGCCTTTCCCCAGTGCTCTGCAAGCTCTCCAGGACAACAGCAAATCTGGGGCTCTGTGCTTTCTTTCGTTCTGAACAAGTGTTAGTGTTTTCTGCACAAAAGCGATTCTGCGAAGCAATGTGAACACTTCTGCTTCCCAGGCACAGAGAAGGTGCCAGTAGGGCATGCTCTGCCTGCCTTTCCCCAGTGCTCTGCAAGCTCTCCAGGACAACAGCAAATCTGGGGCTCTGTGCTTTCTTTCATTCTGAACAAGTGTTAGTGTTTTCTGCACAAAAGCAATTCTGCGAAGCAATGTGAAGACTTCTGCTTCCCAGGCACAGAGAAGGTGCTAGCAGGGAATTCTCTGCCTGCCTTTCCCCAGTGCTCTGCAAGCTCTCCAGGGCAACATAAAATCTGGGGCTCTGTGCTTTCTTTCCTTCTGAACAAGTGTTACTGTTTTCTGCACAAAAGCGATTCTGCGAAGCAATGTGAACACTTCTGCTTCCCAGGCACAGAGAAGGTGCTAGTAGGGCATGCTCTGCCTGCCTTTCCCCAGTGCTCTGCAAGCTCTCCAGGACAACAGCAAATCTGGGGCTCTGTGCTTTCTTTCGTTCTGAACAAGTGTTACTGTTTTCTGCACAAAAGCGATTCTGCGAAGCAATGTGAACACTTCTGCTTCCCAGGCACAGAGAAGGTGCTAGCAGGGAATTCTCTGCCTGCCTTTCCCCAGTGCTCTGCAAGCTCTCCAGGACAACAGCAAATCTGGGGCTCTGTGCTTTCTTTCGTTCTGAACAAGTGTTACTGTTTTCTGCACAAAAGCAATTCTGCGAAGCAATGTGAACACTTCTGCTTCCCAGGCACAGAGAAGGTGCTAGCAGGGAATTCTCTGCCTGCCTTTCCCCAGTGCTCTGCAAGCTCTCCAGGACAACAGCAAATCTGGGGCTCTGTGCTTTCTTTCGTTCTGAACAAGTGTTACTGTTTTCTGCACAAAAGCGATTCTGCGAAGCAATGTGAACACTTCTGTTTCCCAGGCACAGAGAATGTGCTAGCAGGGAATTCTCTGCCTGCCTTTCCCCAGTGCTCTGCAAGCTCTCCAGGACAACATCAAATCTGGGGCTCTGTGCTTTCTTTCGTTCTGAACAAGTGTTACTGTTTTCTGCACAAAAGCGATTCTGCGAAGCAATGTGAACACTTCTGCTTCCCAGGCACAGAGAAGGTGCTAGCAGGGAATTCTCTGCCTGCCTTTCCCCAGTGCTCTGCAAGCTCTCCAGGACAACAGCAAATCTGGGGCTCTGTGCTTTCTTTCGTTCTGAACAAGTGCTAGTGTTTTCTGCACAAAAGCGATTCTGCGAAGCAATGTGAACACTTCTGCTTCCCAGGCCCAGAGAAGGTGCTAGCAGGGAATTCTCTGCCTGCCTTTCCCCAGTGCTCTGCAAGCTCTCCAGGACAACAGCAAATCTGGGGCTCTGTGCTTTCTTTCGTTCTGAACAAGTGTTACTGTTTTCTGCACAAAAGCGATTCTGCGAAGCAATGTGAACACTTCTGTTTCCCAGGCACAGAGAATGTGCTAGCAGGGAATTCTCTGCCTGCCTTTCCCCAGTGCTCTGCAAGCTCTCCAGGACAACAGCAAATCTGGGGCTCTGTGCTTTCTTTCATTCTGAACAAGTGTTACTGTTTTCTGCACAAAAGCGATTCTGCGAAGCAATGTGAAGACTTCTGCTTCCCAGGCACAGAGAAGGTGCTATCAGGGAATTCTCTGCCTGCCTTTCCCCAGTGCTCTGCAAGCTCTCCAGGACAACAGCAAATATGGGGCTCTGTGCTTTCTTTCGTTCTGAACAAGTGTTAGTGTTTTCTGCACAAAAGCGATTCTGCGAAGCAATGTGAACACTTCTGCTTCCCAGGCACAGAGAAGGTGCCAGTAGGGCATGCTCTGCCTGCCTTTCCCCAGTGCTCTGCAAGCTCTCCAGGACAACAGCAAATCTGGGGCTCTGTGCTTTCTTTCATTCTGAACAAGTGTTAGTGTTTTCTGCACAAAAGCAATTCTGCGAAGCAATGTGAAGACTTCTGCTTCCCAGGCACAGAGAAGGTGCTAGCAGGGAATTCTCTGCCTGCCTTTCCCCAGTGCTCTGCAAGCTCTCCAGGACAACAGCAAATCTGGGGCTCTGTGCTTTCTTTCGTTCTGAACAAGTGTTAGTGTTTTCTGCACAAAAGCGATCCTGCGAAGCAATGTGAACACTTCTGCTTCCCAGGCACAGAGAAGGTGCTAGCAGGGAATTCTCTGCCTGCCTTTCCCCAGTGCTCTGCAAGCTCTCCAGGACAACATCAAATCTGGGGCTCTGTGCTTTCTTTCGTTCTGAACAAGTGTTACTGTTTTCTGCACAAAAGCGATTCTGCGAAGCAATGTGAACACTTCTGTTTCCCAGGCACAGAGAATGTGCTAGCAAGGAATTCTCTACCTGCCTTTCCCCAGTGCTCTGCAAGCTCTCCAGGACAACAGCAAATCTGGGGCTCTGTGCTTTCTTTCATTCTGAACAAGTGTTACTGTTTTCTGCACAAAAGCGATTCTGCGAAGCAATGTGAAGACTTCTGCTTCCCAGGCACAGAGAAGGTGCTAGCAGGGAATTCTCTGCCTGCCTTTCCCCAGTGCTCTGCAAGCTCTCCAGGACAACAGCAAATCTGGGGCTCTGTGCTTTCTTTCGTTCTGAACAAGTGTTACTGTTTTCTGCACAAAAGCGATTCTGCGAAGCAATGTGAACACTTCTGCTTCCCAGGCACAGAGAAGGTGCCAGTAGGGCATGCTCTGCCTGCCTTTCCCCAGTGCTCTGCAAGCTCTCCAGGACAACAGCAAATCTGGGGCTCTGTGCTTTCTTTCATTCTGAACAAGTGTTAGTGTTTTCTGCACAAAAGCAATTCTGCGAAGCAATGTGAAGACTTCTGCTTCCCAGGCACAGAGAAGGTGCTAGCAGGGAATTCTCTGCCTGCCTTTCCCCAGTGCTCTGCAAGCTCTCCAGGACAACAGCAAATCTGGGGCTCTGTGCTTTCTTTCGTTCTGAACAAGTGTTAGTGTTTTCTGCACAAAAGCGATCCTGCGAAGCAATGTGAACACTTCTGCTTCCCAGGCACAGAGAAGGTGCTAGCAGGGAATTCTCTGCCTGCCTTTCCCCAGTGCTCTGCAAGCTCTCCAGGACAACAGCAAATCTGGGGCTCTGTGCTTTCTTTCGTTCTGAACAAGTGTTACTGTTTTCTGCACAAAAGCGATTCTGCGAAGCAATGTGAACACTTCTGTTTCCCAGGCACAGAGAATGTGCTAGCAGGGAATTCTCTACCTGCCTTTCCCCAGTGCTCTGCAAGCTCTCCAGGACAACAGCAAATCTGGGGCTCTGTGCTTTCTTTCGTTCTGAACAAGTGTTACTGTTTTCTGCACAAAAGCAATTCTGCGAAGCAATGTGAACACTTCTGCTTCCCAGGCACAGAGAAGGTGCTAGCAGGGAATTCTCTGCCTGCCTTTCCCCAGTGCTCTGCAAGCTCTCCAGGACAACAGCAAATCTGGGGCTCTGTGCTTTCTTTCGTTCTGAACAAGTGTTACTGTTTTCTGCACAAAAGCGATTCTGCGAAGCAATGTGAACACTTCTGTTTCCCAGGCACAGAGAATGTGCTAGCAGGGAATTCTCTGCCTGCCTTTCCCCAGTGCTCTGCAAGCTCTCCAGGACAACAGCAAATCTGGGGCTCTGTGCTTTCTTTCGTTCTGAACAAGTGTTACTGTTTTCTGCACAAAAGCGATTCTGCGAAGCAATGTGAACACTTCTGCTTCCCAGGCACAGAGAAGGTGCTAGCAGGGAATTCTCTGCTTGCCTTTCCCCAGTGCTCTGCAAGCTCTCCAGGACAACAGCAAATCTGGGGCTCTGTGCTTTCTTTCGTTCTGAACAAGTGCTAGTGTTTTCTGCACAAAAGCGATTCTGCGAAGCAATGTGAACACTTCTGCTTCCCAGGCCCAGAGAAGGTGCTAGCAGGGAATTCTCTGCCTGCCTTTCCCCAGTGCTCTGCAAGCTCTCCAGGACAACAGCAAATCTGGGGCTCTGTGCTTTCTTTCGTTCTGAACAAGTGTTAGTGTTTTCTGCACAAAAGCGATTCTGCGAAGCAATGTGAACACTTCTGCTTCCCAGGCACAGAGAAGGTGCTAGTAGGGCATGCTCTGCCTGCCTTTCCCCAGTGCTCTGCAAGCTCTCCAGGACAACATAAAATCTGGGGTTCTGTGCTTTCTTTCGTTCTGAACAAGTGTTACTGTTTTCTGCACAAAAGCGATTCTGCGAAGCAATGTGAACACTTCTGTTTCCCAGGCACAGAGAAGGTGCTAGCAGGGAATTCTCTGCCTGCCTTTCCCCAGTGCTCTGCAAGCTCTCCAGGACAACAGCAAATCTGGGGCTCTGTGCTTTCTTTCGTTCTGAACAAGTGTTACTGTTTTCTGCACAAAAGCGATTCTGCGAAGCAATGTGAACACTTCTGCTTCCCAGGCACAGAGAAGGTGCTAGCAGGGAATTCTCTGCCTGCCTTTCCCCAGTGCTCTGCAACCTCTCCAGGACAACAGCAAATCTGGGGCTCTGTGCTTTCTTTCGTTCTGAACAACTTCTAGTGTTTTCTGCACAAAAGCGATTCTGCGAAGCAATGTGAAGACTTCTGCTTCCCAGGCACAGAGAAGGTGCTATCAGGGAATTCTCTGCCTGCCTTTCCCCAGTGCTCTGCAAGCTCTCCAGGACAACAGCAAATCTGGGGCTCTGTGCTTTCTTTCGTTCTGAACAAGTGTTAGTGTTTTCTGCACAAAAGCGATTCTGCGAAGCAATGTGAACACTTCTGCTTCCCAGGCACAGAGAAGGTGCCAGTAGGGCATGCTCTGCCTGCCTTTCCCCAGTGCTCTGCAAGCTCTCCAGGACAACAGCAAATCTGGGGCTCTGTGCTTTCTTTCATTCTGAACAAGTGTTAGTGTTTTCTGCACAAAAGCAATTCTGCGAAGCAATGTGAAGACTTCTGCTTCCCAGGCACAGAGAAGGTGCTAGCAGGGAATTCTCTGCCTGCCTTTCCCCAGTGCTCTGCAAGCTCTCCAGGACAACAGCAAATCTGGGGCTCTGTGCTTTCTTTCGTTCTGAACAAGTGTTAGTGTTTTCTGCACAAAAGCGATCCTGCGAAGCAATGTGAACACTTCTGCTTCCCAGGCACAGAGAAGGTGCTAGCAGGGAATTCTCTGCCTGCCTTTCCCCAGTGCTCTGCAAGCTCTCCAGGACAACATCAAATCTGGGGCTCTGTGCTTTCTTTCGTTCTGAACAAGTGTTACTGTTTTCTGCACAAAAGCGATTCTGCGAAGCAATGTGAACACTTCTGTTTCCCAGGCACAGAGAATGTGCTAGCAGGGAATTCTCTACCTGCCTTTCCCCAGTGCTCTGCAAGCTCTCCAGGACAACAGCAAATCTGGGGCTCTGTGCTTTCTTTCGTTCTGAACAAGTGTTACTGTTTTCTGCACAAAAGCAATTCTGCGAAGCAATGTGAACACTTCTGCTTCCCAGGCACAGAGAAGGTGCTAGCAGGGAATTCTCTGCCTGCCTTTCCCCAGTGCTCTGCAAGCTCTCCAGGACAACAGCAAATCTGGGGCTCTGTGCTTTCTTTCGTTCTGAACAAGTGTTACTGTTTTCTGCACAAAAGCGATTCTGCGAAGCAATGTGAACACTTCTGTTTCCCAGGCACAGAGAAGGTGCTAGCAGGGAATTCTCTGCCTGCCTTTCCCCAGTGCTCTGCAAGCTCTCCAGGACAACAGCAAATCTGGGGCTCTGTGCTTTCTTTCGTTCTGAACAAGTGTTACTGTTTTCTGCACAAAAGCAATTCTGCGAAGCAATGTGAACACTTCTGCTTCCCAGGCACAGAGAAGGTGCTAGCAGGGAATTCTCTGCCTGCCTTTCCCCAGTGCTCTGCAAGCTCTCCAGGACAACAGCAAATCTGGGGCTCTGTGCTTTCTTTCGTTCTGAACAAGTGCTAGTGTTTTCTGCACAAAAGCGATTCTGCGAAGCAATGTGAACACTTCTGCTTCGCAGGCCCAGAGAAGGTGCTAGCAGGGAATTCTCTGCCTGCCTTTCCCCAGTGCTCTGCAAGCTCTCCAGGACAACAGCAAATCTGGGGCTCTGTGCTTTCTTTCGTTCTGAACAAGTGTTACTGTTTTCTGCACAAAAGCGATTCTGCGAAGCAATGTGAACACTTCTGTTTCCCAGGCACAGAGAAGGTGCTAGCAGGGAATTCTCTGCCTGCCTTTCCCCAGTGCTCTGCAAGCTCTCCAGGACAACAGCAAATCTGGGGCTCTGTGCTTTCTTTCATTCTGAACAAGTGTTACTGTTTTCTGCACAAAAGCGATTCTGCGAAGCAATGTGAAGACTTCTGCTTCCCAGGCACAGAGAAGGTGCTATCAGGGAATTCTCTGCCTGCCTTTCCCCAGTGCTCTGCAAGCTCTCCAGGACAACATAAAATCTGGGGCTCTGTGCTTTCTTTCGTTCTGAACAAGTGTTAGTGTTTTCTGCACAAAAGCGATTCTGCGAAGCAATGTGAACACTTCTGCTTCCCAGGCACAGAGAAGGTGCCAGTAGGGCATGCTCTGCCTGCCTTTCCCCAGTGCTCTGCAAGCTCTCCAGGACAACAGCAAATCTGGGGCTCTGTGCTTTCTTTCATTCTGAACAAGTGTTAGTGTTTTCTGCACAAAAGCAATTCTGCGAAGCAATGTGAAGACTTCTGCTTCCCAGGCACAGAGAAGGTGCTAGCAGGGAATTCTCTGCCTGCCTTTCCCCAGTGCTCTGCAAGCTCTCCAGGACAACAGCAAATCTGGGGCTCTGTGCTTTCTTTCGTTCTGAACAAGTGTTAGTGTTTTCTGCACAAAAGCGATCCTGCGAAGCAATGTGAACACTTCTGCTTCCCAGGCACAGAGAAGGTGCTAGCAGGGAATTCTCTGCCTGCCTTTCCCCAGTGCTCTGCAAGCTCTCCAGGACAACAGCAAATCTGGGGCTCTGTGCTTTCTTTCGTTCTGAACAAGTGTTACTGTTTTCTGCACAAAAGCGATTCTGCGAAGCAATGTGAACACTTCTGTTTCCCAGGCACAGAGAATGTGCTAGCAGGGAATTCTCTACCTGCCTTTCCCCAGTGCTCTGCAAGCTCTCCAGGACAACAGCAAATCTGGGGCTCTGTGCTTTCTTTCGTTCTGAACAAGTGTTACTGTTTTCTGCACAAAAGCAATTCTGCGAAGCAATGTGAACACTTCTGCTTCCCAGGCACAGAGAAGGTGCTAGCAGGGAATTCTCTGCCTGCCTTTCCCCAGTGCTCTGCAAGCTCTCCAGGACAACAGCAAATCTGGGGCTCTGTGCTTTCTTTCGTTCTGAACAAGTGTTACTGTTTTCTGCACAAAAGCGATTCTGCGAAGCAATGTGAACACTTCTGTTTCCCAGGCACAGAGAATGTGCTAGCAGGGAATTCTCTGCCTGCCTTTCCCCAGTGCTCTGCAAGCTCTCCAGGACAACAGCAAATCTGGGGCTCTGTGCTTTCTTTCGTTCTGAACAAGTGTTACTGTTTTCTGCACAAAAGCGATTCTGCGAAGCAATGTGAACACTTCTGCTTCCCAGGCACAGAGAAGGTGCTAGCAGGGAATTCTCTGCTTGCCTTTCCCCAGTGCTCTGCAAGCTCTCCAGGACAACAGCAAATCTGGGGCTCTGTGCTTTCTTTCGTTCTGAACAAGTGCTAGTGTTTTCTGCACAAAAGCGATTCTGCGAAGCAATGTGAACACTTCTGCTTCCCAGGCCCAGAGAAGGTGCTAGCAGGGAATTCTCTGCCTGCCTTTCCCCAGTGCTCTGCAAGCTCTCCAGGACAACAGCAAATCTGGGGCTCTGTGCTTTCTTTCGTTCTGAACAAGTGTTAGTGTTTTCTGCACAAAAGCGATTCTGCGAAGCAATGTGAACACTTCTGCTTCCCAGGCACAGAGAAGGTGCTAGTAGGGCATGCTCTGCCTGCCTTTCCCCAGTGCTCTGCAAGCTCTCCAGGACAACATAAAATCTGGGGTTCTGTGCTTTCTTTCGTTCTGAACAAGTGTTACTGTTTTCTGCACAAAAGCGATTCTGCGAAGCAATGTGAACACTTCTGTTTCCCAGGCACAGAGAAGGTGCTAGCAGGGAATTCTCTGCCTGCCTTTCCCCAGTGCTCTGCAAGCTCTCCAGGACAACAGCAAATCTGGGGCTCTGTGCTTTCTTTCGTTCTGAACAAGTGTTACTGTTTTCTGCACAAAAGCGATTCTGCGAAGCAATGTGAACACTTCTGCTTCCCAGGCACAGAGAAGGTGCTAGCAGGGAATTCTCTGCCTGCCTTTCCCCAGTGCTCTGCAAGCTCTCCAGGACAACAGCAAATCTGGGGCTCTGTGCTTTCTTTCGTTCTGAACAACTTCTAGTGTTTTCTGCACAAAAGCGATTCTGCGAAGCAATGTGAATTCTTCTGCTTCCCAGGCACAGAGAAGGTGCTAGCAGGGAATTCTCTGCCTGCCTTTCCCCAGTGCTCTGCAAGCTCTCCAGGACAACAGCAAATCTGGGGCTCTGTGCTTTCTTTCGTTCTGAACAAGTGTTAGTGTTTTCTGCACAAAAGCGATTCTTGCGAAGCAATGTGAACACTTCTGCTTCCCAGGCACAGAGAAGGTGCTAGCAGGGAATTCTCTGCCTGCCTTTCCCCAGTGCTCTGCAAGCTCTCCAGGACAACAGCAAATCTGGGGCTCTGTGCTTTCTTTCGTTCTGAACAAGTGTTACTGTTTTCTGCACAAAAGCGATTCTGCGAAGCAATGTGAACACTTCTGCTTCCCAGGCACAGAGAAGGTGCTAGCAGGGAATTCTCTGCCTGCCTTTCCCCAGTGCTCTGCAAGCTCTCCAGGACAACAGCAAATCTGGGGCTCTGTGCTTTCTTTCGTTCTGAACAAGTGTTACTGTTTTCTGCACAAAAGCGATTCTGCGAAGCAATGTGAACACTTCTGCTTCCCAGGCACAGAGAAGGTGCTAGCAGGGAATTCTCTGCCTGCCTTTCCCCAGTGCTCTGCAAGCTCTCCAGGACAACATAGAATCTGGGGCTCTGTGCTTTCTTTCGTTCTGAACAACTTCTAGTGTTTTTTGCACAAAAGCGATTCTGCGAAGCAATGTGAATTCTTCTGCTTCCCAGGCACAGAGAAGGTGCTAGCAGGGAATTCTCTGCCTGCCTTTCCCCAGTGCTCTGCAAGCTCTCCAGGACAACAGCAAATCTGGGGCTCTGTGCTTTCTTTCGTTCTGAACAAGTGTTACTGTTTTCTGCACAAAAGCGATCCTGCGAAGCAATGTGAACACTTCTGCTTCCCAGGCACAGAGAAGGTGCTAGCAGGGAATTCTCTGCCTGCCTTTCCCCAGTGCTCTGCAAGCTCTCCAGGACAACAGCAAATCTGGGGCTCTGTGCTTTCTTTCATTCTGAACAAGTGTTACTGTTTTCTGCACAAAAGCGATTCTGCGAAGCAATGTGAAGACTTCTGCTTCCCAGGCACAGAGAAGGTGCTATCAGGGAATTCTCTGCCTGCCTTTCCCCAGTGCTATGCAAGCTCTCCAGGACAACAGCAAATCTGGGGCTCTGTGCTTTCTTTCGTTCTGAACAACTTCTAGTGTTTTCTGCACAAAAGCGATTCTGCGAAGCAATGTGAACACTTCTGCTTCCCAGGCACAGAGAAGGTGCTAGTAGGGCATGCTCTGCCTGCCTTTCCCCAGTGCTCTGCAAGCTCTCCAGGACAACAGCAAATCTGGGGCTCTGTGCTTTCTTTCATTCTGAACAAGTGTTAGTGTTTTCTGCACAAAAGCAATTCTGCGAAGCAATGTGAAGACTTCTGCTTCCCAGGCACAGAGAAGGTGCTAGCAGGGAATTCTCTGCCTGCCTTTCCCCAGTGCTCTGCAAGCTCTCCAGGACAACAGCAAATCTGGGGCTCTGTGCTTTCTTTCGTTCTGAACAAGTGTTAGTGTTTTCTGCACAAAAGCGATCCTGCGAAGCAATGTGAACACTTCTGCTTCCCAGGCACAGAGAAGGTGCTAGCAGGGAATTCTCTGCCTGCCTTTCCCCAGTGCTCTGCAAGCTCTCCAGGACAACAGCAAATCTGGGGCTCTGTGCTTTCTTTCATTCTGAACAAGTGTTACTGTTTTCTGCACAAAAGCGATTCTGCGAAGCAATGTGAACACTTCTGCTTCCCAGGCACAGAGAAGGTGCTAGCAGGGAATTCTCTGCCTGCCTTTCCCCAGTGCTCTGCAAGCTCTCCAGGACAACAGCAAATCTGGGGCTCTGTGCTTTCTTTCGTTCTGAACAACTTCTAGTGTTTTCTGCACAAAAGCGATTCTGCGAAGCAATGTGAATTCTTCTGCTTCCCAGGCACAGAGAAGGTGCTAGCAGGGAATTCTCTGCCTGCCTTTCCCCAGTGCTCTGCAAGCTCTCCAGGACAACAGCAAATCTGGGGCTCTGTGCTTTCTTTCGTTCTGAACAAGTGTTATTGTTTTCTGCACAAAAGCGATCCTGCGAAGCAATGTGAACACTTCTGCTTCCCAGGCACAGAGAAGGTGCTAGCAGGGAATTCTCTGCCTGCCTTTCCCCAGTGCTCTGCAAGCTCTCCAGGACAACATAGAATCTGGGGCTCTGTGCTTTCTTTCGTTCTGAACAACTGTTACTGTTTTCTGCACGAAAGCGATTCTGCGAAGCAATGTGAACACTTCTGTTTCCCAGGCACAGAGAATGTGCTAGCAGGGAATTCTCTGCCTGCCTTTCCCCAGTGCTCTGCAAGCTCTCCAGGACAACAGCAAATCTGGGGCTCTGTGCTTTCTTTCATTCTGAACAAGTGTTACTGTTTTCTGCACAAAAGCGATTCTGCGAAGCAATGTGAACACTTCTGCTTCCCAGGCACAGAGAAGGTGCTATCAGGGAATTCTCTGCCTGCCTTTCCCCAGTGCTATGCAAGCTCTCCAGGACAACAGCAAATATGGGGCTCTGTGCTTTCTTTCGTTCTGAACAAGTGTTAGTGTTTTCTGCACAAAAGCGATTCTGCGAAGCAATGTGAACACTTCTGTTTCCCAGGCACAGAGAAGGTGCTAGTAGGGCATGCTCTGCCTGCCTTTCCCCAGTGCTCTGCAAGCTCTCCAGGACAACAGCAAATCTGGGGCTCTGTGCTTTCTTTCATTCTGAACAAGTGTTAGTGTTTTCTGCACAAAAGCAATTCTGCGAAGCAATGTGAAGACTTCTGCTTCCCAGGCACAGAGAAGGTGCTAGCAGGGAATTCTCTGCCTGCCTTTCCCCAGTGCTCTGCAAGCTCTCCAGGACAACAGCAAATCTGGGGCTCTGTGCTTTCTTTCGTTCTGAACAAGTGTTAGTGTTTTCTGCACAAAAGCGATCCTGCGAAGCAATGTGAACACTTCTGCCTCCCAGGCACAGAAAAGGTGCTAGCAGGGAATTCTCTGCCTGCCTTTCCCCAGTGCTCTGCAAGCTCTCCAGGACAACAGCAAATCTGGGGCTCTGTGCTTTCTTTCATTCTGAACAGGTGTTACTGTTTTCTGCACAAAAGCGATTCTGCGAAGCAATGTGAAGACTTCTGCTTCCCAGGCACAGAGAAGGTGCTAGCAGGGAATTCTCTGCCTGCCTTTCCCCAGTGCTCTGCAAGCTCTCCAGGACAACAGCAAATCTGGGGCTCTGTGCTTTCTTTCGTTCTGAACAAGTGTTACTGTTTTCTGCACAAAAGCGATTCTGCGAAGCAATGTGAACACTTCTGTTTCCCAGGCACAGAGAATGTGCTAGCAGGGAATTCTCTGCCTGCCTTTCCCCAGTGCTCTGCAAGCTCTCCAGGACAACAGCAAATCTGGGGCTCTGTGCTTTCTTTCATTCTGAACAGGTGTTACTGTTTTCTGCACAAAAGCGATTCTGCGAAGCAATGTGAAGACTTCTGCTTCCCAGGCACAGAGAAGGTGCTAGCAGGGAATTCTCTGCCTGCCTTTCCCCAGTGCTCTGCAAGCTCTCCAGGACAACAGCAAATATGGGGCTCTGTGCTTTCTTTCGTTCTGAACAAGTGTTAGTGTTTTCTGCACAAAAGCGATTCTGCGAAGCAATGTGAACACTTCTGCTTCCCAGGCACAGAGAAGGTGCTAGTAGGGCATGCTCTGCCTGCCTTTCCCCAGTGCTCTGCAAGCTCTCCAGGACAACAGCAAATCTGGGGTTCTGTGCTTTCTTTCCTTCTGAACAAGTGTTACTGTTTTCTGCACAAAAGCGATTCTGCGAAGCAATGTGAACACTTCTGCTTCCCAGGCACAGAGAAGGTGCTAGCAGGGAATTCTCTGCCTGCCTTTCCCCAGTGCTCTGCAAGCTCTCCAGGGCAACATAAAATCTGGGGCTCTGTGCTTTCTTTCGTTCTGAACAAGTGTTACTGTTTTCTGCACAAAAGCGATTCTGCGAAGCAATGTGAACACTTCTGCTTCCCAGGCACAGAGAAGGTGCTAGCAAGGAATTCTCTGCCTGCCTTTCCCCAGTGCTCTGCAAGCTCTCCAGGACAACAGCAAATATGGGGCTCTGTGCTTTCTTTCGTTCTGAACAAGTGTTAGTGTTTTCTGCACAAAAGCGATTCTGCGAAGCAATGTGAACACTTCTGCTTCCCAGGCACAGAGAAGGTGCTAGTAGGGCATGCTCTGCCTGCCTTTCCCCAGTGCTCTGCAAGCTCTCCAGGACAACATAAAATCTGGGGTTCTGTGCTTTCTTTCGTTCTGAACAAGTGTTACTGTTTTCTGCACAAAAGCGATTCTGCGAAGCAATGTGAACACTTCTGTTTCCCAGGCACAGAGAATGTGCTAGCAGGGAATTCTCTGCCTGCCTTTCCCCAGTGCTCTGCAAGCTCTCCAGGACAACAGCAAATCTGGGGCTCTGTGCTTTCTTTCGTTCTGAACAAGTGTTACTGTTTTCTGCACAAAAGCGATTCTGCGAAGCAATGTGAACACTTCTGCTTCCCAGGCACAGAGAAGGTGCTAGCAGGGAATTCTCTGCCTGCCTTTCCCCAGTGCTCTGCAACCTCTCCAGGACAACAGCAAATCTGGGGCTCTGTGCTTTCTTTCGTTCTGAACAACTTCTAGTGTTTTCTGCACAAAAGCGATTCTGCGAAGCAATGTGAATTCTTCTGCTTCCCAGGCACAGAGAAGGTGCTAGCAGGGAATTCTCTGCCTGCCTTTCCCCAGTGCTCTGCAAGCTCTCCAGGACAACAGCAAATCTGGGGCTCTGTGCTTTCTTTCGTTCTGAACAAGTGTTAGTGTTTTCTGCACAAAAGCGATTCTTGCGAAGCAATGTGAACACTTCTGCTTCCCAGGCACAGAGAAGGTGCTAGCAGGGAATTCTCTGCCTGCCTTTCCCCAGTGCTCTGCAAGCTCTCCAGGACAACAGCAAATCTGGGGCTCTGTGCTTTCTTTCGTTCTGAACAAGTGTTACTGTTTTCTGCACAAAAGCGATTCTGCGAAGCAATGTGAACACTTCTGCTTCCCAGGCACAGAGAAGGTGCTAGCAGGGAATTCTCTGCCTGCCTTTCCCCAGTGCTCTGCAAGCTCTCCAGGACAACAGCAAATCTGGGGCTCTGTGCTTTCTTTCGTTCTGAACAAGTGCTAGTGTTTTCTGCACAAAAGCGATTCTGCGAAGCAATGTGAACACTTCTGCTTCCCAGGCCCAGAGAAGGTGCTAGCAGGGAATTCTCTGCCTGCCTTTCCCCAGTGCTCTGCAAGCTCTCCAGGACAACAGCAAATCTGGGGCTCTGTGCTTTCTTTCATTCTGAACAAGTGTTACTGTTTTCTGCACAAAAGCGATTCTGCGAAGCAATGTGAAGACTTCTGCTTCCCAGGCACAGAGAAGGTGCTATCAGGGAATTCTCTGCCTGCCTTTCCCCAGTGCTCTGCAAGCTCTCCAGGACAACAGCAAATCTGGGGCTCTGTGCTTTCTTTCGTTCTGAACAAGTGTTAGTGTTTTCTGCACAAAAGCGATTCTGCGAAGCAATGTGAACACTTCTGCTTCCCAGGCACAGAGAAGGTGCCAGTAGGGCATGCTCTGCCCGCCTTTCCCCAGTGCTCTGCAAGCTCTCCAGGACAACAGCAAATCTGGGGCTCTGTGCTTTCTTTCATTCTGAACAAGTGTTAGTGTTTTCTGCACAAAAGCAATTCTGCGAAGCAATGTGAAGACTTCTGCTTCCCAGGCACAGAGAAGGTGCTAGCAGGGAATTCTCTGCCTGCCTTTCCCCAGTGCTCTGCAAGCTCTCCAGGACAACAGCAAATCTGGGGCTCTGTGCTTTCTTTCGTTCTGAACAAGTGTTAGTGTTTTCTGCACAAAAGCGATCCTGCGAAGCAATGTGAACACTTCTGCTTCCCAGGCACAGAGAAGGTGCTAGCAGGGAATTCTCTGCCTGCCTTTCCCCAGTGCTCTGCAAGCTCTCCAGGACAACAGCAAATCTGGGGCTCTGTGCTTTCTTTCGTTCTGAACAAGTGTTACTGTTTTCTGCACAAAAGCGATTCTGCGAAGCAATGTGAACACTTCTGTTTCCCAGGCACAGAGAATGTGCTAGCAGGGAATTCTCTACCTGCCTTTCCCCAGTGCTCTGCAAGCTCTCCAGGACAACAGCAAATCTGGGGCTCTGTGCTTTCTTTCGTTCTGAACAAGTGTTACTGTTTTCTGCACAAAAGCAATTCTGCGAAGCAATGTGAACACTTCTGCTTCCCAGGCACAGAGAAGGTGCTAGCAGGGAATTCTCTGCCTGCCTTTCCCCAGTGCTCTGCAAGCTCTCCAGGACAACAGCAAATCTGGGGCTCTGTGCTTTCTTTCGTTCTGACCAAGTGTTACTGTTTTCTGCACAAAAGCGATTCTGCGAAGCAATGTGAACACTTCTGTTTCCCAGGCACAGAGAATGTGCTAGCAGGGAATTCTCTGCCTGCCTTTCCCCAGTGCTCTGCAAGCTCTCCAGGACAACAGCAAATCTGGGGCTCTGTGCTTTCTTTCGTTCTGAACAAGTGTTACTGTTTTCTGCACAAAAGCGATTCTGCGAAGCAATGTGAACACTTCTGCTTCCCAGGCACAGAGAAGGTGCTAGCAGGGAATTCTCTGCTTGCCTTTCCCCAGTGCTCTGCAAGCTCTCCAGGACAACAGCAAATCTGGGGCTCTGTGCTTTCTTTCGTTCTGAACAAGTGCTAGTGTTTTCTGCACAAAAGCGATTCTGCGAAGCAATGTGAACACTTCTGCTTCCCAGGCCCAGAGAAGGTGCTAGCAGGGAATTCTCTGCCTGCCTTTCCCCAGTGCTCTGCAAGCTCTCCAGGACAACAGCAAATCTGGGGCTCTGTGCTTTCTTTCGTTCTGAACAAGTGTTAGTGTTTTCTGCACAAAAGCGATTCTGCGAAGCAATGTGAACACTTCTGCTTCCCAGGCACAGAGAAGGTGCTAGTAGGGCATGCTCTGCCTGCCTTTCCCCAGTGCTCTGCAAGCTCTCCAGGACAACATAAAATCTGGGGTTCTGTGCTTTCTTTCGTTCTGAACAAGTGTTACTGTTTTCTGCACAAAAGCGATTCTGCGAAGCAATGTGAACACTTCTGTTTCCCAGGCACAGAGAAGGTGCTAGCAGGGAATTCTCTGCCTGCCTTTCCCCAGTGCTCTGCAAGCTCTCCAGGACAACAGCAAATCTGGGGCTCTGTGCTTTCTTTCGTTCTGAACAAGTGTTACTGTTTTCTGCACAAAAGCGATTCTGCGAAGCAATGTGAACACTTCTGCTTCCCAGGCACAGAGAAGGTGCTAGCAGGGAATTCTCTGCCTGCCTTTCCCCAGTGCTCTGCAACCTCTCCAGGACAACAGCAAATCTGGGGCTCTGTGCTTTCTTTCGTTCTGAACAACTTCTAGTGTTTTCTGCACAAAAGCGATTCTGCGAAGCAATGTGAAGACTTCTGCTTCCCAGGCACAGAGAAGGTGCTATCAGGGAATTCTCTGCCTGCCTTTCCCCAGTGCTCTGCAAGCTCTCCAGGACAACAGCAAATATGGGGCTCTGTGCTTTCTTTCGTTCTGAACAAGTGTTAGTGTTTTCTGCACAAAAGCGATTCTGCGAAGCAATGTGAACACTTCTGCTTCCCAGGCACAGAGAAGGTGCCAGTAGGGCATGCTCTGCCTGCCTTTCCCCAGTGCTCTGCAAGCTCTCCAGGACAACAGCAAATCTGGGGCTCTGTGCTTTCTTTCATTCTGAACAAGTGTTAGTGTTTTCTGCACAAAAGCAATTCTGCGAAGCAATGTGAAGACTTCTGCTTCCAAGGCACAGAGAAGGTGCTAGCAGGGAATTCTCTGCCTGCCTTTCCCCAGTGCTCTGCAAGCTCTCCAGGACAACAGCAAATCTGGGGCTCTGTGCTTTCTTTCGTTCTGAACAAGTGTTAGTGTTTTCTGCACAAAAGCGATCCTGCGAAGCAATGTGAACACTTCTGCTTCCCAGGCACAGAGAAGGTGCTAGCAGGGAATTCTCTGCCTGCCTTTCCCCAGTGCTCTGCAAGCTCTCCAGGACAACATCAAATCTGGGGCTCTGTGCTTTCTTTCGTTCTGAACAAGTGTTACTGTTTTCTGCACAAAAGCGATTCTGCGAAGCAATGTGAACACTTCTGTTTCCCAGGCACAGAGAATGTGCTAGCAGGGAATTCTCTACCTGCCTTTCCCCAGTGCTCTGCAAGCTCTCCAGGACAACAGCAAATCTGGGGCTCTGTGCTTTCTTTCGTTCTGAACAAGTGTTACTGTTTTCTGCACAAAAGCAATTCTGCGAAGCAATGTGAACACTTCTGCTTCCCAGGCACAGAGAAGGTGCTAGCAGGGAATTCTCTGCCTGCCTTTCCCCAGTGCTCTGCAAGCTCTCCAGGACAACAGCAAATCTGGGGCTCTGTGCTTTCTTTCGTTCTGAACAAGTGTTACTGTTTTCTGCACAAAAGCGATTCTGCGAAGCAATGTGAACACTTCTGTTTCCCAGGCACAGAGAAGGTGCTAGCAGGGAATTCTCTGCCTGCCTTTCCCCAGTGCTCTGCAAGCTCTCCAGGACAACAGCAAATCTGGGGCTCTGTGCTTTCTTTCGTTCTGAACAAGTGTTACTGTTTTCTGCACAAAAGCAATTCTGCGAAGCAATGTGAACACTTCTGCTTCCCAGGCACAGAGAAGGTGCTAGCAGGGAATTCTCTGCCTGCCTTTCCCCAGTGCTCTGCAAGCTCTCCAGGACAACAGCAAATCTGGGGCTCTGTGCTTTCTTTCGTTCTGAACAAGTGCTAGTGTTTTCTGCACAAAAGCGATTCTGCGAAGCAATGTGAACACTTCTGCTTCGCAGGCCCAGAGAAGGTGCTAGCAGGGAATTCTCTGCCTGCCTTTCCCCAGTGCTCTGCAAGCTCTCCAGGACAACAGCAAATCTGGGGCTCTGTGCTTTCTTTCGTTCTGAACAAGTGTTACTGTTTTCTGCACAAAAGCGATTCTGCGAAGCAATGTGAACACTTCTGTTTCCCAGGCACAGAGAAGGTGCTAGCAGGGAATTCTCTGCCTGCCTTTCCCCAGTGCTCTGCAAGCTCTCCAGGACAACAGCAAATCTGGGGCTCTGTGCTTTCTTTCATTCTGAACAAGTGTTACTGTTTTCTGCACAAAAGCGATTCTGCGAAGCAATGTGAAGACTTCTGCTTCCCAGGCACAGAGAAGGTGCTATCAGGGAATTCTCTGCCTGCCTTTCCCCAGTGCTCTGCAAGCTCTCCAGGACAACATAAAATCTGGGGCTCTGTGCTTTCTTTCGTTCTGAACAAGTGTTAGTGTTTTCTGCACAAAAGCGATTCTGCGAAGCAATGTGAACACTTCTGCTTCCCAGGCACAGAGAAGGTGCCAGTAGGGCATGCTCTGCCTGCCTTTCCCCAGTGCTCTGCAAGCTCTCCAGGACAACAGCAAATCTGGGGCTCTGTGCTTTCTTTCATTCTGAACAAGTGTTAGTGTTTTCTGCACAAAAGCAATTCTGCGAAGCAATGTGAAGACTTCTGCTTCCCAGGCACAGAGAAGGTGCTAGCAGGGAATTCTCTGCCTGCCTTTCCCCAGTGCTCTGCAAGCTCTCCAGGACAACAGCAAATCTGGGGCTCTGTGCTTTCTTTCGTTCTGAACAAGTGTTAGTGTTTTCTGCACAAAAGCGATCCTGCGAAGCAATGTGAACACTTCTGCTTCCCAGGCACAGAGAAGGTGCTAGCAGGGAATTCTCTGCCTGCCTTTCCCCAGTGCTCTGCAAGCTCTCCAGGACAACAGCAAATCTGGGGCTCTGTGCTTTCTTTCGTTCTGAACAAGTGTTACTGTTTTCTGCACAAAAGCGATTCTGCGAAGCAATGTGAACACTTCTGTTTCCCAGGCACAGAGAATGTGCTAGCAGGGAATTCTCTACCTGCCTTTCCCCAGTGCTCTGCAAGCTCTCCAGGACAACAGCAAATCTGGGGCTCTGTGCTTTCTTTCGTTCTGAACAAGTGTTACTGTTTTCTGCACAAAAGCAATTCTGCGAAGCAATGTGAACACTTCTGCTTCCCAGGCACAGAGAAGGTGCTAGCAGGGAATTCTCTGCCTGCCTTTCCCCAGTGCTCTGCAAGCTCTCCAGGACAACAGCAAATCTGGGGCTCTGTGCTTTCTTTCGTTCTGAACAAGTGTTACTGTTTTCTGCACAAAAGCGATTCTGCGAAGCAATGTGAACACTTCTGTTTCCCAGGCACAGAGAATGTGCTAGCAGGGAATTCTCTGCCTGCCTTTCCCCAGTGCTCTGCAAGCTCTCCAGGACAACAGCAAATCTGGGGCTCTGTGCTTTCTTTCGTTCTGAACAAGTGTTAGTGTTTTCTGCACAAAAGCGATTCTGCGAAGCAATGTGAATTCTTCTGCTTCCCAGGCACAGAGAAGGTGCTAGCAGGGAATTCTCTGCTTGCCTTTCCCCAGTGCTCTGCAAGCTCTCCAGGACAACAGCAAATCTGGGGCTCTGTGCTTTCTTTCGTTCTGAACAAGTGCTAGTGTTTTCTGCACAAAAGCGATTCTGCGAAGCAATGTGAACACTTCTGCTTCCCAGGCCCAGAGAAGGTGCTAGCAGGGAATTCTCTGCCTGCCTTTCCCCAGTGCTCTGCAAGCTCTCCAGGACAACAGCAAATCTGGGGCTCTGTGCTTTCTTTCGTTCTGAACAAGTGTTAGTGTTTTCTGCACAAAAGCGATTCTGCGAAGCAATGTGAACACTTCTGCTTCCCAGGCACAGAGAAGGTGCTAGTAGGGCATGCTCTGCCTGCCTTTCCCCAGTGCTCTGCAAGCTCTCCAGGACAACATAAAATCTGGGGTTCTGTGCTTTCTTTCGTTCTGAACAAGTGTTACTGTTTTCTGCACAAAAGCGATTCTGCGAAGCAATGTGAACACTTCTGTTTCCCAGGCACAGAGAAGGTGCTAGCAGGGAATTCTCTGCCTGCCTTTCCCCAGTGCTCTGCAAGCTCTCCAGGACAACAGCAAATCTGGGGCTCTGTGCTTTCTTTCGTTCTGAACAAGTGTTACTGTTTTCTGCACAAAAGCGATTCTGCGAAGCAATGTGAACACTTCTGCTTCCCAGGCACAGAGAAGGTGCTAGCAGGGAATTCTCTGCCTGCCTTTCCCCAGTGCTCTGCAACCTCTCCAGGACAACAGCAAATCTGGGGCTCTGTGCTTTCTTTCGTTCTGAACAACTTCTAGTGTTTTCTGCACAAAAGCGATTCTGCGAAGCAATGTGAACACTTCTGCTTCCCAGGCACAGAGAAGGTGCTAGCAGGGAATTCTCTGCCTGCCTTTCCCCAGTGCTCTGCAAGCTCTCCAGGACAACAGCAAATCTGGGGCTCTGTGCTTTCTTTCGTTCTGAACAAGTGTTAGTGTTTTCTGCACAAAAGCGATTCTTGCGAAGCAATGTGAACACTTCTGCTTCCCAGGCACAGAGAAGGTGCTAGCAGGGAATTCTCTGCCTGCCTTTCCCCAGTGCTCTGCAAGCTCTCCAGGACAACAGCAAATCTGGGGCTCTGTGCTTTCTTTCGTTCTGAACAAGTGTTACTGTTTTCTGCACAAAAGCGATTCTGCGAAGCAATGTGAACACTTCTGCTTCCCAGGCACAGAGAAGGTGCTATCAGGGAATTCTCTGCCTGCCTTTCCCCAGTGCTCTGCAAGCTCTCCAGGACAACAGCAAATCTGGGGCTCTGTGCTTTCTTTCGTTCTGAACAAGTGCTAGTGTTTTCTGCACAAAAGCGATTCTGCGAAGCAATGTGAACACTTCTGCTTCCCAGGCACAGAGAAGGTGCTAGCAGGGAATTCTCTGCCTGCCTTTCCCCAGTGCTCTGCAAGCTCTCCAGGACAACAGCAAATCTGGGGCTCTGTGCTTTCTTTCATTCTGAACAAGTGTTACTGTTTTCTGCACAAAAGCGATTCTGCGAAGCAATGTGAAGACTTCTGCTTCCCAGGCACAGAGAAGGTGCTATCAGGGAATTC
The DNA here is from genome assembly GCF_031877795.1 of Strix aluco. Classification (NCBI taxonomy): domain Eukaryota; kingdom Metazoa; phylum Chordata; class Aves; order Strigiformes; family Strigidae; genus Strix; species Strix aluco. The sequence goes on from NC_133943.1 coordinate 22,696,903, forward strand.
TCTGCCTGCCTTTCCCCAGTGCTCTGCAAGCTCTCCAGGACAACAGCAAATCTGGGGCTCTGTGCTTTCTTTCGTTCTGAACAAGTGTTACTGTTTTCTGCACAAAAGCGATTCTGCGAAGCAATGTGAACACTTCTGTTTCCCAGGCACAGAGAAGGTGCTAGCAGGGAATTCTCTGCCTGCCTTTCCCCAGTGCTCTGCAAGCTCTCCAGGACAACAGCAAATCTGGGGCTCTGTGCTTTCTTTCATTCTGAACAAGTGTTACTGTTTTCTGCACAAAAGCGATTCTGCGAAGCAATGTGAAGACTTCTGCTTCCCAGGCACAGAGAAGGTGCTATCAGGGAATTCTCTGCCTGCCTTTCCCCAGTGCTCTGCAAGCTCTCCAGGACAACATAAAATCTGGGGCTCTGTGCTTTCTTTCGTTCTGAACAAGTGTTAGTGTTTTCTGCACAAAAGCGATTCTGCGAAGCAATGTGAACACTTCTGCTTCCCAGGCACAGAGAAGGTGCCAGTAGGGCATGCTCTGCCTGCCTTTCCCCAGTGCTCTGCAAGCTCTCCAGGACAACAGCAAATCTGGGGCTCTGTGCTTTCTTTCATTCTGAACAAGTGTTAGTGTTTTCTGCACAAAAGCAATTCTGCGAAGCAATGTGAAGACTTCTGCTTCCCAGGCACAGAGAAGGTGCTAGCAGGGAATTCTCTGCCTGCCTTTCCCCAGTGCTCTGCAAGCTCTCCAGGACAACAGCAAATCTGGGGCTCTGTGCTTTCTTTCGTTCTGAACAAGTGTTAGTGTTTTCTGCACAAAAGCGATCCTGCGAAGCAATGTGAACACTTCTGCTTCCCAGGCACAGAGAAGGTGCTAGCAGGGAATTCTCTGCCTGCCTTTCCCCAGTGCTCTGCAAGCTCTCCAGGACAACAGCAAATCTGGGGCTCTGTGCTTTCTTTCGTTCTGAACAAGTGTTACTGTTTTCTGCACAAAAGCGATTCTGCGAAGCAATGTGAACACTTCTGTTTCCCAGGCACAGAGAATGTGCTAGCAGGGAATTCTCTACCTGCCTTTCCCCAGTGCTCTGCAAGCTCTCCAGGACAACAGCAAATCTGGGGCTCTGTGCTTTCTTTCGTTCTGAACAAGTGTTACTGTTTTCTGCACAAAAGCAATTCTGCGAAGCAATGTGAACACTTCTGCTTCCCAGGCACAGAGAAGGTGCTAGCAGGGAATTCTCTGCCTGCCTTTCCCCAGTGCTCTGCAAGCTCTCCAGGACAACAGCAAATCTGGGGCTCTGTGCTTTCTTTCGTTCTGAACAAGTGTTACTGTTTTCTGCACAAAAGCGATTCTGCGAAGCAATGTGAACACTTCTGTTTCCCAGGCACAGAGAATGTGCTAGCAGGGAATTCTCTGCCTGCCTTTCCCCAGTGCTCTGCAAGCTCTCCAGGACAACAGCAAATCTGGGGCTCTGTGCTTTCTTTCGTTCTGAACAAGTGTTAGTGTTTTCTGCACAAAAGCGATTCTGCGAAGCAATGTGAATTCTTCTGCTTCCCAGGCACAGAGAAGGTGCTAGCAGGGAATTCTCTGCTTGCCTTTCCCCAGTGCTCTGCAAGCTCTCCAGGACAACAGCAAATCTGGGGCTCTGTGCTTTCTTTCGTTCTGAACAAGTGCTAGTGTTTTCTGCACAAAAGCGATTCTGCGAAGCAATGTGAACACTTCTGCTTCCCAGGCCCAGAGAAGGTGCTAGCAGGGAATTCTCTGCCTGCCTTTCCCCAGTGCTCTGCAAGCTCTCCAGGACAACAGCAAATCTGGGGCTCTGTGCTTTCTTTCGTTCTGAACAAGTGTTAGTGTTTTCTGCACAAAAGCGATTCTGCGAAGCAATGTGAACACTTCTGCTTCCCAGGCACAGAGAAGGTGCTAGTAGGGCATGCTCTGCCTGCCTTTCCCCAGTGCTCTGCAAGCTCTCCAGGACAACATAAAATCTGGGGTTCTGTGCTTTCTTTCGTTCTGAACAAGTGTTACTGTTTTCTGCACAAAAGCGATTCTGCGAAGCAATGTGAACACTTCTGTTTCCCAGGCACAGAGAAGGTGCTAGCAGGGAATTCTCTGCCTGCCTTTCCCCAGTGCTCTGCAAGCTCTCCAGGACAACAGCAAATCTGGGGCTCTGTGCTTTCTTTCGTTCTGAACAAGTGTTACTGTTTTCTGCACAAAAGCGATTCTGCGAAGCAATGTGAACACTTCTGCTTCCCAGGCACAGAGAAGGTGCTAGCAGGGAATTCTCTGCCTGCCTTTCCCCAGTGCTCTGCAACCTCTCCAGGACAACAGCAAATCTGGGGCTCTGTGCTTTCTTTCGTTCTGAACAACTTCTAGTGTTTTCTGCACAAAAGCGATTCTGCGAAGCAATGTGAACACTTCTGCTTCCCAGGCACAGAGAAGGTGCTAGCAGGGAATTCTCTGCCTGCCTTTCCCCAGTGCTCTGCAAGCTCTCCAGGACAACAGCAAATCTGGGGCTCTGTGCTTTCTTTCGTTCTGAACAAGTGTTAGTGTTTTCTGCACAAAAGCGATTCTTGCGAAGCAATGTGAACACTTCTGCTTCCCAGGCACAGAGAAGGTGCTAGCAGGGAATTCTCTGCCTGCCTTTCCCCAGTGCTCTGCAAGCTCTCCAGGACAACAGCAAATCTGGGGCTCTGTGCTTTCTTTCGTTCTGAACAAGTGTTACTGTTTTCTGCACAAAAGCGATTCTGCGAAGCAATGTGAACACTTCTGCTTCCCAGGCACAGAGAAGGTGCTATCAGGGAATTCTCTGCCTGCCTTTCCCCAGTGCTCTGCAAGCTCTCCAGGACAACAGCAAATCTGGGGCTCTGTGCTTTCTTTCGTTCTGAACAAGTGCTAGTGTTTTCTGCACAAAAGCGATTCTGCGAAGCAATGTGAACACTTCTGCTTCCCAGGCACAGAGAATGTGCTAGCAGGGAATTCTCTGCCTGCCTTTCCCCAGTGCTCTGCAAGCTCTCCAGGACAACAGCAAATCTGGGGCTCTGTGCTTTCTTTCATTCTGAACAAGTGTTACTGTTTTCTGCACAAAAGCGATTCTGCGAAGCAATGTGAAGACTTCTGCTTCCCAGGCACAGAGAAGGTGCTATCAGGGAATTCTCTGCCTGCCTTTCCCCAGTGCTCTGCAAGCTCTCCAGGACAACAGCAAATCTGGGGCTCTGTGCTTTCTTTCGTTCTGAACAAGTGTTAGTGTTTTCTGCACAAAAGCGATTCTGCGAAGCAATGTGAACACTTCTGCTTCCCAGGCACAGAGAAGGTGCCAGTAGGGCATGCTCTGCCTGCCTTTCCCCAGTGCTCTGCAAGCTCTCCAGGACAACAGCAAATCTGGGGCTCTGTGCTTTCTTTCATTCTGAACAAGTGTTAGTGTTTTCTGCACAAAAGCAATTCTGCGAAGCAATGTGAAGACTTCTGCTTCCCAGGCACAGAGAAGGTGCTAGCAGGGAATTCTCTGCCTGCCTTTCCCCAGTGCTCTGCAAGCTCTCCAGGACAACAGCAAATCTGGGGCTCTGTGCTTTCTTTCGTTCTGAACAAGTGTTAGTGTTTTCTGCACAAAAGCGATCCTGCGAAGCAATGTGAACACTTCTGCTTCCCAGGCACAGAGAAGGTGCTAGCAGGGAATTCTCTGCCTGCCTTTCCCCAGTGCTCTGCAAGCTCTCCAGGACAACAGCAAATCTGGGGCTCTGTGCTTTCTTTCGTTCTGAACAAGTGTTACTGTTTTCTGCACAAAAGCGATTCTGCGAAGCAATGTGAACACTTCTGTTTCCCAGGCACAGAGAATGTGCTAGCAGGGAATTCTCTACCTGCCTTTCCCCAGTGCTCTGCAAGCTCTCCAGGACAACAGCAAATCTGGGGCTCTGTGCTTTCTTTCGTTCTGAACAAGTGTTACTGTTTTCTGCACAAAAGCAATTCTGCGAAGCAATGTGAACACTTCTGCTTCCCAGGCACAGAGAAGGTGCTAGCAGGGAATTCTCTGCCTGCCTTTCCCCAGTGCTCTGCAAGCTCTCCAGGACAACAGCAAATCTGGGGCTCTGTGCTTTCTTTCATTCTGAGCAAGTGTTACTGTTTTCTGCACAAAAGCGATCCTGCGAAGCAATGTGAACACTTCTGCTTCCCAGGCCCAGAGAAGGTGCTAGCAGGGAATTCTCTGCCTGCCTTTCCCCAGTGCTCTGCAAGCTCTCCAGGACAACAGCAAATCTGGGGCTCTGTGCTTTCTTTCGTTCTGAACAAGTGTTAGTGTTTTCTGCACAAAAGCGATTCTGCGAAGCAATGTGAACACTTCTGCTTCCCAGGCACAGAGAAGGTGCTAGTAGGGCATGCTCTGCCTGCCTTTCCCCAGTGCTCTGCAAGCTCTCCAGGACAACAGCAAATCTGGGGCTCTGTGCTTTCTTTCGTTCTGAACAAGTGTTACTGTTTTCTGCACAAAAGCGATTCTGCGAAGCAATGTGAACACTTCTGCTTCCCAGGCACAGAGAAGGTGCTAGCAGGGAATTCTCTGCCTGCCTTTCCCCAGTGCTCTGCAAGCTCTCCAGGACAACAGCAAATCTGGGGCTCTGTGCTTTCTTTCGTTCTGAACAAGTGTTACTGTTTTCTGCACAAAAGCGATTCTGCGAAGCAATGTGAACACTTCTGCTTCCCAGGCACAGAGAAGGTGCTAGCAGGGAATTCTCTGCCTGCCTTTCCCCAGTGCTCTGCAAGCTCTCCAGGACAACATAGAATCTGGGGCTCTGTGCTTTCTTTCGTTCTGAACAACTTCTAGTGTTTTTTGCACAAAAGCGATTCTGCGAAGCAATGTGAATTCTTCTGCTTCCCAGGCACAGAGAAGGTGCTAGCAGGGAATTCTCTGCCTGCCTTTCCCCAGTGCTCTGCAAGCTCTCCAGGACAACAGCAAATCTGGGGCTCTGTGCTTTCTTTCGTTCTGAACAAGTGTTACTGTTTTCTGCACAAAAGCGATCCTGCGAAGCAATGTGAACACTTCTGCTTCCCAGGCACAGAGAAGGTGCTAGCAGGGAATTCTCTGCCTGCCTTTCCCCAGTGCTCTGCAAGCTCTCCAGGACAACAGCAAATCTGGGGCTCTGTGCTTTCTTTCATTCTGAACAAGTGTTACTGTTTTCTGCACAAAAGCGATTCTGCGAAGCAATGTGAACACTTCTGCTTCCCAGGCACAGAGAAGGTGCTAGCAGGGAATTCTCTGCCTGCCTTTCCCCAGTGCTATGCAAGCTCTCCAGGACAACAGCAAATCTGGGGCTCTGTGCTTTCTTTCGTTCTGAACAACTTCTAGTGTTTTCTGCACAAAAGCGATTCTGCGAAGCAATGTGAACACTTCTGCTTCCCAGGCACAGAGAAGGTGCTAGTAGGGCATGCTCTGCCTGCCTTTCCCCAGTGCTCTGCAAGCTCTCCAGGACAACAGCAAATCTGGGGCTCTGTGCTTTCTTTCATTCTGAACAAGTGTTAGTGTTTTCTGCACAAAAGCAATTCTGCGAAGCAATGTGAAGACTTCTGCTTCCCAGGCACAGAGAAGGTGCTAGCAGGGAATTCTCTGCCTGCCTTTCCCCAGTGCTCTGCAAGCTCTCCAGGACAACAGCAAATCTGGGGCTCTGTGCTTTCTTTCGTTCTGAACAAGTGTTAGTGTTTTCTGCACAAAAGCGATCCTGCGAAGCAATGTGAACACTTCTGCTTCCCAGGCACAGAGAAGGTGCTAGCAGGGAATTCTCTGCCTGCCTTTCCCCAGTGCTCTGCAAGCTCTCCAGGACAACAGCAAATCTGGGGCTCTGTGCTTTCTTTCATTCTGAACAAGTGTTACTGTTTTCTGCACAAAAGCGATTCTGCGAAGCAATGTGAACACTTCTGCTTCCCAGGCACAGAGAAGGTGCTAGCAGGGAATTCTCTGCCTGCCTTTCCCCAGTGCTCTGCAAGCTCTCCAGGACAACAGCAAATCTGGGGCTCTGTGCTTTCTTTCGTTCTGAACAACTTCTAGTGTTTTCTGCACAAAAGCGATTCTGCGAAGCAATGTGAATTCTTCTGCTTCCCAGGCACAGAGAAGGTGCTAGCAGGGAATTCTCTGCCTGCCTTTCCCCAGTGCTCTGCAAGCTCTCCAGGACAACAGCAAATCTGGGGCTCTGTGCTTTCTTTTGTTCTGAACAAGTGTTATTGTTTTCTGCACAAAAGCGATCCTGCGAAGCAATGTGAACACTTCTGCTTCCCAGGCACAGAGAAGGTGCTAGCAGGGAATTCTCTGCCTGCCTTTCCCCAGTGCTCTGCAAGCTCTCCAGGACAACATAGAATCTGGGGCTCTGTGCTTTCTTTCCTTCTGAACAAGTGTTACTGTTTTCTGCACGAAAGCGATTCTGCGAAGCAATGTGAACACTTCTGTTTCCCAGGCACAGAGAATGTGCTAGCAGGGAATTCTCTGCCTGCCTTTCCCCAGTGCTCTGCAAGCTCTCCAGGACAACAGCAAATCTGGGGCTCTGTGCTTTCTTTCATTCTGAACAAGTGTTACTGTTTTCTGCACAAAAGCGATTCTGCGAAGCAATGTGAACACTTCTGCTTCCCAGGCACAGAGAAGGTGCTATCAGGGAATTCTCTGCCTGCCTTTCCCCAGTGCTATGCAAGCTCTCCAGGACAACAGCAAATATGGGGCTCTGTGCTTTCTTTCGTTCTGAACAAGTGTTAGTGTTTTCTGCACAAAAGCGATTCTGCGAAGCAATGTGAACACTTCTGTTTCCCAGGCACAGAGAAGGTGCTAGTAGGGCATGCTCTGCCTGCCTTTCCCCAGTGCTCTGCAAGCTCTCCAGGACAACAGCAAATCTGGGGCTCTGTGCTTTCTTTCATTCTGAACAAGTGTTAGTGTTTTCTGCACAAAAGCAATTCTGCGAAGCAATGTGAAGACTTCTGCTTCCCAGGCACAGAGAAGGTGCTAGCAGGGAATTCTCTGCCTGCCTTTCCCCAGTGCTCTGCAAGCTCTCCAGGACAACAGCAAATCTGGGGCTCTGTGCTTTCTTTCGTTCTGAACAAGTGTTAGTGTTTTCTGCACAAAAGCGATCCTGCGAAGCAATGTGAACACTTCTGCCTCCCAGGCACAGAAAAGGTGCTAGCAGGGAATTCTCTGCCTGCCTTTCCCCAGTGCTCTGCAAGCTCTCCAGGACAACAGCAAATCTGGGGCTCTGTGCTTTCTTTCATTCTGAACAGGTGTTACTGTTTTCTGCACAAAAGCGATTCTGCGAAGCAATGTGAATACTTCTGCTTCCCAGGCACAGAGAAGGTGCTAGCAGGGAATTCTCTGCCTGCCTTTCCCCAGTGCTCTGCAAGCTCTCCAGGACAACAGCAAATCTGGGGCTCTGTGCTTTCTTTCGTTCTGAACAAGTGTTACTGTTTTCTGCACAAAAGCGATTCTGCGAAGCAATGTGAACACTTCTGTTTCCCAGGCACAGAGAATGTGCTAGCAGGGAATTCTCTGCCTGCCTTTCCCCAGTGCTCTGCAAGCTCTCCAGGACAACAGCAAATCTGGGGCTCTGTGCTTTCTTTCATTCTGAACAGGTGTTACTGTTTTCTGCACAAAAGCGATTCTGCGAAGCAATGTGAAGACTTCTGCTTCCCAGGCACAGAGAAGGTGCTAGCAGGGAATTCTCTGCCTGCCTTTCCCCAGTGCTCTGCAAGCTCTCCAGGACAACAGCAAATATGGGGCTCTGTGCTTTCTTTCGTTCTGAACAAGTGTTAGTGTTTTCTGCACAAAAGCGATTCTGCGAAGCAATGTGAACACTTCTGCTTCCCAGGCACAGAGAAGGTGCTAGTAGGGCATGCTCTGCCTGCCTTTCCCCAGTGCTCTGCAAGCTCTCCAGGACAACAGCAAATCTGGGGTTCTGTGCTTTCTTTCCTTCTGAACAAGTGTTACTGTTTTCTGCACAAAAGCGATTCTGCGAAGCAATGTGAACACTTCTGCTTCCCAGGCACAGAGAAGGTGCTAGCAGGGAATTCTCTGCCTGCCTTTCCCCAGTGCTCTGCAAGCTCTCCAGGGCAACATAAAATCTGGGGCTCTGTGCTTTCTTTCGTTCTGAACAAGTGTTACTGTTTTCTGCACAAAAGCGATTCTGCGAAGCAATGTGAACACTTCTGCTTCCCAGGCACAGAGAAGGTGCTAGCAAGGAATTCTCTGCCTGCCTTTCCCCAGTGCTCTGCAAGCTCTCCAGGACAACAGCAAATATGGGGCTCTGTGCTTTCTTTCGTTCTGAACAAGTGTTAGTGTTTTCTGCACAAAAGCGATTCTGCGAAGCAATGTGAACACTTCTGCTTCCCAGGCACAGAGAAGGTGCTAGTAGGGCATGCTCTGCCTGCCTTTCCCCAGTGCTCTGCAAGCTCTCCAGGACAACATAAAATCTGGGGTTCTGTGCTTTCTTTCGTTCTGAACAAGTGTTACTGTTTTCTGCACAAAAGCGATTCTGCGAAGCAATGTGAACACTTCTGTTTCCCAGGCACAGAGAATGTGCTAGCAGGGAATTCTCTGCCTGCCTTTCCCCAGTGCTCTGCAAGCTCTCCAGGACAACAGCAAATCTGGGGCTCTGTGCTTTCTTTCGTTCTGAACAAGTGTTACTGTTTTCTGCACAAAAGCGATTCTGCGAAGCAATGTGAACACTTCTGCTTCCCAGGCACAGAGAAGGTGCTAGCAGGGAATTCTCTGCCTGCCTTTCCCCAGTGCTCTGCAACCTCTCCAGGACAACAGCAAATCTGGGGCTCTGTGCTTTCTTTCGTTCTGAACAACTTCTAGTGTTTTCTGCACAAAAGCGATTCTGCGAAGCAATGTGAATTCTTCTGCTTCCCAGGCACAGAGAAGGTGCTAGCAGGGAATTCTCTGCCTGCCTTTCCCCAGTGCTCTGCAAGCTCTCCAGGACAACAGCAAATCTGGGGCTCTGTGCTTTCTTTCGTTCTGAACAAGTGTTAGTGTTTTCTGCACAAAAGCGATTCTTGCGAAGCAATGTGAACACTTCTGCTTCCCAGGCACAGAGAAGGTGCTAGCAGGGAATTCTCTGCCTGCCTTTCCCCAGTGCTCTGCAAGCTCTCCAGGACAACAGCAAATCTGGGGCTCTGTGCTTTCTTTCGTTCTGAACAAGTGTTACTGTTTTCTGCACAAAAGCGATTCTGCGAAGCAATGTGAACACTTCTGCTTCCCAGGCACAGAGAAGGTGCTAGCAGGGAATTCTCTGCCTGCCTTTCCCCAGTGCTCTGCAAGCTCTCCAGGACAACAGCAAATCTGGGGCTCTGTGCTTTCTTTCGTTCTGAACAAGTGCTAGTGTTTTCTGCACAAAAGCGATTCTGCGAAGCAATGTGAACACTTCTGCTTCCCAGGCCCAGAGAAGGTGCTAGCAGGGAATTCTCTGCCTGCCTTTCCCCAGTGCTCTGCAAGCTCTCCAGGACAACAGCAAATCTGGGGCTCTGTGCTTTCTTTCATTCTGAACAAGTGTTACTGTTTTCTGCACAAAAGCGATTCTGCGAAGCAATGTGAAGACTTCTGCTTCCCAGGCACAGAGAAGGTGCTATCAGGGAATTCTCTGCCTGCCTTTCCCCAGTGCTCTGCAAGCTCTCCAGGACAACAGCAAATCTGGGGCTCTGTGCTTTCTTTCGTTCTGAACAAGTGTTAGTGTTTTCTGCACAAAAGCGATTCTGCGAAGCAATGTGAACACTTCTGCTTCCCAGGCACAGAGAAGGTGCCAGTAGGGCATGCTCTGCCCGCCTTTCCCCAGTGCTCTGCAAGCTCTCCAGGACAACAGCAAATCTGGGGCTCTGTGCTTTCTTTCATTCTGAACAAGTGTTAGTGTTTTCTGCACAAAAGCAATTCTGCGAAGCAATGTGAAGACTTCTGCTTCCCAGGCACAGAGAAGGTGCTAGCAGGGAATTCTCTGCCTGCCTTTCCCCAGTGCTCTGCAAGCTCTCCAGGACAACAGCAAATCTGGGGCTCTGTGCTTTCTTTCGTTCTGAACAAGTGTTAGTGTTTTCTGCACAAAAGCGATCCTGCGAAGCAATGTGAACACTTCTGCTTCCCAGGCACAGAGAAGGTGCTAGCAGGGAATTCTCTGCCTGCCTTTCCCCAGTGCTCTGCAAGCTCTCCAGGACAACAGCAAATCTGGGGCTCTGTGCTTTCTTTCGTTCTGAACAAGTGTTACTGTTTTCTGCACAAAAGCGATTCTGCGAAGCAATGTGAACACTTCTGTTTCCCAGGCACAGAGAATGTGCTAGCAGGGAATTCTCTACCTGCCTTTCCCCAGTGCTCTGCAAGCTCTCCAGGACAACAGCAAATCTGGGGCTCTGTGCTTTCTTTCGTTCTGAACAAGTGTTACTGTTTTCTGCACAAAAGCAATTCTGCGAAGCAATGTGAACACTTCTGCTTCCCAGGCACAGAGAAGGTGCTAGCAGGGAATTCTCTGCCTGCCTTTCCCCAGTGCTCTGCAAGCTCTCCAGGACAACAGCAAATCTGGGGCTCTGTGCTTTCTTTCATTCTGAACAAGTGTTACTGTTTTCTGCACAAAAGCGATCCTGCGAAGCAATGTGAACACTTCTGCTTCCCAGGCACAGAGAAGGTGCTAGCAGGGAATTCTCTGCCTGCCTTTCCCCAGTGCTCTGCAAGCTCTCCAGGACAACAGCAAATCTGGGGCTCTGTGCTTTCTTTCGTTCTGAACAAGTGTTAGTGTTTTCTGCACAAAAGCGATTCTGCGAAGCAATGTGAACACTTCTGCTTCCCAGGCACAGAGAAGGTGCTAGTAGGGCATGCTCTGCCTGCCTTTCCCCAGTGCTCTGCAAGCTCTCCAGGACAACAGCAAATCTGGGGCTCTGTGCTTTCTTTCGTTCTGAACAAGTGTTACTGTTTTCTGCACAAAAGCGATTCTAGGAAGCAATGTGAACACTTCTGCTTCCCAGGCACAGAGAAGGTGCTAGCAGGGAATTCTCTGCCTGCCTTTCCCCAGTGCTCTGCAAGCTCTCCAGGACAACAGCAAATCTGGGGCTCTGTGCTTTCTTTCGTTCTGAACAAGTGTTACTGTTTTCTGCACAAAAGCGATTCTGCGAAGCAATGTGAACACTTCTGCTTCCCAGGCACAGAGAAGGTGCTAGCAGGGAATTCTCTGCCTGCCTTTCCCCAGTGCTCTGCAAGCTCTCCAGGACAACATAGAATCTGGGGCTCTGTGCTTTCTTTCGTTCTGAACAACTTCTAGTGTTTTCTGCACAAAAGCGATTCTGCGAAGCAATGTGAATTCTTCTGCTTCCCAGGCACAGAGAAGGTGCTAGCAGGGAATTCTCTGCCTGCCTTTCCCCAGTGCTCTGCAAGCTCTCCAGGGCAACATAAAATCTGGGGCTCTGTGCTTTCTTTCGTTCTGAACAAGTGTTACTGTTTTCTGCACAAAAGCGATCCTGCGAAGCAATGTGAACACTTCTGCTTCCCAGGCACAGAGAAGGTGCTAGCAGGGAATTCTCTGCCTGCCTTTCCCCAGTGCTCTGCAAGCTCTCCAGGACAACAGCAAATCTGGGGCTCTGTGCTTTCTTTCATTCTGAACAAGTGTTACTGTTTTCTGCACAAAAGCGATTCTGCGAAGCAATGTGAAGACTTCTGCTTCCCAGGCACAGAGAAGGTGCTATCAGGGAATTCTCTGCCTGCCTTTCCCCAGTGCTATGCAAGCTCTCCAGGACAACAGCAAATATGGGGCTCTGTGCTTTCTTTCATTCTGAACAAGTGTTAGTGTTTTCTGCACAAAAGCGATTCTGCGAAGCAATGTGAACACTTCTGCTTCCCAGGCACAGAGAAGGTGCTAGTAGGGCATGCTCTGCCTGCCTTTCCCCAGTGCTCTGCAAGCTCTCCAGGACAACAGCAAATCTGGGGCTCTGTGCTTTCTTTCATTCTGAACAAGTGTTAGTGTTTTCTGCACAAAAGCAATTCTGCGAAGCAATGTGAAGACTTCTGCTTCCCAGGCACAGAGAAGGTGCTAGCAGGGAATTCTCTGCCTGCCTTTCCCCAGTGCTCTGCAAGCTCTCCAGGACAACAGCAAATCTGGGGCTCTGTGCTTTCTTTCGTTCTGAACAAGTGTTAGTGTTTTCTGCACAAAAGCGATCCTGCGAAGCAATGTGAACACTTCTGCTTCCCAGGCACAGAGAAGGTGCTAGCAGGGAATTCTCTGCCTGCCTTTCCCCAGTGCTCTGCAAGCTCTCCAGGACAACAGCAAATCTGGGGCTCTGTGCTTTCTTTCATTCTGAACAAGTGTTACTGTTTTCTGCACAAAAGCGATTCTGCGAAGCAATGTGAACACTTCTGCTTCCCAGGCACAGAGAAGGTGCTAGCAGGGAATTCTCTGCCTGCCTTTCCCCAGTGCTCTGCAAGCTCTCCAGGACAACAGCAAATCTGGGGCTCTGTGCTTTCTTTCGTTCTGAACAACTTCTAGTGTTTTCTGCACAAAAGCGATTCTGCGAAGCAATGTGAATTCTTCTGCTTCCCAGGCACAGAGAAGGTGCTAGCAAGGAATTCTCTGCCTGCCTTTCCCCAGTGCTCTAAAAGCTCTCCAGGACAACATAAAATCTGGGGCTCTGTGCTTTCTTTCCTTCTGAACAAGTGTTAGTGTTTTCTGCACAAAAGCGATTCTTGCGAAGCAATGTGAACACTTCTGCTTCCCAGGCACAGAGAAGGTGCTAGCAGGGAATTCTCTGCCTGCCTTTCCCCAGTGCTCTGCAAGCTCTCCAGGACAACATAGAATCTGGGGCTCTGTGCTTTCTTTCCTTCTGAACAAGTGTTACTGTTTTCTGCACAAAAGCGATTCTGCGAAGCAATGTGAACAGGCACAGAGAAGGTGCTATCAGGGAATTCTCTGCCTGCCTTTCCCCAGTGCTCTGCAAGCTCTCCAGGACAACATAAAATCTGGGGCTCTGTGCTTTCTTTCCTTCTGAACAAGTGTTAGTGTTTTCTGCACAAAAGCGATTCTTGCGAAGCAATGTGAACACTTCTGCTTCCCAGGCACAGAGAAGGTGCTAGCAGGGAATTCTCTGCCTGCCTTTCCCCAGTGCTCTGCAAGCTCTCCAGGACAACATAGAATCTGGGGCTCTGTGCTTTCTTTCGTTCTGAACAAGTGTTACTGTTTACTGCACAAAAGCGATTCTGCGAAGCAATGTGAACAGGCACAGAGAAGGTGCTATCAGGGAATTCTCTGCCTGCCTTTCCCCAGTGCTCTGCAAGCTCTCCAGGACAACATAAAATCTGGGGCTCTGTGCTTTCTTTCCTTCTGAACAAGTGTTACTGTTTTCTGCACAAAAGCGATTCTGCGAAGCAATGTGAACACTTCTGCTTCCCAGGCACAGAGAAGGTGCTAGCAAGGAATTCTCTGACTGCCTTTCCCCAGTGCTCTGCAAGCTCTCCAGGACAACATAAAATCTGGGGCTCTGTGCTTTCTTTCGTTCTGAACAAGTGTTACTGTTTTCTGCACAAAAGCGATTCTGCGAAGCAATGTGAACAGGCACAGAGAAGGTGCTATCAGGGAATTCTCTGCCTGCCTTTCCTCAGTGCTCTGCAAGCTCTCCAGGACAACATAGAATCTGGGGCTCTGTGCTTTCTTTCGTTCTGAGCAAGTGTTACTGTTTTCTGCACAAAAGCGATTCTTGCGAAGCAATGTGAACACTTCTGCTTCCCAGGCACAGAGAAGGTGCTAGCAGGGAATTCTCTGCCTGCCTTTCCCCAGTGCTCTGCAAGCTCTCCAGGACAACATAAAATCTGGGGCTCTGTGCTTTCTTTCCTTCTGAACAAGTGTTAGTGTTTTCTGCACAAAAGCGATTCTTGCGAAGCAATGTGAACACTTCTGCTTCCCAGGCACAGAGAAGGTGCTAGCAGGGAATTCTCTGCCTGCCTTTCCCCAGTGCTCTAAAAGCTCTCCAGGACAACATAAAATCTGGGGCTCTGTGCTTTCTTTCCTTCTGAACAAGTGTTAGTGTTTTCTGCACAAAAGCGATTCTTGCGAAGCAATGTGAACACTTCTGCTTCCCAGGCACAGAGAAGGTGCTAGCAGGGAATTCTCTGCCTGCCTTTCCCCAGTGCTCTGCAAGCTCTCCAGGACAACATAGAATCTGGGGCTCTGTGCTTTCTTTCCTTCTGAACAAGTGTTACTGTTTTCTGCACAAAAGCGATTCTGCGAAGCAATGTGAACACTTCTGCTTCCCAGGCACAGAGAAGGTGCTAGCAAGGAATTCTCTGCCTGCCTTTCCCCAGTGCTCTAAAAGCTCTCCAGGACAACATAAAATCTGGGGCTCTGTGCTTTCTTTCCTTCTGAACAAGTGTTACTGTTTTCTGCACAAAAGCGATTCTTGCGAAGCAATGTGAACACTTCTGCTTCCCAGGCACAGAGAAGGTGCTAGCAGGGAATTCTCTGCCTGCCTTTCCCCAGTGCTCTGCAAGCTCTCCAGGACAACATAGAATCTGGGGCTCTGTGCTTTCTTTCCTTCTGAACAAGTGTTACTGTTTTCTGCACAAAAGCGATTCTGCGAAGCAATGTGAACAGGCACAGAGAAGGTGCTATCAGGGAATTCTCTGCCTGCCTTTCCCCAGTGCTCTGCAAGCTCTCCAGGACAACATAAAATCTGGGGCTCTGTGCTTTCTTTCCTTCTGAACAAGTGTTAGTGTTTTCTGCACAAAAGCGATTCTTGCGAAGCAATGTGAACACTTCTGCTTCCCAGGCACAGAGAAGGTGCTAGCAGGGAATTCTCTGCCTGCCTTTCCCCAGTGCTCTGCAAGCTCTCCAGGACAACATAGAATCTGGGGCTCTGTGCTTTCTTTCGTTCTGAACAAGTGTTACTGTTTACTGCACAAAAGCGATTCTGCGAAGCAATGTGAACAGGCACAGAGAAGGTGCTATCAGGGAATTCTCTGCCTGCCTTTCCCCAGTGCTCTGCAAGCTCTCCAGGACAACATAGAATCTGGGGCTCTGTGCTTTCTTTCCTTCTGAACAAGTGTTACTGTTTTCTGCACAAAAGCGATTCTGCGAAGCAATGTGAACACTTCTGCTTCCCAGGCACAGAGAAGGTGCTAGCAAGGAATTCTCTGACTGCCTTTCCCCAGTGCTCTGCAAGCTCTCCAGGACAACATAAAATCTGGGGCTCTGTGCTTTCTTTCGTTCTGAACAAGTGTTACTGTTTTCTGCACAAAAGCGATTCTGCGAAGCAATGTGAACAGGCACAGAGAAGGTGCTAGCAGGGAATTCTCTGCCTGCCTTTCCCCAGTGCTCTGCAAGCTCTCCAGGACAACATAGAATCTGGGGCTCTGTGCTTTCTTTCGTTCTGAGCAAGTGTTACTGTTTTCTGCACAAAAGCGATTCTTGCGAAGCAATGTGAACACTTCTGCTTCCCAGGCACAGAGAAGGTGCTAGCAGGGAATTCTCTGCCTGCCTTTCCCCAGTGCTCTGCAAGCTCTCCAGGACAACATAAAATCTGGGGCTCTGTGCTTTCTTTCCTTCTGAACAAGTGTTAGTGTTTTCTGCACAAAAGCGATTCTTGCGAAGCAATGTGAACACTTCTGCTTCCCAGGCACAGAGAAGGTGCTAGCAGGGAATTCTCTGCCTGCCTTTCCCCAGTGCTCTGCAAGCTCTCCAGGACAACATAAAATCTGGGGCTCTGTGCTTTCTTTCCTTCTGAACAAGTGTTAGTGTTTTCTGCACAAAAGCGATTCTTGCGAAGCAATGTGAACACTTCTGCTTCCCAGGCACAGAGAAGGTGCTAGGAGGGAATTCTCTGCCTGCCTTTCCCCAGTGCTCTGCAAGCTCTCCAGGACAACATAGAATCTGGGGCTCTGTGCTTTCTTTACTTCTGAACAAGTGTTACTGTTTTCTGCACAAAAGCGATTCTTGCGAAGCAATGTGAACACTTCAGCTTCCCAGGCACAGAGAAGGTGCTAGCAGGGAATTCTCTGCCTGCCTTTCCCCAGTGCTCTGCAAGCTCTCCAGGACAACATAGAATCTGGGGCTCTGTGCTTTCTTTCCTTCTGAACAAGTGTTACTGTTTTCTGCACAAAAGCGATTCTGCGAAGCAATGTGAACACTTCTGCTTCCCAGGCACAGAGAAGGTGCTAGCAAGGAATTCTCTGCCTGCCTTTCCCCAGTGCTCTGCAAGCTCTCCAGGACAACATAAAATCTGGGGCTCTGTGCTTTCTTTCCTTCTGAACAAGTGTTAGTGTTTTCTGCACAAAAGCGATTCTGCGAAGCAATGTGAACAGGCACAGAGAAGGTGCTATCAGGGAATTCTCTGCCTGCCTTTCCCCAGTGCTCTGCAAGCTCTCCAGGACAACATAGAATCTGGGGCTCTGTGCTTTCTTTCCTTCTGAACAAGTGTTACTGTTTTCTGCACAAAAGCGATTCTGCGAAGCAATGTGAACACTTCTGCTTCCCAGGCACAGAGAAGGTGCTAGCAGGGAATTCTCTGCCTGCCTTTCCCCAGTGCTCTGCAAGCTCTCCAGGACAACATAGAATCTGGGGCTCTGTGCTTTCTTTCGTTCTGAACAAGTGTTACTGTTTTCTGCACAAAAGCGATTCTGCGAAGCAATGTGAACAGGCACAGAGAAGGTGCTAGCAAGGAATTCTCTGCCTGCCTTTCCCCAGTGCTCTGCAAGCTCTCCAGGACAACATAAAATCTGGGGCTCTGTGCTTTCTTTCCTTCTGAACAAGTGTTAGTGTTTTCTGCACAAAAGCGATTCTTGCGAAGCAATGTGAACACTTCTGCTTCCCAGGCACAGAGAAGGTGCTAGCAGGGAATTCTCTGCCTGCCTTTCCCCAGTGCTCTGCAAGCTCTCCAGGACAACATAGAATCTGGGGCTCTGTGCTTTCTTTCCTTCTGAACAAGTGTTACTGTTTTCTGAACAAAAGCGATTCTGCGAAGTAATGTGAACAGGCACAGAGAAGGTGCTATCAGGGAATTCTCTGCCTGCCTTTCCCCAGTGCTCTGCAAGCTCTCCAGGACAACATAGAATCTGGGGCTCTGTGCTTTCTTTCGTTCTGAACAAGTGTTACTGTTTTCTGCACAAAAGCGATTCTGCGAAGCAATGTGAACACTTCTGCTTCCCAGGCACAGAGAAGGTGCTATCAGGGAATTCTCTGCCTGCCTTTCCCCAGTGCTCTGCAAGCTCTCCAGGACAACATAAAATCTGGGGCTCTGTGCTTTCTTTCCTTCTGAACAAGTGTTAGTGTTTTCTGCACAAAAGCGATTCTTGCGAAGCAATGTGAACACTTCTGCTTCCCAGGCACAGAGAAGGTGCTAGCAGGGAATTCTCTGCCTGCCTTTCCCCAGTGCTCTGCAAGCTCTCCAGGACAACATAGAATCTGGGGCTCTGTGCTTTCTTTACTTCTGAACAAGTGTTACTGTTTTCTGCACAAAAGCGATTCTGCGAAGCAATGTGAACAGGCACAGAGAAGGTGCTATCAGGGAATTCTCTGCCTGCCTTTCCCCAGTGCTCTGCAAGCTCTCCAGGACAACACAGAATCTGGGGCTCTGTGCTTTCTTTCCTTCTGAACAAGTGTTACTGTTTTCTGCACAAAAGCGATTCTTGCGAAGCAATGTGAACACATCTGCTTCCCAGGCACAGAGAAGGTGCTAGCAGGGAATTCTCTGCCTGCCTTTCCCCAGTGCTCTGCAAGCTCTCCAGGACAACATAAAATCTGGGGCTCTGTGCTTTCTTTCCTTCTGAACAAGTGTTAGTGTTTTCTGCACAAAAGCGATTCTTGCGAAGCAATGTGAACACTTCTGCTTCCCAGGCACAGAGAAGGTGCTAGCAGGGAATTCTCTGCCTGCCTTTCCCCAGTGCTCTGCAAGCTCTCCAGGACAACATAGAATCTGGGGCTCTGTGCTTTCTTTCCTTCTGAACAAGTGTTACTGTTTTCTGCACAAAAGCGATTCTGCGAAGCAATGTGAACACTTCTGCTTCCCAGGCACAGAGAAGGTGCTAGCAGGGAATTCTCTGCCTGCCTTTCCCCAGTGCTCTGCAAGCTCTCCAGGACAACATAAAATCTGGGGCTCTGTGCTTTCTTTCGTTCTGAACAAGTGTTACTGTTTTCTGCAAAAAAGCGATTCTTGCGAAGCAATGTGAACACTTCTGCTTCCCAGGCACAGAGAAGGTGCTAGCAGGGAATTCTCTGCCTGCCTTTCCCCAGTGCTCTGCAAGCTCTCCAGGACAACATAAAATCTGGGGCTCTGTGCTTTCTTTCGTTCTGAACAAGTGTTAGTGTTTTCTGCACAAAAGCGATTCTGCGAAGCAATGTGAACACTTCTGCTTCCCAGGCACAGAGAATGTGCTAGCAAGGAATTCTCTGCCTGCCTTTCCCCAGTGCTCTGCAAGGTCTCCAGGACAACATAGAATCTGGGGCTCTGTGCTTTCTTTCCTTCTGAACAAGTGTTACTGTTTTCTGCACAAAAGCGATTCTGCAAAGCAATGTGAACAGGCACAGAGAAGGTGCTATCAGGGAATTCTCTGCCTGCCTTTCCCCAGTGCTCTGCAAGCTCTCCAGGACAACATAAAATCTGGGGCTCTGTGCTTTCTTTCCTTCTGAACAAGTGTTAGTGTTTTCTGCACAAAAGCGATCCTGCGAAGCAATGTGAACACTTCTGCTTCCCAGGCACAGAGAAGGTGCTAGCAGGGAATTCTCTGCCTGCCTTTCCCCAGTGCTCTGCAAGCTCTCCAGGACAACAGCATATCTGGGGCTCTGTGCTTTCTTTCGTTCTGAACAAGTGTTACTGTTTTCTGCACAAAAGCGATTCTGCGAAGCAATGTGAACACTTCTGTTTCCCAGGCACAGAGAATGTGCTAGCAGGGAATTCTCTACCTGCCTTTCCCCAGTGCTCTGCAAGCTCTCCAGGACAACAGCAAATCTGGGGCTCTGTGCTTTCTTTCGTTCTGAACAAGTGTTACTGTTTTCTGCACAAAAGCAATTCTGCGAAGCAATGTGAACACTTCTGCTTCCCAGGCACAGAGAAGGTGCTAGCAGGGAATTCTCTGCCTGCCTTTCCCCAGTGCTCTGCAAGCTCTCCAGGACAACAGCAAATCTGGGGCTCTGTGCTTTCTTTCATTCTGAACAAGTGTTACTGTTTTCTGCACAAAAGCGATCCTGCGAAGCAATGTGAACACTTCTGCTTCCCAGGCACAGAGAAGGTGCTAGCAGGGAATTCTCTGCCTGCCTTTCCCCAGTGCTCTGCAAGCTCTCCAGGACAACAGCAAATCTGGGGCTCTGTGCTTTCTTTCGTTCTGAACAAGTGTTAGTGTTTTCTGCACAAAAGCGATTCTGCGAAGCAATGTGAACACTTCTGCTTCCCAGGCACAGAGAAGGTGCTAGTAGGGCATGCTCTGCCTGCCTTTCCCCAGTGCTCTGCAAGCTCTCCAGGACAACAGCAAATCTGGGGCTCTGTGCTTTCTTTCGTTCTGAACAAGTGTTACTGTTTTCTGCACAAAAGCGATTCTGCGAAGCAATGTGAACACTTCTGTTTCCCAGGCACAGAGAAGGTGCTAGCAGGGAATTCTCTGCCTGCCTTTCCCCAGTGCTCTGCAAGCTCTCCAGGACAACAGCAAATCTGGGGCTCTGTGCTTTCTTTCGTTCTGAACAAGTGTTACTGTTTTCTGCACAAAAGCGATTCTGCGAAGCAATGTGAACACTTCTGCTTCCCAGGCACAGAGAAGGTGCTAGCAGGGAATTCTCTGCCTGCCTTTCCCCAGTGCTCTGCAAGCTCTCCAGGACAACATAGAATCTGGGGCTCTGTGCTTTCTTTCGTTCTGAACAACTTCTAGTGTTTTCTGCACAAAAGCGATTCTGCGAAGCAATGTGAATTCTTCTGCTTCCCAGGCACAGAGAAGGTGCTAGCAGGGAATTCTCTGCCTGCCTTTCTCCAGTGCTCTGCAAGCTCTCCAGGACAACAGCAAATCTGGGGCTCTGTGCTTTCTTTCGTTCTGAACAAGTGTTACTGTTTTCTGCACAAAAGCGATCCTGCGAAGCAATGTGAACACTTCTGCTTCCCAGGCACAGAGAAGGTGCTAGCAGGGAATTCTCTGCCTGCCTTTCCCCAGTGCTCTGCAAGCTCTCCAGGACAACAGCAAATCTGGGGCTCTGTGCTTTCTTTCATTCTGAACAAGTGTTACTGTTTTCTGCACAAAAGCGATTCTGCGAAGCAATGTGAAGACTTCTGCTTCCCAGGCACAGAGAAGGTGCTATCAGGGAATTCTCTGCCTGCCTTTCCCCAGTGCTATGCAAGCTCTCCAGGACAACAGCAAATATGGGGCTCTGTGCTTTCTTTCATTCTGAACAAGTGTTAGTGTTTTCTGCACAAAAGCGATTCTGCGAAGCAATGTGAACACTTCTGCTTCCCAGGCACAGAGAAGGTGCTAGTAGGGCATGCTCTGCCTGCCTTTCCCCAGTGCTCTGCAAGCTCTCCAGGACAACAGCAAATCTGGGGCTCTGTGCTTTCTTTCATTCTGAACAAGTGTTAGTGTTTTCTGCACAAAAGCAATTCTGCGAAGCAATGTGAAGACTTCTGCTTCCCAGGCACAGAGAAGGTGCTAGCAGGGAATTCTCTGCCTGCCTTTCCCCAGTGCTCTGCAAGCTCTCCAGGACAACAGCAAATCTGGGGCTCTGTGCTTTCTTTCGTTCTGAACAAGTGTTAGTGTTTTCTGCACAAAAGCGATCCTGCGAAGCAATGTGAACACTTCTGCTTCCCAGGCACAGAGAAGGTGCTAGCAGGGAATTCTCTGCCTGCCTTTCCCCAGTGCTCTGCAAGCTCTCCAGGACAACAGCAAATCTGGGGCTCTGTGCTTTCTTTCATTCTGAACAAGTGTTACTGTTTTCTGCACAAAAGCGATTCTGCGAAGCAATGTGAACACTTCTGCTTCCCAGGCACAGAGAAGGTGCTAGCAGGGAATTCTCTGCCTGCCTTTCCCCAGTGCTCTGCAAGCTCTCCAGGACAACAGCAAATCTGGGGCTCTGTGCTTTCTTTCGTTCTGAACAACTTCTAGTGTTTTCTGCACAAAAGCGATTCTGCGAAGCAATGTGAATTCTTCTGCTTCCCAGGCACAGAGAAGGTGCTAGCAGGGAATTCTCTGCCTGCCTTTCCCCAGTGCTCTGCAAGCTCTCCAGGACAACAGCAAATCTGGGGCTCTGTGCTTTCTTTCGTTCTGAACAAGTGTTACTGTTTTCTGCACAAAAGCGATCCTGCGAAGCAATGTGAACACTTCTGTTTCCCAGGCACAGAGAATGTGCTAGCAGGGAATTCTCTGCCTGCCTTTCCCCAGTGCTCTGCAAGCTCTCCAGGACAACAGCAAATCTGGGGCTCTGTGCTTTCTTTCCTTCTGAACAAGTGTTACTGTTTTCTGCACAAAAGCGATTCTGCGAAGCAATGTGAACACTTCTGCTTCCCAGGCACAGAGAAGGTGCTAGCAAGGAATTCTCTGCCTGCCTTTCCCCAGT
Organism: Strix aluco; assembly: GCF_031877795.1. Classification (NCBI taxonomy): domain Eukaryota; kingdom Metazoa; phylum Chordata; class Aves; order Strigiformes; family Strigidae; genus Strix; species Strix aluco. The sequence continues at coordinate 22,718,374 of NC_133943.1, forward strand.
GCTCTAAAAGCTCTCCAGGACAACATAAAATCTGGGGCTCTGTGCTTTCTTTCCTTCTGAACAAGTGTTAGTGTTTTCTGCACAAAAGCGATTCTTGCGAAGCAATGTGAACACTTCTGCTTCCCAGGCACAGAGAAGGTGCTAGCAGGGAATTCTCTGCCTGCCTTTCCCCAGTGCTCTGCAAGCTCTCCAGGACAACATAGAATCTGGGGCTCTGTGCTTTCTTTCCTTCTGAACAAGTGTTACTGTTTTCTGCACAAAAGCGATTCTGCGAAGCAATGTGAACAGGCACAGAGAAGGTGCTATCAGGGAATTCTCTGCCTGCCTTTCCCCAGTGCTCTGCAAGCTCTCCAGGACAACATAAAATCTGGGGCTCTGTGCTTTCTTTCCTTCTGAACAAGTGTTAGTGTTTTCTGCACAAAAGCGATTCTTGCGAAGCAATGTGAACACTTCTGCTTCCCAGGCACAGAGAAGGTGCTAGCAGGGAATTCTCTGCCTGCCTTTCCCCAGTGCTCTGCAAGCTCTCCAGGACAACATAGAATCTGGGGCTCTGTGCTTTCTTTCGTTCTGAACAAGTGTTACTGTTTACTGCACAAAAGCGATTCTGCGAAGCAATGTGAACAGGCACAGAGAAGGTGCTATCAGGGAATTCTCTGCCTGCCTTTCCCCAGTGCTCTGCAAGCTCTCCAGGACAACATAAAATCTGGGGCTCTGTGCTTTCTTTCCTTCTGAACAAGTGTTACTGTTTTCTGCACAAAAGCGATTCTGCGAAGCAATGTGAACACTTCTGCTTCCCAGGCACAGAGAAGGTGCTAGCAAGGAATTCTCTGACTGCCTTTCCCCAGTGCTCTGCAAGCTCTCCAGGACAACATAAAATCTGGGGCTCTGTGCTTTCTTTCGTTCTGAACAAGTGTTACTGTTTTCTGCACAAAAGCGATTCTGCGAAGCAATGTGAACAGGCACAGAGAAGGTGCTATCAGGGAATTCTCTGCCTGCCTTTCCCCAGTGCTCTGCAAGCTCTCCAGGACAACATAGAATCTGGGGCTCTGTGCTTTCTTTCGTTCTGAGCAAGTGTTACTGTTTTCTGCACAAAAGCGATTCTTGCGAAGCAATGTGAACACTTCTGCTTCCCAGGCACAGAGAAGGTGCTAGCAGGGAATTCTCTGCCTGCCTTTCCCCAGTGCTCTGCAAGCTCTCCAGGACAACATAAAATCTGGGGCTCTGTGCTTTCTTTCCTTCTGAACAAGTGTTAGTGTTTTCTGCACAAAAGCGATTCTTGCGAAGCAATGTGAACACTTCTGCTTCCCAGGCACAGAGAAGGTGCTAGCAGGGAATTCTCTGCCTGCCTTTCCCCAGTGCTCTAAAAGCTCTCCAGGACAACATAAAATCTGGGGCTCTGTGCTTTCTTTCCTTCTGAACAAGTGTTAGTGTTTTCTGCACAAAAGCGATTCTTGCGAAGCAATGTGAACACTTCTGCTTCCCAGGCACAGAGAAGGTGCTAGCAGGGAATTCTCTGCCTGCCTTTCCCCAGTGCTCTGCAAGCTCTCCAGGACAACATAGAATCTGGGGCTCTGTGCTTTCTTTACTTCTGAACAAGTGTTACTGTTTTCTGCACAAAAGCGATTCTTGCGAAGCAATGTGAACACTTCAGCTTCCAAGGCACAGAGAAGGTGCTAGCAGGGAATTCTCTGCCTGCCTTTCCCCAGTGCTCTGCAAGCTCTCCAGGACAACATAGAATCTGGGGCTCTGTGCTTTCTTTCCTTCTGAACAAGTGTTACTGTTTTCTGCACAAAAGCGATTCTGCGAAGCAATGTGAACACTTCTGCTTCCCAGGCACAGAGAAGGTGCTAGCAAGGAATTCTCTGCCTGCCTTTCCCCAGTGCTCTGCAAGCTCTCCAGGACAACATAAAATCTGGGGCTCTGTGCTTTCTTTCCTTCTGAACAAGTGTTAGTGTTTTCTGCACAAAAGCGATTCTGCGAAGCAATGTGAACAGGCACAGAGAAGGTGCTATCAGGGAATTCTCTGCCTGCCTTTCCCCAGTGCTCTGCAAGCTCTCCAGGACAACATAGAATCTGGGGCTCTGTGCTTTCTTTCCTTCTGAACAAGTGTTACTGTTTTCTGCACAAAAGCGATTCTGCGAAGCAATGTGAACACTTCTGCTTCCCAGGCACAGAGAAGGTGCTAGCAGGGAATTCTCTGCCTGCCTTTCCCCAGTGCTCTGCAAGCTCTCCAGGACAACATAGAATCTGGGGCTCTGTGCTTTCTTTCGTTCTGAACAAGTGTTACTGTTTTCTGCACAAAAGCGATTCTGCGAAGCAATGTGAACAGGCACAGAGAAGGTGCTAGCAAGGAATTCTCTGCCTGCCTTTCCCCAGTGCTCTGCAAGCTCTCCAGGACAACATAAAATCTGGGGCTCTGTGCTTTCTTTCCTTCTGAACAAGTGTTAGTGTTTTCTGCACAAAAGCGATTCTTGCGAAGCAATGTGAACACTTCTGCTTCCCAGGCACAGAGAAGGTGCTAGCAGGGAATTCTCTGCCTGCCTTTCCCCAGTGCTCTGCAAGCTCTCCAGGACAACATAGAATCTGGGGCTCTGTGCTTTCTTTCCTTCTGAACAAGTGTTACTGTTTTCTGAACAAAAGCGATTCTGCGAAGTAATGTGAACAGGCACAGAGAAGGTGCTATCAGGGAATTCTCTGCCTGCCTTTCCCCAGTGCTCTGCAAGCTCTCCAGGACAACATAGAATCTGGGGCTCTGTGCTTTCTTTCGTTCTGAACAAGTGTTAGTGTTTTCTGCACAAAAGCGATCCTGCGAAGCAATGTGAACACTTCTGCTTCCCAGGCACAGAGAAGGTGCTAGCAGGGAATTCTCTGCCTGCCTTTCCCCAGTGCTCTGCAAGCTCTCCAGGACAACAGCAAATCTGGGGCTCTGTGCTTTCTTTCATTCTGAACAAGTGTTACTGTTTTCTGCACAAAAGCGATTCTGCGAAGCAATGTGAACACTTCTGCTTCCCAGGCACAGAGAAGGTGCTAGCAGGGAATTCTCTGCCTGCCTTTCCCCAGTGCTCTGCAAGCTCTCCAGGACAACAGCAAATCTGGGGCTCTGTGCTTTCTTTCGTTCTGAACAACTTCTAGTGTTTTCTGCACAAAAGCGATTCTGCGAAGCAATGTGAATTCTTCTGCTTCCCAGGCACAGAGAAGGTGCTAGCAGGGAATTCTCTGCCTGCCTTTCCCCAGTGCTCTGCAAGCTCTCCAGGACAACAGCAAATCTGGGGCTCTGTGCTTTCTTTTGTTCTGAACAAGTGTTATTGTTTTCTGCACAAAAGCGATCCTGCGAAGCAATGTGAACACTTCTGCTTCCCAGGCACAGAGAAGGTGCTAGCAGGGAATTCTCTGCCTGCCTTTCCCCAGTGCTCTGCAAGCTCTCCAGGACAACATAGAATCTGGGGCTCTGTGCTTTCTTTCGTTCTGAACAAGTGTTACTGTTTTCTGCACGAAAGCGATTCTGCGAAGCAATGTGAACACTTCTGTTTCCCAGGCACAGAGAATGTGCTAGCAGGGAATTCTCTGCCTGCCTTTCCCCAGTGCTCTGCAAGCTCTCCAGGACAACAGCAAATCTGGGGCTCTGTGCTTTCTTTCATTCTGAACAAGTGTTACTGTTTTCTGCACAAAAGCGATTCTGCGAAGCAATGTGAACACTTCTGCTTCCCAGGCACAGAGAAGGTGCTATCAGGGAATTCTCTGCCTGCCTTTCCCCAGTGCTATGCAAGCTCTCCAGGACAACAGCAAATATGGGGCTCTGTGCTTTCTTTCGTTCTGAACAAGTGTTAGTGTTTTCTGCACAAAAGCGATTCTGCGAAGCAATGTGAACACTTCTGTTTCCCAGGCACAGAGAAGGTGCTAGTAGGGCATGCTCTGCCTGCCTTTCCCCAGTGCTCTGCAAGCTCTCCAGGACAACAGCAAATCTGGGGCTCTGTGCTTTCTTTCATTCTGAACAAGTGTTAGTGTTTTCTGCACAAAAGCAATTCTGCGAAGCAATGTGAAGACTTCTGCTTCCCAGGCACAGAGAAGGTGCTAGCAGGGAATTCTCTGCCTGCCTTTCCCCAGTGCTCTGCAAGCTCTCCAGGACAACAGCAAATCTGGGGCTCTGTGCTTTCTTTCGTTCTGAACAAGTGTTAGTGTTTTCTGCACAAAAGCGATCCTGCGAAGCAATGTGAACACTTCTGCCTCCCAGGCACAGAAAAGGTGCTAGCAGGGAATTCTCTGCCTGCCTTTCCCCAGTGCTCTGCAAGCTCTCCAGGACAACAGCAAATCTGGGGCTCTGTGCTTTCTTTCATTCTGAACAGGTGTTACTGTTTTCTGCACAAAAGCGATTCTGCGAAGCAATGTGAATACTTCTGCTTCCCAGGCACAGAGAAGGTGCTAGCAGGGAATTCTCTGCCTGCCTTTCCCCAGTGCTCTGCAAGCTCTCCAGGACAACAGCAAATCTGGGGCTCTGTGCTTTCTTTCGTTCTGAACAAGTGTTACTGTTTTCTGCACAAAAGCGATTCTGCGAAGCAATGTGAACACTTCTGTTTCCCAGGCACAGAGAATGTGCTAGCAGGGAATTCTCTGCCTGCCTTTCCCCAGTGCTCTGCAAGCTCTCCAGGACAACAGCAAATCTGGGGCTCTGTGCTTTCTTTCATTCTGAACAGGTGTTACTGTTTTCTGCACAAAAGCGATTCTGCGAAGCAATGTGAAGACTTCTGCTTCCCAGGCACAGAGAAGGTGCTAGCAGGGAATTCTCTGCCTGCCTTTCCCCAGTGCTCTGCAAGCTCTCCAGGACAACAGCAAATATGGGGCTCTGTGCTTTCTTTCGTTCTGAACAAGTGTTAGTGTTTTCTGCACAAAAGCGATTCTGCGAAGCAATGTGAACACTTCTGCTTCCCAGGCACAGAGAAGGTGCTAGTAGGGCATGCTCTGCCTGCCTTTCCCCAGTGCTCTGCAAGCTCTCCAGGACAACAGCAAATCTGGGGTTCTGTGCTTTCTTTCCTTCTGAACAAGTGTTACTGTTTTCTGCACAAAAGCGATTCTGCGAAGCAATGTGAACACTTCTGCTTCCCAGGCACAGAGAAGGTGCTAGCAGGGAATTCTCTGCCTGCCTTTCCCCAGTGCTCTGCAAGCTCTCCAGGGCAACATAAAATCTGGGGCTCTGTGCTTTCTTTCGTTCTGAACAAGTGTTACTGTTTTCTGCACAAAAGCGATTCTGCGAAGCAATGTGAACACTTCTGCTTCCCAGGCACAGAGAAGGTGCTAGCAAGGAATTCTCTGCCTGCCTTTCCCCAGTGCTCTGCAAGCTCTCCAGGACAACAGCAAATATGGGGCTCTGTGCTTTCTTTCGTTCTGAACAAGTGTTAGTGTTTTCTGCACAAAAGCGATTCTGCGAAGCAATGTGAACACTTCTGCTTCCCAGGCACAGAGAAGGTGCTAGTAGGGCATGCTCTGCCTGCCTTTCCCCAGTGCTCTGCAAGCTCTCCAGGACAACATAAAATCTGGGGTTCTGTGCTTTCTTTCGTTCTGAACAAGTGTTACTGTTTTCTGCACAAAAGCGATTCTGCGAAGCAATGTGAACACTTCTGTTTCCCAGGCACAGAGAATGTGCTAGCAGGGAATTCTCTGCCTGCCTTTCCCCAGTGCTCTGCAAGCTCTCCAGGACAACAGCAAATCTGGGGCTCTGTGCTTTCTTTCGTTCTGAACAAGTGTTACTGTTTTCTGCACAAAAGCGATTCTGCGAAGCAATGTGAACACTTCTGCTTCCCAGGCACAGAGAAGGTGCTAGCAGGGAATTCTCTGCCTGCCTTTCCCCAGTGCTCTGCAACCTCTCCAGGACAACAGCAAATCTGGGGCTCTGTGCTTTCTTTCGTTCTGAACAACTTCTAGTGTTTTCTGCACAAAAGCGATTCTGCGAAGCAATGTGAATTCTTCTGCTTCCCAGGCACAGAGAAGGTGCTAGCAGGGAATTCTCTGCCTGCCTTTCCCCAGTGCTCTGCAAGCTCTCCAGGACAACAGCAAATCTGGGGCTCTGTGCTTTCTTTCGTTCTGAACAAGTGTTAGTGTTTTCTGCACAAAAGCGATTCTTGCGAAGCAATGTGAACACTTCTGCTTCCCAGGCACAGAGAAGGTGCTAGCAGGGAATTCTCTGCCTGCCTTTCCCCAGTGCTCTGCAAGCTCTCCAGGACAACAGCAAATCTGGGGCTCTGTGCTTTCTTTCGTTCTGAACAAGTGTTACTGTTTTCTGCACAAAAGCGATTCTGCGAAGCAATGTGAACACTTCTGCTTCCCAGGCACAGAGAAGGTGCTAGCAGGGAATTCTCTGCCTGCCTTTCCCCAGTGCTCTGCAAGCTCTCCAGGACAACAGCAAATCTGGGGCTCTGTGCTTTCTTTCGTTCTGAACAAGTGCTAGTGTTTTCTGCACAAAAGCGATTCTGCGAAGCAATGTGAACACTTCTGCTTCCCAGGCCCAGAGAAGGTGCTAGCAGGGAATTCTCTGCCTGCCTTTCCCCAGTGCTCTGCAAGCTCTCCAGGACAACAGCAAATCTGGGGCTCTGTGCTTTCTTTCATTCTGAACAAGTGTTACTGTTTTCTGCACAAAAGCGATTCTGCGAAGCAATGTGAAGACTTCTGCTTCCCAGGCACAGAGAAGGTGCTATCAGGGAATTCTCTGCCTGCCTTTCCCCAGTGCTCTGCAAGCTCTCCAGGACAACAGCAAATCTGGGGCTCTGTGCTTTCTTTCGTTCTGAACAAGTGTTAGTGTTTTCTGCACAAAAGCGATTCTGCGAAGCAATGTGAACACTTCTGCTTCCCAGGCACAGAGAAGGTGCCAGTAGGGCATGCTCTGCCCGCCTTTCCCCAGTGCTCTGCAAGCTCTCCAGGACAACAGCAAATCTGGGGCTCTGTGCTTTCTTTCATTCTGAACAAGTGTTAGTGTTTTCTGCACAAAAGCAATTCTGCGAAGCAATGTGAAGACTTCTGCTTCCCAGGCACAGAGAAGGTGCTAGCAGGGAATTCTCTGCCTGCCTTTCCCCAGTGCTCTGCAAGCTCTCCAGGACAACAGCAAATCTGGGGCTCTGTGCTTTCTTTCGTTCTGAACAAGTGTTAGTGTTTTCTGCACAAAAGCGATCCTGCGAAGCAATGTGAACACTTCTGCTTCCCAGGCACAGAGAAGGTGCTAGCAGGGAATTCTCTGCCTGCCTTTCCCCAGTGCTCTGCAAGCTCTCCAGGACAACAGCAAATCTGGGGCTCTGTGCTTTCTTTCGTTCTGAACAAGTGTTACTGTTTTCTGCACAAAAGCGATTCTGCGAAGCAATGTGAACACTTCTGTTTCCCAGGCACAGAGAATGTGCTAGCAGGGAATTCTCTACCTGCCTTTCCCCAGTGCTCTGCAAGCTCTCCAGGACAACAGCAAATCTGGGGCTCTGTGCTTTCTTTCGTTCTGAACAAGTGTTACTGTTTTCTGCACAAAAGCAATTCTGCGAAGCAATGTGAACACTTCTGCTTCCCAGGCACAGAGAAGGTGCTAGCAGGGAATTCTCTGCCTGCCTTTCCCCAGTGCTCTGCAAGCTCTCCAGGACAACAGCAAATCTGGGGCTCTGTGCTTTCTTTCATTCTGAACAAGTGTTACTGTTTTCTGCACAAAAGCGATCCTGCGAAGCAATGTGAACACTTCTGCTTCCCAGGCACAGAGAAGGTGCTAGCAGGGAATTCTCTGCCTGCCTTTCCCCAGTGCTCTGCAAGCTCTCCAGGACAACAGCAAATCTGGGGCTCTGTGCTTTCTTTCGTTCTGAACAAGTGTTAGTGTTTTCTGCACAAAAGCGATTCTGCGAAGCAATGTGAACACTTCTGCTTCCCAGGCACAGAGAAGGTGCTAGTAGGGCATGCTCTGCCTGCCTTTCCCCAGTGCTCTGCAAGCTCTCCAGGACAACAGCAAATCTGGGGCTCTGTGCTTTCTTTCGTTCTGAACAAGTGTTACTGTTTTCTGCACAAAAGCGATTCTGCGAAGCAATGTGAACACTTCTGTTTCCCAGGCACAGAGAAGGTGCTAGCAGGGAATTCTCTGCCTGCCTTTCCCCAGTGCTCTGCAAGCTCTCCAGGACAACAGCAAATCTGGGGCTCTGTGCTTTCTTTCGTTCTGAACAAGTGTTACTGTTTTCTGCACAAAAGCGATTCTGCGAAGCAATGTGAACACTTCTGCTTCCCAGGCACAGAGAAGGTGCTAGCAGGGAATTCTCTGCCTGCCTTTCCCCAGTGCTCTGCAAGCTCTCCAGGACAACATAGAATCTGGGGCTCTGTGCTTTCTTTCGTTCTGAACAACTTCTAGTGTTTTCTGCACAAAAGCGATTCTGCGAAGCAATGTGAATTCTTCTGCTTCCCAGGCACAGAGAAGGTGCTAGCAGGGAATTCTCTGCCTGCCTTTCTCCAGTGCTCTGCAAGCTCTCCAGGACAACAGCAAATCTGGGGCTCTGTGCTTTCTTTCGTTCTGAACAAGTGTTACTGTTTTCTGCACAAAAGCGATCCTGCGAAGCAATGTGAACACTTCTGCTTCCCAGGCACAGAGAAGGTGCTAGCAGGGAATTCTCTGCCTGCCTTTCCCCAGTGCTCTGCAAGCTCTCCAGGACAACAGCAAATCTGGGGCTCTGTGCTTTCTTTCATTCTGAACAAGTGTTACTGTTTTCTGCACAAAAGCGATTCTGCGAAGCAATGTGAAGACTTCTGCTTCCCAGGCACAGAGAAGGTGCTATCAGGGAATTCTCTGCCTGCCTTTCCCCAGTGCTATGCAAGCTCTCCAGGACAACAGCAAATATGGGGCTCTGTGCTTTCTTTCATTCTGAACAAGTGTTAGTGTTTTCTGCACAAAAGCGATTCTGCGAAGCAATGTGAACACTTCTGCTTCCCAGGCACAGAGAAGGTGCTAGTAGGGCATGCTCTGCCTGCCTTTCCCCAGTGCTCTGCAAGCTCTCCAGGACAACAGCAAATCTGGGGCTCTGTGCTTTCTTTCATTCTGAACAAGTGTTAGTGTTTTCTGCACAAAAGCAATTCTGCGAAGCAATGTGAAGACTTCTGCTTCCCAGGCACAGAGAAGGTGCTAGCAGGGAATTCTCTGCCTGCCTTTCCCCAGTGCTCTGCAAGCTCTCCAGGACAACAGCAAATCTGGGGCTCTGTGCTTTCTTTCGTTCTGAACAAGTGTTAGTGTTTTCTGCACAAAAGCGATCCTGCGAAGCAATGTGAACACTTCTGCTTCCCAGGCACAGAGAAGGTGCTAGCAGGGAATTCTCTGCCTGCCTTTCCCCAGTGCTCTGCAAGCTCTCCAGGACAACAGCAAATCTGGGGCTCTGTGCTTTCTTTCATTCTGAACAAGTGTTACTGTTTTCTGCACAAAAGCGATTCTGCGAAGCAATGTGAACACTTCTGCTTCCCAGGCACAGAGAAGGTGCTAGCAGGGAATTCTCTGCCTGCCTTTCCCCAGTGCTCTGCAAGCTCTCCAGGACAACAGCAAATCTGGGGCTCTGTGCTTTCTTTCGTTCTGAACAACTTCTAGTGTTTTCTGCACAAAAGCGATTCTGCGAAGCAATGTGAATTCTTCTGCTTCCCAGGCACAGAGAAGGTGCTAGCAGGGAATTCTCTGCCTGCCTTTCCCCAGTGCTCTGCAAGCTCTCCAGGACAACAGCAAATCTGGGGCTCTGTGCTTTCTTTCGTTCTGAACAAGTGTTACTGTTTTCTGCACAAAAGCGATCCTGCGAAGCAATGTGAACACTTCTGTTTCCCAGGCACAGAGAATGTGCTAGCAGGGAATTCTCTGCCTGCCTTTCCCCAGTGCTCTGCAAGCTCTCCAGGACAACAGCAAATCTGGGGCTCTGTGCTTTCTTTCCTTCTGAACAAGTGTTACTGTTTTCTGCACAAAAGCGATTCTGCGAAGCAATGTGAACACTTCTGCTTCCCAGGCACAGAGAAGGTGCTAGCAAGGAATTCTCTGCCTGCCTTTCCCCAGTGCTCTAAAAGCTCTCCAGGACAACATAAAATCTGGGGCTCTGTGCTTTCTTTCCTTCTGAACAAGTGTTAGTGTTTTCTGCACAAAAGCGATTCTTGCGAAGCAATGTGAACACTTCTGCTTCCCAGGCACAGAGAAGGTGCTAGCAGGGAATTCTCTGCCTGCCTTTCCCCAGTGCTCTGCAAGCTCTCCAGGACAACATAGAATCTGGGGCTCTGTGCTTTCTTTCCTTCTGAACAAGTGTTACTGTTTTCTGCACAAAAGCGATTCTGCGAAGCAATGTGAACAGGCACAGAGAAGGTGCTATCAGGGAATTCTCTGCCTGCCTTTCCCCAGTGCTCTGCAAGCTCTCCAGGACAACATAAAATCTGGGGCTCTGTGCTTTCTTTCCTTCTGAACAAGTGTTAGTGTTTTCTGCACAAAAGCGATTCTTGCGAAGCAATGTGAACACTTCTGCTTCCCAGGCACAGAGAAGGTGCTAGCAGGGAATTCTCTGCCTGCCTTTCCCCAGTGCTCTGCAAGCTCTCCAGGACAACATAGAATCTGGGGCTCTGTGCTTTCTTTCGTTCTGAACAAGTGTTACTGTTTACTGCACAAAAGCGATTCTGCGAAGCAATGTGAACAGGCACAGAGAAGGTGCTATCAGGGAATTCTCTGCCTGCCTTTCCCCAGTGCTCTGCAAGCTCTCCAGGACAACATAAAATCTGGGGCTCTGTGCTTTCTTTCCTTCTGAACAAGTGTTACTGTTTTCTGCACAAAAGCGATTCTGCGAAGCAATGTGAACACTTCTGCTTCCCAGGCACAGAGAAGGTGCTAGCAAGGAATTCTCTGACTGCCTTTCCCCAGTGCTCTGCAAGCTCTCCAGGACAACATAAAATCTGGGGCTCTGTGCTTTCTTTCGTTCTGAACAAGTGTTACTGTTTTCTGCACAAAAGCGATTCTGCGAAGCAATGTGAACAGGCACAGAGAAGGTGCTATCAGGGAATTCTCTGCCTGCCTTTCCTCAGTGCTCTGCAAGCTCTCCAGGACAACATAGAATCTGGGGCTCTGTGCTTTCTTTCGTTCTGAGCAAGTGTTACTGTTTTCTGCACAAAAGCGATTCTTGCGAAGCAATGTGAACACTTCTGCTTCCCAGGCACAGAGAAGGTGCTAGCAGGGAATTCTCTGCCTGCCTTTCCCCAGTGCTCTGCAAGCTCTCCAGGACAACATAAAATCTGGGGCTCTGTGCTTTCTTTCCTTCTGAACAAGTGTTAGTGTTTTCTGCACAAAAGCGATTCTTGCGAAGCAATGTGAACACTTCTGCTTCCCAGGCACAGAGAAGGTGCTAGCAGGGAATTCTCTGCCTGCCTTTCCCCAGTGCTCTAAAAGCTCTCCAGGACAACATAAAATCTGGGGCTCTGTGCTTTCTTTCCTTCTGAACAAGTGTTAGTGTTTTCTGCACAAAAGCGATTCTTGCGAAGCAATGTGAACACTTCTGCTTCCCAGGCACAGAGAAGGTGCTAGCAGGGAATTCTCTGCCTGCCTTTCCCCAGTGCTCTGCAAGCTCTCCAGGACAACATAGAATCTGGGGCTCTGTGCTTTCTTTCCTTCTGAACAAGTGTTACTGTTTTCTGCACAAAAGCGATTCTGCGAAGCAATGTGAACACTTCTGCTTCCCAGGCACAGAGAAGGTGCTAGCAAGGAATTCTCTGCCTGCCTTTCCCCAGTGCTCTAAAAGCTCTCCAGGACAACATAAAATCTGGGGCTCTGTGCTTTCTTTCCTTCTGAACAAGTGTTAGTGTTTTCTGCACAAAAGCGATTCTTGCGAAGCAATGTGAACACTTCTGCTTCCCAGGCACAGAGAAGGTGCTAGCAGGGAATTCTCTGCCTGCCTTTCCCCAGTGCTCTGCAAGCTCTCCAGGACAACATAGAATCTGGGGCTCTGTGCTTTCTTTCCTTCTGAACAAGTGTTACTGTTTTCTGCACAAAAGCGATTCTGCGAAGCAATGTGAACAGGCACAGAGAAGGTGCTATCAGGGAATTCTCTGCCTGCCTTTCCCCAGTGCTCTGCAAGCTCTCCAGGACAACATAAAATCTGGGGCTCTGTGCTTTCTTTCCTTCTGAACAAGTGTTAGTGTTTTCTGCACAAAAGCGATTCTTGCGAAGCAATGTGAACACTTCTGCTTCCCAGGCACAGAGAAGGTGCTAGCAGGGAATTCTCTGCCTGCCTTTCCCCAGTGCTCTGCAAGCTCTCCAGGACAACATAGAATCTGGGGCTCTGTGCTTTCTTTCGTTCTGAACAAGTGTTACTGTTTACTGCACAAAAGCGATTCTGCGAAGCAATGTGAACAGGCACAGAGAAGGTGCTATCAGGGAATTCTCTGCCTGCCTTTCCCCAGTGCTCTGCAAGCTCTCCAGGACAACATAGAATCTGGGGCTCTGTGCTTTCTTTCCTTCTGAACAAGTGTTACTGTTTTCTGCACAAAAGCGATTCTGCGAAGCAATGTGAACACTTCTGCTTCCCAGGCACAGAGAAGGTGCTAGCAAGGAATTCTCTGACTGCCTTTCCCCAGTGCTCTGCAAGCTCTCCAGGACAACATAAAATCTGGGGCTCTGTGCTTTCTTTCGTTCTGAACAAGTGTTACTGTTTTCTGCACAAAAGCGATTCTGCGAAGCAATGTGAACAGGCACAGAGAAGGTGCTATCAGGGAATTCTCTGCCTGCCTTTCCCCAGTGCTCTGCAAGCTCTCCAGGACAACATAGAATCTGGGGCTCTGTGCTTTCTTTCGTTCTGAGCAAGTGTTACTGTTTTCTGCACAAAAGCGATTCTTGCGAAGCAATGTGAACACTTCTGCTTCCCAGGCACAGAGAAGGTGCTAGCAGGGAATTCTCTGCCTGCCTTTCCCCAGTGCTCTGCAAGCTCTCCAGGACAACATAAAATCTGGGGCTCTGTGCTTTCTTTCCTTCTGAACAAGTGTTAGTGTTTTCTGCACAAAAGCGATTCTTGCGAAGCAATGTGAACACTTCTGCTTCCCAGGCACAGAGAAGGTGCTAGCAGGGAATTCTCTGCCTGCCTTTCCCCAGTGCTCTGCAAGCTCTCCAGGACAACATAAAATCTGGGGCTCTGTGCTTTCTTTCCTTCTGAACAAGTGTTAGTGTTTTCTGCACAAAAGCGATTCTTGCGAAGCAATGTGAACACTTCTGCTTCCCAGGCACAGAGAAGGTGCTAGGAGGGAATTCTCTGCCTGCCTTTCCCCAGTGCTCTGCAAGCTCTCCAGGACAACATAGAATCTGGGGCTCTGTGCTTTCTTTACTTCTGAACAAGTGTTACTGTTTTCTGCACAAAAGCGATTCTTGCGAAGCAATGTGAACACTTCAGCTTCCCAGGCACAGAGAAGGTGCTAGCAGGGAATTCTCTGCCTGCCTTTCCCCAGTGCTCTGCAAGCTCTCCAGGACAACATAGAATCTGGGGCTCTGTGCTTTCTTTCCTTCTGAACAAGTGTTACTGTTTTCTGCACAAAAGCGATTCTGCGAAGCAATGTGAACACTTCTGCTTCCCAGGCACAGAGAAGGTGCTAGCAAGGAATTCTCTGCCTGCCTTTCCCCAGTGCTCTGCAAGCTCTCCAGGACAACATAAAATCTGGGGCTCTGTGCTTTCTTTCCTTCTGAACAAGTGTTAGTGTTTTCTGCACAAAAGCGATTCTGCGAAGCAATGTGAACAGGCACAGAGAAGGTGCTATCAGGGAATTCTCTGCCTGCCTTTCCCCAGTGCTCTGCAAGCTCTCCAGGACAACATAGAATCTGGGGCTCTGTGCTTTCTTTCCTTCTGAACAAGTGTTACTGTTTTCTGCACAAAAGCGATTCTGCGAAGCAATGTGAACACTTCTGCTTCCCAGGCACAGAGAAGGTGCTAGCAGGGAATTCTCTGCCTGCCTTTCCCCAGTGCTCTGCAAGCTCTCCAGGACAACATAGAATCTGGGGCTCTGTGCTTTCTTTCGTTCTGAACAAGTGTTACTGTTTTCTGCACAAAAGCGATTCTGCGAAGCAATGTGAACAGGCACAGAGAAGGTGCTAGCAAGGAATTCTCTGCCTGCCTTTCCCCAGTGCTCTGCAAGCTCTCCAGGACAACATAAAATCTGGGGCTCTGTGCTTTCTTTCCTTCTGAACAAGTGTTAGTGTTTCCTGCACAAAAGCGATTCTTGCGAAGCAATGTGAACACTTCTGCTTCCCAGGCACAGAGAAGGTGCTAGCAGGGAATTCTCTGCCTGCCTTTCCCCAGTGCTCTGCAAGCTCTCCAGGACAACATAGAATCTGGGGCTCTGTGCTTTCTTTCCTTCTGAACAAGTGTTACTGTTTTCTGAACAAAAGCGATTCTGCGAAGTAATGTGAACAGGCACAGAGAAGGTGCTATCAGGGAATTCTCTGCCTGCCTTTCCCCAGTGCTCTGCAAGCTCTCCAGGACAACATAGAATCTGGGGCTCTGTGCTTTCTTTCCTTCTGAACAAGTGTTACTGTTTTCTGCACAAAAGCGATTCTGCGAAGCAATGTGAACACTTCTGCTTCCCAGGCACAGAGAAGGTGCTAGCAAGGATTTCTCTGCCTGCCTTTCCCCAGTGCTCTGCAAGCTCTCCAGGACAACATAAAATCTGGGGCTCTGTGCTTTCTTTCCTTCTGAACAAGTGTTAGTGTTTTCTGCACAAAAGCGATTCTTGCGAAGCAATGTGAACACTTCTGCTTCCCAGGCACAGAGAAGGTGCTAGCAGGGAATTCTCTGCCTGCCTTTCCCCACTGCTCTGCAAGCTCTCCAGGACAACATAAAATCTGGGGCTCTGTGCTTTCTTTCCTTCTGAACAAGTGTTACTGTTTTCTGCACAAAAGCGATTCTGCGAAGCAATGTGAACACTTCTGCTTCCCAGGCACAGAGAAGGTGCTAGCAAGGATTTCTCTGCCTGCCTTTCCCCAGTGCTCTAAAAGCTCTCCAGGACAACATAGAATCTGGGGCTCTGTGCTTTCTTTCCTTCTGAACAAGTGTTAGTGTTTTCTGCACAAAAGCGATTCTTGCGAAGCAATGTGAACACTTCTGCTTCCCAGGCACAGAGAAGGTGCTAGCAGGGAATTCTCTGCCTGCCTTTCCCCAGTGCTCTGCAAGCTCTCCAGGACAACATAGAATCTGGGGCTCTGTGCTTTCTTTCCTTCTGAACAAGTGTTACTGTTTTCTGCACAAAAGCGATTCTGCGAAGCAATGTGAACACTTCTGCTTCCCAGGCACAGAGAAGGTGCTAGCAAGGATTTCTCTGCCTGCCTTTCCCCAGTGCTCTGCAAGCTCTCCAGGACAACATAAAATCTGGGGCTCTGTGCTTTCTTTCCTTCTGAACAAGTGTTACTGTTTTCTGCACAAAAGCGATTCTGCGAAGCAATGTGAACAGGCACAGAGAAGGTGCTATCAGGGAATTCTCTGCCTGCCTTTCCCCAGTGCTCTGCAAGCTCTCCAGGACAACATAAAATCTGGGGCTCTGTGCTTTCTTTCCTTCTGAACAAGTGTTAGTGTTTTCTGCACAAAAGCGATTCTTGCGAAGCAATGTGAACACTTCTGCTTCCCAGGCACAGAGAAGGTGCTAGCAGGGAATTCTCTGCCTGCCTTTCCCCAGTGCTCTGCAAGCTCTCCAGGACAACATAGAATCTGGGGCTCTGTGCTTTCTTTCCTTCTGAACAAGTGTTACTGTTTTCTGCACAAAAGCGATTCTGCGAAGCAATGTGAACAGGCACAGAGAAGGTGCTATCAGGGAATTCTCTGCCTGCCTTTCCCCAGTGCTCTGCAAGCTCTCCAGGACAACACAGAATCTGGGGCTCTGTGCTTTCTTTCCTTCTGAACAAGTGTTACTGTTTTCTGCACAAAAGCGATTCTTGCGAAGCAATGTGAACACATCTGCTTCCCAGGCACAGAGAAGGTGCTAGCAGGGAATTCTCTGCCTGCCTTTCCCCAGTGCTCTGCAAGCTCTCCAGGACAACATAAAATCTGGGGCTCTGTGCTTTCTTTCCTTCTGAACAAGTGTTAGTGTTTTCTGCACAAAAGCGATTCTTGCGAAGCAATGTGAACACTTCTGCTTCCCAGGCACAGAGAAGGTGCTAGCAGGGAATTCTCTGCCTGCCTTTCCCCAGTGCTCTGCAAGCTCTCCAGGACAACATAGAATCTGGGGCTCTGTGCTTTCTTTCCTTCTGAACAAGTGTTACTGTTTTCTGCACAAAAGCGATTCTGCGAAGCAATGTGAACACTTCTGCTTCCCAGGCACAGAGAAGGTGCTAGCAGGGAATTCTCTGCCTGCCTTTCCCCAGTGCTCTGCAAGCTCTCCAGGACAACATAAAATCTGGGGCTCTGTGCTTTCTTTCGTTCTGAACAAGTGTTACTGTTTTCTGCAAAAAAGCGATTCTTGCGAAGCAATGTGAACACTTCTGCTTCCCAGGCACAGAGAAGGTGCTAGCAGGGAATTCTCTGCCTGCCTTTCCCCAGTGCTCTGCAAGCTCTCCAGGACAACATAAAATCTGGGGCTCTGTGCTTTCTTTCGTTCTGAACAAGTGTTAGTGTTTTCTGCACAAAAGCGATTCTGCGAAGCAATGTGAACACTTCTGCTTCCCAGGCACAGAGAATGTGCTAGCAAGGAATTCTCTGCCTGCCTTTCCCCAGTGCTCTGCAAGGTCTCCAGGACAACATAGAATCTGGGGCTCTGTGCTTTCTTTCCTTCTGAACAAGTGTTACTGTTTTCTGCACAAAAGCGATTCTGCAAAGCAATGTGAACAGGCACAGAGAAGGTGCTATCAGGGAATTCTCTGCCTGCCTTTCCCCAGTGCTCTGCAAGCTCTCCAGGACAACATAAAATCTGGGGCTCTGTGCTTTCTTTCCTTCTGAACAAGTGTTAGTGTTTTCTGCACAAAAGCGATCCTGCGAAGCAATGTGAACACTTCTGCTTCCCAGGCACAGAGAAGGTGCTAGCAGGGAATTCTCTGCCTGCCTTTCCCCAGTGCTCTGCAAGCTCTCCAGGACAACAGCAAATCTGGGGCTCTGTGCTTTCTTTCGTTCTGAACAAGTGTTACTGTTTTCTGCACAAAAGCGATTCTGCGAAGCAATGTGAACACTTCTGTTTCCCAGGCACAGAGAATGTGCTAGCAGGGAATTCTCTACCTGCCTTTCCCCAGTGCTCTGCAAGCTCTCCAGGACAACAGCAAATCTGGGGCTCTGTGCTTTCTTTCGTTCTGAACAAGTGTTACTGTTTTCTGCACAAAAGCAATTCTGCGAAGCAATGTGAACACTTCTGCTTCCCAGGCACAGAGAAGGTGCTAGCAGGGAATTCTCTGCCTGCCTTTCCCCAGTGCTCTGCAAGCTCTCCAGGACAACAGCAAATCTGGGGCTCTGTGCTTTCTTTCATTCTGAACAAGTGTTACTGTTTTCTGCACAAAAGCGATCCTGCGAAGCAATGTGAACACTTCTGCTTCCCAGGCACAGAGAAGGTGCTAGCAGGGAATTCTCTGCCTGCCTTTCCCCAGTGCTCTGCAAGCTCTCCAGGACAACAGCAAATCTGGGGCTCTGTGCTTTCTTTCGTTCTGAACAAGTGTTAGTGTTTTCTGCACAAAAGCGATTCTGCGAAGCAATGTGAACACTTCTGCTTCCCAGGCACAGAGAAGGTGCTAGTAGGGCATGCTCTGCCTGCCTTTCCCCAGTGCTCTGCAAGCTCTCCAGGACAACAGCAAATCTGGGGCTCTGTGCTTTCTTTCGTTCTGAACAAGTGTTACTGTTTTCTGCACAAAAGCGATTCTGCGAAGCAATGTGAACACTTCTGTTTCCCAGGCACAGAGAAGGTGCTAGCAGGGAATTCTCTGCCTGCCTTTCCCCAGTGCTCTGCAAGCTCTCCAGGACAACAGCAAATCTGGGGCTCTGTGCTTTCTTTCGTTCTGAACAAGTGTTACTGTTTTCTGCACAAAAGCGATTCTGCGAAGCAATGTGAACACTTCTGCTTCCCAGGCACAGAGAAGGTGCTAGCAGGGAATTCTCTGCCTGCCTTTCCCCAGTGCTCTGCAAGCTCTCCAGGACAACATAGAATCTGGGGCTCTGTGCTTTCTTTCGTTCTGAACAACTTCTAGTGTTTTCTGCACAAAAGCGATTCTGCGAAGCAATGTGAATTCTTCTGCTTCCCAGGCACAGAGAAGGTGCTAGCAGGGAATTCTCTGCCTGCCTTTCTCCAGTGCTCTGCAAGCTCTCCAGGACAACAGCAAATCTGGGGCTCTGTGCTTTCTTTCGTTCTGAACAAGTGTTACTGTTTTCTGCACAAAAGCGATCCTGCGAAGCAATGTGAACACTTCTGCTTCCCAGGCACAGAGAAGGTGCTAGCAGGGAATTCTCTGCCTGCCTTTCCCCAGTGCTCTGCAAGCTCTCCAGGACAACAGCAAATCTGGGGCTCTGTGCTTTCTTTCATTCTGAACAAGTGTTACTGTTTTCTGCACAAAAGCGATTCTGCGAAGCAATGTGAAGACTTCTGCTTCCCAGGCACAGAGAAGGTGCTATCAGGGAATTCTCTGCCTGCCTTTCCCCAGTGCTATGCAAGCTCTCCAGGACAACAGCAAATATGGGGCTCTGTGCTTTCTTTCATTCTGAACAAGTGTTAGTGTTTTCTGCACAAAAGCGATTCTGCGAAGCAATGTGAACACTTCTGCTTCCCAGGCACAGAGAAGGTGCTAGTAGGGCATGCTCTGCCTGCCTTTCCCCAGTGCTCTGCAAGCTCTCCAGGACAACAGCAAATCTGGGGCTCTGTGCTTTCTTTCATTCTGAACAAGTGTTAGTGTTTTCTGCACAAAAGCAATTCTGCGAAGCAATGTGAAGACTTCTGCTTCCCAGGCACAGAGAAGGTGCTAGCAGGGAATTCTCTGCCTGCCTTTCCCCAGTGCTCTGCAAGCTCTCCAGGACAACAGCAAATCTGGGGCTCTGTGCTTTCTTTCGTTCTGAACAAGTGTTAGTGTTTTCTGCACAAAAGCGATCCTGCGAAGCAATGTGAACACTTCTGCTTCCCAGGCACAGAGAAGGTGCTAGCAGGGAATTCTCTGCCTGCCTTTCCCCAGTGCTCTGCAAGCTCTCCAGGACAACAGCAAATCTGGGGCTCTGTGCTTTCTTTCATTCTGAACAAGTGTTACTGTTTTCTGCACAAAAGCGATTCTGCGAAGCAATGTGAACACTTCTGCTTCCCAGGCACAGAGAAGGTGCTAGCAGGGAATTCTCTGCCTGCCTTTCCCCAGTGCTCTGCAAGCTCTCCAGGACAACAGCAAATCTGGGGCTCTGTGCTTTCTTTCGTTCTGAACAACTTCTAGTGTTTTCTGCACAAAAGCGATTCTGCGAAGCAATGTGAATTCTTCTGCTTCCCAGGCACAGAGAAGGTGCTAGCAGGGAATTCTCTGCCTGCCTTTCCCCAGTGCTCTGCAAGCTCTCCAGGACAACAGCAAATCTGGGGCTCTGTGCTTTCTTTCGTTCTGAACAAGTGTTACTGTTTTCTGCACAAAAGCGATCCTGCGAAGCAATGTGAACACTTCTGTTTCCCAGGCACAGAGAATGTGCTAGCAGGGAATTCTCTGCCTGCCTTTCCCCAGTGCTCTGCAAGCTCTCCAGGACAACAGCAAATCTGGGGCTCTGTGCTTTCTTTCCTTCTGAACAAGTGTTACTGTTTTCTGCACAAAAGCGATTCTGCGAAGCAATGTGAACACTTCTGCTTCCCAGGCACAGAGAAGGTGCTAGCAAGGAATTCTCTGCCTGCCTTTCCCCAGTGCTCTAAAAGCTCTCCAGGACAACATAAAATCTGGGGCTCTGTGCTTTCTTTCCTTCTGAACAAGTGTTAGTGTTTTCTGCACAAAAGCGATTCTTGCGAAGCAATGTGAACACTTCTGCTTCCCAGGCACAGAGAAGGTGCTATCAGGGAATTCTCTGCCTGCCTTTCCCCAGTGCTCTGCAAGCTCTCCAGGACAACATAGAATCTGGGGCTCTGTGCTTTCTTTCCTTCTGAACAAGTGTTACTGTTTTCTGCACAAAAGCGATTCTGCGAAGCAATGTGAACAGGCACAGAGAAGGTGCTATCAGGGAATTCTCTGCCTGCCTTTCCCCAGTGCTCTGCAAGCTCTCCAGGACAACATAAAATCTGGGGCTCTGTGCTTTCTTTCCTTCTGAACAAGTGTTAGTGTTTTCTGCACAAAAGCGATTCTTGCGAAGCAATGTGAACACTTCTGCTTCCCAGGCACAGAGAAGGTGCTAGCAGGGAATTCTCTGCCTGCCTTTCCCCAGTGCTCTGCAAGCTCTCCAGGACAACATAGAATCTGGGGCTCTGTGCTTTCTTTCGTTCTGAACAAGTGTTACTGTTTACTGCACAAAAGCGATTCTGCGAAGCAATGTGAACAGGCACAGAGAAGGTGCTATCAGGGAATTCTCTGCCTGCCTTTCCCCAGTGCTCTGCAAGCTCTCCAGGACAACATAAAATCTGGGGCTCTGTGCTTTCTTTCCTTCTGAACAAGTGTTACTGTTTTCTGCACAAAAGCGATTCTGCGAAGCAATGTGAACACTTCTGCTTCCCAGGCACAGAGAAGGTGCTAGCAAGGAATTCTCTGACTGCCTTTCCCCAGTGCTCTGCAAGCTCTCCAGGACAACATAAAATCTGGGGCTCTGTGCTTTCTTTCGTTCTGAACAAGTGTTACTGTTTTCTGCACAAAAGCGATTCTGCGAAGCAATGTGAACAGGCACAGAGAAGGTGCTATCAGGGAATTCTCTGCCTGCCTTTCCTCAGTGCTCTGCAAGCTCTCCAGGACAACATAGAATCTGGGGCTCTGTGCTTTCTTTCGTTCTGAGCAAGTGTTACTGTTTTCTGCACAAAAGCGATTCTTGCGAAGCAATGTGAACACTTCTGCTTCCCAGGCACAGAGAAGGTGCTAGCAGGGAATTCTCTGCCTGCCTTTCCCCAGTGCTCTGCAAGCTCTCCAGGACAACATAAAATCTGGGGCTCTGTGCTTTCTTTCCTTCTGAACAAGTGTTAGTGTTTTCTGCACAAAAGCGATTCTTGCGAAGCAATGTGAACACTTCTGCTTCCCAGGCACAGAGAAGGTGCTAGCAGGGAATTCTCTGCCTGCCTTTCCCCAGTGCTCTAAAAGCTCTCCAGGACAACATAAAATCTGGGGCTCTGTGCTTTCTTTCCTTCTGAACAAGTGTTAGTGTTTTCTGCACAAAAGCGATTCTTGCGAAGCAATGTGAACACTTCTGCTTCCCAGGCACAGAGAAGGTGCTAGCAGGGAATTCTCTGCCTGCCTTTCCCCAGTGCTCTGCAAGCTCTCCAGGACAACATAGAATCTGGGGCTCTGTGCTTTCTTTCCTTCTGAACAAGTGTTACTGTTTTCTGCACAAAAGCGATTCTGCGAAGCAATGTGAACACTTCTGCTTCCCAGGCACAGAGAAGGTGCTAGCAAGGAATTCTCTGCCTGCCTTTCCCCAGTGCTCTAAAAGCTCTCCAGGACAACATAAAATCTGGGGCTCTGTGCTTTCTTTCCTTCTGAACAAGTGTTACTGTTTTCTGCACAAAAGCGATTCTTGCGAAGCAATGTGAACACTTCTGCTTCCCAGGCACAGAGAAGGTGCTAGCAGGGAATTCTCTGCCTGCCTTTCCCCAGTGCTCTGCAAGCTCTCCAGGACAACATAGAATCTGGGGCTCTGTGCTTTCTTTCCTTCTGAACAAGTGTTACTGTTTTCTGCACAAAAGCGATTCTGCGAAGCAATGTGAACAGGCACAGAGAAGGTGCTATCAGGGAATTCTCTGCCTGCCTTTCCCCAGTGCTCTGCAAGCTCTCCAGGACAACATAAAATCTGGGGCTCTGTGCTTTCTTTCCTTCTGAACAAGTGTTAGTGTTTTCTGCACAAAAGCGATTCTTGCGAAGCAATGTGAACACTTCTGCTTCCCAGGCACAGAGAAGGTGCTAGCAGGGAATTCTCTGCCTGCCTTTCCCCAGTGCTCTGCAAGCTCTCCAGGACAACATAGAATCTGGGGCTCTGTGCTTTCTTTCGTTCTGAACAAGTGTTACTGTTTACTGCACAAAAGCGATTCTGCGAAGCAATGTGAACAGGCACAGAGAAGGTGCTATCAGGGAATTCTCTGCCTGCCTTTCCCCAGTGCTCTGCAAGCTCTCCAGGACAACATAGAATCTGGGGCTCTGTGCTTTCTTTCCTTCTGAACAAGTGTTACTGTTTTCTGCACAAAAGCGATTCTGCGAAGCAATGTGAACACTTCTGCTTCCCAGGCACAGAGAAGGTGCTAGCAAGGAATTCTCTGACTGCCTTTCCCCAGTGCTCTGCAAGCTCTCCAGGACAACATAAAATCTGGGGCTCTGTGCTTTCTTTCGTTCTGAACAAGTGTTACTGTTTTCTGCACAAAAGCGATTCTGCGAAGCAATGTGAACAGGCACAGAGAAGGTGCTATCAGGGAATTCTCTGCCTGCCTTTCCCCAGTGCTCTGCAAGCTCTCCAGGACAACATAGAATCTGGGGCTCTGTGCTTTCTTTCGTTCTGAGCAAGTGTTACTGTTTTCTGCACAAAAGCGATTCTTGCGAAGCAATGTGAACACTTCTGCTTCCCAGGCACAGAGAAGGTGCTAGCAGGGAATTCTCTGCCTGCCTTTCCCCAGTGCTCTGCAAGCTCTCCAGGACAACATAAAATCTGGGGCTCTGTGCTTTCTTTCCTTCTGAACAAGTGTTAGTGTTTTCTGCACAAAAGCGATTCTTGCGAAGCAATGTGAACACTTCTGCTTCCCAGGCACAGAGAAGGTGCTAGCAGGGAATTCTCTGCCTGCCTTTCCCCAGTGCTCTGCAAGCTCTCCAGGACAACATAAAATCTGGGGCTCTGTGCTTTCTTTCCTTCTGAACAAGTGTTAGTGTTTTCTGCACAAAAGCGATTCTTGCGAAGCAATGTGAACACTTCTGCTTCCCAGGCACAGAGAAGGTGCTAGGAGGGAATTCTCTGCCTGCCTTTCCCCAGTGCTCTGCAAGCTCTCCAGGACAACATAGAATCTGGGGCTCTGTGCTTTCTTTACTTCTGAACAAGTGTTACTGTTTTCTGCACAAAAGCGATTCTTGCGAAGCAATGTGAACACTTCAGCTTCCCAGGCACAGAGAAGGTGCTAGCAGGGAATTCTCTGCCTGCCTTTCCCCAGTGCTCTGCAAGCTCTCCAGGACAACATAGAATCTGGGGCTCTGTGCTTTCTTTCCTTCTGAACAAGTGTTACTGTTTTCTGCACAAAAGCGATTCTGCGAAGCAATGTGAACACTTCTGCTTCCCAGGCACAGAGAAGGTGCTAGCAAGGAATTCTCTGCCTGCCTTTCCCCAGTGCTCTGCAAGCTCTCCAGGACAACATAAAATCTGGGGCTCTGTGCTTTCTTTCCTTCTGAACAAGTGTTAGTGTTTTCTGCACAAAAGCGATTCTGCGAAGCAATGTGAACAGGCACAGAGAAGGTGCTATCAGGGAATTCTCTGCCTGCCTTTCCCCAGTGCTCTGCAAGCTCTCCAGGACAACATAGAATCTGGGGCTCTGTGCTTTCTTTCCTTCTGAACAAGTGTTACTGTTTTCTGCACAAAAGCGATTCTGCGAAGCAATGTGAACACTTCTGCTTCCCAGGCACAGAGAAGGTGCTAGCAGGGAATTCTCTGCCTGCCTTTCCCCAGTGCTCTGCAAGCTCTCCAGGACAACATAGAATCTGGGGCTCTGTGCTTTCTTTCGTTCTGAACAAGTGTTACTGTTTTCTGCACAAAAGCGATTCTGCGAAGCAATGTGAACAGGCACAGAGAAGGTGCTAGCAAGGAATTCTCTGCCTGCCTTTCCCCAGTGCTCTGCAAGCTCTCCAGGACAACATAAAATCTGGGGCTCTGTGCTTTCTTTCCTTCTGAACAAGTGTTAGTGTTTTCTGCACAAAAGCGATTCTTGCGAAGCAATGTGAACACTTCTGCTTCCCAGGCACAGAGAAGGTGCTAGCAGGGAATTCTCTGCCTGCCTTTCCCCAGTGCTCTGCAAGCTCTCCAGGACAACATAGAATCTGGGGCTCTGTGCTTTCTTTCCTTCTGAACAAGTGTTACTGTTTTCTGAACAAAAGCGATTCTGCGAAGTAATGTGAACAGGCACAGAGAAGGTGCTATCAGGGAATTCTCTGCCTGCCTTTCCCCAGTGCTCTGCAAGCTCTCCAGGACAACATAGAATCTGGGGCTCTGTGCTTTCTTTCCTTCTGAACAAGTGTTACTGTTTTCTGCACAAAAGCGATTCTGCGAAGCAATGTGAACACTTCTGCTTCCCAGGCACAGAGAAGGTGCTAGCAAGGATTTCTCTGCCTGCCTTTCCCCAGTGCTCTGCAAGCTCTCCAGGACAACATAAAATCTGGGGCTCTGTGCTTTCTTTCCTTCTGAACAAGTGTTAGTGTTTTCTGCACAAAAGCGATTCTTGCGAAGCAATGTGAACACTTCTGCTTCCCAGGCACAGAGAAGGTGCTAGCAGGGAATTCTCTGCCTGCCTTTCCCCAGTGCTCTGCAAGCTCTCCAGGACAACATAAAATCTGGGGCTCTGTGCTTTCTTTCCTTCTGAACAAGTGTTACTGTTTTCTGCACAAAAGCGATTCTGCGAAGCAATGTGAACACTTCTGCTTCCCAGGCACAGAGAAGGTGCTAGCAAGGATTTCTCTGCCTGCCTTTCCCCAGTGCTCTAAAAGCTCTCCAGGACAACATAGAATCTGGGGCTCTGTGCTTTCTTTCCTTCTGAACAAGTGTTAGTGTTTTCTGCACAAAAGCGATTCTTGCGAAGCAATGTGAACACTTCTGCTTCCCAGGCACAGAGAAGGTGCTAGCAGGGAATTCTCTGCCTGCCTTTCCCCAGTGCTCTGCAAGCTCTCCAGGACAACATAGAATCTGGGGCTCTGTGCTTTCTTTCCTTCTGAACAAGTGTTACTGTTTTCTGCACAAAAGCGATTCTGCGAAGCAATGTGAACACTTCTGCTTCCCAGGCACAGAGAAGGTGCTAGCAAGGATTTCTCTGCCTGCCTTTCCCCAGTGCTCTGCAAGCTCTCCAGGACAACATAAAATCTGGGGCTCTGTGCTTTCTTTCCTTCTGAACAAGTGTTACTGTTTTCTGCACAAAAGCGATTCTGCGAAGCAATGTGAACAGGCACAGAGAAGGTGCTATCAGGGAATTCTCTGCCTGCCTTTCCCCAGTGCTCTGCAAGCTCTCCAGGACAACATAAAATCTGGGGCTCTGTGCTTTCTTTCCTTCTGAACAAGTGTTAGTGTTTTCTGCACAAAAGCGATTCTTGCGAAGCAATGTGAACACTTCTGCTTCCCAGGCACAGAGAAGGTGCTAGCAGGGAATTCTCTGCCTGCCTTTCCCCAGTGCTCTGCAAGCTCTCCAGGACAACATAGAATCTGGGGCTCTGTGCTTTCTTTCCTTCTGAACAAGTGTTACTGTTTTCTGCACAAAAGCGATTCTGCGAAGCAATGTGAACAGGCACAGAGAAGGTGCTATCAGGGAATTCTCTGCCTGCCTTTCCCCAGTGCTCTGCAAGCTCTCCAGGACAACACAGAATCTGGGGCTCTGTGCTTTCTTTCCTTCTGAACAAGTGTTACTGTTTTCTGCACAAAAGCGATTCTTGCGAAGCAATGTGAACACATCTGCTTCCCAGGCACAGAGAAGGTGCTAGCAGGGAATTCTCTGCCTGCCTTTCCCCAGTGCTCTGCAAGCTCTCCAGGACAACATAAAATCTGGGGCTCTGTGCTTTCTTTCCTTCTGAACAAGTGTTAGTGTTTTCTGCACAAAAGCGATTCTTGCGAAGCAATGTGAACACTTCTGCTTCCCAGGCACAGAGAAGGTGCTAGCAGGGAATTCTCTGCCTGCCTTTCCCCAGTGCTCTGCAAGCTCTCCAGGACAACATAGAATCTGGGGCTCTGTGCTTTCTTTCCTTCTGAACAAGTGTTACTGTTTTCTGCACAAAAGCGATTCTGCGAAGCAATGTGAACACTTCTGCTTCCCAGGCACAGAGAAGGTGCTAGCAGGGAATTCTCTGCCTGCCTTTCCCCAGTGCTCTGCAAGCTCTCCAGGACAACATAAAATCTGGGGCTCTGTGCTTTCTTTCGTTCTGAACAAGTGTTACTGTTTTCTGCAAAAAAGCGATTCTTGCGAAGCAATGTGAACACTTCTGCTTCCCAGGCACAGAGAAGGTGCTAGCAGGGAATTCTCTGCCTGCCTTTCCCCAGTGCTCTGCAAGCTCTCCAGGACAACATAAAATCTGGGGCTCTGTGCTTTCTTTCGTTCTGAACAAGTGTTAGTGTTTTCTGCACAAAAGCGATTCTGCGAAGCAATGTGAACACTTCTGCTTCCCAGGCACAGAGAATGTGCTAGCAAGGAATTCTCTGCCTGCCTTTCCCCAGTGCTCTGCAAGGTCTCCAGGACAACATAGAATCTGGGGCTCTGTGCTTTCTTTCCTTCTGAACAAGTGTTACTGTTTTCTGCACAAAAGCGATTCTGCAAAGCAATGTGAACAGGCACAGAGAAGGTGCTATCAGGGAATTCTCTGCCTGCCTTTCCCCAGTGCTCTGCAAGCTCTCCAGGACAACATAAAATCTGGGGCTCTGTGCTTTCTTTCCTTCTGAACAAGTGTTAGTGTTTTCTGCACAAAAGCGATTCTTGCGAAGCAATGTGAACACTTCTGCTTCCCAGGCACAGAGAAGGTGCTAGCAGGGAATTCTCTGCCTGCCTTTCCCCAGTGCTCTGCAAGCTCTCCAGGACAACATAGAATCTGGGGCTCTGTGCTTTCTTTCGTTCTGAACAAGTGTTACTGTTTACTGCACAAAAGCGATTCTGCGAAGCAATGTGAACAGGCACAGAGAAGGTGCTATCAGGGAATTCTCTGCCTGCCTTTCCCCAGTGCTCTGCAAGCTCTCCAGGACAACATAGAATCTGGGGCTCTGTGCTTTCTTTCCTTCTGAACAAGTGTTACTGTTTTCTGCACAAAAGCGATTCTGCGAAGCAATGTGAACACTTCTGCTTCCCAGGCACAGAGAAGGTGCTAGCAAGGATTTCTCTGCCTGCCTTTCCCCAGTGCTCTGCAAGCTCTCCAGGACAACATAAAATCTGGGGCTCTGTGCTTTCTTTCCTTCTGAACAAGTGTTACTGTTTTCTGCACAAAAGCGATTCTGCGAAGCAATGTGAACAGGCACAGAGAAGGTGCTATCAGGGAATTCTCTGCCTGCCTTTCCCCAGTGCTCTGCAAGCTCTCCAGGACAACATAAAATCTGGGGCTCTGTGCTTTCTTTCCTTCTGAACAAGTGTTAGTGTTTTCTGCACAAAAGCGATTCTTGCGAAGCAATGTGAACACTTCTGCTTCCCAGGCACAGAGAAGGTGCTAGCAGGGAATTCTCTGCCTGCCTTTCCCCAGTGCTCTGCAAGCTCTCCAGGACAACATAGAATCTGGGGCTCTGTGCTTTCTTTCCTTCTGAACAAGTGTTACTGTTTTCTGCACAAAAGCGATTCTGCGAAGCAATGTGAACAGGCACAGAGAAGGTGCTATCAGGGAATTCTCTGCCTGCCTTTCCCCAGTGCTCTGCAAGCTCTCCAGGACAACACAGAATCTGGGGCTCTGTGCTTTCTTTCCTTCTGAACAAGTGTTACTGTTTTCTGCACAAAAGCGATTCTTGCGAAGCAATGTGAACACATCTGCTTCCCAGGCACAGAGAAGGTGCTAGCAGGGAATTCTCTGCCTGCCTTTCCCCAGTGCTCTGCAAGCTCTCCAGGACAACATAAAATCTGGGGCTCTGTGCTTTCTTTCCTTCTGAACAAGTGTTAGTGTTTTCTGCACAAAAGCGATTCTTGCGAAGCAATGTGAACACTTCTGCTTCCCAGGCACAGAGAAGGTGCTAGCAGGGAATTCTCTGCCTGCCTTTCCCCAGTGCTCTGCAAGCTCTCCAGGACAACATAGAATCTGGGGCTCTGTGCTTTCTTTCCTTCTGAACAAGTGTTACTGTTTTCTGCACAAAAGCGATTCTGCGAAGCAATGTGAACACTTCTGCTTCCCAGGCACAGAGAAGGTGCTAGCAGGGAATTCTCTGCCTGCCTTTCCCCAGTGCTCTGCAAGCTCTCCAGGACAACATAAAATCTGGGGCTCTGTGCTTTCTTTCGTTCTGAACAAGTGTTACTGTTTTCTGCAAAAAAGCGATTCTTGCGAAGCAATGTGAACACTTCTGCTTCCCAGGCACAGAGAAGGTGCTAGCAGGGAATTCTCTGCCTGCCTTTCCCCAGTGCTCTGCAAGCTCTCCAGGACAACATAAAATCTGGGGCTCTGTGCTTTCTTTCGTTCTGAACAAGTGTTAGTGTTTTCTGCACAAAAGCGATTCTGCGAAGCAATGTGAACACTTCTGCTTCCCAGGCACAGAGAAGGTGCTAGCAAGGAATTCTCTGCCTGCCTTTCCCCAGTGCTCTGCAAGGTCTCCAGGACAACATAGAATCTGGGGCTCTGTGCTTTCTTTCCTTCTGAACAAGTGTTACTGTTTTCTGCACAAAAGCGATTCTGCAAAGCAATGTGAACAGGCACAGAGAAGGTGCTATCAGGGAATTCTCTGCCTGCCTTTCCCCAGTGCTCTGCAAGCTCTCCAGGACAACATAAAATCTGGGGCTCTGTGCTTTCTTTCCTTCTGAACAAGTGTTAGTGTTTTCTGCACAAAAGCGATTCTTGCGAAGCAATGTGAACACTTCTGCTTCCCAGGCACAGAGAAGGTGCTAGCAGGGAATTCTCTGCCTGCCTTTCCCCAGTGCTCTGCAAGCTCTCCAGGACAACATAGAATCTGGGGCTCTGTGCTTTCTTTCGTTCTGAACAAGTGTTACTGTTTACTGCACAAAAGCGATTCTGCGAAGCAATGTGAACAGGCACAGAGAAGGTGCTATCAGGGAATTCTCTGCCTGCCTTTCCCCAGTGCTCTGCAAGCTCTCCAGGACAACATAAAATCTGGGGCTCTGTGCTTTCTTTCCTTCTGAACAAGTGTTACTGTTTTCTGCACAAAAGCGATTCTGCGAAGCAATGTGAACACTTCTGCTTCCCAGGCACAGAGAAGGTGCTAGCAAGGAATTCTCTGACTGCCTTTCCCCAGTGCTCTGCAAGCTCTCCAGGACAACATAAAATCTGGGGCTCTGTGCTTTCTTTCGTTCTGAACAAGTGTTACTGTTTTCTGCACAAAAGCGATTCTGCGAAGCAATGTGAACAGGCACAGAGAAGGTGCTATCAGGGAATTCTCTGCCTGCCTTTCCTCAGTGCTCTGCAAGCTCTCCAGGACAACATAGAATCTGGGGCTCTGTGCTTTCTTTCGTTCTGAGCAAGTGTTACTGTTTTCTGCACAAAAGCGATTCTTGCGAAGCAATGTGAACACTTCTGCTTCCCAGGCACAGAGAAGGTGCTAGCAGGGAATTCTCTGCCTGCCTTTCCCCAGTGCTCTGCAAGCTCTCCAGGACAACATAAAATCTGGGGCTCTGTGCTTTCTTTCCTTCTGAACAAGTGTTACTGTTTTCTGCACAAAAGCGATTCTTGCGAAGCAATGTGAACACTTCTGCTTCCCAGGCACAGAGAAGGTGCTAGCAGGGAATTCTCTGCCTGCCTTTCCCCAGTGCTCTAAAAGCTCTCCAGGACAACATAAAATCTGGGGCTCTGTGCTTTCTTTCCTTCTGAACAAGTGTTAGTGTTTTCTGCACAAAAGCGATTCTTGCGAAGCAATGTGAACACTTCTGCTTCCCAGGCACAGAGAAGGTGCTAGCAGGGAATTCTCTGCCTGCCTTTCCCCAGTGCTCTGCAAGCTCTCCAGGACAACATAGAATCTGGGGCTCTGTGCTTTCTTTCCTTCTGAACAAGTGTTACTGTTTTCTGCACAAAAGCGATTCTGCGAAGCAATGTGAACACTTCTGCTTCCCAGGCACAGAGAAGGTGCTAGCAAGGAATTCTCTGCCTGCCTTTCCCCAGTGCTCTAAAAGCTCTCCAGGACAACATAAAATCTGGGGCTCTGTGCTTTCTTTCCTTCTGAACAAGTGTTACTGTTTTCTGCACAAAAGCGATTCTTGCGAAGCAATGTGAACACTTCTGCTTCCCAGGCACAGAGAAGGTGCTAGCAGGGAATTCTCTGCCTGCCTTTCCCCAGTGCTCTGCAAGCTCTCCAGGACAACATAGAATCTGGGGCTCTGTGCTTTCTTTCCTTCTGAACAAGTGTTACTGTTTTCTGCACAAAAGCGATTCTGCGAAGCAATGTGAACAGGCACAGAGAAGGTGCTAGCAGGGAATTCTCTGCCTGCCTTTCCCCAGTGCTCTGCAAGCTCTCCAGGACAACATAAAATCTGGGGCTCTGTGCTTTCTTTCCTTCTGAACAAGTGTTAGTGTTTTCTGCACAAAAGCGATTCTTGCGAAGCAATGTGAACACTTCTGCTTCCCAGGCACAGAGAAGGTGCTAGCAGGGAATTCTCTGCCTGCCTTTCCCCAGTGCTCTGCAAGCTCTCCAGGACAACATAGAATCTGGGGCTCTGTGCTTTCTTTCGTTCTGAACAAGTGTTACTGTTTACTGCACAAAAGCGATTCTGCGAAGCAATGTGAACAGGCACAGAGAAGGTGCTATCAGGGAATTCTCTGCCTGCCTTTCCCCAGTGCTCTGCAAGCTCTCCAGGACAACATAGAATCTGGGGCTCTGTGCTTTCTTTCCTTCTGAACAAGTGTTACTGTTTTCTGCACAAAAGCGATTCTGCGAAGCAATGTGAACACTTCTGCTTCCCAGGCACAGAGAAGGTGCTAGCAAGGAATTCTCTGACTGCCTTTCCCCAGTGCTCTGCAAGCTCTCCAGGACAACATAAAATCTGGGGCTCTGTGCTTTCTTTCGTTCTGAACAAGTGTTACTGTTTTCTGCACAAAAGCGATTCTGCGAAGCAATGTGAACAGGCACAGAGAAGGTGCTATCAGGGAATTCTCTGCCTGCCTTTCCCCAGTGCTCTGCAAGCTCTCCAGGACAACATAGAATCTGGGGCTCTGTGCTTTCTTTCGTTCTGAGCAAGTGTTACTGTTTTCTGCACAAAAGCGATTCTTGCGAAGCAATGTGAACACTTCTGCTTCCCAGGCACAGAGAAGGTGCTAGCAGGGAATTCTCTGCCTGCCTTTCCCCAGTGCTCTGCAAGCTCTCCAGGACAACATAAAATCTGGGGCTCTGTGCTTTCTTTCCTTCTGAACAAGTGTTAGTGTTTTCTGCACAAAAGCGATTCTTGCGAAGCAATGTGAACACTTCTGCTTCCCAGGCACAGAGAAGGTGCTAGCAGGGAATTCTCTGCCTGCCTTTCCCCAGTGCTCTGCAAGCTCTCCAGGACAACATAAAATCTGGGGCTCTGTGCTTTCTTTCCTTCTGAACAAGTGTTAGTGTTTTCTGCACAAAAGCGATTCTTGCGAAGCAATGTGAACACTTCTGCTTCCCAGGCACAGAGAAGGTGCTAGGAGGGAATTCTCTGCCTGCCTTTCCCCAGTGCTCTGCAAGCTCTCCAGGACAACATAGAATCTGGGGCTCTGTGCTTTCTTTACTTCTGAACAAGTGTTACTGTTTTCTGCACAAAAGCGATTCTTGCGAAGCAATGTGAACACTTCAGCTTCCCAGGCACAGAGAAGGTGCTAGCAGGGAATTCTCTGCCTGCCTTTCCCCAGTGCTCTGCAAGCTCTCCAGGACAACATAGAATCTGGGGCTCTGTGCTTTCTTTCCTTCTGAACAAGTGTTACTGTTTTCTGCACAAAAGCGATTCTGCGAAGCAATGTGAACACTTCTGCTTCCCAGGCACAGAGAAGGTGCTAGCAAGGAATTCTCTGCCTGCCTTTCCCCAGTGCTCTGCAAGCTCTCCAGGACAACATAAAATCTGGGGCTCTGTGCTTTCTTTCCTTCTGAACAAGTGTTAGTGTTTTCTGCACAAAAGCGATTCTGCGAAGCAATGTGAACAGGCACAGAGAAGGTGCTATCAGGGAATTCTCTGCCTGCCTTTCCCCAGTGCTCTGCAAGCTCTCCAGGACAACATAGAATCTGGGGCTCTGTGCTTTCTTTCCTTCTGAACAAGTGTTACTGTTTTCTGCACAAAAGCGATTCTGCGAAGCAATGTGAACACTTCTGCTTCCCAGGCACAGAGAAGGTGCTAGCAGGGAATTCTCTGCCTGCCTTTCCCCAGTGCTCTGCAAGCTCTCCAGGACAACATAGAATCTGGGGCTCTGTGCTTTCTTTCGTTCTGAACAAGTGTTACTGTTTTCTGCACAAAAGCGATTCTGCGAAGCAATGTGAACAGGCACAGAGAAGGTGCTAGCAAGGAATTCTCTGCCTGCCTTTCCCCAGTGCTCTGCAAGCTCTCCAGGACAACATAAAATCTGGGGCTCTGTGCTTTCTTTCCTTCTGAACAAGTGTTAGTGTTTTCTGCACAAAAGCGATTCTTGCGAAGCAATGTGAACACTTCTGCTTCCCAGGCACAGAGAAGGTGCTAGCAGGGAATTCTCTGCCTGCCTTTCCCCAGTGCTCTGCAAGCTCTCCAGGACAACATAGAATCTGGGGCTCTGTGCTTTCTTTCCTTCTGAACAAGTGTTACTGTTTTCTGCACAAAAGCGATTCTGCGAAGTAATGTGAACAGGCACAGAGAAGGTGCTATCAGGGAATTCTCTGCCTGCCTTTCCCCAGTGCTCTGCAAGCTCTCCAGGACAACATAGAATCTGGGGCTCTGTGCTTTCTTTCGTTCTGAGCAAGTGTTACTGTTTTCTGCACAAAAGCGATTCTTGCAAAGCAATGTGAACACTTCTGCTTCCCAGGCACAGAGAAGGTGCTAGCAGGGAATTCTCTGCCTGCCTTTCCCCAGTGCTCTGCAAGCTCTCCAGGACAACATAAAATCTGGGGCTCTGTGCTTTCTTTCCTTCTGAACAAGTGTTAGTGTTTTCTGCACAAAAGCGATTCTTGCGAAGCAATGTGAACACTTCTGCTTCCCAGGCACAGAGAAGGTGCTAGCAGGGAATTCTCTGCCTGCCTTTCCCCAGTGCTCTGCAAGCTCTCCAGGACAACATAAAATCTGGGGCTCTGTGCTTTCTTTCCTTCTGAACAAGTGTTACTGTTTTCTGCACAAAAGCGATTCTGCGAAGCAATGTGAACACTTCTGCTTCCCAGGCACAGAGAAGGTGCTAGCAAGGATTTCTCTGCCTGCCTTTCCCCAGTGCTCTAAAAGCTCTCCAGGACAACATAGAATCTGGGGCTCTGTGCTTTCTTTCCTTCTGAACAAGTGTTAGTGTTTTCTGCACAAAAGCGATTCTTGCGAAGCAATGTGAACACTTCTGCTTCCCAGGCACAGAGAAGGTGCTAGCAGGGAATTCTCTGCCTGCCTTTCCCCAGTGCTCTGCAAGCTCTCCAGGACAACATAGAATCTGGGGCTCTGTGCTTTCTTTCCTTCTGAACAAGTGTTACTGTTTTCTGCACAAAAGCGATTCTGCGAAGCAATGTGAACACTTCTGCTTCCCAGGCACAGAGAAGGTGCTAGCAAGGATTTCTCTGCCTGCCTTTCCCCAGTGCTCTGCAAGCTCTCCAGGACAACATAAAATCTGGGGCTCTGTGCTTTCTTTCCTTCTGAACAAGTGTTACTGTTTTCTGCACAAAAGCGATTCTGCGAAGCAATGTGAACAGGCACAGAGAAGGTGCTATCAGGGAATTCTCTGCCTGCCTTTCCCCAGTGCTCTGCAAGCTCTCCAGGACAACATAAAATCTGGGGCTCTGTGCTTTCTTTCCTTCTGAACAAGTGTTACTGTTTTCTGCACAAAAGCGATTCTTGCGAAGCAATGTGAACACTTCTGCTTCCCAGGCACAGAGAAGGTGCTAGCAGGGAATTCTCTGCCTGCCTTTCCCCAGTGCTCTGCAAGCTCTCCAGGACAACATAGAATCTGGGGCTCTGTGCTTTCTTTCCTTCTGAACAAGTGTTAGTGTTTTCTGCACAAAAGCGATTCTTGCGAAGCAATGTGAACACTTCTGCTTCCCAGGCACAGAGAAGGTGCTAGCAGGGAATTCTCTGCCTGCCTTTCCCCAGTGCTCTGCAAGCTCTCCAGGACAACATAGAATCTGGGGCTCTGTGCTTTCTTTCCTTCTGAACAAGTGTTACTGTTTTCTGCACAAAAGCGATTCTGCGAAGCAATGTGAACACTTCTGCTTCCCAGGCACAGAGAAGGTGCTAGCAGGGAATTCTCTGCCTGCCTTTCCCCAGTGCTCTGCAAGCTCTCCAGGACAACATAAAATCTGGGGCTCTGTGCTTTCTTTCGTTCTGAACAAGTGTTACTGTTTTCTGCAAAAAAGCGATTCTTGCGAAGCAATGTGAACACTTCTGCTTCCCAGGCACAGAGAAGGTGCTAGCAGGGAATTCTCTGCCTGCCTTTCCCCAGTGCTCTGCAAGCTCTCCAGGACAACATAAAATCTGGGGCTCTGTGCTTTCTTTCGTTCTGAACAAGTGTTAGTGTTTTCTGCACAAAAGCGATTCTGCGAAGCAATGTGAACACTTCTGCTTCCCAGGCACAGAGAATGTGCTAGCAAGGAATTCTCTGCCTGCCTTTCCCCAGTGCTCTGCAAGGTCTCCAGGACAACATAGAATCTGGGGCTCTGTGCTTTCTTTCCTTCTGAACAAGTGTTACTGTTTTCTGCACAAAAGCGATTCTGCAAAGCAATGTGAACAGGCACAGAGAAGGTGCTATCAGGGAATTCTCTGCCTGCCTTTCCCCAGTGCTCTGCAAGCTCTCCAGGACAACATAAAATCTGGGGCTCTGTGCTTTCTTTCCTTCTGAACAAGTGTTAGTGTTTTCTGCACAAAAGCGATTCTTGCGAAGCAATGTGAACACTTCTGCTTCCCAGGCACAGAGAAGGTGCTAGCAGGGAATTGTCTGCCTGCCTTTCCCCAGTGCTCTGCAAGCTCTCCAGGACAACATAGAATCTGGGGCTCTGTGCTTTCTTTCCTTCTGAACAAGTGTTACTGTTTTCTGCACAAAAGCGATTCTGCGAAGCAATGTGAACAGGCACAGAGAAGGTGCTATCAGGGAATTCTCTGCCTGCCTTTCCCCAGTGCTCTGCAAGCTCTCCAGGACAACATAAAATCTGGGGCTCTGTGCTTTCTTTCCTTCTGAACAAGTGTTAGTGTTTTCTGCACAAAAGCGATTCTTGCGAAGCAATGTGAACACTTCTGCTTCCCAGGCACAGAGAAGGTGCTAGCAGGGAATTCTCTGCCTGCCTTTCCCCAGTGCTCTGCAAGCTCTCCAGGACAACATAGAATCTGCGGCTCTGTGCTTTCTTTCCTTCTGAACAAGTGTTACTGTTTTCTGCACAAAAGCGATTCTGCGAAGCAATGTGAACACTTCTGCTTCCCAGGCACAGAGAAGGTGCTAGCAAGGATTTCTCTGCCTGCCTTTCCCCAGTGCTCTGCAAGCTCTCCAGGACAACATAAAATCTGGGGCTCTGTGCTTTCTTTCGTTCTGAACAAGTGTTACTGTTTTCTGCACAAAAGCGATTCTTGCGAAGCAATGTGAACACTTCTGCTTCCCAGGCACACAGAAGGTGCTATCAGGGAATTCTCTGCCTGCCTTTCCCCAGTGCTCTGCAAGCTCTCCAGGACAACATAGAATCTGGGGCTCTGTGCTTTCTTTCCTTCTGAACAAGTGTTAGTGTTTTCTGCACAAAAGCGATTCTTGCGAAGCAATGTGAACACTTCTGCTTCCCAGGCACAGAGAAGGTGCTAGCAGGGAATTCTCTGCCTGCCTTTCCCCAGTGCTCTGCAAGCTCTCCAGGACAACATAGAATCTGGGGCTCTGTGCTTTCTTTCCTTCTGAACAAGTGTTACTGTTTTCTGCACAAAAGCGATTCTGCGAAGCAATGTGAACAGGCACAGAGAAGGTGCTATCAGGGAATTCTCTGCCTGCCTTTCCCCAGTGCTCTGCAAGCTCTCCAGGACAACATAGAATCTGGGGCTCTGTGCTTTCTTTCGTTCTGAGCAAGTGTTACTGTTTTCTGCACAAAAGCGATTCTTGCGAAGCAATGTGAACACTTCTGCTTCCCAGGCACAGAGAAGGTGCTAGCAGGGAATTCTCTGCCTGCCTTTCCCCAGTGCTCTGCAAGCTCTCCAGGACAACATAAAATCTGGGGCTCTGTGCTTTCTTTCCTTCTGAACAGGTGTTAGTGTTTTCTGCACAAAAGCGATTCTTGCGAAGCAATGTGAACACTTCTGCTTCCCAGGCACAGAGAAGGTGCTAGCAGGGAATTCTCTGCCTGCCTTTCCCCAGTGCTCTGCAAGCTCTCCAGGACAACATAAAATCTGGGGCTCTGTGCTTTCTTTCCTTCTGAACAAGTGTTAGTGTTTTCTGCACAAAAGCGATTCTTGCGAAGCAATGTGAACACTTCTGCTTCCCAGGCACAGAGAAGGTGCTAGGAGGGAATTCTCTGCCTGCCTTTCCCCAGTGCTCTGCAAGCTCTCCAGGACAACATAGAATCTGGGGCTCTGTGCTTTCTTTCCTTCTGAACAAGTGTTACTGTTTTCTGCACAAAAGCGATTCTGCGAAGCAATGTGAACACTTCTGCTTCCCAGGCACAGAGAAGGTGCTATCAGGGAATTCTCTGCCTGCCTTTCCCCAGTGCTCTGCAAGCTCTCCAGGACAACATAAAATCTGGGGCTCTGTGCTTTCTTTCCTTCTGAACAAGTGTTACTGTTTTCTGCACAAAAGCGATTCTGCGAAGCAATGTGAACAGGCACAGAGAAGGTGCTATCAGGGAATTCTCTGCCTGCCTTTCCCCAGTGCTCTGCAAGCTCTCCAGGACAACATAAAATCTGGGGCTCTGTGCTTTCTTTCCTTCTGAACAAGTGTTACTGTTTTCTGCACAAAAGCGATTCTTGCGAAGCAATGTGAACACTTCTGCTTCCCAGGCACAGAGAAGGTGCTAGCAGGGAATTCTCTGCCTGCCTTTCCCCAGTGCTCTGCAAGCTCTCCAGGACAACATAGAATCTGGGGCTCTGTGCTTTCTTTCCTTCTGAACAAGTGTTACTGTTTTCTGCACAAAAGCGATTCTGCGAAGCAATGTGAACAGGCACAGAGAAGGTGCTATCAGGGAATTCTCTGCCTGCCTTTCCCCAGTGCTCTGCAAGCTCTCCAGGACAACATAGAATCTGGGGCTCTGTGCTTTCTTTCCTTCTGAACAAGTGTTACTGTTTTCTGCACAAAAGCGATTCTGCGAAGCAATGTGAACACTTCTGCTTCCCAGGCACAGAGAAGGTGCTAGCAAGGAATTCTCTGCCTGCCTTTCCCCAGTGCTCTAAAAGCTCTCCAGGACAACATAAAATCTGGGGCTCTGTGCTTTCTTTCCTTCTGAACAAGTGTTACTGTTTTCTGCACAAAAGCGATTCTTGCGAAGCAATGTGAACACTTCTGCTTCCCAGGCACAGAGAAGGTGCTAGCAGGGAATTCTCTGCCTGCCTTTCCCCAGTGCTCTGCAAGCTCTCCAGGACAACATAGAATCTGGGGCTCTGTGCTTTCTTTCCTTCTGAACAAGTGTTACTGTTTTCTGCACAAAAGCGATTCTGCGAAGCAATGTGAACACTTCTGCTTCCCAGGCACAGAGAAGGTGCTAGCAAGGAATTCTCTGCCTGCCTTTCCCCAGTGCTCTAAAAGCTCTCCAGGACAACATAAAATCTGGGGCTCTGTGCTTTCTTTCCTTCTGAACAAGTGTTAGTGTTTTCTGCACAAAAGCGATTCTTGCGAAGCAATGTGAACACTTCTGCTTCCCAGGCACAGAGAAGGTGCTATCAGGGAATTCTCTGCCTGCCTTTCCCCAGTGCTCTGCAAGCTCTCCAGGACAACATAGAATCTGGGGCTCTGTGCTTTCTTTCCTTCTGAACAAGTGTTAGTGTTTTCTGCACAAAAGCGATTCTGCGAAGCAATGTGAACAGGCACAGAGAAGGTGCTATCAGGGAATTCTCTGCCTGCCTTTCCCCAGTGCTCTAAAAGCTCTCCAGGACAACATAAAATCTGGAGCTCTGTGCTTTCTTTCCTTCTGAACAAGTGTTAGTGTTTTCTGCACAAAAGCGATTCTTGCGAAGCAATGTGAACACTTCTGCTTCCCAGGCACAGAGAAGGTGCTAGCAGGGAATTCTCTGCCTGCCTTTCCCCAGTGCTCTGCAAGCTCTCCAGGACAACATAAAATCTGGGGCTCTGTGCTTTCTTTCGTTCTGAACAAGTGTTACTGTTTTCTGCACAAAAGCGATTCTTGCGAAGCAATGTGAACACTTCTGCTTCCCAGGCACACAGAAGGTGCTAGCAAGGAATTCTCTGCCTGCCTTTCCCCAGTGCTCTAAAAGCTCTCCAGGACAACATAAAATCTGGGGCTCTGTGCTTTCTTTCCTTCTGAACAAGTGTTAGTGTTTTCTGCACAAAAGCGATTCTTGCGAAGCAATGTGAACACTTCTGCTTCCCAGGCACAGAGAAGGTGCTAGCAGGGAATTCTCTGCCTGCCTTTCCCCAGTGCTCTGCAAGCTCTCCAGGACAACATAGAATCTGGGGCTCTGTGCTTTCTTTCCTTCTGAACAAGTGTTACTGTTTTCTGCACAAAAGCGATTCTGCGAAGCAATGTGAACAGGCACAGAGAAGGTGCTATCAGGGAATTCTCTGCCTGCCTTTCCCCAGTGCTCTGCAAGCTCTCCAGGACAACATAGAATCTGGGGCTCTGTGCTTTCTTTCGTTCTGAACAAGTGTTACTGTTTTCTGCACAAAAGCGATTCTGCGAAGCAATGTGAACACTTCTGCTTCCCAGGCACAGAGAAGGTGCTAGAAAGGATTTCTCTGCCTGCCTTTCCCCAGTGCTCTGCAAGCTCTCCAGGACAACATAAAATCTGGGGCTCTGTGCTTTCTTTCCTTCTGAACAAGTGTTAGTGTTTTCTGCACAAAAGCGATTCTTGCGAAGCAATGTGAACACTTCTGCTTCCCAGGCACAGAGAAGGTGCTAGCAGGGAATTCTCTGCCTGCCTTTCCCCAGTGCTCTGCAAGCTCTCCAGGACAACATAGAATCTGGGGCTCTGTGCTTTCTTTCGTTCTGAACAAGTGTTACTG
Organism: Strix aluco; assembly: GCF_031877795.1. Taxonomy (NCBI): domain Eukaryota; kingdom Metazoa; phylum Chordata; class Aves; order Strigiformes; family Strigidae; genus Strix; species Strix aluco. The sequence goes on from NC_133943.1 coordinate 22,757,549, forward strand.
TTTTCTGCACAAAAGCGATTCTGCGAAGCAATGTGAACACTTCTGCTTCCCAGGCACAGAGAAGGTGCTATCAGGGAATTCTCTGCCTGCCTTTCCCCAGTGCTCTGCAAGCTCTCCAGGACAACATAAAATCTGGGGCTCTGTGCTTTCTTTCCTTCTGAACAAGTGTTACTGTTTTCTGCACAAAAGCGATTCTTGCGAAGCAATGTGAACACTTCTGCTTCCCAGGCACAGAGAAGGTGCTAGCAGGGAATTCTCTGCCTGCCTTTCCCCAGTGCTCTGCAAGCTCTCCAGGACAACATAGAATCTGGGGCTCTGTGCTTTCTTTCCTTCTGAACAAGTGTTACTGTTTTCTGCACAAAAGCGATTCTGCGAAGCAATGTGAACAGGCACAGAGAAGGTGCTATCAGGGAATTCTCTGCCTGCCTTTCCCCAGTGCTCTGCAAGCTCTCCAGGACAACATAGAATCTGGGGCTCTGTGCTTTCTTTCCTTCTGAACAAGTGTTACTGTTTTCTGCACAAAAGCGATTCTGCGAAGCAATGTGAACACTTCTGCTTCCCAGGCACAGAGAAGGTGCTAGCAAGGAATTCTCTGCCTGCCTTTCCCCAGTGCTCTAAAAGCTCTCCAGGACAACATAAAATCTGGGGCTCTGTGCTTTCTTTCCTTCTGAACAAGTGTTAGTGTTTTCTGCACAAAAGCGATTCTTGCGAAGCAATGTGAACACTTCTGCTTCCCAGGCACAGAGAAGGTGCTAGCAGGGAATTCTCTGCCTGCCTTTCCCCAGTGCTCTGCAAGCTCTCCAGGACAACATAGAATCTGGGGCTCTGTGCTTTCTTTCCTTCTGAACAAGTGTTACTGTTTTCTGCACAAAATCGATTCTGCGAAGCAATGTGAACACTTCTGCTTCCCAGGCACAGAGAAGGTGCTAGCAAGGAATTCTCTGCCTGCCTTTCCCCAGTGCTCTGCAAGCTCTCCAGGACAACATAAAATCTGGGGCTCTGTGCTTTCTTTCCTTCTGAACAAGTGTTAGTGTTTTCTGCACAAAAGCGATTCTTGCGAAGCAATGTGAACACTTCTGCTTCCCAGGCACAGAGAAGGTGCTAGCAGGGAATTCTCTGCCTGCCTTTCCCCAGTGCTCTGCAAGCTCTCCAGGACAACATAGAATCTGGGGCTCTGTGCTTTCTTTCCTTCTGAACAAGTGTTAGTGTTTTCTGCACAAAAGCGATTCTGCGAAGCAATGTGAACAGGCACAGAGAAGGTGCTATCAGGGAATTCTCTGCCTGCCTTTCCCCAGTGCTCTGCAAGCTCTCCAGGACAACATAAAATCTGGAGCTCTGTGCTTTCTTTCCTTCTGAACAAGTGTTAGTGTTTTCTGCACAAAAGCGATTCTTGCGAAGCAATGTGAACACTTCTGCTTCCCAGGCACAGAGAAGGTGCTAGCAGGGAATTCTCTGCCTGCCTTTCCCCAGTGCTCTGCAAGCTCTCCAGGACAACATAAAATCTGGGGCTCTGTGCTTTCTTTCGTTCTGAACAAGTGTTACTGTTTTCTGCACAAAAGCGATTCTTGCGAAGCAATGTGAACACTTCTGCTTCCCAGGCACACAGAAGGTGCTAGCAAGGAATTCTCTGCCTGCCTTTCCCCAGTGCTCTAAAAGCTCTCCAGGACAACATAAAATCTGGGGCTCTGTGCTTTCTTTCCTTCTGAACAAGTGTTAGTGTTTTCTGCACAAAAGCGATTCTTGCGAAGCAATGTGAACACTTCTGCTTCCCAGGCACAGAGAAGGTGCTATCAGGGAATTCTCTGCCTGCCTTTCCCCAGTGCTCTGCAAGCTCTCCAGGACAACATAGAATCTGGGGCTCTGTGCTTTCTTTCCTTCTGAACAAGTGTTACTGTTTTCTGCACAAAAGCGATTCTGCGAAGCAATGTGAACAGGCACAGAGAAGGTGCTATCAGGGAATTCTCTGCCTGCCTTTCCCCAGTGCTCTGCAAGCTCTCCAGGACAACATAGAATCTGGGGCTCTGTGCTTTCTTTCGTTCTGAACAAGTGTTACTGTTTTCTGCACAAAAGCGATTCTGCGAAGCAATGTGAACACTTCTGCTTCCCAGGCACAGAGAAGGTGCTAGAAAGGATTTCTCTGCCTGCCTTTCCCCAGTGCTCTGCAAGCTCTCCAGGACAACATAAAATCTGGGGCTCTGTGCTTTCTTTCCTTCTGAACAAGTGTTAGTGTTTTCTGCACAAAAGCGATTCTTGCGAAGCAATGTGAACACTTCTGCTTCCCAGGCACAGAGAAGGTGCTAGCAGGGAATTCTCTGCCTGCCTTTCCCCAGTGCTCTGCAAGCTCTCCAGGACAACATAGAATCTGGGGCTCTGTGCTTTCTTTCCTTCTGAACAAGTATTACTGTTTTCTGCACAAAAGCGATTCTGCGAAGCAATGTGAACAGGCACAGAGAAGGTGCTATCAGGGAATTCTCTGCCTGCCTTTCCCCAGTGCTCTGCAAGCTCTCCAGGACAACATAGAATCTGGGGCTCTGTGCTTTCTTTCCTTCTGAACAAGTGTTACTGTTTTCTGCACAAAAGCGATTCTGCGAAGCAATGTGAACACTTCTGCTTCCCAGGCACAGAGAAGGTGCTAGCAAGGAATTCTCTGCCTGCCTTTTCCCAGTGCTCTAAAAGCTCTCCAGGACAACATAAAATCTGGGGCTCTGTGCTTTCTTTCGTTCTGAACAAGTGTTACTGTTTTCTGCACAAAAGCGATTCTGCGAAGCAATGTGAACAGGCACAGAGAAGGTGCTATCAGGGAATTCTCTGCCTGCCTTTCCCCAGTGCTCTGCAAGCTCTCCAGGACAACATAAAATCTGGGGCTCTGTGCTTTCTTTCGTTCTGAACAAGTGTTACTGTTTTCTGCACAAAAGCGATTCTTGCGAAGCAATGTGAACACTTCTGCTTCCCAGGCACAGAGAAGGTGCTAGCAAGGAATTCTCTGCCTGCCTTTCCCCAGTGCTCTGCAAGCTCTCCAGGACAACATAGAATCTGGGGCTCTGTGCTTTCTTTCCTTCTGAACAAGTGTTACTGTTTTCTGCACAAAAGCGATTCTGCGAAGCAATGTGAACACTTCTGCTTCCCAGGCACAGAGAAGGTGCTAGCAGGGAATTCTCTGCCTGCCTTTCCCCAGTGCTCTGCAAGCTCTCCAGGACAACATAAAATCTGGGGCTCTGTGCTTTCTTTCCTTCTGAACAAGTGTTACTGTTTTCTGCACAAAAGCGATTCTGCGAAGCAATGTGAACAGGCACAGAGAAGGTGCTATCAGGGAATTCTCTGCCTGCCTTTCCCCAGTGCTCTGCAAGCTCTCCAGGACAACATAGAATCTGGGCCTCTGTGCTTTCTTTCCTTCTGAACAAGTGTTACTGTTTTCTGCACAAAAGCAATTCTTGCGAAGCAATGTGAACACTTCTGCTTCCCAGGCACAGAGAAGGTGCTAGCAAGGAATTCTCTGCCTGCCTTTCCCCAGTGCTCTGCAAGCTCTCCAGGACAACATAGAATCTGGGGCTCTGTGCTTTCTTTCCTTCTGAACAAGTGTTACTGTTTTCTGCACAAAAGCGATTCTGCGAAGCAATGTGAACACTTCTGCTTCCCAGGCACAGAGAAGGTGCTAGCAAGGAATTCTCTGCCTGCCTTTCCCCAGTGCTCTAAAAGCTCTCCAGGACAACATAAAATCTGGGGCTCTGTGCTTTCTTTCCTTCTGAACAAGTGTTAGTGTTTTCTGCACAAAAGCGATTCTTGCGAAGCAATGTCTACACTTCTGCTTCCCAGGCACAGAGAAGGTGCTAGCAGGGAATTCTCTGCCTGCCTTTCCCCAGTGCTCTGCAAGCTCTCCAGGACAACATAGAATCTGGGGCTCTGTGCTTTCTTTCCTTCTGAACAAGTGTTACTGTTTTCTGCACAAAAGCGATTCTGCGAAGCAATGTGAACAGGCACAGAGAAGGTGCTATCAGGGAATTCTCTGCCTGCCTTTCCCCAGTGCTCTGCAAGCTCTCCAGGACAACATAAAATCTGGGGCTCTGTGCTTTCTTTCCTTCTGAACAAGTGTTAGTGTTTTCTGCACAAAAGCGATTCTTGCGAAGCAATGTGAACACTTCTGCTTCCCAGGCACAGAGAAGGTGCTAGCAGGGAATTCTCTGCCTGCCTTTCCCCAGTGCTCTGCAAGCTCTCCAGGACAACATAGAATCTGGGGCTCTGTGCTTTCTTTCGTTCTGAACAAGTGTTACTGTTTACTGCACAAAAGCGATTCTGCGAAGCAATGTGAACAGGCACAGAGAAGGTGCTATCAGGGAATTCTCTGCCTGCCTTTCCCCAGTGCTCTGCAAGCTCTCCAGGACAACATAGAATCTGGGGCTCTGTGCTTTCTTTCCTTCTGAACAAGTGTTACTGTTTTCTGCACAAAAGCGATTCTGCGAAGCAATGTGAACACTTCTGCTTCCCAGGCACAGAGAAGGTGCTAGCAAGGAATTCTCTGACTGCCTTTCCCCAGTGCTCTGCAAGCTCTCCAGGACAACATAAAATCTGGGGCTCTGTGCTTTCTTTCGTTCTGAACAAGTGTTACTGTTTTCTGCACAAAAGCGATTCTTGCGAAGCAATGTGAACACTTCTGCTTCCCAGGCACAGAGAAGGTGCTAGCAGGGAATTCTCTGCCTGCCTTTCCCCAGTGCTCTGCAAGCTCTCCAGGACAACATAAAATCTGGGGCTCTGTGCTTTCTTTCCTTCTGAACAAGTGTTAGTGTTTTCTGCACAAAAGCGATTCTTGCGAAGCAATGTGAACACTTCTGCTTCCCAGGCACAGAGAAGGTGCTAGGAGGGAATTCTCTGCCTGCCTTTCCCCAGTGCTCTGCAAGCTCTCCAGGACAACATAGAATCTGGGGCTCTGTGCTTTCTTTACTTCTGAACAAGTGTTACTGTTTTCTGCACAAAAGCGATTCTTGCGAAGCAATGTGAACACTTCTGCTTCCCAGGTACAGAGAAGGTGCTAGCAGGGAATTCTCTGCCTGCCTTTCCCCAGTGCTCTGCAAGCTCTCCAGGACAACATAAAATCTGGGGCTCTGTGCTTTCTTTCCTTCTGAACAAGTGTTACTGTTTTCTGCACAAAAGCGATTCTGCGAAGCAATGTGAACACTTCTGCTTCCCAGGCACAGAGAATGTGCTAGCAAGGAATTCTCTGCCTGCCTTTCCCCAGTGCTCTGCAAGCTCTCCAGGACAACATAAAATCTGGGGCTCTGTGCTTTCTTTCCTTCTGAACAAGTGTTACTGTTTTCTGCACAAAAGCGATTCTGCGAAGCAATGTGAACACTTCTGCTTCCCAGGCACAGAGAAGGTGCTAGCAAGGAATTCTCTGCCTGCCTTTCCCCAGTGCTCTAAAAGCTCTCCAGGACAACATAAAATCTGGGGCTCTGTGCTTTCTTTCCTTCTGAACAAGTGTTAGTGTTTTCTGCACAAAAGCGATTCTTGCGAAGCAATGTGAACACTTCTGCTTCCCAGGCACAGAGAAGGTGCTAGCAGGGAATTCTCTGCCTGCCTTTCCCCAGTGCTCTGCAAGCTCTCCAGGACAACATAGAATCTGGGGCTCTGTGCTTTCTTTCCTTCTGAACAAGTGTTAGTGTTTTCTGCACAAAAGCGATTCTGCGAAGCAATGTGAACACTTCTGCTTCCCAGGCACAGAGAAGGTGCTAGCAAGGAATTCTCTGCCTGCCTTTCCCCAGTGCTCTAAAAGCTCTCCAGGACAACATAAAATCTGGGGCTCTGTGCTTTCTTTCCTTCTGAACAAGTGTTAGTGTTTTCTGCACAAAAGCGATTCTTGCGAAGCAATGTGAACACTTCTGCTTCCCAGGCACAGAGAAGGTGCTAGCAGGGAATTCTCTGCCTGCCTTTCCCCAGTGCTCTGCAAGCTCTCCAGGACAACATAGAATCTGGGGCTCTGTGCTTTCTTTCCTTCTGAACAAGTGTTACTGTTTTCTGCACAAAAGCGATTCTGCGAAGCAATGTGAACAGGCACAGAGAAGGTGCTATCAGGGAATTCTCTGCCTGCCTTTCCCCAGTGCTCTGCAAGCTCTCCAGGACAACATAAAATCTGGGGCTCTGTGCTTTCTTTCCTTCTGAACAAGTGTTAGTGTTTTCTGCACAAAAGCGATTCTTGCGAAGCAATGTGAACACTTCTGCTTCCCAGGCACAGAGAAGGTGCTAGCAGGGAATTCTCTGCCTGCCTTTCCCCAGTGCTCTGCAAGCTCTCCAGGACAACATAGAATCTGGGGCTCTGTGCTTTCTTTCCTTCTGAACAAGTGTTACTGTTTTCTGCACAAAAGCGATTCTGCGAAGCAATGTGAACAGGCACAGAGAAGGTGCTATCAGGGAATTCTCTGCCTGCCTTTCCCCAGTGCTCTGCAAGCTCTCCAGGACAACATAGAATCTGGGGCTCTGTGCTTTCTTTCGTTCTGAACAAGTGTTACTGTTTTCTGCACAAAAGCGATTCTGCGAAGCAATGTGAACACTTCTGCTTCCCAGGCACAGAGAAGGTGCTAGAAAGGATTTCTCTGCCTGCCTTTCCCCAGTGCTCTGCAAGCTCTCCAGGACAACATAAAATCTGGGGCTCTGTGCTTTCTTTCCTTCTGAACAAGTGTTAGTGTTTTCTGCACAAAAGCGATTCTTGCGAAGCAATGTGAACACTTCTGCTTCCCAGGCACAGAGAAGGTGCTAGCAGGGAATTCTCTGCCTGCCTTTCCCCAGTGCTCTGCAAGCTCTCCAGGACAACATAGAATCTGGGGCTCTGTGCTTTCTTTCCTTCTGAACAAGTGTTACTGTTTTCTGCACAAAAGCGATTCTGCGAAGCAATGTGAACAGGCACAGAGAAGGTGCTATCAGGGAATTCTCTGCCTGCCTTTCCCCAGTGCTCTGCAAGCTCTCCAGGACAACATAGAATCTGGGGCTCTGTGCTTTCTTTCCTTCTGAACAAGTGTTACTGTTTTCTGCACAAAAGCGATTCTGCGAAGCAATGTGAACACTTCTGCTTCCCAGGCACAGAGAAGGTGCTAGCAAGGAATTCTCTGCCTGCCTTTTCCCAGTGCTCTAAAAGCTCTCCAGGACAACATAAAATCTGGGGCTCTGTGCTTTCTTTCGTTCTGAACAAGTGTTACTGTTTTCTGCACAAAAGCGATTCTGCGAAGCAATGTGAACAGGCACAGAGAAGGTGCTATCAGGGAATTCTCTGCCTGCCTTTCCCCAGTGCTCTGCAAGCTCTCCAGGACAACATAAAATCTGGGGCTCTGTGCTTTCTTTCCTTCTGAACAAGTGTTACTGTTTTCTGCACAAAAGCGATTCTGCGAAGCAATGTGAACACTTCTGCTTCCCAGGCACAGAGAAGGTGCTAGCAAGGAATTCTCTGCCTGCCTTTCCCCAGTGCTCTAAAAGCTCTCCAGGACAACATAAAATCTGGGGCTCTGTGCTTTCTTTCCTTCTGAACAAGTGTTACTGTTTTCTGCACAAAAGCGATTCTTGCGAAGCAATGTGAACACTTCTGCTTCCCAGGCACAGAGAAGGTGCTAGCAGGGAATTCTCTGCCTGCCTTTCCCCAGTGCTCTGCAAGCTCTCCAGGACAACATAGAATCTGGGGCTCTGTGCTTTCTTTCCTTCTGAACAAGTGTTACTGTTTTCTGCACAAAAGCGATTCTGCGAAGCAATGTGAACAGGCACAGAGAAGGTGCTATCAGGGAATTCTCTGCCTGCCTTTCCCCAGTGCTCTGCAAGCTCTCCAGGACAACATAAAATCTGGGGCTCTGTGCTTTCTTTCCTTCTGAACAAGTGTTAGTGTTTTCTGCACAAAAGCGATTCTTGCGAAGCAATGTGAACACTTCTGCTTCCCAGGCACAGAGAACGTGCTAGCAGGGAATTCTCTGCCTGCCTTTCCCCAGTGCTCTGCAAGCTCTCCAGGACAACATAGAATCTGGGGCTCTGTGCTTTCTTTCCTTCTGAACAAGTGTTACTGTTTTCTGCACAAAAGCGATTCTGCGAAGCAATGTGAACAGGCACAGAGAAGGTGCTATCAGGGAATTCTCTGCCTGCCTTTCCCCAGTGCTCTGCAAGCTCTCCAGGACAACATAGAATCTGGGGCTCTGTGCTTTCTTTCCTTCTGAACAAGTGTTACTGTTTTCTGCACAAAAGCAATTCTGCGAAGCAATGTGAACACTTCTGCTTCCCAGGCACAGAGAAGGTGCTAGCAAGGAATTCTCTGACTGCCTTTCCCCAGTGCTCTGCAAGCTCTCCAGGACAACATAAAATCTGGGGCTCTGTGCTTTCTTTCGTTCTGAACAAGTGTTACTGTTTTCTGCACAAAAGCGATTCTGCGAAGCAATGTGAACAGGCACAGAGAAGGTGCTATCAGGGAATTCTCTGCCTGCCTTTCCCCAGTGCTCTGCAAGCTCTCCAGGACAACATAGAATCTGGGGCTCTGTGCTTTCTTTCGTTCTGAGCAAGTGTTACTGTTTTCTGCACAAAAGCGATTCTTGCGAAGCAATGTGAACACTTCTGCTTCCCAGGCACAGAGAAGGTGCTAGCAGGGAATTCTCTGCCTGCCTTTCCCCAGTGCTCTGCAAGCTCTCCAGGACAACATAAAATCTGGGGCTCTGTGCTTTCTTTCCTTCTGAACAAGTGTTAGTGTTTTCTGCACAAAAGCGATTCTTGCGAAGCAATGTGAACACTTCTGCTTCCCAGGCACAGAGAAGGTGCTAGCAGGGAATTCTCTGCCTGCCTTTCCCCAGTGCTCTGCAAGCTCTCCAGGACAACATAAAATCTGGGGCTCTGTGCTTTCTTTCCTTCTGAACAAGTGTTAGTGTTTTCTGCACAAAAGCGATTCTTGCGAAGCAATGTGAACACTTCTGCTTCCCAGGCACAGAGAAGGTGCTAGCAGGGAATTCTCTGCCTGCCTTTCCCCAGTGCTCTGCAAGCTCTCCAGGACAACATAGAATCTGGGGCTCTGTGCTTTCTTTACTTCTGAACAAGTGTTACTGTTTTCTGCACAAAAGCGATTCTTGCGAAGCAATGTGAACACTTCAGCTTCCCAGGCACAGAGAAGGTGCTAGCAGGGAATTCTCTGCCTGCCTTTCCCCAGTGCTCTGCAAGCTCTCCAGGACAACATAAAATCTGGGGCTCTGTGCTTTCTTTCCTTCTGAACAAGTGTTACTGTTTTCTGCACAAAAGCGATTCTGCGAAGCAATGTGAACACTTCTGCTTCCCAGGCACAGAGAAGGTGCTAGCAAGGAATTCTCTGCCTGCCTTTCCCCAGTGCTCTGCAAGCTCTCCAGGACAACATAAAATCTGGGGCTCTGTGCTTTCTTTCCTTCTGAACAAGTGTTAGTGTTTTCTGCACAAAAGCGATTCTGCGAAGCAATGTGAACAGGCACAGAGAAGGTGCTATCAGGGAATTCTCTGCCTGCCTTTCCCCAGTGCTCTGCAAGCTCTCCAGGACAACATAGAATCTGGGGCTCTGTGCTTTCTTTCCTTCTGAACAAGTGTTACTGTTTTCTGCACAAAAGCGATTCTGCGAAGCAATGTGAACACTTCTGCTTCCCAGGCACAGAGAAGGTGCTAGCAGGGAATTCTCTGCCTGCCTTTCCCCAGTGCTCTGCAAGCTCTCCAGGACAACATAGAATCTGGGGCTCTGTGCTTTCTTTCGTTCTGAACAAGTGTTAATGTTTTCTGCACAAAAGCGATTCTGCGAAGCAATGTGAACAGGCACAGAGAAGGTGCTAGCAAGGAATTCTCTGCCTGCCTTTCCCCAGTGCTCTGCAAGCTCTCCAGGACAACATAAAATCTGGGGCTCTGTGCTTTCTTTCCTTCTGAACAAGTGTTAGTGTTTTCTGCACAAAAGCGATTCTTGCGAAGCAATGTGAACACTTCTGCTTCCCAGGCACAGAGAAGGTGCTAGCAGGGAATTCTCTGCCTGCCTTTCCCCAGTGCTCTGCAAGCTCTCCAGGACAACATAGAATCTGGGGCTCTGTGCTTTCTTTCCTTCTGAACAAGTGTTACTGTTTTCTGCACAAAAGCGATTCTGCGAAGTAATGTGAACAGGCACAGAGAAGGTGCTATCAGGGAATTCTCTGCCTGCCTTTCCCCAGTGCTCTGCAAGCTCTCCAGGACAACATAGAATCTGGGGCTCTGTGCTTTCTTTCCTTCTGAACAAGTGTTACTGTTTTCTGCACAAAAGCGATTCTGCGAAGCAATGTGAACACTTCTGCTTCCCAGGCACAGAGAAGGTGCTAGCAAGGATTTCTCTGCCTGCCTTTCCCCAGTGCTCTGCAAGCTCTCCAGGACAACATAAAATCTGGGGCTCTGTGCTTTCTTTCCTTCTGAACAAGTGTTACTGTTTTCTGCACAAAAGCGATTCTGCGAAGCAATGTGAACAGGCACAGAGAAGGTGCTATCAGGGAATTCTCTGCCTGCCTTTCCCCAGTGCTCTGCAAGCTCTCCAGGACAACATAAAATCTGGGGCTCTGTGCTTTCTTTCGTTCTGAGCAAGTGTTACTGTTTTCTGCACAAAAGCGATTCTTGCAAAGCAATGTGAACACTTCTGCTTCCCAGGCACAGAGAAGGTGCTAGCAGGGAATTCTCTGCCTGCCTTTCCCCAGTGCTCTGCAAGCTCTCCAGGACAACATAAAATCTGGGGCTCTGTGCTTTCTTTCCTTCTGAACAAGTGTTAGTGTTTTCTGCACAAAAGCGATTCTTGCGAAGCAATGTGAACACTTCTGCTTCCCAGGCACAGAGAAGGTGCTAGCAGGGAATTCTCTGCCTGCCTTTCCCCAGTGCTCTGCAAGCTCTCCAGGACAACATAGAATCTGGGGCTCTGTGCTTTCTTTCCTTCTGAACAAGTGTTACTGTTTTCTGCACAAAAGCGATTCTGCGAAGCAATGTGAACACTTCTGCTTCCCAGGCACAGAGAAGGTGCTAGCAAGGATTTCTCTGCCTGCTTTTCCCCAGTGCTCTGCAAGCTCTCCAGGACAACATAAAATCTGGGGCTCTGTGCTTTCTTTCCTTCTGAACAAGTGTTACTGTTTTCTGCACAAAAGCGATTCTGCGAAGCAATGTGAACAGGCACAGAGAAGGTGCTATCAGGGAATTCTCTGCCTGCCTTTCCCCAGTGCTCTGCAAGCTCTCCAGGACAACATAAAATCTGGGGCTCTGTGCTTTCTTTCCTTCTGAACAAGTGTTAGTGTTTTCTGCACAAAAGCGATTCTTGCGAAGCAATGTGAACACTTCTGCTTCCCAGGCACAGAGAAGGTGCTAGCAGGGAATTCTCTGCCTGCCTTTCCCCAGTGCTCTGCAAGCTCTCCAGGACAACATAGAATCTGGGGCTCTGTGCTTTCTTTCCTTCTGAACAAGTGTTACTGTTTTCTGCACAAAAGCGATTCTGCGAAGCAATGTGAACAGGCACAGAGAAGGTGCTATCAGGGAATTCTCTGCCTGCCTTTCCCCAGTGCTCTGCAAGCTCTCCAGGACAACACAGAATCTGGGGCTCTGTGCTTTCTTTCCTTCTGAACAAGTGTTACTGTTTTCTGCACAAAAGCGATTCTTGCGAAGCAATGTGAACACATCTGCTTCCCAGGCACAGAGAAGGTGCTAGCAGGGAATTCTCTGCCTGCCTTTCCCCAGTGCTCTGCAAGCTCTCCAGGACAACATAAAATCTGGGGCTCTGTGCTTTCTTTCCTTCTGAACAAGTGTTAGTGTTTTCTGCACAAAAGCGATTCTTGCGAAGCAATGTGAACACTTCTGCTTCCCAGGCACAGAGAAGGTGCTAGCAGGGAATTCTCTGCCTGCCTTTCCCCAGTGCTCTGCAAGCTCTCCAGGACAACATAGAATCTGGGGCTCTGTGCTTTCTTTCCTTCTGAACAAGTGTTACTGTTTTCTGCACAAAAGCGATTCTGCGAAGCAATGTGAACACTTCTGCTTCCCAGGCACAGAGAAGGTGCTAGCAGGGAATTCTCTGCCTGCCTTTCCCCAGTGCTCTGCAAGCTCTCCAGGACAACATAAAATCTGGGGCTCTGTGCTTTCTTTCGTTCTGAACAAGTGTTACTGTTTTCTGCAAAAAAGCGATTCCTGCGAAGCAATGTGAACACTTCTGCTTCCCAGGCACAGAGAAGGTGCTAGCAGGGAATTCTCTGCCTGCCTTTCCCCAGTGCTCTGCAAGCTCTCCAGGACAACATAAAATCTGGGGCTCTGTGCTTTCTTTCGTTCTGAACAAGTGTTAGTGTTTTCTGCACAAAAGCGATTCTGCGAAGCAATGTGAACACTTCTGCTTCCCAGGCACAGAGAATGTGTTAGCAAGGAATTCTCTGCCTGCCTTTCCCCAGTGCTCTGCAAGGTCTCCAGGACAACATAGAATCTGGGGCTCTGTGCTTTCTTTCCTTCTGAACAAGTGTTACTGTTTTCTGCACAAAAGCGATTCTGCAAAGCAATGTGAACAGGCACAGAGAAGGTGCTATCAGGGAATTCTCTGCCTGCCTTTCCCCAGTGCTCTGCAAGCTCTCCAGGACAACATAAAATCTGGGGCTCTGTGCTTTCTTTCCTTCTGAACAAGTGTTAGTGTTTTCTGCACAAAAGCGATTCTTGCGAAGCAATGTGAACACTTCTGCTTCCCAGGCACAGAGAAGGTGCTATCAGGGAATTCTCTGCCTGCCTTTCCCCAGTGCTCTGCAAGCTCTCCAGGACAACATAGAATCTGGGGCTCTGTGCTTTCTTTCCTTCTGAACAAGTGTTACTGTTTTCTGCACAAAAGCGATTCTGCGAAGCAATGTGAACAGGCACAGAGAAGGTGCTATCAGGGAATTCTCTGCCTGCCTTTCCCCAGTGCTCTGCAAGCTCTCCAGGACAACATAAAATCTGGGGCTCTGTGCTTTCTTTCCTTCTGAACAAGTGTTAGTGTTTTCTGCACAAAAGCGATTCTTGCGAAGCAATGTGAACACTTCTGCTTCCCAGGCACAGAGAAGGTGCTAGCAGGGAATTCTCTGCCTGCCTTTCCCCAGTGCTCTGCAAGCTCTCCAGGACAACATAGAATCTGCGGCTCTGTGCTTTCTTTCCTTCTGAACAAGTGTTACTGTTTTCTGCACAAAAGCGATTCTGCGAAGCAATGTGAACACTTCTGCTTCCCAGGCACAGAGAAGGTGCTAGCAAGGATTTCTCTGCCTGCCTTTCCCCAGTGCTCTAAAAGCTCTCCAGGACAACATAAAATCTGGGGCTCTGTGCTTTCTTTCCTTCTGAACAAGTGTTAGTGTTTTCTGCACAAAAGCGATTCTTGCGAAGCAATGTGAACACTTCTGCTTCCCAGGCACAGAGAAGGTGCTAGCAGGGAATTCTCTGCCTGCCTTTCCCCAGTGCTCTGCAAGCTCTCCAGGACAACATAAAATCTGGGGCTCTGTGCTTTCTTTCGTTCTGAACAACTGTTACTGTTTTCTGCACAAAAGCGATTCTGCGAAGCAATGTGAACAGGCACAGAGAAGGTGCTAGCAAGGAATTCTCTGCCTGCCTTTCCCCAGTGCTCTGCAAGCTCTCCAGGACAACATAAAATCTGGGGCTCTGTGCTTTCTTTCCTTCTGAACAAGTGTTACTGTTTTCTGCACAAAAGCGATTCTTGCGAAGCAATGTGAACACTTCTGCTTCCCAGGCACAGAGAAGGTGCTAGCAGGGAATTCTCTGCCTGCCTTTCCCCAGTGCTCTGCAAGCTCTCCAGGACAACATAGAATCTGGGGCTCTGTGCTTTCTTTCCTTCTGAACAAGTGTTACTGTTTTCTGCACAAAAGCGATTCTGCGAAGCAATGTGAACAGGCACAGAGAAGGTGCTATCAGGGAATTCTCTGCCTGCCTTTCCCCAGTGCTCTGCAAGCTCTCCAGGACAACATAGAATCTGGGGCTCTGTGCTTTCTTTCCTTCTGAACAAGTGTTACTGTTTTCTGCACAAAAGCGATTCTGCGAAGCAATGTGAACACTTCTGCTTCCCAGGCACAGAGAAGGTGCTAGCAAGGATTTCTCTGCCTGCCTTTCCCCAGTGCTCTGCAAGCTCTCCAGGACAACATAAAATCTGGGGCTCTGTGCTTTCTTTTGTTCTGAACAAGTGTTAGTGTTTTCTGCACAAAAGCGATTCTGCGAAGCAATGTGAACAGGCACAGAGAAGGTGCTATCAGGGAATTCTCTGCCTGCCTTTCCCCAGTGCTCTGCAAGCTCTCCAGGACAACATAGAATCTGGGGCTCTGTGCTTTCTTTCCTTCTGAACAAGTGTTACTGTTTTCTGCACAAAAGCGATTCTTGCGAAGCAATGTGAACACTTCTGCTTCCCAGGCACAGAGAAGGTGCTAGCAGGGAATTCTCTGCCTGCCTTTCCCCAGTGCTCTGCAAGCTCTCCAGGACAACATAAAATCTGGGGCTCTGTGCTTTCTTTCCTTCTGAACAAGTGTTACTGTTTTCTGCACAAAAGCGATTCTGCGAAGCAATGTGAACACTTCTGCTTCCCAGGCACAGAGAAGGTGCTATCAGGGAATTCTCTGCCTGCCTTTCCCCAGTGCTCTGCAAGCTCTCCAGGACAACATAGAATCTGGGGCTCTGTGCTTTCTTTCGTTCTGAACAAGTGTTACTGTTTTCTGCACAAAAGCGATTCTGCAAAGCAATGTGAACAGGCACAGAGAAGGTGCTATCAGGGAATTCTCTGCCTGCCTTTCCCCAGTGCTCTGCAAGCTCTCCAGGACAACATAAAATCTGGGGCTCTGTGCTTTCTTTCCTTCTGAACAAGTGTTAGTGTTTTCTGCACAAAAGCGATTCTTGCGAAGCAATGTGAACACTTCTGCTTCCCAGGCACAGAGAAGGTGCTAGCAGGGAATTCTCTGCCTGCCTTTCCCCAGTGCTCTGCAAGCTCTCCAGGACAACATAGAATCTGGGGCTCTGTGCTTTCTTTCCTTCTGAACAAGTGTTACTGTTTTCTGCACAAAAGCGATTCTGCGAAGCAATGTGAACAGGCACAGAGAAGGTGCTATCAGGGAATTCTCTGCCTGCCTTTCCCCAGTGCTCTGCAAGCTCTCCAGGACAACATAGAATCTGGGGCTCTGTGCTTTCTTTCCTTCTGAACAAGTGTTACTGTTTTCTGCACAAAAGCGATTCTTGCGAAGCAATGTGAACACTTCTGCTTCCCAGGCACAGAGAAGGTGCTAGCAGGGAATTCTCTGCCTGCCTTTCCCCAGTGCTCTGCAAGCTCTCCAGGACAACATAGAATCTGGGGCTCTGTGCTTTCTTTCCTTCTGAACAAGTGTTACTGTTTTCTGCACAAAAGCGATTCTGCGAAGCAATGTGAACAGGCACAGAGAAGGTGCTAGCAGGGAATTCTCTGCCTGCCTTTCCCCAGTGCTCTGCAAGCTCTCCAGGACAACATAAAATCTGGGGCTCTGTGCTTTCTTTCGTTCTGAACAAGTGTTACTGTTTTCTGCACAAAAGCGATTCTTGCGAAGCAATGTGAACACTTCTGCTTCCCAGGCACAGAGAAGGTGCTAGCAGGGAATTCTCTGCCTGCCTTTCCCCAGTGCTCTGCAAGCTCTCCAGGACAACATAAAATCTGGGGCTCTGTGCTTTCTTTCCTTCTGAACAAGTGTTACTGTTTTCTGCACAAAAGCGATTCTGCGAAGCAATGTGAACACTTCTGCTTCCCAGGCACAGAGAATGTGCTAGCAAGGAATTCTCTGCCTGCCTTTCCCCAGTGCTCTGCAAGCTCTCCAGGACAACATAAAATCTGGGGCTCTGTGCTTTCTTTCCTTCTGAACAAGTGTTAGTGTTTTCTGCACAAAAGCGATTCTGCGAAGCAATGTGAACAGGCACAGAGAAGGTGCTATCAGGGAATTCTCTGCCTGCCTTTCCCCAGTGCTCTGCAAGCTCTCCAGGACAACATAGAATCTGGGGCTCTGTGCTTTCTTTCCTTCTGAACAAGTGTTACTGTTTTCTGCACAAAAGCGATTCTGCGAAGCAATGAGAACACTTCTGCTTCCCAGGCACAGAGAAGGTGCTAGCAAGGAATTCTCTGCCTGCCTTTCCCCAGTGCTCTGCAAGCTCTCCAGGACAACATAGAATCTGGGGCTCTGTGCTTTCTTTCCTTCTGAACAAGTGTTACTGTTTTCTGCACAAAAGCGATTCTGCGAAGCAATGTGAACAGGCACAGAGAAGGTGCTATCAGGGAATTCTCTGCCTGCCTTTCCCCAGTGCTCTGCAAGCTCTCCAGGACAACATAGAATCTGGGGCTCTGTGCTTTCTTTCGTTCTGAACAAGTGTTACTGTTTTCTGCACAAAAGCGATTCTTGCGAAGCAATGTGAACACTTCTGCTTCCCAGGCACAGAGAAGGTGCTAGCAGGGAATTCTCTGCCTGCCTTTCCCCAGTGCTCTGCAAGCTCTCCAGGACAACATAAAATCTGGGGCTCTGTGCTTTCTTTCCTTCTGAACAAGTGTTAGTGTTTTCTGCACAAAAGCGATTCTTGCGAAGCAATGTGAACACTTCTGCTTCCCAGGCACAGAGAAGGTGCTATCAGGGAATTCTCTGCCTGCCTTTCCCCAGTGCTCTGCAAGCTCTCCAGGACAACATAGAATCTGGGGCTCTGTGCTTTCTTTCCTTCTGAACAAGTGTTAGTGTTTTCTGCACAAAAGCGATTCTGCGAAGCAATGTGAACAGGCACAGAGAAGGTGCTATCAGGGAATTCTCTGCCTGCCTTTCCCCAGTGCTCTGCAAGCTCTCCAGGACAACATAGAATCTGGGGCTCTGTGCTTTCTTTCCTTCTGAACAAGTGTTACTGTTTTCTGCACAAAAGCGATTCTTGCGAAGCAATGTGAACACTTCTGCTTCCCAGGCACAGAGAAGGTGCTAGCAGGGAATTCTCTGCCTGCCTTTCCCCAGTGCTCTGCAAGCTCTCCAGGACAACATAAAATCTGGGGCTCTGTGCTTTCTTTCCTTCTGAACAAGTGTTAGTGTTTTCTGCACAAAAGCGATTCTTGCGAAGCAATGTGAACACTTCTGCTTCCCAGGCACAGAGAAGGTGCTAGCAGGGAATTCTCTGCCTGCCTTTCCCCAGTGCTCTGCAAGCTCTCCAGGACAACATAGAATCTGGGGCTCTGTGCTTTCTTTCCTTCTGAACAAGTGTTACTGTTTTCTGCACAAAAGCGATTCTGCGAAGCAATGTGAACACTTCTGCTTCCCAGGCACAGAGAAGGTGCTAGCAAGGAATTCTCTGCCTGCCTTTCCCCAGTGCTCTGCAAGCTCTCCAGGACAACATAAAATCTGGGGCTCTGTGCTTTCTTTCCTTCTGAACAAGTGTTAGTGTTTTCTGCACAAAAGCGATTCTTGCGAAGCAATGTGAACACTTCTGCTTCCCAGGCACAGAGAAGGTGCTAGCAGGGAATTCTCTGCCTGCCTTTCCCCAGTGCTCTGCAAGCTCTCCAGGACAACATAAAATCTGCGGCTCTGTGCTTTCTTTCCTTCTGAACAAGTGTTACTGTTTTCTGCACAAAAGCGATTCTGCGAAGCAATGTGAACACTTCTGCTTCCCAGGCACAGAGAATGTGCTAGCAAGGAATTCTCTGCCTGCCTTTCCCCAGTGCTCTGCAAGCTCTCCAGGACTACATAGAATCTGGGGCTCTGTGCTTTCTTTCGTTCTGAACAAGTGTTACTGTTTTCTGCACAAAAGCGATTCTGCAAAGCAATGTGAACAGGCACAGAGAAGGTGCTAGCAGGGAATTCTCTGCCTGCCTTTCCCCAGTGCTCTGCAAGCTCTCCAGGACAACATAAAATCTGGGGCTCTGTGCTTTCTTTCCTTCTGAACAAGTGTTAGTGTTTTCTGCACAAAAGCGATTCTTGCGAAGCAATGTGAACACTTCTGCTTCCCAGGCACAGAGAAGGTGCTATCAGGGAATTCTCTGCCTGCCTTTCCCCAGTGCTCTGCAAGCTCTCCAGGACAACATAGAATCTGGGGCTCTGTGCTTTCTTTCCTTCTGAACAAGTGTTACTGTTTTCTGCACAAAAGCGATTCTGCGAAGCAATGTGAACAGGCACAGAGAAGGTGCTATCAGGGAATTCTCTGCCTGCCTTTCCCCAGTGCTCTGCAAGCTCTCCAGGACAACATAGAATCTGGGGCTCTGTGCTTTCTTTCCTTCTGAACAAGTGTTACTGTTTTCTGCACAAAAGCGATTCTTGCGAAGCAATGTGAACACTTCTGCTTCCCAGGCACAGAGAAGGTGCTAGCAGGGAATTCTCTGCCTGCCTTTCCCCAGTGCTCTGCAAGCTCTCCAGGACAACATAAAATCTGGGGCTCTGTGCTTTCTTTCCTTCTGAACAAGTGTTAGTGTTTTCTGCACAAAAGCGATTCTTGCGAAGCAATGTGAACACTTCTGCTTCCCAGGCACAGAGAAGGTGCTATCAGGGAATTCTCTGCCTGCCCTTCCTCAGTGCTCTGCAAGCTCTCCAGGACAACATAGAATCTGGGGCTCTGTGCTTTCTTTCCTTCTGAACAAGTGTTACTGTTTTCTGCACAAAAGCGATTCTGCGAAGCAATGTGAACACTTCTGCTTCCCAGGCACAGAGAAGGTGCTAGCAAGGAATTCTCTGCCTGCCTTTCCCCAGTGCTCTGCAAGCTCTCCAGGACAACATAAAATCTGGGGCTCTGTGCTTTCTTTCCTTCTGAACAAGTGTTAGTGTTTTCTGCACAAAAGCGATTCTTGCGAAGCAATGTGAACACTTCTGCTTCCCAGGCACAGAGAAGGTGCTAGCAGGGAATTCTCTGCCTGCCTTTCCCCAGTGCTCTGCAAGCTCTCCAGGACAACATAAAATCTGGGGCTCTGTGCTTTCTTTCCTTCTGAACAAGTGTTACTGTTTTCTGCACAAAAGCGATTCTGCGAAGCAATGTGAACACTTCTGCTTCCCAGGCACAGAGAATGTGCTAGCAAGGAATTCTCTGCCTGCCTTTCCCCAGTGCTCTGCAAGCTCTCCAGGACTACATAGAATCTGGGGCTCTGTGCTTTCTTTCCTTCTGAACAAGTGTTATTGTTTTCTGCACAAAAGCGATTCTGCGAAGCAATGTGAACAGGCACAGAGAAGGTGCTATCAGGGAATTCTCTGCCTGCCTTTCCCCAGTGCTCTGCAAGCTCTCCAGGACAACATAAAATCTGGGGCTCTGTGCTTTCTTTCCTTCTGAACAAGTGTTAGTGTTTTCTGCACAAAAGCGATTCTTGCGAAGCAATGTGAACACTTCTGCTTCCCAGGCACAGAGAAGGTGCTAGCAGGGAATTCTCTGCCTGCCTTTCCCCAGTGCTCTGCAAGCTCTCCAGGACAACATAGAATCTGGGGCTCTGTGCTTTCTTTCCTTCTGAACAAGTGTTACTGTTTTCTGCACAAAAGCGATTCTGCGAAGCAATGTGAACAGGCACAGAGAAGGTGCTATCAGGGAATTCTCTGCCTGCCTTTCCCCAGTGCTCTGCAAGCTCTCCAGGACAACATAGAATCTGGGGCTCTGTGCTTTCTTTCCTTCTGAACAAGTGTTAATGTTTTCTGCACGAAAGCGATTCTTGCGAAGCAATGTGAACACTTCTGCTTCCCAGGCACAGAGAAGGTGCTAGCAGGGAATTCTCTGCCTGCCTTTCCCCAGTGCTCTGCAAGCTCTCCAGGACAACATAGAATCTGGGGCTCTGTGCTTTCTTTCCTTCTGAACAAGTGTTACTGTTTTCTGCACAAAAGCGATTCTGCGAAGCAATGTGAACAGGCACAGAGAAGGTGCTAGCAAGGAATTCTCTGCCTGCCTTTCCCCAGTGCTCTGCAAGCTCTCCAGGACAACATAAAATCTGGGGCTCTGTGCTTTCTTTCCTTCTGAACAAGTGTTAGTGTTTTCTGCACAAAAGCGATTCTTGCGAAGCAATGTGAACACTTCTGCTTCCCAGGCACAGAGAACGTGCTAGCAAGGAATTCTCTGCCTGCCTTTCCCCAGTGCTCTAAAAGCTCTCCAGGACAACATAAAATCTGGGGCTCTGTGCTTTCTTTCCTTCTGAACAAGTGTTACTGTTTTCTGCACAAAAGCGATTCTGCGAAGCAATGTGAACAGGCACAGAGAAGGTGCTATCAGGGAATTCTCTGCCTGCCTTTCCCCAGTGCTCTGCAAGCTCTCCAGGACAACATAAAATCTGGGGCTCTGTGCTTTCTTTCCTTCTGAACAAGTGTTACTGTTTTCTGCACAAAAGCGATTCTGCGAAGCAATGTGAACACTTCTGCTTCCCAGGCACAGAGAATGTGCTAGCAAGGAATTCTCTGCCTGCCTTTCCCCAGTGCTCTGCAAGCTCTCCAGGACAACATAAAATCTGGGGCTCTGTGCTTTCTTTCCTTCTGAACAAGTGTTACTGTTTTCTGCACAAAAGCGATTCTGCGAAGCAATGTGAACAGGCACAGAGAAGGTGCTATCAGGGAATTCTCTGCCTGCCTTTCCCCAGTGCTCTGCAAGCTCTCCAGGACAACATAGAATCTGGGCCTCTGTGCTTTCTTTCCTTCTGAACAAGTGTTACTGTTTTCTGCACAAAAGCGATTCTGCGAAGCAATGTGAACACTTCTGCTTCCCAGGCACAGAGAAGGTGCTAGCAAGGAATTCTCTGCCTGCCTTTCCCCAGTGCTCTAAAAGCTCTCCAGGACAACATAAAATCTGGGGCTCTGTGCTTTCTTTCCTTCTGAACAAGTGTTACTGTTTTCTGCACAAAAGCGATTCTTGCGAAGCAATGTGAACACTTCTGCTTCCCAGGCACAGAGAAGGTGCTAGCAGGGAATTCTCTGCCTGCCTTTCCCCAGTGCTCTGCAAGCTCTCCAGGACAACATAGAATCTGGGGCTCTGTGCTTTCTTTCGTTCTGAACAAGTTTTAGTGTTTTCTGCACAAAAGCGATTCTGCGAAGCAATGTGAACAGGCACAGAGAAGGTGCTAGCAAGGAATTCTCTGCCTGCCTTTCCCCAGTGCTCTGCAAGCTCTCCACGACAACATAAAATCTGGGGCTCTGTGCTTTCTTTCCTTCTGAACAAGTGTTAGTGTTTTCTGCACAAAAGCGATTCTTGCGAAGCAATGTGAACACTTCTGCTTCCCAGGCACAGAGAAGGTGCTAGCAGGGAATTCTCTGCCTGCCTTTCCCCAGTGCTCTGCAAGCTCTCCAGGACAACATAAAATCTGGGGCTCTGTGCTTTCTTTCCTTCTGAACAAGTGTTACTGTTTTCTGCACAAAAGCGATTCTGCGAAGCAATGTGAACACTTCTGCTTCCCAGGCACAGAGAATGTGCTAGCAAGGAATTCCCTGCCTGCCTTTCCCCAGTGCTCTGCAAGCTCTCCAGGACTACATAGAATCTGGGGCTCTGTGCTTTCTTTCCTTCTGAACAAGTGTTACTGTTTTCTGCACAAAAGCGATTCTGCAAAGCAATGTGAACAGGCACAGAGAAGGTGCTAGCAGGGAATTCTCTGCCTGCCTTTCCCCAGTGCTCTGCAAGCTCTCCAGGACAACATAGAATCTGGGGCTCTGTGCTTTCTTTCCTTCTGAACAAGTGTTACTGTTTTCTGCACAAAAGCGATTCTGCGAAGCAATGTGAACAGGCACAGAGAAGGTGCTATCAGGGAATTCTCTGCCTGCCTTTCCCCAGTGCTCTGCAAGCTCTCCAGGACAACATAGAATCTGGGGCTCTGTGCTTTCTTTCGTTCTGAACAAGTGTTACTGTTTTCTGCACAAAAGCGATTCTTGCGAAGCAATGTGAACACTTCTGCTTCCCAGGCACAGAGAAGGTGCTAGCAGGGAATTCTCTGCCTGCCTTTCCCCAGTGCTCTGCAAGCTCTCCAGGACAACATAAAATCTGGGGCTCTGTGCTTTCTTTCCTTCTGAACAAGTGTTAGTGTTTTCTGCACAAAAGCGATTCTTGCGAAGCAATGTGAACACTTCTGCTTCCCAGGCACAGAGAAGGTGCTATCAGGGAATTCTCTGCCTGCCTTTCCCCAGTGCTCTGCAAGCTCTCCAGGACAACATAGAATCTGGGGCTCTGTGCTTTCTTTCCTTCTGAACAAGTGTTAGTGTTTTCTGCACAAAAGCGATTCTGCGAAGCAATGTGAACAGGCACAGAGAAGGTGCTATCAGGGAATTCTCTGCCTGCCTTTCCCCAGTGCTCTGCAAGCTCTCCAGGACAACATAGAATCTGGGGCTCTGTGCTTTCTTTCCTTCTGAACAAGTGTTACTGTTTTCTGCACAAAAGCGATTCTTGCGAAGCAATGTGAACACTTCTGCTTCCCAGGCACAGAGAAGGTGCTAGCAGGGAATTCTCTGCCTGCCTTTCCCCAGTGCTCTGCAAGCTCTCCAGGACAACATAAAATCTGGGGCTCTGTGCTTTCTTTCCTTCTGAACAAGTGTTAGTGTTTTCTGCACAAAAGCGATTCTTGCGAAGCAATGTGAACACTTCTGCTTCCCAGGCACAGAGAAGGTGCTAGCAGGGAATTCTCTGCCTGCCTTTCCCCAGTGCTCTGCAAGCTCTCCAGGACAACATAGAATCTGGGGCTCTGTGCTTTCTTTCCTTCTGAACAAGTGTTACTGTTTTCTGCACAAAAGCGATTCTGCGAAGCAATGTGAACACTTCTGCTTCCCAGGCACAGAGAAGGTGCTAGCAAGGAATTCTCTGCCTGCCTTTCCCCAGTGCTCTGCAAGCTCTCCAGGACAACATAAAATCTGGGGCTCTGTGCTTTCTTTCCTTCTGAACAAGTGTTAGTGTTTTCTGCACAAAAGCGATTCTTGCGAAGCAATGTGAACACTTCTGCTTCCCAGGCACAGAGAAGGTGCTAGCAGGGAATTCTCTGCCTGCCTTTCCCCAGTGCTCTGCAAGCTCTCCAGGACAACATAAAATCTGCGGCTCTGTGCTTTCTTTCCTTCTGAACAAGTGTTACTGTTTTCTGCACAAAAGCGATTCTGCGAAGCAATGTGAACACTTCTGCTTCCCAGGCACAGAGAATGTGCTAGCAAGGAATTCTCTGCCTGCCTTTCCCCAGTGCTCTGCAAGCTCTCCAGGACTACATAGAATCTGGGGCTCTGTGCTTTCTTTCGTTCTGAACAAGTGTTACTGTTTTCTGCACAAAAGCGATTCTGCAAAGCAATGTGAACAGGCACAGAGAAGGTGCTAGCAGGGAATTCTCTGCCTGCCTTTCCCCAGTGCTCTGCAAGCTCTCCAGGACAACATAAAATCTGGGGCTCTGTGCTTTCTTTCCTTCTGAACAAGTGTTAGTGTTTTCTGCACAAAAGCGATTCTTGCGAAGCAATGTGAACACTTCTGCTTCCCAGGCACAGAGAAGGTGCTATCAGGGAATTCTCTGCCTGCCTTTCCCCAGTGCTCTGCAAGCTCTCCAGGACAACATAGAATCTGGGGCTCTGTGCTTTCTTTCCTTCTGAACAAGTGTTACTGTTTTCTGCACAAAAGCGATTCTGCGAAGCAATGTGAACAGGCACAGAGAAGGTGCTATCAGGGAATTCTCTGCCTGCCTTTCCCCAGTGCTCTGCAAGCTCTCCAGGACAACATAGAATCTGGGGCTCTGTGCTTTCTTTCCTTCTGAACAAGTGTTACTGTTTTCTGCACAAAAGCGATTCTTGCGAAGCAATGTGAACACTTCTGCTTCCCAGGCACAGAGAAGGTGCTAGCAGGGAATTCTCTGCCTGCCTTTCCCCAGTGCTCTGCAAGCTCTCCAGGACAACATAAAATCTGGGGCTCTGTGCTTTCTTTCCTTCTGAACAAGTGTTAGTGTTTTCTGCACAAAAGCGATTCTTGCGAAGCAATGTGAACACTTCTGCTTCCCAGGCACAGAGAAGGTGCTATCAGGGAATTCTCTGCCTGCCTTTCCTCAGTGCTCTGCAAGCTCTCCAGGACAACATAGAATCTGGGGCTCTGTGCTTTCTTTCCTTCTGAACAAGTGTTACTGTTTTCTGCACAAAAGCGATTCTGCGAAGCAATGTGAACACTTCTGCTTCCCAGGCACAGAGAAGGTGCTAGCAAGGAATTCTCTGCCTGCCTTTCCCCAGTGCTCTGCAAGCTCTCCAGGACAACATAAAATCTGGGGCTCTGTGCTTTCTTTCCTTCTGAACAAGTGTTAGTGTTTTCTGCACAAAAGCGATTCTTGCGAAGCAATGTGAACACTTCTGCTTCCCAGGCACAGAGAAGGTGCTAGCAGGGAATTCTCTGCCTGCCTTTCCCCAGTGCTCTGCAAGCTCTCCAGGACAACATAAAATCTGGGGCTCTGTGCTTTCTTTCCTTCTGAACAAGTGTTACTGTTTTCTGCACAAAAGCGATTCTGCGAAGCAATGTGAACACTTCTGCTTCCCAGGCACAGAGAATGTGCTAGCAAGGAATTCTCTGCCTGCCTTTCCCCAGTGCTCTGCAAGCTCTCCAGGACTACATAGAATCTGGGGCTCTGTGCTTTCTTTCCTTCTGAACAAGTGTTACTGTTTTCTGCACAAAAGCGATTCTGCGAAGCAATGTGAACAGGCACAGAGAAGGTGCTATCAGGGAATTCTCTGCCTGCCTTTCCCCAGTGCTCTGCAAGCTCTCCAGGACAACATAAAATCTGGGGCTCTGTGCTTTCTTTCCTTCTGAACAAGTGTTAGTGTTTTCTGCACAAAAGCGATTCTTGCGAAGCAATGTGAACACTTCTGCTTCCCAGGCACAGAGAAGGTGCTAGCAGGGAATTCTCTGCCTGCCTTTCCCCAGTGCTCTGCAAGCTCTCCAGGACAACATAGAATCTGGGGCTCTGTGCTTTCTTTCCTTCTGAACAAGTGTTACTGTTTTCTGCACAAAAGCGATTCTGCGAAGCAATGTGAACAGGCACAGAGAAGGTGCTATCAGGGAATTCTCTGCCTGCCTTTCCCCAGTGCTCTGCAAGCTCTCCAGGACAACATAGAATCTGGGGCTCTGTGCTTTCTTTCCTTCTGAACAAGTGTTAATGTTTTCTGCACGAAAGCGATTCTTGCGAAGCAATGTGAACACTTCTGCTTCCCAGGCACAGAGAAGGTGCTAGCAGGGAATTCTCTGCCTGCCTTTCCCCAGTGCTCTGCAAGCTCTCCAGGACAACATAGAATCTGGGGCTCTGTGCTTTCTTTCCTTCTGAACAAGTGTTACTGTTTTCTGCACAAAAGCGATTCTGCGAAGCAATGTGAACAGGCACAGAGAAGGTGCTAGCAAGGAATTCTCTGCCTGCCTTTCCCCAGTGCTCTGCAAGCTCTCCAGGACAACATAAAATCTGGGGCTCTGTGCTTTCTTTCCTTCTGAACAAGTGTTAGTGTTTTCTGCACAAAAGCGATTCTTGCGAAGCAATGTGAACACTTCTGCTTCCCAGGCACAGAGAACGTGCTAGCAAGGAATTCTCTGCCTGCCTTTCCCCAGTGCTCTAAAAGCTCTCCAGGACAACATAAAATCTGGGGCTCTGTGCTTTCTTTCCTTCTGAACAAGTGTTACTGTTTTCTGCACAAAAGCGATTCTGCGAAGCAATGTGAACAGGCACAGAGAAGGTGCTATCAGGGAATTCTCTGCCTGCCTTTCCCCAGTGCTCTGCAAGCTCTCCAGGACAACATAAAATCTGGGGCTCTGTGCTTTCTTTCCTTCTGAACAAGTGTTACTGTTTTCTGCACAAAAGCGATTCTGCGAAGCAATGTGAACACTTCTGCTTCCCAGGCACAGAGAATGTGCTAGCAAGGAATTCTCTGCCTGCCTTTCCCCAGTGCTCTGCAAGCTCTCCAGGACAACATAAAATCTGGGGCTCTGTGCTTTCTTTCCTTCTGAACAAGTGTTACTGTTTTCTGCACAAAAGCGATTCTGCGAAGCAATGTGAACAGGCACAGAGAAGGTGCTATCAGGGAATTCTCTGCCTGCCTTTCCCCAGTGCTCTGCAAGCTCTCCAGGACAACATAGAATCTGGGGCTCTGTGCTTTCTTTCCTTCTGAACAAGTGTTACTGTTTTCTGCACAAAAGCGATTCTGCGAAGCAATGTGAACACTTCTGCTTCCCAGGCACAGAGAAGGTGCTAGCAAGGAATTCTCTGCCTGCCTTTCCCCAGTGCTCTAAAAGCTCTCCAGGACAACATAAAATCTGGGGCTCTGTGCTTTCTTTCCTTCTGAACAAGTGTTACTGTTTTCTGCACAAAAGCGATTCTTGCGAAGCAATGTGAACACTTCTGCTTCCCAGGCACAGAGAAGGTGCTAGCAGGGAATTCTCTGCCTGCCTTTCCCCAGTGCTCTGCAAGCTCTCCAGGACAACATAGAATCTGGGGCTCTGTGCTTTCTTTCGTTCTGAACAAGTGTTAGTGTTTTCTGCACAAAAGCGATTCTGCGAAGCAATGTGAACAGGCACAGAGAAGCTGCTAGCAAGGAATTCTCTGCCTGCCTTTCCCCAGTGCTCTGCAAGCTCTCCACGACAACATAAAATCTGGGGCTCTGTGCTTTCTTTCCTTCTGAACAAGTGTTAGTGTTTTCTGCACAAAAGCGATTCTTGCGAAGCAATGTGAACACTTCTGCTTCCCAGGCACAGAGAAGGTGCTAGCAGGGAATTCTCTGCCTGCCTTTCCCCAGTGCTCTGCAAGCTCTCCAGGACAACATAAAATCTGGGGCTCTGTGCTTTCTTTCCTTCTGAACAAGTGTTACTGTTTTCTGCACAAAAGCGATTCTGCGAAGCAATGTGAACACTTCTGCTTCCCAGGCACAGAGAATGTGCTAGCAAGGAATTCCCTGCCTGCCTTTCCCCAGTGCTCTGCAAGCTCTCCAGGACTACATAGAATCTGGGGCTCTGTGCTTTCTTTCCTTCTGAACAAGTGTTACTGTTTTCTGCACAAAAGCGATTCTGCAAAGCAATGTGAACAGGCACAGAGAAGGTGCTAGCAGGGAATTCTCTGCCTGCCTTTCCCCAGTGCTCTGCAAGCTCTCCAGGACAACATAAAATCTGGGGCTCTGTGCTTTCTTTCCTTCTGAACAAGTGTTACTGTTTTCTGCACAAAAGCGATTCTGCGAAGCAATGTGAACAGGCACAGAGAAGGTGCTATCAGGGAATTCTCTGCCTGCCTTTCCCCAGTGCTCTGCAAGCTCTCCAGGACAACATAAAATCTGGGGCTCTGTGCTTTCTTTCCTTCTGAAGAAGTGTTAGTGTTTTCTGCACAAAAGCGATTCTTGCGAAGCAATGTGAACACTTCTGCTTCCCAGGCACAGAGAAGGTGCTAGCAGGGAATTCTCTGCCTGCCTTTCCCCAGTGCTCTGCAAGCTCTCCAGGACAACATAGAATCTGGGGCTCTGTGCTTTCTTTCCTTCTGAACAAGTGTTACTGTTTTCTGCACAAAAGCGATTCTGCGAAGCAATGTGAACAGGCACAGAGAAGGTGCTATCAGGGAATTCTCTGCCTGCCTTTCCCCAGTGCTCTGCAAGCTCTCCAGGACAACATAGAATCTGGGGCTCTGTGCTTTCTTTCCTTCTGAACAAGTGTTAGTGTTTTCTGCACGAAAGCGATTCTTGCGAAGCAATGTGAACACTTCTGCTTCCCAGGCACAGAGAAGGTGCTAGCAAGGATTTCTCTGCCTGCCTTTCCCCAGTGCTCTAAAAGCTCTCCAGGACAACATAAAATCTGGGGCTCTGTGCTTTCTTTCCTTCTGAACAAGTGTTACTGTTTTCTGCACAAAAGCGATTCTGCGAAGCAATGTGAACAGGCACAGAGAAGGTGCTATCAGGGAATTCTCTGCCTGCCTTTCCCCAGTGCTCTGCAAGCTCTCCAGGACAACATAAAATCTGGGGCTCTGTGCTTTCTTTCGTTCTGAACAAGTGTTACTGTTTTCTGCACAAAAGCGATTCTTGCGAAGCAATGTGAACACTTCTGCTTCCCAGGCACAGAGAACGTGCTAGCAAGGAATTCTCTGCCTGCCTTTCCCCAGTGCTCTGCAAGCTCTCCAGGACAACATAAAATCTGGGGCTCTGTGCTTTCTTTCCTTCTGAACAAGTGTTAGTGTTTTCTGCACAAAAGCGATTCTGCGAAGCAATGTGAACAGGCACAGAGAAGGTGCTATCAGGGAATTCTCTGCCTGCCTTTCCCCAGTGCTCTGCAAGCTCTCCAGGACAACATAAAATCTGGGGCTCTGTGCTTTCTTTCCTTCTGAACAAGTGTTAGTGTTTTCTGCACAAAAGCGATTCTGCGAAGCAATGTGAACAGGCACAGAGAAGGTGCTATCAGGGAATTCTCTGCCTGCCTTTCCCCAGTGCTCTGCAAGCTCTCCAGGACAACATAGAATCTGGGGCTCTGTGCTTTCTTTCCTTCTGAACAAGTGTTACTGTTTTCTGCACAAAAGCGATTCTGCGAAGCAATGTGAACACTTCTGCTTCCCAGGCACAGAGAAGGTGCTAGCAAGGAATTCTCTGCCTGCCTTTCCCCAGTGCTCTAAAAGCTCTCCAGGACAACATAAAATCTGGGGCTCTGTGCTTTCTTTCCTTCTGAACAAGTGTTACTGTTTTCTGCACAAAAGCGATTCTTGCGAAGCAATGTGAACACTTCTGCTTCCCAGGCACAGAGAAGGTGCTAGCAGGGAATTCTCTGCCTGCCTTTCCCCAGTGCTCTGCAAGCTCTCCAGGACAACATAAAATCTGGGGCTCTGTGCTTTCTTTCCTTCTGAACAAGTGTTACTGTTTTCTGCACAAAAGCGATTCTGCGAAGCAATGTGAACACTTCTGCTTCCCAGGCACAGAGAATGTGCTAGCAAGGAATTCCCTGCCTGCCTTTCCCCAGTGCTCTGCAAGCTCTCCAGGACTACATAGAATCTGGGGCTCTGTGCTTTCTTTCCTTCTGAACAAGTGTTACTGTTTTCTGCACAAAAGCGATTCTGCAAAGCAATGTGAACAGGCACAGAGAAGGTGCTAGCAGGGAATTCTCTGCCTGCCTTTCCCCAGTGCTCTGCAAGCTCTCCAGGACAACATAAAATCTGGGGCTCTGTGCTTTCTTTCGTTCTGAACAAGTGTTACTGTTTTCTGCACAAAAGCGATTCTTGCGAAGCAATGTGAACACTTCTGCTTCCCAGGCACAGAGAACGTGCTAGCAAGGAATTCTCTGCCTGCCTTTCCCCAGTGCTCTGCAAGCTCTCCAGGACAACATAAAATCTGGGGCTCTGTGCTTTCTTTCCTTCTGAACAAGTGTTAGTGTTTTCTGCACAAAAGCGATTCTGCGAAGCAATGTGAACAGGCACAGAGAAGGTGCTATCAGGGAATTCTCTGCCTGCCTTTCCCCAGTGCTCTGCAAGCTCTCCAGGACAACATAAAATCTGGGGCTCTGTGCTTTCTTTCCTTCTGAACAAGTGTTAGTGTTTTCTGCACAAAAGCGATTCTGCGAAGCAATGTGAACAGGCACAGAGAAGGTGCTATCAGGGAATTCTCTGCCTGCCTTTCCCCAGTGCTCTGCAAGCTCTCCAGGACAACATAGAATCTGGGGCTCTGTGCTTTCTTTCCTTCTGAACAAGTGTTACTGTTTTCTGCACAAAAGCGATTCTGCGAAGCAATGTGAACACTTCTGCTTCCCAGGCACAGAGAAGGTGCTAGCAAGGAATTCTCTGCCTGCCTTTCCCCAGTGCTCTAAAAGCTCTCCAGGACAACATAAAATCTGGGGCTCTGTGCTTTCTTTCCTTCTGAACAAGTGTTACTGTTTTCTGCACAAAAGCGATTCTTGCGAAGCAATGTGAACACTTCTGCTTCCCAGGCACAGAGAAGGTGCTAGCAGGGAATTCTCTGCCTGCCTTTCCCCAGTGCTCTGCAAGCTCTCCAGGACAACATAAAATCTGGGGCTCTGTGCTTTCTTTCCTTCTGAACAAGTGTTACTGTTTTCTGCACAAAAGCGATTCTGCGAAGCAATGTGAACACTTCTGCTTCCCAGGCACAGAGAATGTGCTAGCAAGGAATTCCCTGCCTGCCTTTCCCCAGTGCTCTGCAAGCTCTCCAGGACTACATAGAATCTGGGGCTCTGTGCTTTCTTTCCTTCTGAACAAGTGTTACTGTTTTCTGCACAAAAGCGATTCTGCAAAGCAATGTGAACAGGCACAGAGAAGGTGCTAGCAGGGAATTCTCTGCCTGCCTTTCCCCAGTGCTCTGCAAGCTCTCCAGGACAACATAAAATCTGGGGCTCTGTGCTTTCTTTCCTTCTGAACAAGTTTTACTGTTTTCTGCACAAAAGCGATTCTGCGAAGCAATGTGAACAGGCACAGAGAAGGTGCTATCAGGGAATTCTCTGCCTGCCTTTCCCCAGTGCTCTGCAAGCTCTCCAGGACAACATAAAATCTGGGGCTCTGTGCTTTCTTTCCTTCTGAAGAAGTGTTAGTGTTTTCTGCACAAAAGCGATTCTGTGAAGCAATGTGAACACTTCTGCTTCCCAGGCACAGAGAAGGTGCTAGCAGGGAATTCTCTGCCTGCCTTTCCCCAGTGCTCTGCAAGCTCTCCAGGACAACATAGAATCTGGGGCTCTGTGCTTTCTTTCCTTCTGAACAAGTGTTACTGTTTTCTGCACAAAAGCGATTCTGCGAAGCAATGTGAACAGGCACAGAGAAGGTGCTATCAGGGAATTCTCTGCCTGCCTTTCCCCAGTGCTCTGCAAGCTCTCCAGGACAACATAGAATCTGGGGCTCTGTGCTTTCTTTCCTTCTGAACAAGTGTTAGTGTTTTCTGCACAAAAGCGATTCTTGCGAAGCAATGTGAACACTTCTGCTTCCCAGGCACAGAGAAGGTGCTATCAGGGAATTCTCTGCCTGCCTTTCCCCAGTGCTCTGCAAGCTCTCCAGGACAACATAGAATCTGGGGCTCTGTGCTTTCTTTCCTTCTGAACAAGTGTTACTGTTTTCTGCACAAAAGCGATTCTGCGAAGCAATGTGAACACTTCTGCTTCCCAGGCACAGAGAAGGTGCTAGCAAGGAATTCTCTGCCTGCCTTTCCCCAGTGCTCTAAAAGCTCTCCAGGACAACATAAAATCTGGGGCTCTGTGCTTTCTTTCCTTCTGAACAAGTGTTACTGTTTTCTGCACAAAAGCGATTCTTGCGAAGCAATGTGAACACTTCTGCTTCCCAGGCACAGAGAAGGTGCTAGCAGGGAATTCTCTGCCTGCCTTTCCCCAGTGCTCTGCAAGCTCTCCAGGACAACATAGAATCTGGGGCTCTGTGCTTTCTTTCCTTCTGAACAAGTGTTACTGTTTTCTGCACAAAAGCGATTCTGCGAAGCAATGTGAACAGGCACAGAGAAGGTGCTAGCAAGGAATTCTCTGCCTGCCTTTCCCCAGTGCTCTGCAAGCTCTCCAGGACAACATAAAATCTGGGGCTCTGTGCTTTCTTTCCTTCTGAACAAGTGTTAGTGTTTTCTGCACAAAAGCGATTCTTGCGAAGCAATGTGAACACTTCTGCTTCCCAGGCACAGAGAAGGTGCTAGCAGGGAATTCTCTGCCTGCCTTTCCCCAGTGCTCTGCAAGCTCTCCAGGACAACATAAAATCTGGGGCTCTGTGCTTTCTTTCCTTCTGAACAAGTGTTACTGTTTTCTGCACAAAAGCGATTCTGCGAAGCAATGTGAACACTTCTGCTTCCCAGGCACAGAGAATGTGCTAGCAAGGAATTCTCTGCCTGCCTTTCCCCAGTGCTCTGCAAGCTCTCCAGGACTACATAGAATCTGGGGCTCTGTGCTTTCTTTCGTTCTGAACAAGTGTTACTGTTTTCTGCACAAAAGCAATTCTGCGAAGCAATGTGAACACTTCTGCTTCCCAGGCACAGAGAAGGTGCTAGCAGGGAATTCTCTGCCTGCCTTTCCCCAGTGCTCTGCAAGCTCTCCAGGACAACAGCAAATCTGGGGCTCTGTGCTTTCTTTCGTTCTGAACAAGTGTTAGTGTTTTCTGCACAAAAGCGATCCTGCGAAGCAATGTGAACACTTCTGCTTCCCAGGCACAGAGAAGGTGCTAGCAGGGAATTCTCTGCCTGCCTTTCCCCAGTGCTCTGCAAGCTCTCCAGGACAACATAGAATCTGGGGTTCTGTGCTTTCTTTCGTTCTGAACAAGTGTTACTGTTTTCTGCACAAAAGCGATTCTGCGAAGCAATGTGAACACTTCTGCTTCCCAGGCACAGAGAAGGTGCTAGCAGGGAATTCTCTGCCTGCCTTTCCCCAGTGCTCTGCAAGCTCTCCAGGACAACAGAAAATCTGGGGCTCTGTGCTTTCTTTCGTTCTGAACAAGTGTTACTGTTTTCTGCACAAAAGCGATCCTGCGAAGCAATGTGAACACTTCTGCTTCCCAGGCACAGAGAAGGTGCTAGCAGGGAATTCTCTGCCTGCCTTTCCCCAGTGCTCTGCAAGCTCTCCAGGACAACAGCAAATCTGGGGCTCTGTGCTTTCTTTCATTCTGAACAAGTGTTAGTGTTTTCTGCACAAAAGCTATTCTGCGAAGCAATGTGAACACTTCTGCTTCCCAGGCACAGAGAAGGTGCTAGCAGGGAATTCTCTGCCTGCCTTTCCCCAGTGCTCTGCAAGCTCTCCAGGGCAACATAAAATCTGGGGCTCTGTGCTTTCTTTCGTTCTGAACAAGTGTTACTGTTTTCTGCACAAAAGCGATTCTGCGAAGCAATGTGAAGACTTCTGCTTCCCAGGCACAGAGAAGGTGCTAGCAGGGAATTCTCTGCCTGCCTTTCCCCAGTGCTCTGCAAGCTCTCCAGGACAACAGCAAATATGGGGCTCTGTGCTTTCTTTCGTTCTGAAGAAGTGTTAGTGTTTTCTGCACAAAAGCGATTCTGCGAAGCAATGTGAACACTTCTGCTTCCCAGGCACAGAGAAGGTGCTAGTAGGGCATGCTCTGCCTGCCTTTCCCCAGTGCTCTGCAAGCTCTCCAGGACAACAGCAAATCTGGGGCTCTGTGCTTTCTTTCGTTCTGAACAAGTGTTACTGTTTTCTGCACAAAAGCGATTCTGCGAAGCAATGTGAAGACTTCTGTTTCCCAGGCACAGAGAAGGTGCTAGCAGGGAATTCTCTGCCTGCCTTTCCCCAGTGCTCTGCAAGCTCTCCAGGGCAACAGCAAATCTGGGGCTCTGTGCTTTCTTTCGTTCTGAACAAGTGTTACTGTTTTCTGCACAAAAGCGATTCTGCGAAGCAATGTGAACACTTCTGCCTCCCAGGCACAGAGAAGGTGCTAGCAGGGAATTCTCTGCCTGCCTTTCCCCAGTGCTCTGCAAGCTCTCCAGGACAACATAAAATCTGGGGCTCTGTGCTTTCTTTCGTTCTGAATAACTTCTAGTGTTTTCTGCACAAAAGCGATTCTGCGAAGCAATGTGAATTCTTCTGCTTCCCAGGCACAGAGAAGGTGCTAGCAGGGAATTCTCTGCCTGCCTTTCCCCAGTGCTCTGCAAGCTCTCCAGGACAACAGCAAATCTGGGGCTCTGTGCTTTCTTTCGTTCTGAACAAGTGTTACTGTTTTCTGCACAAAAGCGATCCTGCGAAGCAATGTGAACACTTCTGCTTCCCAGGCACAGAGAAGGTGCTAGCAGGGAATTCTCTGCCTGCCTTTCCCCAGTGCTCTGCAAGCTCTCCAGGACAACAGCAAATATGGGGCTCTGTGCTTTCTTTCGTTCTGAACAAGTGTTAGTGTTTTCTGCACAAAAGCGATTCTGCGAAGCAATGTGAACACTTCTGCTTCCCAGGCACAGAGAAGGTGCTAGTAGGGCATGCTCTGCCTGCCTTTCCGCAGTGCTCTGCAAGCTCTCCAGGACAACATAAAATCTGGGGTTCTGTGCTTTCTTTCGTTCTGAACAAATGTTACTGTTTTCTGCACAAAAACGATTCTGCGAAGCAATGTGAACACTTCTGTTTCCCAGGCACAGAGAAGGTGCTAGCAGGGAATTCTCTGCCTGCCTTTCCCCAGTGCTCTGCAAGCTCTCCAGGACAACAGCAAATCTGGGGCTCTGTGCTTTCTTTCATTCTGAACAAGTGTTACTGTTTTCTGCACAAAAGCGATTCTGCGAAGCAATGTGAACACTTCTGCTTCCCAGGCACAGAGAAGGTGCTAGCAGGGAATTCTCTGCCTGCCTTTCCCCACTGCTCTGCAAGCTCTCCAGGACAACATAAAATCTGGGGCTCTGTGCTTTCTTTCATTCTGAACAAGTGTTATTGTTTTCTGCACAAAAGCGATTCTGCGAAGCAATGTGAACACTTCTGTTTCCCAGGCACAGAGAAGGTGCTAGTAGGGCATGCTCTGCCTGCCTTTCCCCAGTGCTCTGCAAGCTCTCCAGGACAACATCAAATCTGGGGCTCTGTGCTTTCTTTCCTTCTGAACAAGTGTTACTGTTTTCTGCAAAAAAGCGATTCTGCGAAGCAATGTGAACACTTCTGCTTCCCAGGCACAGAGAAGGTGCTAGCAGGGAATTCTCTGCCTGCCTTTCCCCAGTGCTCTGCAAGCTCTCCAGGGCAACATAAAATCTGGGGCTCTGTGCTTTCTTTCGTTCTGAACAAGTGTTACTGTTTTCTGCACAAAAGCGATTCTGCGAAGCAATGTGAACACTTCTGCTTCCCAGGCACAGAGAAGGTGCTAGCAGGGAATTCTCTGCCTGCCTTTCCCCAGTGCTCTGCAAGCTCTCCAGGACAACAGCAAATATGGGGCTCTGTGCTTTCTTTCGTTCTGAACAAGTGTTAGTGTTTTCTGCACAAAAGCGATTCTGCGAAGCAATGTGAACACTTCTGCTTCCCAGGCACAGAGAAGGTGCTAGTAGGGCATGCTCTGCCTGCCTTTCCCCAGTGCTCTGCAGGCTCTCCAGGACAACATAAAATCTGGGGTTCTGTGCTTTCTTTCCTTCTGAACAAGTGTTACTGTTTTCTGCACAAAAGCGATTCTGCGAAGCAATGTGAACACTTCTGTTTCCCAGGCACAGAGAAGGTGCTAGCAGGGAATTCTCTGCCTGCCTTTCCCCAGTGCTCTGCAAGCTCTCCAGGACAACAGCAAATCTGGGGCTCTGTGCTTTCTTTCGTTCTGAACAAGTGTTACTGTTTTCTGCACAAAAGCGATCCTGCGAAGCAATGTGAACACTTCTGCTTCCCAGGCCCAGAGAAGGTGCTAGCAGGGAATTCTCTGCCTGCCTTTCCCCAGTGCTCTGCAAGCTCTCCAGGACAACAGCAAATCTGGGGCTCTGTGCTTTCTTTCGTTCTGAACAAGTGTTACTGTTTTCTGCACAAAAGCGATTCTGCGAAGCAATGTGAACACTTCTGTTTCCCAGGCACAGAGAATGTGCTAGCAGGGAATTCTCTGCCTGCCTTTCCCCAGTGCTCTGCAAGCTCTCCAGGACAACAGCAAATCTGGGGCTCTGTGCTTTCTTTCGTTCTGAACAAGTGCTAGTGTTTTCTGCACAAAAGCTATTCTGCGAAGCAATGTGAACACTTCTGCTTCCCAGGCACAGAGAAGGTGCTAGCAGGGAATTCTCTGCCTGCCTTTCCCCAGTGCTCTGCAAGCTCTCCAGCACAACAGCAAATCTGGGGCTCTGTGCTTTCTTTCGTTCTGAACAAGTGTTAGTGTTTTCTGCACAAAAGCGATTCTGCGAAGCAATGTGAACACTTCTGCTTCCCAGGCACAGAGAAGGTGCTAGCAGGGAATTCTCTGCCTGCCTTTCCCCAGTGCTCTGCAAGCTCTCCAGGGCAACAGCAAATCTGGGGCTCTGTGCTTTCTTTCGTTCTGAACAAGTGTTAGTGTTTTCTGCACAAAAGCGATTCTGCGAAGCAATGTGAAGACTTCTGCTTCCCAGGCACAGAGAAGGTGCTATCAGGGAATTCTCTGCCTGCCTTTCCCCAGTGCTCTGCAAGCTCTCCAGGACAACAGCAAATCTGGGGCTCTGTGCTTTCTTTCGTTCTGAACAAGTGTTAGTGTTTTCTGCACAAAAGCGATTCTGCGAAGCAATGTGAACACTTCTGCTTCCCAGGCACAGAGAAGGTGCTAGTAGGGCATGCTCTGCCTGCCTTTCCCCAGTGCTCTGCAAGCTCTCCAGGACAACATAAAATCTGGGGTTCTGTGCTTTCTTTCGTTCTGAACAAGTGTTACTGTTTTCTGCACAAAAGCGATTCTGCGAAGCAATGTGAACACTTCTGTTTCCCAGGCACAGAGAAGGTGCTAGCAGGGAATTCTCTGCCTGCCTTTCCCCAGTGCTCTGCAAGCTCTCCAGGACAACAGCAAATATGGGGCTCTGTGCTTTCTTTCGTTCTGAACAAGTGTTAGTGTTTTCTGCACAAAAGCGATCCTGCGAAGCAATGTGAACACTTCTGCTTCCCAGGCACAGAGAAGGTGCTAGTAGGGCATGCTCTGCCTGCCTTTCCCCAGTGCTCTGCAAGCTCTCCAGGACAACATAAAATCTGGGGTTCTGTGCTTTCTTTCGTTCTGAACAAGTGTTACTGTTTTCTGCACAAAAGCGATTCTGCGAAGCAATGTGAACACTTCTGTTTCCCAGGCACAGAGAAGGTGCTAGCAGGGAATTCTCTGCCTGCCTTTCCCCAGTGCTCTGCAAGCTCTCCAGGGCAACATAAAATCTGGGGCTCTGTGCTTTCTTTCGTTCTGAACAAGTGTTACTGTTTTCTGCACAAAAGCGATTCTGCGAAGCAATGTGAAGACTTCTGCTTCCCAGGCACAGAGAAGGTGCTAGCAGGGAATTCTCTGCCTGCCTTTCCCCAGTGCTATGCAAGCTCTCCAGGACAACAGCAAATATGGGGCTCTGTGCTTTCTTTCGTTCTGAAGAAGTGTTAGTGTTTTCTGCACAAAAGCGATTCTGCGAAGCAATGTGAACACTTCTGCTTCCCAGGCACAGAGAAGGTGCTAGTAGGGCATGCTCTGCCTGCCTTTCCCCAGTGCTCTGCAAGCTCTCCAGGACAACAGCAAATCTGGGGCTCTGTGCTTTCTTTCGTTCTGAACAAGTGTTACTGTTTTCTGCACAAAAGCGATTCTGCGAAGCAATGTGAACACTTCTGCTTCCCAGGCACAGAGAAGGTGCTAGCAGGGAATTCTCTGCCTGCCTTTCCCCAGTGCTCTGCAAGCTCTCCAGGACAACATAAAATCTGGGGCTCTGTGCTTTCTTTCGTTCTGAATAACTTCTAGTGTTTTCTGCACAAAAGCGATTCTGCGAAGCAATGTGAACACTTCTGCTTCCCAGGCACAGAGAAGGTGCTAGCAGGGAATTCTCTGCCTGCCTTTCCCCAGTGCTCTGCAAGCTCTCCAGGGCAACAGCAAATCTGGGGCTCTGTGCTTTCTTTCGTTCTGAACAAGTGTTACTGTTTTCTGCACAAAAGCGATCCTGCGAAGCAATGTGAACACTTCTGCTTCCCAGGCACAGAGAAGGTGCTAGCGGGGAATTCTCTGCCTGCCTTTCCCCAGTGCTCTGCAAGCTCTCCAGGACAACATAAAATCTGGGGCTCTGTGCTTTCTTTCGTTCTGAACAACTTCTAGTGTTTTCTGCACAAAAGCGATTCTGCGAAGCAATGTGAATTCTTCTGCTTCCCAGGCACAGAGAAGGTGCTAGCAGGGAATTCTCTGCCTGCCTTTCCCCAGTGCTCTGCAAGCTCTCCAGGACAACAGCAAATCTGGGGCTCTGTGCTTTCTTTCGTTCTGAACAAGTGTTACTGTTTTCTGCACAAAAGCGATTCTGCGAAGCAATGTGAACACTTCTGCTTCCCAGGCACAGAGAAGGTGCTAGCAGGGAATTCTCTGCCTGCCTTTCCCCAGTGCTCTGCAAGCTCTCCAGGACAACAGCAAATCTGGGGCTCTGTGCTTTCTTTCGTTCTGAACAAGTGTTACTGTTTTCTGCACAAAAGCGATTCTGCGAAGCAATGTGAACACTTCTGCTTCCCAGGCACAGAGAAGGTGCTAGCAGGGAATTCTCTGCCTGCCTTTCCCCAGTGCTCTGCAAGCTCTCCAGGACAACAGCAAATCTGGGGCTCTGTGCTTTCTTTCGTTCTGAACAAGTGTTACTGTTTTCTGCACAAAAGCGATCCTGCGAAGGAATGTGAACACTTCTGCTTCCCAGGCACAGAGAAGGTGCTAGCAGGGAATTCTCTGTCTGCCTTTCCCCAGTGCTCTGCAAGCTCTCCAGGACAACATAAAATCTGGGGCTCTGTGCTTTCTTTCGTTCTGAACAAGTGTTACTGTTTTCTGCACAAAAGCGATTCTGCGAAGCAATGTGAACACTTCTGCTTCCCAGGCACAGAGAAGGTGCTAGTAGGGCATGCTCTGCCTGCCTTTCCCCAGTGCTCTGCAAGCTCTCCAGGACAACAGCAAATCTGGGGCTCTGTGCTTTCTTTCGTTCTGAACAAGTGTTACTGTTTTCTGCACAAAAGCGATTCTGCGAAGCAATGTGAACACTTCTGTTTCCCAGGCACAGAGAAGGTGCTAGCAGGGAATTCTCTGCCTGCCTTTCCCCAGTGCTCTGCAAGCTCTCCAGGACAACAGCAAATCTGGGGCTCTGTGCTTTCTTTCGTTCTGAACAAGTGTTACTGTTTTCTGCACAAAAGCGATTCTGCGAAGCAATGTGAACACTTCTGCTTCCCAGGCACAGAGAAGGTGCTAGCAGGGAATTCTCTGCCTGCCTTTCCCCAGTGCTCTGCAAGCTCTCCAGGACAACATAAAATCTGGGGCTCTGTGCTTTCTTTCGTTCTAAATAACTTCTAGTGTTTTCTGCACAAAAGCGATTCTGCGAAGCAATGTGAATTCTTCTGCTTCCCAGGCACAGAGAAGGTGCTAGCAGGGAATTCTCTGCCTGCCTTTCCCCAGTGCTCTGCAAGCTCTCCAGGACAACAGCAAATCTGGGGCTCTGTGCTTTCTTTCGTTCTGAACAAGTGTTACTGTTTTCTGCACAAAAGCGATCCTGCGAAGCAATGTGAACACTTCTGCTTCCCAGGCACAGAGAAGGTGCTAGCAGGGAATTCTCTGCCTGCCTTTCCCCAGTGCTCTGCAAGCTCTCCAGGACAACAGCAAATCTGGGGCTCTGTGCTTTCTTTCGTTCTGAACAACTTCTAGTGTTTTCTGCACAAAAGCGATTCTGCGAAGCAATGTGAATTCTTCTGCTTCCCAGGCACAAAGAAGGTGCTAGCAGGGAATTCTCTGCCTGCCTTTCCCCAGTGCTCTGCAAGCTCTCCAGGACAACAGCAAATCTGGGGCTCTGTGCTTTCTTTCGTTCTGAACAAGTGTTACTGTTTTCTGCACAAAAGCGATTCTGCGAAGCAATGTGAAGACTTCTGCTTCCCAGGCACAGAGAAGGTGCTAGCAGGGAATTCTCTGCCTGCCTTTCCCCAGTGCTCTGCAAGCTCTCCAGGACAACAGCAAATCTGGGGCTCTGTGCTTTCTTTCGTTCTGAACAAGTGTTACTGTTTTCTGCACAAAAGCGATTCTGCGAAGCAATGTGAACACTTCTGCTTCCCAGGCACAGAGAAGGTGCTAGCAGGGAATTCTCTGCCTGCCTTTCCCCAGTGCTCTGCAACCTCTCCAGGACAACAGCAAATCTGGGGCTCTGTGCTTTCTTTCGTTCTGAACAAGTGTTACTGTTTTCTGCACAAAAGCGATCCTGCGAAGGAATGTGAACACTTCTGCTTCCCAGGCACAGAGAAGGTGCTAGCAGGGAATTCTCTGTCTGCCTTTCCCCAGTGCTCTGCAAGCTCTCCAGGACAACATAAAATCTGGGGCTCTGTGCTTTCTTTCGTTCTGAACAAGTGTTACTGTTTTCTGCACAAAAGCGATTCTGCGAAGCAATGTGAACACTTCTGCTTCCCAGGCACAGAGAAGGTGCTAGTAGGGCATGCTCTGCCTGCCTTTCCCCAGTGCTCTGCAAGCTCTCCAGGACAACAGCAAATCTGGGGCTCTGTGCTTTCTTTCATTCTGAACAAGTGTTAGTGTTTTCTGCACAAAAGCAATTCTGCGAAGCAATGTGAAGACTTCTGCTTCCCAGGCACAGAGAAGGTGCTAGCAGGGAATTCTCTGCCTGCCTTTCCCCAGTGCTCTGCAAGCTCTCCAGGACAACAGCAAATCTGGGGCTCTGTGCTTTCTTTCGTTCTGAACAAGTGTTAGTGTTTTCTGCACAAAAGCGATCCTGCGAAGCAATGTGAACACTTCTGCTTCCCAGGCACAGAGAAGGTGCTAGCAGGGAATTCTCTGCCTGCCTTTCCCCAGTGCTCTGCAAGCTCTCCAGGACAACATAGAATCTGGGGTTCTGTGCTTTCTTTCGTTCTGAACAAGTGTTACTGTTTTCTGCACAAAAGCGATTCTGCGAAGCAATGTGAACACTTCTGCTTCCCAGGCACAGAGAAGGTGCTAGCAGGGAATTCTCTGCCTGCCTTTCCCCAGTGCTCTGCAAGCTCTCCAGGACAACAGCAAATCTGGGGCTCTGTGCTTTCTTTCGTTCTGAACAAGTGTTACTGTTTTCTGCACAAAAGCGATCCTGCGAAGCAATGTGAACACTTCTGCTTCCCAGGCACAGAGAAGGTGCTAGCAGGGAATTCTCTGCCTGCCTTTCCCCAGTGCTCTGCAAGCTCTCCAGGGCAACATAAAATCTGGGGCTCTGTGCTTTCTTTCGTTCTGAACAAGTGTTACTGTTTTCTGCACAAAAGCGATTCTGCGAAGCAATGTGAAGACTTCTGCTTCCCAGGCACAGAGAAGGTGCTAGCAGGGAATTCTCTGCCTGCCTTTCCCCAGTGCTCTGCAAGCTCTCCAGGACAACAGCAAATATGGGGCTCTGTGCTTTCTTTCGTTCTGAAGAAGTGTTAGTGTTTTCTGCACAAAAGCGATTCTGCGAAGCAATGTGAACACTTCTGCTTCCCAGGCACAGAGAAGGTGCTAGTAGGGCATGCTCTGCCTGCCTTTCCCCAGTGCTCTGCAAGCTCTCCAGGACAACAGCAAATCTGGGGCTCTGTGCTTTCTTTCGTTCTGAACAAGTGTTACTGTTTTCTGCACAAAAGCGATTCTGCGAAGCAATGTGAACACTTCTGTTTCCCAGGCACAGAGAAGGTGCTAGCAGGGAATTCTCTGCCTGCCTTTCCCCAGTGCTCTGCAAGCTCTCCAGGACAACAGCAAATCTGGGGCTCTGTGCTTTCTTTCGTTCTGAACAAGTGTTACTGTTTTCTGCACAAAAGCGATTCTGCGAAGCAATGTGAACACTTCTGCTTCCCAGGCACAGAGAAGGTGCTAGCAGGGAATTCTCTGCCTGCCTTTCCCCAGTGCTCTGCAAGCTCTCCAGGACAACAGCAAATCTGGGGCTCTGTGCTTTCTTTCGTTCTGAACAAGTGTTACTGTTTTCTGCACAAAAGCGATTCTGCGAAGCAATGTGAACACTTCTGCTTCCCAGGCACAGAGAAGGTGCTAGCAGGGAATTCTCTGCCTGCCTTTCCCCAGTGCTCTGCAAGCTCTCCAGGACAACATAGAATCTGGGGTTCTGTGCTTTCTTTCGTTCTGAACAAGTGTTACTGTTTTCTGCACAAAAGCGATCCTGCGAAGGAATGTGAACACTTCTGCTTCCCAGGCACAGAGAAGGTGCTAGCAGGGAATTCTCTGTCTGCCTTTCCCCAGTGCTCTGCAAGCTCTCCAGGACAACATAAAATCTGGGGCTCTGTGCTTTCTTTCGTTCTGAACAAGTGTTACTGTTTTCTGCACAAAAGCGATTCTGCGAAGCAATGTGAACACTTCTGCTTCCCAGGCACAGAGAAGGTGCTAGTAGGGCATGCTCTGCCTGCCTTTCCCCAGTGCTCTGCAAGCTCTCCAGGACAACAGCAAATCTGGGGCTCTGTGCTTTCTTTCATTCTGAACAAGTGTTAGTGTTTTCTGCACAAAAGCAATTCTGCGAAGCAATGTGAAGACTTCTGCTTCCCAGGCACAGAGAAGGTGCTAGCAGGGAATTCTCTGCCTGCCTTTCCCCAGTGCTCTGCAAGCTCTCCAGGACAACAGCAAATCTGGGGCTCTGTGCTTTCTTTCGTTCTGAACAAGTGTTAGTGTTTTCTGCACAAAAGCGATCCTGCGAAGCAATGTGAACACTTCTGCTTCCCAGGCACAGAGAAGGTGCTAGCAGGGAATTCTCTGCCTGCCTTTCCCCAGTGCTCTGCAAGCTCTCCAGGACAACAGCAAATATGGGGCTCTGTGCTTTCTTTCGTTCTGAACAAGTGTTACTGTTTTCTGCACAAAAGCGATTCTGCGAAGCAATGTGAACACTTCTGCTTCCCAGGCACAGAGAAGGTGCTAGCAGGGAATTCTCTGCCTGCCTTTCCCCAGTGCTCTGCAAGCTCTCCAGGACAACAGCAAATCTGGGGCTCTGTGCTTTCTTTCGTTCTGAACAAGTGTTACTGTTTTCTGCACAAAAGCGATCCTGCGAAGCAATGTGAACACTTCTGCTTCCCAGGCACAGAGAAGGTGCTAGCAGGGAATTCTCTGCCTGCCTTTCCCCAGTGCTCTGCAAGCTCTCCAGGACAACAGCAAATCTGGGGCTCTGTGCTTTCTTTCATTCTGAACAAGTGTTAGTGTTTTCTGCACAAAAGCTATTCTGCGAAGCAATGTGAACACTTCTGCTTCCCAGGCACAGAGAAGGTGCTAGCAGGGAATTCTCTGCCTGCCTTTCCCCAGTGCTCTGCAAGCTCTCCAGCACAACAGCAAATCTGGGGCTCTGTGCTTTCTTTCGTTCTGAACAAGTGTTAGTGTTTTCTGCACAAAAGCGATTCTGCGAAGCAATGTGAACACTTCTGCTTCCCAGGCACAGAGAAGGTGCTAGTAGGGCATGCTCTGCCTGCCTTTCCCCAGTGCTCTGCAAGCTCTCCAGGACAACAGCAAATCTGGGGCTCTGTGCTTTCTTTCGTTCTGAACAAGTGTTACTGTTTTCTGCACAAAAGCGATTCTGCGAAGCAATGTGAACACTTCTGCTTCCCAGGCACAGAGAAGGTGCTAGCAGGGAATTCTCTGCCTGCCTTTCCCCAGTGCTCTGCAAGCTCTCCAGGACAACATAAAATCTGGGGCTCTGTGCTTTCTTTCGTTCTGAATAACTTCTAGTGTTTTCTGCACAAAAGCGATTCTGCGAAGCAATGTGAACACTTCTGCTTC
Organism: Strix aluco; assembly: GCF_031877795.1. Classification (NCBI taxonomy): domain Eukaryota; kingdom Metazoa; phylum Chordata; class Aves; order Strigiformes; family Strigidae; genus Strix; species Strix aluco. Next base: position 22,800,690 of record NC_133943.1, read on the forward strand.
CCAGGCACAGAGAAGGTGCTAGCAGGGAATTCTCTGCCTGCCTTTCCCCAGTGCTCTGCAAGCTCTCCAGGGCAACAGCAAATCTGGGGCTCTGTGCTTTCTTTCGTTCTGAACAAGTGTTACTGTTTTCTGCACAAAAGCGATCCTGCGAAGCAATGTGAACACTTCTGCTTCCCAGGCACAGAGAAGGTGCTAGCGGGGAATTCTCTGCCTGCCTTTCCCCAGTGCTCTGCAAGCTCTCCAGGACAACATAAAATCTGGGGCTCTGTGCTTTCTTTCGTTCTGAACAACTTCTAGTGTTTTCTGCACAAAAGCGATTCTCCGAAGCAATGTGAATTCTTCTGCTTCCCAGGCACAGAGAAGGTGCTAGCAGGGAATTCTCTGCCTGCCTTTCCCCAGTGCTCTGCAAGCTCTCCAGGACAACAGCAAATCTGGGGCTCTGTGCTTTCTTTCGTTCTGAACAAGTGTTACTGTTTTCTGCACAAAAGCGATTCTGCGAAGCAATGTGAACACTTCTGCTTCCCAGGCACAGAGAAGGTGCTAGCAGGGAATTCTCTGCCTGCCTTTCCCCAGTGCTCTGCAAGCTCTCCAGGACAACAGCAAATCTGGGGCTCTGTGCTTTCTTTCGTTCTGAACAAGTGTTACTGTTTTCTGCACAAAAGCGATTCTGCGAAGCAATGTGAACACTTCTGCTTCCCAGGCACAGAGAAGGTGCTAGCAGGGAATTCTCTGCCTGCCTTTCCCCAGTGCTCTGCAAGCTCTCCAGGACAACAGCAAATCTGGGGCTCTGTGCTTTCTTTCGTTCTGAACAAGTGTTACTGTTTTCTGCACAAAAGCGATCCTGCGAAGGAATGTGAACACTTCTGCTTCCCAGGCACAGAGAAGGTGCTAGCAGGGAATTCTCTGTCTGCCTTTCCCCAGTGCTCTGCAAGCTCTCCAGGACAACATAAAATCTGGGGCTCTGTGCTTTCTTTCGTTCTGAACAAGTGTTACTGTTTTCTGCACAAAAGCGATTCTGCGAAGCAATGTGAACACTTCTGCTTCCCAGGCACAGAGAAGGTGCTAGTAGGGCATGCTCTGCCTGCCTTTCCCCAGTGCTCTGCAAGCTCTCCAGGACAACAGCAAATCTGGGGCTCTGTGCTTTCTTTCGTTCTGAACAAGTGTTACTGTTTTCTGCACAAAAGCGATTCTGCGAAGCAATGTGAACACTTCTGTTTCCCAGGCACAGAGAAGGTGCTAGCAGGGAATTCTCTGCCTGCCTTTCCCCAGTGCTCTGCAAGCTCTCCAGGACAACAGCAAATCTGGGGCTCTGTGCTTTCTTTCGTTCTGAACAAGTGTTACTGTTTTCTGCACAAAAGCGATTCTGCGAAGCAATGTGAACACTTCTGCTTCCCAGGCACAGAGAAGGTGCTAGCAGGGAATTCTCTGCCTGCCTTTCCCCAGTGCTCTGCAAGCTCTCCAGGACAACATAAAATCTGGGGCTCTGTGCTTTCTTTCGTTCTAAATAACTTCTAGTGTTTTCTGCACAAAAGCGATTCTGCGAAGCAATGTGAATTCTTCTGCTTCCCAGGCACAGAGAAGGTGCTAGCAGGGAATTCTCTGCCTGCCTTTCCCCAGTGCTCTGCAAGCTCTCCAGGACAACAGCAAATCTGGGGCTCTGTGCTTTCTTTCGTTCTGAACAAGTGTTACTGTTTTCTGCACAAAAGCGATCCTGCGAAGCAATGTGAACACTTCTGCTTCCCAGGCACAGAGAAGGTGCTAGCAGGGAATTCTCTGCCTGCCTTTCCCCAGTGCTCTGCAAGCTCTCCAGGACAACAGCAAATCTGGGGCTCTGTGCTTTCTTTCGTTCTGAACAACTTCTAGTGTTTTCTGCACAAAAGCGATTCTGCGAAGCAATGTGAATTCTTCTGCTTCCCAGGCACAAAGAAGGTGCTAGCAGGGAATTCTCTGCCTGCCTTTCCCCAGTGCTCTGCAAGCTCTCCAGGACAACAGCAAATCTGGGGCTCTGTGCTTTCTTTCGTTCTGAACAAGTGTTACTGTTTTCTGCACAAAAGCGATTCTGCGAAGCAATGTGAAGACTTCTGCTTCCCAGGCACAGAGAAGGTGCTAGCAGGGAATTCTCTGCCTGCCTTTCCCCAGTGCTCTGCAAGCTCTCCAGGACAACAGCAAATCTGGGGCTCTGTGCTTTCTTTCGTTCTGAACAAGTGTTACTGTTTTCTGCACAAAAGCGATTCTGCGAAGCAATGTGAACACTTCTGCTTCCCAGGCACAGAGAAGGTGCTAGCAGGGAATTCTCTGCCTGCCTTTCCCCAGTGCTCTGCAACCTCTCCAGGACAACAGCAAATCTGGGGCTCTGTGCTTTCTTTCGTTCTGAACAAGTGTTACTGTTTTCTGCACAAAAGCGATCCTGCGAAGGAATGTGAACACTTCTGCTTCCCAGGCACAGAGAAGGTGCTAGCAGGGAATTCTCTGTCTGCCTTTCCCCAGTGCTCTGCAAGCTCTCCAGGACAACATAAAATCTGGGGCTCTGTGCTTTCTTTCGTTCTGAACAAGTGTTACTGTTTTCTGCACAAAAGCGATTCTGCGAAGCAATGTGAACACTTCTGCTTCCCAGGCACAGAGAAGGTGCTAGTAGGGCATGCTCTGCCTGCCTTTCCCCAGTGCTCTGCAAGCTCTCCAGGACAACAGCAAATCTGGGGCTCTGTGCTTTCTTTCATTCTGAACAAGTGTTAGTGTTTTCTGCACAAAAGCAATTCTGCGAAGCAATGTGAAGACTTCTGCTTCCCAGGCACAGAGAAGGTGCTAGCAGGGAATTCTCTGCCTGCCTTTCCCCAGTGCTCTGCAAGCTCTCCAGGACAACAGCAAATCTGGGGCTCTGTGCTTTCTTTCGTTCTGAACAAGTGTTAGTGTTTTCTGCACAAAAGCGATCCTGCGAAGCAATGTGAACACTTCTGCTTCCCAGGCACAGAGAAGGTGCTAGCAGGGAATTCTCTGCCTGCCTTTCCCCAGTGCTCTGCAAGCTCTCCAGGACAACATAGAATCTGGGGTTCTGTGCTTTCTTTCGTTCTGAACAAGTGTTACTGTTTTCTGCACAAAAGCGATTCTGCGAAGCAATGTGAACACTTCTGCTTCCCAGGCACAGAGAAGGTGCTAGCAGGGAATTCTCTGCCTGCCTTTCCCCAGTGCTCTGCAAGCTCTCCAGGACAACAGCAAATCTGGGGCTCTGTGCTTTCTTTCGTTCTGAACAAGTGTTACTGTTTTCTGCACAAAAGCGATCCTGCGAAGCAATGTGAACACTTCTGCTTCCCAGGCACAGAGAAGGTGCTAGCAGGGAATTCTCTGCCTGCCTTTCCCCAGTGCTCTGCAAGCTCTCCAGGGCAACATAAAATCTGGGGCTCTGTGCTTTCTTTCGTTCTGAACAAGTGTTACTGTTTTCTGCACAAAAGCGATTCTGCGAAGCAATGTGAAGACTTCTGCTTCCCAGGCACAGAGAAGGTGCTAGCAGGGAATTCTCTGCCTGCCTTTCCCCAGTGCTCTGCAAGCTCTCCAGGACAACAGCAAATATGGGGCTCTGTGCTTTCTTTCGTTCTGAAGAAGTGTTAGTGTTTTCTGCACAAAAGCGATTCTGCGAAGCAATGTGAACACTTCTGCTTCCCAGGCACAGAGAAGGTGCTAGTAGGGCATGCTCTGCCTGCCTTTCCCCAGTGCTCTGCAAGCTCTCCAGGACAACAGCAAATCTGGGGCTCTGTGCTTTCTTTCGTTCTGAACAAGTGTTACTGTTTTCTGCACAAAAGCGATTCTGCGAAGCAATGTGAACACTTCTGTTTCCCAGGCACAGAGAAGGTGCTAGCAGGGAATTCTCTGCCTGCCTTTCCCCAGTGCTCTGCAAGCTCTCCAGGACAACAGCAAATCTGGGGCTCTGTGCTTTCTTTCGTTCTGAACAAGTGTTACTGTTTTCTGCACAAAAGCGATTCTGCGAAGCAATGTGAACACTTCTGCTTCCCAGGCACAGAGAAGGTGCTAGCAGGGAATTCTCTGCCTGCCTTTCCCCAGTGCTCTGCAAGCTCTCCAGGACAACAGCAAATCTGGGGCTCTGTGCTTTCTTTCGTTCTGAACAAGTGTTACTGTTTTCTGCACAAAAGCGATTCTGCGAAGCAATGTGAACACTTCTGCTTCCCAGGCACAGAGAAGGTGCTAGCAGGGAATTCTCTGCCTGCCTTTCCCCAGTGCTCTGCAAGCTCTCCAGGACAACATAGAATCTGGGGTTCTGTGCTTTCTTTCGTTCTGAACAAGTGTTACTGTTTTCTGCACAAAAGCGATCCTGCGAAGGAATGTGAACACTTCTGCTTCCCAGGCACAGAGAAGGTGCTAGCAGGGAATTCTCTGTCTGCCTTTCCCCAGTGCTCTGCAAGCTCTCCAGGACAACATAAAATCTGGGGCTCTGTGCTTTCTTTCGTTCTGAACAAGTGTTACTGTTTTCTGCACAAAAGCGATTCTGCGAAGCAATGTGAACACTTCTGCTTCCCAGGCACAGAGAAGGTGCTAGTAGGGCATGCTCTGCCTGCCTTTCCCCAGTGCTCTGCAAGCTCTCCAGGACAACAGCAAATCTGGGGCTCTGTGCTTTCTTTCATTCTGAACAAGTGTTAGTGTTTTCTGCACAAAAGCAATTCTGCGAAGCAATGTGAAGACTTCTGCTTCCCAGGCACAGAGAAGGTGCTAGCAGGGAATTCTCTGCCTGCCTTTCCCCAGTGCTCTGCAAGCTCTCCAGGACAACAGCAAATCTGGGGCTCTGTGCTTTCTTTCGTTCTGAACAAGTGTTAGTGTTTTCTGCACAAAAGCGATCCTGCGAAGCAATGTGAACACTTCTGCTTCCCAGGCACAGAGAAGGTGCTAGCAGGGAATTCTCTGCCTGCCTTTCCCCAGTGCTCTGCAAGCTCTCCAGGACAACAGCAAATATGGGGCTCTGTGCTTTCTTTCGTTCTGAACAAGTGTTACTGTTTTCTGCACAAAAGCGATTCTGCGAAGCAATGTGAACACTTCTGCTTCCCAGGCACAGAGAAGGTGCTAGCAGGGAATTCTCTGCCTGCCTTTCCCCAGTGCTCTGCAAGCTCTCCAGGACAACAGCAAATCTGGGGCTCTGTGCTTTCTTTCGTTCTGAACAAGTGTTACTGTTTTCTGCACAAAAGCGATCCTGCGAAGCAATGTGAACACTTCTGCTTCCCAGGCACAGAGAAGGTGCTAGCAGGGAATTCTCTGCCTGCCTTTCCCCAGTGCTCTGCAAGCTCTCCAGGACAACAGCAAATCTGGGGCTCTGTGCTTTCTTTCATTCTGAACAAGTGTTAGTGTTTTCTGCACAAAAGCTATTCTGCGAAGCAATGTGAACACTTCTGCTTCCCAGGCACAGAGAAGGTGCTAGCAGGGAATTCTCTGCCTGCCTTTCCCCAGTGCTCTGCAAGCTCTCCAGCACAACAGCAAATCTGGGGCTCTGTGCTTTCTTTCGTTCTGAACAAGTGTTAGTGTTTTCTGCACAAAAGCGATTCTGCGAAGCAATGTGAACACTTCTGCTTCCCAGGCACAGAGAAGGTGCTAGCAGGGAATTCTCTGCCTGCCTTTCCCCAGTGCTCTGCAAGCTCTCCAGGACAACAGCAAATCTGGGGCTCTGTGCTTTCTTTCGTTCTGAACAAGTGTTAGTGTTTTCTGCACAAAAGCGATTCTGCGAAGCAATGTGAAGACTTCTGCTTCCCAGGCACAGAGAAGGTGCTAGCAGGGAATTCTCTGCCTGCCTTTCCCCAGTGCTCTGCAAGCTCTCCAGGACAACAGCAAATATGGGGCTCTGTGCTTTCTTTCGTTCTGAACAAGTGTTAGTGTTTTCTGCACAAAAGCGATTCTGCGAAGCAATGTGAACACTTCTGCTTCCCAGGCACAGAGAAGGTGCTAGTAGGGCATGCTCTGCCTGCCTTTCCCCAGTGCTCTGCAAGCTCTCCAGGACAACATAAAATCTGGGGCTCTGTGCTTTCTTTCGTTCTGAACAACTTCTAGTGTTTTCTGCACAAAAGCGATTCTGCGAAGCAATGTGAATTCTTCTGCTTCCCAGGCACAGAGAAGGTGCTAGCAGGGAATTCTCTGCCTGCCTTTCCCCAGTGCTCTGCAAGCTCTCCAGGACAACAGCAAATCTGGGGCTCTGTGCTTTCTTTCGTTCTGAACAAGTGTTACTGTTTTCTGCACAAAAGCGATTCTGCGAAGCAATGTGAACACTTCTGCTTCCCAGGCACAGAGAAGGTGCTAGCAGGGAATTCTCTGCCTGCCTTTCCCCAGTGCTCTGCAAGCTCTCCAGGACAACAGCAAATCTGGGGCTCTGTGCTTTCTTTCGTTCTGAACAAGTGTTACTGTTTTCTGCACAAAAGCGATTCTGCGAAGCAATGTGAACACTTCTGCTTCCCAGGCACAGAGAAGGTGCTAGCAGGGAATTCTCTGCCTGCCTTTCCCCAGTGCTCTGCAACCTCTCCAGGACAACAGCAAATCTGGGGCTCTGTGCTTTCTTTCGTTCTGAACAAGTGTTACTGTTTTCTGCACAAAAGCGATCCTGCGAAGGAATGTGAACACTTCTGCTTCCCAGGCACAGAGAAGGTGCTAGCAGGGAATTCTCTGTCTGCCTTTCCCCAGTGCTCTGCAAGCTCTCCAGGACAACATAAAATCTGGGGCTCTGTGCTTTCTTTCGTTCTGAACAAGTGTTACTGTTTTCTGCACAAAAGCGATTCTGCGAAGCAATGTGAACACTTCTGCTTCCCAGGCACAGAGAAGGTGCTAGTAGGGCATGCTCTGCCTGCCTTTCCCCAGTGCTCTGCAAGCTCTCCAGGACAACAGCAAATCTGGGGCTCTGTGCTTTCTTTCATTCTGAACAAGTGTTAGTGTTTTCTGCACAAAAGCAATTCTGCGAAGCAATGTGAAGACTTCTGCTTCCCAGGCACAGAGAAGGTGCTAGCAGGGAATTCTCTGCCTGCCTTTCCCCAGTGCTCTGCAAGCTCTCCAGGACAACAGCAAATCTGGGGCTCTGTGCTTTCTTTCGTTCTGAACAAGTGTTAGTGTTTTCTGCACAAAAGCGATCCTGCGAAGCAATGTGAACACTTCTGCTTCCCAGGCACAGAGAAGGTGCTAGCAGGGAATTCTCTGCCTGCCTTTCCCCAGTGCTCTGCAAGCTCTCCAGGACAACATAGAATCTGGGGTTCTGTGCTTTCTTTCGTTCTGAACAAGTGTTACTGTTTTCTGCACAAAAGCGATTCTGCGAAGCAATGTGAACACTTCTGCTTCCCAGGCACAGAGAAGGTGCTAGCAGGGAATTCTCTGCCTGCCTTTCCCCAGTGCTCTGCAAGCTCTCCAGGACAACAGCAAATCTGGGGCTCTGTGCTTTCTTTCGTTCTGAACAAGTGTTACTGTTTTCTGCACAAAAGCGATCCTGCGAAGCAATGTGAACACTTCTGCTTCCCAGGCACAGAGAAGGTGCTAGCAGGGAATTCTCTGCCTGCCTTTCCCCAGTGCTCTGCAAGCTCTCCAGGGCAACATAAAATCTGGGGCTCTGTGCTTTCTTTCGTTCTGAACAAGTGTTACTGTTTTCTGCACAAAAGCGATTCTGCGAAGCAATGTGAACACTTCTGCTTCCCAGGCACAGAGAAGGTGCTAGCAGGGAATTCTCTGCCTGCCTTTCCCCAGTGCTCTGCAAGCTCTCCAGGACAACAGCAAATCTGGGGCTCTGTGCTTTCTTTCGTTCTGAACAAGTGTTAGTGTTTTCTGCACAAAAGCGATTCTGCGAAGCAATGTGAACACTTCTGCTTCCCAGGCACAGAGAAGGTGCTAGTAGGGCATGCTCTGCCTGCCTTTCCCCAGTGCTCTGCAAGCTCTCCAGGACAACAGCAAATCTGGGGCTCTGTGCTTTCTTTCGTTCTGAACAAGTGTTACTGTTTTCTGCACAAAAGCGATTCTGCGAAGCAATGTGAACACTTCTGTTTCCCAGGCACAGAGAAGGTGCTAGCAGGGAATTCTCTGCCTGCCTTTCCCCAGTGCTCTGCAAGCTCTCCAGGACAACAGCAAATCTGGGGCTCTGTGCTTTCTTTCGTTCTGAACAAGTGTTACTGTTTTCTGCACAAAAGCGATTCTGCGAAGCAATGTGAACACTTCTGCTTCCCAGGCACAGAGAAGGTGCTAGCAGGGAATTCTCTGCCTGCCTTTCCCCAGTGCTCTGCAAGCTCTCCAGGACAACATAAAATCTGGGGCTCTGTGCTTTCTTTCGTTCTGAATAACTTCTAGTGTTTTCTGCACAAAAGCGATTCTGCGAAGCAATGTGAATTCTTCTGCTTCCCAGGCACAGAGAAGGTGCTAGCAGGGAATTCTCTGCCTGCCTTTCCCCAGTGCTCTGCAAGCTCTCCAGGACAACAGCAAATATGGGGCTCTGTGCTTTCTTTCGTTCTGAACAAGTGTTACTGTTTTCTGCACAAAAGCGATCCTGCGAAGCAATGTGAACACTTCTGCTTCCCAGGCACAGAGAAGGTGCTAGCAGGGAATTCTCTGCCTGCCTTTCCCCAGTGCTCTGCAAGCTCTCCAGGACAACATAAAATCTGGGGCTCTGTGCTTTCTTTCGTTCTGAACAACTTCTAGTGTTTTCTGCACAAAAGCGATTCTGCGAAGCAATGTGAACACTTCTGCTTCCCAGGCACAGAGAAGGTGCTAGCAGGGAATTCTCTGCCTGCCTTTCCCCAGTGCTCTGCAAGCTCTCCAGGACAACAGCAAATCTGGGGCTCTGTGCTTTCTTTCGTTCTGAACAAGTGTTACTGTTTTCTGCACAAAAGCGATCCTGCGAAGGAATGTGAACACTTCTGCTTCCCAGGCACAGAGAAGGTGCTAGCAGGGAATTCTCTGTCTGCCTTTCCCCAGTGCTCTGCAAGCTCTCCAGGACAACATAAAATCTGGGGCTCTGTGCTTTCTTTCGTTCTGAACAAGTGTTACTGTTTTCTGCACAAAAGCGATTCTGCGAAGCAATGTGAACACTTCTGCTTCCCAGGCACAGAGAAGGTGCTAGTAGGGCATGCTCTGCCTGCCTTTCCCCAGTGCTCTGCAAGCTCTCCAGGACAACAGCAAATCTGGGGCTCTGTGCTTTCTTTCATTCTGAACAAGTGTTACTGTTTTCTGCACAAAAGCGATTCTGCGAAGCAATGTGAAGACTTCTGCTTCCCAGGCACAGAGAAGGTGCTAGCAGGGAATTCTCTGCCTGCCTTTCCCCACTGCTCTGCAAGCTCTCCAGGACAACATAAAATCTGGGGCTCTGTGCTTTCTTTCATTCTGAACAAGTGTTAGTGTTTTCTGCACAAAAGCGATTCTGCGAAGCAATGTGAACACTTCTGTTTCCCAGGCACAGAGAAGGTGCTAGTAGGGCATGCTCTGCCTGCCTTTCCCCAGTGCTCTGCAAGCTCTCCAGGACAACATCAAATCTGGGGCTCTGTGCTTTCTTTCCTTCTGAACAAGTGTTACTGTTTTCTGCACAAAAGCGATTCTGCGAAGCAATGTGAACACTTCTGCTTCCCAGGCACAGAGAAGGTGCTAGCAGGGAATTCTCTGCCTGCCTTTCCCCAGTGCTCTGCAAGCTCTCCAGGACAACAGCAAATCTGGGGCTCTGTGCTTTCTTTCGTTCTGAACAAGTGCTAGTGTTTTCTGCACAAAAGCGATCCTGCGGTGCAATGTGAACACTTCTGCTTCCCAGGCCCAGAGAAGGTGCTAGCAGGGAATTCTCTGCCTGCCTTTCCCCAGTGCTCTGCAAGCTCTCCAGGACAACAGCAAATATGGGGCTCTGTGCTTTCTTTCGTTCTGAACAAGTGTTACTGTTTTCTGCACAAAAGCGATTCTGCGAAGCAATGTGAACACTTCTGCTTCCCAGGCACAGAGAAGGTGCTAGTAGGGCATGCTCTGCCTGCCTTTCCGCAGTGCTCTGCAAGCTCTCCAGGACAACATAAAATCTGGGGTTCTGTGCTTTCTTTCGTTCTGAACAAGTGTTACTGTTTTCTGCACAAAAGCGATTCTGCGAAGCAATGTGAACACTTCTGTTTCCCAGGCACAGAGAATGTGCTAGCAGGGAATTCTCTGCCTGCCTTTCCCCAGTGCTCTGCAAGCTCTCCAGGACAACAGCAAATATGGGGCTCTGTGCTTTCTTTCGTTCTGAACAAGTGTTACTGTTTTCTGCACAAAAGCGATTCTGCGAAGCAATGTGAACACTTCTGCTTCCCAGGCACAGAGAAGGTGCTAGTAGGGCATGCTCTGCCTGCCTTTCCCCACTGCTCTGCAAGCTCTCCAGGACAACATCAAATCTGGGGCTCTGTGCTTTCTTTCCTTCTGAACAAGTGTTACTGTTTTCTGCACAAAAGCGATTCTGCGAAGCAATGTGAACACTTCTGCTTCCCAGGCACAGAGAAGGTGCTAGCAGGGAATTCTCTGCCTGCCTTTCCCCAGTGCTCTGCAAGCTCTCCAGGACAACAGCAAATCTGGGGCTCTGTGCTTTCTTTCGTTCTGAACAAGTGTTACTGTTTTCTGCACAAAAGCGATCCTGCGAAGCAATGTGAACACTTCTGCTTCCCAGGCACAGAGAAGGTGCTAGCAGGGAATTCTCTGCCTGCCTTTCCCCAGTGCTCTGCAAGCTCTCCAGGGCAACAGCAAATCTGGGGCTCTGTGCTTTCTTTCGTTCTGAACAAGTGTTACTGTTTTCTGCACAAAAGCGATTCTGCGAAGCAATGTGAACACTTCTGCTTCCCAGGCACAGAGGAGGTGCTAGCAGGGAATTCTCTGCCTGCCTTTCCCCAGTGCTCTGCAAGCTCTCCAGGGCAACATAAAATCTGGGGCTCTGTGCTTTCTTTCGTTCTGAACAAGTGTTACTGTTTTCTGCACAAAAGCGATTCTGCGAAGCAATGTGAAGACTTCTGCTTCCCAGGCACAGAGAAGGTGCTAGCAGGGAATTCTCTGCCTGCCTTTCCCCAGTGCTCTGCAAGCTCTCCAGGACAACAGCAAATATGGGGCTCTGTGCTTTCTTTCGTTCTGAACAAGTGTTAGTGTTTTCTGCACAAAAGCGATTCTGCGAAGCAATGTGAACACTTCTGCTTCCCAGGCACAGAGAAGGTGCTAGTAGGGCATGCTCTGCCTGCCTTTCCCCAGTGCTCTGCAGGCTCTCCAGGACAACATAAAATCTGGGGTTCTGTGCTTTCTTTCCTTCTGAACAAGTGTTACTGTTTTCTGCACAAAAGCGATTCTGCGAAGCAATGTGAAAACTTCTGCTTCCCAGGCACAGAGAAGGTGCTAGCAGGGAATTCTCTGCCTGCCTTTCCCCAGTGCTCTGCAAGCTCTCCAGGACAACAGCAAATCTGGGGCTCTGTGCTTTCTTTCGTTCTGAACAAGTGTTACTGTTTTCTGCACAAAAGCGATCCTGCGAAGCAATGTGAACACTTCTGCTTCCCAGGCCCAGAGAAGGTGCTAGCAGGGAATTCTCTGCCTGCCTTTCCCCAGTGCTCTGCAAGCTCTCCAGGACAACAGCAAATCTGGGGCTCTGTGCTTTCTTTCGTTCTGAACAAGTGTTACTGTTTTCTGCACAAAAGCGATTCTGCGAAGCAATGTGAACACTTCTGCTTCCTAGGCACAGAGAAGGTGCTAGCAGGGAATTCTCTGCCTGCCTTTCCCCAGTGCTCTGCAAGCTCTCCAGGACAACAGCAAATCTGGGGCTCTGTGCTTTCTTTCGTTCTGAACAAGTGCTAGTGTTTTCTGCACAAAAGCTATTCTGCGAAGCAATGTGAACACTTCTGCTTCCCAGGCACAGAGAAGGTGCTAGCAGGGAATTCTCTGCCTGCCTTTCCCCAGTGCTCTGCAAGCTCTCCAGCACAACAGCAAATCTGGGGCTCTGTGCTTTCTTTCGTTCTGAACAAGTGTTAGTGTTTTCTGCACAAAAGCGATTCTGCGAAGCAATGTGAACACTTCTGCTTCCCAGGCACAGAGAAGGTGCTAGCAGGGAATTCTCTGCCTGCCTTTCCCCAGTGCTCTGCAAGCTCTCCAGGACAACAGCAAATCTGGGGCTCTGTGCTTTCTTTCGTTCTGAACAAGTGTTAGTGTTTTCTGCACAAAAGCGATCCTGCGAAGCAATGTGAACACTTCTGCTTCCCAGGCACAGAGAAGGTGCTAGCAGGGAATTCTCTGCCTGCCTTTCCCCAGTGCTCTGCAAGCTCTCCAGGACAACATAGAATCTGGGGTTCTGTGCTTTCTTTCGTTCTGAACAAGTGTTACTGTTTTCTGCACAAAAGCGATTCTGCGAAGCAATGTGAACACTTCTGCTTCCCAGGCACAGAGAAGGTGCTAGCAGGGAATTCTCTGCCTGCCTTTCCCCAGTGCTCTGCAAGCTCTCCAGGACAACAGCAAATCTGGGGCTCTGTGCTTTCTTTCGTTCTGAACAAGTGTTACTGTTTTCTGCACAAAAGCGATCCTGCGAAGCAATGTGAACACTTCTGCTTCCCAGGCACAGAGAAGGTGCTAGCAGGGAATTCTCTGCCTGCCTTTCCCCAGTGCTCTGCAAGCTCTCCAGGACAACAGCAAATCTGGGGCTCTGTGCTTTCTTTCGTTCTGAACAAGTGTTACTGTTTTCTGCACAAAAGCGATTCTGCGAAGCAATGTGAACACTTCTGCTTCCCAGGCACAGAGAAGGTGCTAGCAGGGAATTCTCTGCCTGCCTTTCCCCAGTGCTCTGCAAGCTCTCCAGGACAACAGCAAATCTGGGGCTCTGTGCTTTCTTTCGTTCTGAACAAGTGTTAGTGTTTTCTGCACAAAAGCGATCCTGCGAAGGAATGTGAACACTTCTGCTTCCCAGGCACAGAGAAGGTGCTAGCAGGGAATTCTCTGCCTGCCTTTCCCCAGTGCTCTGCAAGCTCTCCAGGACAACAGCAAATCTGGGGCTCTGTGCTTTCTTTCGTTCTGAACAAGTGTTAGTGTTTTCTGCACAAAAGCGATTCTGCGAAGCAATGTGAAGACTTCTGCTTCCCAGGCACAGAGAAGGTGCTAGCAGGGAATTCTCTGCCTGCCTTTCCCCAGTGCTCTGCAAGCTCTCCAGGACAACAGCAAATATGGGGCTCTGTGCTTTCTTTCGTTCTGAACAAGTGTTAGTGTTTTCTGCACAAAAGCGATTCTGCGAAGCAATGTGAACACTTCTGCTTCCCAGGCACAGAGAAGGTGCTAGTAGGGCATGCTCTGCCTGCCTTTCCCCAGTGCTCTGCAAGCTCTCCAGGACAACATAAAATCTGGGGTTCTGTGCTTTCTTTCGTTCTGAACAAGTGTTACTGTTTTCTGCACAAAAGCGATTCTGCGAAGCAATGTGAACACTTCTGTTTCCCAGGCACAGAGAAGGTGCTAGCAGGGAATTCTCTGCCTGCCTTTCCCCAGTGCTCTGCAAGCTCTCCAGGGCAACATAAAATCTGGGGCTCTGTGCTTTCTTTCGTTCTGAACAAGTGTTACTGTTTTCTGCACAAAAGCGATTCTACGAAGCAATGTGAAGACTTCTGCTTCCCAGGCACAGAGAAGGTGCTAGCAGGGAATTCTCTGCCTGCCTTTCCCCAGTGCTCTGCAAGCTCTCCAGGACAACAGCAAATATGGGGCTCTGTGCTTTCTTTCGTTCTGAAGAAGTGTTAGTGTTTTCTGCACAAAAGCGATTCTGCGAAGCAATGTGAACACTTCTGCTTCCCAGGCACAGAGAAGGTGCTAGTAGGGCATGCTCTGCCTGCCTTTCCCCAGTGCTCTGCAAGCTCTCCAGGACAACAGCAAATCTGGGGCTCTGTGCTTTCTTTCGTTCTGAACAAGTGTTACTGTTTTCTGCACAAAAGCGATTCTGCGAAGCAATGTGAACACTTCTGCTTCCCAGGCACAGAGAAGGTGCTAGCAGGGAATTCTCTGCCTGCCTTTCCCCAGTGCTCTGCAAGCTCTCCAGGACAACATAAAATCTGGGGCTCTGTGCTTTCTTTCGTTCTGAATAACTTCTAGTGTTTTCTGCACAAAAGCGATTCTGCGAAGCAATGTGAATTCTTCTGCTTCCCAGGCACAGAGAAGGTGCTAGCAGGGAATTCTCTGCCTGCCTTTCCCCAGTGCTCTGCAAGCTCTCCAGGACAACAGCAAATCTGGGGCTCTGTGCTTTCTTTCGTTCTGAACAAGTGTTACTGTTTTCTGCACAAAAGCGATCCTGCGAAGCAATGTGAACACTTCTGCTTCCCAGGCACAGAGAAGGTGCTAGCAGGGAATTCTCTGCCTGCCTTTCCCCAGTGCTCTGCAAGCTCTCCAGGACAACATAAAATCTGGGGCTCTGTGCTTTCTTTCGTTCTGAACAACTTCTAGTGTTTTCTGCACAAAAGCGATTCTGCGAAGCAATGTGAATTCTTCTGCTTCCCAGGCACAGAGAAGGTGCTAGCAGGGAATTCTCTGCCTGCCTTTCCCCAGTGCTCTGCAAGCTCTCCAGGACAACAGCAAATCTGGGGCTCTGTGCTTTCTTTCGTTCTGAACAAGTGTTAGTGTTTTCTGCACAAAAGCGATTCTGCGAAGCAATGTGAACACTTCTGCTTCCCAGGCACAGAGAAGGTGCTAGCAGGGAATTCTCTGCCTGCCTTTCCCCAGTGCTCTGCAAGCTCTCCAGGACAACAGCAAATCTGGGGCTCTGTGCTTTCTTTCGTTCTGAACAAGTGTTACTGTTTTCTGCACAAAAGCGATTCTGCGAAGCAATGTGAACACTTCTGCTTCCCAGGCACAGAGAAGGTGCTAGCAGGGAATTCTCTGCCTGCCTTTCCCCAGTGCTCTGCAAGCTCTCCAGGACAACAGCAAATCTGGGGCTCTGTGCTTTCTTTCGTTCTGAACAAGTGTTACTGTTTTCTGCACAAAAGCGATCCTGCGAAGGAATGTGAACACTTCTGCTTCCCAGGCACAGAGAAGGTGCTAGCAGGGAATTCTCTGTCTGCCTTTCCCCAGTGCTCTGCAAGCTCTCCAGGACAACATAAAATCTGGGGCTCTGTGCTTTCTTTCGTTCTGAACAAGTGTTACTGTTTTCTGCACAAAAGCGATTCTGCGAAGCAATGTGAACACTTCTGCTTCCCAGGCACAGAGAAGGTGCTAGTAGGGCATGCTCTGCCTGCCTTTCCCCAGTGCTCTGCAAGCTCTCCAGGACAACAGCAAATCTGGGGCTCTGTGCTTTCTTTCATTCTGAACAAGTGTTACTGTTTTCTGCACAAAAGCGATTCTGCGAAGCAATGTGAACACTTCTGCTTCCCAGGCACAGAGAAGGTGCTAGCAGGGAATTCTCTGCCTGCCTTTCCCCACTGCTCTGCAAGCTCTCCAGGACAACATAAAATCTGGGGCTCTGTGCTTTCTTTCATTCTGAACAAGTGTTAGTGTTTTCTGCACAAAAGCGATTCTGCGAAGCAATGTGAACACTTCTGTTTCCCAGGCACAGAGAAGGTGCTAGTAGGGCATGCTCTGCCTGCCTTTCCCCAGTGCTCTGCAAGCTCTCCAGGACAACATCAAATCTGGGGCTCTGTGCTTTCTTTCCTTCTGAACAAGTGTTACTGTTTTCTGCACAAAAGCGATTCTGCGAAGCAATGTGAACACTTCTGCTTCCCAGGCACAGAGAAGGTGCTAGCAGGGAATTCTCTGCCTGCCTTTCCCCAGTGCTCTGCAAGCTCTCCAGGACAACAGCAAATCTGGGGCTCTGTGCTTTCTTTCGTTCTGAACAAGTGTTACTGTTTTCTGCACAAAAGCGATTCTGCGAAGCAATGTGAACACTTCTGCTTCCCAGGCACAGAGAAGGTGCTAGCAGGGAATTCTCTGCCTGCCTTTCCCCAGTGCTCTGCAAGCTCTCCAGGGCAACAGCAAATCTGGGGCTCTGTGCTTTCTTTCGTTCTGAACAAGTGTTACTATTTTCTGCACAAAAGCGATTCTGCGAAGCAATGTGAACACTTCTGTTTCCCAGGCACAGAGAATGTGCTAGCAGGGAATTCTCTACCTGCCTTTCCCCAGTGCTCTGCAAGCTCTCCAGGACAACAGCAAATCTGGGGCTCTGTGCTTTCTTTCGTTCTGAACAAGTGCTAGTGTTTTCTGCACAAAAGCGATCCTGCGAAGCAATGTGAACACTTCTGCTTCCCAGGCCCAGAGAAGGTGCTAGCAGGGAATTCTCTGCCTGCCTTTCCCCAGTGCTCTGCAAGCTCTCCAGGACAACAGCAAATATAGGGCTCTGTGCTTTCTTTCGTTCTGAACAAGTGTTAGTGTTTTCTGCACAAAAGCGATTCTGCGAAGCAATGTGAACACTTCTGCTTCCCAGGCACAGAGAAGGTGCTAGTAGGGCATGCTCTGCCTGCCTTTCCGCAGTGCTCTGCAAGCTCTCCAGGACAACATAAAATCTGGGGTTCTGTGCTTTCTTTCGTTCTGAACAAGTGTTACTGTTTTCTGCACAAAAGCGATTCTGCGAAGCAATGTGAACACTTCTGTTTCCCAGGCACAGAGAATGTGCTAGCAGGGAATTCTCTGCCTGCCTTTCCCCAGTGCTCTGCAAGCTCTCCAGGACAACAGCAAATATGGGGCTCTGTGCTTTCTTTCGTTCTGAACAAGTGTTACTGTTTTCTGCACAAAAGCGATTCTGCGAAGCAATGTGAACACTTCTGCTTCCCAGGCACAGAGAAGGTGCTAGTAGGGCATGCTCTGCCTGCCTTTCCCCACTGCTCTGCAAGCTCTCCAGGACAACATCAAATCTGGGGCTCTGTGCTTTCTTTCCTTCTGAACAAGTGTTACTGTTTTCTGCACAAAAGCGATTCTGCGAAGCAATGTGAACACTTCTGCTTCCCAGGCACAGAGAAGGTGCTAGCAGGGAATTCTCTGCCTGCCTTTCCCCAGTGCTCTGCAAGCTCTCCAGGACAACAGCAAATCTGGGGCTCTGTGCTTTCTTTCGTTCTGAACAAGTGTTACTGTTTTCTGCACAAAAGCGATTCTGCGAAGCAATGTGAACACTTCTGCTTCCCAGGCACAGAGAAGGTGCTAGCAGGGAATTCTCTGCCTGCCTTTCCCCAGTGCTCTGCAAGCTCTCCAGGGCAACAGCAAATCTGGGGCTCTGTGCTTTCTTTCGTTCTGAACAAGTGTTACTGTTTTCTGCACAAAAGCGATTCTGCGAAGCAATGTGAACACTTCTGCTTCCCAGGCACAGAGGAGGTGCTAGCAGGGAATTCTCTGCCTGCCTTTCCCCAGTGCTCTGCAAGCTCTCCAGGGCAACATAAAATCTGGGGCTCTGTGCTTTCTTTCGTTCTGAACAAGTGTTACTGTTTTCTGCACAAAAGCGATTCTGCGAAGCAATGTGAAGACTTCTGCTTCCCAGGCACAGAGAAGGTGCTAGCAGGGAATTCTCTGCCTGCCTTTCCCCAGTGCTCTGCAAGCTCTCCAGGACAACAGCAAATATGGGGCTCTGTGCTTTCTTTCGTTCTGAACAAGTGTTAGTGTTTTCTGCACAAAAGCGATTCTGCGAAGCAATGTGAACACTTCTGCTTCCCAGGCACAGAGAAGGTGCTAGTAGGGCATGCTCTGCCTGCCTTTCCCCAGTGCTCTGCAGGCTCTCCAGGACAACATAAAATCTGGGGTTCTGTGCTTTCTTTCCTTCTGAACAAGTGTTACTGTTTTCTGCACAAAAGCGATTCTGCGAAGCAATGTGAACACTTCTGTTTCCCAGGCACAGAGAAGGTGCTAGCAGGGAATTCTCTGCCTGCCTTTCCCCAGTGCTCTGCAAGCTCTCCAGGACAACAGCAAATCTGGGGCTCTGTGCTTTCTTTCGTTCTGAACAAGTGTTACTGTTTTCTGCACAAAAGCGATCCTGCGAAGCAATGTGAACACTTCTGCTTCCCAGGCCCAGAGAAGGTGCTAGCAGGGAATTCTCTGCCTGCCTTTCCCCAGTGCTCTGCAAGCTCTCCAGGACAACAGCAAATATAGGGCTCTGTGCTTTCTTTCGTTCTGAACAAGTGTTAGTGTTTTCTGCACAAAAGCGATTCTGCGAAGCAATGTGAACACTTCTGCTTCCCAGGCACAGAGAAGGTGCTAGTAGGGCATGCTCTGCCTGCCTTTCCGCAGTGCTCTGCAAGCTCTCCAGGACAACATAAAATCTGGGGTTCTGTGCTTTCTTTCGTTCTGAACAAGTGTTACTGTTTTCTGCACAAAAGCGATTCTGCGAAGCAATGTGAACACTTCTGTTTCCCAGGCACAGAGAATGTGCTAGCAGGGAATTCTCTGCCTGCCTTTCCCCAGTGCTCTGCAAGCTCTCCAGGACAACAGCAAATATGGGGCTCTGTGCTTTCTTTCGTTCTGAACAAGTGTTACTGTTTTCTGCACAAAAGCGATTCTGCGAAGCAATGTGAACACTTCTGCTTCCCAGGCACAGAGAAGGTGCTAGTAGGGCATGCTCTGCCTGCCTTTCCCCACTGCTCTGCAAGCTCTCCAGGACAACATCAAATCTGGGGCTCTGTGCTTTCTTTCCTTCTGAACAAGTGTTACTGTTTTCTGCACAAAAGCGATTCTGCGAAGCAATGTGAACACTTCTGCTTCCCAGGCACAGAGAAGGTGCTAGCAGGGAATTCTCTGCCTGCCTTTCCCCAGTGCTCTGCAAGCTCTCCAGGACAACAGCAAATCTGGGGCTCTGTGCTTTCTTTCGTTCTGAACAAGTGTTACTGTTTTCTGCACAAAAGCGATTCTGCGAAGCAATGTGAACACTTCTGCTTCCCAGGCACAGAGAAGGTGCTAGCAGGGAATTCTCTGCCTGCCTTTCCCCAGTGCTCTGCAAGCTCTCCAGGGCAACAGCAAATCTGGGGCTCTGTGCTTTCTTTCGTTCTGAACAAGTGTTACTGTTTTCTGCACAAAAGCGATTCTGCGAAGCAATGTGAACACTTCTGCTTCCCAGGCACAGAGGAGGTGCTAGCAGGGAATTCTCTGCCTGCCTTTCCCCAGTGCTCTGCAAGCTCTCCAGGGCAACATAAAATCTGGGGCTCTGTGCTTTCTTTCGTTCTGAACAAGTGTTACTGTTTTCTGCACAAAAGCGATTCTGCGAAGCAATGTGAAGACTTCTGCTTCCCAGGCACAGAGAAGGTGCTAGCAGGGAATTCTCTGCCTGCCTTTCCCCAGTGCTCTGCAAGCTCTCCAGGACAACAGCAAATATGGGGCTCTGTGCTTTCTTTCGTTCTGAACAAGTGTTAGTGTTTTCTGCACAAAAGCGATTCTGCGAAGCAATGTGAACACTTCTGCTTCCCAGGCACAGAGAAGGTGCTAGTAGGGCATGCTCTGCCTGCCTTTCCCCAGTGCTCTGCAGGCTCTCCAGGACAACATAAAATCTGGGGTTCTGTGCTTTCTTTCCTTCTGAACAAGTGTTACTGTTTTCTGCACAAAAGCGATTCTGCGAAGCAATGTGAACACTTCTGTTTCCCAGGCACAGAGAAGGTGCTAGCAGGGAATTCTCTGCCTGCCTTTCCCCAGTGCTCTGCAAGCTCTCCAGGACAACAGCAAATCTGGGGCTCTGTGCTTTCTTTCGTTCTGAACAAGTGTTACTGTTTTCTGCACAAAAGCGATCCTGCGAAGCAATGTGAACACTTCTGCTTCCCAGGCCCAGAGAAGGTGCTAGCAGGGAATTCTCTGCCTGCCTTTCCCCAGTGCTCTGCAAGCTCTCCAGGACAACAGCAAATCTGGGGCTCTGTGCTTTCTTTCGTTCTGAACAAGTGTTACTGTTTTCTGCACAAAAGCGATTCTGCGAAGCAATGTGAACACTTCTGCTTCCCAGGCACAGAGAAGGTGCTAGCAGGGAATTCTCTGCCTGCCTTTCCCCAGTGCTCTGCAAGCTCTCCAGGACAACAGCAAATCTGGGGCTCTGTGCTTTCTTTCGTTCTGAACAAGTGCTAGTGTTTTCTGCACAAAAGCTATTCTGCGAAGCAATGTGAACACTTCTGCTTCCCAGGCACAGAGAAGGTGCTAGCAGGGAATTCTCTGCCTGCCTTTCCCCAGTGCTCTGCAAGCTCTCCAGCACAACAGCAAATCTGGGGCTCTGTGCTTTCTTTCGTTCTGAACAAGTGTTAGTGTTTTCTGCACAAAAGCGATTCTGCGAAGCAATGTGAACACTTCTGCTTCCCAGGCACAGAGAAGGTGCTAGCAGGGAATTCTCTGCCTGCCTTTCCCCAGTGCTCTGCAAGCTCTCCAGGACAACAGCAAATCTGGGGCTCTGTGCTTTCTTTCGTTCTGAACAAGTGTTAGTGTTTTCTGCACAAAAGCGATTCTGCGAAGCAATGTGAAGACTTCTGCTTCCCAGGCACAGAGAAGGTGCTATCAGGGAATTCTCTGCCTGCCTTTCCCCAGTGCTCTGCAAGCTCTCCAGGACAACAGCAAATCTGGGGCTCTGTGCTTTCTTTCGTTCTGAACAAGTGTTAGTGTTTTCTGCACAAAAGCGATTCTGCGAAGCAATGTGAACACTTCTGCTTCCCAGGCACAGAGAAGGTGCTAGTAGGGCATGCTCTGCCTGCCTTTCCCCAGTGCTCTGCAAGCTCTCCAGGACAACAGCAAATCTGGGGCTCTGTGCTTTCTTTCGTTCTGAACAAGTGTTACTGTTTTCTGCACAAAAGCGATTCTGCGAAGCAATGTGAACACTTCTGTTTCCCAGGCACAGAGAAGGTGCTAGCAGGGAATTCTCTGCCTGCCTTTCCCCAGTGCTCTGCAAGCTCTCCAGGACAACAGCAAATCTGGGGCTCTGTGCTTTCTTTCGTTCTGAACAAGTGTTACTGTTTTCTGCACAAAAGCGATTCTGCGAAGCAATGTGAACACTTCTGCTTCCCAGGCACAGAGAAGGTGCTAGCAGGGAATTCTCTGCCTGCCTTTCCCCAGTGCTCTGCAAGCTCTCCAGGACAACATAAAATCTGGGGCTCTGTGCTTTCTTTCGTTCTGAATAACTTCTAGTGTTTTCTGCACAAAAGCGATTCTGCGAAGCAATGTGAATTCTTCTGCTTCCCAGGCACAGAGAAGGTGCTAGCAGGGAATTCTCTGCCTGCCTTTCCCCAGTGCTCTGCAAGCTCTCCAGGACAACAGCAAATCTGGGGCTCTGTGCTTTCTTTCGTTCTGAACAAGTGTTACTGTTTTCTGCACAAAAGCGATCCTGCGAAGCAATGTGAACACTTCTGCTTCCCAGGCACAGAGAAGGTGCTAGCAGGGAATTCTCTGCCTGCCTTTCCCCAGTGCTCTGCAAGCTCTCCAGGACAACATAAAATCTGGGGCTCTGTGCTTTCTTTCGTTCTGAACAACTTCTAGTGTTTTCTGCACAAAAGCGATTCTGCGAAGCAATGTGAACACTTCTGTTTCCCAGGCACAGAGAATGTGCTAGCAGGGAATTCTCTGCCTGCCTTTCCCCAGTGCTCTGCAAGCTCTCCAGGACAACAGCAAATATGGGGCTCTGTGCTTTCTTTCGTTCTGAACAAGTGTTACTGTTTTCTGCACAAAAGCGATTCTGCGAAGCAATGTGAACACTTCTGCTTCCCAGGCACAGAGAAGGTGCTAGTAGGGCATGCTCTGCCTGCCTTTCCCCAGTGCTCTGCAAGCTCTCCAGGACAACATAAAATCTGGGGCTCTGTGCTTTCTTTCGTTCTGAACAAGTGTTACTGTTTTCTGCACAAAAGCGATTCTGCGAAGCAATGTGAACACTTCTGCTTCCCAGGCACAGAGAAGGTGCTAGCAGGGAATTCTCTGCCTGCCTTTCCCCAGTGCTCTGCAAGCTCTCCAGGACAACAGCAAATCTGGGGCTCTGTGCTTTCTTTCGTTCTGAACAAGTGTTACTGTTTTCTGCACAAAAGCGATTCTGCGAAGCAATGTGAACACTTCTGCTTCCCAGGCACAGAGAAGGTGCTAGCAGGGAATTCTCTGCCTGCCTTTCCCCAGTGCTCTGCAAGCTCTCCAGGGCAACAGCAAATCTGGGGCTCTGTGCTTTCTTTCGTTCTGAACAAGTGTTACTGTTTTCTGCACAAAAGCGATTCTGCGAAGCAATGTGAACACTTCTGCTTCCCAGGCACAGAGGAGGTGCTAGCAGGGAATTCTCTGCCTGCCTTTCCCCAGTGCTCTGCAAGCTCTCCAGGGCAACATAAAATCTGGGGCTCTGTGCTTTCTTTCGTTCTGAACAAGTGTTAGTGTTTTCTGCACAAAAGCGATTCTGCGAAGCAATGTGAAGACTTCTGCTTCCCAGGCACAGAGAAGGTGCTATCAGGGAATTCTCTGCCTGCCTTTCCCCAGTGCTCTGCAAGCTCTCCAGGACAACAGCAAATCTGGGGCTCTGTGCTTTCTTTCGTTCTGAACAAGTGTTAGTGTTTTCTGCACAAAAGCGATTCTGCGAAGCAATGTGAACACTTCTGCTTCCCAGGCACAGAGAAGGTGCTAGTAGGGCATGCTCTGCCTGCCTTTCCCCAGTGCTCTGCAGGCTCTCCAGGACAACATAAAATCTGGGGTTCTGTGCTTTCTTTCCTTCTGAACAAGTGTTACTGTTTTCTGCACAAAAGCGATTCTGCGAAGCAATGTGAACACTTCTGTTTCCCAGGCACAGAGAAGGTGCTAGCAGGGAATTCTCTGCCTGCCTTTCCCCAGTGCTCTGCAAGCTCTCCAGGACAACAGCAAATCTGGGGCTCTGTGCTTTCTTTCGTTCTGAACAAGTGTTACTGTTTTCTGCACAAAAGCGATCCTGCGAAGCAATGTGAACACTTCTGCTTCCCAGGCCCAGAGAAGGTGCTAGCAGGGAATTCTCTGCCTGCCTTTCCCCAGTGCTCTGCAAGCTCTCCAGGACAACAGCAAATCTGGGGCTCTGTGCTTTCTTTCGTTCTGAACAAGTGTTACTGTTTTCTGCACAAAAGCGATTCTGCGAAGCAATGTGAACACTTCTGCTTCCCAGGCACAGAGAAGGTGCTAGCAGGGAATTCTCTGCCTGCCTTTCCCCAGTGCTCTGCAAGCTCTCCAGGACAACAGCAAATCTGGGGCTCTGTGCTTTCTTTCGTTCTGAACAAGTGCTAGTGTTTTCTGCACAAAAGCTATTCTGCGAAGCAATGTGAACACTTCTGCTTCCCAGGCACAGAGAAGGTGCTAGCAGGGAATTCTCTGCCTGCCTTTCCCCAGTGCTCTGCAAGCTCTCCAGCACAACAGCAAATCTGGGGCTCTGTGCTTTCTTTCGTTCTGAACAAGTGTTAGTGTTTTCTGCACAAAAGCGATTCTGCGAAGCAATGTGAAGACTTCTGCTTCCCAGGCACAGAGAAGGTGCTATCAGGGAATTCTCTGCCTGCCTTTCCCCAGTGCTCTGCAAGCTCTCCAGGACAACAGCAAATCTGGGGCTCTGTGCTTTCTTTCGTTCTGAACAAGTGTTAGTGTTTTCTGCACAAAAGCGATTCTGCGAAGCAATGTGAAGACTTCTGCTTCCCAGGCACAGAGAAGGTGCTATCAGGGAATTCTCTGCCTGCCTTTCCCCAGTGCTCTGCAAGCTCTCCAGGACAACAGCAAATCTGGGGCTCTGTGCTTTCTTTCGTTCTGAACAAGTGTTAGTGTTTTCTGCACAAAAGCGATTCTGCGAAGCAATGTGAACACTTCTGCTTCCCAGGCACAGAGAAGGTGCTAGTAGGGCATGCTCTGCCTGCCTTTCCCCAGTGCTCTGCAAGCTCTCCAGGACAACAGCAAATCTGGGGCTCTGTGCTTTCTTTCGTTCTGAACAAGTGTTACTGTTTTCTGCACAAAAGCGATTCTGCGAAGCAATGTGAACACTTCTGTTTCCCAGGCACAGAGAAGGTGCTAGCAGGGAATTCTCTGCCTGCCTTTCCCCAGTGCTCTGCAAGCTCTCCAGGGCAACATAAAATCTGGGGCTCTGTGCTTTCTTTCGTTCTGAACAAGTGTTAGTGTTTTCTGCACAAAAGCGATTCTGCGAAGCAATGTGAAGACTTCTGCTTCCCAGGCACAGAGAAGGTGCTAGCAGGGAATTCTCTGCCTGCCTTTCCCCAGTGCTCTGCAAGCTCTCCAGGACAACAGCAAATATGGGGCTCTGTGCTTTCTTTCGTTCTGAAGAAGTGTTAGTGTTTTCTGCACAAAAGCGATTCTGCGAAGCAATGTGAACACTTCTGCTTCCCAGGCACAGAGAAGGTGCTAGTAGGGCATGCTCTGCCTGCCTTTCCCCAGTGCTCTGCAAGCTCTCCAGGACAACAGCAAATCTGGGGCTCTGTGCTTTCTTTCGTTCTGAACAAGTGTTACTGTTTTCTGCACAAAAGCGATTCTGCGAAGCAATGTGAACACTTCTGTTTCCCAGGCACAGAGAAGGTGCTAGCAGGGAATTCTCTGCCTGCCTTTCCCCAGTGCTCTGCAAGCTCTCCAGGACAACAGCAAATCTGGGGCTCTGTGCTTTCTTTCGTTCTGAACAAGTGTTACTGTTTTCTGCACAAAAGCGATTCTGCGAAGCAATGTGAACACTTCTGCTTCCCAGGCACAGAGAAGGTGCTAGCAGGGAATTCTCTGCCTGCCTTTCCCCAGTGCTCTGCAAGCTCTCCAGGACAACATAAAATCTGGGGCTCTGTGCTTTCTTTCGTTCTGAATAACTTATAGTGTTTTCTGCACAAAAGCGATTCTGCGAAGCAATGTGAATTCTTCTGCTTCCCAGGCACAGAGAAGGTGCTAGCAGGGAATTCTCTGCCTGCCTTTCCCCAGTGCTCTGCAAGCTCTCCAGGACAACAGCAAATCTGGGGCTCTGTGCTTTCTTTCGTTCTGAACAAGTGTTACTGTTTTCTGCACAAAAGCGATTCTGCGAAGCAATGTGAACACTTCTGCTTCCCAGGCACAGAGAAGGTGCTAGCAGGGAATTCTCTGCCTGCCTTTCCCCAGTGCTCTGCAAGCTCTCCAGGACAACAGCAAATCTGGGGCTCTGTGCTTTCTTTCGTTCTGAACAAGTGTTACTGTTTTCTGCACAAAAGCGATTCTGCGAAGCAATGTGAACACTTCTGCTTCCCAGGCACAGAGAAGGTGCTAGCAGGGAATTCTCTGCCTGCCTTTCCCCAGTGCTCTGCAAGCTCTCCAGGACAACAGCAAATCTGGGGCTCTGTGCTTTCTTTCGTTCTGAACAAGTGTTACTGTTTTCTGCACAAAAGCGATCCTGCGAAGGAATGTGAACACTTCTGCTTCCCAGGCACAGAGAAGGTGCTAGCAGGGAATTCTCTGTCTGCCTTTCCCCAGTGCTCTGCAAGCTCTCCAGGACAACATAAAATCTGGGGCTCTGTGCTTTCTTTCGTTCTGAACAAGTGTTACTGTTTTCTGCACAAAAGCGATTCTGCGAAGCAATGTGAACACTTCTGCTTCCCAGGCACAGAGAAGGTGCTAGTAGGGCATGCTCTGCCTGCCTTTCCCCAGTGCTCTGCAAGCTCTCCAGGACAACAGCAAATCTGGGGCTCTGTGCTTTCTTTCGTTCTGAACAAGTGTTACTGTTTTCTGCACAAAAGCGATCCTGCGAAGCAATGTGAACACTTCTGCTTCCCAGGCACAGAGAAGGTGCTAGCAGGGAATTCTCTGCCTGCCTTTCCCCAGTGCTCTGCAAGCTCTCCAGGACAACAGCAAATCTGGGGCTCTGTGCTTTCTTTCGTTCTGAACAAGTGTTACTGTTTTCTGCACAAAAGCGATTCTGCGAAGCAATGTGAACACTTCTGCTTCCCAGGCACAGAGAAGGTGCTAGCAGGGAATTCTCTGCCTGCCTTTCCCCAGTGCTCTGCAAGCTCTCCAGGACAACAGCAAATCTGGGGCTCTGTGCTTTCTTTCGTTCTGAACAAGTGTTACTGTTTTCTGCACAAAAGCGATCCTGCGAAGCAATGTGAACACTTCTGCTTCCCAGGCACAGAGAAGGTGCTAGCAGGGAATTCTCTGCCTGCCTTTCCCCAGTGCTCTGCAAGCTCTCCAGGACAACAGCAAATCTGGGGCTCTGTGCTTTCTTTCATTCTGAACAAGTGTTAGTGTTTTCTGCACAAAAGCTATTCTGCGAAGCAATGTGAACACTTCTGCTTCCCAGGCACAGAGAAGGTGCTAGCAGGGAATTCTCTGCCTGCCTTTCCCCAGTGCTCTGCAAGCTCTCCAGCACAACAGCAAATCTGGGGCTCTGTGCTTTCTTTCGTTCTGAACAAGTGTTAGTGTTTTCTGCACAAAAGCGATTCTGCGAAGCAATGTGAACACTTCTGCTTCCCAGGCACAGAGAAGGTGCTAGCAGGGAATTCTCTGCCTGCCTTTCCCCAGTGCTCTGCAAGCTCTCCAGGACAACAGCAAATATGGGGCTCTGTGCTTTCTTTCGTTCTGAACAAGTGTTAGTGTTTTCTGCACAAAAGCGATTCTGCGAAGCAATGTGAACACTTCTGCTTCCCAGGCACAGAGAAGGTGCTAGTAGGGCATGCTCTGCCTGCCTTTCCCCAGTGCTCTGCAAGCTCTCCAGGACAACATAAAATCTGGGGTTCTGTGCTTTCTTTCGTTCTGAACAAGTGTTACTGTTTTCTGCACAAAAGCGATTCTGCGAAGCAATGTGAACACTTCTGTTTCCCAGGCACAGAGAAGGTGCTAGCAGGGAATTCTCTGCCTGCCTTTCCCCAGTGCTCTGCAAGCTCTCCAGGGCAACAGCAAATCTGGGGCTCTGTGCTTTCTTTCGTTCTGAACAAGTGTTACTGTTTTCTGCACAAAAGCGATTCTGCGAAGCAATGTGAAGACTTCTGCTTCCCAGGCACAGAGAAGGTGCTAGCAGGGAATTCTCTGCCTGCCTTTCCCCAGTGCTCTGCAAGCTCTCCAGGACAACAGCAAATATGGGGCTCTGTGCTTTCTTTCGTTCTGAACAAGTGTTAGTGTTTTCTGCATAAAAGCGATTCTGCGAAGCAATGTGAACACTTCTGCTTCCCAGGCACAGAGAAGGTGCTAGTAGGGCATGCTCTGCCTGCCTTTCCCCAGTGCTCTGCAAGCTCTCCAGGACAACAGCAAATCTGGGGCTCTGTGCTTTCTTTCGTTCTGAACAAGTGTTACTGTTTTCTGCACAAAAGCGATTCTGCGAAGCAATGTGAACACTTCTGTTTCCCAGGCACAGAGAAGGTGCTAGCAGGGAATTCTCTGCCTGCCTTTCCCCAGTGCTCTGCAAGCTCTCCAGGACAACAGCAAATCTGGGGCTCTGTGCTTTCTTTCGTTCTGAACAAGTGTTACTGTTTTCTGCACAAAAGCGATCCTGCGAAGCAATGTGAACACTTCTGCTTCCCAGGCACAGAGAAGGTGCTAGCAGGGAATTCTCTGCCTGCCTTTCCCCAGTGCTCTGCAAGCTCTCCAGGACAACAGCAAATCTGGGGCTCTGTGCTTTCTTTCGTTCTGAATAACTTCTAGTGTTTTCTGCACAAAAGCGATTCTGCGAAGCAATGTGAATTCTTCTGCTTCCCAGGCACAGAGAAGGTGCTAGCAGGGAATTCTCTGCCTGCCTTTCCCCAGTGCTCTGCAAGCTCTCCAGGACAACAGCAAATCTGGGGCTCTGTGCTTTCTTTCGTTCTGAACAAGTGTTACTGTTTTCTGCACAAAAGCGATCCTGCGAAGCAATGTGAACACTTCTGCTTCCCAGGCACAGAGAAGGTGCTAGCAGGGAATTCTCTGCCTGCCTTTCCCCAGTGCTCTGCAAGCTCTCCAGGACAACATAAAATCTGGGGCTCTGTGCTTTCTTTCGTTCTGAACAACTTCTAGTGTTTTCTGCACAAAAGCGATTCTGCGAAGCAATGTGAATTCTTCTGCTTCCCAGGCACAGAGAAGGTGCTAGCAGGGAATTCTCTGCCTGCCTTTCCCCAGTGCTCTGCAAGCTCTCCAGGACAACAGCAAATCTGGGGCTCTGTGCTTTCTTTCGTTCTGAACAAGTGTTACTGTTTTCTGCACAAAAGCGATTCTGCGAAGCAATGTGAACACTTCTGCTTCCCAGGCACAGAGAAGGTGCTAGCAGGGAATTCTCTGCCTGCTTTTCCCCAGTGCTCTGCAAGCTCTCCAGGACAACAGCAAATCTGGGGCTCTGTGCTTTCTTTCATTCTGAACAAGTGTTAGTGTTTTCTGCACAAAAGCTATTCTGCGAAGCAATGTGAACACTTCTGCTTCCCAGGCACAGAGAAGGTGCTAGCAGGGAATTCTCTGCCTGCCTTTCCCCAGTGCTCTGCAAGCTCTCCAGGGCAACATAAAATCTGGGGCTCTGTGCTTTCTTTCGTTCTGAACAAGTGTTACTGTTTTCTGCACAAAAGCGATTCTGCGAAGCAATGTGAAGACTTCTGCTTCCCAGGCACAGAGAAGGTGCTAGCAGGGAATTCTCTGCCTGCCTTTCCCCAGTGCTCTGCAAGCTCTCCAGGACAACAGCAAATATGGGGCTCTGTGCTTTCTTTCGTTCTGAAGAAGTGTTAGTGTTTTCTGCACAAAAGCGATTCTGCGAAGCAATGTGAACACTTCTGCTTCCCAGGCACAGAGAAGGTGCTAGTAGGGCATGCTCTGCCTGCCTTTCCCCAGTGCTCTGCAAGCTCTCCAGGACAACATAAAATCTGGGGCTCTGTGCTTTCTTTCGTTCTGAACAAGTGTTACTGTTTTCTGCACAAAAGCGATTCTGCGAAGCAATGTGAACACTTCTGTTTCCCAGGCACAGAGAAGGTGCTAGCAGGGAATTCTCTGCCTGCCTTTCCCCAGTGCTCTGCAAGCTCTCCAGGACAACAGCAAATCTGGGGCTCTGTGCTTTCTTTCGTTCTGAACAAGTGTTACTGTTTTCTGCACAAAAGCGATCCTGCGAAGCAATGTGAACACTTCTGCTTCCCAGGCACAGAGAAGGTGCTAGCAGGGAATTCTCTGCCTGCCTTTCCCCAGTGCTCTGCAAGCTCTCCAGGACAACATAAAATCTGGGGCTCTGTGCTTTCTTTCGTTCTGAATAACTTCTAGTGTTTTCTGCACAAAAGCGATTCTGCGAAGCAATGTGAATTCTTCTGCTTCCCAGGCACAGAGAAGGTGCTAGCAGGGAATTCTCTGCCTGCCTTTCCCCAGTGCTCTGCAAGCTCTCCAGGACAACAGCAAATCTGGGGCTCTGTGCTTTCTTTCGTTCTGAACAAGTGTTACTGTTTTCTGCACAAAAGCGATCCTGCGAAGCAATGTGAACACTTCTGCTTCCCAGGCACAGAGAAGGTGCTAGCAGGGAATTCTCTGCCTGCCTTTCCCCAGTGCTCTGCAAGCTCTCCAGGACAACATAAAATCTGGGGCTCTGTGCTTTCTTTCGTTCTGAACAACTTCTAGTGTTTTCTGCACAAAAGCGATTCTGCGAAGCAATGTGAATTCTTCTGCTTCCCAGGCACAGAGAAGGTGCTAGCAGGGAATTCTCTGCCTGCCTTTCCCCAGTGCTCTGCAAGCTCTCCAGGACAACAGCAAATCTGGGGCTCTGTGCTTTCTTTCGTTCTGAACAAGTGTTACTGTTTTCTGCACAAAAGCGATTCTGCGAAGCAATGTGAACACTTCTGCTTCCCAGGCACAGAGAAGGTGCTAGCAGGGAATTCTCTGCCTGCTTTTCCCCAGTGCTCTGCAAGCTCTCCAGGACAACAGCAAATCTGGGGCTCTGTGCTTTCTTTCCTTCTGAACAAGTGTTACTGTTTTCTGCACAAAAGCGATTCTGCGAAGCAATGTGAACACTTCTGCTTCCCAGGCACAGAGAAGGTGCTAGCAGGGAATTCTCTGCCTGCCTTTCCCCAGTGCTCTGCAAGCTCTCCAGGACAACAGCAAATCTGGGGCTCTGTGCTTTCTTTCGTTCTGAACAAGTGTTAGTGTTTTCTGCACAAAAGCGATCCTGGGAAGGAATGTGAACACTTCTGCTTCCCAGGCACAGAGAAGGTGCTAGCAGGGAATTCTCTGTCTGCCTTTCCCCAGTGCTCTGCAAGCTCTCCAGGACAACATAAAATCTGGGGCTCTGTGCTTTCTTTCGTTCTGAACAAGTGTTACTGTTTTCTGCACAAAAGCGATTCTGCGAAGCAATGTGAACACTTCTGCTTCCCAGGCACAGAGAAGGTGCTAGTAGGGCATGCTCTGCCTGCCTTTCCCCAGTGCTCTGCAAGCTCTCCAGGACAACAGCAAATCTGGGGCTCTGTGCTTTCTTTCATTCTGAACAAGTGTTAGTGTTTTCTGCACAAAAGCAATTCTGCGAAGCAATGTGAAGACTTCTGCTTCCCAGGCACAGAGAAGGTGCTAGCAGGGAATTCTCTGCCTGCCTTTCCCCAGTGCTCTGCAAGCTCTCCAGGACAACAGCAAATCTGGGGCTCTGTGCTTTCTTTCGTTCTGAACAAGTGTTAGTGTTTTCTGCACAAAAGCGATCCTGCGAAGCAATGTGAACACTTCTGCTTCCCAGGCACAGAGAAGGTGCTAGCAGGGAATTCTCTGCCTGCCTTTCCCCAGTGCTCTGCAAGCTCTCCAGGACAACATAGAATCTGGGGTTCTGTGCTTTCTTTCGTTCTGAACAACTTCTAGTGTTTTCTGCACAAAAGCGATCCTGCGAAGCAATGTGAACACTTCTGCTTCCCAGGCACAGAGAAGGTGCTAGCAGGGAATTCTCTGCCTGCCTTTCCCCAGTGCTCTGCAAGCTCTCCAGGACAACAGCAAATCTGGGGCTCTGTGCTTTCTTTCATTCTGAACAAGTGTTAGTGTTTTCTGCACAAAAGCTATTCTGCGAAGCAATGTGAACACTTCTGCTTCCCAGGCACAGAGAAGGTGCTAGCAGGGAATTCTCTGCCTGCCTTTCCCCAGTGCTCTGCAAGCTCTCCAGGGCAACATAAAATCTGGGGCTCTGTGCTTTCTTTCGTTCTGAACAAGTGTTAGTGTTTTCTGCACAAAAGCGATTCTGCGAAGCAATGTGAACACTTCTGCTTCCCAGGCACAGAGAAGGTGCTAGTAGGGCATGCTCTGCCTGCCTTTCCCCAGTGCTCTGCAAGCTCTCCAGGACAACATAAAATCTGGGGCTCTGTGCTTTCTTTCGTTCTGAACAAGTGTTACTGTTTTCTGCACAAAAGCGATTCTGCGAAGCAATGTGAACACTTCTGTTTCCCAGGCACAGAGAAGGTGCTAGCAGGGAATTCTCTGCCTGCCTTTCCCCAGTGCTCTGCAAGCTCTCCAGGACAACAGCAAATCTGGGGCTCTGTGCTTTCTTTCGTTCTGAACAAGTGTTACTGTTTTCTGCACAAAAGCGATTCTGCGAAGCAATGTGAACACTTCTGCTTCCCAGGCACAGAGAAGGTGCTAGCAGGGAATTCTCTGCCTGCCTTTCCCCAGTGCTCTGCAAGCTCTCCAGGACAACAGCAAATCTGGGGCTCTGTGCTTTCTTTCGTTCTGAACAAGTGTTACTGTTTTCTGCACAAAAGCGATCCTGCGAAGCAATGTGAACACTTCTGCTTCCCAGGCACAGAGAAGGTGCTAGCAGGGAATTCTCTGCCTGCCTTTCCCCAGTGCTCTGCAAGCTCTCCAGGACAACATAAAATCTGGGGCTCTGTGCTTTCTTTCGTTCTGAACAACTTCTAGTGTTTTCTGCACAAAAGCGATTCTGCGAAGCAATGTGAATTCTTCTGCTTCCCAGGCACAGAGAAGGTGCTAGCAGGGAATTCT
This sequence comes from Strix aluco, assembly GCF_031877795.1. Classification (NCBI taxonomy): domain Eukaryota; kingdom Metazoa; phylum Chordata; class Aves; order Strigiformes; family Strigidae; genus Strix; species Strix aluco. Next base: position 22,832,391 of record NC_133943.1, read on the forward strand.
CTGCCTGCCTTTCCCCAGTGCTCTGCAAGCTCTCCAGGACAACAGCAAATCTGGGGCTCTGTGCTTTCTTTCGTTCTGAACAAGTGTTACTGTTTTCTGCACAAAAGCGATTCTGCGAAGCAATGTGAACACTTCTGCTTCCCAGGCACAGAGAAGGTGCTAGCAGGGAATTCTCTGCCTGCCTTTCCCCAGTGCTCTGCAAGCTCTCCAGGACAACAGCAAATCTGGGGCTCTGTGCTTTCTTTCGTTCTGAACAAGTGTTACTGTTTTCTGCACAAAAGCGATTCTGCGAAGCAATGTGAACACTTCTGCTTCCCAGGCACAGAGAAGGTGCTAGCAGGGAATTCTCTGCCTGCCTTTCCCCAGTGCTCTGCAAGCTCTCCAGGACAACAGCAAATCTGGGGCTCTGTGCTTTCTTTCGTTCTGAACAAGTGTTACTGTTTTCTGCACAAAAGCGATCCTGCGAAGGAATGTGAACACTTCTGCTTCCCAGGCACAGAGAAGGTGCTAGCAGGGAATTCTCTGTCTGCCTTTCCCCAGTGCTCTGCAAGCTCTCCAGGACAACATAAAATCTGGGGCTCTGTGCTTTCTTTCGTTCTGAACAAGTGTTACTGTTTTCTGCACAAAAGCGATTCTGCGAAGCAATGTGAACACTTCTGCTTCCCAGGCACAGAGAAGGTGCTAGTAGGGCATGCTCTGCCTGCCTTTCCCCAGTGCTCTGCAAGCTCTCCAGGACAACAGCAAATCTGGGGCTCTGTGCTTTCTTTCATTCTGAACAAGTGTTAGTGTTTTCTGCACAAAAGCAATTCTGCGAAGCAATGTGAAGACTTCTGCTTCCCAGGCACAGAGAAGGTGCTAGCAGGGAATTCTCTGCCTGCCTTTCCCCAGTGCTCTGCAAGCTCTCCAGGACAACAGCAAATCTGGGGCTCTGTGCTTTCTTTCGTTCTGAACAAGTGTTAGTGTTTTCTGCACAAAAGCGATCCTGCGAAGCAATGTGAACACTTCTGCTTCCCAGGCACAGAGAAGGCGCTAGCAGGGAATTCTCTGCCTGCCTTTCCCCAGTGCTCTGCAAGCTCTCCAGGACAACAGCAAATATGGGGCTCTGTGCTTTCTTTCGTTCTGAAGAAGTGTTACTGTTTTCTGCACAAAAGCGATTCTGCGAAGCAATGTGAACACTTCTGCTTCCCAGGCACAGAGAAGGTGCTAGCAGGGAATTCTCTGCCTGCCTTTCCCCAGTGCTCTGCAACCTCTCCAGGACAACATAGAATCTGGGGCTCTGTGCTTTCTTTCATTCTGAACAAGTGTTACTGTTTTCTGCACAAAAGCGATTCTGCGAAGCAATGTGAACACTTCTGCTTCCCAGGCACAGAGAAGGTGCTATCAGGGAATTCTCTGCCTGCCTTTCCCCAGTGCTCTGCAAGCTCTCCAGGACAACAGCAAATCTGGGGCTCTGTGCTTTCTTTCATTCTGAACAAGTGTTAGTGTTTTCTGCACAAAAGCTATTCTGCGAAGCAATGTGAACACTTCTGCTTCCCAGGCACAGAGAAGGTGCTAGCAGGGAATTCTCTGCCTGCCTTTCCCCAGTGCTCTGCAAGCTCTCCAGCACAACAGCAAATCTGGGGCTCTGTGCTTTCTTTCGTTCTGAACAAGTGTTAGTGTTTTCTGCACAAAAGCGATTCTGCGAAGCAATGTGAACACTTCTGCTTCCCAGGCACAGAGAAGGTGCTAGCAGGGAATTCTCTGCCTGCTTTTCCCCAGTGCTCTGCAAGCTCTCCAGGACAACAGCAAATCTGGGGCTCTGTGCTTTCTTTCGTTCTGAACAAGTGTTACTGTTTTCTGCACAAAAGCGATTCTGCGAAGCAATGTGAACACTTCTGCTTCCCAGGCACAGAGAAGGTGCTAGCAGGGAATTCTCTGCCTGCCTTTCCCCAGTGCTCTGCAAGCTCTCCAGGACAACAGCAAATCTGGGGCTCTGTGCTTTCTTTCGTTCTGAACAAGTGTTAGTGTTTTCTGCACAAAAGCGATCCTGGGAAGGAATGTGAACACTTCTGCTTCCCAGGCACAGAGAAGGTGCTAGCAGGGAATTCTCTGTCTGCCTTTCCCCAGTGCTCTGCAAGCTCTCCAGGACAACATAAAATCTGGGGCTCTGTGCTTTCTTTCGTTCTGAACAAGTGTTAGTGTTTTCTGCACAAAAGCGATTCTGCGAAGCAATGTGAACACTTCTGCTTCCCAGGCACAGAGAAGGTGCTAGTAGGGCATGCTCTGCCTGCCTTTCCCCAGTGCTCTGCAAGCTCTCCAGGACAACAGCAAATCTGGGGCTCTGTGCTTTCTTTCATTCTGAACAAGTGTTAGTGTTTTCTGCACAAAAGCAATTCTGCGAAGCAATGTGAAGACTTCTGCTTCCCAGGCACAGAGAAGGTGCTAGCAGGGAATTCTCTGCCTGCCTTTCCCCAGTGCTCTGCAAGCTCTCCAGGACAACAGCAAATCTGGGGCTCTGTGCTTTCTTTCGTTCTGAACAAGTGTTAGTGTTTTCTGCACAAAAGCGATCCTGCGAAGCAATGTGAACACTTCTGCTTCCCAGGCACAGAGAAGGTGCTAGCAGGGAATTCTCTGCCTGCCTTTCCCCAGTGCTCTGCAAGCTCTCCAGGACAACATAGAATCTGGGGTTCTGTGCTTTCTTTCGTTCTGAACAACTTCTAGTGTTTTCTGCACAAAAGCGATCCTGCGAAGCAATGTGAACACTTCTGCTTCCCAGGCACAGAGAAGGTGCTAGCAGGGAATTCTCTGCCTGCCTTTCCCCAGTGCTCTGCAAGCTCTCCAGGACAACAGCAAATCTGGGGCTCTGTGCTTTCTTTCATTCTGAACAAGTGTTAGTGTTTTCTGCACAAAAGCTATTCTGCGAAGCAATGTGAACACTTCTGCTTCCCAGGCACAGAGAAGGTGCTAGCAGGGAATTCTCTGCCTGCCTTTCCCCAGTGCTCTGCAAGCTCTCCAGGGCAACATAAAATCTGGGGCTCTGTGCTTTCTTTCGTTCTGAACAAGTGTTAGTGTTTTCTGCACAAAAGCGATTCTGCGAAGCAATGTGAACACTTCTGCTTCCCAGGCACAGAGAAGGTGCTAGTAGGGCATGCTCTGCCTGCCTTTCCCCAGTGCTCTGCAAGCTCTCCAGGACAACATAAAATCTGGGGCTCTGTGCTTTCTTTCGTTCTGAACAAGTGTTACTGTTTTCTGCACAAAAGCGATTCTGCGAAGCAATGTGAACACTTCTGTTTCCCAGGCACAGAGAAGGTGCTAGCAGGGAATTCTCTGCCTGCCTTTCCCCAGTGCTCTGCAAGCTCTCCAGGACAACAGCAAATCTGGGGCTCTGTGCTTTCTTTCGTTCTGAACAAGTGTTACTGTTTTCTGCACAAAAGCGATTCTGCGAAGCAATGTGAACACTTCTGCTTCCCAGGCACAGAGAAGGTGCTAGCAGGGAATTCTCTGCCTGCCTTTCCCCAGTGCTCTGCAAGCTCTCCAGGACAACAGCAAATCTGGGGCTCTGTGCTTTCTTTCGTTCTGAACAAGTGTTACTGTTTTCTGCACAAAAGCGATCCTGCGAAGCAATGTGAACACTTCTGCTTCCCAGGCACAGAGAAGGTGCTATCAGGGAATTCTCTGCCTGCCTTTCCCCAGTGCTCTGCAAGCTCTCCAGGACAACATAAAATCTGGGGCTCTGTGCTTTCTTTCGTTCTGAACAACTTCTAGTGTTTTCTGCACAAAAGCGATTCTGCGAAGCAATGTGAATTCTTCTGCTTCCCAGGCACAGAGAAGGTGCTAGCAGGGAATTCTCTGCCTGCCTTTCCCCAGTGCTCTGCAAGCTCTCCAGGACAACAGCAAATCTGGGGCTCTGTGCTTTCTTTCGTTCTGAACAAGTGTTACTGTTTTCTGCACAAAAGCGATTCTGCGAAGCAATGTGAACACTTCTGCTTCCCAGGCACAGAGAAGGTGCTAGCAGGGAATTCTCTGCCTGCCTTTCCCCAGTGCTCTGCAAGCTCTCCAGGACAACAGCAAATCTGGGGCTCTGTGCTTTCTTTCGTTCTGAACAAGTGTTACTGTTTTCTGCACAAAAGCGATTCTGCGAAGCAATGTGAACACTTCTGCTTCCCAGGCACAGAGAAGGTGCTAGCAGGGAATTCTCTGCCTGCCTTTCCCCAGTGCTCTGCAAGCTCTCCAGGACAACAGCAAATCTGGGGCTCTGTGCTTTCTTTCGTTCTGAACAAGTGTTACTGTTTTCTGCACAAAAGCGATCCTGCGAAGGAATGTGAACACTTCTGCTTCCCAGGCACAGAGAAGGTGCTAGCAGGGAATTCTCTGTCTGCCTTTCCCCAGTGCTCTGCAAGCTCTCCAGGACAACATAAAATCTGGGGCTCTGTGCTTTCTTTCGTTCTGAACAAGTGTTACTGTTTTCTGCACAAAAGCGATTCTGCGAAGCAATGTGAACACTTCTGCTTCCCAGGCACAGAGAAGGTGCTAGTAGGGCATGCTCTGCCTGCCTTTCCCCAGTGCTCTGCAAGCTCTCCAGGACAACAGCAAATCTGGGGCTCTGTGCTTTCTTTCATTCTGAACAAGTGTTAGTGTTTTCTGCACAAAAGCAATTCTGCGAAGCAATGTGAAGACTTCTGCTTCCCAGGCACAGAGAAGGTGCTAGCAGGGAATTCTCTGCCTGCCTTTCCCCAGTGCTCTGCAAGCTCTCCAGGACAACAGCAAATCTGGGGCTCTGTGCTTTCTTTCGTTCTGAACAAGTGTTAGTGTTTTCTGCACAAAAGCGATCCTGCGAAGCAATGTGAACACTTCTGCTTCCCAGGCACAGAGAAGGCGCTAGCAGGGAATTCTCTGCCTGCCTTTCCCCAGTGCTCTGCAAGCTCTCCAGGACAACAGCAAATATGGGGCTCTGTGCTTTCTTTCGTTCTGAAGAAGTGTTACTGTTTTCTGCACAAAAGCGATTCTGCGAAGCAATGTGAACACTTCTGCTTCCCAGGCACAGAGAAGGTGCTAGCAGGGAATTCTCTGCCTGCCTTTCCCCAGTGCTCTGCAACCTCTCCAGGACAACATAGAATCTGGGGCTCTGTGCTTTCTTTCATTCTGAACAAGTGTTACTGTTTTCTGCACAAAAGCGATTCTGCGAAGCAATGTGAACACTTCTGCTTCCCAGGCACAGAGAAGGTGCTAGCAGGGAATTCTCTGCCTGCCTTTCCCCAGTGCTCTGCAAGCTCTCCAGGACAACAGCAAATCTGGGGCTCTGTGCTTTCTTTCATTCTGAACAAGTGTTAGTGTTTTCTGCACAAAAGCTATTCTGCGAAGCAATGTGAACACTTCTGCTTCCCAGGCACAGAGAAGGTGCTAGCAGGGAATTCTCTGCCTGCCTTTCCCCAGTGCTCTGCAAGCTCTCCAGCACAACAGCAAATCTGGGGCTCTGTGCTTTCTTTCGTTCTGAACAAGTGTTAGTGTTTTCTGCACAAAAGCGATTCTGCGAAGCAATGTGAACACTTCTGCTTCCCAGGCACAGAGAAGGTGCTAGCAGGGAATTCTCTGCCTGCCTTTCCCCAGTGCTCTGCAAGCTCTCCAGGGCAACAGCAAATCTGGGGCTCTGTGCTTTCTTTCGTTCTGAACAAGTGTTAGTGTTTTCTGCACAAAAGCGATTCTGCGAAGCAATGTGAAGACTTCTGCTTCCCAGGCACAGAGAAGGTGCTAGCAGGGAATTCTCTGCCTGCCTTTCCCCAGTGCTCTGCAAGCTCTCCAGGACAACAGCAAATATGGGGCTCTGTGCTTTCTTTCGTTCTGAACAAGTGTTAGTGTTTTCTGCACAAAAGCGATTCTGCGAAGCAATGTGAACACTTCTGCTTCCCAGGCACAGAGAAGGTGCTAGTAGGGCATGCTCTGCCTGCCTTTCCCCAGTGCTCTGCAAGCTCTCCAGGACAACATAAAATCTGGGGTTCTGTGCTTTCTTTCGTTCTGAACAGGTGTTACTGTTTTCTGCACAAAAGCGATTCTGCGAAGCAATGTGAACACTTCTGTTTCCCAGGCACAGAGAAGGTGCTAGCAGGGAATTCTCTGCCTGCCTTTCCCCAGTGCTCTGCAAGCTCTCCAGGGCAACATAAAATCTGGGGCTCTGTTCTTTCTTTCGTTCTGAATAACTTCTAGTGTTTTCTGCACAAAAGCGATTCTGCGAAGCAATGTGAATTCTTCTGCTTCCCAGGCACAGAGAAGGTGCTAGCAGGGAATTCTCTGCCTGCCTTTCCCCAGTGCTCTGCAAGCTCTCCAGGACAACAGCAAATCTGGGGCTCTGTGCTTTCTTTCGTTCTGAACAAGTGTTACTGTTTTCTGCACAAAAGCGATCCTGCGAAGCAATGTGAACACTTCTGCTTCCCAGGCACAGAGAAGGTGCTAGCAGGGAATTCTCTGCCTGCCTTTCCCCAGTGCTCTGCAAGCTCTCCAGGACAACAGCAAATATGGGGCTCTGTGCTTTCTTTCGTTCTGAAGAAGTGTTAGTGTTTTCTGCACAAAAGCGATTCTGCGAAGCAATGTGAACACTTCTGCTTCCCAGGCACAGAGAAGGTGCTAGTAGGGCATGCTCTGCCTGCCTTTCCCCAGTGCTCTGCAAGCTCTCCAGGACAACAGCAAATCTGGGGCTCTGTGCTTTCTTTCGTTCTGAACAAGTGTTACTGTTTTCTGCACAAAAGCGATTCTGCGAAGCAATGTGAACACTTCTGCTTCCCAGGCACAGAGAAGGTGCTAGCAGGGAATTCTCTGCCTGCCTTTCCCCAGTGCTCTGCAAGCTCTCCAGGACAACATAAAATCTGGGGCTCTGTGCTTTCTTTCGTTCTGAATAACTTCTAGTGTTTTCTGCACAAAAGCGATTCTGCGAAGCAATGTGAACACTTCTGCTTCCCAGGCACAGAGAAGGTGCTAGCAGGGAATTCTCTGCCTGCCTTTCCCCAGTGCTCTGCAAGCTCTCCAGGGCAACAGCAAATCTGGGGCTCTGTGCTTTCTTTCGTTCTGAACAAGTGTTACTGTTTTCTGCACAAAAGCGATCCTGCGAAGCAATGTGAACACTTCTGCTTCCCAGGCACAGAGAAGGTGCTAGCAGGGAATTCTCTGCCTGCCTTTCCCCAGTGCTCTGCAAGCTCTCCAGGACAACATAAAATCTGGGGCTCTGTGCTTTCTTTCGTTCTGAACAACTTCTAGTGTTTTCTGCACAAAAGCGATTCTGCGAAGCAATGTGAATTTTTCTGCTTCCCAGGCACAGAGAAGGTGCTAGCAGGGAATTCTCTGCCTGCCTTTCCCCAGTGCTCTGCAAGCTCTCCAGGACAACAGCAAATCTGGGGCTCTGTGCTTTCTTTCGTTCTGAACAAGTGTTACTGTTTTCTGCACAAAAGCGATTCTGCGAAGCAATGTGAACACTTCTGCTTCCCAGGCACAGAGAAGGTGCTAGCAGGGAATTCTCTGCCTGCCTTTCCCCAGTGCTCTGCAAGCTCTCCAGGACAACATAAAATCTGGGGCTCTGTGCTTTCTTTCGTTCTGAATAACTTCTAGTGTTTTCTGCACAAAAGCGATTCTGCGAAGCAATGTGAATTCTTCTGCTTCCCAGGCACAGAGAAGGTGCTAGCAGGGAATTCTCTGCCTGCCTTTCCCCAGTGCTCTGCAAGCTCTCCAGGACAACATAAAATCTGGGGCTCTGTGCTTTCTTTCGTTCTGAACAACTTCTAGTGTTTTCTGCACAAAAGCGATTCTGCGAAGCAATGTGAATTCTTCTGCTTCCCAGGCACAGAGAAGGTGCTAGCAGGGAATTCTCTGCCTGCCTTTCCCCAGTGCTCTGCAAGCTCTCCAGGACAACATCAAATCTGGGGCTCTGTGCTTTCTTTCGTTCTGAACAAGTGTTACTGTTTTCTGCACAAAAGCGATTCTGCGAAGCAATGTGAACACTTCTGCTTCCCAGGCACAGAGAAGGTGCTAGCAGGGAATTCTCTGCCTGCCTTTCCCCAGTGCTCTGCAAGCTCTCCAGGACAACAGCAAATCTGGGGCTCTGTGCTTTCTTTCGTTCTGAACAAGTGTTACTGTTTTCTGCACAAAAGCGATTCTGCGAAGCAATGTGAACACTTCTGCTTCCCAGGCACAGAGAAGGTGCTAGCAGGGAATTCTCTGCCTGCCTTTCCCCAGTGCTCTGCAAGCTCTCCAGGACAACAGCAAATCTGGGGCTCTGTGCTTTCTTTCGTTCTGAACAAGTGTTACTGTTTTCTGCACAAAAGCGATCCTGCGAAGGAATGTGAACACTTCTGCTTCCCAGGCACAGAGAAGGTGCTAGCAGGGAATTCTCTGTCTGCCTTTCCCCAGTGCTCTGCAAGCTCTCCAGGACAACATAAAATCTGGGGCTCTGTGCTTTCTTTCGTTCTGAACAAGTGTTACTGTTTTCTGCACAAAAGCGATTCTGCGAAGCAATGTGAACACTTCTGCTTCCCAGGCACAGAGAAGGTGCTAGTAGGGCATGCTCTGCCTGCCTTTCCCCAGTGCTCTGCAAGCTCTCCAGGACAACAGCAAATCTGGGGCTCTGTGCTTTCTTTCATTCTGAACAAGTGTTAGTGTTTTCTGCACAAAAACAATTCTGCGAAGCAATGTGAAGACTTCTGCTTCCCAGGCACAGAGAAGGTGCTAGCAGGGAATTCTCTGCCTGCCTTTCCCCAGTGCTCTGCAAGCTCTCCAGGACAACAGCAAATCTGGGGCTCTGTGCTTTCTTTCGTTCTGAACAAGTGTTAGTGTTTTCTGCACAAAAGCGATCCTGCGAAGCAATGTGAACACTTCTGCTTCCCAGGCACAGAGAAGGTGCTAGCAGGGAATTCTCTGCCTGCCTTTCCCCAGTGCTCTGCAAGCTCTCCAGGACAACAGCAAATATGGGGCTCTGTGCTTTCTTTCGTTCTGAAGAAGTGTTACTGTTTTCTGCACAAAAGCGATTCTGCGAAGCAATGTGAACACTTCTGCTTCCCAGGCACAGAGAAGGTGCTAGCAGGGAATTCTCTGCCTGCCTTTCCCCAGTGCTCTGCAAGCTCTCCAGGACAACAGCAAATCTGGGGCTCTGTGCTTTCTTTCGTTCTGAACAAGTGTTACTGTTTTCTGCACAAAAGCGATCCTGCGAAGCAATGTGAACACTTCTGCTTCCCAGGCACAGAGAAGGTGCTAGCAGGGAATTCTCTGCCTGCCTTTCCCCAGTGCTCTGCAAGCTCTCCAGGACAACAGCAAATCTGGGGCTCTGTGCTTTCTTTCATTCTGAACAAGTGTTACTGTTTTCTGCACAAAAGCTATTCTGCGAAGCAATGTGAACACTTCTGCTTCCCAGGCACAGAGAAGGTGCTAGCAGGGAATTCTCTGCCTGCCTTTCCCCAGTGCTCTGCAAGCTCTCCAGGACAACAGCAAATCTGGGGCTCTGTGCTTTCTTTCGTTCTGAACAAGTGTTAGTGTTTTCTGCACAAAAGCGATTCTGCGAAGCAATGTGAACACTTCTGCTTCCCAGGCACAGAGAAGGTGCTAGCAGGGAATTCTCTGCCTGCCTTTCCCCAGTGCTCTGCAAGCTCTCCAGGACAACAGCAAATCTGGGGCTCTGTGCTTTCTTTCGTTCTGAACAAGTGTTAGTGTTTTCTGCACAAAAGCGATTCTGCGAAGCAATGTGAACACTTCTGCTTCCCAGGCACAGAGAAGGTGCTAGCAGGGAATTCTCTGCCTGCCTTTCCCCAGTGCTCTGCAAGCTCTCCAGGACAACAGCAAATATGGGGCTCTGTGCTTTCTTTCGTTCTGAACAAGTGTTAGTGTTTTCTGCACAAAAGCGATTCTGCGAAGCAATGTGAACACTTCTGCTTCCCAGGCACAGAGAAGGTGCTAGTAGGGCATGCTCTGCCTGCCTTTCCCCAGTGCTCTGCAAGCTCTCCAGGACAACATAAAATCTGGGGTTCTGTGCTTTCTTTCGTTCTGAACAGGTGTTACTGTTTTCTGCACAAAAGCGATTCTGCGAAGCAATGTGAACACTTCTGTTTCCCAGGCACAGAGAAGGTGCTAGCAGGGAATTCTCTGCCTGCCTTTCCCCAGTGCTCTGCAAGCTCTCCAGGGCAACATAAAATCTGGGGCTCTGTGCTTTCTTTCGTTCTGAACAAGTGTTACTGTTTTCTGCACAAAAGCGATTCTGCGAAGCAATGTGAAGACTTCTGCTTCCCAGGCACAGAGAAGGTGCTAGCAGGGAATTCTCTGCCTGCCTTTCCCCAGTGGTCTGCAAGCTCTCCAGGACAACAGCAAATATGGGGCTCTGTGCTTTCTTTCGTTCTGAAGAAGTGTTAGTGTTTTCTGCACAAAAGCGATTCTGCGAAGCAATGTGAACACTTCTGCTTCCCAGGCACAGAGAAGGTGCTAGTAGGGCATGCTCTGCCTGCCTTTCCCCAGTGCTCTGCAAGCTCTCCAGGACAACAGCAAATCTGGGGCTCTGTGCTTTCTTTCGTTCTGAACAAGTGTTACTGTTTTCTGCACAAAAGCGATTCTGCGAAGCAATGTGAACACTTCTGCTTCCCAGGCACAGAGAAGGTGCTAGCAGGGAATTCTCTGCCTGCCTTTCCCCAGTGCTCTGCAAGCTCTCCAGGGCAACAGCAAATCTGGGGCTCTGTGCTTTCTTTCGTTCTGAACAAGTGTTACTGTTTTCTGCACAAAAGCGATCCTGCGAAGCAATGTGAACACTTCTGCTTCCCAGGCACAGAGAAGGTGCTAGCAGGGAATTCTCTGCCTGCCTTTCCCCAGTGCTCTGCAAGCTCTCCAGGACAACATAAAATCTGGGGCTCTGTGCTTTCTTTCGTTCTGAACAACTTCTAGTGTTTTCTGCACAAAAGCGATTCTGCGAAGCAATGTGAACACTTCTGCTTCCCAGGCACAGAGAAGGTGCTAGCAGGGAATTCTCTGCCTGCCTTTCCCCAGTGCTCTGCAAGCTCTCCAGGACAACAGCAAATCTGGGGCTCTGTGCTTTCTTTCGTTCTGAACAAGTGTTACTGTTTTCTGCACAAAAGCGATTCTGCGAAGCAATGTGAACACTTCTGCTTCCCAGGCACAGAGAAGGTGCTAGCAGGGAATTCTCTGCCTGCCTTTCCCCAGTGCTCTGCAAGCTCTCCAGGACAACAGCAAATCTGGGGCTCTGTGCTTTCTTTCGTTCTGAACAAGTGTTACTGTTTTCTGCACAAAAGCGATCCTGCGAAGCAATGTGAAGACTTCTGCTTCCCAGGCACAGAGAAGGTGCTAGCAGGGAATTCTCTGCCTGCCTTTCCCCAGTGCTCTGCAAGCTCTCCAGGACAACAGCAAATCTGGGGCTCTGTGCTTTCTTTCATTCTGAACAAGTGTTACTGTTTTCTGCACAAAAGCTATTCTGCGAAGCAATGTGAACACTTCTGCTTCCCAGGCACAGAGAAGGTGCTAGCAGGGAATTCTCTGCCTGCCTTTCCCCAGTGCTCTGCAAGCTCTCCAGGACAACAGCAAATCTGGGGCTCTGTGCTTTCTTTCGTTCTGAACAAGTGTTACTGTTTTCTGCACAAAAGCGATTCTGCGAAGCAATGTGAACACTTCTGCTTCCCAGGCACAGAGAAGGTGCTAGCAGGGAATTCTCTGCCTGCCTTTCCCCAGTGCTCTGCAAGCTCTCCAGGACAACAGCAAATCTGGGGCTCTGTGCTTTCTTTCGTTCTGAACAAGTGTTACTGTTTTCTGCACAAAAGCGATTCTGCGAAGCAATGTGAACACTTCTGCTTCCCAGGCACAGAGAAGGTGCTAGCAGGGAATTCTCTGCCTGCCTTTCCCCAGTGCTCTGCAAGCTCTCCAGGACAACAGCAAATCTGGGGCTCTGTGCTTTCTTTCGTTCTGAACAAGTGTTACTGTTTTCTGCACAAAAGCGATCCTGCGAAGGAATGTGAACACTTCTGCTTCCCAGGCACAGAGAAGGTGCTAGCAGGGAATTCTCTGTCTGCCTTTCCCCAGTGCTCTGCAAGCTCTCCAGGACAACATAAAATCTGGGGCTCTGTGCTTTCTTTCGTTCTGAACAAGTGTTACTGTTTTCTGCACAAAAGCGATTCTGCGAAGCAATGTGAACACTTCTGCTTCCCAGGCACAGAGAAGGTGCTAGTAGGGCATGCTCTGCCTGCCTTTCCCCAGTGCTCTGCAAGCTCTCCAGGACAACAGCAAATCTGGGGCTCTGTGCTTTCTTTCGTTCTGAACAAGTGTTACTGTTTTCTGCACAAAAGCGATTCTGCGAAGCAATGTGAACACTTCTGTTTCCCAGGCACAGAGAAGGTGCTAGCAGGGAATTCTCTGCCTGCCTTTCCCCAGTGCTCTGCAAGCTCTCCAGGACAACAGCAAATCTGGGGCTCTGTGCTTTCTTTCGTTCTGAACAAGTGTTACTGTTTTCTGCACAAAAGCGATTCTGCGAAGCAATGTGAACACTTCTGCTTCCCAGGCACAGAGAAGGTGCTAGCAGGGAATTCTCTGCCTGCCTTTCCCCAGTGCTCTGCAAGCTCTCCAGGACAACATAAAATCTGGGGCTCTGTGCTTTCTTTCGTTCTGAACAACTTCTAGTGTTTTCTGCACAAAAGCGATTCTGCGAAGCAATGTGAATTCTTCTGCTTCCCAGGCACAGAGAAGGTGCTAGCAGGGAATTCTCTGCCTGCCTTTCCCCAGTGCTCTGCAAGCTCTCCAGGACAACAGCAAATCTGGGGCTCTGTGCTTTCTTTCGTTCTGAACAAGTGTTACTGTTTTCTGCACAAAAGCGATTCTGCGAAGCAATGTGAACACTTCTGCTTCCCAGGCACAGAGAAGGTGCTAGCAGGGAATTCTCTGCCTGCCTTTCCCCAGTGCTCTGCAAGCTCTCCAGGACAACAGCAAATCTGGGGCTCTGTGCTTTCTTTCGTTCTGAACAAGTGTTACTGTTTTCTGCACAAAAGCGATTCTGCGAAGCAATGTGAACACTTCTGCTTCCCAGGCACAGAGAAGGTGCTAGCAGGGAATTCTCTGCCTGCCTTTCCCCAGTGCTCTGCAAGCTCTCCAGGACAACAGCAAATCTGGGGCTCTGTGCTTTCTTTCGTTCTGAACAAGTGTTACTGTTTTCTGCACAAAAGCGATCCTGCGAAGCAATGTGAAGACTTCTGCTTCCCAGGCACAGAGAAGGTGCTAGCAGGGAATTCTCTGCCTGCCTTTCCCCAGTGCTCTGCAAGCTCTCCAGGACAACAGCAAATCTGGGGCTCTGTGCTTTCTTTCATTCTGAACAAGTGTTACTGTTTTCTGCACAAAAGCTATTCTGCGAAGCAATGTGAACACTTCTGCTTCCCAGGCACAGAGAAGGTGCTAGCAGGGAATTCTCTGCCTGCCTTTCCCCAGTGCTCTGCAAGCTCTCCAGCACAACAGCAAATCTGGGGCTCTGTGCTTTCTTTCGTTCTGAACAAGTGTTAGTGTTTTCTGCACAAAAGCGATTCTGCGAAGCAATGTGAACACTTCTGCTTCCCAGGCACAGAGAAGGTGCTAGCAGGGAATTCTCTGCCTGCCTTTCCCCAGTGCTCTGCAAGCTCTCCAGGACAACAGCAAATCTGGGGCTCTGTGCTTTCTTTCGTTCTGAACAAGTGTTAGTGTTTTCTGCACAAAAGCGATTCTGCGAAGCAATGTGAAGACTTCTGCTTCCCAGGCACAGAGAAGGTGCTAGCAGGGAATTCTCTGCCTGCCTTTCCCCAGTGCTCTGCAAGCTCTCCAGGACAACAGCAAATATGGGGCTCTGTGCTTTCTTTCGTTCTGAACAAGTGTTAGTGTTTTCTGCACAAAAGCGATTCTGCGAAGCAATGTGAACACTTCTGCTTCCCAGGCACAGAGAAGGTGCTAGTAGGGCATGCTCTGCCTGCCTTTCCCCAGTGCTCTGCAAGCTCTCCAGGACAACATAAAATCTGGGGTTCTGTGCTTTCTTTCGTTCTGAACAAGTGTTACTGTTTTCTGCACAAAAGCGATTCTGCGAAGCAATGTGAACACTTCTGTTTCCCAGGCACAGAGAAGGTGCTAGCAGGGAATTCTCTGCCTGCCTTTCCCCAGTGCTCTGCAAGCTCTCCAGGGCAACATAAAATCTGGGGCTCTGTGCTTTCTTTCGTTCTGAACAAGTGTTACTGTTTTCTGCACAAAAGCGATTCTGCGAAGCAATGTGAAGACTTCTGCTTCCCAGGCACAGAGAAGGTGCTAGCAGGGAATTCTCTGCCTGCCTTTCCCCAGTGCTCTGCAAGCTCTCCAGGACAACAGCAAATATGGGGCTCTGTGCTTTCTTTCGTTCTGAACAAGTGTTACTGTTTTCTGCACAAAAGCGATTCTGCGAAGCAATGTGAACACTTCTGCTTCCCAGGCACAGAGAAGGTGCTAGTAGGGCATGCTCTGCCTGCCTTTCCCCAGTGCTCTGCAAGCTCTCCAGGACAACAGCAAATCTGGGGCTCTGTGCTTTCTTTCGTTCTGAACAAGTGTTACTGTTTTCTGCACAAAAGCGATTCTGCGAAGCAATGTGAACACTTCTGTTTCCCAGGCACAGAGAAGGTGCTAGCAGGGAATTCTCTGCCTGCCTTTCCCCAGTGCTCTGCAAGCTCTCCAGGACAACAGCAAATCTGGGGCTCTGTGCTTTCTTTCGTTCTGAACAAGTGTTACTGTTTTCTGCACAAAAGCGATTCTGCGAAGCAATGTGAACACTTCTGCTTCCCAGGCACAGAGAAGGTGCTAGCAGGGAATTCTCTGCCTGCCTTTCCCCAGTGCTCTGCAAGCTCTCCAGGACAACAGCAAATCTGGGGCTCTGTGCTTTCTTTCGTTCTGAATAACTTCTAGTGTTTTCTGCACAAAAGCGATTCTGCGAAGCAATGTGAATTCTTCTGCTTCCCAGGCACAGAGAAGGTGCTAGCAGGGAATTCTCTGCCTGCCTTTCCCCAGTGCTCTGCAAGCTCTCCAGGACAACAGCAAATCTGGGGCTCTGTGCTTTCTTTCGTTCTGAACAACTTCTAGTGTTTTCTGCACAAAAGCGATTCTGCGAAGCAATGTGAATTCTTCTGCTTCCCAGGCACAGAGAAGGTGCTAGCAGGGAATTCTCTGCCTGCCTTTCCCCACTGCTCTGCAAGCTCTCCAGGACAACAGCAAATCTGGGGCTCTGTGCTTTCTTTCGTTCTGAACAAGTGTTACTGTTTTCTGCACAAAAGCGATTCTGCGAAGCAATGTGAACACTTCTGCTTCCCAGGCACAGAGAAGGTGCTAGCAGGGAATTCTCTGCCTGCCTTTCCCCAGTGCTCTGCAAGCTCTCCAGGACAACAGCAAATCTGGGGCTCTGTGCTTTCTTTCGTTCTGAACAAGTGTTACTGTTTTCTGCACAAAAGCGATTCTGCGAAGCAATGTGAACACTTCTGCTTCCCAGGCACAGAGAAGGTGCTAGCAGGGAATTCTCTGCCTGCCTTTCCCCAGTGCTCTGCAAGCTCTCCAGGACAACAGCAAATCTGGGGCTCTGTGCTTTCTTTCGTTCTGAACAAGTGTTACTGTTTTCTGCACAAAAGCGATCCTGCGAAGGAATGTGAACACTTCTGCTTCCCAGGCACAGAGAAGGTGCTAGCAGGGAATTCTCTGTCTGCCTTTCCCCAGTGCTCTGCAAGCTCTCCAGGACAACATAAAATCTGGGGCTCTGTGCTTTCTTTCGTTCTGAACAAGTGTTACTGTTTTCTGCACAAAAGCGATTCTGCGAAGCAATGTGAACACTTCTGCTTCCCAGGCACAGAGAAGGTGCTAGTAGGGCATGCTCTGCCTGCCTTTCCCCAGTGCTCTGCAAGCTCTCCAGGACAACAGCAAATCTGGGGCTCTGTGCTTTCTTTCATTCTGAACAAGTGTTACTGTTTTCTGCACAAAAGCGATTCTGCGAAGCAATGTGAACACTTCTGCTTCCCAGGCACAGAGAAGGTGCTAGCAGGGAATTCTCTGCCTGCCTTTCCCCACTGCTCTGCAAGCTCTCCAGGACAACATAAAATCTGGGGCTCTGTGCTTTCTTTCATTCTGAACAAGTGTTAGTGTTTTCTGCACAAAAGCGATTCTGCGAAGCAATGTGAACACTTCTGTTTCCCAGGCACAGAGAAGGTGCTAGTAGGGCATGCTCTGCCTGCCTTTCCCCAGTGCTCTGCAAGCTCTCCAGGACAACATCAAATCTGGGGCTCTGTGCTTTCTTTCCTTCTGAACAAGTGTTACTGTTTTCTGCACAAAAGCGATTCTGCGAAGCAATGTGAACACTTCTGCTTCCCAGGCACAGAGAAGGTGCTAGCAGGGAATTCTCTGCCTGCCTTTCCCCAGTGCTCTGCAAGCTCTCCAGGACAACAGCAAATCTGGGGCTCTGTGCTTTCTTTCGTTCTGAACAAGTGTTACTGTTTTCTGCACAAAAGCGATTCTGCGAAGCAATGTGAACACTTCTGCTTCCCAGGCACAGAGAAGGTGCTAGCAGGGAATTCTCTGCCTGCCTTTCCCCAGTGCTCTGCAAGCTCTCCAGGGCAACAGCAAATCTGGGGCTCTGTGCTTTCTTTCGTTCTGAACAAGTGTTACTATTTTCTGCACAAAAGCGATTCTGCGAAGCAATGTGAACACTTCTGTTTCCCAGGCACAGAGAATGTGCTAGCAGGGAATTCTCTACCTGCCTTTCCCCAGTGCTCTGCAAGCTCTCCAGGACAACAGCAAATCTGGGGCTCTGTGCTTTCTTTCGTTCTGAACAAGTGCTAGTGTTTTCTGCACAAAAGCGATCCTGCGAAGCAATGTGAACACTTCTGCTTCCCAGGCACAGAGAAGGTGCTAGCAGGGAATTCTCTGCCTGCCTTTCCCCAGTGCTCTGCAAGCTCTCCAGGACAACATAAAATCTGGGGTTCTGTGCTTTCTTTCGTTCTGAACAAGTGTTACTGTTTTCTGCACAAAAGCGATTCTGCGAAGCAATGTGAACACTTCTGTTTCCCAGGCACAGAGAATGTGCTAGCAGGGAATTCTCTGCCTGCCTTTCCCCAGTGCTCTGCAAGCTCTCCAGGACAACAGCAAATATGGGGCTCTGTGCTTTCTTTCGTTCTGAACAAGTGTTACTGTTTTCTGCACAAAAGCGATTCTGCGAAGCAATGTGAACACTTCTGCTTCCCAGGCACAGAGAAGGTGCTAGTAGGGCATGCTCTGCCTGCCTTTCCCCACTGCTCTGCAAGCTCTCCAGGACAACATCAAATCTGGGGCTCTGTGCTTTCTTTCCTTCTGAACAAGTGTTACTGTTTTCTGCACAAAAGCGATTCTGCGAAGCAATGTGAACACTTCTGCTTCCCAGGCACAGAGAAGGTGCTAGCAGGGAATTCTCTGCCTGCCTTTCCCCAGTGCTCTGCAAGCTCTCCAGGACAACAGCAAATCTGGGGCTCTGTGCTTTCTTTCGTTCTGAACAAGTGTTACTGTTTTCTGCACAAAAGCGATTCTGCGAAGCAATGTGAACACTTCTGCTTCCCAGGCACAGAGAAGGTGCTAGCAGGGAATTCTCTGCCTGCCTTTCCCCAGTGCTCTGCAAGCTCTCCAGGGCAACAGCAAATCTGGGGCTCTGTGCTTTCTTTCGTTCTGAACAAGTGTTACTGTTTTCTGCACAAAAGCGATTCTGCGAAGCAATGTGAACACTTCTGCTTCCCAGGCACAGAGGAGGTGCTAGCAGGGAATTCTCTGCCTGCCTTTCCCCAGTGCTCTGCAAGCTCTCCAGGGCAACATAAAATCTGGGGCTCTGTGCTTTCTTTCGTTCTGAACAAGTGTTACTGTTTTCTGCACAAAAGCGATTCTGCGAAGCAATGTGAAGACTTCTGCTTCCCAGGCACAGAGAAGGTGCTAGTAGGGCATGCTCTGCCTGCCTTTCCCCAGTGCTCTGCAGGCTCTCCAGGACAACATAAAATCTGGGGTTCTGTGCTTTCTTTCCTTCTGAACAAGTGTTACTGTTTTCTGCACAAAAGCGATTCTGCGAAGCAATGTGAACACTTCTGTTTCCCAGGCACAGAGAAGGTGCTAGCAGGGAATTCTCTGCCTGCCTTTCCCCAGTGCTCTGCAAGCTCTCCAGGGCAACATAAAATCTGGGGCTCTGTGCTTTCTTTCGTTCTGAACAAGTGTTACTGTTTTCTGCACAAAAGCGATCCTGCGAAGCAATGTGAACACTTCTGCTTCCCAGGCCCAGAGAAGGTGCTAGCAGGGAATTCTCTGCCTGCCTTTCCCCAGTGCTCTGCAAGCTCTCCAGGACAACAGCAAATCTGGGGCTCTGTGCTTTCTTTCGTTCTGAACAAGTGTTAGTGTTTTCTGCACAAAAGCGATTCTGCGAAGCAATGTGAACACTTCTGCTTCCCAGGCACAGAGAAGGTGCTAGCAGGGAATTCTCTGCCTGCCTTTCCCCAGTGCTCTGCAAGCTCTCCAGGACAACAGCAAATCTGGGGCTCTGTGCTTTCTTTCGTTCTGAACAAGTGCTAGTGTTTTCTGCACAAAAGCTATTCTGCGAAGCAATGTGAACACTTCTGCTTCCCAGGCACAGAGAAGGTGCTAGCAGGGAATTCTCTGCCTGCCTTTCCCCAGTGCTCTGCAAGCTCTCCAGCACAACAGCAAATCTGGGGCTCTGTGCTTTCTTTCGTTCTGAACAAGTGTTACTGTTTTCTGCACAAAAGCGATCCTGCGAAGCAATGTGAACACTTCTGCTTCCCAGGCACAGAGAAGGTGCTAGCAGGGAATTCTCTGCCTGCCTTTCCCCAGTGCTCTGCAAGCTCTCCAGGACAACAGCAAATCTGGGGCTCTGTGCTTTCTTTCGTTCTGAACAAGTGTTAGTGTTTTCTGCACAAAAGCGATTCTGCGAAGCAATGTGAAGACTTCTGCTTCCCAGGCACAGAGAAGGTGCTAGCAGGGAATTCTCTGCCTGCCTTTCCCCAGTGCTCTGCAAGCTCTCCAGGACAACAGCAAATCTGGGGCTCTGTGCTTTCTTTCGTTCTGAACAAGTGTTAGTGTTTTCTGCACAAAAGCGATTCTGCGAAGCAATGTGAACACTTCTGCTTCCCAGGCACAGAGAAGGTGCTAGTAGGGCATGCTCTGCCTGCCTTTCCCCAGTGCTCTGCAAGCTCTCCAGGACAACAGCAAATCTGGGGCTCTGTGCTTTCTTTCGTTCTGAACAAGTGTTACTGTTTTCTGCACAAAAGCGATTCTGCGAAGCAATGTGAACACTTCTGTTTCCCAGGCACAGAGAAGGTGCTAGCAGGGAATTCTCTGCCTGCCTTTCCCCAGTGCTCTGCAAGCTCTCCAGGACAACAGCAAATCTGGGGCTCTGTGCTTTCTTTCGTTCTGAACAAGTGTTACTGTTTTCTGCACAAAAGCGATCCTGCGAAGCAATGTGAACACTTCTGCTTCCCAGGCACAGAGAAGGTGCTAGCAGGGAATTCTCTGCCTGCCTTTCCCCAGTGCTCTGCAAGCTCTCCAGGACAACATAAAATCTGGGGCTCTGTGCTTTCTTTCGTTCTGAACAACTTCTAGTGTTTTCTGCACAAAAGCGATTCTGCGAAGCAATGTGAATTCTTCTGCTTCCCAGGCACAGAGAAGGTGCTAGCAGGGAATTCTCTGCCTGCCTTTCCCCAGTGCTCTGCAAGCTCTCCAGGACAACAGCAAATCTGGGGCTCTGTGCTTTCTTTCGTTCTGAACAAGTGTTACTGTTTTCTGCACAAAAGCGATTCTGCGAAGCAATGTGAACACTTCTGCTTCCCAGGCACAGAGAAGGTGCTAGCAGGGAATTCTCTGCCTGCCTTTCCCCAGTGCTCTGCAAGCTCTCCAGGACAACAGCAAATCTGGGGCTCTGTGCTTTCTTTCGTTCTGAACAAGTGTTACTGTTTTCTGCACAAAAGCGATTCTGCGAAGCAATGTGAACACTTCTGCTTCCCAGGCACAGAGAAGGTGCTAGCAGGGAATTCTCTGCCTGCCTTTCCCCAGTGCTCTGCAAGCTCTCCAGGACAACAGCAAATCTGGGGCTCTGTGCTTTCTTTCGTTCTGAACAAGTGTTACTGTTTTCTGCACAAAAGCGATCCTGCGAAGGAATGTGAACACTTCTGCTTCCCAGGCACAGAGAAGGTGCTAGCAGGGAATTCTCTGTCTGCCTTTCCCCAGTGCTCTGCAAGCTCTCCAGGACAACATAAAATATGGGGCTCTGTGCTTTCTTTCGTTCTGAACAAGTGTTACTGTTTTCTGCACAAAAGCGATTCTGCGAAGCAATGTGAACACTTCTGCTTCCCAGGCACAGAGAAGGTGCTAGTAGGGCATGCTCTGCCTGCCTTTCCCCAGTGCTCTGCAAGCTCTCCAGGACAACAGCAAATCTGGGGCTCTGTGCTTTCTTTCATTCTGAACAAGTGTTAGTGTTTTCTGCACAAAAGCAATTCTGCGAAGCAATGTGAAGACTTCTGCTTCCCAGGCACAGAGAAGGTGCTAGCAGGGAATTCTCTGCCTGCCTTTCCCCAGTGCTCTGCAAGCTCTCCAGGGCAACAGCAAATCTGGGGCTCTGTGCTTTCTTTCGTTCTGAACAAGTGTTACTATTTTCTGCACAAAAGCGATTCTGCGAAGCAATGTGAACACTTCTGTTTCCCAGGCACAGAGAATGTGCTAGCAGGGAATTCTCTACCTGCCTTTCCCCAGTGCTCTGCAAGCTCTCCAGGACAACAGCAAATCTGGGGCTCTGTGCTTTCTTTCGTTCTGAACAAGTGCTAGTGTTTTCTGCACAAAAGCGATCCTGCGAAGCAATGTGAACACTTCTGCTTCCCAGGCACAGAGAAGGTGCTAGCAGGGAATTCTCTGCCTGCCTTTCCCCAGTGCTCTGCAAGCTCTCCAGGACAACAGCAAATATGGGGCTCTGTGCTTTCTTTCGTTCTGAACAAGTGTTAGTGTTTTCTGCACAAAAGCGATTCTGCGAAGCAATGTGAACACTTCTGCTTCCCAGGCACAGAGAAGGTGCTAGTAGGGCATGCTCTGCCTGCCTTTCCCCAGTGCTCTGCAAGCTCTCCAGGACAACATAAAATCTGGGGTTCTGTGCTTTCTTTCGTTCTGAACAAGTGTTACTGTTTTCTGCACAAAAGCGATTCTGCGAAGCAATGTGAACACTTCTGTTTCCCAGGCACAGAGAATGTGCTAGCAGGGAATTCTCTGCCTGCCTTTCCCCAGTGCTCTGCAAGCTCTCCAGGACAACAGCAAATATGGGGCTCTGTGCTTTCTTTCGTTCTGAACAAGTGTTACTGTTTTCTGCACAAAAGCGATTCTGCGAAGCAATGTGAACACTTCTGCTTCCCAGGCACAGAGAAGGTGCTAGTAGGGCATGCTCTGCCTGCCTTTCCCCACTGCTCTGCAAGCTCTCCAGGACAACATCAAATCTGGGGCTCTGTGCTTTCTTTCCTTCTGAACAAGTGTTACTGTTTTCTGCACAAAAGCGATTCTGCGAAGCAATGTGAACACTTCTGCTTCCCAGGCACAGAGAAGGTGCTAGCAGGGAATTCTCTGCCTGCCTTTCCCCAGTGCTCTGCAAGCTCTCCAGGACAACAGCAAATCTGGGGCTCTGTGCTTTCTTTCGTTCTGAACAAGTGTTACTGTTTTCTGCACAAAAGCGATTCTGCGAAGCAATGTGAACACTTCTGCTTCCCAGGCACAGAGAAGGTGCTAGCAGGGAATTCTCTGCCTGCCTTTCCCCAGTGCTCTGCAAGCTCTCCAGGACAACAGCAAATCTGGGGCTCTGTGCTTTCTTTCGTTCTGAACAAGTGTTACTGTTTTCTGCACAAAAGCGATTCTGCGAAGCAATGTGAACACTTCTGCTTCCCAGGCACAGAGGAGGTGCTAGCAGGGAATTCTCTGCCTGCCTTTCCCCAGTGCTCTGCAAGCTCTCCAGGGCAACATAAAATCTGGGGCTCTGTGCTTTCTTTCGTTCTGAACAAGTGTTACTGTTTTCTGCACAAAAGCGATTCTGCGAAGCAATGTGAACACTTCTGCTTCCCAGGCACAGAGAAGGTGCTAGTAGGGCATGCTCTGCCTGCCTTTCCCCAGTGCTCTGCAGGCTCTCCAGGACAACATAAAATCTGGGGTTCTGTGCTTTCTTTCCTTCTGAACAAGTGTTACTGTTTTCTGCACAAAAGCGATTCTGCGAAGCAATGTGAACACTTCTGTTTCCCAGGCACAGAGAAGGTGCTAGCAGGGAATTCTCTGCCTGCCTTTCCCCAGTGCTCTGCAAGCTCTCCAGGGCAACATAAAATCTGGGGCTCTGTGCTTTCTTTCGTTCTGAACAAGTGTTACTGTTTTCTGCACAAAAGCGATCCTGCGAAGCAATGTGAACACTTCTGCTTCCCAGGCCCAGAGAAGGTGCTAGCAGGGAATTCTCTGCCTGCCTTTCCCCAGTGCTCTGCAAGCTCTCCAGGACAACAGCAAATCTGGGGCTCTGTGCTTTCTTTCGTTCTGAACAAGTGTTACTGTTTTCTGCACAAAAGCGATTCTGCGAAGCAATGTGAACACTTCTGCTTCCCAGGCACAGAGAAGGTGCTAGCAGGGAATTCTCTGCCTGCCTTTCCCCAGTGCTCTGCAAGCTCTCCAGGACAACAGCAAATCTGGGGCTCTGTGCTTTCTTTCGTTCTGAACAAGTGCTAGTGTTTTCTGCACAAAAGCTATTCTGCGAAGCAATGTGAACACTTCTGCTTCCCAGGCACAGAGAAGGTGCTAGCAGGGAATTCTCTGCCTGCCTTTCCCCAGTGCTCTGCAAGCTCTCCAGCACAACAGCAAATCTGGGGCTCTGTGCTTTCTTTCGTTCTGAACAAGTGTTACTGTTTTCTGCACAAAAGCGATCCTGCGAAGCAATGTGAACACTTCTGCTTCCCAGGCACAGAGAAGGTGCTAGCAGGGAATTCTCTGCCTGCCTTTCCCCAGTGCTCTGCAAGCTCTCCAGGACAACAGCAAATCTGGGGCTCTGTGCTTTCTTTCGTTCTGAACAAGTGTTACTGTTTTCTGCACAAAAGCGATTCTGCGAAGCAATGTGAACACTTCTGCTTCCCAGGCACAGAGAAGGTGCTAGCAGGGAATTCTCTGCCTGCCTTTCCCCAGTGCTCTGCAAGCTCTCCAGGACAACAGCAAATCTGGGGCTCTGTGCTTTCTTTCGTTCTGAACAAGTGTTAGTGTTTTCTGCACAAAAGCGATTCTGCGAAGCAATGTGAACACTTCTGCTTCCCAGGCACAGAGAAGGTGCTAGTAGGGCATGCTCTGCCTGCCTTTCCCCAGTGCTCTGCAAGCTCTCCAGGACAACAGCAAATCTGGGGCTCTGTGCTTTCTTTCGTTCTGAACAAGTGTTACTGTTTTCTGCACAAAAGCGATTCTGCGAAGCAATGTGAACACTTCTGTTTCCCAGGCACAGAGAAGGTGCTAGCAGGGAATTCTCTGCCTGCCTTTCCCCAGTGCTCTGCAAGCTCTCCAGGACAACAGCAAATCTGGGGCTCTGTGCTTTCTTTCGTTCTGAACAAGTGTTACTGTTTTCTGCACAAAAGCGATCCTGCGAAGCAATGTGAACACTTCTGCTTCCCAGGCACAGAGAAGGTGCTAGCAGGGAATTCTCTGCCTGCCTTTCCCCAGTGCTCTGCAAGCTCTCCAGGACAACATAAAATCTGGGGCTCTGTGCTTTCTTTCGTTCTGAACAACTTCTAGTGTTTTCTGCACAAAAGCGATTCTGCGAAGCAATGTGAATTCTTCTGCTTCCCAGGCACAGAGAAGGTGCTAGCAGGGAATTCTCTGCCTGCCTTTCCCCAGTGCTCTGCAAGCTCTCCAGGACAACAGCAAATCTGGGGCTCTGTGCTTTCTTTCGTTCTGAACAAGTGTTACTGTTTTCTGCACAAAAGCGATTCTGCGAAGCAATGTGAACACTTCTGCTTCCCAGGCACAGAGAAGGTGCTAGCAGGGAATTCTCTGCCTGCCTTTCCCCAGTGCTCTGCAAGCTCTCCAGGACAACAGCAAATCTGGGGCTCTGTGCTTTCTTTCGTTCTGAACAAGTGTTACTGTTTTCTGCACAAAAGCGATTCTGCGAAGCAATGTGAACACTTCTGCTTCCCAGGCACAGAGAAGGTGCTAGCAGGGAATTCTCTGCCTGCCTTTCCCCAGTGCTCTGCAAGCTCTCCAGGACAACAGCAAATCTGGGGCTCTGTGCTTTCTTTCGTTCTGAACAAGTGTTACTGTTTTCTGCACAAAAGCGATCCTGCGAAGGAATGTGAACACTTCTGCTTCCCAGGCACAGAGAAGGTGCTAGCAGGGAATTCTCTGTCTGCCTTTCCCCAGTGCTCTGCAAGCTCTCCAGGACAACATAAAATATGGGGCTCTGTGCTTTCTTTCGTTCTGAACAAGTGTTACTGTTTTCTGCACAAAAGCGATTCTGCGAAGCAATGTGAACACTTCTGCTTCCCAGGCACAGAGAAGGTGCTAGTAGGGCATGCTCTGCCTGCCTTTCCCCAGTGCTCTGCAAGCTCTCCAGGACAACAGCAAATCTGGGGCTCTGTGCTTTCTTTCATTCTGAACAAGTGTTAGTGTTTTCTGCACAAAAGCAATTCTGCGAAGCAATGTGAAGACTTCTGCTTCCCAGGCACAGAGAAGGTGCTAGCAGGGAATTCTCTGCCTGCCTTTCCCCAGTGCTCTGCAAGCTCTCCAGGACAACAGCAAATCTGGGGCTCTGTGCTTTCTTTCGTTCTGAACAAGTGTTACTGTTTTCTGCACAAAAGCGATTCTGCGAAGCAATGTGAACACTTCTGCTTCCCAGGCACAGAGAAGGTGCTAGCAGGGAATTCTCTGCCTGCCTTTCCCCAGTGCTCTGCAAGCTCTCCAGGGCAACAGCAAATCTGGGGCTCTGTGCTTTCTTTCGTTCTGAACAAGTGTTACTGTTTTCTGCACAAAAGCGATTCTGCGAAGCAATGTGAACACTTCTGCTTCCCAGGCACAGAGGAGGTGCTAGCAGGGAATTCTCTGCCTGCCTTTCCCCAGTGCTCTGCAAGCTCTCCAGGGCAACATAAAATCTGGGGCTCTGTGCTTTCTTTCGTTCTGAACAAGTGTTACTGTTTTCTGCACAAAAGCGATTCTGCGAAGCAATGTGAAGACTTCTGCTTCCCAGGCACAGAGAAGGTGCTAGTAGGGCATGCTCTGCCTGCCTTTCCCCAGTGCTCTGCAGGCTCTCCAGGACAACATAAAATCTGGGGTTCTGTGCTTTCTTTCCTTCTGAACAAGTGTTACTGTTTTCTGCACAAAAGCGATTCTGCGAAGCAATGTGAACACTTCTGTTTCCCAGGCACAGAGAAGGTGCTAGCAGGGAATTCTCTGCCTGCCTTTCCCCAGTGCTCTGCAAGCTCTCCAGGGCAACATAAAATCTGGGGCTCTGTGCTTTCTTTCGTTCTGAACAAGTGTTACTGTTTTCTGCACAAAAGCGATTCTGCGAAGCAATGTGAACACTTCTGCTTCCCAGGCACAGAGAAGGTGCTAGCAGGGAATTCTCTGCCTGCCTTTCCCCAGTGCTCTGCAAGCTCTCCAGGACAACAGCAAATCTGGGGCTCTGTGCTTTCTTTCGTTCTGAACAAGTGTTACTGTTTTCTGCACAAAAGCGATTCTGCGAAGCAATGTGAACACTTCTGCTTCCCAGGCACAGAGAAGGTGCTAGCAGGGAATTCTCTGCCTGCCTTTCCCCAGTGCTCTGCAAGCTCTCCAGGACAACAGCAAATCTGGGGCTCTGTGCTTTCTTTCGTTCTGAACAAGTGTTACTGTTTTCTGCACAAAAGCGATCCTGCGAAGCAATGTGAAGACTTCTGCTTCCCAGGCACAGAGAAGGTGCTAGCAGGGAATTCTCTGCCTGCCTTTCCCCAGTGCTCTGCAAGCTCTCCAGGACAACAGCAAATCTGGGGCTCTGTGCTTTCTTTCATTCTGAACAAGTGTTACTGTTTTCTGCACAAAAGCTATTCTGCGAAGCAATGTGAACACTTCTGCTTCCCAGGCACAGAGAAGGTGCTAGCAGGGAATTCTCTGCCTGCCTTTCCCCAGTGCTCTGCAAGCTCTCCAGCACAACAGCAAATCTGGGGCTCTGTGCTTTCTTTCGTTCTGAACAAGTGTTAGTGTTTTCTGCACAAAAGCGATTCTGCGAAGCAATGTGAACACTTCTGCTTCCCAGGCACAGAGAAGGTGCTAGCAGGGAATTCTCTGCCTGCCTTTCCCCAGTGCTCTGCAAGCTCTCCAGGACAACAGCAAATCTGGGGCTCTGTGCTTTCTTTCGTTCTGAACAAGTGTTAGTGTTTTCTGCACAAAAGCGATTCTGCGAAGCAATGTGAAGACTTCTGCTTCCCAGGCACAGAGAAGGTGCTAGCAGGGAATTCTCTGCCTGCCTTTCCCCAGTGCTCTGCAAGCTCTCCAGGACAACAGCAAATATGGGGCTCTGTGCTTTCTTTCGTTCTGAACAAGTGTTAGTGTTTTCTGCACAAAAGCGATTCTGCGAAGCAATGTGAACACTTCTGCTTCCCAGGCACAGAGAAGGTGCTAGTAGGGCATGCTCTGCCTGCCTTTCCCCAGTGCTCTGCAAGCTCTCCAGGACAACATAAAATCTGGGGTTCTGTGCTTTCTTTCGTTCTGAACAAGTGTTACTGTTTTCTGCACAAAAGCGATTCTGCGAAGCAATGTGAACACTTCTGTTTCCCAGGCACAGAGAAGGTGCTAGCAGGGAATTCTCTGCCTGCCTTTCCCCAGTGCTCTGCAAGCTCTCCAGGGCAACATAAAATCTGGGGCTCTGTGCTTTCTTTCGTTCTGAACAAGTGTTACTGTTTTCTGCACAAAAGCGATTCTGCGAAGCAATGTGAAGACTTCTGCTTCCCAGGCACAGAGAAGGTGCTAGCAGGGAATTCTCTGCCTGCCTTTCCCCAGTGCTCTGCAAGCTCTCCAGGACAACAGCAAATATGGGGCTCTGTGCTTTCTTTCGTTCTGAACAAGTGTTAGTGTTTTCTGCACAAAAGCGATTCTGCGAAGCAATGTGAACACTTCTGCTTCCCAGGCACAGAGAAGGTGCTAGTAGGGCATGCTCTGCCTGCCTTTCCCCAGTGCTCTGCAAGCTCTCCAGGACAACAGCAAATCTGGGGCTCTGTGCTTTCTTTCGTTCTGAACAAGTGTTACTGTTTTCTGCACAAAAGCGATTCTGCGAAGCAATGTGAACACTTCTGTTTCCCAGGCACAGAGAAGGTGCTAGCAGGGAATTCTCTGCCTGCCTTTCCCCAGTGCTCTGCAAGCTCTCCAGGACAACAGCAAATCTGGGGCTCTGTGCTTTCTTTCGTTCTGAACAAGTGTTACTGTTTTCTGCACAAAAGCGATTCTGCGAAGCAATGTGAACACTTCTGCTTCCCAGGCACAGAGAAGGTGCTAGCAGGGAATTCTCTGCCTGCCTTTCCCCAGTGCTCTGCAAGCTCTCCAGGACAACAGCAAATCTGGGGCTCTGTGCTTTCTTTCGTTCTGAATAACTTCTAGTGTTTTCTGCACAAAAGCGATTCTGCGAAGCAATGTGAATTCTTCTGCTTCCCAGGCACAGAGAAGGTGCTAGCAGGGAATTCTCTGCCTGCCTTTCCCCAGTGCTCTGCAAGCTCTCCAGGACAACAGCAAATCTGGGGCTCTGTGCTTTCTTTCGTTCTGAACAACTTCTAGTGTTTTCTGCACAAAAGCGATTCTGCGAAGCAATGTGAATTCTTCTGCTTCCCAGGCACAGAGAAGGTGCTAGCAGGGAATTCTCTGCCTGCCTTTCCCCACTGCTCTGCAAGCTCTCCAGGACAACAGCAAATCTGGGGCTCTGTGCTTTCTTTCGTTCTGAACAAGTGTTACTGTTTTCTGCACAAAAGCGATTCTGCGAAGCAATGTGAACACTTCTGCTTCCCAGGCACAGAGAAGGTGCTAGCAGGGAATTCTCTGCCTGCCTTTCCCCAGTGCTCTGCAAGCTCTCCAGGACAACAGCAAATCTGGGGCTCTGTGCTTTCTTTCGTTCTGAACAAGTGTTACTGTTTTCTGCACAAAAGCGATTCTGCGAAGCAATGTGAACACTTCTGCTTCCCAGGCACAGAGAAGGTGCTAGCAGGGAATTCTCTGCCTGCCTTTCCCCAGTGCTCTGCAAGCTCTCCAGGACAACAGCAAATCTGGGGCTCTGTGCTTTCTTTCGTTCTGAACAAGTGTTACTGTTTTCTGCACAAAAGCGATCCTGCGAAGGAATGTGAACACTTCTGCTTCCCAGGCACAGAGAAGGTGCTAGCAGGGAATTCTCTGTCTGCCTTTCCCCAGTGCTCTGCAAGCTCTCCAGGACAACATAAAATCTGGGGCTCTGTGCTTTCTTTCGTTCTGAACAAGTGTTACTGTTTTCTGCACAAAAGCGATTCTGCGAAGCAATGTGAACACTTCTGCTTCCCAGGCACAGAGAAGGTGCTAGTAGGGCATGCTCTGCCTGCCTTTCCCCAGTGCTCTGCAAGCTCTCCAGGACAACAGCAAATCTGGGGCTCTGTGCTTTCTTTCATTCTGAACAAGTGTTACTGTTTTCTGCACAAAAGCGATTCTGCGAAGCAATGTGAACACTTCTGCTTCCCAGGCACAGAGAAGGTGCTAGCAGGGAATTCTCTGCCTGCCTTTCCCCACTGCTCTGCAAGCTCTCCAGGACAACATAAAATCTGGGGCTCTGTGCTTTCTTTCATTCTGAACAAGTGTTAGTGTTTTCTGCACAAAAGCGATTCTGCGAAGCAATGTGAACACTTCTGTTTCCCAGGCACAGAGAAGGTGCTAGTAGGGCATGCTCTGCCTGCCTTTCCCCAGTGCTCTGCAAGCTCTCCAGGACAACATCAAATCTGGGGCTCTGTGCTTTCTTTCCTTCTGAACAAGTGTTACTGTTTTCTGCACAAAAGCGATTCTGCGAAGCAATGTGAACACTTCTGCTTCCCAGGCACAGAGAAGGTGCTAGCAGGGAATTCTCTGCCTGCCTTTCCCCAGTGCTCTGCAAGCTCTCCAGGACAACAGCAAATCTGGGGCTCTGTGCTTTCTTTCGTTCTGAACAAGTGTTACTGTTTTCTGCACAAAAGCGATTCTGCGAAGCAATGTGAACACTTCTGCTTCCCAGGCACAGAGAAGGTGCTAGCAGGGAATTCTCTGCCTGCCTTTCCCCAGTGCTCTGCAAGCTCTCCAGGGCAACAGCAAATCTGGGGCTCTGTGCTTTCTTTCGTTCTGAACAAGTGTTACTATTTTCTGCACAAAAGCGATTCTGCGAAGCAATGTGAACACTTCTGTTTCCCAGGCACAGAGAATGTGCTAGCAGGGAATTCTCTACCTGCCTTTCCCCAGTGCTCTGCAAGCTCTCCAGGACAACAGCAAATCTGGGGCTCTGTGCTTTCTTTCGTTCTGAACAAGTGCTAGTGTTTTCTGCACAAAAGCGATCCTGCGAAGCAATGTGAACACTTCTGCTTCCCAGGCACAGAGAAGGTGCTAGCAGGGAATTCTCTGCCTGCCTTTCCCCAGTGCTCTGCAAGCTCTCCAGGACAACAGCAAATATGGGGCTCTGTGCTTTCTTTCGTTCTGAACAAGTGTTAGTGTTTTCTGCACAAAAGCGATTCTGCGAAGCAATGTGAACACTTCTGCTTCCCAGGCACAGAGAAGGTGCTAGTAGGGCATGCTCTGCCTGCCTTTCCCCAGTGCTCTGCAAGCTCTCCAGGACAACATAAAATCTGGGGTTCTGTGCTTTCTTTCGTTCTGAACAAGTGTTACTGTTTTCTGCACAAAAGCGATTCTGCGAAGCAATGTGAACACTTCTGTTTCCCAGGCACAGAGAATGTGCTAGCAGGGAATTCTCTGCCTGCCTTTCCCCAGTGCTCTGCAAGCTCTCCAGGACAACATCAAATCTGGGGCTCTGTGCTTTCTTTCGTTCTGAACAAGTGTTACTGTTTTCTGCACAAAAGCGATTCTGCGAAGCAATGTGAACACTTCTGCTTCCCAGGCACAGAGAAGGTGCTAGTAGGGCATGCTCTGCCTGCCTTTCCCCACTGCTCTGCAAGCTCTCCAGGACAACATCAAATCTGGGGCTCTGTGCTTTCTTTCCTTCTGAACAAGTGTTACTGTTTTCTGCACAAAAGCGATTCTGCGAAGCAATGTGAACACTTCTGCTTCCCAGGCACAGAGAAGGTGCTAGCAGGGAATTCTCTGCCTGCCTTTCCCCAGTGCTCTGCAAGCTCTCCAGGACAACAGCAAATCTGGGGCTCTGTGCTTTCTTTCGTTCTGAACAAGTGTTACTGTTTTCTGCACAAAAGCGATTCTGCGAAGCAATGTGAACACTTCTGCTTCCCAGGCACAGAGAAGGTGCTAGCAGGGAATTCTCTGCCTGCCTTTCCCCAGTGCTCTGCAAGCTCTCCAGGGCAACAGCAAATCTGGGGCTCTGTGCTTTCTTTCGTTCTGAATAACTTCTAGTGTTTTCTGCACAAAAGCGATTCTGCGAAGCAATGTGAATTCTTCTGCTTCCCAGGCACAGAGAAGGTGCTAGCAGGGAATTCTCTGCCTGCCTTTCCCCAGTGCTCTGCAAGCTCTCCAGGACAACAGCAAATCTGGGGCTCTGTGCTTTCTTTCGTTCTGAACAACTTCTAGTGTTTTCTGCACAAAAGCGATTCTGCGAAGCAATGTGAATTCTTCTGCTTCCCAGGCACAGAGAAGGTGCTAGCAGGGAATTCTCTGCCTGCCTTTCCCCACTGCTCTGCAAGCTCTCCAGGACAACAGCAAATCTGGGGCTCTGTGCTTTCTTTCGTTCTGAACAAGTGTTACTGTTTTCTGCACAAAAGCGATTCTGCGAAGCAATGTGAACACTTCTGCTTCCCAGGCACAGAGAAGGTGCTAGCAGGGAATTCTCTGCCTGCCTTTCCCCAGTGCTCTGCAAGCTCTCCAGGACAACAGCAAATCTGGGGCTCTGTGCTTTCTTTCGTTCTGAACAAGTGTTACTGTTTTCTGCACAAAAGCGATTCTGCGAAGCAATGTGAACACTTCTGCTTCCCAGGCACAGAGAAGGTGCTAGCAGGGAATTCTCTGCCTGCCTTTCCCCAGTGCTCTGCAAGCTCTCCAGGACAACAGCAAATCTGGGGCTCTGTGCTTTCTTTCGTTCTGAACAAGTGTTACTGTTTTCTGCACAAAAGCGATCCTGCGAAGGAATGTGAACACTTCTGCTTCCCAGGCACAGAGAAGGTGCTAGCAGGGAATTCTCTGTCTGCCTTTCCCCAGTGCTCTGCAAGCTCTCCAGGACAACATAAAATCTGGGGCTCTGTGCTTTCTTTCGTTCTGAACAAGTGTTACTGTTTTCTGCACAAAAGCGATTCTGCGAAGCAATGTGAACACTTCTGCTTCCCAGGCACAGAGAAGGTGCTAGTAGGGCATGCTCTGCCTGCCTTTCCCCAGTGCTCTGCAAGCTCTCCAGGACAACAGCAAATCTGGGGCTCTGTGCTTTCTTTCATTCTGAACAAGTGTTACTGTTTTCTGCACAAAAGCGATTCTGCGAAGCAATGTGAACACTTCTGCTTCCCAGGCACAGAGAAGGTGCTAGCAGGGAATTCTCTGCCTGCCTTTCCCCACTGCTCTGCAAGCTCTCCAGGACAACATAAAATCTGGGGCTCTGTGCTTTCTTTCATTCTGAACAAGTGTTAGTGTTTTCTGCACAAAAGCGATTCTGCGAAGCAATGTGAACACTTCTGTTTCCCAGGCACAGAGAAGGTGCTAGTAGGGCATGCTCTGCCTGCCTTTCCCCAGTGCTCTGCAAGCTCTCCAGGACAACATCAAATCTGGGGCTCTGTGCTTTCTTTCCTTCTGAACAAGTGTTACTGTTTTCTGCACAAAAGCGATTCTGCGAAGCAATGTGAACACTTCTGCTTCCCAGGCACAGAGAAGGTGCTAGCAGGGAATTCTCTGCCTGCCTTTCCCCAGTGCTCTGCAAGCTCTCCAGGACAACAGCAAATCTGGGGCTCTGTGCTTTCTTTCGTTCTGAACAAGTGTTACTGTTTTCTGCACAAAAGCGATTCTGCGAAGCAATGTGAACACTTCTGCTTCCCAGGCACAGAGAAGGTGCTAGCAGGGAATTCTCTGCC
Source organism: Strix aluco (assembly GCF_031877795.1). Taxonomy (NCBI): domain Eukaryota; kingdom Metazoa; phylum Chordata; class Aves; order Strigiformes; family Strigidae; genus Strix; species Strix aluco. Next base: position 22,864,586 of record NC_133943.1, read on the forward strand.
TGCCTTTCCCCAGTGCTCTGCAAGCTCTCCAGGGCAACAGCAAATCTGGGGCTCTGTGCTTTCTTTCGTTCTGAACAAGTGTTACTATTTTCTGCACAAAAGCGATTCTGCGAAGCAATGTGAACACTTCTGTTTCCCAGGCACAGAGAATGTGCTAGCAGGGAATTCTCTACCTGCCTTTCCCCAGTGCTCTGCAAGCTCTCCAGGACAACAGCAAATCTGGGGCTCTGTGCTTTCTTTCGTTCTGAACAAGTGCTAGTGTTTTCTGCACAAAAGCGATCCTGCGAAGCAATGTGAACACTTCTGCTTCCCAGGCACAGAGAAGGTGCTAGCAGGGAATTCTCTGCCTGCCTTTCCCCAGTGCTCTGCAAGCTCTCCAGGACAACAGCAAATATGGGGCTCTGTGCTTTCTTTCGTTCTGAACAAGTGTTAGTGTTTTCTGCACAAAAGCGATTCTGCGAAGCAATGTGAACACTTCTGCTTCCCAGGCACAGAGAAGGTGCTAGTAGGGCATGCTCTGCCTGCCTTTCCCCAGTGCTCTGCAAGCTCTCCAGGACAACATAAAATCTGGGGTTCTGTGCTTTCTTTCGTTCTGAACAAGTGTTACTGTTTTCTGCACAAAAGCGATTCTGCGAAGCAATGTGAACACTTCTGTTTCCCAGGCACAGAGAATGTGCTAGCAGGGAATTCTCTGCCTGCCTTTCCCCAGTGCTCTGCAAGCTCTCCAGGACAACATCAAATCTGGGGCTCTGTGCTTTCTTTCGTTCTGAACAAGTGTTACTGTTTTCTGCACAAAAGCGATTCTGCGAAGCAATGTGAACACTTCTGCTTCCCAGGCACAGAGAAGGTGCTAGTAGGGCATGCTCTGCCTGCCTTTCCCCACTGCTCTGCAAGCTCTCCAGGACAACATCAAATCTGGGGCTCTGTGCTTTCTTTCCTTCTGAACAAGTGTTACTGTTTTCTGCACAAAAGCGATTCTGCGAAGCAATGTGAACACTTCTGCTTCCCAGGCACAGAGAAGGTGCTAGCAGGGAATTCTCTGCCTGCCTTTCCCCAGTGCTCTGCAAGCTCTCCAGGACAACAGCAAATCTGGGGCTCTGTGCTTTCTTTCGTTCTGAACAAGTGTTACTGTTTTCTGCACAAAAGCGATTCTGCGAAGCAATGTGAACACTTCTGCTTCCCAGGCACAGAGAAGGTGCTAGCAGGGAATTCTCTGCCTGCCTTTCCCCAGTGCTCTGCAAGCTCTCCAGGGCAACAGCAAATCTGGGGCTCTGTGCTTTCTTTCGTTCTGAACAAGTGTTACTGTTTTCTGCACAAAAGCGATTCTGCGAAGCAATGTGAACACTTCTGCTTCCCAGGCACAGAGGAGGTGCTAGCAGGGAATTCTCTGCCTGCCTTTCCCCAGTGCTCTGCAAGCTCTCCAGGGCAACATAAAATCTGGGGCTCTGTGCTTTCTTTCGTTCTGAACAAGTGTTACTGTTTTCTGCACAAAAGCGATTCTGCGAAGCAATGTGAAGACTTCTGCTTCCCAGGCACAGAGAAGGTGCTAGTAGGGCATGCTCTGCCTGCCTTTCCCCAGTGCTCTGCAGGCTCTCCAGGACAACATAAAATCTGGGGTTCTGTGCTTTCTTTCCTTCTGAACAAGTGTTACTGTTTTCTGCACAAAAGCGATTCTGCGAAGCAATGTGAACACTTCTGTTTCCCAGGCACAGAGAAGGTGCTAGCAGGGAATTCTCTGCCTGCCTTTCCCCAGTGCTCTGCAAGCTCTCCAGGGCAACATAAAATCTGGGGCTCTGTGCTTTCTTTCGTTCTGAACAAGTGTTACTGTTTTCTGCACAAAAGCGATCCTGCGAAGCAATGTGAACACTTCTGCTTCCCAGGCCCAGAGAAGGTGCTAGCAGGGAATTCTCTGCCTGCCTTTCCCCAGTGCTCTGCAAGCTCTCCAGGACAACAGCAAATCTGGGGCTCTGTGCTTTCTTTCGTTCTGAACAAGTGTTACTGTTTTCTGCACAAAAGCGATTCTGCGAAGCAATGTGAACACTTCTGCTTCCCAGGCACAGAGAAGGTGCTAGCAGGGAATTCTCTGCCTGCCTTTCCCCAGTGCTCTGCAAGCTCTCCAGGACAACAGCAAATCTGGGGCTCTGTGCTTTCTTTCGTTCTGAACAAGTGCTAGTGTTTTCTGCACAAAAGCTATTCTGCGAAGCAATGTGAACACTTCTGCTTCCCAGGCACAGAGAAGGTGCTAGCAGGGAATTCTCTGCCTGCCTTTCCCCAGTGCTCTGCAAGCTCTCCAGCACAACAGCAAATCTGGGGCTCTGTGCTTTCTTTCGTTCTGAACAAGTGTTAGTGTTTTCTGCACAAAAGCGATTCTGCGAAGCAATGTGAACACTTCTGCTTCCCAGGCACAGAGAAGGTGCTAGCAGGGAATTCTCTGCCTGCCTTTCCCCAGTGCTCTGCAAGCTCTCCAGGACAACAGCAAATCTGGGGCTCTGTGCTTTCTTTCGTTCTGAACAAGTGTTAGTGTTTTCTGCACAAAAGCGATTCTGCGAAGCAATGTGAAGACTTCTGCTTCCCAGGCACAGAGAAGGTGCTAGCAGGGAATTCTCTGCCTGCCTTTCCCCAGTGCTCTGCAAGCTCTCCAGGACAACAGCAAATCTGGGGCTCTGTGCTTTCTTTCGTTCTGAACAAGTGTTAGTGTTTTCTGCACAAAAGCGATTCTGCGAAGCAATGTGAACACTTCTGCTTCCCAGGCACAGAGAAGGTGCTAGTAGGGCATGCTCTGCCTGCCTTTCCCCAGTGCTCTGCAAGCTCTCCAGGACAACAGCAAATCTGGGGCTCTGTGCTTTCTTTCGTTCTGAACAAGTGTTACTGTTTTCTGCACAAAAGCGATTCTGCGAAGCAATGTGAACACTTCTGTTTCCCAGGCACAGAGAAGGTGCTAGCAGGGAATTCTCTGCCTGCCTTTCCCCAGTGCTCTGCAAGCTCTCCAGGACAACAGCAAATCTGGGGCTCTGTGCTTTCTTTCGTTCTGAACAAGTGTTACTGTTTTCTGCACAAAAGCGATCCTGCGAAGCAATGTGAACACTTCTGCTTCCCAGGCACAGAGAAGGTGCTAGCAGGGAATTCTCTGCCTGCCTTTCCCCAGTGCTCTGCAAGCTCTCCAGGACAACATAAAATCTGGGGCTCTGTGCTTTCTTTCGTTCTGAACAACTTCTAGTGTTTTCTGCACAAAAGCGATTCTGCGAAGCAATGTGAATTCTTCTGCTTCCCAGGCACAGAGAAGGTGCTAGCAGGGAATTCTCTGCCTGCCTTTCCCCAGTGCTCTGCAAGCTCTCCAGGACAACAGCAAATCTGGGGCTCTGTGCTTTCTTTCGTTCTGAACAAGTGTTACTGTTTTCTGCACAAAAGCGATTCTGCGAAGCAATGTGAACACTTCTGCTTCCCAGGCACAGAGAAGGTGCTAGCAGGGAATTCTCTGCCTGCCTTTCCCCAGTGCTCTGCAAGCTCTCCAGGACAACAGCAAATATGGGGCTCTGTGCTTTCTTTCGTTCTGAACAAGTGTTACTGTTTTCTGCACAAAAGCGATTCTGCGAAGCAATGTGAACACTTCTGCTTCCCAGGCACAGAGAAGGTGCTAGCAGGGAATTCTCTGCCTGCCTTTCCCCAGTGCTCTGCAAGCTCTCCAGGACAACAGCAAATCTGGGGCTCTGTGCTTTCTTTCGTTCTGAACAAGTGTTACTGTTTTCTGCACAAAAGCGATCCTGCGAAGGAATGTGAACACTTCTGCTTCCCAGGCACAGAGAAGGTGCTAGCAGGGAATTCTCTGTCTGCCTTTCCCCAGTGCTCTGCAAGCTCTCCAGGACAACATAAAATATGGGGCTCTGTGCTTTCTTTCGTTCTGAACAAGTGTTACTGTTTTCTGCACAAAAGCGATTCTGCGAAGCAATGTGAACACTTCTGCTTCCCAGGCACAGAGAAGGTGCCAGTAGGGCATGCTCTGCCTGCCTTTCCCCAGTGCTCTGCAAGCTCTCCAGGACAACAGCAAATCTGGGGCTCTGTGCTTTCTTTCATTCTGAACAAGTGTTAGTGTTTTCTGCACAAAAGCAATTCTGCGAAGCAATGTGAAGACTTCTGCTTCCCAGGCACAGAGAAGGTGCTAGCAGGGAATTCTCTGCCTGCCTTTCCCCAGTGCTCTGCAAGCTCTCCAGGACAACAGCAAATCTGGGGCTCTGTGCTTTCTTTCGTTCTGAACAAGTGTTACTGTTTTCTGCACAAAAGCGATTCTGCGAAGCAATGTGAACACTTCTGCTTCCCAGGCACAGAGAAGGTGCTAGCAGGGAATTCTCTGCCTGCCTTTCCCCAGTGCTCTGCAAGCTCTCCAGGGCAACAGCAAATCTGGGGCTCTGTGCTTTCTTTCGTTCTGAACAAGTGTTACTGTTTTCTGCACAAAAGCGATTCTGCGAAGCAATGTGAACACTTCTGCTTCCCAGGCACAGAGGAGGTGCTAGCAGGGAATTCTCTGCCTGCCTTTCCCCAGTGCTCTGCAAGCTCTCCAGGGCAACATAAAATCTGGGGCTCTGTGCTTTCTTTCGTTCTGAACAAGTGTTACTGTTTTCTGCACAAAAGCGATTCTGCGAAGCAATGTGAAGACTTCTGCTTCCCAGGCACAGAGAAGGTGCTAGTAGGGCATGCTCTGCCTGCCTTTCCCCAGTGCTCTGCAGGCTCTCCAGGACAACATAAAATCTGGGGTTCTGTGCTTTCTTTCCTTCTGAACAAGTGTTACTGTTTTCTGCACAAAAGCGATTCTGCGAAGCAATGTGAACACTTCTGTTTCCCAGGCACAGAGAAGGTGCTAGCAGGGAATTCTCTGCCTGCCTTTCCCCAGTGCTCTGCAAGCTCTCCAGGGCAACATAAAATCTGGGGCTCTGTGCTTTCTTTCGTTCTGAACAAGTGTTACTGTTTTCTGCACAAAAGCGATCCTGCGAAGCAATGTGAACACTTCTGCTTCCCAGGCACAGAGAAGGTGCTAGTAGGGCATGCTCTGCCTGCCTTTCCCCAGTGCTCTGCAAGCTCTCCAGGACAACAGCAAATCTGGGGCTCTGTGCTTTCTTTCATTCTGAACAAGTGTTAGTGTTTTCTGCACAAAAGCAATTCTGCGAAGCAATGTGAAGACTTCTGCTTCCCAGGCACAGAGAAGGTGCTAGCAGGGAATTCTCTGCCTGCCTTTCCCCAGTGCTCTGCAAGCTCTCCAGGACAACAGCAAATCTGGGGCTCTGTGCTTTCTTTCGTTCTGAACAAGTGTTACTGTTTTCTGCACAAAAGCGATTCTGCGAAGCAATGTGAACACTTCTGCTTCCCAGGCACAGAGAAGGTGCTAGCAGGGAATTCTCTGCCTGCCTTTCCCCAGTGCTCTGCAAGCTCTCCAGGGCAACAGCAAATCTGGGGCTCTGTGCTTTCTTTCGTTCTGAACAAGTGTTACTGTTTTCTGCACAAAAGCGATTCTGCGAAGCAATGTGAACACTTCTGCTTCCCAGGCACAGAGGAGGTGCTAGCAGGGAATTCTCTGCCTGCCTTTCCCCAGTGCTCTGCAAGCTCTCCAGGGCAACATAAAATCTGGGGCTCTGTGCTTTCTTTCGTTCTGAACAAGTGTTACTGTTTTCTGCACAAAAGCGATTCTGCGAAGCAATGTGAAGACTTCTGCTTCCCAGGCACAGAGAAGGTGCTAGTAGGGCATGCTCTGCCTGCCTTTCCCCAGTGCTCTGCAGGCTCTCCAGGACAACATAAAATCTGGGGTTCTGTGCTTTCTTTCCTTCTGAACAAGTGTTACTGTTTTCTGCACAAAAGCGATTCTGCGAAGCAATGTGAACACTTCTGTTTCCCAGGCACAGAGAAGGTGCTAGCAGGGAATTCTCTGCCTGCCTTTCCCCAGTGCTCTGCAAGCTCTCCAGGACAACATAAAATCTGGGGCTCTGTGCTTTCTTTCGTTCTGAACAAGTGTTACTGTTTTCTGCACAAAAGCGATCCTGCGAAGCAATGTGAACACTTCTGCTTCCCAGGCACAGAGAAGGTGCTAGCAGGGAATTCTCTGCCTGCCTTTCCCCAGTGCTCTGCAAGCTCTCCAGGACAACAGCAAATCTGGGGCTCTGTGCTTTCTTTCGTTCTGAACAAGTGTTACTGTTTTCTGCACAAAAGCGATTCTGCGAAGCAATGTGAACACTTCTGCTTCCCAGGCACAGAGAAGGTGCTAGCAGGGAATTCTCTGCCTGCCTTTCCCCAGTGCTCTGCAAGCTCTCCAGGACAACATAAAATCTGGGGCTCTGTGCTTTCTTTCGTTCTGAACAACTTCTAGTGTTTTCTGCACAAAAGCGATTCTGCGAAGCAATGTGAATTCTTCTGCTTCCCAGGCACAGAGAAGGTGCTAGCAGGGAATTCTCTGCCTGCCTTTCCCCAGTGCTCTGCAAGCTCTCCAGGACAACAGCAAATCTGGGGCTCTGTGCTTTCTTTCGTTCTGAACAAGTGTTACTGTTTTCTGCACAAAAGCGATTCTGCGAAGCAATGTGAACACTTCTGCTTCCCAGGCACAGAGAAGGTGCTAGCAGGGAATTCTCTGCCTGCCTTTCCCCAGTGCTCTGCAAGCTCTCCAGGACAACAGCAAATCTGGGGCTCTGTGCTTTCTTTCGTTCTGAACAAGTGTTACTGTTTTCTGCACAAAAGCGATTCTGCGAAGCAATGTGAACACTTCTGCTTCCCAGGCACAGAGAAGGTGCTAGCAGGGAATTCTCTGCCTGCCTTTCCCCAGTGCTCTGCAAGCTCTCCAGGACAACAGCAAATCTGGGGCTCTGTGCTTTCTTTCGTTCTGAACAAGTGTTACTGTTTTCTGCACAAAAGCGATCCTGCGAAGGAATGTGAACACTTCTGCTTCCCAGGCACAGAGAAGGTGCTAGCAGGGAATTCTCTGTCTGCCTTTCCCCAGTGCTCTGCAAGCTCTCCAGGACAACATAAAATATGGGGCTCTGTGCTTTCTTTCGTTCTGAACAAGTGTTACTGTTTTCTGCACAAAAGCGATTCTGCGAAGCAATGTGAACACTTCTGCTTCCCAGGCACAGAGAAGGTGCTAGTAGGGCATGCTCTGCCTGCCTTTCCCCAGTGCTCTGCAAGCTCTCCAGGACAACAGCAAATCTGGGGCTCTGTGCTTTCTTTCATTCTGAACAAGTGTTAGTGTTTTCTGCACAAAAGCAATTCTGCGAAGCAATGTGAAGACTTCTGCTTCCCAGGCACAGAGAAGGTGCTAGCAGGGAATTCTCTGCCTGCCTTTCCCCAGTGCTCTGCAAGCTCTCCAGGACAACAGCAAATCTGGGGCTCTGTGCTTTCTTTCGTTCTGAACAAGTGTTACTGTTTTCTGCACAAAAGCGATTCTGCGAAGCAATGTGAACACTTCTGCTTCCCAGGCACAGAGAAGGTGCTAGCAGGGAATTCTCTGCCTGCCTTTCCCCAGTGCTCTGCAAGCTCTCCAGGGCAACAGCAAATCTGGGGCTCTGTGCTTTCTTTCGTTCTGAACAAGTGTTACTGTTTTCTGCACAAAAGCGATTCTGCGAAGCAATGTGAACACTTCTGCTTCCCAGGCACAGAGGAGGTGCTAGCAGGGAATTCTCTGCCTGCCTTTCCCCAGTGCTCTGCAAGCTCTCCAGGGCAACATAAAATCTGGGGCTCTGTGCTTTCTTTCGTTCTGAACAAGTGTTACTGTTTTCTGCACAAAAGCGATTCTGCGAAGCAATGTGAAGACTTCTGCTTCCCAGGCACAGAGAAGGTGCTAGTAGGGCATGCTCTGCCTGCCTTTCCCCAGTGCTCTGCAGGCTCTCCAGGACAACATAAAATCTGGGGTTCTGTGCTTTCTTTCCTTCTGAACAAGTGTTACTGTTTTCTGCACAAAAGCGATTCTGCGAAGCAATGTGAACACTTCTGTTTCCCAGGCACAGAGAAGGTGCTAGCAGGGAATTCTCTGCCTGCCTTTCCCCAGTGCTCTGCAAGCTCTCCAGGGCAACATAAAATCTGGGGCTCTGTGCTTTCTTTCGTTCTGAACAAGTGTTACTGTTTTCTGCACAAAAGCGATCCTGCGAAGCAATGTGAACACTTCTGCTTCCCAGGCACAGAGAAGGTGCTAGTAGGGCATGCTCTGCCTGCCTTTCCCCAGTGCTCTGCAAGCTCTCCAGGACAACAGCAAATCTGGGGCTCTGTGCTTTCTTTCATTCTGAACAAGTGTTAGTGTTTTCTGCACAAAAGCAATTCTGCGAAGCAATGTGAAGACTTCTGCTTCCCAGGCACAGAGAAGGTGCTAGCAGGGAATTCTCTGCCTGCCTTTCCCCAGTGCTCTGCAAGCTCTCCAGGACAACAGCAAATCTGGGGCTCTGTGCTTTCTTTCGTTCTGAACAAGTGTTACTGTTTTCTGCACAAAAGCGATTCTGCGAAGCAATGTGAACACTTCTGCTTCCCAGGCACAGAGAAGGTGCTAGCAGGGAATTCTCTGCCTGCCTTTCCCCAGTGCTCTGCAAGCTCTCCAGGGCAACAGCAAATCTGGGGCTCTGTGCTTTCTTTCGTTCTGAACAAGTGTTACTGTTTTCTGCACAAAAGCGATTCTGCGAAGCAATGTGAACACTTCTGCTTCCCAGGCACAGAGGAGGTGCTAGCAGGGAATTCTCTGCCTGCCTTTCCCCAGTGCTCTGCAAGCTCTCCAGGGCAACATAAAATCTGGGGCTCTGTGCTTTCTTTCGTTCTGAACAAGTGTTACTGTTTTCTGCACAAAAGCGATTCTGCGAAGCAATGTGAAGACTTCTGCTTCCCAGGCACAGAGAAGGTGCTAGTAGGGCATGCTCTGCCTGCCTTTCCCCAGTGCTCTGCAGGCTCTCCAGGACAACATAAAATCTGGGGTTCTGTGCTTTCTTTCCTTCTGAACAAGTGTTACTGTTTTCTGCACAAAAGCGATTCTGCGAAGCAATGTGAACACTTCTGTTTCCCAGGCACAGAGAAGGTGCTAGCAGGGAATTCTCTGCCTGCCTTTCCCCAGTGCTCTGCAAGCTCTCCAGGACAACATAAAATCTGGGGCTCTGTGCTTTCTTTCGTTCTGAACAAGTGTTACTGTTTTCTGCACAAAAGCGATCCTGCGAAGCAATGTGAACACTTCTGCTTCCCAGGCCCAGAGAAGGTGCTAGCAGGGAATTCTCTGCCTGCCTTTCCCCAGTGCTCTGCAAGCTCTCCAGGACAACAGCAAATCTGGGGCTCTGTGCTTTCTTTCGTTCTGAACAAGTGTTACTGTTTTCTGCACAAAAGCGATTCTGCGAAGCAATGTGAACACTTCTGCTTCCCAGGCACAGAGAAGGTGCTAGCAGGGAATTCTCTGCCTGCCTTTCCCCAGTGCTCTGCAAGCTCTCCAGGACAACAGCAAATCTGGGGCTCTGTGCTTTCTTTCGTTCTGAACAAGTGCTAGTGTTTTCTGCACAAAAGCTATTCTGCGAAGCAATGTGAACACTTCTGCTTCCCAGGCACAGAGAAGGTGCTAGCAGGGAATTCTCTGCCTGCCTTTCCCCAGTGCTCTGCAAGCTCTCCAGCACAACAGCAAATCTGGGGCTCTGTGCTTTCTTTCGTTCTGAACAAGTGTTAGTGTTTTCTGCACAAAAGCGATTCTGCGAAGCAATGTGAACACTTCTGCTTCCCAGGCACAGAGAAGGTGCTAGCAGGGAATTCTCTGCCTGCCTTTCCCCAGTGCTCTGCAAGCTCTCCAGGACAACAGCAAATCTGGGGCTCTGTGCTTTCTTTCGTTCTGAACAAGTGTTAGTGTTTTCTGCACAAAAGCGATTCTGCGAAGCAATGTGAAGACTTCTGCTTCCCAGGCACAGAGAAGGTGCTATCAGGGAATTCTCTGCCTGCCTTTCCCCAGTGCTCTGCAAGCTCTCCAGGACAACAGCAAATCTGGGGCTCTGTGCTTTCTTTCGTTCTGAACAAGTGTTACTGTTTTCTGCACAAAAGCGATTCTGCGAAGCAATGTGAACACTTCTGCTTCCCAGGCACAGAGAAGGTGCTAGTAGGGCATGCTCTGCCTGCCTTTCCCCAGTGCTCTGCAAGCTCTCCAGGACAACAGCAAATCTGGGGCTCTGTGCTTTCTTTCGTTCTGAACAAGTGTTACTGTTTTCTGCACAAAAGCGATTCTGCGAAGCAATGTGAACACTTCTGTTTCCCAGGCACAGAGAAGGTGCTAGCAGGGAATTCTCTGCCTGCCTTTCCCCAGTGCTCTGCAAGCTCTCCAGGACAACAGCAAATCTGGGGCTCTGTGCTTTCTTTCGTTCTGAACAAGTGTTACTGTTTTCTGCACAAAAGCGATCCTGCGAAGCAATGTGAACACTTCTGCTTCCCAGGCACAGAGAAGGTGCTAGCAGGGAATTCTCTGCCTGCCTTTCCCCAGTGCTCTGCAAGCTCTCCAGGACAACATAAAATCTGGGGCTCTGTGCTTTCTTTCGTTCTGAACAACTTCTAGTGTTTTCTGCACAAAAGCGATTCTGCGAAGCAATGTGAATTCTTCTGCTTCCCAGGCACAGAGAAGGTGCTAGCAGGGAATTCTCTGCCTGCCTTTCCCCAGTGCTCTGCAAGCTCTCCAGGACAACAGCAAATCTGGGGCTCTGTGCTTTCTTTCGTTCTGAACAAGTGTTACTGTTTTCTGCACAAAAGCGATTCTGCGAAGCAATGTGAACACTTCTGCTTCCCAGGCACAGAGAAGGTGCTAGCAGGGAATTCTCTGCCTGCCTTTCCCCAGTGCTCTGCAAGCTCTCCAGGACAACAGCAAATCTGGGGCTCTGTGCTTTCTTTCGTTCTGAACAAGTGTTACTGTTTTCTGCACAAAAGCGATTCTGCGAAGCAATGTGAACACTTCTGCTTCCCAGGCACAGAGAAGGTGCTAGCAGGGAATTCTCTGCCTGCCTTTCCCCAGTGCTCTGCAAGCTCTCCAGGACAACAGCAAATCTGGGGCTCTGTGCTTTCTTTCGTTCTGAACAAGTGTTACTGTTTTCTGCACAAAAGCGATCCTGCGAAGGAATGTGAACACTTCTGCTTCCCAGGCACAGAGAAGGTGCTAGCAGGGAATTCTCTGTCTGCCTTTCCCCAGTGCTCTGCAAGCTCTCCAGGACAACATAAAATATGGGGCTCTGTGCTTTCTTTCGTTCTGAACAAGTGTTAGTGTTTTCTGCACAAAAGCGATTCTGCGAAGCAATGTGAACACTTCTGCTTCCCAGGCACAGAGAAGGTGCTAGTAGGGCATGCTCTGCCTGCCTTTCCCCAGTGCTCTGCAAGCTCTCCAGGACAACAGCAAATCTGGGGCTCTGTGCTTTCTTTCATTCTGAACAAGTGTTAGTGTTTTCTGCACAAAAGCAATTCTGCGAAGCAATGTGAAGACTTCTGCTTCCCAGGCACAGAGAAGGTGCTAGCAGGGAATTCTCTGCCTGCCTTTCCCCAGTGCTCTGCAAGCTCTCCAGGACAACAGCAAATCTGGGGCTCTGTGCTTTCTTTCGTTCTGAACAAGTGTTACTGTTTTCTGCACAAAAGCGATTCTGCGAAGCAATGTGAACACTTCTGCTTCCCAGGCACAGAGAAGGTGCTAGCAGGGAATTCTCTGCCTGCCTTTCCCCAGTGCTCTGCAAGCTCTCCAGGGCAACATAAAATCTGGGGCTCTGTGCTTTCTTTCGTTCTGAACAAGTGTTACTGTTTTCTGCACAAAAGCGATTCTGCGAAGCAATGTGAAGACTTCTGCTTCCCAGGCACAGAGAAGGTGCTAGTAGGGCATGCTCTGCCTGCCTTTCCCCAGTGCTCTGCAGGCTCTCCAGGACAACATAAAATCTGGGGTTCTGTGCTTTCTTTCCTTCTGAACAAGTGTTACTGTTTTCTGCACAAAAGCGATTCTGCGAAGCAATGTGAACACTTCTGTTTCCCAGGCACAGAGAAGGTGCTAGCAGGGAATTCTCTGCCTGCCTTTCCCCAGTGCTCTGCAAGCTCTCCAGGACAACATAAAATCTGGGGCTCTGTGCTTTCTTTCGTTCTGAACAAGTGTTACTGTTTTCTGCACAAAAGCGATCCTGCGAAGCAATGTGAACACTTCTGCTTCCCAGGCCCAGAGAAGGTGCTAGCAGGGAATTCTCTGCCTGCCTTTCCCCAGTGCTCTGCAAGCTCTCCAGGACAACAGCAAATCTGGGGCTCTGTGCTTTCTTTCGTTCTGAACAAGTGTTACTGTTTTCTGCACAAAAGCGATTCTGCGAAGCAATGTGAACACTTCTGCTTCCCAGGCACAGAGAAGGTGCTAGCAGGGAATTCTCTGCCTGCCTTTCCCCAGTGCTCTGCAAGCTCTCCAGGACAACAGCAAATCTGGGGCTCTGTGCTTTCTTTCGTTCTGAACAAGTGCTAGTGTTTTCTGCACAAAAGCTATTCTGCGAAGCAATGTGAACACTTCTGCTTCCCAGGCACAGAGAAGGTGCTAGCAGGGAATTCTCTGCCTGCCTTTCCCCAGTGCTCTGCAAGCTCTCCAGCACAACAGCAAATCTGGGGCTCTGTGCTTTCTTTCGTTCTGAACAAGTGTTAGTGTTTTCTGCACAAAAGCGATTCTGCGAAGCAATGTGAACACTTCTGCTTCCCAGGCACAGAGAAGGTGCTAGCAGGGAATTCTCTGCCTGCCTTTCCCCAGTGCTCTGCAAGCTCTCCAGGACAACAGCAAATCTGGGGCTCTGTGCTTTCTTTCGTTCTGAACAAGTGTTAGTGTTTTCTGCACAAAAGCGATTCTGCGAAGCAATGTGAAGACTTCTGCTTCCCAGGCACAGAGAAGGTGCTATCAGGGAATTCTCTGCCTGCCTTTCCCCAGTGCTCTGCAAGCTCTCCAGGACAACAGCAAATCTGGGGCTCTGTGCTTTCTTTCGTTCTGAACAAGTGTTACTGTTTTCTGCACAAAAGCGATTCTGCGAAGCAATGTGAACACTTCTGCTTCCCAGGCACAGAGAAGGTGCTAGTAGGGCATGCTCTGCCTGCCTTTCCCCAGTGCTCTGCAAGCTCTCCAGGACAACAGCAAATCTGGGGCTCTGTGCTTTCTTTCGTTCTGAACAAGTGTTACTGTTTTCTGCACAAAAGCGATTCTGCGAAGCAATGTGAACACTTCTGTTTCCCAGGCACAGAGAAGGTGCTAGCAGGGAATTCTCTGCCTGCCTTTCCCCAGTGCTCTGCAAGCTCTCCAGGACAACAGCAAATCTGGGGCTCTGTGCTTTCTTTCGTTCTGAACAAGTGTTACTGTTTTCTGCACAAAAGCGATCCTGCGAAGCAATGTGAACACTTCTGCTTCCCAGGCACAGAGAAGGTGCTAGCAGGGAATTCTCTGCCTGCCTTTCCCCAGTGCTCTGCAAGCTCTCCAGGACAACATAAAATCTGGGGCTCTGTGCTTTCTTTCGTTCTGAACAACTTCTAGTGTTTTCTGCACAAAAGCGATTCTGCGAAGCAATGTGAATTCTTCTGCTTCCCAGGCACAGAGAAGGTGCTAGCAGGGAATTCTCTGCCTGCCTTTCCCCAGTGCTCTGCAAGCTCTCCAGGACAACAGCAAATCTGGGGCTCTGTGCTTTCTTTCGTTCTGAACAAGTGTTACTGTTTTCTGCACAAAAGCGATTCTGCGAAGCAATGTGAACACTTCTGCTTCCCAGGCACAGAGAAGGTGCTAGCAGGGAATTCTCTGCCTGCCTTTCCCCAGTGCTCTGCAAGCTCTCCAGGACAACAGCAAATCTGGGGCTCTGTGCTTTCTTTCGTTCTGAACAAGTGTTACTGTTTTCTGCACAAAAGCGATTCTGCGAAGCAATGTGAACACTTCTGCTTCCCAGGCACAGAGAAGGTGCTAGCAGGGAATTCTCTGCCTGCCTTTCCCCAGTGCTCTGCAAGCTCTCCAGGACAACAGCAAATCTGGGGCTCTGTGCTTTCTTTCGTTCTGAACAAGTGTTACTGTTTTCTGCACAAAAGCGATCCTGCGAAGGAATGTGAACACTTCTGCTTCCCAGGCACAGAGAAGGTGCTAGCAGGGAATTCTCTGTCTGCCTTTCCCCAGTGCTCTGCAAGCTCTCCAGGACAACATAAAATATGGGGCTCTGTGCTTTCTTTCGTTCTGAACAAGTGTTAGTGTTTTCTGCACAAAAGCGATTCTGCGAAGCAATGTGAACACTTCTGCTTCCCAGGCACAGAGAAGGTGCTAGTAGGGCATGCTCTGCCTGCCTTTCCCCAGTGCTCTGCAAGCTCTCCAGGACAACAGCAAATCTGGGGCTCTGTGCTTTCTTTCATTCTGAACAAGTGTTAGTGTTTTCTGCACAAAAGCAATTCTGCGAAGCAATGTGAAGACTTCTGCTTCCCAGGCACAGAGAAGGTGCTAGCAGGGAATTCTCTGCCTGCCTTTCCCCAGTGCTCTGCAAGCTCTCCAGGACAACATAAAATCTGGGGTTCTGTGCTTTCTTTCGTTCTGAACAAATGTTACTGTTTTCTGCACAAAAACGATTCTGCGAAGCAATGTGAACACTTCTGTTTCCCAGGCACAGAGAAGGTGCTAGCAGGGAATTCTCTGCCTGCCTTTCCCCAGTGCTCTGCAAGCTCTCCAGGACAACAGCAAATCTGGGGCTCTGTGCTTTCTTTCGTTCTGAACAAGTGTTACTGTTTTCTGCACAAAAGCGATTCTGCGAAGCAATGTGAACACTTCTGCTTCCCAGGCACAGAGAAGGTGCTAGCAGGGAATTCTCTGCCTGCCTTTCCCCACTGCTCTGCAAGCTCTCCAGGACAACATAAAATCTGGGGCTCTGTGCTTTCTTTCATTCTGAACAAGTGTTAGTGTTTTCTGCACAAAAGCGATTCTGCGAAGCAATGTGAACACTTCTGTTTCCCAGGCACAGAGAAGGTGCTAGTAGGGCATGCTCTGCCTGCCTTTCCCCAGTGCTCTGCAAGCTCTCCAGGACAACATCAAATCTGGGGCTCTGTGCTTTCTTTCCTTCTGAACAAGTGTTACTGTTTTCTGCACAAAAGCGATTCTGCGAAGCAATGTGAACACTTCTGCTTCCCAGGCACAGAGAAGGTGCTAGCAGGGAATTCTCTGCCTGCCTTTCCCCAGTGCTCTGCAAGCTCTCCAGGACAACAGCAAATCTGGGGCTCTGTGCTTTCTTTCGTTCTGAACAAGTGTTACTGTTTTCTGCACAAAAGCGATTCTGCGAAGCAATGTGAACACTTCTGCTTCCCAGGCACAGAGAAGGTGCTAGCAGGGAATTCTCTGCCTGCCTTTCCCCAGTGCTCTGCAAGCTCTCCAGGGCAACAGCAAATCTGGGGCTCTGTGCTTTCTTTCGTTCTGAACAAGTGTTACTGTTTTCTGCACAAAAGCGATTCTGCGAAGCAATGTGAACACTTCTGTTTCCCAGGCACAGAGAATGTGCTAGCAGGGAATTCTCTACCTGCCTTTCCCCAGTGCTCTGCAAGCTCTCCAGGACAACAGCAAATCTGGGGCTCTGTGCTTTCTTTCGTTCTGAACAAGTGCTAGTGTTTTCTGCACAAAAGCGATCCTGCGAAGCAATGTGAACACTTCTGCTTCCCAGGCCCAGAGAAGGTGCTAGCAGGGAATTCTCTGCCTGCCTTTCCCCAGTGCTCTGCCAGCTCTCCAGGACAACAGCAATTCTGGGGCTCTGTGCTTTCTTTCATTCTGAACAAGTGTTACTGTTTTCTGCACAAAAGCGATTCTGCGAAGCAATGTGAAGACTTCTGCTTCCCAGGCACAGAGAAGGTGCTAGCAGGGAATTCTCTGCCTGCCTTTCCCCAGTGCTCTGCAAGCTCTCCAGGACAACAGCAAATCTGGGGCTCTGTGCTTTCTTTCGTTCTGAACAAGTGTTAGTGTTTTCTGCACAAAAGCGATTCTGCGAAGCAATGTGAACACTTCTGCTTCCCAGGCACAGAGAAGGTGCTAGTAGGGCATGCTCTGCCTGCCTTTCCGCAGTGCTCTGCAAGCTCTCCAGGACAACATAAAATCTGGGGTTCTGTGCTTTCTTTCGTTCTGAACAAGTGTTACTGTTTTCTGCACAAAAGCGATTCTGCGAAGCAATGTGAACACTTCTGTTTCCCAGGCACAGAGAATGTGCTAGCAGGGAATTCTCTGCCTGCCTTTCCCCAGTGCTCTGCAAGCTCTCCAGGACAACAGCAAATCTGGGGCTCTGTGCTTTCTTTCGTTCTGAACAAGTGTTACTGTTTTCTGCACAAAAGCGATTCTGCGAAGCAATGTGAACACTTCTGCTTCCCAGGCACAGAGAAGGTGCTAGCAGGGAATTCTCTGCCTGCCTTTCCCCAGTGCTCTGCAAGCTCTCCAGGACAACAGCAAATCTGGGGCTCTGTGCTTTCTTTCCTTCTGAACAAGTGTTACTGTTTTCTGCACAAAAGCGATTCTGCGAAGCAATGTGAACACTTCTGCTTCCCAGGCACAGAGGAGGTGCTAGCAGGGAATTCTCTGCCTGCCTTTCCCCAGTGCTCTGCAAGCTCTCCAGGGCAACAGCAAATCTGGGGCTCTGTGCTTTCTTTCGTTCTGAACAAGTGTTACTGTTTTCTGCACAAAAGCGATTCTGCGAAGCAATGTGAAGACTTCTGCTTCCCAGGCACAGAGAAGGTGCTAGCAGGGAATTCTCTGCCTGCCTTTCCCCAGTGCTCTGCAAGCTCTCCAGGACAACAGCAAATATGGGGCTCTGTGCTTTCTTTCGTTCTGAACAAGTGTTAGTGTTTTCTGCACAAAAGCGATTCTGCGAAGCAATGTGAACACTTCTGCTTCCCAGGCACAGAGAAGGTGCTAGTAGGGCATGCTCTGCCTGCCTTTCCCCAGTGCTCTGCAGGCTCTCCAGGACAACATAAAATCTGGGGTTCTGTGCTTTCTTTCCTTCTGAACAAGTGTTACTGTTTTCTGCACAAAAGCGATTCTGCGAAGCAATGTGAACACTTCTGTTTCCCAGGCACAGAGAAGGTGCTAGCAGGGAATTCTCTGCCTGCCTTTCCCCAGTGCTCTGCAAGCTCTCCAGGACAACAGCAAATCTGGGGCTCTGTGCTTTCTTTCGTTCTGAACAAGTGTTACTGTTTTCTGCACAAAAGCGATCCTGCGAAGCAATGTGAACACTTCTGCTTCCCAGGCCCAGAGAAGGTGCTAGCAGGGAATTCTCTGCCTGCCTTTCCCCAGTGCTCTGCAAGCTCTCCAGGACAACAGCAAATCTGGGGCTCTGTGCTTTCTTTCGTTCTGAACAAGTGTTACTGTTTTCTGCACAAAAGCGATTCTGCGAAGCAATGTGAACACTTCTGCTTCCCAGGCACAGAGAAGGTGCTAGCAGGGAATTCTCTGCCTGCCTTTCCCCAGTGCTCTGCAAGCTCTCCAGGACAACAGCAAATCTGGGGCTCTGTGCTTTCTTTCGTTCTGAACAAGTGCTAGTGTTTTCTGCACAAAAGCTATTCTGCGAAGCAATGTGAACACTTCTGCTTCCCAGGCACAGAGAAGGTGCTAGCAGGGAATTCTCTGCCTGCCTTTCCCCAGTGCTCTGCAAGCTCTCCAGCACAACAGCAAATCTGGGGCTCTGTGCTTTCTTTCGTTCTGAACAAGTGTTAGTGTTTTCTGCACAAAAGCGATTCTGCGAAGCAATGTGAACACTTCTGCTTCCCAGGCACAGAGAAGGTGCTAGCAGGGAATTCTCTGCCTGCCTTTCCCCAGTGCTCTGCAAGCTCTCCAGGACAACAGCAAATCTGGGGCTCTGTGCTTTCTTTCGTTCTGAACAAGTGTTAGTGTTTTCTGCACAAAAGCGATTCTGCGAAGCAATGTGAACACTTCTGCTTCCCAGGCACAGAGAAGGTGCTAGCAGGGAATTCTCTGCCTGCCTTTCCCCAGTGCTCTGCAAGCTCTCCAGGACAACAGCAAATATGGGGCTCTGTGCTTTCTTTCGTTCTGAACAAGTGTTACTGTTTTCTGCACAAAAGCGATTCTGCGAAGCAATGTGAACACTTCTGCTTCCCAGGCACAGAGAAGGTGCTAGTAGGGCATGCTCTGCCTGCCTTTCCCCAGTGCTCTGCAAGCTCTCCAGGACAACATAAAATCTGGGGTTCTGTGCTTTCTTTCGTTCTGAACAAGTGTTACTGTTTTCTGCACAAAAGCGATTCTGCGAAGCAATGTGAACACTTCTGTTTCCCAGGCACAGAGAAGGTGCTAGCAGGGAATTCTCTGCCTGCCTTTCCCCAGTGCTCTGCAAGCTCTCCAGGGCAACATAAAATCTGGGGCTCTGTGCTTTCTTTCGTTCTGAACAAGTGTTACTGTTTTCTGCACAAAAGCGATTCTGCGAAGCAATGTGAAGACTTCTGCTTCCCAGGCACAGAGAAGGTGCTAGCAGGGAATTCTCTGCCTGCCTTTCCCCAGTGCTCTGCAAGCTCTCCAGGACAACAGCAAATATGGGGCTCTGTGCTTTCTTTCGTTCTGAAGAAGTGTTAGTGTTTTCTGCACAAAAGCGATTCTGCGAAGCAATGTGAACACTTCTGCTTCCCAGGCACAGAGAAGGTGCTAGTAGGGCATGCTCTGCCTGCCTTTCCCCAGTGCTCTGCAAGCTCTCCAGGACAACAGCAAATCTGGGGCTCTGTGCTTTCTTTCGTTCTGAACAAGTGTTACTGTTTTCTGCACAAAAGCGATTCTGCGAAGCAATGTGAACACTTCTGTTTCCCAGGCACAGAGAAGGTGCTAGCAGGGAATTCTCTGCCTGCCTTTCCCCAGTGCTCTGCAAGCTCTCCAGGACAACAGCAAATCTGGGGCTCTGTGCTTTCTTTCGTTCTGAACAAGTGTTAGTGTTTTCTGCACAAAAGCGATTCTGCGAAGCAATGTGAACACTTCTGCTTCCCAGGCACAGAGAAGGTGCTAGCAGGGAATTCTCTGCCTGCCTTTCCCCAGTGCTCTGCAAGCTCTCCAGGACAACATAAAATCTGGGGCTCTGTGCTTTCTTTCGTTCTGAATAACTTCTAGTGTTTTCTGCACAAAAGCGATTCTGCGAAGCAATGTGAATTCTTCTGCTTCCCAGGCACAGAGAAGGTGCTAGCAGGGAATTCTCTGCCTGCCTTTCCCCAGTGCTCTGCAAGCTCTCCAGGACAACAGCAAATCTGGGGCTCTGTGCTTTCTTTCGTTCTGAACAAGTGTTACTGTTTTCTGCACAAAAGCGATCCTGCGAAGCAATGTGAACACTTCTGCTTCCCAGGCACAGAGAAGGTGCTAGCAGGGAATTCTCTGCCTGCCTTTCCCCAGTGCTCTGCAAGCTCTCCAGGACAACATAAAATCTGGGGCTCTGTGCTTTCTTTCGTTCTGAACAACTTCTAGTGTTTTCTGCACAAAAGCGATTCTGCGAAGCAATGTGAATTCTTCTGCTTCCCAGGCACAGAGAATGTGCTAGCAGGGAATTCTCTGCCTGCCTTTCCCCAGTGCTCTGCAAGCTCTCCAGGACAACAGCAAATCTGGGGCTCTGTGCTTTCTTTCGTTCTGAACAAGTGTTACTGTTTTCTGCACAAAAGCGATTCTGCGAAGCAATGTGAACACTTCTGCTTCCCAGGCACAGAGAAGGTGCTAGCAGGGAATTCTCTGCCTGCCTTTCCCCAGTGCTCTGCAAGCTCTCCAGGACAACAGCAAATCTGGGGCTCTGTGCTTTCTTTCGTTCTGAACAAGTGTTACTGTTTTCTGCACAAAAGCGATCCTGCGAAGGAATGTGAACACTTCTGCTTCCCAGGCACAGAGAAGGTGCTAGCAGGGAATTCTCTGTCTGCCTTTCCCCAGTGCTCTGCAAGCTCTCCAGGACAACATAAAATCTGGGGCTCTGTGCTTTCTTTCGTTCTGAACAAGTGTTACTGTTTTCTGCACAAAAGCGATTCTGCGAAGCAATGTGAACACTTCTGCTTCCCAGGCACAGAGAAGGTGCTAGTAGGGCATGCTCTGCCTGCCTTTCCCCAGTGCTCTGCAAGCTCTCCAGGACAACAGCAAATCTGGGGCTCTGTGCTTTCTTTCGTTCTGAACAAGTGTTAGTGTTTTCTGCACAAAAGCGATCCTGCGAAGCAATGTGAACACTTCTGCTTCCCAGGCACAGAGAAGGTGCTAGCAGGGAATTCTCTGCCTGCCTTTCCCCAGTGCTCTGCAAGCTCTCCAGGACAACATAGAATCTGGGGTTCTGTGCTTTCTTTCGTTCTGAACAAGTGTTACTGTTTTCTGCACAAAAGCGATTCTGCGAAGCAATGTGAACACTTCTGCTTCCCAGGCACAGAGAAGGTGCTAGCAGGGAATTCTCTGCCTGCCTTTCCCCAGTGCTCTGCAAGCTCTCCAGGACAACAGCAAATCTGGGGCTCTGTGCTTTCTTTCGTTCTGAACAAGTGTTACTGTTTTCTGCACAAAAGCGATCCTGCGAAGCAATGTGAACACTTCTGCTTCCCAGGCACAGAGAAGGTGCTAGCAGGGAATTCTCTGCCTGCCTTTCCCCAGTGCTCTGCAAGCTCTCCAGGACAACAGCAAATCTGGGGCTCTGTGCTTTCTTTCATTCTGAACAAGTGTTAGTGTTTTCTGCACAAAAGCTATTCTGCGAAGCAATGTGAACACTTCTGCTTCCCAGGCACAGAGAAGGTGCTAGCAGGGAATTCTCTGCCTGCCTTTCCCCAGTGCTCTGCAAGCTCTCCAGCACAACAGCAAATCTGGGGCTCTGTGCTTTCTTTCGTTCTGAACAAGTGTTAGTGTTTTCTGCACAAAAGCGATTCTGCGAAGCAATGTGAACACTTCTGCTTCCCAGGCACAGAGAAGGTGCTAGCAAGGAATTCTCTGCCTGCCTTTTCCCAGTGCTCTAAAAGCTCTCCAGGACAACAGCAAATCTGGGGCTCTGTGCTTTCTTTCGTTCTGAACAAGTGTTAGTGTTTTCTGCACAAAAGCGATTCTGCGAAGCAATGTGAAGACTTCTGCTTCCCAGGCACAGAGAAGGTGCTAGCAGGGAATTCTCTGCCTGCCTTTCCCCAGTGCTCTGCAAGCTCTCCAGGACAACAGCAAATATGGGGCTCTGTGCTTTCTTTCGTTCTGAACAAGTGTTAGTGTTTTCTGCACAAAAGCGATTCTGCGAAGCAATGTGAACACTTCTGCTTCCCAGGCACAGAGAAGGTGCTAGTAGGGCATGCTCTGCCTGCCTTTCCGCAGTGCTCTGCAAGCTCTCCAGGACAACATAAAATCTGGGGTTCTGTGCTTTCTTTCGTTCTGAACAAGTGTTACTGTTTTCTGCACAAAAGCGATTCTGCGAAGCAATGTGAACACTTCTGTTTCCCAGGCCCAGAGAAGGTGCTAGCAGGGAATTCTCTGCCTGCCTTTCCCCAGTGCTCTGCAAGCTCTCCAGGACAACAGCAAATCTGGGGCTCTGTGCTTTCTTTCGTTCTGAACAAGTGTTACTGTTTTCTGCACAAAAGCGATTCTGCGAAGCAATGTGAACACTTCTGCTTCCCAGGCACAGAGAAGGTGCTAGCAGGGAATTCTCTGCCTGCCTTTCCCCAGTGCTCTGCAAGCTCTCCAGGACAACAGCAAATCTGGGGCTCTGTGCTTTCTTTCGTTCTGAACAAGTGCTAGTGTTTTCTGCACAAAAGCTATTCTGCGAAGCAATGTGAACACTTCTGCTTCCCAGGCACAGAGAAGGTGCTAGCAGGGAATTCTCTGCCTGCCTTTCCCCAGTGCTCTGCAAGCTCTCCAGCACAACAGCAAATCTGGGGCTCTGTGCTTTCTTTCGTTCTGAACAAGTGTTAGTGTTTTCTGCACAAAAGCGATTCTGCGAAGCAATGTGAACACTTCTGCTTCCCAGGCACAGAGAAGGTGCTAGCAGGGAATTCTCTGCCTGCCTTTCCCCAGTGCTCTGCAAGCTCTCCAGGACAACAGCAAATCTGGGGCTCTGTGCTTTCTTTCGTTCTGAACAAGTGTTAGTGTTTTCTGCACAAAAGCGATTCTGCGAAGCAATGTGAAGACTTCTGCTTCCCAGGCACAGAGAAGGTGCTAGCAGGGAATTCTCTGCCTGCCTTTCCCCAGTGCTCTGCAAGCTCTCCAGGACAACAGCAAATCTGGGGCTCTGTGCTTTCTTTCGTTCTGAACAAGTGTTAGTGTTTTCTGCACAAAAGCGATTCTGCGAAGCAATGTGAACACTTCTGCTTCCCAGGCACAGAGAAGGTGCTAGTAGGGCATGCTCTGCCTGCCTTTCCCCAGTGCTCTGCAAGCTCTCCAGGACAACATAAAATCTGGGGTTCTGTGCTTTCTTTCGTTCTGAACAAGTGTTACTGTTTTCTGCACAAAAGCGATTCTGCGAAGCAATGTGAACACTTCTGTTTCCCAGGCACAGAGAAGGTGCTAGCAGGGAATTCTCTGCCTGCCTTTCCCCAGTGCTCTGCAAGCTCTCCAGGGCAACATAAAATCTGGGGCTCTGTGCTTTCTTTCGTTCTGAACAAGTGTTACTGTTTTCTGCACAAAAGCGATTCTGCGAAGCAATGTGAACACTTCTGCTTCCCAGGCACAGAGAAGGTGCTAGCAGGGAATTCTCTGCCTGCCTTTCCCCAGTGCTCTGCAAGCTCTCCAGGACAACAGCAAATATGGGGCTCTGTGCTTTCTTTCGTTCTGAAGAAGTGTTAGTGTTTTCTGCACAAAAGCGATTCTGCGAAGCAATGTGAACACTTCTGCTTCCCAGGCACAGAGAAGGTGCTAGTAGGGCATGCTCTGCCTGCCTTTCCCCAGTGCTCTGCAAGCTCTCCAGGACAACAGCAAATCTGGGGCTCTGTGCTTTCTTTCGTTCTGAACAAGTGTTACTGTTTTCTGCACAAAAGCGATTCTGCGAAGCAATGTGAACACTTCTGTTTCCCAGGCACAGAGAAGGTGCTAGCAGGGAATTCTCTGCCTGCCTTTCCCCAGTGCTCTGCAAGCTCTCCAGGACAACAGCAAATCTGGGGCTCTGTGCTTTCTTTCGTTCTGAACAAGTGTTACTGTTTTCTGCACAAAAGCGATTCTGCGAAGCAATGTGAACACTTCTGCTTCCCAGGCACAGAGAAGGTGCTAGCAGGGAATTCTCTGCCTGCCTTTCCCCAGTGCTCTGCAAGCTCTCCAGGACAACATAAAATCTGGGGCTCTGTGCTTTCTTTCGTTCTGAATAACTTCTAGTGTTTTCTGCACAAAAGCGATTCTGCGAAGCAATGTGAATTCTTCTGCTTCCCAGGCACAGAGAAGGTGCTAGCAGGGAATTCTCTGCCTGCCTTTCCCCAGTGCTCTGCAAGCTCTCCAGGACAACAGCAAATCTGGGGCTCTGTGCTTTCTTTCGTTCTGAACAAGTGTTACTGTTTTCTGCACAAAAGCGATCCTGCGAAGCAATGTGAACACTTCTGCTTCCCAGGCACAGAGAAGGTGCTAGCAGGGAATTCTCTGCCTGCCTTTCCCCAGTGCTCTGCAAGCTCTCCAGGACAACATAAAATCTGGGGCTCTGTGCTTTCTTTCGTTCTGAACAACTTCTAGTGTTTTCTGCACAAAAGCGATTCTGCGAAGCAATGTGAATTCTTCTGCTTCCCAGGCACAAAGAAGGTGCTAGCAGGGAATTCTCTGCCTGCCTTTCCCCAGTGCTCTGCAAGCTCTCCAGGACAACAGCAAATCTGGGGCTCTGTGCTTTCTTTCGTTCTGAACAAGTGTTACTGTTTTCTGCACAAAAGCGATTCTGCGAAGCAATGTGAACACTTCTGCTTCCCAGGCACAGAGAAGGTGCTAGCAGGGAATTCTCTGCCTGCCTTTCCCCAGTGCTCTGCAAGCTCTCCAGGACAACATAAAATCTGGGGCTCTGTGCTTTCTTTCGTTCTGAACAAGTGTTACTGTTTTCTGCACAAAAGCGATTCTGCGAAGCAATGTGAACACTTCTGCTTCCCAGGCACAGAGAAGGTGCTAGCAGGGAATTCTCTGTCTGCCTTTCCCCAGTGCTCTGCAAGCTCTCCAGGACAACATAAAATCTGGGGCTCTGTGCTTTCTTTCGTTCTGAACAAGTGTTACTGTTTTCTGCACAAAAGCGATTCTGCGAAGCAATGTGAACACTTCTGCTTCCCAGGCACAGAGAAGGTGCTAGTAGGGCATGCTCTGCCTGCCTTTCCCCAGTGCTCTGCAAGCTCTCCAGGACAACAGCAAATCTGGGGCTCTGTGCTTTCTTTCGTTCTGAACAAGTGTTAGTGTTTTCTGCACAAAAGCGATCCTGCGAAGCAATGTGAACACTTCTGCTTCCCAGGCACAGAGAAGGTGCTAGCAGGGAATTCTCTGCCTGCCTTTCCCCAGTGCTCTGCAAGCTCTCCAGGACAACATAGAATCTGGGGTTCTGTGCTTTCTTTCGTTCTGAACAAGTGTTACTGTTTTCTGCACAAAAGCGATTCTGCGAAGCAATGTGAACACTTCTGCTTCCCAGGCACAGAGAAGGTGCTAGCAGGGAATTCTCTGCCTGCCTTTCCCCAGTGCTCTGCAAGCTCTCCAGGACAACAGCAAATCTGGGGCTCTGTGCTTTCTTTCGTTCTGAACAAGTGTTACTGTTTTCTGCACAAAAGCGATCCTGCGAAGCAATGTGAACACTTCTGCTTCCCAGGCACAGAGAAGGTGCTAGCAGGGAATTCTCTGCCTGCCTTTCCCCAGTGCTCTGCAAGCTCTCCAGGACAACAGCAAATCTGGGGCTCTGTGCTTTCTTTCATTCTGAACAAGTGTTAGTGTTTTCTGCACAAAAGCTATTCTGCGAAGCAATGTGAACACTTCTGCTTCCCAGGCACAGAGAAGGTGCTAGCAGGGAATTCTCTGCCTGCCTTTCCCCAGTGCTCTGCAAGCTCTCCAGCACAACAGCAAATCTGGGGCTCTGTGCTTTCTTTCGTTCTGAACAAGTGTTAGTGTTTTCTGCACAAAAGCGATTCTGCGAAGCAATGTGAACACTTCTGCTTCCCAGGCACAGAGAAGGTGCTAGCAAGGAATTCTCTGCCTGCCTTTTCCCAGTGCTCTAAAAGCTCTCCAGGACAACAGCAAATCTGGGGCTCTGTGCTTTCTTTCGTTCTGAACAAGTGTTAGTGTTTTCTGCACAAAAGCGATTCTGCGAAGCAATGTGAAGACTTCTGCTTCCCAGGCACAGAGAAGGTGCTAGCAGGGAATTCTCTGCCTGCCTTTCCCCAGTGCTCTGCAAGCTCTCCAGGACAACAGCAAATATGGGGCTCTGTGCTTTCTTTCGTTCTGAACAAGTGTTAGTGTTTTCTGCACAAAAGCGATTCTGCGAAGCAATGTGAACACTTCTGCTTCCCAGGCACAGAGAAGGTGCTAGTAGGGCATGCTCTGCCTGCCTTTCCGCAGTGCTCTGCAAGCTCTCCAGGACAACATAAAATCTGGGGTTCTGTGCTTTCTTTCGTTCTGAACAAGTGTTACTGTTTTCTGCACAAAAGCGATTCTGCGAAGCAATGTGAACACTTCTGTTTCCCAGGCACAGAGAAGGTGCTAGCAGGGAATTCTCTGCCTGCCTTTCCCCAGTGCTCTGCAAGCTCTCCAGGGCAACATAAAATCTGGGGCTCTGTGCTTTCTTTCGTTCTGAACAAGTGTTACTGTTTTCTGCACAAAAGCGATTCTGCGAAGCAATGTGAACACTTCTGCTTCCCAGGCACAGAGAAGGTGCTAGCAGGGAATTCTCTGCCTGCCTTTCCCCAGTGCTCTGCAAGCTCTCCAGGACAACAGCAAATATGGGGCTCTGTGCTTTCTTTCGTTCTGAAGAAGTGTTAGTGTTTTCTGCACAAAAGTGATTCTGCGAAGCAATGTGAACACTTCTGCTTCCCAGGCACAGAGAAGGTGCTAGTAGGGCATGCTCTGCCTGCCTTTCCCCAGTGCTCTGCAAGCTCTCCAGGACAACAGCAAATCTGGGGCTCTGTGCTTTCTTTCGTTCTGAACAAGTGTTACTGTTTTCTGCACAAAAGCGATTCTGCGAAGCAATGTGAACACTTCTGTTTCCCAGGCACAGAGAAGGTGCTAGCAGGGAATTCTCTGCCTGCCTTTCCCCAGTGCTCTGCAAGCTCTCCAGGACAACAGCAAATCTGGGGCTCTGTGCTTTCTTTCGTTCTGAACAAGTGTTACTGTTTTCTGCACAAAAGCGATTCTGCGAAGCAATGTGAACACTTCTGCTTCCCAGGCACAGAGAAGGTGCTAGCAGGGAATTCTCTGCCTGCCTTTCCCCAGTGCTCTGCAAGCTCTCCAGGACAACATAAAATCTGGGGCTCTGTGCTTTCTTTCGTTCTGAATAACTTCTAGTGTTTTCTGCACAAAAGCGATTCTGCGAAGCAATGTGAATTCTTCTGCTTCCCAGGCACAGAGAAGGTGCTAGCAGGGAATTCTCTGCCTGCCTTTCCCCAGTGCTCTGCAAGCTCTCCAGGACAACAGCAAATCTGGGGCTCTGTGCTTTCTTTCGTTCTGAACAAGTGTTACTGTTTTCTGCACAAAAGCGATCCTGCGAAGCAATGTGAACACTTCTGCTTCCCAGGCACAGAGAAGGTGCTAGCAGGGAATTCTCTGCCTGCCTTTCCCCAGTGCTCTGCAAGCTCTCCAGGACAACATAAAATCTGGGGCTCTGTGCTTTCTTTCGTTCTGAACAACTTCTAGTGTTTTCTGCACAAAAGCGATTCTGCGAAGCAATGTGAATTCTTCTGCTTCCCAGGCACAGAGAAGGTGCTAGCAGGGAATTCTCTGCCTGCCTTTCCCCAGTGCTCTGCAAGCTCTCCAGGACAACAGCAAATCTGGGGCTCTGTGCTTTCTTTCGTTCTGAACAAGTGTTACTGTTTTCTGCACAAAAGCGATTCTGCGAAGCAATGTGAACACTTCTGCTTCCCAGGCACAGAGAAGGTGCTAGCAGGGAATTCTCTGCCTGCCTTTCCCCAGTGCTCTGCAAGCTCTCCAGGACAACAGCAAATCTGGGGCTCTGTGCTTTCTTTCGTTCTGAACAAGTGTTACTGTTTTCTGCACAAAAGCGATTCTGCGAAGCAATGTGAACACTTCTGCTTCCCAGGCACAGAGAAGGTGCTAGCAGGGAATTCTCTGCCTGCCTTTCCCCAGTGCTCTGCAAGCTCTCCAGGACAACAGCAAATCTGGGGCTCTGTGCTTTCTTTCGTTCTGAACAAGTGTTACTGTTTTCTGCACAAAAGCGATCCTGCGAAGGAATGTGAACACTTCTGCTTCCCAGGCACAGAGAAGGTGCTAGCAGGGAATTCTCTGTCTGCCTTTCCCCAGTGCTCTGCAAGCTCTCCAGGACAACATAAAATATGGGGCTCTGTGCTTTCTTTCGTTCTGAACAAGTGTTACTGTTTTCTGCACAAAAGCGATTCTGCGAAGCAATGTGAACACTTCTGCTTCCCAGGCACAGAGAAGGTGCTAGTAGGGCATGCTCTGCCTGCCTTTCCCCAGTGCTCTGCAAGCTCTCCAGGACAACAGCAAATCTGGGGCTCTGTGCTTTCTTTCATTCTGAACAAGTGTTAGTGTTTTCTGCACAAAAGCAATTCTGCGAAGCAATGTGAAGACTTCTGCTTCCCAGGCACAGAGAAGGTGCTAGCAGGGAATTCTCTGCCTGCCTTTCCCCAGTGCTCTGCAAGCTCTCCAGGACAACATAAAATCTGGGGTTCTGTGCTTTCTTTCGTTCTGAACAAATGTTACTGTTTTCTGCACAAAAACGATTCTGCGAAGCAATGTGAACACTTCTGTTTCCCAGGCACAGAGAAGGTGCTAGCAGGGAATTCTCTGCCTGCCTTTCCCCAGTGCTCTGCAAGCTCTCCAGGACAACAGCAAATCTGGGGCTCTGTGCTTTCTTTCATTCTGAACAAGTGTTACTGTTTTCTGCACAAAAGCGATTCTGCGAAGCAATGTGAACACTTCTGCTTCCCAGGCACAGAGAAGGTGCTAGCAGGGAATTCTCTGCCTGCCTTTCCCCACTGCTCTGCAAGCTCTCCAGGACAACATAAAATCTGGGGCTCTGTGCTTTCTTTCATTCTGAACAAGTGTTAGTGTTTTCTGCACAAAAGCGATTCTGCGAAGCAATGTGAACACTTCTGTTTCCCAGGCACAGAGAAGGTGCTAGTAGGGCATGCTCTGCCTGCCTTTCCCCAGTGCTCTGCAAGCTCTCCAGGACAACATCAAATCTGGGGCTCTGTGCTTTCTTTCCTTCTGAACAAGTGTTACTGTTTTCTGCACAAAAGCGATTCTGCGAAGCAATGTGAACACTTCTGCTTCCCAGGCACAGAGAAGGTGCTAGCAGGGAATTCTCTGCCTGCCTTTCCCCAGTGCTCTGCAAGCTCTCCAGGACAACAGCAAATCTGGGGCTCTGTGCTTTCTTTCGTTCTGAACAAGTGTTACTGTTTTCTGCACAAAAGCGATTCTGCGAAGCAATGTGAACACTTCTGCTTCCCAGGCACAGAGAAGGTGCTAGCAGGGAATTCTCTGCCTGCCTTTCCCCAGTGCTCTGCAAGCTCTCCAGGGCAACAGCAAATCTGGGGCTCTGTGCTTTCTTTCGTTCTGAACAAGTGTTACTGTTTTCTGCACAAAAGCGATTCTGCGAAGCAATGAGAACACTTCTGTTTCCCAGGCACAGAGAATGTGCTAGCAGGGAATTCTCTACCTGCCTTTCCCCAGTGCTCTGCAAGCTCTCCAGGACAACAGCAAATCTGGGGCTCTGTGCTTTCTTTCGTTCTGAACAAGTGCTAGTGTTTTCTGCACAAAAGCGATCCTGCGAAGCAATGTGAACACTTCTGCTTCCCAGGCCCAGAGAAGGTGCTAGCAGGGAATTCTCTGCCTGCCTTTCCCCAGTGCTCTGCCAGCTCTCCAGGACAACAGCAATTCTGGGGCTCTGTGCTTTCTTTCATTCTGAACAAGTGTTACTGTTTTCTGCACAAAAGCGATTCTGCGAAGCAATGTGAAGACTTCTGCTTCCCAGGCACAGAGAAGGTGCTAGCAGGGAATTCTCTGCCTGCCTTTCCCCAGTGCTCTGCAAGCTCTCCAGGACAACAGCAAATCTGGGGCTCTGTGCTTTCTTTCGTTCTGAACAAGTGTTAGTGTTTTCTGCACAAAAGCGATTCTGCGAAGCAATGTGAACACTTCTGCTTCCCAGGCACAGAGAAGGTGCTAGTAGGGCATGCTCTGCCTGCCTTTCCGCAGTGCTCTGCAAGCTCTCCAGGACAACATAAAATCTGGGGTTCTGTGCTTTCTTTCGTTCTGAACAAGTGTTACTGTTTTCTGCACAAAAGCGATTCTGCGAAGCAATGTGAACACTTCTGTTTCCCAGGCACAGAGAATGTGCTAGCAGGGAATTCTCTGCCTGCCTTTCCCCAGTGCTCTGCAAGCTCTCCAGGACAACAGCAAATCTGGGGCTCTGTGCTTTCTTTCGTTCTGAACAAGTGTTACTGTTTTCTGCACAAAAGCGATTCTGCGAAGCAATGTGAACACTTCTGCTTCCCAGGCACAGAGAAGGTGCTAGTAGGGCATGCTCTGCCTGCCTTTCCCCACTGCTCTGCAAGCTCTCCAGGACAACATCAAATCTGGGGCTCTGTGCTTTCTTTCCTTCTGAACAAGTGTTACTGTTTTCTGCACAAAAGCGATTCTGCGAAGCAATGTGAACACTTCTGCTTCCCAGGCACAGAGAAGGTGCTAGCAGGGAATTCTCTGCCTGCCTTTCCCCAGTGCTCTGCAAGCTCTCCAGGACAACAGCAAATCTGGGGCTCTGTGCTTTCTTTCGTTCTGAACAAGTGTTACTGTTTTCTGCACAAAAGCGATTCTGCGAAGCAATGTGAACACTTCTGCTTCCCAGGCACAGAGAAGGTGCTAGCAGGGAATTCTCTGCCTGCCTTTCCCCAGTGCTCTGCAAGCTCTCCAGGACAACAGCAAATCTGGGGCTCTGTGCTTTCTTTCGTTCTGAACAAGTGTTACTGTTTTCTGCACAAAAGCGATTCTGCGAAGCAATGTGAAGACTTCTGCTTCCCAGGCACAGAGGAGGTGCTAGCAGGGAATTCTCTGCCTGCCTTTCCCCAGTGCTCTGCAAGCTCTCCAGGGCAACAGCAAATCTGGGGCTCTGTGCTTTCTTTCGTTCTGAACAAGTGTTACTGTTTTCTGCACAAAAGCGATTCTGCGAAGCAATGTGAAGACTTCTGCTTCCCAGGCACAGAGAAGGTGCTAGCAGGGAATTCTCTGCCTGCCTTTCCCCAGTGCTCTGCAAGCTCTCCAGGACAACAGCAAATATGGGGCTCTGTGCTTTCTTTCGTTCTGAACAAGTGTTAGTGTTTTCTGCACAAAAGCGATTCTGCGAAGCAATGTGAACACTTCTGCTTCCCAGGCACAGAGAAGGTGCTAGTAGGGCATGCTCTGCCTGCCTTTCCCCAGTGCTCTGCAGGCTCTCCAGGACAACATAAAATCTGGGGTTCTGTGCTTTCTTTCCTTCTGAACAAGTGTTACTGTTTTCTGCACAAAAGCGATTCTGCGAAGCAATGTGAACACTTCTGTTTCCCAGGCACAGAGAAGGTGCTAGCAGGGAATTCTCTGCCTGCCTTTCCCCAGTGCTCTGCAAGCTCTCCAGGACAACAGCAAATCTGGGGCTCTGTGCTTTCTTTCGTTCTGAACAAGTGTTACTGTTTTCTGCACAAAAGCGATCCTGCGAAGCAATGTGAACACTTCTGCTTCCCAGGCCCAGAGAAGGTGCTAGCAGGGAATTCTCTGCCTGCCTTTCCCCAGTGCTCTGCAAGCTCTCCAGGACAACAGCAAATCTGGGGCTCTGTGCTTTCTTTCGTTCTGAACAAGTGTTACTGTTTTCTGCACAAAAGCGATTCTGCGAAGCAATGTGAACACTTCTGCTTCCCAGGCACAGAGAAGGTGCTAGCAGGGAATTCTCTGCCTGCCTTTCCCCAGTGCTCTGCAAGCTCTCCAGGACAACAGCAAATCTGGGGCTCTGTGCTTTCTTTCGTTCTGAACAAGTGCTAGTGTTTTCTGCACAAAAGCTATTCTGCGAAGCAATGTGAACACTTCTGCTTCCCAGGCACAGAGAAGGTGCTAGCAGGGAATTCTCTGCCTGCCTTTCCCCAGTGCTCTGCAAGCTCTCCAGCACAACAGCAAATCTGGGGCTCTGTGCTTTCTTTCGTTCTGAACAAGTGTTAGTGTTTTCTGCACAAAAGCGATTCTGCGAAGCAATGTGAACACTTCTGCTTCCCAGGCACAGAGAAGGTGCTAGCAGGGAATTCTCTGCCTGCCTTTCCCCAGTGCTCTGCAAGCTCTCCAGGACAACAGCAAATCTGGGGCTCTGTGCTTTCTTTCGTTCTGAACAAGTGTTAGTGTTTTCTGCACAAAAGCGATTCTGCGAAGCAATGTGAAGACTTCTGCTTCCCAGGCACAGAGAAGGTGCTAGCAGGGAATTCTCTGCCTGCCTTTCCCCAGTGCTCTGCAAGCTCTCCAGGACAACAGCAAATATGGGGCTCTGTGCTTTCTTTCGTTCTGAACAAGTGTTAGTGTTTTCTGCACAAAAGCGATTCTGCGAAGCAATGTGAACACTTCTGCTTCCCAGGCACAGAGAAGGTGCTAGTAGGGCATGCTCTGCCTGCCTTTCCCCAGTGCTCTGCAAGCTCTCCAGGACAACATAAAATCTGGGGTTCTGTGCTTTCTTTCGTTCTGAACAAGTGTTACTGTTTTCTGCACAAAAGCGATTCTGCGAAGCAATGTGAACACTTCTGTTTCCCAGGCACAGAGAAGGTGCTAGCAGGGAATTCTCTGCCTGCCTTTCCCCAGTGCTCTGCAAGCTCTCCAGGGCAACATAAAATCTGGGGCTCTGTGCTTTCTTTCGTTCTGAACAAGTGTTACTGTTTTCTGCACAAAAGCGATTCTGCGAAGCAATGTGAAGACTTCTGCTTCCCAGGCACAGAGAAGGTGCTAGCAGGGAATTCTCTGCCTGCCTTTCCCCAGTGCTCTGCAAGCTCTCCAGGACAACAGCAAATATGGGGCTCTGTGCTTTCTTTCGTTCTGAAGAAGTGTTAGTGTTTTCTGCACAAAAGCGATTCTGCGAAGCAATGTGAACACTTCTGCTTCCCAGGCACAGAGAAGGTGCTAGTAGGGCATGCTCTGCCTGCCTTTCCCCAGTGCTCTGCAAGCTCTCCAGGACAACAGCAAATCTGGGGCTCTGTGCTTTCTTTCGTTCTGAACAAGTGTTACTGTTTTCTGCACAAAAGCGATTCTGCGAAGCAATGTGAACACTTCTGTTTCCCAGGCACAGAGAAGGTGCTAGCAGGGAATTCTCTGCCTGCCTTTCCCCAGTGCTCTGCAAGCTCTCCAGGACAACAGCAAATCTGGGGCTCTGTGCTTTCTTTCGTTCTGAACAAGTGTTACTGTTTTCTGCACAAAAGCGATTCTGCGAAGCAATGTGAACACTTCTGCTTCCCAGGCACAGAGAAGGTGCTAGCAGGGAATTCTCTGCCTGCCTTTCCCCAGTGCTCTGCAAGCTCTCCAGGACAACATAAAATCTGGGGCTCTGTGCTTTCTTTCGTTCTGAATAACTTCTAGTGTTTTCTGCACAAAAGCGATTCTGCGAAGCAATGTGAATTCTTCTGCTTCCCAGGCACAGAGAAGGTGCTAGCAGGGAATTCTCTGCCTGCCTTTCCCCAGTGCTCTGCAAGCTCTCCAGGACAACAGCAAATCTGGGGCTCTGTGCTTTCTTTCGTTCTGAACAAGTGTTACTGTTTTCTGCACAAAAGCGATCCTGCGAAGCAATGTGAACACTTCTGCTTCCCAGGCACAGAGAAGGTGCTAGCAGGGAATTCTCTGCCTGCCTTTCCCCAGTGCTCTGCAAGCTCTCCAGGACAACATAAAATCTGGGGCTCTGTGCTTTCTTTCGTTCTGAACAACTTCTAGTGTTTTCTGCACAAAAGCGATTCTGCGAAGCAATGTGAATTCTTCTGCTTCCCAGGCACAGAGAAGGTGCTAGCAGGGAATTCTCTGCCTGCCTTTCCCCAGTGCTCTGCAAGCTCTCCAGGACAACAGCAAATCTGGGGCTCTGTGCTTTCTTTCGTTCTGAACAAGTGTTACTGTTTTCTGCACAAAAGCGATTCTGCGAAGCAATGTGAACACTTCTGCTTCCCAGGCACAGAGAAGGTGCTAGCAGGGAATTCTCTGCCTGCCTTTCCCCAGTGCTCTGCAAGCTCTCCAGGACAACAGCAAATCTGGGGCTCTGTGCTTTCTTTCGTTCTGAACAAGTGTTAGTGTTTTCTGCACAAAAGCGATTCTGCGAAGCAATGTGAACACTTCTGCTTCCCAGGCACAGAGAAGGTGCTAGCAGGGAATTCTCTGCCTGCCTTTCCCCAGTGCTCTGCAAGCTCTCCAGGACAACAGCAAATCTGGGGCTCTGTGCTTTCTTTCGTTCTGAACAAGTGTTACTGTTTTCTGCACAAAAGCGATCCTGCGAAGGAATGTGAACACTTCTGCTTCCCAGGCACAGAGAAGGTGCTAGCAGGGAATTCTCTGTCTGCCTTTCCCCAGTGCTCTGCAAGCTCTCCAGGACAACATAAAATCTGGGGCTCTGTGCTTTCTTTCGTTCTGAACAAGTGTTACTGTTTTCTGCACAAAAGCGATTCTGCGAAGCAATGTGAACACTTCTGCTTCCCAGGCACAGAGAAGGTGCTAGTAGGGCATGCTCTGCCTGCCTTTCCCCAGTGCTCTGCAAGCTCTCCAGGACAACAGCAAATCTGGGGCTCTGTGCTTTCTTTCGTTCTGAACAAGTGTTAGTGTTTTCTGCACAAAAGCGATCCTGCGAAGCAATGTGAACACTTCTGCTTCCCAGGCACAGAGAAGGTGCTAGCAGGGAATTCTCTGCCTGCCTTTCCCCAGTGCTCTGCAAGCTCTCCAGGACAACATAGAATCTGGGGTTCTGTGCTTTCTTTCGTTCTGAACAAGTGTTACTGTTTTCTGCACAAAAGCGATTCTGCGAAGCAATGTGAACACTTCTGCTTCCCAGGCACAGAGAAGGTGCTAGCAGGGAATTCTCTGCCTGCCTTTCCCCAGTGCTCTGCAAGCTCTCCAGGACAACAGCAAATCTGGGGCTCTGTGCTTTCTTTCGTTCTGAACAAGTGTTACTGTTTTCTGCACAAAAGCGATCCTGCGAAGCAATGTGAACACTTCTGCTTCCCAGGCACAGAGAAGGTGCTAGCAGGGAATTCTCTGCCTGCCTTTCCCCAGTGCTCTGCAAGCTCTCCAGGACAACAGCAAATCTGGGGCTCTGTGCTTTCTTTCATTCTGAACAAGTGTTAGTGTTTTCTGCACAAAAGCTATTCTGCGAAGCAATGTGAACACTTCTGCTTCCCAGGCACAGAGAAGGTGCTAGCAGGGAATTCTCTGCCTGCCTTTCCCCAGTGCTCTGCAAGCTCTCCAGCACAACAGCAAATCTGGGGCTCTGTGCTTTCTTTCGTTCTGAACAAGTGTTAGTGTTTTCTGCACAAAAGCGATTCTGCGAAGCAATGTGAACACTTCTGCTTCCCAGGCACAGAGAAGGTGCTAGCAAGGAATTCTCTGCCTGCCTTTTCCCAGTGCTCTAAAAGCTCTCCAGGACAACAGCAAATCTGGGGCTCTGTGCTTTCTTTCGTTCTGAACAAGTGTTAGTGTTTTCTGCACAAAAGCGATTCTGCGAAGCAATGTGAAGACTTCTGCTTCCCAGGCACAGAGAAGGTGCTAGCAGGGAATTCTCTGCCTGCCTTTCCCCAGTGCTCTGCAAGCTCTCCAGGACAACAGCAAATATGGGGCTCTGTGCTTTCTTTCGTTCTGAACAAGTGTTAGTGTTTTCTGCACAAAAGCGATTCTGCGAAGCAATGTGAACACTTCTGCTTCCCAGGCACAGAGAAGGTGCTAGTAGGGCATGCTCTGCCTGCCTTTCCGCAGTGCTCTGCAAGCTCTCCAGGACAACATAAAATCTGGGGTTCTGTGCTTTCTTTCGTTCTGAACAAGTGTTACTGTTTTCTGCACAAAAGCGATTCTGCGAAGCAATGTGAACACTTCTGTTTCCCAGGCACAGAGAAGGTGCTAGCAGGGAATTCTCTGCCTGCCTTTCCCCAGTGCTCTGCAAGCTCTCCAGGGCAACATAAAATCTGGGGCTCTGTGCTTTCTTTCGTTCTGAACAAGTGTTACTGTTTTCTGCACAAAAGCGATTCTGCGAAGCAATGTGAACACTTCTGCTTCCCAGGCACAGAGAAGGTGCTAGCAGGGAATTCTCTGCCTGCCTTTCCCCAGTGCTCTGCAAGCTCTCCAGGACAACAGCAAATATGGGGCTCTGTGCTTTCTTTCGTTCTGAAGAAGTGTTAGTGTTTTCTGCACAAAAGCGATTCTGCGAAGCAATGTGAACACTTCTGCTTCCCAGGCACAGAGAAGGTGCTAGTAGGGCATGCTCTGCCTGCCTTTCCCCAGTGCTCTGCAAGCTCTCCAGGACAACAGCAAATCTGGGGCTCTGTGCTTTCTTTCGTTCTGAACAAGTGTTACTGTTTTCTGCACAAAAGCGATTCTGCGAAGCAATGTGAACACTTCTGTTTCCCAGGCACAGAGAAGGTGCTAGCAGGGAATTCTCTGCCTGCCTTTCCCCAGTGCTCTGCAAGCTCTCCAGGACAACAGCAAATCTGGGGCTCTGTGCTTTCTTTCGTTCTGAACAAGTGTTACTGTTTTCTGCACAAAAGCGATTCTGCGAAGCAATGTGAACACTTCTGCTTCCCAGGCACAGAGAAGGTGCTAGCAGGGAATTCTCTGCCTGCCTTTCCCCAGTGCTCTGCAAGCTCTCCAGGACAACATAAAATCTGGGGCTCTGTGCTTTCTTTCGTTCTGAATAACTTCTAGTGTTTTCTGCACAAAAGCGATTCTGCGAAGCAATGTGAATTCTTCTGCTTCCCAGGCACAGAGAAGGTGCTAGCAGGGAATTCTCTGCCTGCCTTTCCCCAGTGCTCTGCAAGCTCTCCAGGACAACAGCAAATCTGGGGCTCTGTGCTTTCTTTCGTTCTGAACAAGTGTTACTGTTTTCTGCACAAAAGCGATCCTGCGAAGCAATGTGAACACTTCTGCTTCCCAGGCACAGAGAAGGTGCTAGCAGGGAATTCTCTGCCTGCCTTTCCCCAGTGCTCTGCAAGCTCTCCAGGACAACATAAAATCTGGGGCTCTGTGCTTTCTTTCGTTCTGAACAACTTCTAGTGTTTTCTGCACAAAAGCGATTCTGCGAAGCAATGTGAATTCTTCTGCTTCCCAGGCACAGAGAAGGTGCTAGCAGGGAATTCTCTGCCTGCCTTTCCCCAGTGCTCTGCAAGCTCTCCAGGACAACAGCAAATCTGGGGCTCTGTGCTTTCTTTCGTTCTGAACAAGTGTTACTGTTTTCTGCACAAAAGCGATTCTGCGAAGCAATGTGAACACTTCTGCTTCCCAGGCACAGAGAAGGTGCTAGCAGGGAATTCTCTGCCTGCCTTTCCCCAGTGCTCTGCAAGCTCTCCAGGACAACAGCAAATCTGGGGCTCTGTGCTTTCTTTCGTTCTGAACAAGTGTTACTGTTTTCTGCACAAAAGCGATTCTGCGAAGCAATGTGAACACTTCTGCTTCCCAGGCACAGAGAAGGTGCTAGCAGGGAATTCTCTGCCTGCCTTTCCCCAGTGCTCTGCAAGCTCTCCAGGACAACAGCAAATCTGGGGCTCTGTGCTTTCTTTCGTTCTGAACAAGTGTTACTGTTTTCTGCACAAAAGCGATCCTGCGAAGGAATGTGAACACTTCTGCTTCCCAGGCACAGAGAAGGTGCTAGCAGGGAATTCTCTGTCTGCCTTTCCCCAGTGCTCTGCAAGCTCTCCAGGACAACATAAAATCTGGGGCTCTGTGCTTTCTTTCGTTCTGAACAAGTGTTACTGTTTTCTGCACAAAAGCGATTCTGCGAAGCAATGTGAACACTTCTGCTTCCCAGGCACAGAGAAGGTGCTAGTAGGGCATGCTCTGCCTGCCTTTCCCCAGTGCTCTGCAAGCTCTCCAGGACAACAGCAAATCTGGGGCTCTGTGCTTTCTTTCATTCTGAACAAGTGTTAGTGTTTTCTGCACAAAAGCAATTCTGCGAAGCAATGTGAAGACTTCTGCTTCCCAGGCACAGAGAAGGTGCTAGCAGGGAATTCTCTGCCTGCCTTTCCCCAGTGCTCTGCAAGCTCTCCAGGACAACAGCAAATCTGGGGCTCTGTGCTTTCTTTCGTTCTGAACAAGTGTTAGTGTTTTCTGCACAAAAGCGATCCTGCGAAGCAATGTGAACACTTCTGCTTCCCAGGCACAGAGAAGGTGCTAGCAGGGAATTCTCTGCCTGCCTTTCCCCAGTGCTCTGCAAGCTCTCCAGGACAACATAGAATCTGGGGTTCTGTGCTTTCTTTCGTTCTGAACAACTTCTAGTGTTTTCTGCACAAAAGCGATTCTGCGAAGCAATGTGAATTCTTCTGCTTCCCAGGCACAGAGAAGGTGCTAGCAGGGAATTCTCTGCCTGCCTTTCCCCAGTGCTCTGCAAGCTCTCCAGGACAACAGCAAATCTGGGGCTCTGTGCTTTCTTTCGTTCTGAACAAGTGTTACTGTTTTCTGCACAAAAGCGATCCTGCGAAGCAATGTGAACACTTCTGCTTCCCAGGCACAGAGAAGGTGCTAGCAGGGAATTCTCTGCCTGCCTTTCCCCAGTGCTCTGCAAGCTCTCCAGGACAACAGCAAATCTGGGGCTCTGTGCTTTCTTTCATTCTGAACAAGTGTTACTGTTTTCTGCACAAAAGCGATTCTGCGAAGCAATGTGAACACTTCTGCTTTCCAGGCACAGAGAAGGTGCTAGCAGGGAATTCTCTGCCTGCCTTTCCCCACTGCTCTGCAAGCTCTCCAGGACAACATAAAATCTGGGGCTCTGTGCTTTCTTTCATTCTGAACAAGTGTTAGTGTTTTCTGCACAAAAGCGATTCTGCGAAGCAATGTGAACACTTCTGTTTCCCAGGCACAGAGAAGGTGCTAGTAGGGCATGCTCTGCCTGCCTTTCCCCAGTGCTCTGCAAGCTCTCCAGGACAACAGCAAATATGGGGCTCTGTGCTTTCTTTCCTTCTGAACAAGTGTTACTGTTTTCTGCACAAAAGCGATTCTGCGAAGCAATGTGAACACTTCTGCTTCCCAGGCACAGAGAAGGTGCTAGCAGGGAATTCTCTGCCTGCCTTTCCCCAGTGCTCTGCAAGCTCTCCAGGACAACAGCAAATCTGGGGCTCTGTGCTTTCTTTCGTTCTGAACAAGTGTTACTGTTTTCTGCACAAAAGCGATTCTGCGAAGCAATGTGAACACTTCTGCTTCCCAGGCACAGAGAAGGTGCTAGCAGGGAATTCTCTGCCTGCCTTTCCCCAGTGCTCTGCAAGCTCTCCAGGACAACAGCAAATCTGGGGCTCTGTGCTTTCTTTCGTTCTGAACAAGTGTTACTGTTTTCTGCACAAAAGCGATTCTGCGAAGCAATGTGAACACTTCTGTTTCCCAGGCACAGAGAATGTGCTAGCAGGGAATTCTCTACCTGCCTTTCCCCAGTGCTCTGCAAGCTCTCCAGGACAACAGCAAATCTGGGGCTCTGTGCTTTCTTTCGTTCTGAACAAGTGCTAGTGTTTTCTGCACAAAAGCGATCCTGCGAAGCAATGTGAACACTTCTGCTTCCCAGGCCCAGAGAAGGTGCTAGCAGGGAATTCTCTGCCTGCCTTTCCCCAGTGCTCTGCAAGCTCTCCAGGACAACAGCAAATCTGGGGCTCTGTGCTTTCTTTCATTCTGAACAAGTGTTACTGTTTTCTGCACAAAAGCGATTCTGCGAAGCAATGTGAAGACTTCTGCTTCCCAGGCACAGAGAAGGTGCTAGCAGGGAATTCTCTGCCTGCCTTTCCCCAGTGCTCTGCAAGCTCTCCAGGACAACAGCAAATATGGGGCTCTGTGCTTTCTTTCGTTCTGAACAAGTGTTAGTGTTTTCTGCACAAAAGCGATTCTGCGAAGCAATGTGAACACTTCTGCTTCCCAGGCACAGAGAAGGTGCTAGTAGGGCATGCTCTGCCTGCCTTTCCGCAGTGCTCTGCAAGCTCTCCAGGACAACATAAAATCTGGGGTTCTGTGCTTTCTTTCGTTCTGAAC
The DNA here is from genome assembly GCF_031877795.1 of Strix aluco. Taxonomy (NCBI): domain Eukaryota; kingdom Metazoa; phylum Chordata; class Aves; order Strigiformes; family Strigidae; genus Strix; species Strix aluco. The sequence goes on from NC_133943.1 coordinate 22,903,812, forward strand.
AAGTGTTAGTGTTTTCTGCACAAAAGCGATTCTGCGAAGCAATGTGAACACTTCTGCTTCCCAGGCACAGAGAAGGTGCTAGCAGGGAATTCTCTGCCTGCCTTTCCCCAGTGCTCTGCAAGCTCTCCAGGACAACAGCAAATCTGGGGCTCTGTGCTTTCTTTCATTCTGAACAAGTGTTACTGTTTTCTGCACAAAAGCAATTCTGCGAAGCAATGTGAACACTTCTGCTTCCCAGGCACAGAGAAGGTGCTAGCAGGGAATTCTCTGCCTGCCTTTCCCCACTGCTCTGCAAGCTCTCCAGGACAACAGCAAATATCGGGCTCTGTGCTTTCTTTCGTTCTGAACAAGTGTTACTGTTTTCTGCACAAAAGCGATTCTGCGAAGCAATGTGAACACTTCTGCTTCCCAGGCACAGAGAAGGTGCTAGCAGGGAATTCTCTGCCTGCCTTTCCCCAGTGCTCTGCAAGCTCTCCAGGGCAACAGCAAATCTGGGGCTCTGTGCTTTCTTTCGTTCTGAACAAGTGTTACTGTTTTCTGCACAAAAGCGATTCTGCGAAGCAATGTGAAGACTTCTGCTTCCAAGGCACAGAGAATGTGCTAGCAGGGAATTCTCTGCCTGCCTTTCCCCAGTGCTCTGCAAGCTCTCCAGGACAACAGCAAATATGGGGCTCTGTGCTTTCTTTCGTTCTGAACAAGTGTTAGTGTTTTCTGCACAAAAGCGATTCTGCGAAGCAATGTGAACACTTCTGCTTCCCAGGCACAGAGAAGGTGCTAGTAGGGCATGCTCTGCCTGCCTTTCCGCAGTGCTCTGCAAGCTCTCCAGGACAACATAAAATCTGGGGTTCTGTGCTTTCTTTCGTTCTGAACAAGTGTTAGTGTTTTCTGCACAAAAGCGATTCTGCGAAGCAATGTGAACACTTCTGCTTCCCAGGCACAGAGAAGGTGCTAGCAGGGAATTCTCTGCCTGCCTTTCCCCAGTGCTCTGCAAGCTCTCCAGGACAACAGCAAATCTGGGGCTCTGTGCTTTCTTTCATTCTGAACAAGTGTTACTGTTTTCTGCACAAAAGCAATTCTGCGAAGCAATGTGAACACTTCTGCTTCCCAGGCACAGAGAAGGTGCTAGCAGGGAATTCTCTGCCTGCCTTTCCCCACTGCTCTGCAAGCTCTCCAGGACAACATAAAATCTGGGGCTCTGTGCTTTCTTTCATTCTGAACAAGTGTTACTGTTTTCTGCACAAAAGCGATTCTGCGAAGCAATGTGAACACTTCTGTTTCCCAGGCACAGAGAAGGTGCTAGTAGGGCATGCTCTGCCTGCCTTTCCCCAGTGCTCTGCAAGCTCTCCAGGACAACAGCAAATCTGGGGCTCTGTGCTTTCTTTCGTTCTGAACAAGTGTTACTGTTTTCTGCACAAAAGCGATTCTGCGAAGCAATGTGAACACTTCTGTTTCCCAGGCACAGAGAAGGTGCTAGCAGGGAATTCTCTGCCTGCCTTTCCCCAGTGCTCTGCAAGCTCTCCAGGACAACAGCAAATCTGGGGCTCTGTGCTTTCTTTCGTTCTGAACAAGTGTTACTGTTTTCTGCACAAAAGCGATTCTGCGAAGCAATGTGAACACTTCTGCTTCCCAGGCACAGAGAAGGTGCTAGCAGGGAATTCTCTGCCTGCCTTTCCCCAGTGCTCTGCAAGCTCTCCAGGACAACATAAAATCTGGGGCTCTGTGCTTTCTTTCGTTCTGAATAACTTCTAGTGTTTTCTGCACAAAAGCGATTCTGCGAAGCAATGTGAATTCTTCTGCTTCCCAGGCACAGAGAAGGTGCTAGCAGGGAATTCTCTGCCTGCCTTTCCCCAGTGCTCTGCAAGCTCTCCAGGACAACAGCAAATCTGGGGCTCTGTGCTTTCTTTCGTTCTGAACAAGTGTTACTGTTTTCTGCACAAAAGCGATCCTGCGAAGCAATGTGAACACTTCTGCTTCCCAGGCACAGAGAAGGTGCTAGCAGGGAATTCTCTGCCTGCCTTTCCCCAGTGCTCTGCAAGCTCTCCAGGACAACATAAAATCTGGGGCTCTGTGCTTTCTTTCGTTCTGAACAACTTCTAGTGTTTTCTGCACAAAAGCGATTCTGCGAAGCAATGTGAATTCTTCTGCTTCCCAGGCACAGAGAAGGTGCTAGCAGGGAATTCTCTGCCTGCCTTTCCCCAGTGCTCTGCAAGCTCTCCAGGACAACAGCAAATCTGGGGCTCTGTGCTTTCTTTCGTTCTGAACAAGTGTTACTGTTTTCTGCACAAAAGCGATTCTGCGAAGCAATGTGAACACTTCTGCTTCCCAGGCACAGAGAAGGTGCTAGCAGGGAATTCTCTGCCTGCCTTTCCCCAGTGCTCTGCAAGCTCTCCAGGACAACAGCAAATCTGGGGCTCTGTGCTTTCTTTCGTTCTGAACAAGTGTTACTGTTTTCTGCACAAAAGCGATTCTGCGAAGCAATGTGAACACTTCTGCTTCCCAGGCACAGAGAAGGTGCTAGCAGGGAATTCTCTGCCTGCCTTTCCCCAGTGCTCTGCAAGCTCTCCAGGACAACAGCAAATCTGGGGCTCTGTGCTTTCTTTCGTTCTGAACAAGTGTTACTGTTTTCTGCACAAAAGCGATCCTGCGAAGGAATGTGAACACTTCTGCTTCCCAGGCACAGAGAAGGTGCTAGCAGGGAATTCTCTGTCTGCCTTTCCCCAGTGCTCTGCAAGCTCTCCAGGACAACATAAAATCTGGGGCTCTGTGCTTTCTTTCGTTCTGAACAAGTGTTACTGTTTTCTGCACAAAAGCGATTCTGCGAAGCAATGTGAACACTTCTGCTTCCCAGGCACAGAGAAGGTGCTAGTAGGGCATGCTCTGCCTGCCTTTCCCCAGTGCTCTGCAAGCTCTCCAGGACAACAGCAAATCTGGGGCTCTGTGCTTTCTTTCATTCTGAACAAGTGTTAGTGTTTTCTGCACAAAAGCAATTCTGCGAAGCAATGTGAAGACTTCTGCTTCCCAGGCACAGAGAAGGTGCTAGCAGGGAATTCTCTGCCTGCCTTTCCCCAGTGCTCTGCAAGCTCTCCAGGACAACAGCAAATCTGGGGCTCTGTGCTTTCTTTCGTTCTGAACAAGTGTTAGTGTTTTCTGCACAAAAGCGATCCTGCGAAGCAATGTGAACACTTCTGCTTCCCAGGCACAGAGAAGGTGCTAGCAGGGAATTCTCTGCCTGCCTTTCCCCAGTGCTCTGCAAGCTCTCCAGGACAACATAGAATCTGGGGTTCTGTGCTTTCTTTCGTTCTGAACAACTTCTAGTGTTTTCTGCACAAAAGCGATTCTGCGAAGCAATGTGAATTCTTCTGCTTCCCAGGCACAGAGAAGGTGCTAGCAGGGAATTCTCTGCCTGCCTTTCCCCAGTGCTCTGCAAGCTCTCCAGGACAACAGCAAATCTGGGGCTCTGTGCTTTCTTTCGTTCTGAACAAGTGTTACTGTTTTCTGCACAAAAGCGATCCTGCGAAGCAATGTGAACACTTCTGCTTCCCAGGCACAGAGAAGGTGCTAGCAGGGAATTCTCTGCCTGCCTTTCCCCAGTGCTCTGCAAGCTCTCCAGGACAACAGCAAATCTGGGGCTCTGTGCTTTCTTTCATTCTGAACAAGTGTTACTGTTTTCTGCACAAAAGCGATTCTGCGAAGCAATGTGAACACTTCTGCTTTCCAGGCACAGAGAAGGTGCTAGCAGGGAATTCTCTGCCTGCCTTTCCCCACTGCTCTGCAAGCTCTCCAGGACAACATAAAATCTGGGGCTCTGTGCTTTCTTTCATTCTGAACAAGTGTTAGTGTTTTCTGCACAAAAGCGATTCTGCGAAGCAATGTGAACACTTCTGTTTCCCAGGCACAGAGAAGGTGCTAGTAGGGCATGCTCTGCCTGCCTTTCCCCAGTGCTCTGCAAGCTCTCCAGGACAACAGCAAATATGGGGCTCTGTGCTTTCTTTCCTTCTGAACAAGTGTTACTGTTTTCTGCACAAAAGCGATTCTGCGAAGCAATGTGAACACTTCTGCTTCCCAGGCACAGAGAAGGTGCTAGCAGGGAATTCTCTGCCTGCCTTTCCCCAGTGCTCTGCAAGCTCTCCAGGACAACAGCAAATCTGGGGCTCTGTGCTTTCTTTCGTTCTGAACAAGTGTTACTGTTTTCTGCACAAAAGCGATTCTGCGAAGCAATGTGAACACTTCTGCTTCCCAGGCACAGAGAAGGTGCTAGCAGGGAATTCTCTGCCTGCCTTTCCCCAGTGCTCTGCAAGCTCTCCAGGACAACAGCAAATCTGGGGCTCTGTGCTTTCTTTCGTTCTGAACAAGTGTTACTGTTTTCTGCACAAAAGCGATTCTGCGAAGCAATGTGAACACTTCTGTTTCCCAGGCACAGAGAATGTGCTAGCAGGGAATTCTCTACCTGCCTTTCCCCAGTGCTCTGCAAGCTCTCCAGGACAACAGCAAATCTGGGGCTCTGTGCTTTCTTTCGTTCTGAACAAGTGCTAGTGTTTTCTGCACAAAAGCGATCCTGCGAAGCAATGTGAACACTTCTGCTTCCCAGGCCCAGAGAAGGTGCTAGCAGGGAATTCTCTGCCTGCCTTTCCCCAGTGCTCTGCAAGCTCTCCAGGACAACAGCAAATCTGGGGCTCTGTGCTTTCTTTCATTCTGAACAAGTGTTACTGTTTTCTGCACAAAAGCGATTCTGCGAAGCAATGTGAAGACTTCTGCTTCCCAGGCACAGAGAAGGTGCTAGCAGGGAATTCTCTGCCTGCCTTTCCCCAGTGCTCTGCAAGCTCTCCAGGACAACAGCAAATATGGGGCTCTGTGCTTTCTTTCGTTCTGAACAAGTGTTAGTGTTTTCTGCACAAAAGCGATTCTGCGAAGCAATGTGAACACTTCTGCTTCCCAGGCACAGAGAAGGTGCTAGTAGGGCATGCTCTGCCTGCCTTTCCGCAGTGCTCTGCAAGCTCTCCAGGACAACATAAAATCTGGGGTTCTGTGCTTTCTTTCGTTCTGAACAAGTGTTAGTGTTTTCTGCACAAAAGCGATTCTGCGAAGCAATGTGAACACTTCTGCTTCCCAGGCACAGAGAAGGTGCTAGCAGGGAATTCTCTGCCTGCCTTTCCCCAGTGCTCTGCAAGCTCTCCAGGACAACAGCAAATCTGGGGCTCTGTGCTTTCTTTCATTCTGAACAAGTGTTACTGTTTTCTGCACAAAAGCAATTCTGCGAAGCAATGTGAACACTTCTGCTTCCCAGGCACAGAGAAGGTGCTAGCAGGGAATTCTCTGCCTGCCTTTCCCCACTGCTCTGCAAGCTCTCCAGGACAACAGCAAATATCGGGCTCTGTGCTTTCTTTCGTTCTGAACAAGTGTTACTGTTTTCTGCACAAAAGCGATTCTGCGAAGCAATGTGAACACTTCTGCTTCCCAGGCACAGAGAAGGTGCTAGCAGGGAATTCTCTGCCTGCCTTTCCCCAGTGCTCTGCAAGCTCTCCAGGGCAACAGCAAATCTGGGGCTCTGTGCTTTCTTTCGTTCTGAACAAGTGTTACTGTTTTCTGCACAAAAGCGATTCTGCGAAGCAATGTGAAGACTTCTGCTTCCAAGGCACAGAGAATGTGCTAGCAGGGAATTCTCTGCCTGCCTTTCCCCAGTGCTCTGCAAGCTCTCCAGGACAACAGCAAATATGGGGCTCTGTGCTTTCTTTCGTTCTGAACAAGTGTTAGTGTTTTCTGCACAAAAGCGATTCTGCGAAGCAATGTGAACACTTCTGCTTCCCAGGCACAGAGAAGGTGCTAGTAGGGCATGCTCTGCCTGCCTTTCCGCAGTGCTCTGCAAGCTCTCCAGGACAACATAAAATCTGGGGTTCTGTGCTTTCTTTCGTTCTGAACAAGTGTTAGTGTTTTCTGCACAAAAGCGATTCTGCGAAGCAATGTGAACACTTCTGCTTCCCAGGCACAGAGAAGGTGCTAGCAGGGAATTCTCTGCCTGCCTTTCCCCAGTGCTCTGCAAGCTCTCCAGGACAACAGCAAATCTGGGGCTCTGTGCTTTCTTTCATTCTGAACAAGTGTTACTGTTTTCTGCACAAAAGCAATTCTGCGAAGCAATGTGAACACTTCTGCTTCCCAGGCACAGAGAAGGTGCTAGCAGGGAATTCTCTGCCTGCCTTTCCCCACTGCTCTGCAAGCTCTCCAGGACAACATAAAATCTGGGGCTCTGTGCTTTCTTTCATTCTGAACAAGTGTTACTGTTTTCTGCACAAAAGCGATTCTGCGAAGCAATGTGAACACTTCTGTTTCCCAGGCACAGAGAAGGTGCTAGTAGGGCATGCTCTGCCTGCCTTTCCCCAGTGCTCTGCAAGCTCTCCAGGACAACATCAAATCTGGGGCTCTGTGCTTTCTTTCCTTCTGAACAAGTGTTACTGTTTTCTGCACAAAAGCGATTCTGCGAAGCAATGTGAACACTTCTGCTTCCCAGGCACAGAGAAGGTGCTAGCAGGGAATTCTCTGCCTGCCTTTCCCCAGTGCTCTGCAAGCTCTCCAGGACAACAGCAAATATCGGGCTCTGTGCTTTCTTTCGTTCTGAACAAGTGTTACTGTTTTCTGCACAAAAGCGATTCTGCGAAGCAATGTGAACACTTCTGCTTCCCAGGCACAGAGAAGGTGCTAGCAGGGAATTCTCTGCCTGCCTTTCCCCAGTGCTCTGCAAGCTCTCCAGGGCAACAGCAAATCTGGGGCTCTGTGCTTTCTTTCGTTCTGAACAAGTGTTACTGTTTTCTGCACAAAAGCGATTCTGCGAAGCAATGTGAACACTTCTGCTTCCCAGGCACAGAGAAGGTGCTAGCAGGGAATTCTCTGCCTGCCTTTCCCCAGTGCTCTGCAAGCTCTCCAGGACAACAGCAAATCTGGGGCTCTGTGCTTTCTTTCGTTCTGAACAAGTGCTAGTGTTTTCTGCACAAAAGCGATCCTGCGAAGCAATGTGAACGCTTCTGTTTCCCAGGCACAGAGAAGGTGCTAGCAGGGAATTCTCTGCCTGCCTTTCCCCAGTGCTCTGCCAGCTCTCCAGGACAACAGCAATTCTGGGGCTCTGTGCTTTCTTTCATTCTGAACAAGTGTTACTGTTTTCTGCACAAAAGCGATTCTGCGAAGCAATGTGAACACTTCTGCTTCCCAGGCACAGAGAAGGTGCTAGCAGGGAATTCTCTGCCTGCCTTTCCCCAGTGCTCTGCAAGCTCTCCAGGACAACAGCAAATCTGGGGCTCTGTGCTTTCTTTCGTTCTGAACAAGTGTTACTGTTTTCTGCACAAAAGCGATTCTGCGAAGCAATGTGAACACTTCTGCTTCCCAGGCACAGAGAAGGTGCTAGCAGGGAATTCTCTGCCTGCCTTTCCCCAGTGCTCTGCAAGCTCTCCAGGACAACAGCAAATATGGGGCTCTGTGCTTTCTTTCGTTCTGAACAAGTGTTACTGTTTTCTGCACAAAAGCGATTCTGCGAAGCAATGTGAACACTTCTGCTTCCCAGGCACAGAGAAGGTGCTAGCAGGGAATTCTCTGCCTGCCTTTCCCCAGTGCTCTGCAAGCTCTCCAGGACAACAGCAAATCTGGGGCTCTGTGCTTTCTTTCGTTCTGAACAAGTGTTACTGTTTTCTGCACAAAAGCGATTCTGCGAAGCAATGTGAACACTTCTGTTTCCCAGGCACAGAGAATGTGCTAGCAGGGAATTCTCTACCTGCCTTTCCCCAGTGCTCTGCAAGCTCTCCAGGACAACAGCAAATCTGGGGCTCTGTGCTTTCTTTCGTTCTGAACAAGTGCTAGTGTTTTCTGCACAAAAGCGATCCTGCGAAGCAATGTGAACACTTCTGCTTCCCAGGCCCAGAGAAGGTGCTAGCAGGGAATTCTCTGCCTGCCTTTCCCCAGTGCTCTGCAAGCTCTCCAGGACAACAGCAAATCTGGGGCTCTGTGCTTTCTTTCATTCTGAACAAGTGTTACTGTTTTCTGCACAAAAGCGATTCTGCGAAGCAATGTGAAGACTTCTGCTTCCCAGGCACAGAGAAGGTGCTAGCAGGGAATTCTCTGCCTGCCTTTCCCCAGTGCTCTGCAAGCTCTCCAGGACAACAGCAAATATGGGGCTCTGTGCTTTCTTTCGTTCTGAACAAGTGTTAGTGTTTTCTGCACAAAAGCGATTCTGCGAAGCAATGTGAACACTTCTGCTTCCCAGGCACAGAGAAGGTGCTAGTAGGGCATGCTCTGCCTGCCTTTCCGCAGTGCTCTGCAAGCTCTCCAGGACAACATAAAATCTGGGGTTCTGTGCTTTCTTTCGTTCTGAACAAGTGTTAGTGTTTTCTGCACAAAAGCGATTCTGCGAAGCAATGTGAACACTTCTGCTTCCCAGGCACAGAGAAGGTGCTAGCAGGGAATTCTCTGCCTGCCTTTCCCCAGTGCTCTGCAAGCTCTCCAGGACAACAGCAAATCTGGGGCTCTGTGCTTTCTTTCATTCTGAACAAGTGTTACTGTTTTCTGCACAAAAGCAATTCTGCGAAGCAATGTGAACACTTCTGCTTCCCAGGCACAGAGAAGGTGCTAGCAGGGAATTCTCTGCCTGCCTTTCCCCACTGCTCTGCAAGCTCTCCAGGACAACAGCAAATCTGGGGCTCTGTGCTTTCTTTCATTCTGAACAAGTGTTACTGTTTTCTGCACAAAAGCGATTCTGCGAAGCAATGTGAAGACTTCTGCTTCCCAGGCACAGACAAGGTGCTAGTAGGGCATGCTCTGCCTGCCTTTCCCCAGTGCTCTGCAAGCTCTCCAGGACAACAGCAAATATGGGGCTCTGTGCTTTCTTTCCTTCTGAACAAGTGTTACTGTTTTCTGCACAAAAGCGATTCTGCGAAGCAATGTGAACACTTCTGCTTCCCAGGCACAGAGAAGGTGCTAGCAGGGAATTCTCTGCCTGCCTTTCCCCAGTGCTCTGCAAGCTCTCCAGGACAACAGCAAATCTGGGGCTCTGTGCTTTCTTTCATTCTGAACAAGTGTTACTGTTTTCTGCACAAAAGCAATTCTGCGAAGCAATGTGAACACTTCTGCTTCCCAGGCACAGAGAAGGTGCTAGCAGGGAATTCTCTGCCTGCCTTTCCCCACTGCTCTGCAAGCTCTCCAGGACAACAGCAAATATCGGGCTCTGTGCTTTCTTTCGTTCTGAACAAGTGTTACTGTTTTCTGCACAAAAGCGATTCTGCGAAGCAGTGTGAACACTTCTGCTTCCCAGGCACAGAGAAGGTGCTAGCAGGGAATTCTCTGCCTGCCTTTCCCCAGTGCTCTGCAAGCTCTCCAGGGCAACAGCAAATCTGGGGCTCTGTGCTTTCTTTCGTTCTGAACAAGTGTTACTGTTTTCTGCACAAAAGCGATTCTGCGAAGCAATGTGAAGACTTCTGCTTCCAAGGCACAGAGAAGGTGCTAGCAGGGAATTCTCTGCCTGCCTTTCCCCAGTGCTCTGCAAGCTCTCCAGGACAACAGCAAATATGGGGCTCTGTGCTTTCTTTCGTTCTGAACAAGTGTTAGTGTTTTCTGCACAAAAGCGATTCTGCGAAGCAATGTGAACACTTCTGCTTCCCAGGCACAGAGAAGGTGCTAGTAGGGCATGCTCTGCCTGCCTTTCCGCAGTGCTCTGCAAGCTCTCCAGGACAACATAAAATCTGGGGTTCTGTGCTTTCTTTCGTTCTGAACAAGTGTTAGTGTTTTCTGCACAAAAGCGATTCTGCGAAGCAATGTGAACACTTCTGCTTCCCAGGCACAGAGAAGGTGCTAGCAGGGAATTCTCTGCCTGCCTTTCCCCAGTGCTCTGCAAGCTCTCCAGGACAACAGCAAATCTGGGGCTCTGTGCTTTCTTTCATTCTGAACAAGTGTTACTGTTTTCTGCACAAAAGCAATTCTGCGAAGCAATGTGAACACTTCTGCTTCCCAGGCACAGAGAAGGTGCTAGCAGGGAATTCTCTGCCTGCCTTTCCCCACTGCTCTGCAAGCTCTCCAGGACAACATAAAATCTGGGGCTCTGTGCTTTCTTTCATTCTGAACAAGTGTTACTGTTTTCTGCACAAAAGCGATTCTGCGAAGCAATGTGAACACTTCTGTTTCCCAGGCACAGAGAAGGTGCTAGTAGGGCATGCTCTGCCTGCCTTTCCCCAGTGCTCTGCAAGCTCTCCAGGACAACATCAAATCTGGGGCTCTGTGCTTTCTTTCCTTCTGAACAAGTGTTACTGTTTTCTGCACAAAAGCGATTCTGCGAAGCAATGTGAACACTTCTGCTTCCCAGGCACAGAGAAGGTGCTAGCAGGGAATTCTCTGCCTGCCTTTCCCCAGTGCTCTGCAAGCTCTCCAGGACAACAGCAAATATCGGGCTCTGTGCTTTCTTTCGTTCTGAACAAGTGTTACTGTTTTCTGCACAAAAGCGATTCTGCGAAGCAATGTGAACACTTCTGCTTCCCAGGCACAGAGAAGGTGCTAGCAGGGAATTCTCTGCCTGCCTTTCCCCAGTGCTCTGCAAGCTCTCCAGGGCAACAGCAAATCTGGGGCTCTGTGCTTTCTTTCGTTCTGAACAAGTGTTACTGTTTTCTGCACAAAAGCGATTCTGCGAAGCAATGTGAACACTTCTGCTTCCCAGGCACAGAGAAGGTGCTAGCAGGGAATTCTCTGCCTGCCTTTCCCCAGTGCTCTGCAAGCTCTCCAGGACAACAGCAAATCTGGGGCTCTGTGCTTTCTTTCGTTCTGAACAAGTGCTAGTGTTTTCTGCACAAAAGCGATCCTGCGAAGCAATGTGAACGCTTCTGTTTCCCAGGCACAGAGAAGGTGCTAGCAGGGAATTCTCTGCCTGCCTTTCCCCAGTGCTCTGCCAGCTCTCCAGGACAACAGCAATTCTGGGGCTCTGTGCTTTCTTTCATTCTGAACAAGTGTTACTGTTTTCTGCACAAAAGCGATTCTGCGAAGCAATGTGAACACTTCTGCTTCCCAGGCACAGAGAAGGTGCTAGCAGGGAATTCTCTGCCTGCCTTTCCCCAGTGCTCTGCAAGCTCTCCAGGACAACAGCAAATCTGGGGCTCTGTGCTTTCTTTCGTTCTGAACAAGTGTTACTGTTTTCTGCACAAAAGCGATTCTGCGAAGCAATGTGAACACTTCTGCTTCCCAGGCACAGAGAAGGTGCTAGCAGGGAATTCTCTGCCTGCCTTTCCCCAGTGCTCTGCAAGCTCTCCAGGACAACAGCAAATATGGGGCTCTGTGCTTTCTTTCGTTCTGAACAAGTGTTACTGTTTTCTGCACAAAAGCGATTCTGCGAAGCAATGTGAACACTTCTGCTTCCCAGGCACAGAGAAGGTGCTAGCAGGGAATTCTCTGCCTGCCTTTCCCCAGTGCTCTGCAAGCTCTCCAGGACAACAGCAAATCTGGGGCTCTGTGCTTTCTTTCGTTCTGAACAAGTGTTACTGTTTTCTGCACAAAAGCGATTCTGCGAAGCAATGTGAACACTTCTGTTTCCCAGGCACAGAGAATGTGCTAGCAGGGAATTCTCTACCTGCCTTTCCCCAGTGCTCTGCAAGCTCTCCAGGACAACAGCAAATCTGGGGCTCTGTGCTTTCTTTCGTTCTGAACAAGTGCTAGTGTTTTCTGCACAAAAGCGATCCTGCGAAGCAATGTGAACACTTCTGCTTCCCAGGCCCAGAGAAGGTGCTAGCAGGGAATTCTCTGCCTGCCTTTCCCCAGTGCTCTGCAAGCTCTCCAGGACAACAGCAAATCTGGGGCTCTGTGCTTTCTTTCATTCTGAACAAGTGTTACTGTTTTCTGCACAAAAGCGATTCTGCGAAGCAATGTGAAGACTTCTGCTTCCCAGGCACAGAGAAGGTGCTAGCAGGGAATTCTCTGCCTGCCTTTCCCCAGTGCTCTGCAAGCTCTCCAGGACAACAGCAAATATGGGGCTCTGTGCTTTCTTTCGTTCTGAACAAGTGTTAGTGTTTTCTGCACAAAAGCGATTCTGCGAAGCAATGTGAACACTTCTGCTTCCCAGGCACAGAGAAGGTGCTAGTAGGGCATGCTCTGCCTGCCTTTCCGCAGTGCTCTGCAAGCTCTCCAGGACAACATAAAATCTGGGGTTCTGTGCTTTCTTTCGTTCTGAACAAGTGTTAGTGTTTTCTGCACAAAAGCGATTCTGCGAAGCAATGTGAACACTTCTGCTTCCCAGGCACAGAGAAGGTGCTAGCAGGGAATTCTCTGCCTGCCTTTCCCCAGTGCTCTGCAAGCTCTCCAGGACAACAGCAAATCTGGGGCTCTGTGCTTTCTTTCATTCTGAACAAGTGTTACTGTTTTCTGCACAAAAGCAATTCTGCGAAGCAATGTGAACACTTCTGCTTCCCAGGCACAGAGAAGGTGCTAGCAGGGAATTCTCTGCCTGCCTTTCCCCACTGCTCTGCAAGCTCTCCAGGACAACAGCAAATCTGGGGCTCTGTGCTTTCTTTCATTCTGAACAAGTGTTACTGTTTTCTGCACAAAAGCGATTCTGCGAAGCAATGTGAAGACTTCTGCTTCCCAGGCACAGACAAGGTGCTAGTAGGGCATGCTCTGCCTGCCTTTCCCCAGTGCTCTGCAAGCTCTCCAGGACAACAGCAAATATGGGGCTCTGTGCTTTCTTTCCTTCTGAACAAGTGTTACTGTTTTCTGCACAAAAGCGATTCTGCGAAGCAATGTGAACACTTCTGCTTCCCAGGCACAGAGAAGGTGCTAGCAGGGAATTCTCTGCCTGCCTTTCCCCAGTGCTCTGCAAGCTCTCCAGGACAACAGCAAATATGGGGCTCTGTGCTTTCTTTCGTTCTGAACAAGTGTTACTGTTTTCTGCACAAAAGCGATTCTGCGAAGCAATGTGAACACTTCTGCTTCCCAGGCACAGAGAAGGTGCTAGCAGGGAATTCTCTGCCTGCCTTTCCCCAGTGCTCTGCAAGCTCTCCAGGACAACAGCAAATCTGGGGCTCTGTGCTTTCTTTCGTTCTGAACAAGTGTTACTGTTTTCTGCACAAAAGCGATTCTGCGAAGCAATGTGAACACTTCTGTTTCCCAGGCACAGAGAATGTGCTAGCAGGGAATTCTCTACCTGCCTTTCCCCAGTGCTCTGCAAGCTCTCCAGGACAACAGCAAATCTGGGGCTCTGTGCTTTCTTTCGTTCTGAACAAGTGCTAGTGTTTTCTGCACAAAAGCGATTCTGCGAAGCAATGTGAACACTTCTGCTTCCCAGGCCCAGAGAAGGTGCTAGCAGGGAATTCTCTGCCTGCCTTTCCCCAGTGCTCTGCAAGCTCTCCAGGACAACAGCAAATCTGGGGCTCTGTGCTTTCTTTCATTCTGAACAAGTGTTACTGTTTTCTGCACAAAAGCGATTCTGCGAAGCAATGTGAAGACTTCTGCTTCCCAGGCACAGAGAAGGTGCTAGCAGGGAATTCTCTGCCTGCCTTTCCCCAGTGCTCTGCAAGCTCTCCAGGACAACAGCAAATATGGGGCTCTGTGCTTTCTTTCGTTCTGAACAAGTGTTAGTGTTTTCAGCACAAAAGCGATTCTGCGAAGCGATGTGAACACTTCTGCTTCCCAGGCACAGAGAAGGTGCTAGTAGGGCATGCTCTGCCTGCCTTTCCCCAGTGCTCTGCAAGCTCTCCAGGACAACATAAAATCTGGGGCTCTGTGCTTTCTTTCGTTCTGAACAAGTGTTACTGTTTTCTGCACAAAAGCGATTCTGCGAAGCAATGTGAACACTTCTGTTTCCCAGGCACAGAGAAGGTGCTAGCAGGGAATTCTCTGCCTGCCTTTCCCCAGTGCTCTGCAAGCTCTCCAGGACAACAGCAAATCTGGGGCTCTGTGCTTTCTTTCATTCTGAACAAGTGTTACTGTTTTCTGCACAAAAGCGATTCTGCGAAGCAATGTGAACACTTCTGCTTCCCAGGCACAGAGAAGGTGCTAGCAGGGAATTCTCTGCCTGCCTTTCCCCAGTGCTCTGCAAGCTCTCCAGGACAACAGCAAATCTGGGGCTCTGTGCTTTCTTTCCTTCTGAACAAGTGTTACTGTTTTCTGCACAAAAGCGATTCTGCGAAGCAATGTGAAGACTTCTGCTTCCAAGGCACAGAGAATGTGCTAGCAGGGAATTCTCTGCCTGCCTTTCCCCAGTGCTCTGCAAGCTCTCCAGGACAACAGCAAATATGGGGCTCTGTGCTTTCTTTCGTTCTGAACAAGTGTTAGTGTTTTCTGCACAAAAGCGATTCTGCGAAGCAATGTGAACACTTCTGCTTCCCAGGCACAGAGAAGGTGCTAGTAGGGCATGCTCTGCCTGCCTTTCCGCAGTGCTCTGCAAGCTCTCCAGGACAACATAAAATCTGGGGTTCTGTGCTTTCTTTCGTTCTGAACAAGTGTTAGTGTTTTCTGCACAAAAGCGATTCTGCGAAGCAATGTGAACACTTCTGCTTCCCAGGCACAGAGAAGGTGCTAGCAGGGAATTCTCTGCCTGCCTTTCCCCAGTGCTCTGCAAGCTCTCCAGGACAACAGCAAATCTGGGGCTCTGTGCTTTCTTTCATTCTGAACAAGTGTTACTGTTTTCTGCACAAAAGCAATTCTGCGAAGCAATGTGAACACTTCTGCTTCCCAGGCACAGAGAAGGTGCTAGCAGGGAATTCTCTGCCTGCCTTTCCCCACTGCTCTGCAAGCTCTCCAGGACAACATAAAATCTGGGGCTCTGTGCTTTCTTTCATTCTGAACAAGTGTTACTGTTTTCTGCACAAAAGCGATTCTGCGAAGCAATGTGAACACTTCTGTTTCCCAGGCACAGAGAAGGTGCTAGTAGGGCATGCTCTGCCTGCCTTTCCCCAGTGCTCTGCAAGCTCTCCAGGACAACATCAAATCTGGGGCTCTGTGCTTTCTTTCCTTCTGAACAAGTGTTACTGTTTTCTGCACAAAAGTGATTCTGCGAAGCAATGTGAACACTTCTGCTTCCCAGGCACAGAGAAGGTGCTAGCAGGGAATTCTCTGCCTGCCTTTCCCCAGTGCTCTGCAAGCTCTCCAGGACAACAGCAAATATCGGGCTCTGTGCTTTCTTTCGTTCTGAACAAGTGTTACTGTTTTCTGCACAAAAGCGATTCTGCGAAGCAATGTGAACACTTCTGCTTCCCAGGCACAGAGAAGGTGCTAGCAGGGAATTCTCTGCCTGCCTTTCCCCAGTGCTCTGCAAGCTCTCCAGGGCAACAGCAAATCTGGGGCTCTGTGCTTTCTTTCGTTCTGAACAAGTGTTACTGTTTTCTGCACAAAAGCGATTCTGCGAAGCAATGTGAACACTTCTGCTTCCCAGGCACAGAGAAGGTGCTAGCAGGGAATTCTCTGCCTGCCTTTCCCCAGTGCTCTGCAAGCTCTCCAGGACAACAGCAAATCTGGGGCTCTGTGCTTTCTTTCGTTCTGAACAAGTGCTAGTGTTTTCTGCACAAAAGCGATCCTGCGAAGCAATGTGAACGCTTCTGTTTCCCAGGCACAGAGAAGGTGCTAGCAGGGAATTCTCTGCCTGCCTTTCCCCAGTGCTCTGCCAGCTCTCCAGGACAACAGCAATTCTGGGGCTCTGTGCTTTCTTTCATTCTGAACAAGTGTTACTGTTTTCTGCACAAAAGCGATTCTGCGAAGCAATGTGAACACTTCTGCTTCCCAGGCACAGAGAAGGTGCTAGCAGGGAATTCTCTGCCTGCCTTTCCCCACTGCTCTGCAAGCTCTCCAGGACAACAGCAAATCTGGGGCTCTGTGCTTTCTTTCATTCTGAACAAGTGTTACTGTTTTCTGCACAAAAGCGATTCTGCGAAGCAATGTGAAGACTTCTGCTTCCCAGGCACAGAGAAGGTGCTAGCAGGGAATTCTCTGCCTGCCTTTCCCCAGTGCTCTGCAAGCTCTCCAGGACAACAGCAAATATGGGGCTCTGTGCTTTCTTTCGTTCTGAACAAGTGTTAGTGTTTTCTGCACAAAAGCGATTCTGCGAAGCAATGTGAACACTTCTGCTTCCCAGGCACAGAGAAGGTGCTAGTAGGGCATGCTCTGCCTGCCTTTCCGCAGTGCTCTGCAAGCTCTCCAGGACAACATAAAATCTGGGGTTCTGTGCTTTCTTTCGTTCTGAACAAGTGTTACTGTTTTCTGCACAAAAGCGATTCTGCGAAGCAATGTGAACACTTCTGTTTCCCAGGCACAGAGAAGGTGCTAGCAGGGAATTCTCTGCCTGCCTTTCCCCAGTGCTCTGCAAGCTCTCCAGGACAACAGCAAATCTGGGGCTCTGTGCTTTCTTTCATTCTGAACAAGTGTTACTGTTTTCTGCACAAAAGCGATTCTGCGAAGCAATGTGAACACTTCTGCTTCCCAGGCACAGAGAAGGTGCTAGCAGGGAATTCTCTGCCTGCCTTTCCCCAGTGCTCTGCAAGCTCTCCAGGACAACATAAAATCTGGGGCTCTGTGCTTTCTTTCATTCTGAACAAGTGTTACTGTTTTCTGCACAAAAGCGATTCTGCGAAGCAATGTGAACACTTCTGTTTCCCAGGCACAGAGAAGGTGCTAGCAGGGAATTCTCTGCCTGCCTTTCCCCAGTGCTCTGCAAGCTCTCCAGGACAACAGCAAATATGGGGCTCTGTGCTTTCTTTCGTTCTGAACAAGTGTTACTGTTTTCTGCACAAAAGCGATTCTGCGAAGCAATGTGAACACTTCTGCTTCCCAGGCACAGAGAAGGTGCTAGCAGGGAATTCTCTGCCTGCCTTTCCCCAGTGCTCTGCAAGCTCTCCAGGGCAACAGCAAATCTGGGGCTCTGTGCTTTCTTTCGTTCTGAACAAGTGTTACTGTTTTCTGCACAAAAGCGATTCTGCGAAGCAATGTGAACACTTCTGCTTCCCAGGCACAGAGAAGGTGCTAGCAGGGAATTCTCTGCCTGCCTTTCCCCAGTGCTCTGCAAGCTCTCCAGGACAACAGCAAATCTGGGGCTCTGTGCTTTCTTTCGTTCTGAACAAGTGCTAGTGTTTTCTGCACAAAAGCGATCCTGCGAAGCAATGTGAACACTTCTGCTTCCCAGGCCCAGAGAAGGTGCTAGCAGGGAATTCTCTGCCTGCCTTTCCCCAGTGCTCTGCCAGCTCTCCAGGACAACAGCAATTCTGGGGCTCTGTGCTTTCTTTCATTCTGAACAAGTGTTACTGTTTTCTGCACAAAAGCGATTCTGCGAAGCAATGTGAAGACTTCTGCTTCCCAGGCACAGAGAAGGTGCTAGCAGGGAATTCTCTGCCTGCCTTTCCCCAGTGCTCTGCAAGCTCTCCAGGACAACAGCAAATATGGGGCTCTGTGCTTTCTTTCGTTCTGAACAAGTGTTAGTGTTTTCTGCACAAAAGCGATTCTGCGAAGCAATGTGAACACTTCTGCTTCCCAGGCACAGAGAAGGTGCTAGTAGGGCATGCTCTGCCTGCCTTTCCGCAGTGCTCTGCAAGCTCTCCAGGACAACAGCAAATCTGGGGCTCTGTGCTTTCTTTCGTTCTGAACAAGTGCTAGTGTTTTCTGCACAAAAGCGATCCTGCGAAGCAATGTGAACACTTCTGCTTCCCAGGCACAGAGAAGGTGCTAGCAGGGAATTCTCTGCCTGCCTTTCCCCAGTGCTCTGCCAGCTCTCCAGGACAACAGCAATTCTGGG
Organism: Strix aluco; assembly: GCF_031877795.1. NCBI lineage: Eukaryota > Metazoa > Chordata > Aves > Strigiformes > Strigidae > Strix > Strix aluco. The sequence goes on from NC_133943.1 coordinate 22,921,534, forward strand.
GCTCTGTGCTTTCTTTCATTCTGAACAAGTGTTACTGTTTTCTGCACAAAAGCGATTCTGCGAAGCAATGTGAACACTTCTGCTTCCCAGGCACAGAGAAGGTGCTAGCAGGGAATTCTCTGCCTGCCTTTCCCCACTGCTCTGCAAGCTCTCCAGGACAACAGCAAATCTGGGGCTCTGTGCTTTCTTTCATTCTGAACAAGTGTTACTGTTTTCTGCACAAAAGCGATTCTGCGAAGCAATGTGAAGACTTCTGCTTCCCAGGCACAGAGAAGGTGCTAGCAGGGAATTCTCTGCCTGCCTTTCCCCAGTGCTCTGCAAGCTCTCCAGGACAACAGCAAATATGGGGCTCTGTGCTTTCTTTCGTTCTGAACAAGTGTTAGTGTTTTCTGCACAAAAGCGATTCTGCGAAGCAATGTGAACACTTCTGCTTCCCAGGCACAGAGAAGGTGCTAGTAGGGCATGCTCTGCCTGCCTTTCCGCAGTGCTCTGCAAGCTCTCCAGGACAACATAAAATCTGGGGTTCTGTGCTTTCTTTCGTTCTGAACAAGTGTTACTGTTTTCTGCACAAAAGCGATTCTGCGAAGCAATGTGAACACTTCTGTTTCCCAGGCACAGAGAAGGTGCTAGCAGGGAATTCTCTGCCTGCCTTTCCCCAGTGCTCTGCAAGCTCTCCAGGACAACAGCAAATCTGGGGCTCTGTGCTTTCTTTCATTCTGAACAAGTGTTACTGTTTTCTGCACAAAAGCGATTCTGCGAAGCAATGTGAACACTTCTGCTTCCCAGGCACAGAGAAGGTGCTAGCAGGGAATTCTCTGCCTGCCTTTCCCCAGTGCTCTGCAAGCTCTCCAGGACAACAGCAAATCTGGGGCTCTGTGCTTTCTTTCGTTCTGAACAAGTGCTAGTGTTTTCTGCACAAAAGCGATCCTGCGAAGCAATGTGAACACTTCTGCTTCCCAGGCCCAGAGAAGGTGCTAGCAGGGAATTCTCTGCCTGCCTTTCCCCAGTTCTCTGCCAGCTCTCCAGGACAACAGCAATTCTGGGGCTCTGTGCTTTCTTTCATTCTGAACAAGTGTTACTGTTTTCTGCACAAAAGCGATTCTGCGAAGCAATGTGAAGACTTCTGCTTCCCAGGCACAGAGAAGGTGCTAGCAGGGAATTCTCTGCCTGCCTTTCCCCAGTGCTCTGCAAGCTCTCCAGGACAACAGCAAATATGGGGCTCTGTGCTTTCTTTCGTTCTGAACAAGTGTTAGTGTTTTCTGCACAAAAGCGATTCTGCGAAGCAATGTGAACACTTCTGCTTCCCAGGCACAGAGAAGGTGCTAGTAGGGCATGCTCTGCCTGCCTTTCCGCAGTGCTCTGCAAGCTCTCCAGGACAACAGCAAATCTGGGGCTCTGTGCTTTCTTTCGTTCTGAACAAGTGCTAGTGTTTTCTGCACAAAAGCGATCCTGCGAAGCAATGTGAACACTTCTGCTTCCCAGGCACAGAGAAGGTGCTAGCAGGGAATTCTCTGCCTGCCTTTCCCCAGTGCTCTGCCAGCTCTCCAGGACAACAGCAATTCTGGGGCTCTGTGCTTTCTTTCATTCTGAACAAGTGTTACTGTTTTCTGCACAAAAGCGATTCTGCGAAGCAATGTGAACACTTCTGCTTCCCAGGCACAGAGAAGGTGCTAGCAGGGAATTCTCTGCCTGCCTTTCCCCACTGCTCTGCAAGCTCTCCAGGACAACAGCAAATCTGGGGCTCTGTGCTTTCTTTCATTCTGAACAAGTGTTACTGTTTTCTGCACAAAAGCGATTCTGCGAAGCAATGTGAAGACTTCTGCTTCCCAGGCACAGAGAAGGTGCTAGCAGGGAATTCTCTGCCTGCCTTTCCCCAGTGCTCTGCAAGCTCTCCAGGACAACAGCAAATATGGGGCTCTGTGCTTTCTTTCGTTCTGAACAAGTGTTAGTGTTTTCTGCACAAAAGCGATTCTGCGAAGCAATGTGAACACTTCTGCTTCCCAGGCACAGAGAAGGTGCTAGTAGGGCATGCTCTGCCTGCCTTTCCGCAGTGCTCTGCAAGCTCTCCAGGACAACATAAAATCTGGGGTTCTGTGCTTTCTTTCGTTCTGAACAAGTGTTACTGTTTTCTGCACAAAAGCGATTCTGCGAAGCAATGTGAACACTTCTGTTTCCCAGGCACAGAGAAGGTGCTAGCAGGGAATTCTCTGCCTGCCTTTCCCCAGTGCTCTGCAAGCTCTCCAGGACAACAGCAAATCTGGGGCTCTGTGCTTTCTTTCCTTCTGAACAAGTGTTACTGTTTTCTGCACAAAAGCGATTCTGCGAAGCAATGTGAACACTTCTGCTTCCCAGGCACAGAGAAGGTGCTAGCAGGGAATTCTCTGCCTGCCTTTCCCCAGTGCTCTGCAAGCTCTCCAGGACAACAGCAAATATGGGGCTCTGTGCTTTCTTTCGTTCTGAACAAGTGTTACTGTTTTCTGCACAAAAGCGATTCTGCGAAGCAATGTGAACACTTCTGCTTCCCAGGCACAGAGAAGGTGCTAGCAGGGAATTCTCTGCCTGCCTTTCCCCAGTGCTCTGCAAGCTGTCCAGGACAACAGCAAATCTGGGGCTCTGTGCTTTCTTTCGTTCTGAACAAGTGTTACTGTTTTCTGCACAAAAGCGATTCTGCGAAGCAATGTGAACACTTCTGTTTCCCAGGCACAGAGAATGTGCTAGCAGGGAATTCTCTACCTGCCTTTCCCCAGTGCTCTGCAAGCTCTCCAGGACAACAGCAAATCTGGGGCTCTGTGCTTTCTTTCGTTCTGAACAAGTGCTAGTGTTTTCTGCACAAAAGCGATCCTGCGAAGCAATGTGAACACTTCTGCTTCCCAGGCCCAGAGAAGGTGCTAGCAGGGAATTCTCTGCCTGCCTTTCCCCAGTGCTCTGCAAGCTCTCCAGGACAACAGCAAATCTGGGGCTCTGTGCTTTCTTTCATTCTGAACAAGTGTTACTGTTTTCTGCACAAAAGCGATTCTGCGAAGCAATGTGAAGACTTCTGCTTCCCAGGCACAGAGAAGGTGCTAGCAGGGAATTCTCTGCCTGCCTTTCCCCAGTGCTCTGCAAGCTCTCCAGGACAACAGCAAATATGGGGCTCTGTGCTTTCTTTCGTTCTGAACAAGTGTTAGTGTTTTCTGCACAAAAGCGATTCTGCGAAGCAATGTGAACACTTCTGCTTCCCAGGCACAGAGAAGGTGCTAGTAGGGCATGCTCTGCCTGCCTTTCCGCAGTGCTCTGCAAGCTCTCCAGGACAACATAAAATCTGGGGTTCTGTGCTTTCTTTCGTTCTGAACAAGTGTTACTGTTTTCTGCACAAAAGCGATTCTGCGAAGCAATGTGAACACTTCTGCTTCCCAGGCACAGAGAAGGTGCTAGCAGGGAATTCTCTGCCTGCCTTTCCCCACTGCTCTGCAAGCTCTCCAGGACAACAGCAAATCTGGGGCTCTGTGCTTTCTTTCATTCTGAACAAGTGTTACTGTTTTCTGCACAAAAGCGATTCTGCGAAGCAATGTGAAGACTTCTGCTTCCCAGGCACAGAGAAGGTGCTAGCAGGGAATTCTCTGCCTGCCTTTCCCCAGTGCTCTGCAAGCTCTCCAGGACAACAGCAAATATGGGGCTCTGTGCTTTCTTTCGTTCTGAACAAGTGTTAGTGTTTTCTGCACAAAAGCGATTCTGCGAAGCAATGTGAACACTTCTGCTTCCCAGGCACAGAGAAGGTGCTAGTAGGGCATGCTCTGCCTGCCTTTCCGCAGTGCTCTGCAAGCTCTCCAGGACAACATAAAATCTGGGGTTCTGTGCTTTCTTTCGTTCTGAACAAGTGTTACTGTTTTCTGCACAAAAGCGATTCTGCGAAGCAATGTGAACACTTCTGTTTCCCAGGCACAGAGAAGGTGCTAGCAGGGAATTCTCTGCCTGCCTTTCCCCAGTGCTCTGCAAGCTCTCCAGGACAACAGCAAATCTGGGGCTCTGTGCTTTCTTTCCTTCTGAACAAGTGTTACTGTTTTCTGCACAAAAGCGATTCTGCGAAGCAATGTGAACACTTCTGCTTCCCAGGCACAGAGAAGGTGCTAGCAGGGAATTCTCTGCCTGCCTTTCCCCAGTGCTCTGCAAGCTCTCCAGGACAACAGCAAATATGGGGCTCTGTGCTTTCTTTCGTTCTGAACAAGTGTTACTGTTTTCTGCACAAAAGCGATTCTGCGAAGCAATGTGAACACTTCTGCTTCCCAGGCACAGAGAAGGTGCTAGCAGGGAATTCTCTGCCTGCCTTTCCCCAGTGCTCTGCAAGCTCTCCAGGACAACAGCAAATCTGGGGCTCTGTGCTTTCTTTCGTTCTGAACAAGTGTTACTGTTTTCTGCACAAAAGCGATTCTGCGAAGCAATGTGAACACTTCTGTTTCCCAGGCACAGAGAATGTGCTAGCAGGGAATTCTCTACCTGCCTTTCCCCAGTGCTCTGCAAGCTCTCCAGGACAACAGCAAATCTGGGGCTCTGTGCTTTCTTTCGTTCTGAACAAGTGCTAGTGTTTTCTGCACAAAAGCGATCCTGCGAAGCAATGTGAACACTTCTGCTTCCCAGGCCCAGAGAAGGTGCTAGCAGGGAATTCTCTGCCTGCCTTTCCCCAGTGCTCTGCCAGCTCTCCAGGACAACAGCAAATCTGGGGCTCTGTGCTTTCTTTCATTCTGAACAAGTGTTACTGTTTTCTGCACAAAAGCGATTCTGCGAAGCAATGTGAAGACTTCTGCTTCCCAGGCACAGAGAAGGTGCTAGCAGGGAATTCTCTGCCTGCCTTTCCCCAGTGCTCTGCAAGCTCTCCAGGACAACAGCAAATATGGGGCTCTGTGCTTTCTTTCGTTCTGAACAAGTGTTAGTGTTTTCTGCACAAAAGCGATTCTGCGAAGCAATGTGAACACTTCTGCTTCCCAGGCACAGAGAAGGTGCTAGTAGGGCATGCTCTGCCTGCCTTTCCGCAGTGCTCTGCAAGCTCTCCAGGACAACATAAAATCTGGGGTTCTGTGCTTTCTTTCGTTCTGAACAAGTGTTACTGTTTTCTGCACAAAAGCGATTCTGCGAAGCAATGTGAACACTTCTGCTTCCCAGGCACAGAGAAGGTGCTAGCAGGGAATTCTCTGCCTGCCTTTCCCCAGTGCTCTGCAAGCTCTCCAGGACAACAGCAAATCTGGGGCTCTGTGCTTTCTTTCATTCTGAACAAGTGTTACTGTTTTCTGCACAAAAGCGATTCTGCGAAGCAATGTGAAGACTTCTGCTTCCAAGGCACAGAGAATGTGCTAGCAGGGAATTCTCTGCCTGCCTTTCCCCAGTGCTCTGCAAGCTCTCCAGGACAACAGCAAATATGGGGCTCTGTGCTTTCTTTCGTTCTGAACAAGTGTTAGTGTTTTCTGCACAAAAGCGATTCTGCGAAGCAATGTGAACACTTCTGCTTCCCAGGCACAGAGAAGGTGCTAGTAGGGCATGCTCTGCCTGCCTTTCCGCAGTGCTCTGCAAGCTCTCCAGGACAACATAAAATCTGGGGTTCTGTGCTTTCTTTCGTTCTGAACAAGTGTTAGTGTTTTCTGCACAAAAGCGATTCTGCGAAGCAATGTGAACACTTCTGCTTCCCAGGCACAGAGAAGGTGCTAGCAGGGAATTCTCTGCCTGCCTTTCCCCACTGCTCTGCAAGCTCTCCAGGACAACAGCAAATCTGGGGCTCTGTGCTTTCTTTCATTCTGAACAAGTGTTACTGTTTTCTGCACAAAAGCAATTCTGCGAAGCAATGTGAACACTTCTGCTTCCCAGGCACAGAGAAGGTGCTAGCAGGGAATTCTCTGCCTGCCTTTCCCCACTGCTCTGCAAGCTCTCCAGGACAACATAAAATCTGGGGCTCTGTGCTTTCTTTCATTCTGAACAAGTGTTACTGTTTTCTGCACAAAAGCGATTCTGCGAAGCAATGTGAACACTTCTGTTTCCCAGGCACAGAGAAGGTGCTAGTAGGGCATGCTCTGCCTGCCTTTCCCCAGTGCTCTGCAAGCTCTCCAGGACAACATCAAATCTGGGGCTCTGTGCTTTCTTTCCTTCTGAACAAGTGTTACTGTTTTCTGCACAAAAGCGATTCTGCGAAGCAATGTGAACACTTCTGCTTCCCAGGCACAGAGAAGGTGCTAGCAGGGAATTCTCTGCCTGCCTTTCCCCAGTGCTCTGCAAGCTCTCCAGGACAACAGCAAATATCGGGCTCTGTGCTTTCTTTCGTTCTGAACAAGTGTTACTGTTTTCTGCACAAAAGCGATTCTGCGAAGCAATGTGAACACTTCTGCTTCCCAGGCACAGAGAAGGTGCTAGCAGGGAATTCTCTGCCTGCCTTTCCCCAGTGCTCTGCAAGCTCTCCAGGGCAACAGCAAATCTGGGGCTCTGTGCTTTCTTTCGTTCTGAACAAGTGTTACTGTTTTCTGCACAAAAGCGATTCTGCGAAGCAATGTGAACACTTCTGCTTCCCAGGCACAGAGAAGGTGCTAGCAGGGAATTCTCTGCCTGCCTTTCCCCAGTGCTCTGCAAGCTCTCCAGGACAACAGCAAATCTGGGGCTCTGTGCTTTCTTTCGTTCTGAACAAGTGCTAGTGTTTTCTGCACAAAAGCGATCCTGCGAAGCAATGTGAACACTTCTGTTTCCCAGGCACAGAGAAGGTGCTAGCAGGGAATTCTCTGCCTGCCTTTCCCCAGTGCTCTGCCAGCTCTCCAGGACAACAGCAATTCTGGGGCTCTGTGCTTTCTTTCATTCTGAACAAGTGTTACTGTTTTCTGCACAAAAGCGATTCTGCGAAGCAATGTGAACACTTCTGCTTCCCAGGCACAGAGAAGGTGCTAGCAGGGAATTCTCTGCCTGCCTTTCCCCACTGCTCTGCAAGCTCTCCAGGACAACAGCAAATCTGGGGCTCTGTGCTTTCTTTCATTCTGAACAAGTGTTACTGTTTTCTGCACAAAAGCGATTCTGCGAAGCAATGTGAAGACTTCTGCTTCCCAGGCACAGAGAAGGTGCTAGCAGGGAATTCTCTGCCTGCCTTTCCCCAGTGCTCTGCAAGCTCTCCAGGACAACAGCAAATATGGGGCTCTGTGCTTTCTTTCGTTCTGAACAAGTGTTAGTGTTTTCTGCACAAAAGCGATTCTGCGAAGCAATGTGAACACTTCTGCTTCCCAGGCACAGAGAAGGTGCTAGTAGGGCATGCTCTGCCTGCCTTTCCGCAGTGCTCTGCAAGCTCTCCAGGACAACATAAAATCTGGGGTTCTGTGCTTTCTTTCGTTCTGAACAAGTGTTACTGTTTTCTGCACAAAAGCGATTCTGCGAAGCAATGTGAACACTTCTGTTTCCCAGGCACAGAGAAGGTGCTAGCAGGGAATTCTCTGCCTGCCTTTCCCCAGTGCTCTGCAAGCTCTCCAGGACAACAGCAAATCTGGGGCTCTGTGCTTTCTTTCATTCTGAACAAGTGTTACTGTTTTCTGCACAAAAGCGATTCTGCGAAGCAATGTGAACACTTCTGCTTCCCAGGCACAGAGAAGGTGCTAGCAGGGAATTCTCTGCCTGCCTTTCCCCAGTGCTCTGCAAGCTCTCCAGGACAACATAAAATCTGGGGCTCTGTGCTTTCTTTCATTCTGAACAAGTGTTACTGTTTTCTGCACAAAAGCGATTCTGCGAAGCAATGTGAACACTTCTGTTTCCCAGGCACAGAGAAGGTGCTAGCAGGGAATTCTCTGCCTGCCTTTCCCCAGTGCTCTGCAAGCTCTCCAGGACAACAGCAAATATGGGGCTCTGTGCTTTCTTTCGTTCTGAACAAGTGTTACTGTTTTCTGCACAAAAGCGATTCTGCGAAGCAATGTGAACACTTCTGCTTCCCAGGCACAGAGAAGGTGCTAGCAGGGAATTCTCTGCCTGCCTTTCCCCAGTGCTCTGCAAGCTCTCCAGGGCAACAGCAAATCTGGGGCTCTGTGCTTTCTTTCGTTCTGAACAAGTGTTACTGTTTTCTGCACAAAAGCGATTCTGCGAAGCAATGTGAACACTTCTGCTTCCCAGGCACAGAGAAGGTGCTAGCAGGGAATTCTCTGCCTGCCTTTCCCCAGTGCTCTGCAAGCTCTCCAGGACAACAGCAAATATGGGGCTCTGTGCTTTCTTTCGTTCTGAACAAGTGCTAGTGTTTTCTGCACAAAAGCGATCCTGCGAAGCAATGTGAACACTTCTGCTTCCCAGGCCCAGAGAAGGTGCTAGCAGGGAATTCTCTGCCTGCCTTTCCCCAGTGCTCTGCCAGCTCTCCAGGACAACAGCAATTCTGGGGCTCTGTGCTTTCTTTCATTCTGAACAAGTGTTACTGTTTTCTGCACAAAAGCGATTCTGCGAAGCAATGTGAAGACTTCTGCTTCCCAGGCACAGAGAAGGTGCTAGCAGGGAATTCTCTGCCTGCCTTTCCCCAGTGCTCTGCAAGCTCTCCAGGACAACAGCAAATATGGGGCTCTGTGCTTTCTTTCGTTCTGAACAAGTGTTAGTGTTTTCTGCACAAAAGCGATTCTGCGAAGCAATGTGAAGACTTCTGCTTCCCAGGCACAGAGAAGGTGCTAGCAGGGAATTCTCTGCCTGCCTTTCCCCAGTGCTCTGCAAGCTCTCCAGGACAACAGCAAATATGGGGCTCTGTGCTTTCTTTCGTTCTGAACAAGTGTTAGTGTTTTCTGCACAAAAGCGATTCTGCGAAGCAATGTGAACACTTCTGCTTCCCAGGCACAGAGAAGGTGCTAGTAGGGCATGCTCTGCCTGCCTTTCCGCAGTGCTCTGCAAGCTCTCCAGGACAACATAAAATCTGGGGTTCTGTGCTTTCTTTCGTTCTGAACAAGTGTTACTGTTTTCTGCACAAAAGCGATTCTGCGAAGCAATGTGAACACTTCTGTTTCCCAGGCACAGAGAAGGTGCTAGCAGGGAATTCTCTGCCTGCCTTTCCCCAGTGCTCTGCAAGCTCTCCAGGACAACAGCAAATCTGGGGCTCTGTGCTTTCTTTCATTCTGAACAAGTGTTACTGTTTTCTGCACAAAAGCGATTCTGCGAAGCAATGTGAACACTTCTGCTTCCCAGGCACAGAGAAGGTGCTAGCAGGGAATTCTCTGCCTGCCTTTCCCCAGTGCTCTGCAAGCTCTCCAGGACAACAGCAAATCTGGGGCTCTGTGCTTTCTTTCGTTCTGAACAAGTGCTAGTGTTTTCTGCACAAAAGCGATCCTGCGAAGCAATGTGAACACTTCTGCTTCCCAGGCCCAGAGAAGGTGCTAGCAGGGAATTCTCTGCCTGCCTTTCCCCAGTTCTCTGCCAGCTCTCCAGGACAACAGCAATTCTGGGGCTCTGTGCTTTCTTTCCTTCTGAACAAGTGTTACTGTTTTCTGCACAAAAGCGATTCTGCGAAGCAATGTGAAGACTTCTGCTTCCCAGGCACAGAGAAGGTGCTAGCAGGGAATTCTCTGCCTGCCTTTCCCCAGTGCTCTGCAAGCTCTCCAGGACAACAGCAAATATGGGGCTCTGTGCTTTCTTTCGTTCTGAACAAGTGTTAGTGTTTTCTGCACAAAAGCGATTCTGCGAAGCAATGTGAACACTTCTGCTTCCCAGGCACAGAGAAGGTGCTAGTAGGGCATGCTCTGCCTGCCTTTCCGCAGTGCTCTGCAAGCTCTCCAGGACAACAGCAAATCTGGGGCTCTGTGCTTTCTTTCGTTCTGAACAAGTGCTAGTGTTTTCTGCACAAAAGCGATCCTGCGAAGCAATGTGAACACTTCTGCTTCCCAGGCACAGAGAAGGTGCTAGCAGGGAATTCTCTGCCTGCCTTTCCCCAGTGCTCTGCCAGCTCTCCAGGACAACAGCAATTCTGGGGCTCTGTGCTTTCTTTCATTCTGAACAAGTGTTACTGTTTTCTGCACAAAAGCGATTCTGCGAAGCAATGTGAACACTTCTGCTTCCCAGGCACAGAGAAGGTGCTAGCAGGGAATTCTCTGCCTGCCTTTCCCCACTGCTCTGCAAGCTCTCCAGGACAACAGCAAATCTGGGGCTCTGTGCTTTCTTTCATTCTGAACAAGTGTTACTGTTTTCTGCACAAAAGCGATTCTGCGAAGCAATGTGAAGACTTCTGCTTCCCAGGCACAGAGAAGGTGCTAGCAGGGAATTCTCTGCCTGCCTTTCCCCAGTGCTCTGCAAGCTCTCCAGGACAACAGCAAATATGGGGCTCTGTGCTTTCTTTCGTTCTGAACAAGTGTTAGTGTTTTCTGCACAAAAGCGATTCTGCGAAGCAATGTGAACACTTCTGCTTCCCAGGCACAGAGAAGGTGCTAGTAGGGCATGCTCTGCCTGCCTTTCCGCAGTGCTCTGCAAGCTCTCCAGGACAACATAAAATCTGGGGTTCTGTGCTTTCTTTCGTTCTGAACAAGTGTTACTGTTTTCTGCACAAAAGCGATTCTGCGAAGCAATGTGAACACTTCTGTTTCCCAGGCACAGAGAAGGTGCTAGCAGGGAATTCTCTGCCTGCCTTTCCCCAGTGCTCTGCAAGCTCTCCAGGACAACAGCAAATCTGGGGCTCTGTGCTTTCTTTCCTTCTGAACAAGTGTTACTGTTTTCTGCACAAAAGCGATTCTGCGAAGCAATGTGAACACTTCTGCTTCCCAGGCACAGAGAAGGTGCTAGCAGGGAATTCTCTGCCTGCCTTTCCCCACTGCTCTGCAAGCTCTCCAGGACAACATAAAATCAGGGGCTCTGTGCTTTCTTTCATTCTGAACAAGTGTTACTGTTTTCTGCACAAAAGCGATTCTGCGAAGCAATGTGAACACTTCTGTTTCCCAGGCACAGAGAAGGTGCTAGTAGGGCATGCTCTGCCTGCCTTTCCCCAGTGCTCTGCAAGCTCTCCAGGACAACATCAAATCTGGGGCTCTGTGCTTTCTTTCCTTCTGAACAAGTGTTACTGTTTTCTGCACAAAAGCGATTCTGCGAAGCAATGTGAACACTTCTGCTTCCCAGGCACAGAGAAGGTGCTAGCAGGGAATTCTCTGCCTGCCTTTCCCCAGTGCTCTGCAAGCTCTCCAGGACAACAGCAAATATGGGGCTCTGTGCTTTCTTTCGTTCTGAACAAGTGTTACTGTTTTCTGCACAAAAGCGATTCTGCGAAGCAATGTGAACACTTCTGTTTCCCAGGCACAGAGAAGGTGCTAGCAGGGAATTCTCTGCCTGCCTTTCCCCAGTGCTCTGCAAGCTCTCCAGGGCAACAGCAAATCTGGGGCTCTGTGCTTTCTTTCGTTCTGAACAAGTGTTACTGTTTTCTGCACAAAAGCGATTCTGCGAAGCAATGTGAACACTTCTGCTTCCCAGGCACAGAGAAGGTGCTAGCAGGGAATTCTCTGCCTGCCTTTCCCCAGTGCTCTGCAAGCTCTCCAGGACAACAGCAAATCTGGGGCTCTGTGCTTTCTTTCGTTCTGAACAAGTGCTAGTGTTTTCTGCACAAAAGCGATCCTGCGAAGCAATGTGAACACTTCTGCTTCCCAGGCACAGAGAAGGTGCTAGCAGGGAATTCTCTGCCTGCCTTTCCCCACTGCTCTGCAAGCTCTCCAGGACAACATAAAATCTGGGGCTCTGTGCTTTCTTTCATTCTGAACAAGTGTTACTGTTTTCTGCACAAAAGCGATTCTGCGAAGCAATGTGAAGACTTCTGCTTCCCAGGCACAGAGAAGGTGCTAGCAGGGAATTCTCTGCCTGCCTTTCCCCAGTGCTCTGCAAGCTCTCCAGGACAACAGCAAATATGGGGCTCTGTGCTTTCTTTCGTTCTGAACAAGTGTTAGTGTTTTCTGCACAAAAGCGATTCTGCGAAGCAATGTGAACACTTCTGCTTCCCAGGCACAGAGAAGGTGCTAGTAGGGCATGCTCTGCCTGCCTTTCCGCAGTGCTCTGCAAGCTCTCCAGGACAACATAAAATCTGGGGTTCTGTGCTTTCTTTCGTTCTGAACAAGTGTTACTGTTTTCTGCACAAAAGCGATTCTGCGAAGCAATGTGAACACTTCTGTTTCCCAGGCACAGAGAAGGTGCTAGCAGGGAATTCTCTGCCTGCCTTTCCCCAGTGCTCTGCAAGCTCTCCAGGACAACAGCAAATCTGGGGCTCTGTGCTTTCTTTCATTCTGAACAAGTGTTACTGTTTTCTGCACAAAAGCGATTCTGCGAAGCAATGTGAAGACTTCTGCTTCCCAGGCACAGAGAATGTGCTAGCAGGGAATTCTCTGCCTGCCTTTCCCCAGTGCTCTGCAAGCTGTCCAGGACAACAGCAAATATGGGGCTCTGTGCTTTCTTTCGTTCTGAACAAGTGTTAGTGTTTTCTGCACAAAAGCGATTCTGCGAAGCAATGTGAACACTTCTGCTTCCCAGGCACAGAGAAGGTGCTAGTAGGGCATGCTCTGCCTGCCTTTCCGCAGTGCTCTGCAAGCTCTCCAGGACAACATAAAATCTGGGGTTCTGTGCTTTCTTTCGTTCTGAAGAAGTGTTACTGTTTTCTGCACAAAAGCGATTCTGCGAAGCAATGTGAACACTTCTGCTTCCCAGGCACAGAGAAGGTGCTAGCAGGGAATTCTCTGCCTGCCTTTCCCCAGTGCTCTGCAAGCTCTCCAGGACAACAGCAAATCTGGGGCTCTGTGCTTTCTTTCATTCTGAACAAGTGTTACTGTTTTCTGCACAAAAGCAATTCTGCGAAGCAATGTGAACACTTCTGCTTCCCAGGCACAGAGAAGGTGCTAGCAGGGAATTCTCTGCCTGCCTTTCCCCACTGCTCTGCAAGCTCTCCAGGACAACATAAAATCTGGGGCTCTGTGCTTTCTTTCATTCTGAACAAGTGTTACTGTTTTCTGCACAAAAGCGATTCTGCGAAGCAATGTGAACACTTCTGTTTCCCAGGCACAGAGAAGGTGCTAGTAGGGCATGCTCTGCCTGCCTTTCCCCAGTGCTCTGCAAGCTCTCCAGGACAACATCAAATCTGGGGCTCTGTGCTTTCTTTCCTTCTGAACAAGTGTTACTGTTTTCTGCACAAAAGCGATTCTGCGAAGCAATGTGAACACTTCTGCTTCCCAGGCACAGAGAAGGTGCTAGCAGGGAATTCTCTGCCTGCCTTTCCCCAGTGCTCTGCAAGCTCTCCAGGACAACAGCAAATATCGGGCTCTGTGCTTTCTTTCGTTCTGAACAAGTGTTACTGTTTTCTGCACAAAAGCGATTCTGCGAAGCAATGTGAACACTTCTGCTTCCCAGGCACAGAGAAGGTGCTAGCAGGGAATTCTCTGCCTGCCTTTCCCCAGTGCTCTGCAAGCTCTCCAGGGCAACAGCAAATCTGGGGCTCTGTGCTTTCTTTCGTTCTGAACAAGTGTTACTGTTTTCTGCACAAAAGCGATTCTGCGAAGCAATGTGAACACTTCTGCTTCCCAGGCACAGAGAAGGTGCTAGCAGGGAATTCTCTGCCTGCCTTTCCCCAGTGCTCTGCAAGCTCTCCAGGACAACAGCAAATCTGGGGCTCTGTGCTTTCTTTCGTTCTGAACAAGTGCTAGTGTTTTCTGCACAAAAGCGATTCTGCGAAGCAATGTGAACACTTCTGCTTCCCAGGCACAGAGAAGGTGCTAGCAGGGAATTCTCTGCCTGCCTTTCCCCAGTGCTCTGCCAGCTCTCCAGGACAACAGCAATTCTGGGGCTCTGTGCTTTCTTTCATTCTGAACAAGTGTTACTGTTTTCTGCACAAAAGCGATTCTGCGAAGCAATGTGAACACTTCTGCTTCCCAGGCACAGAGAAGGTGCTAGCAGGGAATTCTCTGCCTGCCTTTCCCCACTGCTCTGCAAGCTCTCCAGGACAACATAAAATCTGGGGCTCTGTGCTTTCTTTCATTCTGAACAAGTGTTACTGTTTTCTGCACAAAAGCGATTCTGCGAAGCAATGTGAAGACTTCTGCTTCCCAGGCACAGAGAAGGTGCTAGCAGGGAATTCTCTGCCTGCCTTTCCCCAGTGCTCTGCAAGCTCTCCAGGACAACAGCAAATATGGGGCTCTGTGCTTTCTTTCGTTCTGAACAAGTGTTAGTGTTTTCTGCACAAAAGCGATTCTGCGAAGCAATGTGAACACTTCTGCTTCCCAGGCACAGAGAAGGTGCTAGTAGGGCATGCTCTGCCTGCCTTTCCGCAGTGCTCTGCAAGCTCTCCAGGACAACATAAAATCTGGGGTTCTGTGCTTTCTTTCGTTCTGAACAAGTGTTACTGTTTTCTGCACAAAAGCGATTCTGCGAAGCAATGTGAACACTTCTGTTTCCCAGGCACAGAGAAGGTGCTAGCAGGGAATTCTCTGCCTGCCTTTCCCCAGTGCTCTGCAAGCTCTCCAGGACAACATCAAATCTGGGGCTCTGTGCTTTCTTTCCTTCTGAACAAGTGTTACTGTTTTCTGCACAAAAGCGATTCTGCGAAGCAATGTGAACACTTCTGCTTCCCAGGCACAGAGAAGGTGCTAGCAGGGAATTCTCTGCCTGCCTTTCCCCAGTGCTCTGCAAGCTCTCCAGGACAACATAAAATCTGGGGCTCTGTGCTTTCTTTCATTCTGAACAAGTGTTACTGTTTTCTGCACAAAAGCGATTCTGCGAAGCAATGTGAACACTTCTGTTTCCCAGGCACAGAGAAGGTGCTAGTAGGGCATGCTCTGCCTGCCTTTCCCCAGTGCTCTGCAAGCTCTCCAGGACAACATCAAATCTGGGGCTCTGTGCTTTCTTTCCTTCTGAACAAGTGTTACTGTTTTCTGCACAAAAGCGATTCTGCGAAGCAATGTGAACACTTCTGCTTCCCAGGCACAGAGAAGGTGCTAGCAGGGAATTCTCTGCCTGCCTTTCCCCAGTGCTCTGCAAGCTCTCCAGGACAACAGCAAATATGGGGCTCTGTGCTTTCTTTCGTTCTGAACAAGTGTTACTGTTTTCTGCACAAAAGCGATTCTGCGAAGCAATGTGAACACTTCTGCTTCCCAGGCACAGAGAAGGTGCTAGCAGGGAATTCTCTGCCTGCCTTTCCCCAGTGCTCTGCAAGCTCTCCAGGGCAACAGCAAATCTGGGGCTCTGTGCTTTCTTTCGTTCTGAACAAGTGTTACTGTTTTCTGCACAAAAGCGATTCTGCGAAGCAATGTGAACACTTCTGCTTCCCAGGCACAGAGAAGGTGCTAGCAGGGAATTCTCTGCCTGCCTTTCCCCAGTGCTCTGCAAGCTCTCCAGGACAACAGCAAATCTGGGGCTCTGTGCTTTCTTTCGTTCTGAACAAGTGCTAGTGTTTTCTGCACAAAAGCGATCCTGCGAAGCAATGTGAACACTTCTGCTTCCCAGGCACAGAGAAGGTGCTAGCAGGGAATTCTCTGCCTGCCTTTCCCCAGTGCTCTGCCAGCTCTCCAGGACAACAGCAATTCTGGGGCTCTGTGCTTTCTTTCATTCTGAACAAGTGTTACTGTTTTCTGCACAAAAGCGATTCTGCGAAGCAATGTGAAGACTTCTGCTTCCCAGGCACAGAGAAGGTGCTAGCAGGGAATTCTCTGCCTGCCTTTCCCCAGTGCTCTGCAAGCTCTCCAGGACAACAGCAAATATGGGGCTCTGTGCTTTCTTTCGTTCTGAACAAGTGTTAGTGTTTTCTGCACAAAAGCGATTCTGCGAAGCAATGTGAACACTTCTGCTTCCCAGGCACAGAGAAGGTGCTAGTAGGGCATGCTCTGCCTGCCTTTCCCCAGTGCTCTGCAAGCTCTCCAGGACAACAGCAAATCTGGGGCTCTGTGCTTTCTTTCGTTCTGAACAAGTGCTAGTGTTTTCTGCACAAAAGCGATCCTGCGAAGCAATGTGAACACTTCTGCTTCCCAGGCACAGAGAAGGTGCTAGCAGGGAATTCTCTGCCTGCCTTTCCCCAGTGCTCTGCCAGCTCTCCAGGACAACAGCAATTCTGGGGCTCTGTGCTTTCTTTCATTCTGAACAAGTGTTACTGTTTTCTGCACAAAAGCGATTCTGCGAAGCAATGTGAACACTTCTGCTTCCCAGGCACAGAGAAGGTGCTAGCAGGGAATTCTCTGCCTGCCTTTCCCCACTGCTCTGCAAGCTCTCCAGGACAACAGCAAATCTGGGGCTCTGTGCTTTCTTTCATTCTGAACAAGTGTTACTGTTTTCTGCACAAAAGCGATTCTGCGAAGCAATGTGAAGACTTCTGCTTCCCAGGCACAGAGAAGGTGCTAGCAGGGAATTCTCTGCCTGCCTTTCCCCAGTGCTCTGCAAGCTCTCCAGGACAACAGCAAATATGGGGCTCTGTGCTTTCTTTCGTTCTGAACAAGTGTTAGTGTTTTCTGCACAAAAGCGATTCTGCGAAGCAATGTGAACACTTCTGCTTCCCAGGCACAGAGAAGGTGCTAGTAGGGCATGCTCTGCCTGCCTTTCCGCAGTGCTCTGCAAGCTCTCCAGGACAACATAAAATCTGGGGTTCTGTGCTTTCTTTCGTTCTGAACAAGTGTTACTGTTTTCTGCACAAAAGCGATTCTGCGAAGCAATGTGAACACTTCTGTTTCCCAGGCACAGAGAAGGTGCTAGCAGGGAATTCTCTGCCTGCCTTTCCCCAGTGCTCTGCAAGCTCTCCAGGACAACAGCAAATCTGGGGCTCTGTGCTTTCTTTCATTCTGAACAAGTGTTACTGTTTTCTGCACAAAAGCGATTCTGCGAAGCAATGTGAACACTTCTGCTTCCCAGGCACAGAGAAGGTGCTAGCAGGGAATTCTCTGCCTGCCTTTCCCCAGTGCTCTGCAAGCTCTCCAGGACAACAGCAAATCTGGGGCTCTGTGCTTTCTTTCGTTCTGAACAAGTGCTAGTGTTTTCTGCACAAAAGCGATCCTGCGAAGCAATGTGAACACTTCTGCTTCCCAGGCCCAGAGAAGGTGCTAGCAGGGAATTCTCTGCCTGCCTTTCCCCAGTTCTCTGCCAGCTCTCCAGGACAACAGCATTTCTGGGGCTCTGTGCTTTCTTTCATTCTGAACAAGTGTTACTGTTTTCTGCACAAAAGCGATTCTGCGAAGCAATGTGAAGACTTCTGCTTCCCAGGCACAGAGAAGGTGCTAGCAGGGAATTCTCTGCCTGCCTTTCCCCAGTGCTCTGCAAGCTCTCCAGGACAACAGCAAATATGGGGCTCTGTGCTTTCTTTCGTTCTGAACAAGTGTTAGTGTTTTCTGCACAAAAGCGATTCTGCGAAGCAATGTGAACACTTCTGCTTCCCAGGCACAGAGAAGGTGCTAGTAGGGCATGCTCTGCCTGCCTTTCCGCAGTGCTCTGCAAGCTCTCCAGGACAACAGCAAATCTGGGGCTCTGTGCTTTCTTTCGTTCTGAACAAGTGCTAGTGTTTTCTGCACAAAAGCGATCCTGCGAAGCAATGTGAACACTTCTGCTTCCCAGGCACAGAGAAGGTGCTAGCAGGGAATTCTCTGCCTGCCTTTCCCCAGTGCTCTGCCAGCTCTCCAGGACAACAGCAAATATGGGGCTCTGTGCTTTCTTTCATTCTGAACAAGTGTTACTGTTTTCTGCACAAAAGCGATTCTGCGAAGCAATGTGAAGACTTCTGCTTCCCAGGCACAGAGAAGGTGCTAGCAGGGAATTCTCTGCCTGCCTTTCCCCACTGCTCTGCAAGCTCTCCAGGACAACAGCAAATCTGGGGCTCTGTGCTTTCTTTCATTCTGAACAAGTGTTACTGTTTTCTGCACAAAAGCGATTCTGCGAAGCAATGTGAAGACTTCTGCTTCCCAGGCACAGAGAAGGTGCTAGCAGGGAATTCTCTGCCTGCCTTTCCCCACTGCTCTGCAAGCTCTCCAGGACAACAGCAAATATGGGGCTCTGTGCTTTCTTTCGTTCTGAACAAGTGTTAGTGTTTTCTGCACAAAAGCGATTCTGCGAAGCAATGTGAACACTTCTGCTTCCCAGGCACAGAGAAGGTGCTAGTAGGGCATGCTCTGCCTGCCTTTCCGCAGTGCTCTGCAAGCTCTCCAGGACAACATAAAATCTGGGGTTCTGTGCTTTCTTTCGTTCTGAACAAGTGTTACTGTTTTCTGCACAAAAGCGATTCTGCGAAGCAATGTGAACACTTCTGTTTCCCAGGCACAGAGAAGGTGCTAGCAGGGAATTCTCTGCCTGCCTTTCCCCAGTGCTCTGCAAGCTCTCCAGGACAACAGCAAATCTGGGGCTCTGTGCTTTCTTTCATTCTGAACAAGTGTTACTGTTTTCTGCACAAAAGCGATTCTGCGAAGCAATGTGAACACTTCTGCTTCCCAGGCACAGAGAAGGTGCTAGCAGGGAATTCTCTGCCTGCCTTTCCCCACTGCTCTGCAAGCTCTCCAGGACAACATAAAATCAGGGGCTCTGTGCTTTCTTTCGTTCTGAACAAGTGTTACTGTTTTCTGCACAAAAGCGATTCTGCGAAGCAATGTGAAGACTTCTGTTTCCCAGGCACAGAGAATGTGCTAGCAGGGAATTCTCTACCTGCCTTTCCCCAGTGCTCTGCAAGCTCTCCAGGACAACAGCAAATCTGGGGCTCTGTGCTTTCTTTCGTTCTGAACAAGTGTTAGTGTTTTCTGCACAAAAGCGATTCTGCGAAGCAATGTGAACACTTCTGCTTCCCAGGCACAGAGAAGGTGCTAGTAGGGCATGCTCTGCCTGCCTTTCCCCAGTGCTCTGCAAGCTCTCCAGGACAACAGCAAATATGGGGCTCTGTGCTTTCTTTCGTTCTGAACAAGTGTTACTGTTTTCTGCACAAAAGCGATTCTGCGAAGCAATGTGAACACTTCTGCTTCCCAGGCACAGAGAAGGTGCTAGCAGGGAATTCTCTGCCTGCCTTTCCCCAGTGCTCTGCAAGCTCTCCAGGGCAACAGCAAATCTGGGGCTCTGTGCTTTCTTTCGTTCTGAACAAGTGTTACTGTTTTCTGCACAAAAGCGATTCTGCGAAGCAATGTGAACACTTCTGCTTCCCAGGCACAGAGAAGGTGCTAGCAGGGAATTCTCTGCCTGCCTTTCCCCAGTGCTCTGCAAGCTCTCCAGGACAACAGCAAATCTGGGGCTCTGTGCTTTCTTTCGTTCTGAACAAGTGCTAGTGTTTTCTGCACAAAAGCGATCCTGCGAAGCAATGTGAACACTTCTGCTTCCCAGGCCCAGAGAAGGTGCTAGCAGGGAATTCTCTGCCTGCCTTTCCCCAGTGCTCTGCCAGCTCTCCAGGACAACAGCAATTCTGGGGCTCTGTGCTTTCTTTCATTCTGAACAAGTGTTACTGTTTTCTGCACAAAAGCGATTCTGCGAAGCAATGTGAACACTTCTGCTTCCCAGGCACAGAGAAGGTGCTAGCAGGGAATTCTCTGCCTGCCTTTCCCCAGTGCTCTGCAAGCTCTCCAGGACAACAGCAAATATGGGGCTCTGTGCTTTCTTTCGTTCTGAACAAGTGTTAGTGTTTTCTGCACAAAAGCGATTCTGCGAAGCAATGTGAACACTTCTGCTTCCCAGGCACAGAGAAGGTGCTAGTAGGGCATGGTCTGCCTGCCTTTCCGCAGTGCTCTGCAAGCTCTCCAGGACAACATAAAATCTGGGGTTCTGTGCTTTCTTTCGTTCTGAACAAGTGTTACTGTTTTCTGCACAAAAGCGATTCTGCGAAGCAATGTGAACACTTCTGTTTCCCAGGCACAGAGAAGGTGCTAGCAGGGAATTCTCTGCCTGCCTTTCCCCAGTGCTCTGCAAGCTCTCCAGGACAACAGCAAATCTGGGGCTCTGTGCTTTCTTTCATTCTGAACAAGTGTTACTGTTTTCTGCACAAAAGCGATTCTGCGAAGCAATGTGAACACTTCTGCTTTCCAGGCACAGAGAAGGTGCTAGCAGGGAATTCTCTGCCTGCCTTTCCCCACTGCTCTGCAAGCTCTCCAGGACAACATAAAATCTGGGGCTCTGTGCTTTCTTTCATTCTGAACAAGTGTTAGTGTTTTCTGCACAAAAGCGATTCTGCGAAGCAATGTGAACACTTCTGTTTCCCAGGCACAGAGAAGGTGCTAGTAGGGCATGCTCTGCCTGCCTTTCCCCAGTGCTCTGCAAGCTCTCCAGGACAACAGCAAATATGGGGCTCTGTGCTTTCTTTCCTTCTGAACAAGTGTTACTGTTTTCTGCACAAAAGCGATTCTGCGAAGCAATGTGAACACTTCTGCTTCCCAGGCACAGAGAAGGTGCTAGCAGGGAATTCTCTGCCTGCCTTTCCCCAGTGCTCTGCAAGCTCTCCAGGACAACAGCAAATATGGGGCTCTGTGCTTTCTTTCGTTCTGAACAAGTGTTACTGTTTTCTGCACAAAAGCGATTCTGCGAAGCAATGTGAACACTTCTGCTTCCCAGGCACAGAGAAGGTGCTAGCAGGGAATTCTCTGCCTGCATTTCCCCAGTGCTCTGCAAGCTGTCCAGGACAACAGCAAATCTGGGGCTCTGTGCTTTCTTTCGTTCTGAACAAGTGTTACTGTTTTCTGCACAAAAGCGATTCTGCGAAGCAATGTGAACACTTCTGTTTCCCAGTCACAGAGAATGTGCTAGCAGGGAATTCTCTACCTGCCTTTCCCCAGTGCTCTGCAAGCTCTCCAGGACAACAGCAAATCTGGGGCTCTGTGCTTTCTTTCGTTCTGAACAAGTGCTAGTGTTTTCTGCACAAAAGCGATCCTGCGAAGCAATGTGAACACTTCTGCTTCCCAGGCCCAGAGAAGGTGCTAGCAGGGAATTCTCTGCCTGCCTTTCCCCAGTGCTCTGCAAGCTCTCCAGGACAACAGCAAATCTGGGGCTCTGTGCTTTCTTTCATTCTGAACAAGTGTTACTGTTTTCTGCGCAAAAGCGATTCTGCGAAGCAATGTGAAGACTTCTGCTTCCCAGGCACAGAGAAGGTGCTAGCAGGGAATTCTCTGCCTGCCTTTCCCCAGTGCTCTGCAAGCTCTCCAGGACAACAGCAAATATGGGGCTCTGTGCTTTCTTTCGTTCTGAACAAGTGTTAGTGTTTTCTGCACAAAAGCGATTCTGCGAAGCAATGTGAACACTTCTGCTTCCCAGGCACAGAGAAGGTGCTAGTAGGGCATGCTCTGCCTGCCTTTCCGCAGTGCTCTGCAAGCTCTCCAGGACAACATAAAATCTGGGGTTCTGTGCTTTCTTTCGTTCTGAACAAGTGTTACTGTTTTCTGCACAAAAGCGATTCTGCGAAGCAATGTGAACACTTCTGTTTCCCAGGCACAGAGAAGGTGCTAGCAGGGAATTCTCTGCCTGCCTTTCCCCAGTGCTCTGCAAGCTCTCCAGGACAACAGCAAATCTGGGGCTCTGTGCTTTCTTTCATTCTGAACAAGTGTTACTGTTTTCTGCAGAAAAGCGATTCTGCGAAGCAATGTGAACACTTCTGCTTCCCAGGCACAGAGAAGGTGCTAGCAGGGAATTCTCTGCCTGCCTTTCCCCAGTGCTCTGCAAGCTCTCCAGGACAACAGCAAATCTGGGGCTCTGTGCTTTCTTTCATTCTGAACAAGTGTTACTGTTTTCTGCACAAAAGCGATTCTGCGAAGCAATGTGAAGACTTCTGCTTCCCAGGCACAGAGAAGGTGCTAGCAGGGAATTCTCTGCCTGCCTTTCCCCAGTGCTCTGCAAGCTCTCCAGGACAACAGCAAATATGGGGCTCTGTGCTTTCTTTCGTTCTGAACAAGTGTTAGTGTTTTCTGCACAAAAGCGATTCTGCGAAGCAATGTGAACACTTCTGCTTCCCAGGCACAGAGAAGGTGCTAGTAGGGCATGCTCTGCCTGCCTTTCCGCAGTGCTCTGCAAGCTCTCCAGGACAACATAAAATCTGGGGTTCTGTGCTTTCTTTCGTTCTGAACAAGTGTTACTGTTTTCTGCACAAAAGCGATTCTGCGAAGCAATGTGAACACTTCTGCTTCCCAGGCACAGAGAAGGTGCTAGCAGGGAATTCTCTGCCTGCCTTTCCCCACTGCTCTGCAAGCTCTCCAGGACAACAGCAAATATCGGGCTCTGTGCTTTCTTTCGTTCTGAACAAGTGTTACTGTTTTCTGCACAAAAGCGATTCTGCGAAGCAATGTGAACACTTCTGCTTCCCAGGCACAGAGAAGGTGCTAGCAGGGAATTCTCTGCCTGCCTTTCCCCAGTGCTCTGCAAGCTCTCCAGGGCAACAGCAAATCTGGGGCTCTGTGCTTTCTTTCGTTCTGAACAAGTGTTACTGTTTTCTGCACAAAAGCGATTCTGCGAAGCAATGTGAACACTTCTGCTTCCCAGGCACAGAGAAGGTGCTAGCAGGGAATTCTCTGCCTGCCTTTCCCCAGTGCTCTGCAAGCTCTCCAGGACAACAGCAAATCTGGGGCTCTGTGCTTTCTTTCGTTCTGAACAAGTGCTAGTGTTTTCTGCACAAAAGCGATCCTGCGAAGCAATGTGAACACTTCTGCTTCCCAGGCACAGAGAAGGTGCTAGCAGGGAATTCTCTGCCTGCCTTTCCCCAGTGCTCTGCCAGCTCTCCAGGACAACAGCAATTCTGGGGCTCTGTGCTTTCTTTCATTCTGAACAAGTGTTACTGTTTTCTGCACAAAAGCGATTCTGCGAAGCAATGTGAACACTTCTGCTTCCCAGGCACAGAGAAGGTGCTAGCAGGGAATTCTCTGCCTGCCTTTCCCCACTGCTCTGCAAGCTCTCCAGGACAACAGCAAATATGGGGCTCTGTGCTTTCTTTCATTCTGAACAAGTGTTACTGTTTTCTGCACAAAAGCGATTCTGCGAAGCAATGTGAAGACTTCTGCTTCCCAGGCACAGAGAAGGTGCTAGCAGGGAATTCTCTGCCTGCCTTTCCGCAGTGCTCTGCAAGCTCTCCAGGACAACATAAAATCTGGGGTTCTGTGCTTTCTTTCGTTCTGAACAAGTGTTACTGTTTTCTGCACAAAAGCGATTCTGCGAAGCAATGTGAACACTTCTGCTTCCCAGGCACAGAGAAGGTGCTAGCAGGGAATTCTCTGCCTGCCTTTCCCCAGTGCTCTGCAAGCTCTCCAGGACAACAGCAAATCTGGGGCTCTGTGCTTTCTTTCGTTCTGAACAAGTGTTAGTGTTTTCTGCACAAAAGCGATTCTGCGAAGCAATGTGAAGACTTCTGCTTCCCAGGCACAGAGAAGGTGCTAGCAGGGAATTCTCTGCCTGCCTTTCCCCAGTGCTCTGCAAGCTCTCCAGGACAACAGCAAATCTGGGGCTCTGTGCTTTCTTTCGTTCTGAACAAGTGTTAGTGTTTTCTGCACAAAAGCGATTCTGCGAAGCAATGTGAACACTTCTGCTTCCCAGGCACAGAGAAGGTGCTAGTAGGGCATGCTCTGCCTGCCTTTCCCCAGTGCTCTGCAAGCTCTCCAGGACAACAGCAAATCTGGGGCTCTGTGCTTTCTTTCGTTCTGAACAAGTGTTACTGTTTTCTGCACAAAAGCGATTCTGCGAAACAATGTGAACACTTCTGTTTCCCAGGCACAGAGAAGGTGCTAGCAGGGAATTCTCTGCCTGCCTTTCCCCAGTGCTCTGCAAGCTCTCCAGGACAACAGCAAATCTGGGGCTCTGTGCTTTCTTTCGTTCTGAACAAGTGTTACTGTTTTCTGCACAAAAGCGATCCTGCGAAGCAATGTGAACACTTCTGCTTCCCAGGCACAGAGAAGGTGCTAGCAGGGAATTCTCTGCCTGCCTTTCCCCAGTGCTCTGCAAGCTCTCCAGGACAACATAAAATCTGGGGCTCTGTGCTTTCTTTCGTTCTGAACAACTTCTAGTGTTTTCTGCACAAAAGCGATTCTGCGAAGCAATGTGAATTCTTCTGCTTCCCAGGCACAGAGAAGGTGCTAGCAGGGAATTCTCTGCCTGCCTTTCCCCAGTGCTCTGCAAGCTCTCCAGGACAACAGCAAATCTGGGGCTCTGTGCTTTCTTTCGTTCTGAACAAGTGTTACTGTTTTCTGCACAAAAGCGATTCTGCGAAGCAATGTGAACACTTCTGCTTCCCAGGCACAGAGAAGGTGCTAGCAGGGAATTCTCTGCCTGCCTTTCCCCAGTGCTCTGCAAGCTCTCCAGGGCAACATAAAATCTGGGGCTCTGTGCTTTCTTTCGTTCTGAACAAGTGTTACTGTTTTCTGCACAAAAGCGATTCTGCGAAGCAATGTGAAGACTTCTGCTTCCCAGGCACAGAGAAGGTGCTAGCAGGGAATTCTCTGCCTGCCTTTCCCCAGTGCTCTGCAAGCTCTCCAGGACAACAGCAAATATGGGGCTCTGTGCTTTCTTTCGTTCTGAAGAAGTGTTAGTGTTTTCTGCACAAAAGCGATTCTGCGAAGCAATGTGAACACTTCTGCTTCCCAGGCACAGAGAAGGTGCTAGCAGGGAATTCTCTGCCTGCCTTTCCCCAGTGCTCTGCAAGCTCTCCAGGACAACAGCAAATCTGGGGCTCTGTGCTTTCTTTCGTTCTGAACAAGTGTTACTGTTTTCTGCACAAAAGCGATTCTGCGAAGCAATGTGAACACTTCTGTTTCCCAGGCACAGAGAAGGTGCTAGCAGGGAATTCTCTGCCTGCCTTTCCCCAGTGCTCTGCAAGCTCTCCAGGACAACAGCAAATCTGGGGCTCTGTGCTTTCTTTCGTTCTGAACAAGTGTTACTGTTTTCTGCACAAAAGCGATCCTGCGAAGCAATGTGAACACTTCTGCTTCCCAGGCACAGAGAAGGTGCTAGCAGGGAATTCTCTGCCTGCCTTTCCCCAGTGCTCTGCAAGCTCTCCAGGACAACATAAAATCTGGGGCTCTGTGCTTTCTTTCCTTCTGAACAACTTCTAGTGTTTTCTGCACAAAAGCGATTCTGCGAAGCAATGTGAATTCTTCTGCTTCCCAGGCACAGAGAATGTGCTAGCAGGGAATTCTCTGCCTGCCTTTCCCCAGTGCTCTGCAAGCTCTCCAGGACAACAGCAAATCTGGGGCTCTGTGCTTTCTTTCGTTCTGAACAAGTGTTACTGTTTTCTGCACAAAAGCGATTCTGCGAAGCAATGTGAACACTTCTGCTTCCCAGGCACAGAGAAGGTGCTAGCAGGGAATTCTCTGCCTGCCTTTCCCCAGTGCTCTGCAAGCTCTCCAGGACAACATAGAATCTGCGGCTCTGTGCTTTCTTTCCTTCTGAACAAGTGTTACTGTTTTCTGCACAAAAGCGATTCTGCGAAGCAATGTGAACACTTCTGCTTCCCAGGCACAGAGAAGGTGCTAGCAGGGAATTCTCTGCCTGCCTTTCCCCAGTGCTCTGCAAGCTCTCCAGGACAACAGCAAATCTGGGGCTCTGTGCTTTCTTTCGTTCTGAACAAGTGTTACTGTTTTCTGCACAAAAGCGATCCTGCGAAGGAATGTGAACACTTCTGCTTCCCAGGCACAGAGAAGGTGCTAGCAGGGAATTCTCTGTCTGCCTTTCCCCAGTGCTCTGCAAGCTCTCCAGGACAACATAAAATCTGGGGCTCTGTGCTTTCTTTCGTTCTGAACAAGTGTTACTGTTTTCTGCACAAAAGCGATTCTGCGAAGCAATGTGAACACTTCTGCTTCCCAGGCACAGAGAAGGTGCTAGTAGGGCATGCTCTGCCTGCCTTTCCCCAGTGCTCTGCAAGCTCTCCAGGACAACAGCAAATCTGGGGCTCTGTGCTTTCTTTCGTTCTGAACAAGTGTTAGTGTTTTCTGCACAAAAGCGATCCTGCGAAGCAATGTGAACACTTCTGCTTCCCAGGCACAGAGAAGGTGCTAGCAGGGAATTCTCTGCCTGCCTTTCCCCAGTGCTCTGCAAGCTCTCCAGGACAACATAGAATCTGGGGTTCTGTGCTTTCTTTCGTTCTGAACAAGTGTTACTGTTTTCTGCACAAAAGCGATTCTGCGAAGCAATGTGAACACTTCTGCTTCCCAGGCACAGAGAAGGTGCTAGCAGGGAATTCTCTGCCTGCCTTTCCCCAGTGCTCTGCAAGCTCTCCAGGACAACAGCAAATCTGGGGCTCTGTGCTTTCTTTCGTTCTGAACAAGTGTTACTGTTTTCTGCACAAAAGCGATCCTGCGAAGCAATGTGAACACTTCTGCTTCCCAGGCACAGAGAAGGTGCTAGCAGGGAATTCTCTGCCTGCCTTTCCCCAGTGCTCTGCAAGCTCTCCAGGACAACAGCAAATCTGGGGCTCTGTGCTTTCTTTCATTCTGAACAAGTGTTAGTGTTTTCTGCACAAAAGCTATTCTGCGAAGCAATGTGAACACTTCTGCTTCCCAGGCACAGAGAAGGTGCTAGCAGGGAATTCTCTGCCTGCCTTTCCCCAGTGCTCTGCAAGCTCTCCAGCACAACAGCAAATCTGGGGCTCTGTGCTTTCTTTCGTTCTGAACAAGTGTTAGTGTTTTCTGCACAAAAGCGATTCTGCGAAGCAATGTGAACACTTCTGCTTCCCAGGCACAGAGAAGGTGCTAGCAGGGAATTCTCTGCCTGCCTTTCCCCAGTGCTCTGCAAGCTCTCCAGGACAACAGCAAATCTGGGGCTCTGTGCTTTCTTTCGTTCTGAACAAGTGTTAGTGTTTTCTGCACAAAAGCGATTCTGCGAAGCAATGTGAAGACTTCTGCTTCCCAGGCACAGAGAAGGTGCTAGCAGGGAATTCTCTGCCTGCCTTTCCCCAGTGCTCTGCAAGCTCTCCAGGACAACAGCAAATATGGGGCTCTGTGCTTTCTTTCGTTCTGAACAAGTGTTAGTGTTTTCTGCACAAAAGCGATTCTGCGAAGCAATGTGAACACTTCTGCTTCCCAGGCACAGAGAAGGTGCTAGTAGGGCATGCTCTGCCTGCCTTTCCCCAGTGCTCTGCAAGCTCTCCAGGACAACATAAAATCTGGGGTTCTGTGCTTTCTTTCGTTCTGAACAAGTGTTACTGTTTTCTGCACAAAAGCGATTCTGCGAAGCAATGTGAACACTTCTGTTTCCCAGGCACAGAGAAGGTGCTAGCAGGGAATTCTCTGCCTGCCTTTCCCCAGTGCTCTGCAAGCTCTCCAGGGCAACATAAAATCTGGGGCTCTGTGCTTTCTTTCGTTCTGAACAAGTGTTACTGTTTTCTGCACAAAAGCGATTCTGCGAAGCAATGTGAAGACTTCTGCTTCCCAGGCACAGAGAAGGTGCTAGCAGGGAATTCTCTGCCTGCCTTTCCCCAGTGCTCTGCAAGCTCTCCAGGACAACAGCAAATATGGGGCTCTGTGCTTTCTTTCGTTCTGAAGAAGTGTTAGTGTTTTCTGCACAAAAGCGATTCTGCGAAGCAATGTGAACACTTCTGCTTCCCAGGCACAGAGAAGGTGCTAGTAGGGCATGCTCTGCCTGCCTTTCCCCAGTGCTCTGCAAGCTCTCCAGGACAACAGCAAATCTGGGGCTCTGTGCTTTCTTTCGTTCTGAACAAGTGTTACTGTTTTCTGCACAAAAGCGATTCTGCGAAGCAATGTGAACACTTCTGTTTCCCAGGCACAGAGAAGGTGCTAGCAGGGAATTCTCTGCCTGCCTTTCCCCAGTGCTCTGCAAGCTCTCCAGGACAACAGCAAATCTGGGGCTCTGTGCTTTCTTTCGTTCTGAACAAGTGTTACTGTTTTCTGCACAAAAGCGATTCTGCGAAGCAATGTGAAGACTTCTGCTTCCCAGGCACAGAGAAGGTGCTAGCAGGGAATTCTCTGCCTGCCTTTCCCCAGTGCTCTGCAAGCTCTCCAGGACAACAGCAAATATGGGGCTCTGTGCTTTCTTTCGTTCTGAACAAGTGTTAGTGTTTTCTGCACAAAAGCGATTCTGCGAAGCAATGTGAACACTTCTGCTTCCCAGGCACAGAGAAGGTGCTAGTAGGGCATGCTCTGCCTGCCTTTCCGCAGTGCTCTGCAAGCTCTCCAGGACAACATAAAATCTGGGGTTCTGTGCTTTCTTTCGTTCTGAACAAGTGTTACTGTTTTCTGCACAAAAGCGATTCTGCGAAGCAATGTGAACACTTCTGTTTCCCAGGCACAGAGAAGGTGCTAGCAGGGAATTCTCTGCCTGCCTTTCCCCAGTGCTCTGCAAGCTCTCCAGGACAACAGCAAATCTGGGGCTCTGTGCTTTCTTTCATTCTGAACAAGTGTTACTGTTTTCTGCAGAAAAGCGATTCTGCGAAGCAATGTGAACACTTCTGCTTCCCAGGCACAGAGAAGGTGCTAGCAGGGAATTCTCTGCCTGCCTTTCCCCAGTGCTCTGCAAGCTCTCCAGGACAACAGCAAATCTGGGGCTCTGTGCTTTCTTTCATTCTGAACAAGTGTTACTGTTTTCTGCACAAAAGCGATTCTGCGAAGCAATGTGAAGACTTCTGCTTCCCAGGCACAGAGAAGGTGCTAGCAGGGAATTCTCTGCCTGCCTTTCCCCAGTGCTCTGCAAGCTCTCCAGGACAACAGCAAATATGGGGCTCTGTGCTTTCTTTCGTTCTGAACAAGTGTTAGTGTTTTCTGCACAAAAGCGATTCTGCGAAGCAATGTGAACACTTCTGCTTCCCAGGCACAGAGAAGGTGCTAGTAGGGCATGCTCTGCCTGCCTTTCCGCAGTGCTCTGCAAGCTCTCCAGGACAACATAAAATCTGGGGTTCTGTGCTTTCTTTCGTTCTGAACAAGTGTTACTGTTTTCTGCACAAAAGCGATTCTGCGAAGCAATGTGAACACTTCTGCTTCCCAGGCACAGAGAAGGTGCTAGCAGGGAATTCTCTGCCTGCCTTTCCCCACTGCTCTGCAAGCTCTCCAGGACAACAGCAAATATCGGGCTCTGTGCTTTCTTTCGTTCTGAACAAGTGTTACTGTTTTCTGCACAAAAGCGATTCTGCGAAGCAATGTGAACACTTCTGCTTCCCAGGCACAGAGAAGGTGCTAGCAGGGAATTCTCTGCCTGCCTTTCCCCAGTGCTCTGCAAGCTCTCCAGGGCAACAGCAAATCTGGGGCTCTGTGCTTTCTTTCGTTCTGAACAAGTGTTACTGTTTTCTGCACAAAAGCGATTCTGCGAAGCAATGTGAACACTTCTGCTTCCCAGGCACAGAGAAGGTGCTAGCAGGGAATTCTCTGCCTGCCTTTCCCCAGTGCTCTGCAAGCTCTCCAGGACAACAGCAAATCTGGGGCTCTGTGCTTTCTTTCGTTCTGAACAAGTGCTAGTGTTTTCTGCACAAAAGCGATCCTGCGAAGCAATGTGAACACTTCTGCTTCCCAGGCACAGAGAAGGTGCTAGCAGGGAATTCTCTGCCTGCCTTTCCCCAGTGCTCTGCCAGCTCTCCAGGACAACAGCAATTCTGGGGCTCTGTGCTTTCTTTCATTCTGAACAAGTGTTACTGTTTTCTGCACAAAAGCGATTCTGCGAAGCAATGTGAACACTTCTGCTTCCCAGGCACAGAGAAGGTGCTAGCAGGGAATTCTCTGCCTGCCTTTCCCCACTGCTCTGCAAGCTCTCCAGGACAACAGCAAATATGGGGCTCTGTGCTTTCTTTCATTCTGAACAAGTGTTACTGTTTTCTGCACAAAAGCGATTCTGCGAAGCAATGTGAAGACTTCTGCTTCCCAGGCACAGAGAAGGTGCTAGCAGGGAATTCTCTGCCTGCCTTTCCGCAGTGCTCTGCAAGCTCTCCAGGACAACATAAAATCTGGGGTTCTGTGCTTTCTTTCGTTCTGAACAAGTGTTACTGTTTTCTGCACAAAAGCGATTCTGCGAAGCAATGTGAACACTTCTGCTTCCCAGGCACAGAGAAGGTGCTAGCAGGGAATTCTCTGCCTGCCTTTCCCCAGTGCTCTGCAAGCTCTCCAGGACAACAGCAAATCTGGGGCTCTGTGCTTTCTTTCGTTCTGAACAAGTGTTAGTGTTTTCTGCACAAAAGCGATTCTGCGAAGCAATGTGAAGACTTCTGCTTCCCAGGCACAGAGAAGGTGCTAGCAGGGAATTCTCTGCCTGCCTTTCCCCAGTGCTCTGCAAGCTCTCCAGGACAACAGCAAATCTGGGGCTCTGTGCTTTCTTTCGTTCTGAACAAGTGTTAGTGTTTTCTGCACAAAAGCGATTCTGCGAAGCAATGTGAACACTTCTGCTTCCCAGGCACAGAGAAGGTGCTAGTAGGGCATGCTCTGCCTGCCTTTCCCCAGTGCTCTGCAAGCTCTCCAGGACAACAGCAAATCTGGGGCTCTGTGCTTTCTTTCGTTCTGAACAAGTGTTACTGTTTTCTGCACAAAAGCGATTCTGCGAAACAATGTGAACACTTCTGTTTCCCAGGCACAGAGAAGGTGCTAGCAGGGAATTCTCTGCCTGCCTTTCCCCAGTGCTCTGCAAGCTCTCCAGGACAACAGCAAATCTGGGGCTCTGTGCTTTCTTTCGTTCTGAACAAGTGTTACTGTTTTCTGCACAAAAGCGATCCTGCGAAGCAATGTGAACACTTCTGCTTCCCAGGCACAGAGAAGGTGCTAGCAGGGAATTCTCTGCCTGCCTTTCCCCAGTGCTCTGCAAGCTCTCCAGGACAACATAAAATCTGGGGCTCTGTGCTTTCTTTCGTTCTGAACAACTTCTAGTGTTTTCTGCACAAAAGCGATTCTGCGAAGCAATGTGAATTCTTCTGCTTCCCAGGCACAGAGAAGGTGCTAGCAGGGAATTCTCTGCCTGCCTTTCCCCAGTGCTCTGCAAGCTCTCCAGGACAACAGCAAATCTGGGGCTCTGTGCTTTCTTTCGTTCTGAACAAGTGTTACTGTTTTCTGCACAAAAGCGATTCTGCGAAGCAATGTGAACACTTCTGCTTCCCAGGCACAGAGAAGGTGCTAGCAGGGAATTCTCTGCCTGCCTTTCCCCAGTGCTCTGCAAGCTCTCCAGGGCAACATAAAATCTGGGGCTCTGTGCTTTCTTTCGTTCTGAACAAGTGTTACTGTTTTCTGCACAAAAGCGATTCTGCGAAGCAATGTGAAGACTTCTGCTTCCCAGGCACAGAGAAGGTGCTAGCAGGGAATTCTCTGCCTGCCTTTCCCCAGTGCTCTGCAAGCTCTCCAGGACAACAGCAAATATGGGGCTCTGTGCTTTCTTTCGTTCTGAAGAAGTGTTAGTGTTTTCTGCACAAAAGCGATTCTGCGAAGCAATGTGAACACTTCTGCTTCCCAGGCACAGAGAAGGTGCTAGCAGGGAATTCTCTGCCTGCCTTTCCCCAGTGCTCTGCAAGCTCTCCAGGACAACAGCAAATCTGGGGCTCTGTGCTTTCTTTCGTTCTGAACAAGTGTTACTGTTTTCTGCACAAAAGCGATTCTGCGAAGCAATGTGAACACTTCTGTTTCCCAGGCACAGAGAAGGTGCTAGCAGGGAATTCTCTGCCTGCCTTTCCCCAGTGCTCTGCAAGCTCTCCAGGACAACAGCAAATCTGGGGCTCTGTGCTTTCTTTCGTTCTGAACAAGTGTTACTGTTTTCTGCACAAAAGCGATCCTGCGAAGCAATGTGAACACTTCTGCTTCCCAGGCACAGAGAAGGTGCTAGCAGGGAATTCTCTGCCTGCCTTTCCCCAGTGCTCTGCAAGCTCTCCAGGACAACATAAAATCTGGGGCTCTGTGCTTTCTTTCCTTCTGAACAACTTCTAGTGTTTTCTGCACAAAAGCGATTCTGCGAAGCAATGTGAATTCTTCTGCTTCCCAGGCACAGAGAATGTGCTAGCAGGGAATTCTCTGCCTGCCTTTCCCCAGTGCTCTGCAAGCTCTCCAGGACAACAGCAAATCTGGGGCTCTGTGCTTTCTTTCGTTCTGAACAAGTGTTACTGTTTTCTGCACAAAAGCGATTCTGCGAAGCAATGTGAACACTTCTGCTTCCCAGGCACAGAGAAGGTGCTAGCAGGGAATTCTCTGCCTGCCTTTCCCCAGTGCTCTGCAAGCTCTCCAGGACAACATAGAATCTGCGGCTCTGTGCTTTCTTTCCTTCTGAACAAGTGTTACTGTTTTCTGCACAAAAGCGATTCTGCGAAGCAATGTGAACACTTCTGCTTCCCAGGCACAGAGAAGGTGCTAGCAGGGAATTCTCTGCCTGCCTTTCCCCAGTGCTCTGCAAGCTCTCCAGGACAACAGCAAATCTGGGGCTCTGTGCTTTCTTTCGTTCTGAACAAGTGTTACTGTTTTCTGCACAAAAGCGATCCTGCGAAGGAATGTGAACACTTCTGCTTCCCAGGCACAGAGAAGGTGCTAGCAGGGAATTCTCTGTCTGCCTTTCCCCAGTGCTCTGCAAGCTCTCCAGGACAACATAAAATCTGGGGCTCTGTGCTTTCTTTCGTTCTGAACAAGTGTTACTGTTTTCTGCACAAAAGCGATTCTGCGAAGCAATGTGAACACTTCTGCTTCCCAGGCACAGAGAAGGTGCTAGTAGGGCATGCTCTGCCTGCCTTTCCCCAGTGCTCTGCAAGCTCTCCAGGACAACAGCAAATCTGGGGCTCTGTGCTTTCTTTCGTTCTGAACAAGTGTTAGTGTTTTCTGCACAAAAGCGATCCTGCGAAGCAATGTGAACACTTCTGCTTCCCAGGCACAGAGAAGGTGCTAGCAGGGAATTCTCTGCCTGCCTTTCCCCAGTGCTCTGCAAGCTCTCCAGGACAACATAGAATCTGGGGTTCTGTGCTTTCTTTCGTTCTGAACAAGTGTTACTGTTTTCTGCACAAAAGCGATTCTGCGAAGCAATGTGAACACTTCTGCTTCCCAGGCACAGAGAAGGTGCTAGCAGGGAATTCTCTGCCTGCCTTTCCCCAGTGCTCTGCAAGCTCTCCAGGACAACAGCAAATCTGGGGCTCTGTGCTTTCTTTCGTTCTGAACAAGTGTTACTGTTTTCTGCACAAAAGCGATCCTGCGAAGCAATGTGAACACTTCTGCTTCCCAGGCACAGAGAAGGTGCTAGCAGGGAATTCTCTGCCTGCCTTTCCCCAGTGCTCTGCAAGCTCTCCAGGACAACAGCAAATCTGGGGCTCTGTGCTTTCTTTCATTCTGAACAAGTGTTAGTGTTTTCTGCACAAAAGCTATTCTGCGAAGCAATGTGAACACTTCTGCTTCCCAGGCACAGAGAAGGTGCTAGCAGGGAATTCTCTGCCTGCCTTTCCCCAGTGCTCTGCAAGCTCTCCAGCACAACAGCAAATCTGGGGCTCTGTGCTTTCTTTCGTTCTGAACAAGTGTTAGTGTTTTCTGCACAAAAGCGATTCTGCGAAGCAATGTGAACACTTCTGCTTCCCAGGCACAGAGAAGGTGCTAGCAGGGAATTCTCTGCCTGCCTTTCCCCAGTGCTCTGCAAGCTCTCCAGGACAACAGCAAATCTGGGGCTCTGTGCTTTCTTTCGTTCTGAACAAGTGTTAGTGTTTTCTGCACAAAAGCGATTCTGCGAAGCAATGTGAAGACTTCTGCTTCCCAGGCACAGAGAAGGTGCTAGCAGGGAATTCTCTGCCTGCCTTTCCCCAGTGCTCTGCAAGCTCTCCAGGACAACAGCAAATATGGGGCTCTGTGCTTTCTTTCGTTCTGAACAAGTGTTAGTGTTTTCTGCACAAAAGCGATTCTGCGAAGCAATGTGAACACTTCTGCTTCCCAGGCACAGAGAAGGTGCTAGTAGGGCATGCTCTGCCTGCCTTTCCCCAGTGCTCTGCAAGCTCTCCAGGACAACATAAAATCTGGGGTTCTGTGCTTTCTTTCGTTCTGAACAAGTGTTACTGTTTTCTGCACAAAAGCGATTCTGCGAAGCAATGTGAACACTTCTGTTTCCCAGGCACAGAGAAGGTGCTAGCAGGGAATTCTCTGCCTGCCTTTCCCCAGTGCTCTGCAAGCTCTCCAGGGCAACATAAAATCTGGGGCTCTGTGCTTTCTTTCGTTCTGAACAAGTGTTACTGTTTTCTGCACAAAAGCGATTCTGCGAAGCAATGTGAAGACTTCTGCTTCCCAGGCACAGAGAAGGTGCTAGCAGGGAATTCTCTGCCTGCCTTTCCCCAGTGCTCTGCAAGCTCTCCAGGACAACAGCAAATATGGGGCTCTGTGCTTTCTTTCGTTCTGAAGAAGTGTTAGTGTTTTCTGCACAAAAGCGATTCTGCGAAGCAATGTGAACACTTCTGCTTCCCAGGCACAGAGAAGGTGCTAGTAGGGCATGCTCTGCCTGCCTTTCCCCAGTGCTCTGCAAGCTCTCCAGGACAACAGCAAATCTGGGGCTCTGTGCTTTCTTTCGTTCTGAACAAGTGTTACTGTTTTCTGCACAAAAGCGATTCTGCGAAGCAATGTGAACACTTCTGTTTCCCAGGCACAGAGAAGGTGCTAGCAGGGAATTCTCTGCCTGCCTTTCCCCAGTGCTCTGCAAGCTCTCCAGGACAACAGCAAATCTGGGGCTCTGTGCTTTCTTTCGTTCTGAACAAGTGTTACTGTTTTCTGCACAAAAGCGATTCTGCGAAGCAATGTGAAGACTTCTGCTTCCCAGGCACAGAGAAGGTGCTAGCAGGGAATTCTCTGCCTGCCTTTCCCCAGTGCTCTGCAAGCTCTCCAGGACAACAGCAAATATGGGGCTCTGTGCTTTCTTTCGTTCTGAACAAGTGTTAGTGTTTTCTGCACAAAAGCGATTCTGCGAAGCAATGTGAACACTTCTGCTTCCCAGGCACAGAGAAGGTGCTAGTAGGGCATGCTCTGCCTGCCTTTCCGCAGTGCTCTGCAAGCTCTCCAGGACAACATAAAATCTGGGGTTCTGTGCTTTCTTTCGTTCTGAACAAGTGTTACTGTTTTCTGCACAAAAGCGATTCTGCGAAGCAATGTGAACACTTCTGTTTCCCAGGCACAGAGAAGGTGCTAGCAGGGAATTCTCTGCCTGCCTTTCCCCAGTGCTCTGCAAGCTCTCCAGGACAACAGCAAATCTGGGGCTCTGTGCTTTCTTTCATTCTGAACAAGTGTTACTGTTTTCTGCAGAAAAGCGATTCTGCGAAGCAATGTGAACACTTCTGCTTCCCAGGCACAGAGAAGGTGCTAGCAGGGAATTCTCTGCCTGCCTTTCCCCAGTGCTCTGCAAGCTCTCCAGGACAACAGCAAATCTGGGGCTCTGTGCTTTCTTTCATTCTGAACAAGTGTTACTGTTTTCTGCACAAAAGCGATTCTGCGAAGCAATGTGAAGACTTCTGCTTCCCAGGCACAGAGAATGTGCTAGCAGGGAATTCTCTGCCTGCCTTTCCCCAGTGCTCTGCAAGCTCTCCAGGACAACAGCAAATATGGGGCTCTGTGCTTTCTTTCGTTCTGAACAAGTGTTAGTGTTTTCTGCACAAAAGCGATTCTGCGAAGCAATGTGAACACTTCTGCTTCCCAGGCACAGAGAAGGTGCTAGTAGGGCATGCTCTGCCTGCCTTTCCGCAGTGCTCTGCAAGCTCTCCAGGACAACATAAAATCTGGGGTTCTGTGCTTTCTTTCGTTCTGAACAAGTGTTAGTGTTTTCTGCACAAAAGCGATTCTGCGAAGCAATGTGAACACTTCTGCTTCCCAGGCACAGAGAAGGTGCTAGCAGGGAATTCTCTGCCTGCCTTTCCCCAGTGCTCTGCAAGCTCTCCAGGACAACAGCAAATCTGGGGCTCTGTGCTTTCTTTCATTCTGAACAAGTGTTACTGTTTTCTGCACAAAAGCAATTCTGCGAAGCAATGTGAACACTTCTGCTTCCCAGGCACAGAGAAGGTGCTAGCAGGGAATTCTCTGCCTGCCTTTCCCCACTGCTCTGCAAGCTCTCCAGGACAACAGCAAATATCGGGCTCTGTGCTTTCTTTCGTTCTGAACAAGTGTTACTGTTTTCTGCACAAAAGCGATTCTGCGAAGCAATGTGAACACTTCTGCTTCCCAGGCACAGAGAAGGTGCTAGCAGGGAATTCTCTGCCTGCCTTTCCCCAGTGCTCTGCAAGCTCTCCAGGGCAACAGCAAATCTGGGGCTCTGTGCTTTCTTTCGTTCTGAACAAGTGTTACTGTTTTCTGCACAAAAGCGATTCTGCGAAGCAATGTGAACACTTCTGCTTCCCAGGCACAGAGAAGGTGCTAGCAGGGAATTCTCTGCCTGCCTTTCCCCAGTGCTCTGCAAGCTCTCCAGGACAACAGCAAATCTGGGGCTCTGTGCTTTCTTTCGTTCTGAACAAGTGCTAGTGTTTTCTGCACAAAAGCGATCCTGCGAAGCAATGTGAACACTTCTGCTTCCCAGGCACAGAGAAGGTGCTAGCAGGGAATTCTCTGCCTGCCTTTCCCCAGTGCTCTGCCAGCTCTCCAGGACAACAGCAATTCTGGGGCTCTGTGCTTTCTTTCATTCTGAACAAGTGTTACTGTTTTCTGCACAAAAGCGATTCTGCGAAGCAATGTGAACACTTCTGCTTCCCAGGCACAGAGAAGGTGCTAGCAGGGAATTCTCTGCCTGCCTTTCCCCACTGCTCTGCAAGCTCTCCAGGACAACAGCAAATCTGGGGCTCTGTGCTTTCTTTCATTCTGAACAAGTGTTACTGTTTTCTGCACAAAAGCGATTCTGCGAAGCAATGTGAAGACTTCTGCTTCCCAGGCACAGAGAAGGTGCTAGCAGGGAATTCTCTGCCTGCCTTTCCCCAGTGCTCTGCAAGCTCTCCAGGACAACAGCAAATATGGGGCTCTGTGCTTTCTTTCGTTCTGAACAAGTGTTAGTGTTTTCTGCACAAAAGCGATTCTGCGAAGCAATGTGAACACTTCTGCTTCCCAGGCACAGAGAAGGTGCTAGTAGGGCACGCTCTGCCTGCCTTTCCGCAGTGCTCTGCAAGCTCTCCAGGACAACATAAAATCTGGGGTTCTGTGCTTTCTTTCGTTCTGAACAAGTGTTACTGTTTTCTGCACAAAAGCGATTCTGCGAAGCAATGTGAACACTTCTGTTTCCCAGGCACAGAGAAGGTGCTAGCAGGGAATTCTCTGCCTGCCTTTCCCCAGTGCTCTGCAAGCTCTCCAGGACAACAGCAAATCTGGGGCTCTGTGCTTTCTTTCGTTCTGAACAAGTGTTAGTGTTTTCTGCACAAAAGCGATTCTGCGAAGCAATGTGAAGACTTCTGCTTCCCAGGCACAGAGAAGGTGCTATCAGGGAATTCTCTGCCTGCCTTTCCCCAGTGCTCTGCAAGCTCTCCAGGACAACAGCAAATCTGGGGCTCTGTGCTTTCTTTCGTTCTGAACAAGTGTTAGTGTTTTCTGCACAAAAGCGATTCTGCGAAGCAATGTGAACACTTCTGCTTCCCAGGCACAGAGAAGGTGCTAGTAGGGCATGCTCTGCCTGCCTTTCCCCAGTGCTCTGCAAGCTCTCCAGGACAACAGCAAATCTGGGGCTCTGTGCTTTCTTTCGTTCTGAACAAGTGTTACTGTTTTCTGCACAAAAGCGATTCTGCGAAGCAATGTGAACACTTCTGTTTCCCAGGCACAGAGAAGGTGCTAGCAGGGAATTCTCTGCCTGCCTTTCCCCAGTGCTCTGCAAGCTCTCCAGGACAACAGCAAATCTGGGGCTCTGTGCTTTCTTTCGTTCTGAACAAGTGTTACTGTTTTCTGCACAAAAGCGATCCTGCGAAGCAATGTGAACACTTCTGCTTCCCAGGCACAGAGAAGGTGCTAGCAGGGAATTCTCTGCCTGCCTTTCCCCAGTGCTCTGCAAGCTCTCCAGGACAACATAAAATCTGGGGCTCTGTGCTTTCTTTCGTTCTGAACAACTTCTAGTGTTTTCTGCACAAAAGCGATTCTGCGAAGCAATGTGAATTCTTCTGCTTCCCAGGCACAGAGAAGGTGCTAGCAGGGAATTCTCTGCCTGCCTTTCCCCAGTGCTCTGCAAGCTCTCCAGGACAACAGCAAATCTGGGGCTCTGTGCTTTCTTTCGTTCTGAACAAGTGTTACTGTTTTCTGCACAAAAGCGATTCTGCGAAGCAATGTGAACACTTCTGCTTCCCAGGCACAGAGAAGGTGCTAGCAGGGAATTCTCTGCCTGCCTTTCCCCAGTGCTCTGCAAGCTCTCCAGGGCAACATAAAATCTGGGGCTCTGTGCTTTCTTTCCTTCTGAACAAGTGTTACTGTTTTCTGCACAAAAGCGATTCTGCGAAGCAATGTGAAGACTTCTGCTTCCCAGGCACAGAGAAGGTGCTAGCAGGGAATTCTCTGCCTGCCTTTCCCCAGTGCTCTGCAAGCTCTCCAGGACAACAGCAAATCTGGGGCTCTGTGCTTTCTTTCGTTCTGAAGAAGTGTTAGTGTTTTCTGCACAAAAGCGATTCTGCGAAGCAATGTGAACACTTCTGCTTCCCAGGCACAGAGAAGGTGCTAGCAGGGAATTCTCTGCCTGCCTTTCCCCAGTGCTCTGCAAGCTCTCCAGGACAACAGCAAATCTGGGGCTCTGTGCTTTCTTTCGTTCTGAACAAGTGTTACTGTTTTCTGCACAAAAGCGATTCTGCGAAGCAATGTGAACACTTCTGTTTCCCAGGCACAGAGAAGGTGCTAGCAGGGAATTCTCTGCCTGCCTTTCCCCAGTGCTCTGCAAGCTCTCCAGGACAACAGCAAATCTGGGGCTCTGTGCTTTCTTTCGTTCTGAACAAGTGTTACTGTTTTCTGCACAAAAGCGATTCTGCGAAGCAATGTGAACACTTCTGCTTCCCAGGCACAGAGAAGGTGCTAGCAGGGAATTCTCTGCCTGCCTTTCCCCAGTGCTCTGCAAGCTCTCCAGGACAACATAAAATCTGGGGCTCTGTGCTTTCTTTCGTTCTGAATAACTTCTAGTGTTTTCTGCACAAAAGCGATTCTGCGAAGCAATGTGAATTCTTCTGCTTCCCAGGCACAGAGAAGGTGCTAGCAGGGAATTCTCTGCCTGCCTTTCCCCAGTGCTCTGCAAGCTCTCCAGGACAACATAGAATCTGGGGCTCTGTGCTTTCTTTCGTTCTGAATAACTTCTAGTGTTTTCTGCACAAAAGCGATTCTGCGAAGCAATGTGAACACTTCTGCTTCCCAGGCACAGAGAAGGTGCTAGCAGGGAATTCTCTGCCTGCCTTTCCCCAGTGCTCTGCAAGCTCTCCAGGACAACAGCAAATCTGGGGCTCTGTGCTTTCTTTCATTCTGAACAAGTGTTACTGTTTTCTGCACAAAAGCGATTCTGCGAAGCAATGTGAAGACTTCTGCTTCCCAGGCACAGAGAATGTGCTAGCAGGGAATTCTCTGCCTGCCTTTCCCCAGTGCTCTGCAAGCTCTCCAGGACAACAGCAAATATGGGGCTCTGTGCTTTCTTTCGTTCTGAACAAGTGTTAGTGTTTTCTGCACAAAAGCGATTCTGCGAAGCAATGTGAACACTTCTGCTTCCCAGGCACAGAGAAGGTGCTAGTAGGGCATGCTCTGCCTGCCTTTCCGCAGTGCTCTGCAAGCTCTCCAGGACAACATAAAATCTGGGGTTCTGTGCTTTCTTTCGTTCTGAACAAGTGTTAGTGTTTTCTGCACAAAAGCGATTCTGCGAAGCAATGTGAACACTTCTGCTTCCCAGGCACAGAGAAGGTGCTAGCAGGGAATTCTCTGCCTGCCTTTCCCCAGTGCTCTGCAAGCTCTCCAGGACAACAGCAAATCTGGGGCTCTGTGCTTTCTTTCATTCTGAACAAGTGTTACTGTTTTCTGCACAAAAGCAATTCTGCGAAGCAATGTGAACACTTCTGCTTCCCAGGCACAGAGAAGGTGCTAGCAGGGAATTCTCTGCCTGCCTTTCCCCACTGCTCTGCAAGCTCTCCAGGACAACAGCAAATATCGGGCTCTGTGCTTTCTTTCGTTCTGAACAAGTGTTACTGTTTTCTGCACAAAAGCGATTCTGCGAAGCAATGTGAACACTTCTGCTTCCCAGGCACAGAGAAGGTGCTAGCAGGGAATTCTCTGCCTGCCTTTCCCCAGTGCTCTGCAAGCTCTCCAGGACAACAGCAAATATGGGGCTCTGTGCTTTCTTTCGTTCTGAACAAGTGTTACTGTTTTCTGCACAAAAGCGATTCTGCGAAGCAATGTGAACACTTCTGCTTCCCAGGCACAGAGAAGGTGCTAGCAGGGAATTCTCTGCCTGCCTTTCCCCAGTGCTCTGCAAGCTCTCCAGGACAACAGCAAATCTGGGGCTCTGTGCTTTCTTTCGTTCTGAACAAGTGCTAGTGTTTTCTGCACAAAAGCGATCCTGCGAAGCAATGTGAACACTTCTGCTTCCCAGGCACAGAGAAGGTGCTAGCAGGGAATTCTCTGCCTGCCTTTCCCCAGTGCTCTGCCAGCTCTCCAGGACAACAGCAATTCTGGGGCTCTGTGCTTTCTTTCATTCTGAACAAGTGTTACTGTTTTCTGCACAAAAGCGATTCTGCGAAGCAATGTGAACACTTCTGCTTCCCAGGCACAGAGAAGGTGCTAGCAGGGAATTCTCTGCCTGCCTTTCCCCACTGCTCTGCAAGCTCTCCAGGACAACAGCAAATCTGGGGCTCTGTGCTTTCTTTCATTCTGAACAAGTGTTACTGTTTTCTGCACAAAAGCGATTCTGCGAAGCAATGTGAAGACTTCTGCTTCCCAGGCACAGAGAAGGTGCTAGCAGGGAATTCTCTGCCTGCCTTTCCCCAGTGCTCTGCAAGCTCTCCAGGACAACAGCAAATATGGGGCTCTGTGCTTTCTTTCGTTCTGAACAAGTGTTAGTGTTTTCTGCACAAAAGCGATTCTGCGAAGCAATGTGAACACTTCTGCTTCCCAGGCACAGAGAAGGTGCTAGTAGGGCATGCTCTGCCTGCCTTTCCGCAGTGCTCTGCAAGCTCTCCAGGACAACATAAAATCTGGGGTTCTGTGCTTTCTTTCGTTCTGAACAAGTGTTACTGTTTTCTGCACAAAAGCGATTCTGCGAAGCAATGTGAACACTTCTGCTTCCCAGGCACAGAGAAGGTGCTAGCAGGGAATTCTCTGCCTGCCTTTCCCCAGTGCTCTGCAAGCTCTCCAGGACAACAGCAAATCTGGGGCTCTGTGCTTTCTTTCGTTCTGAACAAGTGTTAGTGTTTTCTGCACAAAAGCGATTCTGCGAAGCAATGTGAACACTTCTGCTTCCCAGGCACAGAGAAGGTGCTATCAGGGAATTCTCTGCCTGCCTTTCCCCAGTGCTCTGCAAGCTCTCCAGGACAACAGCAAATCTGGGGCTCTGTGCTTTCTTTCGTTCTGAACAAGTGTTAGTGTTTTCTGCACAAAAGCGATTCTGCGAAGCAATGTGAACACTTCTGCTTCCCAGGCACAGAGAAGGTGCTAGTAGGGCATGCTCTGCCTGCCTTTCCCCAGTGCTCTGCAAGCTCTCCAGGACAACAGCAAATCTGGGGCTCTGTGCTTTCTTTCGTTCTGAACAAGTGTTACTGTTTTCTGCACAAAAGCGATTCTGCGAAGCAATGTGAACACTTCTGTTTCCCAGGCACAGAGAAGGTGCTAGCAGGGAATTCTCTGCCTGCCTTTCCCCAGTGCTCTGCAAGCTCTCCAGGACAACAGCAAATCTGGGGCTCTGTGCTTTCTTTCGTTCTGAACAAGTGTTACTGTTTTCTGCACAAAAGCGATCCTGCGAAGCAATGTGAACACTTCTGCTTCCCAGGCACAGAGAAGGTGCTAGCAGGGAATTCTCTGCCTGCCTTTCCCCAGTGCTCTGCAAGCTCTCCAGGACAACATAAAATCTGGGGCTCTGTGCTTTCTTTCGTTCTGAACAACTTCTAGTGTTTTCTGCACAAAAGCGATTCTGCGAAGCAATGTGAATTCTTCTGCTTCCCAGGCACAGAGAAGGTGCTAGCAGGGAATTCTCTGCCTGCCTTTCCCCAGTGCTCTGCAAGCTCTCCAGGACAACATAGAATCTGGGGCTCTGTGCTTTCTTTCCTTCTGAACAAGTGTTAGTGTTTTCTGCACAAAAGCGATTCTGCGAAGCAATGTGAACACTTCTGCTTCCCAGGCACAGAGAAGGTGCTAGCAGGGAATTCTCTGCCTGCCTTTCCCCAGTGCTCTGCAAGCTCTCCAGGGCAACATAAAATCTGGGGCTCTGTGCTTTCTTTCCTTCTGAACAAGTGTTACTGTTTTCTGCACAAAAGCGATTCTGCGAAGCAATGTGA
Source organism: Strix aluco (assembly GCF_031877795.1). Taxonomy (NCBI): domain Eukaryota; kingdom Metazoa; phylum Chordata; class Aves; order Strigiformes; family Strigidae; genus Strix; species Strix aluco. The sequence continues at coordinate 22,963,715 of NC_133943.1, forward strand.
AGACTTCTGCTTCCCAGGCACAGAGAAGGTGCTAGCAGGGAATTCTCTGCCTGCCTTTCCCCAGTGCTCTGCAAGCTCTCCAGGACAACAGCAAATATGGGGCTCTGTGCTTTCTTTCGTTCTGAAGAAGTGTTAGTGTTTTCTGCACAAAAGCGATTCTGCGAAGCAATGTGAACACTTCTGCTTCCCAGGCACAGAGAAGGTGCTAGCAGGGAATTCTCTGCCTGCCTTTCCCCAGTGCTCTGCAAGCTCTCCAGGACAACAGCAAATCTGGGGCTCTGTGCTTTCTTTCGTTCTGAACAAGTGTTACTGTTTTCTGCACAAAAGCGATTCTGCGAAGCAATGTGAACACTTCTGTTTCCCAGGCACAGAGAAGGTGCTAGCAGGGAATTCTCTGCCTGCCTTTCCCCAGTGCTCTGCAAGCTCTCCAGGACAACAGCAAATCTGGGGCTCTGTGCTTTCTTTCGTTCTGAACAAGTGTTACTGTTTTCTGCACAAAAGCGATTCTGCGAAGCAATGTGAACACTTCTGCTTCCCAGGCACAGAGAAGGTGCTAGCAGGGAATTCTCTGCCTGCCTTTCCCCAGTGCTCTGCAAGCTCTCCAGGACAACATAAAATCTGGGGCTCTGTGCTTTCTTTCGTTCTGAATAACTTCTAGTGTTTTCTGCACAAAAGCGATTCTGCGAAGCAATGTGAATTCTTCTGCTTCCCAGGCACAGAGAAGGTGCTAGCAGGGAATTCTCTGCCTGCCTTTCCCCAGTGCTCTGCAAGCTCTCCAGGACAACAGCAAATCTGGGGCTCTGTGCTTTCTTTCGTTCTGAACAAGTGTTACTGTTTTCTGCACAAAAGCGATCCTGCGAAGCAATGTGAACACTTCTGCTTCCCAGGCACAGAGAAGGTGCTAGCAGGGAATTCTCTGCCTGCCTTTCCCCAGTGCTCTGCAAGCTCTCCAGGACAACATAAAATCTGGGGCTCTGTGCTTTCTTTCCTTCTGAACAACTTCTAGTGTTTTCTGCACAAAAGCGATTCTGCGAAGCAATGTGAATTCTTCTGCTTCCCAGGCACAGAGAATGTGCTAGCAGGGAATTCTCTGCCTGCCTTTCCCCAGTGCTCTGCAAGCTCTCCAGGACAACAGCAAATCTGGGGCTCTGTGCTTTCTTTCGTTCTGAACAAGTGTTACTGTTTTCTGCACAAAAGCGATTCTGCGAAGCAATGTGAACACTTCTGCTTCCCAGGCACAGAGAAGGTGCTAGCAGGGAATTCTCTGCCTGCCTTTCCCCAGTGCTCTGCAAGCTCTCCAGGACAACAGCAAATCTGGGGCTCTGTGCTTTCTTTCGTTCTGAACAAGTGTTACTGTTTTCTGCACAAAAGCGATTCTGCGAAGCAATGTGAACACTTCTGCTTCCCAGGCACAGAGAAGGTGCTAGCAGGGAATTCTCTGCCTGCCTTTCCCCAGTGCTCTGCAAGCTCTCCAGGACAACAGCAAATCTGGGGCTCTGTGCTTTCTTTCGTTCTGAACAAGTGTTACTGTTTTCTGCACAAAAGCGATCCTGCGAAGGAATGTGAACACTTCTGCTTCCCAGGCACAGAGAAGGTGCTAGCAGGGAATTCTCTGTCTGCCTTTCCCCAGTGCTCTGCAAGCTCTCCAGGACAACATAAAATCTGGGGCTCTGTGCTTTCTTTCGTTCTGAACAAGTGTTACTGTTTTCTGCACAAAAGCGATTCTGCGAAGCAATGTGAACACTTCTGCTTCCCAGGCACAGAGAAGGTGCTAGTAGGGCATGCTCTGCCTGCCTTTCCCCAGTGCTCTGCAAGCTCTCCAGGACAACAGCAAATCTGGGGCTCTGTGCTTTCTTTCGTTCTGAACAAGTGTTAGTGTTTTCTGCACAAAAGCGATCCTGCGAAGCAATGTGAACACTTCTGCTTCCCAGGCACAGAGAAGGTGCTAGCAGGGAATTCTCTGCCTGCCTTTCCCCAGTGCTCTGCAAGCTCTCCAGGACAACATAGAATCTGGGGTTCTGTGCTTTCTTTCGTTCTGAACAAGTGTTACTGTTTTCTGCACAAAAGCGATTCTGCGAAGCAATGTGAACACTTCTGCTTCCCAGGCACAGAGAAGGTGCTAGCAGGGAATTCTCTGCCTGCCTTTCCCCAGTGCTCTGCAAGCTCTCCAGGACAACAGCAAATCTGGGGCTCTGTGCTTTCTTTCATTCTGAACAAGTGTTACTGTTTTCTGCACAAAAGCGATCCTGCGAAGCAATGTGAACACTTCTGCTTCCCAGGCACAGAGAAGGTGCTAGCAGGGAATTCTCTGCCTGCCTTTCCCCAGTGCTCTGCAAGCTCTCCAGGACAACAGCAAATCTGGGGCTCTGTGCTTTCTTTCATTCTGAACAAGTGTTAGTGTTTTCTGCACAAAAGCTATTCTGCGAAGCAATGTGAACACTTCTGCTTCCCAGGCACAGAGAAGGTGCTAGCAGGGAATTCTCTGCCTGCCTTTCCCCAGTGCTCTGCAAGCTCTCCAGCACAACAGCAAATCTGGGGCTCTGTGCTTTCTTTCGTTCTGAACAAGTGTTAGTGTTTTCTGCACAAAAGCGATTCTGCGAAGCAATGTGAACACTTCTGCTTCCCAGGCACAGAGAAGGTGCTAGCAGGGAATTCTCTGCCTGCCTTTCCCCAGTGCTCTGCAAGCTCTCCAGGACAACAGCAAATCTGGGGCTCTGTGCTTTCTTTCGTTCTGAACAAGTGTTAGTGTTTTCTGCACAAAAGCGATTCTGCGAAGCAATGTGAAGACTTCTGCTTCCCAGGCACAGAGAAGGTGCTAGCAGGGAATTCTCTGCCTGCCTTTCCCCAGTGCTCTGCAAGCTCTCCAGGACAACAGCAAATATGGGGCTCTGTGCTTTCTTTCGTTCTGAACAAGTGTTAGTGTTTTCTGCACAAAAGCGATTCTGCGAAGCAATGTGAACACTTCTGCTTCCCAGGCACAGAGAAGGTGCTAGTAGGGCATGCTCTGCCTGCCTTTCCCCAGTGCTCTGCAAGCTCTCCAGGACAACATAAAATCTGGGGTTCTGTGCTTTCTTTCGTTCTGAACAAGTGTTACTGTTTTCTGCACAAAAGCGATTCTGCGAAGCAATGTGAACACTTCTGTTTCCCAGGCACAGAGAAGGTGCTAGCAGGGAATTCTCTGCCTGCCTTTCCCCAGTGCTCTGCAAGCTCTCCAGGGCAACATAAAATCTGGGGCTCTGTGCTTTCTTTCGTTCTGAACAAGTGTTACTGTTTTCTGCACAAAAGCGATTCTGCGAAGCAATGTGAAGACTTCTGCTTCCCAGGCACAGAGAAGGTGCTAGCAGGGAATTCTCTGCCTGCCTTTCCCCAGTGCTCTGCAAGCTCTCCAGGACAACAGCAAATATGGGGCTCTGTGCTTTCTTTCGTTCTGAAGAAGTGTTAGTGTTTTCTGCACAAAAGCGATTCTGCGAAGCAATGTGAACACTTCTGCTTCCCAGGCACAGAGAAGGTGCTAGTAGGGCATGCTCTGCCTGCCTTTCCCCAGTGCTCTGCAAGCTCTCCAGGACAACAGCAAATCTGGGGCTCTGTGCTTTCTTTCGTTCTGAACAAGTGTTACTGTTTTCTGCACAAAAGCGATTCTGCGAAGCAATGTGAACACTTCTGTTTCCCAGGCACAGAGAAGGTGCTAGCAGGGAATTCTCTGCCTGCCTTTCCCCAGTGCTCTGCAAGCTCTCCAGGACAACAGCAAATCTGGGGCTCTGTGCTTTCTTTCGTTCTGAACAAGTGTTACTGTTTTCTGCACAAAAGCGATTCTGCGAAGCAATGTGAACACTTCTGCTTCCCAGGCACAGAGAAGGTGCTAGCAGGGAATTCTCTGCCTGCCTTTCCCCAGTGCTCTGCAAGCTCTCCAGGACAACATAAAATCTGGGGCTCTGTGCTTTCTTTCGTTCTGAACAACTTCTAGTGTTTTCTGCACAAAAGCGATTCTGCGAAGCAATGTGAATTCTTCTGCTTCCCAGGCACAGAGAAGGTGCTAGCAGGGAATTCTCTGCCTGCCTTTCCCCAGTGCTCTGCAAGCTCTCCAGGACAACAGCAAATCTGGGGCTCTGTGCTTTCTTTCGTTCTGAACAAGTGTTACTGTTTTCTGCACAAAAGCGATTCTGCGAAGCAATGTGAACACTTCTGCTTCCCAGGCACAGAGAAGGTGCTAGCAGGGAATTCTCTGCCTGCCTTTCCCCAGTGCTCTGCAAGCTCTCCAGGACAACAGCAAATCTGGGGCTCTGTGCTTTCTTTCGTTCTGAACAAGTGTTACTGTTTTCTGCACAAAAGCGATTCTGCGAAGCAATGTGAACACTTCTGCTTCCCAGGCACAGAGAAGGTGCTAGCAGGGAATTCTCTGCCTGCCTTTCCCCAGTGCTCTGCAAGCTCTCCAGGACAACAGCAAATCTGGGGCTCTGTGCTTTCTTTCGTTCTGAACAAGTGTTAGTGTTTTCTGCACAAAAGCGATCCTGCGAAGGAATGTGAACACTTCTGCTTCCCAGGCACAGAGAAGGTGCTAGCAGGGAATTCTCTGTCTGCCTTTCCCCAGTGCTCTGCAAGCTCTCCAGGACAACATAAAATCTGGGGCTCTGTGCTTTCTTTCGTTCTGAACAAGTGTTAGTGTTTTCTGCACAAAAGCGATTCTGCGAAGCAATGTGAACACTTCTGCTTCCCAGGCACAGAGAAGGTGCTAGTAGGGCATGCTCTGCCTGCCTTTCCCCAGTGCTCTGCAAGCTCTCCAGGACAACAGCAAATCTGGGGCTCTGTGCTTTCTTTCATTCTGAACAAGTGTTAGTGTTTTCTGCACAAAAGCAATTCTGCGAAGCAATGTGAACACTTCTGCTTCCCAGGCACAGAGAAGGTGCTAGCAGGGAATTCTCTGCCTGCCTTTCCCCAGTGCTCTGCAAGCTCTCCAGGACAACATAGAATCTGGGGTTCTGTGCTTTCTTTCGTTCTGAACAACTTCTAGTGTTTTCTGCACAAAAGCGATTCTGCGAAGCAATGTGAATTCTTCTGCTTCCCAGGCACAGAGAAGGTGCTAGCAGGGAATTCTCTGCCTGCCTTTCCCCAGTGCTCTGCAAGCTCTCCAGGACAACAGCAAATCTGGGGCTCTGTGCTTTCTTTCGTTCTGAACAAGTGTTACTGTTTTCTGCACAAAAGCGATCCTGCGAAGCAATGTGAACACTTCTGCTTCCCAGGCACAGAGAAGGTGCTAGCAGGGAATTCTCTGCCTGCCTTTCCCCAGTGCTCTGCAAGCTCTCCAGGACAACAGCAAATCTGGGGCTCTGTGCTTTCTTTCATTCTGAACAAGTGTTACTGTTTTCTGCACAAAAGCGATTCTGCGAAGCAATGTGAACACTTCTGCTTTCCAGGCACAGAGAAGGTGCTAGCAGGGAATTCTCTGCCTGCCTTTCCCCACTGCTCTGCAAGCTCTCCAGGACAACATAAAATCTGGGGCTCTGTGCTTTCTTTCATTCTGAACAAGTGTTAGTGTTTTCTGCACAAAAGCGATTCTGCGAAGCAATGTGAACACTTCTGTTTCCCAGGCACAGAGAAGGTGCTAGTAGGGCATGCTCTGCCTGCCTTTCCCCAGTGCTCTGCAAGCTCTCCAGGACAACAGCAAATATGGGGCTCTGTGCTTTCTTTCCTTCTGAACAAGTGTTACTGTTTTCTGCACAAAAGCGATTCTGCGAAGCAATGTGAACACTTCTGCTTCCCAGGCACAGAGAAGGTGCTAGCAGGGAATTCTCTGCCTGCCTTTCCCCAGTGCTCTGCAAGCTCTCCAGGACAACAGCAAATATGGGGCTCTGTGCTTTCTTTCGTTCTAAACAAGTGTTACTGTTTTCTGCACAAAAGCGATTCTGCGAAGCAATGTGAACACTTCTGCTTCCCAGGCACAGAGAAGGTGCTAGCAGGGAATTCTCTGCCTGCCTTTCCCCAGTGCTCTGCAAGCTGTCCAGGACAACAGCAAATCTGGGGCTCTGTGCTTTCTTTCGTTCTGAACAAGTGTTACTGTTTTCTGCACAAAAGCGATTCTGCGAAGCAATGTGAACACTTCTGTTTCCCAGGCACAGAGAATGTGCTAGCAGGGAATTCTCTACCTGCCTTTCCCCAGTGCTCTGCAAGCTCTCCAGGACAACAGCAAATCTGGGGCTCTGTGCTTTCTTTCGTTCTGAACAAGTGCTAGTGTTTTCTGCACAAAAGCGATCCTGCGAAGCAATGTGAACACTTCTGCTTCCCAGGCCCAGAGAAGGTGCTAGCAGGGAATTCTCTGCCTGCCTTTCCCCAGTGCTCTGCAAGCTCTCCAGGACAACAGCAAATCTGGGGCTCTGTGCTTTCTTTCATTCTGAACAAGTGTTACTGTTTTCTGCACAAAAGCGATTCTGCGAAGCAATGTGAAGACTTCTGCTTCCCAGGCACAGAGAAGGTGCTAGCAGGGAATTCTCTGCCTGCCTTTCCCCAGTGCTCTGCAAGCTCTCCAGGACAACAGCAAATATGGGGCTCTGTGCTTTCTTTCGTTCTGAACAAGTGTTAGTGTTTTCTGCACAAAAGCGATTCTGCGAAGCAATGTGAACACTTCTGCTTCCCAGGCACAGAGAAGGTGCTAGTAGGGCATGCTCTGCCTGCCTTTCCGCAGTGCTCTGCAAGCTCTCCAGGACAACATAAAATCTGGGGTTCTGTGCTTTCTTTCGTTCTGAACAAGTGTTACTGTTTTCTGCACAAAAGCGATTCTGCGAAGCAATGTGAACACTTCTGTTTCCCAGGCACAGAGAAGGTGCTAGCAGGGAATTCTCTGCCTGCCTTTCCCCAGTGCTCTGCAAGCTCTCCAGGACAACAGCAAATCTGGGGCTCTGTGCTTTCTTTCATTCTGAACAAGTGTTACTGTTTTCTGCACAAAAGCGATTCTGCGAAGCAATGTGAACACTTCTGCTTCCCAGGCACAGAGAAGGTGCTAGCAGGGAATTCTCTGCCTGCCTTTCCCCAGTGCTCTGCAAGCTCTCCAGGACAACAGCAAATCTGGGGCTCTGTGCTTTCTTTCATTCTGAACAAGTGTTACTGTTTTCTGCACAAAAGCGATTCTGCGAAGCAATGTGAATACTTCTGCTTCCAAGGCACAGAGAATGTGCTAGCAGGGAATTCTCTGCCTGCCTTTCCCCACTGCTCTGCAAGCTCTCCAGGACAACAGCAAATCTGGGGCTCTGTGCTTTCTTTCGTTCTGAACAAGTGTTAGTGTTTTCTGCACAAAAGCGATTCTGCGAAGCAATGTGAACACTTCTGCTTCCCAGGCACAGAGAAGGTGCTAGTAGGGCATGCTCTGCCTGCCTTTCCGCAGTGCTCTGCAAGCTCTCCAGGACAACATAAAATCTGGGGTTCTGTGCTTTCTTTCGTTCTGAACAAGTGTTAGTGTTTTCTGCACAAAAGCGATTCTGCGAAGCAATGTGAACACTTCTGCTTCCCAGGCACAGAGAAGGTGCTAGCAGGGAATTCTCTGCCTGCCTTTCCCCAGTGCTCTGCAAGCTCTCCAGGACAACAGCAAATCTGGGGCTCTGTGCTTTCTTTCATTCTGAACAAGTGTTACTGTTTTCTGCACAAAAGCAATTCTGCGAAGCAATGTGAACACTTCTGCTTCCCAGGCACAGAGAAGGTGCTAGCAGGGAATTCTCTGCCTGCCTTTCCCCAGTGCTCTGCAAGCTCTCCAGGACAACATAAAATCTGGGGCTCTGTGCTTTCTTTCATTCTGAACAAGTGTTACTGTTTTCTGCACAAAAGCGATTCTGCGAAGCAATGTGAACACTTCTGTTTCCCAGGCACAGAGAAGGTGCTAGCAGGGAATTCTCTGCCTGCCTTTCCCCAGTGCTCTGCAAGCTCTCCAGGACAACAGCAAATATGGGGCTCTGTGCTTTCTTTCGTTCTGAACAAGTGTTAGTGTTTTCTGCACAAAAGCGATTCTGCGAAGCAATGTGAACACTTCTGCTTCCCAGGCACAGAGAAGGTGCTAGTAGGGCATGCTCTGCCTGCCTTTCCGCAGTGCTCTGCAAGCTCTCCAGGACAACATAAAATCTGGGGTTCTGTGCTTTCTTTCGTTCTGAACAAGTGTTACTGTTTTCTGCACAAAAGCGATTCTGCGAAGCAATGTGAACACTTCTGTTTCCCAGGCACAGAGAAGGTGCTAGCAGGGAATTCTCTGCCTGCCTTTCCCCAGTGCTCTGCAAGCTCTCCAGGACAACAGCAAATCTGGGGCTCTGTGCTTTCTTTCATTCTGAACAAGTGTTACTGTTTTCTGCACAAAAGCGATTCTGCGAAGCAATGTGAACACTTCTGCTTCCCAGGCACAGAGAAGGTGCTAGCAGGGAATTCTCTGCCTGCCTTTCCCCAGTGCTCTGCAAGCTCTCCAGGACAACAGCAAATCTGGGGCTCTGTGCTTTCTTTCATTCTGAACAAGTGTTACTGTTTTCTGCACAAAAGCGATTCTGCGAAGCAATGTGAATACTTCTGCTTCCAAGGCACAGAGAATGTGCTAGCAGGGAATTCTCTGCCTGCCTTTCCCCACTGCTCTGCAAGCTCTCCAGGACAACAGCAAATCTGGGGCTCTGTGCTTTCTTTCGTTCTGAACAAGTGTTAGTGTTTTCTGCACAAAAGCGATTCTGCGAAGCAATGTGAACACTTCTGCTTCCCAGGCACAGAGAAGGTGCTAGTAGGGCATGCTCTGCCTGCCTTTCCGCAGTGCTCTGCAAGCTCTCCAGGACAACATAAAATCTGGGGTTCTGTGCTTTCTTTCGTTCTGAACAAGTGTTAGTGTTTTCTGCACAAAAGCGATTCTGCGAAGCAATGTGAACACTTCTGCTTCCCAGGCACAGAGAAGGTGCTAGCAGGGAATTCTCTGCCTGCCTTTCCCCAGTGCTCTGCAAGCTCTCCAGGACAACAGCAAATCTGGGGCTCTGTGCTTTCTTTCATTCTGAACAAGTGTTACTGTTTTCTGCACAAAAGCAATTCTGCGAAGCAATGTGAACACTTCTGCTTCCCAGGCACAGAGAAGGTGCTAGCAGGGAATTCTCTGCCTGCCTTTCCCCACTGCTCTGCAAGCTCTCCAGGACAACATAAAATCTGGGGCTCTGTGCTTTCTTTCATTCTGAACAAGTGTTACTGTTTTCTGCACAAAAGCGATTCTGCGAAGCAATGTGAACACTTCTGTTTCCCAGGCACAGAGAAGGTGCTAGTAGGGCATGCTCTGCCTGCCTTTCCCCAGTGCTCTGCAAGCTCTCCAGGACAACATCAAATCTGGGGCTCTGTGCTTTCTTTCCTTCTGAACAAGTGTTACTGTTTTCTGCACAAAAGCGATTCTGCGAAGCAATGTGAACACTTCTGCTTCCCAGGCACAGAGAAGGTGCTAGCAGGGAATTCTCTGCCTGCCTTTCCCCAGTGCTCTGCAAGCTCTCCAGGGCAACAGCAAATCTGGGGCTCTGTGCTTTCTTTCGTTCTGAACAAGTGTTACTGTTTTCTGCACAAAAGCGATTCTGCGAAGCAATGTGAACACTTCTGCTTCCCAGGCACAGAGAAGGTGCTAGCAGGGAATTCTCTGCCTGCCTTTCCCCAGTGCTCTGCAAGCTCTCCAGGACAACATAGAATCTGGGGCTCTGTGCTTTCTTTCGTTCTGAACAAGTGCTAGTGTTTTCTGCACAAAAGCGATCCTGCGAAGCAATGTGAACACTTCTGCTTCCCAGGCACAGAGAAGGTGCTAGCAGGGAATTCTCTGCCTGCCTTTCCCCAGTGCTCTGCCAGCTCTCCAGGACAACAGCAATTCTGGGGCTCTGTGCTTTCTTTCATTCTGAACAAGTGTTACTGTTTTCTGCACAAAAGCGATTCTGCGAAGCAATGTGAACACTTCTGCTTCCCAGGCACAGAGAAGGTGCTAGCAGGGAATTCTCTGCCTGCCTTTCCCCAGTTCTCTGCCAGCTCTCCAGGACAACAGCAGTTCTGGGGCTCTGTGCTTTCTTTCATTCTGAACAAGTGTTACTGTTTTCTGCACAAAAGCGATTCTGCGAAGCAATGTGAAGACTTCTGCTTCCCAGGCACAGAGAAGGTGCTAGCAGGGAATTCTCTGCCTGCCTTTCCCCAGTGCTCTGCAAGCTCTCCAGGACAACAGCAAATATGGGGCTCTGTGCTTTCTTTCGTTCTGAACAAGTGTTAGTGTTTTCTGCACAAAAGCGATTCTGCGAAGCAATGTGAACACTTCTGCTTCCCAGGCACAGAGAAGGTGCTAGTAGGGCATGCTCTGCCTGCCTTTCCGCAGTGCTCTGCAAGCTCTCCAGGACAACATAAAATCTGGGGTTCTGTGCTTTCTTTCGTTCTGAACAAGTGTTACTGTTTTCTGCACAAAAGCGATTCTGCGAAGCAATGTGAACACTTCTGTTTCCCAGGCACAGAGAAGGTGCTAGCAGGGAATTCTCTGCCTGCCTTTCCCCAGTGCTCTGCAAGCTCTCCAGGACAACAGCAAATCTGGGGCTCTGTGCTTTCTTTCATTCTGAACAAGTGTTACTGTTTTCTGCACAAAAGCGATTCTGCGAAGCAATGTGAACACTTCTGCTTCCCAGGCACAGAGAAGGTGCTAGCAGGGAATTCTCTGCCTGCCTTTCCCCAGTGCTCTGCAAGCTCTCCAGGACAACATAAAATCTGGGGCTCTGTGCTTTCTTTCGTTCTGAACAAGTGTTACTGTTTTCTGCACAAAAGCGATTCTGCGAAGCAATGTGAACACTTCTGTTTCCCAGGCACAGAGAAGGTGCTAGTAGGGCATGCTCTGCCTGCCTTTCCCCAGTGCTCTGCAAGCTCTCCAGGACAACATCAAATCTGGGGCTCTGTGCTTTCTTTCCTTCTGAACAAGTGTTACTGTTTTCTGCACAAAAGCGATTCTGCGAAGCAATGTGAACACTTCTGCTTCCCAGGCACAGAGAAGGTGCTAGCAGGGAATTCTCTGCCTGCCTTTCCCCAGTGCTCTGCAAGCTCTCCAGGACAACAGCAAATATGGGGCTCTGTGCTTTCTTTCGTTCTGAACAAGTGTTACTGTTTTCTGCACAAAAGCGATTCTGCGAAGCAATGTGAACACTTCTGCTTCCCAGGCACAGAGAAGGTGCTAGCAGGGAATTCTCTGCCTGCCTTTCCCCAGTGCTCTGCAAGCTCTCCAGGACAACAGCAAATCTGGGGCTCTGTGCTTTCTTTCGTTCTGAACAAGTGCTAGTGTTTTCTGCACAAAAGCGATCCTGCGAAGCAATGTGAACACTTCTGCTTCCCAGGCACAGAGAAGGTGCTAGCAGGGAATTCTCTGCCTGCCTTTCCCCAGTGCTCTGCCAGCTCTCCAGGACAACAGCAATTCTGGGGCTCTGTGCTTTCTTTCATTCTGAACAAGTGTTACTGTTTTCTGCACAAAAGCGATTCTGCGAAGCAATGTGAAGACTTCTGCTTCCCAGGCACAGAGAAGGTGCTAGCAGGGAATTCTCTGCCTGCCTTTCCCCAGTGCTCTGCAAGCTCTCCAGGACAACAGCAAATATGGGGCTCTGTGCTTTCTTTCGTTCTGAACAAGTGTTAGTGTTTTCTGCACAAAAGCGATTCTGCGAAGCAATGTGAACACTTCTGCTTCCCAGGCACAGAGAAGGTGCTAGTAGGGCATGCTCTGCCTGCCTTTCCGCAGTGCTCTGCAAGCTCTCCAGGACAACAGCAAATCTGGGGCTCTGTGCTTTCTTTCGTTCTGAACAAGTGCTAGTGTTTTCTGCACAAAAGCGATCCTGCGAAGCAATGTGAACACTTCTGCTTCCCAGGCACAGAGAAGGTGCTAGCAGGGAATTCTCTGCCTGCCTTTCCCCAGTGCTCTGCCAGCTCTCCAGGACAACAGCAAATATGGGGCTCTGTGCTTTCTTTCATTCTGAACAAGTGTTACTGTTTTCTGCACAAAAGCGATTCTGCGAAGCAATGTGAAGACTTCTGCTTCCCAGGCACAGAGAAGGTGCTAGCAGGGAATTCTCTGCCTGCCTTTCCCCACTGCTCTGCAAGCTCTCCAGGACAACAGCAAATCTGGGGCTCTGTGCTTTCTTTCATTCTGAACAAGTGTTACTGTTTTCTGCACAAAAGCGATTCTGCGAAGCAATGTGAAGACTTCTGCTTCCCAGGCACAGAGAAGGTGCTAGCAGGGAATTCTCTGCCTGCCTTTCCCCAGTGCTCTGCAAGCTCTCCAGGACAACAGCAAATATGGGGCTCTGTGCTTTCTTTCGTTCTGAACAAGTGTTAGTGTTTTCTGCACAAAAGCGATTCTGCGAAGCAATGTGAACACTTCTGCTTCCCAGGCACAGAGAAGGTGCTAGTAGGGCATGCTCTGCCTGCCTTTCCGCAGTGCTCTGCAAGCTCTCCAGGACAACATAAAATCTGGGGTTCTGTGCTTTCTTTCGTTCTGAACAAGTGTTACTGTTTTCTGCACAAAAGCGATTCTGCGAAGCAATGTGAACACTTCTGTTTCCCAGGCACAGAGAAGGTGCTAGCAGGGAATTCTCTGCCTGCCTTTCCCCAGTGCTCTGCAAGCTCTCCAGGACAACAGCAAATCTGGGGCTCTGTGCTTTCTTTCATTCTGAACAAGTGTTACTGTTTTCTGCACAAAAGCGATTCTGCGAAGCAATGTGAACACTTCTGCTTCCCAGGCACAGAGAAGGTGCTAGCAGGGAATTCTCTGCCTGCCTTTCCCCAGTGCTCTGCAAGCTCTCCAGGACAACAGCAAATCTGGGGCTCTGTGCTTTCTTTCGTTCTGAACAAGTGCTAGTGTTTTCTGCACAAAAGCGATCCTGCGAAGCAATGTGAACACTTCTGCTTCCCAGGCCCAGAGAAGGTGCTAGCAGGGAATTCTCTGCCTGCCTTTCCGCAGTTCTCTGCCAGCTCTCCAGGACAACAGCAATTCTGGGGCTCTGTGCTTTCTTTCATTCTGAACAAGTGTTACTGTTTTCTGCACAAAAGCGATTCTGCGAAGCAATGTGAAGACTTCTGCTTCCCAGGCACAGAGAAGGTGCTAGCAGGGAATTCTCTGCCTGCCTTTCCCCAGTGCTCTGCAAGCTCTCCAGGACAACAGCAAATATGGGGCTCTGTGCTTTCTTTCGTTCTGAACAAGTGTTAGTGTTTTCTGCACAAAAGCGATTCTGCGAAGCAATGTGAACACTTCTGCTTCCCAGGCACAGAGAAGGTGCTAGTAGGGCATGCTCTGCCTGCCTTTCCGCAGTGCTCTGCAAGCTCTCCAGGACAACAGCAAATCTGGGGCTCTGTGCTTTCTTTCGTTCTGAACAAGTGCTAGTGTTTTCTGCACAAAAGCGATCCTGCGAAGCAATGTGAACACTTCTGCTTCCCAGGCACAGAGAAGGTGCTAGCAGGGAATTCTCTGCCTGCCTTTCCCCAGTGCTCTGCCAGCTCTCCAGGACAACAGCAATTCTGGGGCTCTGTGCTTTCTTTCATTCTGAACAAGTGTTACTGTTTTCTGCACAAAAGCGATTCTGCGAAGCAATGTGAACACTTCTGCTTCCCAGGCACAGAGAAGGTGCTAGCAGGGAATTCTCTGCCTGCCTTTCCCCACTGCTCTGCAAGCTCTCCAGGACAACAGCAAATCTGGGGCTCTGTGCTTTCTTTCATTCTGAACAAGTGTTACTGTTTTCTGCACAAAAGCGATTCTGCGAAGCAATGTGAAGACTTCTGCTTCCCAGGCACAGAGAAGGTGCTAGCAGGGAATTCTCTGCCTGCCTTTCCCCAGTGCTCTGCAAGCTCTCCAGGACAACAGCAAATATGGGGCTCTGTGCTTTCTTTCGTTCTGAACAAGTGTTAGTGTTTTCTGCACAAAAGCGATTCTGCGAAGCAATGTGAACACTTCTGCTTCCCAGGCACAGAGAAGGTGCTAGTAGGGCATGCTCTGCCTGCCTTTCCGCAGTGCTCTGCAAGCTCTCCAGGACAACATAAAATCTGGGGTTCTGTGCTTTCTTTCGTTCTGAACAAGTGTTACTGTTTTCTGCACAAAAGCGATTCTGCGAAGCAATGTGAACACTTCTGTTTCCCAGGCACAGAGAAGGTGCTAGCAGGGAATTCTCTGCCTGCCTTTCCCCAGTGCTCTGCAAGCTCTCCAGGACAACAGCAAATCTGGGGCTCTGTGCTTTCTTTCCTTCTGAACAAGTGTTACTGTTTTCTGCACAAAAGCGATTCTGCGAAGCAATGTGAACACTTCTGCTTCCCAGGCACAGAGAAGGTGCTAGCAGGGAATTCTCTGCCTGCCTTTCCCCAGTGCTCTGCAAGCTCTCCAGGACAACAGCAAATATGGGGCTCTGTGCTTTCTTTCGTTCTGAACAAGTGTTACTGTTTTCTGCACAAAAGCGATTCTGCGAAGCAATGTGAACACTTCTGCTTCCCAGGCACAGAGAAGGTGCTAGCAGGGAATTCTCTGCCTGCCTTTCCCCAGTGCTCTGCAAGCTCTCCAGGGCAACAGCAAATCTGGGGCTCTGTGCTTTCTTTCGTTCTGAACAAGTGTTACTGTTTTCTGCACAAAAGCGATTCTGCGAAGCAATGTGAACACTTCTGCTTCCCAGGCACAGAGAAGGTGCTAGCAGGGAATTCTCTGCCTGCCTTTCCCCAGTGCTCTGCAAGCTCTCCAGGACAACAGCAAATCTGGGGCTCTGTGCTTTCTTTCGTTCTGAACAAGTGCTAGTGTTTTCTGCACAAAAGCGATCCTGCGAAGCAATGTGAACACTTCTGCTTCCCAGGCCCAGAGAAGGTGCTAGCAGGGAATTCTCTGCCTGCCTTTCCCCAGTGCTCTGCCAGCTCTCCAGGACAACAGCAATTCTGGGGCTCTGTGCTTTCTTTCATTCTGAACAAGTGTTACTGTTTTCTGCACAAAAGCGATTCTGCGAAGCAATGTGAACACTTCTGCTTCCCAGGCACAGAGAAGGTGCTAGCAGGGAATTCTCTGCCTGCCTTTCCCCAGTGCTCTGCAAGCTCTCCAGGACAACAGCAAATATGGGGCTCTGTGCTTTCTTTCGTTCTGAACAAGTGTTAGTGTTTTCTGCACAAAAGCGATTCTGCGAAGCAATGTGAACACTTCTGCTTCCCAGGCACAGAGAAGGTGCTAGTAGGGCATGCTCTGCCTGCCTTTCCGCAGTGCTCTGCAAGCTCTCCAGGACAACATAAAATCTGGGGTTCTGTGCTTTCTTTCGTTCTGAACAAGTGTTACTGTTTTCTGCACAAAAGCGATTCTGCGAAGCAATGTGAACACTTCTGCTTCCCAGGCACAGAGAAGGTGCTAGCAGGGAATTCTCTGCCTGCCTTTCCCCAGTGCTCTGCAAGCTCTCCAGGACAACAGCAAATCTGGGGCTCTGTGCTTTCTTTCATTCTGAACAAGTGTTACTGTTTTCTGCACAAAAGCGATTCTGCGAAGCAATGTGAAGACTTCTGCTTCCCAGGCACAGAGAATGTGCTAGCAGGGAATTCTCTGCCTGCCTTTCCCCAGTGCTCTGCAAGCTGTCCAGGACAACAGCAAATATGGGGCTCTGTGCTTTCTTTCGTTCTGAACAAGTGTTAGTGTTTTCTGCACAAAAGCGATTCTGCGAAGCAATGTGAACACTTCTGCTTCCCAGGCACAGAGAAGGTGCTAGCAGGGAATTCTCTGCCTGCCTTTCCCCAGTGCTCTGCAAGCTCTCCAGGACAACAGCAAATCTGGGGCTCTGTGCTTTCTTTCATTCTGAACAAGTGTTACTGTTTTCTGCACAAAAGCAATTCTGCGAAGCAATGTGAACACTTCTGCTTCCCAGGCACAGAGAAGGTGCTAGCAGGGAATTCTCTGCCTGCCTTTCCCCACTGCTCTGCAAGCTCTCCAGGACAACATAAAATCTGGGGCTCTGTGCTTTCTTTCATTCTGAACAAGTGTTACTGTTTTCTGCACAAAAGCGATTCTGCGAAGCAATGTGAACACTTCTGTTTCCCAGGCACAGAGAAGGTGCTAGTAGGGCATGCTCTGCCTGCCTTTCCCCAGTGCTCTGCAAGCTCTCCAGGACAACATCAAATCTGGGGCTCTGTGCTTTCTTTCCTTCTGAACAAGTGTTACTGTTTTCTGCACAAAAGCGATTCTGCGAAGCAATGTGAACACTTCTGCTTCCCAGGCACAGAGAAGGTGCTAGCAGGGAATTCTCTGCCTGCCTTTCCCCAGTGCTCTGCAAGCTCTCCAGGACAACAGCAAATATCGGGCTCTGTGCTTTCTTTCGTTCTGAACAAGTGTTACTGTTTTCTGCACAAAAGCGATTCTGCGAAGCAATGTGAACACTTCTGCTTCCCAGGCACAGAGAAGGTGCTAGCAGGGAATTCTCTGCCTGCCTTTCCCCAGTGCTCTGCAAGCTCTCCAGGGCAACAGCAAATCTGGGGCTCTGTGCTTTCTTTCGTTCTGAACAAGTGTTACTGTTTTCTGCACAAAAGCGATTCTGCGAAGCAATGTGAACACTTCTGCTTCCCAGGCACAGAGAAGGTGCTAGCAGGGAATTCTCTGCCTGCCTTTCCCCAGTGCTCTGCAAGCTCTCCAGGACAACAGCAAATCTGGGGCTCTGTGCTTTCTTTCGTTCTGAACAAGTGCTAGTGTTTTCTGCACAAAAGCGATCCTGCGAAGCAATGTGAACACTTCTGCTTCCCAGGCACAGAGAAGGTGCTAGCAGGGAATTCTCTGCCTGCCTTTCCCCAGTGCTCTGCCAGCTCTCCAGGACAACAGCAATTCTGGGGCTCTGTGCTTTCTTTCATTCTGAACAAGTGTTACTGTTTTCTGCACAAAAGCGATTCTGCGAAGCAATGTGAACACTTCTGCTTCCCAGGCACAGAGAAGGTGCTAGCAGGGAATTCTCTGCCTGCCTTTCCCCACTGCTCTGCAAGCTCTCCAGGACAACAGCAAATCTGGGGCTCTGTGCTTTCTTTCATTCTGAACAAGTGTTACTGTTTTCTGCACAAAAGCGATTCTGCGAAGCAATGTGAAGACTTCTGCTTCCCAGGCACAGAGAAGGTGCTAGCAGGGAATTCTCTGCCTGCCTTTCCCCAGTGCTCTGCAAGCTCTCCAGGGCAACAGCAAATCTGGGGCTCTGTGCTTTCTTTCGTTCTGAACAAGTGTTACTGTTTTCTGCACAAAAGCGATTCTGCGAAGCAATGTGAACACTTCTGCTTCCCAGGCACAGAGAAGGTGCTAGCAGGGAATTCTCTGCCTGCCTTTCCCCAGTGCTCTGCAAGCTCTCCAGGACAACAGCAAATCTGGGGCTCTGTGCTTTCTTTCGTTCTGAACAAGTGCTAGTGTTTTCTGCACAAAAGCGATCCTGCGAAGCAATGTGAACACTTCTGCTTCCCAGGCCCAGAGAAGGTGCTAGCAGGGAATTCTCTGCCTGCCTTTCCCCAGTGCTCTGCCAGCTCTCCAGGACAACAGCAATTCTGGGGCTCTGTGCTTTCTTTCATTCTGAACAAGTGTTACTGTTTTCTGCACAAAAGCGATTCTGCGAAGCAATGTGAAGACTTCTGCTTCCCAGGCACAGAGAAGGTGCTAGCAGGGAATTCTCTGCCTGCCTTTCCCCAGTGCTCTGCAAGCTCTCCAGGACAACAGCAAATATGGGGCTCTGTGCTTTCTTTCGTTCTGAACAAGTGTTAGTGTTTTCTGCACAAAAGCGATTCTGCGAAGCAATGTGAACACTTCTGCTTCCCAGGCACAGAGAAGGTGCTAGTAGGGCATGCTCTGCCTGCCTTTCCGCAGTGCTCTGCAAGCTCTCCAGGACAACATAAAATCTGGGGTTCTGTGCTTTCTTTCGTTCTGAACAAGTGTTACTGTTTTCTGCACAAAAGCGATTCTGCGAAGCAATGTGAACACTTCTGCTTCCCAGGCACAGAGAAGGTGCTAGCAGGGAATTCTCTGCCTGCCTTTCCCCAGTGCTCTGCAAGCTCTCCAGGACAACAGCAAATCTGGGGCTCTGTGCTTTCTTTCATTCTGAACAAGTGTTACTGTTTTCTGCACAAAAGCGATTCTGCGAAGCAATGTGAAGACTTCTGCTTCCCAGGCACAGAGAATGTGCTAGCAGGGAATTCTCTGCCTGCCTTTCCCCAGTGCTCTGCAAGCTGTCCAGGACAACAGCAAATATGGGGCTCTGTGCTTTCTTTCGTTCTGAACAAGTGTTAGTGTTTTCTGCACAAAAGCGATTCTGCGAAGCAATGTGAACACTTCTGCTTCCCAGGCACAGAGAAGGTGCTAGTAGGGCATGCTCTGCCTGCCTTTCCGCAGTGCTCTGCAAGCTCTCCAGGACAACATAAAATCTGGGGTTCTGTGCTTTCTTTCGTTCTGAACAAGTGTTAGTGTTTTCTGCACAAAAGCGATTCTGCGAAGCAATGTGAACACTTCTGCTTCCCAGGCACAGAGAAGGTGCTAGCAGGGAATTCTCTGCCTGCCTTTCCCCAGTGCTCTGCAAGCTCTCCAGGACAACAGCAAATCTGGGGCTCTGTGCTTTCTTTCATTCTGAACAAGTGTTACTGTTTTCTGCACAAAAGCAATTCTGCGAAGCAATGTGAACACTTCTGCTTCCCAGGCACAGAGAAGGTGCTAGCAGGGAATTCTCTGCCTGCCTTTCCCCACTGCTCTGCAAGCTCTCCAGGACAACATAAAATCTGGGGCTCTGTGCTTTCTTTCATTCTGAACAAGTGTTACTGTTTTCTGCACAAAAGCGATTCTGCGAAGCAATGTGAACACTTCTGTTTCCCAGGCACAGAGAAGGTGCTAGTAGGGCATGCTCTGCCTGCCTTTCCCCAGTGCTCTGCAAGCTCTCCAGGACAACATCAAATCTGGGGCTCTGTGCTTTCTTTCCTTCTGAACAAGTGTTACTGTTTTCTGCACAAAAGCGATTCTGCGAAGCAATGTGAACACTTCTGCTTCCCAGGCACAGAGAAGGTGCTAGCAGGGAATTCTCTGCCTGCCTTTCCCCAGTGCTCTGCAAGCTCTCCAGGACAACAGCAAATATCGGGCTCTGTGCTTTCTTTCGTTCTGAACAAGTGTTACTGTTTTCTGCACAAAAGCGATTCTGCGAAGCAATGTGAACACTTCTGCTTCCCAGGCACAGAGAAGGTGCTAGCAGGGAATTCTCTGCCTGCCTTTCCCCAGTGCTCTGCAAGCTCTCCAGGGCAACAGCAAATCTGGGGCTCTGTGCTTTCTTTCGTTCTGAACAAGTGTTACTGTTTTCTGCACAAAAGCGATTCTGCGAAGCAATGTGAACACTTCTGCTTCCCAGGCACAGAGAAGGTGCTAGCAGGGAATTCTCTGCCTGCCTTTCCCCAGTGCTCTGCAAGCTCTCCAGGACAACAGCAAATCTGGGGCTCTGTGCTTTCTTTCGTTCTGAACAAGTGCTAGTGTTTTCTGCACAAAAGCGATCCTGCGAAGCAATGTGAACACTTCTGCTTCCCAGGCACAGAGAAGGTGCTAGCAGGGAATTCTCTGCCTGCCTTTCCCCAGTGCTCTGCCAGCTCTCCAGGACAACAGCAATTCTGGGGCTCTGTGCTTTCTTTCATTCTGAACAAGTGTTACTGTTTTCTGCACAAAAGCGATTCTGCGAAGCAATGTGAACACTTCTGCTTCCCAGGCACAGAGAAGGTGCTAGCAGGGAATTCTCTGCCTGCCTTTCCCCACTGCTCTGCAAGCTCTCCAGGACAACAGCAAATCTGGGGCTCTGTGCTTTCTTTCATTCTGAACAAGTGTTACTGTTTTCTGCACAAAAGCAATTCTGCGAAGCAATGTGAACACTTCTGCTTCCCAGGCACAGAGAAGGTGCTAGCAGGGAATTCTCTGCCTGCCTTTCCCCACTGCTCTGCAAGCTCTCCAGGACAACATAAAATCTGGGGCTCTGTGCTTTCTTTCATTCTGAACAAGTGTTACTGTTTTCTGCACAAAAGCGATTCTGCGAAGCAATGTGAACACTTCTGTTTCCCAGGCACAGAGAAGGTGCTAGTAGGGCATGCTCTGCCTGCCTTTCCCCAGTGCTCTGCAAGCTCTCCAGGACAACAGCAAATCTGGGGCTCTGTGCTTTCTTTCCTTCTGAACAAGTGTTACTGTTTTCTGCACAAAAGCGATTCTGCGAAGCAATGTGAACACTTCTGCTTCCCAGGCACAGAGAAGGTGCTAGCAGGGAATTCTCTGCCTGCCTTTCCCCAGTGCTCTGCAAGCTCTCCAGGACAACAGCAAATATCGGGCTCTGTGCTTTCTTTCGTTCTGAACAAGTGTTACTGTTTTCTGCACAAAAGCGATTCTGCGAAGCAATGTGAACACTTCTGCTTCCCAGGCACAGAGAAGGTGCTAGCAGGGAATTCTCTGCCTGCCTTTCCCCAGTGCTCTGCAAGCTCTCCAGGGCAACAGCAAATCTGGGGCTCTGTGCTTTCTTTCGTTCTGAACAAGTGTTACTGTTTTCTGCACAAAAGCGATTCTGCGAAGCAATGTGAACACTTCTGCTTCCCAGGCACAGAGAAGGTGCTAGCAGGGAATTCTCTGCCTGCCTTTCCCCAGTGCTCTGCAAGCTCTCCAGGACAACAGCAAATCTGGGGCTCTGTGCTTTCTTTCGTTCTGAACAAGTGCTAGTGTTTTCTGCACAAAAGCGATCCTGCGAAGCAATGTGAACACTTCTGCTTCCCAGGCACAGAGAAGGTGCTAGCAGGGAATTCTCTGCCTGCCTTTCCCCAGTGCTCTGCCAGCTCTCCAGGACAACAGCAATTCTGGGGCTCTGTGCTTTCTTTCATTCTGAACAAGTGTTACTGTTTTCTGCACAAAAGCGATTCTGCGAAGCAATGTGAACACTTCTGCTTCCCAGGCACAGAGAAGGTGCTAGCAGGGAATTCTCTGCCTGCCTTTCCCCACTGCTCTGCAAGCTCTCCAGGACAACAGCAAATCTGGGGCTCTGTGCTTTCTTTCATTCTGAACAAGTGTTACTGTTTTCTGCACAAAAGCGATTCTGCGAAGCAATGTGAAGACTTCTGCTTCCCAGGCACAGAGAAGGTGCTAGCAGGGAATTCTCTGCCTGCCTTTCCCCAGTGCTCTGCAAGCTCTCCAGGACAACAGCAAATATGGGGCTCTGTGCTTTCTTTCGTTCTGAACAAGTGTTAGTGTTTTCTGCACAAAAGCGATTCTGCGAAGCAATGTGAACACTTCTGCTTCCCAGGCACAGAGAAGGTGCTAGTAGGGCATGCTCTGCCTGCCTTTCCGCAGTGCTCTGCAAGCTCTCCAGGACAACATAAAATCTGGGGTTCTGTGCTTTCTTTCGTTCTGAACAAGTGTTACTGTTTTCTGCACAAAAGCGATTCTGCGAAGCAATGTGAACACTTCTGTTTCCCAGGCACAGAGAAGGTGCTAGCAGGGAATTCTCTGCCTGCCTTTCCCCAGTGCTCTGCAAGCTCTCCAGGACAACAGCAAATCTGGGGCTCTGTGCTTTCTTTCATTCTGAACAAGTGTTACTGTTTTCTGCACAAAAGCGATTCTGCGAAGCAATGTGAACACTTCTGCTTCCCAGGCACAGAGAAGGTGCTAGCAGGGAATTCTCTGCCTGCCTTTCCCCAGTGCTCTGCAAGCTCTCCAGGACAACATAAAATCTGGGGCTCTGTGCTTTCTTTCCTTCTGAACAAGTGTTACTGTTTTCTGCACAAAAGCGATTCTGCGAAGCAATGTGAACACTTCTGCTTCCCAGGCACAGAGAAGGTGCTAGCAGGGAATTCTCTGCCTGCCTTTCCCCAGTGCTCTGCAAGCTCTCCAGGACAACAGCAAATATGGGGCTCTGTGCTTTCTTTCGTTCTGAACAAGTGTTACTGTTTTCTGCACAAAAGCGATTCTGCGAAGCAATGTGAACACTTCTGCTTCCCAGGCACAGAGAAGGTGCTAGCAGGGAATTCTCTGCCTGCCTTTCCCCAGTGCTCTGCAAGCTCTCCAGGGCAACAGCAAATCTGGGGCTCTGTGCTTTCTTTCGTTCTGAACAAGTGTTACTGTTTTCTGCACAAAAGCGATTCTGCGAAGCAATGTGAACACTTCTGCTTCCCAGGCACAGAGAAGGTGCTAGCAGGGAATTCTCTGCCTGCCTTTCCCCAGTGCTCTGCAAGCTCTCCAGGACAACAGCAAATCTGGGGCTCTGTGCTTTCTTTCGTTCTGAACAAGTGCTAGTGTTTTCTGCACAAAAGCGATCCTGCGAAGCAATGTGAACACTTCTGCTTCCCAGGCACAGAGAAGGTGCTAGCAGGGAATTCTCTGCCTGCCTTTCCCCAGTGCTCTGCAAGCTCTCCAGGACAACAGCAAATCTGGGGCTCTGTGCTTTCTTTCGTTCTGAACAAGTGCTAGTGTTTTCTGCACAAAAGCGATCCTGCGAAGCAATGTGAACACTTCTGCTTCCCAGGCACAGAGAAGGTGCTAGCAGGGAATTCTCTGCCTGCCTTTCCCCAGTGCTCTGCCAGCTCTCCAGGACAACAGCAATTCTGGGGCTCTGTGCTTTCTTTCATTCTGAACAAGTGTTACTGTTTTCTGCACAAAAGCGATTCTGCGAAGCAATGTGAACACTTCTGCTTCCCAGGCACAGAGAAGGTGCTAGCAGGGAATTCTCTGCCTGCCTTTCCCCACTGCTCTGCAAGCTCTCCAGGACAACAGCAAATCTGGGGCTCTGTGCTTTCTTTCATTCTGAACAAGTGTTACTGTTTTCTGCACAAAAGCGATTCTGCGAAGCAATGTGAACACTTCTGCTTCCCAGGCACAGAGAAGGTGCTAGCAGGGAATTCTCTGCCTGCCTTTCCCCAGTGCTCTGCAAGCTCTCCAGGACAACAGCAAATCTGGGGCTCTGTGCTTTCTTTCATTCTGAACAAGTGTTACTGTTTTCTGCACAAAAGCGATTCTGCGAAGCAATGTGAACACTTCTGCTTCCCAGGCACAGAGAAGGTGCTAGCAGGGAATTCTCTGCCTGCCTTTCCCCAGTGCTCTGCAAGCTCTCCAGGACAACAGCAAATCTGGGGCTCTGTGCTTTCTTTCGTTCTGAACAAGTGCTAGTGTTTTCTGCACAAAAGCGATCCTGCGAAGCAATGTGAACACTTCTGCTTCCCAGGCCCAGAGAAGGTGCTAGCAGGGAATTCTCTGCCTGCCTTTCCCCAGTTCTCTGCCAGCTCTCCAGGACAACAGCAATTCTGGGGCTCTGTGCTTTCTTTCATTCTGAACAAGTGTTACTGTTTTCTGCACAAAAGCGATTCTGCGAAGCAATGTGAAGACTTCTGCTTCCCAGGCACAGAGAAGGTGCTAGCAGGGAATTCTCTGCCTGCCTTTCCCCAGTGCTCTGCAAGCTCTCCAGGACAACAGCAAATATGGGGCTCTGTGCTTTCTTTCGTTCTGAACAAGTGTTAGTGTTTTCTGCACAAAAGCGATTCTGCGAAGCAATGTGAACACTTCTGCTTCCCAGGCACAGAGAAGGTGCTAGTAGGGCATGCTCTGCCTGCCTTTCCGCAGTGCTCTGCAAGCTCTCCAGGACAACAGCAAATCTGGGGCTCTGTGCTTTCTTTCGTTCTGAACAAGTGCTAGTGTTTTCTGCACAAAAGCGATCCTGCGAAGCAATGTGAACACTTCTGCTTCCCAGGCACAGAGAAGGTGCTAGCAGGGAATTCTCTGCCTGCCTTTCCCCAGTGCTCTGCAAGCTCTCCAGGACAACAGCAAATATCGGGCTCTGTGCTTTCTTTCGTTCTGAACAAGTGTTACTGTTTTCTGCACAAAAGCGATTCTGCGAAGCAATGTGAACACTTCTGCTTCCCAGGCACAGAGAAGGTGCTAGCAGGGAATTCTCTGCCTGCCTTTCCCCAGTGCTCTGCAAGCTCTCCAGGGCAACAGCAAATCTGGGGCTCTGTGCTTTCTTTCGTTCTGAACAAGTGTTACTGTTTTCTGCACAAAAGCGATTCTGCGAAGCAATGTGAACACTTCTGCTTCCCAGGCACAGAGAAGGTGCTAGCAGGGAATTCTCTGCCTGCCTTTCCCCAGTGCTCTGCAAGCTCTCCAGGACAACAGCAAATCTGGGGCTCTGTGCTTTCTTTCGTTCTGAACAAGTGCTAGTGTTTTCTGCACAAAAGCGATCCTGCGAAGCAATGTGAACACTTCTGCTTCCCAGGCACAGAGAAGGTGCTAGCAGGGAATTCTCTGCCTGCCTTTCCCCAGTGCTCTGCCAGCTCTCCAGGACAACAGCAATTCTGGGGCTCTGTGCTTTCTTTCATTCTGAACAAGTGTTACTGTTTTCTGCACAAAAGCGATTCTGCGAAGCAATGTGAACACTTCTGCTTCCCAGGCACAGAGAAGGTGCTAGCAGGGAATTCTCTGCCTGCCTTTCCCCACTGCTCTGCAAGCTCTCCAGGACAACAGCAAATCTGGGGCTCTGTGCTTTCTTTCATTCTGAACAAGTGTTACTGTTTTCTGCACAAAAGCGATTCTGCGAAGCAATGTGAAGACTTCTGCTTCCCAGGCACAGAGAAGGTGCTAGCAGGGAATTCTCTGCCTGCCTTTCCCCAGTGCTCTGCAAGCTCTCCAGGACAACAGCAAATATGGGGCTCTGTGCTTTCTTTCGTTCTGAACAAGTGTTAGTGTTTTCTGCACAAAAGCGATTCTGCGAAGCAATGTGAACACTTCTGCTTCCCAGGCACAGAGAAGGTGCTAGTAGGGCATGCTCTGCCTGCCTTTCCGCAGTGCTCTGCAAGCTCTCCAGGACAACATAAAATCTGGGGTTCTGTGCTTTCTTTCATTCTGAACAAGTGTTACTGTTTTCTGCACAAAAGCGATTCTGCGAAGCAATGTGAACACTTCTGTTTCCCAGGCACAGAGAAGGTGCTAGCAGGGAATTCTCTGCCTGCCTTTCCCCAGTGCTCTGCAAGCTCTCCAG
Source organism: Strix aluco (assembly GCF_031877795.1). Taxonomy (NCBI): domain Eukaryota; kingdom Metazoa; phylum Chordata; class Aves; order Strigiformes; family Strigidae; genus Strix; species Strix aluco. Next base: position 22,988,680 of record NC_133943.1, read on the forward strand.
GACAACAGCAAATCTGGGGCTCTGTGCTTTCTTTCATTCTGAACAAGTGTTACTGTTTTCTGCACAAAAGCGATTCTGCGAAGCAATGTGAACACTTCTGCTTCCCAGGCACAGAGAAGGTGCTAGCAGGGAATTCTCTGCCTGCCTTTCCCCAGTGCTCTGCAAGCTCTCCAGGACAACATAAAATCTGGGGCTCTGTGCTTTCTTTCCTTCTGAACAAGTGTTACTGTTTTCTGCACAAAAGCGATTCTGCGAAGCAATGTGAACACTTCTGCTTCCCAGGCACAGAGAAGGTGCTAGCAGGGAATTCTCTGCCTGCCTTTCCCCAGTGCTCTGCAAGCTCTCCAGGACAACAGCAAATATGGGGCTCTGTGCTTTCTTTCGTTCTGAACAAGTGTTACTGTTTTCTGCACAAAAGCGATTCTGCGAAGCAATGTGAACACTTCTGCTTCCCAGGCACAGAGAAGGTGCTAGCAGGGAATTCTCTGCCTGCCTTTCCCCAGTGCTCTGCAAGCTCTCCAGGGCAACAGCAAATCTGGGGCTCTGTGCTTTCTTTCGTTCTGAACAAGTGTTACTGTTTTCTGCACAAAAGCGATTCTGCGAAGCAATGTGAACACTTCTGCTTCCCAGGCACAGAGAAGGTGCTAGCAGGGAATTCTCTGCCTGCCTTTCCCCAGTGCTCTGCAAGCTCTCCAGGACAACAGCAAATCTGGGGCTCTGTGCTTTCTTTCGTTCTGAACAAGTGCTAGTGTTTTCTGCACAAAAGCGATCCTGCGAAGCAATGTGAACACTTCTGCTTCCCAGGCACAGAGAAGGTGCTAGCAGGGAATTCTCTGCCTGCCTTTCCCCAGTGCTCTGCCAGCTCTCCAGGACAACAGCAATTCTGGGGCTCTGTGCTTTCTTTCATTCTGAACAAGTGTTACTGTTTTCTGCACAAAAGCGATTCTGCGAAGCAATGTGAACACTTCTGCTTCCCAGGCACAGAGAAGGTGCTAGCAGGGAATTCTCTGCCTGCCTTTCCCCACTGCTCTGCAAGCTCTCCAGGACAACAGCAAATCTGGGGCTCTGTGCTTTCTTTCATTCTGAACAAGTGTTACTGTTTTCTGCACAAAAGCGATTCTGCGAAGCAATGTGAACACTTCTGTTTCCCAGGCACAGAGAAGGTGCTAGCAGGGAATTCTCTGCCTGCCTTTCCCCAGTGCTCTGCAAGCTCTCCAGGACAACAGCAAATCTGGGGCTCTGTGCTTTCTTTCATTCTGAACAAGTGTTACTGTTTTCTGCACAAAAGCGATTCTGCGAAGCAATGTGAACACTTCTGCTTCCCAGGCACAGAGAAGGTGCTAGCAGGGAATTCTCTGCCTGCCTTTCCCCAGTGCTCTGCAAGCTCTCCAGGACAACAGCAAATCTGGGGCTCTGTGCTTTCTTTCGTTCTGAACAAGTGCTAGTGTTTTCTGCACAAAAGCGATCCTGCGAAGCAATGTGAACACTTCTGCTTCCCAGGCCCAGAGAAGGTGCTAGCAGGGAATTCTCTGCCTGCCTTTCCCCAGTTCTCTGCCAGCTCTCCAGGACAACAGCAGTTCTGGGGCTCTGTGCTTTCTTTCATTCTGAACAAGTGTTACTGTTTTCTGCACAAAAGCGATTCTGCGAAGCAATGTGAAGACTTCTGCTTCCCAGGCACAGAGAAGGTGCTAGCAGGGAATTCTCTGCCTGCCTTTCCCCAGTGCTCTGCAAGCTCTCCAGGACAACAGCAAATATGGGGCTCTGTGCTTTCTTTCGTTCTGAACAAGTGTTAGTGTTTTCTGCACAAAAGCGATTCTGCGAAGCAATGTGAACACTTCTGCTTCCCAGGCACAGAGAAGGTGCTAGTAGGGCATGCTCTGCCTGCCTTTCCGCAGTGCTCTGCAAGCTCTCCAGGACAACATAAAATCTGGGGTTCTGTGCTTTCTTTCATTCTGAACAAGTGTTACTGTTTTCTGCACAAAAGCGATTCTGCGAAGCAATGTGAACACTTCTGTTTCCCAGGCACAGAGAAGGTGCTAGCAGGGAATTCTCTGCCTGCCTTTCCCCAGTGCTCTGCAAGCTCTCCAGGACAACAGCAAATCTGGGGCTCTGTGCTTTCTTTCATTCTGAACAAGTGTTACTGTTTTCTGCACAAAAGCGATTCTGCGAAGCAATGTGAACACTTCTGCTTCCCAGGCACAGAGAAGGTGCTAGCAGGGAATTCTCTGCCTGCCTTTCCCCAGTGCTCTGCAAGCTCTCCAGGACAACATAAAATCTGGGGCTCTGTGCTTTCTTTCCTTCTGAACAAGTGTTACTGTTTTCTGCACAAAAGCGATTCTGCGAAGCAATGTGAACACTTCTGCTTCCCAGGCACAGAGAAGGTGCTAGCAGGGAATTCTCTGCCTGCCTTTCCCCAGTGCTCTGCAAGCTCTCCAGGACAACAGCAAATATGGGGCTCTGTGCTTTCTTTCGTTCTGAACAAGTGTTACTGTTTTCTGCACAAAAGCGATTCTGCGAAGCAATGTGAACACTTCTGCTTCCCAGGCACAGAGAAGGTGCTAGCAGGGAATTCTCTGCCTGCCTTTCCCCAGTGCTCTGCAAGCTCTCCAGGGCAACAGCAAATCTGGGGCTCTGTGCTTTCTTTCGTTCTGAACAAGTGTTACTGTTTTCTGCACAAAAGCGATTCTGCGAAGCAATGTGAACACTTCTGCTTCCCAGGCACAGAGAAGGTGCTAGCAGGGAATTCTCTGCCTGCCTTTCCCCAGTGCTCTGCAAGCTCTCCAGGACAACAGCAAATCTGGGGCTCTGTGCTTTCTTTCGTTCTGAACAAGTGCTAGTGTTTTCTGCACAAAAGCGATCCTGCGAAGCAATGTGAACACTTCTGCTTCCCAGGCACAGAGAAGGTGCTAGCAGGGAATTCTCTGCCTGCCTTTCCCCAGTGCTCTGCCAGCTCTCCAGGACAACAGCAATTCTGGGGCTCTGTGCTTTCTTTCATTCTGAACAAGTGTTACTGTTTTCTGCACAAAAGCGATTCTGCGAAGCAATGTGAACACTTCTGCTTCCCAGGCACAGAGAAGGTGCTAGCAGGGAATTCTCTGCCTGCCTTTCCCCACTGCTCTGCAAGCTCTCCAGGACAACAGCAAATCTGGGGCTCTGTGCTTTCTTTCATTCTGAACAAGTGTTACTGTTTTCTGCACAAAAGCGATTCTGCGAAGCAATGTGAACACTTCTGTTTCCCAGGCACAGAGAAGGTGCTAGCAGGGAATTCTCTGCCTGCCTTTCCCCAGTGCTCTGCAAGCTCTCCAGGACAACAGCAAATCTGGGGCTCTGTGCTTTCTTTCGTTCTGAACAAGTGTTACTGTTTTCTGCACAAAAGCGATTCTGCGAAGCAATGTGAACACTTCTGCTTCCCAGGCACAGAGAAGGTGCTAGCAGGGAATTCTCTGCCTGCCTTTCCCCAGTGCTCTGCAAGCTCTCCAGGACAACAGCAAATCTGGGGCTCTGTGCTTTCTTTCGTTCTGAACAAGTGCTAGTGTTTTCTGCACAAAAGCGATCCTGCGAAGCAATGTGAACACTTCTGCTTCCCAGGCCCAGAGAAGGTGCTAGCAGGGAATTCTCTGCCTGCCTTTCCCCAGTTCTCTGCCAGCTCTCCAGGACAACAGCAGTTCTGGGGCTCTGTGCTTTCTTTCATTCTGAACAAGTGTTACTGTTTTCTGCACAAAAGCGATTCTGCGAAGCAATGTGAAGACTTCTGCTTCCCAGGCACAGAGAAGGTGCTAGCAGGGAATTCTCTGCCTGCCTTTCCCCAGTGCTCTGCAAGCTCTCCAGGACAACAGCAAATATGGGGCTCTGTGCTTTCTTTCGTTCTGAACAAGTGTTAGTGTTTTCTGCACAAAAGCGATTCTGCGAAGCAATGTGAACACTTCTGCTTCCCAGGCACAGAGAAGGTGCTAGTAGGGCATGCTCTGCCTGCCTTTCCGCAGTGCTCTGCAAGCTCTCCAGGACAACAGCAAATCTGGGGCTCTGTGCTTTCTTTCGTTCTGAACAAGTGCTAGTGTTTTCTGCACAAAAGCGATCCTGCGAAGCAATGTGAACACTTCTGCTTCCCAGGCACAGAGAAGGTGCTAGCAGGGAATTCTCTGCCTGCCTTTCCCCAGTGCTCTGCCAGCTCTCCAGGACAACAGCAATTCTGGGGCTCTGTGCTTTCTTTCATTCTGAACAAGTGTTACTGTTTTCTGCACAAAAGCGATTCTGCGAAGCAATGTGAACACTTCTGCTTCCCAGGCACAGAGAAGGTGCTAGCAGGGAATTCTCTGCCTGCCTTTCCCCACTGCTCTGCAAGCTCTCCAGGACAACAGCAAATCTGGGGCTCTGTGCTTTCTTTCATTCTGAACAAGTGTTACTGTTTTCTGCACAAAAGCGATTCTGCGAAGCAATGTGAAGACTTCTGCTTCCCAGGCACAGAGAAGGTGCTAGCAGGGAATTCTCTGCCTGCCTTTCCCCACTGCTCTGCAAGCTCTCCAGGACAACAGCAAATATGGGGCTCTGTGCTTTCTTTCGTTCTGAACAAGTGTTAGTGTTTTCTGCACAAAAGCGATTCTGCGAAGCAATGTGAACACTTCTGCTTCCCAGGCACAGAGAAGGTGCTAGTAGGGCATGCTCTGCCTGCCTTTCCGCAGTGCTCTGCAAGCTCTCCAGGACAACATAAAATCTGGGGTTCTGTGCTTTCTTTCGTTCTGAACAAGTGTTACTGTTTTCTGCACAAAAGCGATTCTGCGAAGCAATGTGAACACTTCTGTTTCCCAGGCACAGAGAAGGTGCTAGCAGGGAATTCTCTGCCTGCCTTTCCCCAGTGCTCTGCAAGCTCTCCAGGACAACAGCAAATCTGGGGCTCTGTGCTTTCTTTCATTCTGAACAAGTGTTACTGTTTTCTGCACAAAAGCGATTCTGCGAAGCAATGTGAACACTTCTGCTTCCCAGGCACAGAGAAGGTGCTAGCAGGGAATTCTCTGCCTGCCTTTCCCCACTGCTCTGCAAGCTCTCCAGGACAACATAAAATCAGGGGCTCTGTGCTTTCTTTCATTCTGAACAAGTGTTACTGTTTTCTGCACAAAAGCGATTCTGCGAAGCAATGTGAACACTTCTGCTTCCCAGGCACAGAGAAGGTGCTAGTAGGGCATGCTCTGCCTGCCTTTCCCCAGTGCTCTGCAAGCTCTCCAGGACAACATAAAATCTGGGGCTCTGTGCTTTCTTTCCTTCTGAACAAGTGTTACTGTTTTCTGCACAAAAGCGATTCTGCGAAGCAATGTGAACACTTCTGCTTCCCAGGCACAGAGAAGGTGCTAGCAGGGAATTCTCTGCCTGCCTTTCCCCAGTGCTCTGCAAGCTCTCCAGGACAACAGCAAATATGGGGCTCTGTGCTTTCTTTCGTTCTGAACAAGTGTTACTGTTTTCTGCACAAAAGCGATTCTGCGAAGCAATGTGAACACTTCTGCTTCCCAGGCACAGAGAAGGTGCTAGCAGGGAATTCTCTGCCTGCCTTTCCCCAGTGCTCTGCAAGCTCTCCAGGGCAACAGCAAATCTGGGGCTCTGTGCTTTCTTTCGTTCTGAACAAGTGTTACTGTTTTCTGCACAAAAGCGATTCTGCGAAGCAATGTGAACACTTCTGCTTCCCAGGCACAGAGAAGGTGCTAGCAGGGAATTCTCTGCCTGCCTTTCCCCAGTGCTCTGCAAGCTCTCCAGGACAACAGCAAATCTGGGGCTCTGTGCTTTCTTTCGTTCTGAACAAGTGCTAGTGTTTTCTGCACAAAAGCGATCCTGCGAAGCAATGTGAACACTTCTGCTTCCCAGGCACAGAGAAGGTGCTAGCAGGGAATTCTCTGCCTGCCTTTCCCCAGTGCTCTGCCAGCTCTCCAGGACAACAGCAATTCTGGGGCTCTGTGCTTTCTTTCATTCTGAACAAGTGTTACTGTTTTCTGCACAAAAGCGATTCTGCGAAGCAATGTGAACACTTCTGCTTCCCAGGCACAGAGAAGGTGCTAGCAGGGAATTCTCTGCCTGCCTTTCCCCACTGCTCTGCAAGCTCTCCAGGACAACAGCAAATCTGGGGCTCTGTGCTTTCTTTCATTCTGAACAAGTGTTACTGTTTTCTGCACAAAAGCGATTCTGCGAAGCAATGTGAACACTTCTGTTTCCCAGGCACAGAGAAGGTGCTAGCAGGGAATTCTCTGCCTGCCTTTCCCCAGTGCTCTGCAAGCTCTCCAGGACAACAGCAAATCTGGGGCTCTGTGCTTTCTTTCGTTCTGAACAAGTGTTACTGTTTTCTGCACAAAAGCGATTCTGCGAAGCAATGTGAACACTTCTGCTTCCCAGGCACAGAGAAGGTGCTAGCAGGGAATTCTCTGCCTGCCTTTCCCCAGTGCTCTGCAAGCTCTCCAGGACAACAGCAAATCTGGGGCTCTGTGCTTTCTTTCGTTCTGAACAAGTGCTAGTGTTTTCTGCACAAAAGCGATCCTGCGAAGCAATGTGAACACTTCTGCTTCCCAGGCCCAGAGAAGGTGCTAGCAGGGAATTCTCTGCCTGCCTTTCCCCAGTTCTCTGCCAGCTCTCCAGGACAACAGCAGTTCTGGGGCTCTGTGCTTTCTTTCATTCTGAACAAGTGTTACTGTTTTCTGCACAAAAGCGATTCTGCGAAGCAATGTGAAGACTTCTGCTTCCCAGGCACAGAGAAGGTGCTAGCAGGGAATTCTCTGCCTGCCTTTCCCCAGTGCTCTGCAAGCTCTCCAGGACAACAGCAAATATGGGGCTCTGTGCTTTCTTTCGTTCTGAACAAGTGTTAGTGTTTTCTGCACAAAAGCGATTCTGCGAAGCAATGTGAACACTTCTGCTTCCCAGGCACAGAGAAGGTGCTAGTAGGGCATGCTCTGCCTGCCTTTCCGCAGTGCTCTGCAAGCTCTCCAGGACAACAGCAAATCTGGGGCTCTGTGCTTTCTTTCGTTCTGAACAAGTGCTAGTGTTTTCTGCACAAAAGCGATCCTGCGAAGCAATGTGAACACTTCTGCTTCCCAGGCACAGAGAAGGTGCTAGCAGGGAATTCTCTGCCTGCCTTTCCCCAGTGCTCTGCCAGCTCTCCAGGACAACAGCAATTCTGGGGCTCTGTGCTTTCTTTCATTCTGAACAAGTGTTACTGTTTTCTGCACAAAAGCGATTCTGCGAAGCAATGTGAACACTTCTGCTTCCCAGGCACAGAGAAGGTGCTAGCAGGGAATTCTCTGCCTGCCTTTCCCCACTGCTCTGCAAGCTCTCCAGGACAACAGCAAATCTGGGGCTCTGTGCTTTCTTTCATTCTGAACAAGTGTTACTGTTTTCTGCACAAAAGCGATTCTGCGAAGCAATGTGAAGACTTCTGCTTCCCAGGCACAGAGAAGGTGCTAGCAGGGAATTCTCTGCCTGCCTTTCCCCACTGCTCTGCAAGCTCTCCAGGACAACAGCAAATATGGGGCTCTGTGCTTTCTTTCGTTCTGAACAAGTGTTAGTGTTTTCTGCACAAAAGCGATTCTGCGAAGCAATGTGAACACTTCTGCTTCCCAGGCACAGAGAAGGTGCTAGTAGGGCATGCTCTGCCTGCCTTTCCGCAGTGCTCTGCAAGCTCTCCAGGACAACATAAAATCTGGGGTTCTGTGCTTTCTTTCGTTCTGAACAAGTGTTACTGTTTTCTGCACAAAAGCGATTCTGCGAAGCAATGTGAACACTTCTGTTTCCCAGGCACAGAGAAGGTGCTAGCAGGGAATTCTCTGCCTGCCTTTCCCCAGTGCTCTGCAAGCTCTCCAGGACAACAGCAAATCTGGGGCTCTGTGCTTTCTTTCATTCTGAACAAGTGTTACTGTTTTCTGCACAAAAGCGATTCTGCGAAGCAATGTGAACACTTCTGCTTCCCAGGCACAGAGAAGGTGCTAGCAGGGAATTCTCTGCCTGCCTTTCCCCACTGCTCTGCAAGCTCTCCAGGACAACATAAAATCAGGGGCTCTGTGCTTTCTTTCATTCTGAACAAGTGTTACTGTTTTCTGCACAAAAGCGATTCTGCGAAGCAATGTGAACACTTCTGCTTCCCAGGCACAGAGAAGGTGCTAGTAGGGCATGCTCTGCCTGCCTTTCCCCAGTGCTCTGCAAGCTCTCCAGGACAACATCAAATCTGGGGCTCTGTGCTTTCTTTCCTTCTGAACAAGTGTTACTGTTTTCTGCACAAAAGCGATTCTGCGAAGCAATGTGAACACTTCTGCTTCCCAGGCACAGAGAAGGTGCTAGCAGGGAATTCTCTGCCTGCCTTTCCCCAGTGCTCTGCAAGCTCTCCAGGACAACAGCAAATCTGGGGCTCTGTGCTTTCTTTCGTTCTGAACAAGTGTTACTGTTTTCTGCACAAAAGCGATTCTGCGAAGCAATGTGAACACTTCTGCTTCCCAGGCACAGAGAAGGTGCTAGCAGGGAATTCTCTGCCTGCCTTTCCCCAGTGCTCTGCAAGCTCTCCAGGGCAACAGCAAATCTGGGGCTCTGTGCTTTCTTTCGTTCTGAACAAGTGTTACTGTTTTCTGCACAAAAGCGATTCTGCGAAGCAATGTGAACACTTCTGCTTCCCAGGCACAGAGAAGGTGCTAGCAGGGAATTCTCTGCCTGCCTTTCCCCAGTGCTCTGCAAGCTCTCCAGGACAACAGCAAATCTGGGGCTCTGTGCTTTCTTTCGTTCTGAACAAGTGCTAGTGTTTTCTGCACAAAAGCGATCCTGCGAAGCAATGTGAACACTTCTGCTTCCCAGGCCCAGAGAAGGTGCTAGCAGGGAATTCTCTGCCTGCCTTTCCCCAGTGCTCTGCCAGCTCTCCAGGACAACAGCAATTCTGGGGCTCTGTGCTTTCTTTCATTCTGAACAAGTGTTACTGTTTTCTGCACAAAAGCGATTCTGCGAAGCAATGTGAAGACTTCTGCTTCCCAGGCACAGAGAAGGTGCTAGCAGGGAATTCTCTGCCTGCCTTTCCCCAGTGCTCTGCAAGCTCTCCAGGACAACAGCAAATATGGGGCTCTGTGCTTTCTTTCGTTCTGAACAAGTGTTAGTGTTTTCTGCACAAAAGCGATTCTGCGAAGCAATGTGAACACTTCTGCTTCCCAGGCACAGAGAAGGTGCTAGTAGGGCATGCTCTGCCTGCCTTTCCGCAGTGCTCTGCAAGCTCTCCAGGACAACATAAAATCTGGGGTTCTGTGCTTTCTTTCGTTCTGAACAAGTGTTACTGTTTTCTGCACAAAAGCGATTCTGCGAAGCAATGTGAACACTTCTGTTTCCCAGGCACAGAGAAGGTGCTAGCAGGGAATTCTCTGCCTGCCTTTCCCCAGTGCTCTGCAAGCTCTCCAGGACAACAGCAAATCTGGGGCTCTGTGCTTTCTTTCATTCTGAACAAGTGTTACTGTTTTCTGCACAAAAGCGATTCTGCGAAGCAATGTGAACACTTCTGCTTTCCAGGCACAGAGAAGGTGCTAGCAGGGAATTCTCTGCCTGCCTTTCCCCACTGCTCTGCAAGCTCTCCAGGACAACATAAAATCTGGGGCTCTGTGCTTTCTTTCATTCTGAACAAGTGTTAGTGTTTTCTGCACAAAAGCGATTCTGCGAAGCAATGTGAACACTTCTGTTTCCCAGGCACAGAGAAGGTGCTAGTAGGGCATGCTCTGCCTGCCTTTCCCCAGTGCTCTGCAAGCTCTCCAGGACAACAGCAAATATGGGGCTCTGTGCTTTCTTTCCTTCTGAACAAGTGTTACTGTTTTCTGCACAAAAGCGATTCTGCGAAGCAATGTGAACACTTCTGCTTCCCAGGCACAGAGAAGGTGCTAGCAGGGAATTCTCTGCCTGCCTTTCCCCAGTGCTCTGCAAGCTCTCCAGGACAACAGCAAATATGGGGCTCTGTGCTTTCTTTCGTTCTGAACAAGTGTTACTGTTTTCTGCACAAAAGCGATTCTGCGAAGCAATGTGAACACTTCTGCTTCCCAGGCACAGAGAAGGTGCTAGCAGGGAATTCTCTGCCTGCCTTTCCCCAGTGCTCTGCAAGCTGTCCAGGACAACAGCAAATCTGGGGCTCTGTGCTTTCTTTCGTTCTGAACAAGTGTTACTGTTTTCTGCACAAAAGCGATTCTGCGAAGCAATGTGAACACTTCTGTTTCCCAGGCACAGAGAATGTGCTAGCAGGGAATTCTCTACCTGCCTTTCCCCAGTGCTCTGCAAGCTCTCCAGGACAACAGCAAATCTGGGGCTCTGTGCTTTCTTTTGTTCTGAACAAGTGCTAGTGTTTTCTGCACAAAAGCGATCCTGCGAAGCAATGTGAACACTTCTGCTTCCCAGGCCCAGAGAAGGTGCTAGCAGGGAATTCTCTGCCTGCCTTTCCCCAGTGCTCTGCAAGCTCTCCAGGACAACAGCAAATCTGGGGCTCTGTGCTTTCTTTCATTCTGAACAAGTGTTACTGTTTTCTGCACAAAAGCGATTCTGCGAAGCAATGTGAACACTTCTGCTTCCCAGGCACAGAGAAGGTGCTAGCAGGGAATTCTCTGCCTGCCTTTCCCCAGTGCTCTGCAAGCTCTCCAGGACAACAGCAAATCTGGGGCTCTGTGCTTTCTTTCGTTCTGAACAAGTGTTAGTGTTTTCTGCACAAAAGCGATTCTGCGAAGCAATGTGAACACTTCTGCTTCCCAGGCACAGAGAAGGTGCTAGTAGGGCATGCTCTGCCTGCCTTTCCGCAGTGCTCTGCAAGCTCTCCAGGACAACATAAAATCTGGGGTTCTGTGCTTTCTTTCGTTCTGAACAAGTGTTACTGTTTTCTGCACAAAAGCGATTCTGCGAAGCAATGTGAACACTTCTGTTTCCCAGGCACAGAGAAGGTGCTAGCAGGGAATTCTCTGCCTGCCTTTCCCCAGTGCTCTGCAAGCTCTCCAGGACAACAGCAAATCTGGGGCTCTGTGCTTTCTTTCATTCTGAACAAGTGTTACTGTTTTCTGCACAAAAGCGATTCTGCGAAGCAATGTGAACACTTCTGCTTCCCAGGCACAGAGAAGGTGCTAGCAGGGAATTCTCTGCCTGCCTTTCCCCAGTGCTCTGCAAGCTCTCCAGGACAACAGCAAATCTGGGGCTCTGTGCTTTCTTTCATTCTGAACAAGTGTTACTGTTTTCTGCACAAAAGCGATTCTGCGAAGCAATGTGAAGACTTCTGCTTCCCAGGCACAGAGAATGTGCTAGCAGGGAATTCTCTGCCTGCCTTTCCCCAGTGCTCTGCAAGCTCTCCAGGACAACAGCAAATATGGGGCTCTGTGCTTTCTTTCGTTCTGAACAAGTGTTAGTGTTTTCTGCACAAAAGCGATTCTGCGAAGCAATGTGAACACTTCTGCTTCCCAGGCACAGAGAAGGTGCTAGTAGGGCATGCTCTGCCTGCCTTTCCGCAGTGCTCTGCAAGCTCTCCAGGACAACATAAAATCTGGGGTTCTGTGCTTTCTTTCGTTCTGAACAAGTGTTAGTGTTTTCTGCACAAAAGCGATTCTGCGAAGCAATGTGAACACTTCTGCTTCCCAGGCACAGAGAAGGTGCTAGCAGGGAATTCTCTGCCTGCCTTTCCCCAGTGCTCTGCAAGCTCTCCAGGACAACAGCAAATCTGGGGCTCTGTGCTTTCTTTCATTCTGAACAAGTGTTACTGTTTTCTGCACAAAAGCAATTCTGCGAAGCAATGTGAACACTTCTGCTTCCCAGGCACAGAGAAGGTGCTAGCAGGGAATTCTCTGCCTGCCTTTCCCCAGTGCTCTGCCAGCTCTCCAGGACAACAGCAATTCTGGGGCTCTGTGCTTTCTTTCATTCTGAACAAGTGTTACTGTTTTCTGCACAAAAGCGATTCTGCGAAGCAATGTGAACACTTCTGCTTCCCAGGCACAGAGAAGGTGCTAGCAGGGAATTCTCTGCCTGCCTTTCCCCACTGCTCTGCAAGCTCTCCAGGACAACAGCAAATCTGGGGCTCTGTGCTTTCTTTCATTCTGAACAAGTGTTACTGTTTTCTGCACAAAAGCGATTCTGCGAAGCAATGTGAAGACTTCTGCTTCCCAGGCACAGAGAAGGTGCTAGCAGGGAATTCTCTGCCTGCCTTTCCCCAGTGCTCTGCAAGCTCTCCAGGACAACAGCAAATATGGGGCTCTGTGCTTTCTTTCGTTCTGAACAAGTGTTAGTGTTTTCTGCACAAAAGCGATTCTGCGAAGCAATGTGAACACTTCTGCTTCCCAGGCACAGAGAAGGTGCTAGTAGGGCATGCTCTGCCTGCCTTTCCGCAGTGCTCTGCAAGCTCTCCAGGACAACATAAAATCTGGGGTTCTGTGCTTTCTTTCGTTCTGAACAAGTGTTACTGTTTTCTGCACAAAAGCGATTCTGCGAAGCAATGTGAACACTTCTGTTTCCCAGGCACAGAGAAGGTGCTAGCAGGGAATTCTCTGCCTGCCTTTCCGCAGTGCTCTGCAAGCTCTCCAGGACAACAGCAAATCTGGGGCTCTGTGCTTTCTTTCATTCTGAACAAGTGTTACTGTTTTCTGCACAAAAGCGATTCTGCGAAGCAATGTGAACACTTCTGCTTCCCAGGCACAGAGAAGGTGCTAGCAGGGAATTCTCTGCCTGCCTTTCCCCAGTGCTCTGCAAGCTCTCCAGGACAACATAAAATCTGGGGCTCTGTGCTTTCTTTCATTCTGAACAAGTGTTACTGTTTTCTGCACAAAAGCGATTCTGCGAAGCAATGTGAACACTTCTGTTTCCCAGGCACAGAGAAGGTGCTAGTAGGGTATGCTCTGCCTGCCTTTCCCCAGTGCTCTGCAAGCTCTCCAGGACAACATCAAATCTGGGGCTCTGTGCTTTCTTTCCTTCTGAACAAGTGTTACTGTTTTCTGCACAAAAGCGATTCTGCGAAGCAATGTGAACACTTCTGCTTCCCAGGCACAGAGAAGGTGCTAGCAGGGAATTCTCTGCCTGCCTTTCCCCACTGCTCTGCAAGCTCTCCAGGACAACAGCAAATATGGGGCTCTGTGCTTTCTTTCGTTCTGAACAAGTGTTACTGTTTTCTGCACAAAAGCGATTCTGCGAAGCAATGTGAACACTTCTGCTTCCCAGGCACAGAGAAGGTGCTAGCAGGGAATTCTCTGCCTGCCTTTCCCCAGTGCTCTGCAAGCTCTCCAGGGCAACAGCAAATCTGGGGCTCTGTGCTTTCTTTCGTTCTGAACAAGTGTTACTGTTTTCTGCACAAAAGCGATTCTGCGAAGCAATGTGAACACTTCTGCTTCCCAGGCACAGAGAAGGTGCTAGCACGGAATTCTCTGCCTGCCTTTCCCCAGTGCTCTGCAAGCTCTCCAGGACAACAGCAAATCTGGGGCTCTGTGCTTTCTTTCGTTCTGAACAAGTGCTAGTGTTTTCTGCACAAAAGCGATCCTGCGAAGCAATGTGAACACTTCTGCTTCCCAGGCCCAGAGAAGGTGCTAGCAGGGAATTCTCTGCCTGCCTTTCCCCAGTGCTCTGCCAGCTCTCCAGGACAACAGCAATTCTGGGGCTCTGTGCTTTCTTTCATTCTGAACAAGTGTTACTGTTTTCTGCACAAAAGCGATTCTGCGAAGCAATGTGAAGACTTCTGCTTCCCAGGCACAGAGAAGGTGCTAGCAGGGAATTCTCTGCCTGCCTTTCCCCAGTGCTCTGCAAGCTCTCCAGGACAACAGCAAATATGGGGCTCTGTGCTTTCTTTCGTTCTGAACAAGTGTTAGTGTTTTCTGCACAAAAGCGATTCTGCGAAGCAATGTGAACACTTCTGCTTCCCAGGCACAGAGAAGGTGCTAGTAGGGCATGCTCTGCCTGCCTTTCCGCAGTGCTCTGCAAGCTCTCCAGGACAACAGCAAATCTGGGGCTCTGTGCTTTCTTTCGTTCTGAACAAGTGCTAGTGTTTTCTGCACAAAAGCGATCCTGCGAAGCAATGTGAACACTTCTGCTTCCCAGGCACAGAGAAGGTGCTAGCAGGGAATTCTCTGCCTGCCTTTCCCCAGTGCTCTGCCAGCTCTCCAGGACAACAGCAATTCTGGGGCTCTGTGCTTTCTTTCATTCTGAACAAGTGTTACTGTTTTCTGCACAAAAGCGATTCTGCGAAGCAATGTGAAGACTTCTGCTTCCCAGGCACAGAGAAGGTGCTAGCAGGGAATTCTCTGCCTGCCTTTCCCCACTGCTCTGCAAGCTCTCCAGGACAACAGCAAATCTGGGGCTCTGTGCTTTCTTTCATTCTGAACAAGTGTTACTGTTTTCTGCACAAAAGCGATTCTGCGAAGCAATGTGAAGACTTCTGCTTCCCAGGCACAGAGAAGGTGCTAGCAGGGAATTCTCTGCCTGCCTTTCCCCAGTGCTCTGCAAGCTCTCCAGGACAACAGCAAATATGGGGCTCTGTGCTTTCTTTCGTTCTGAACAAGTGTTAGTGTTTTCTGCACAAAAGCGATTCTGCGAAGCAATGTGAACACTTCTGCTTCCCAGGCACAGAGAAGGTGCTAGTAGGGCATGCTCTGCCTGCCTTTCCGCAGTGCTCTGCAAGCTCTCCAGGACAACATAAAATCTGGGGTTCTGTGCTTTCTTTCGTTCTGAACAAGTGTTACTGTTTTCTGCACAAAAGCGATTCTGCGAAGCAATGTGAACACTTCTGTTTCCCAGGCACAGAGAAGGTGCTAGCAGGGAATTCTCTGCCTGCCTTTCCCCAGTGCTCTGCAAGCTCTCCAGGACAACAGCAAATCTGGGGCTCTGTGCTTTCTTTCATTCTGAACAAGTGTTACTGTTTTCTGCACAAAAGCGATTCTGCGAAGCAATGTGAACACTTCTGCTTCCCAGGCACAGAGAAGGTGCTAGCAGGGAATTCTCTGCCTGCCTTTCCCCAGTGCTCTGCAAGCTCTCCAGGACAACAGCAAATCTGGGGCTCTGTGCTTTCTTTCGTTCTGAACAAGTGCTAGTGTTTTCTGCACAAAAGCGATCCTGCGAAGCAATGTGAACACTTCTGCTTCCCAGGCCCAGAGAAGGTGCTAGCAGGGAATTCTCTGCCTGCCTTTCCCCAGTTCTCTGCCAGCTCTCCAGGACAACAGCAATTCTGGGGCTCTGTGCTTTCTTTCATTCTGAACAAGTGTTACTGTTTTCTGCACAAAAGCGATTCTGCGAAGCAATGTGAAGACTTCTGCTTCCCAGGCACAGAGAAGGTGCTAGCAGGGAATTCTCTGCCTGCCTTTCCCCAGTGCTCTGCAAGCTCTCCAGGACAACAGCAAATATGGGGCTCTGTGCTTTCTTTCGTTCTGAACAAGTGTTAGTGTTTTCTGCACAAAAGCGATTCTGCGAAGCAATGTGAACACTTCTGCTTCCCAGGCACAGAGAAGGTGCTAGTAGGGCATGCTCTGCCTGCCTTTCCGCAGTGCTCTGCAAGCTCTCCAGGACAACAGCAAATCTGGGGCTCTGTGCTTTCTTTCGTTCTGAACAAGTGCTAGTGTTTTCTGCACAAAAGCGATCCTGCGAAGCAATGTGAACACTTCTGCTTCCCAGGCACAGAGAAGGTGCTAGCAGGGAATTCTCTGCCTGCCTTTCCCCAGTGCTCTGCCAGCTCTCCAGGACAACAGCAATTCTGGGGCTCTGTGCTTTCTTTCGTTCTGAACAAGTGTTACTGTTTTCTGCACAAAAGCGATTCTGCGAAGCAATGTGAACACTTCTGCTTCCCAGGCACAGAGAAGGTGCTAGCAGGGAATTCTCTGCCTGCCTTTCCCCAGTGCTCTGCAAGCTCTCCAGGACAACAGCAAATCTGGGGCTCTGTGCTTTCTTTCGTTCTGAACAAGTGCTAGTGTTTTCTGCACAAAAGCGATCCTGCGAAGCAATGTGAACACTTCTGCTTCCCAGGCCCAGAGAAGGTGCTAGCAGGGAATTCTCTGCCTGCCTTTCCCCAGTGCTCTGCCAGCTCTCCAGGACAACAGCAATTCTGGGGCTCTGTGCTTTCTTTCATTCTGAACAAGTGTTACTGTTTTCTGCACAAAAGCGATTCTGCGAAGCAATGTGAAGACTTCTGCTTCCCAGGCACAGAGAAGGTGCTAGCAGGGAATTCTCTGCCTGCCTTTCCCCAGTGCTCTGCAAGCTCTCCAGGACAACAGCAAATATGGGGCTCTGTGCTTTCTTTCGTTCTGAACAAGTGTTAGTGTTTTCTGCACAAAAGCGATTCTGCGAAGCAATGTGAACACTTCTGCTTCCCAGGCACAGAGAAGGTGCTAGTAGGGCATGCTCTGCCTGCCTTTCCGCAGTGCTCTGCAAGCTCTCCAGGACAACATAAAATCTGGGGTTCTGTGCTTTCTTTCGTTCTGAACAAGTGTTACTGTTTTCTGCACAAAAGCGATTCTGCGAAGCAATGTGAACACTTCTGCTTCCCAGGCACAGAGAAGGTGCTAGCAGGGAATTCTCTGCCTGCCTTTCCCCAGTGCTCTGCAAGCTCTCCAGGACAACAGCAAATCTGGGGCTCTGTGCTTTCTTTCATTCTGAACAAGTGTTACTGTTTTCTGCACAAAAGCGATTCTGCGAAGCAATGTGAAGACTTCTGCTTCCCAGGCACAGAGAATGTGCTAGCAGGGAATTCTCTGCCTGCCTTTCCCCAGTGCTCTGCAAGCTGTCCAGGACAACAGCAAATATGGGGCTCTGTGCTTTCTTTCGTTCTGAACAAGTGTTAGTGTTTTCTGCACAAAAGCGATTCTGCGAAGCAATGTGAACACTTCTGCTTCCCAGGCACAGAGAAGGTGCTAGTAGGGCATGCTCTGCCTGCCTTTCCGCAGTGCTCTGCAAGCTCTCCAGGACAACATAAAATCTGGGGTTCTGTGCTTTCTTTCGTTCTGAACAAGTGTTAGTGTTTTCTGCACAAAAGCGATTCTGCGAAGCAATGTGAACACTTCTGCTTCCCAGGCACAGAGAAGGTGCTAGCAGGGAATTCTCTGCCTGCCTTTCCCCAGTGCTCTGCAAGCTCTCCAGGACAACAGCAAATCTGGGGCTCTGTGCTTTCTTTCATTCTGAACAAGTGTTACTGTTTTCTGCACAAAAGCAATTCTGCGAAGCAATGTGAACACTTCTGCTTCCCAGGCACAGAGAAGGTGCTAGCAGGGAATTCTCTGCCTGCCTTTCCCCACTGCTCTGCAAGCTCTCCAGGACAACATAAAATCTGGGGCTCTGTGCTTTCTTTCATTCTGAACAAGTGTTACTGTTTTCTGCACAAAAGCGATTCTGCGAAGCAATGTGAACACTTCTGTTTCCCAGGCACAGAGAAGGTGCTAGTAGGGCATGCTCTGCCTGCCTTTCCCCAGTGCTCTGCAAGCTCTCCAGGACAACATCAAATCTGGGGCTCTGTGCTTTCTTTCCTTCTGAACAAGTGTTACTGTTTTCTGCACAAAAGCGATTCTGCGAAGCAATGTGAACACTTCTGCTTCCCAGGCACAGAGAAGGTGCTAGCAGGGAATTCTCTGCCTGCCTTTCCCCAGTGCTCTGCAAGCTCTCCAGGACAACAGCAAATCTGGGGTTCTGTGCTTTCTTTCGTTCTGAACAAGTGTTACTGTTTTCTGCACAAAAGCGATTCTGCGAAGCAATGTGAACACTTCTGCTTCCCAGGCACAGAGAAGGTGCTAGCAGGGAATTCTCTGCCTGCCTTTCCCCAGTGCTCTGCAAGCTCTCCAGGGCAACAGCAAATCTGGGGCTCTGTGCTTTCTTTCGTTCTGAACAAGTGTTACTGTTTTCTGCACAAAAGCGATTCTGCGAAGCAATGTGAACACTTCTGCTTCCCAGGCACAGAGAAGGTGCTAGCAGGGAATTCTCTGCCTGCCTTTCCCCAGTGCTCTGCAAGCTCTCCAGGACAACAGCAAATCTGGGGCTCTGTGCTTTCTTTCGTTCTGAACAAGTGCTAGTGTTTTCTGCACAAAAGCGATCCTGCGAAGCAATGTGAACACTTCTGCTTCCCAGGCACAGAGAAGGTGCTAGCAGGGAATTCTCTGCCTGCCTTTCCCCAGTGCTCTGCCAGCTCTCCAGGACAACAGCAATTCTGGGGCTCTGTGCTTTCTTTCATTCTGAACAAGTGTTACTGTTTTCTGCACAAAAGCGATTCTGCGAAGCAATGTGAACACTTCTGCTTCCCAGGCACAGAGAAGGTGCTAGCAGGGAATTCTCTGCCTGCCTTTCCCCACTGCTCTGCAAGCTCTCCAGGACAACAGCAAATCTGGGGCTCTGTGCTTTCTTTCATTCTGAACAAGTGTTACTGTTTTCTGCACAAAAGCGATTCTGCGAAGCAATGTGAAGACTTCTGCTTCCCAGGCACAGAGAAGGTGCTAGCAGGGAATTCTCTGCCTGCCTTTCCCCAGTGCTCTGCAAGCTCTCCAGGACAACAGCAAATATGGGGCTCTGTGCTTTCTTTCGTTCTGAACAAGTGTTAGTGTTTTCTGCACAAAAGCGATTCTGCGAAGCAATGTGAACACTTCTGCTTCCCAGGCACAGAGAAGGTGCTAGTAGGGCATGCTCTGCCTGCCTTTCCGCAGTGCTCTGCAAGCTCTCCAGGACAACATAAAATCTGGGGTTCTGTGCTTTCTTTCGTTCTGAACAAGTGTTACTGTTTTCTGCACAAAAGCGATTCTGCGAAGCAATGTGAACACTTCTGTTTCCCAGGCACAGAGAAGGTGCTAGCAGGGAATTCTCTGCCTGCCTTTCCCCAGTGCTCTGCAAGCTCTCCAGGACAACATAAAATCTGGGGCTCTGTGCTTTCTTTCCTTCTGAACAAGTGTTACTGTTTTCTGCACAAAAGCGATTCTGCGAAGCAATGTGAACACTTCTGCTTCCCAGGCACAGAGAAGGTGCTAGCAGGGAATTCTCTGCCTGCCTTTCCCCAGTGCTCTGCAAGCTCTCCAGGACAACATAAAATCTGGGGCTCTGTGCTTTCTTTCATTCTGAACAAGTGTTACTGTTTTCTGCACAAAAGCGATTCTGCGAAGCAATGTGAACACTTCTGTTTCCCAGGCACAGAGAAGGTGCTAGTAGGGCATGCTCTGCCTGCCTTTCCCCAGTGCTCTGCAAGCTCTCCAGGACAACATCAAATCTGGGGCTCTGTGCTTTCTTTCCTTCTGAACAAGTGTTACTGTTTTCTGCACAAAAGCGATTCTGCGAAGCAATGTGAACACTTCTGCTTCCCAGGCACAGAGAAGGTGCTAGCAGGGAATTCTCTGCCTGCCTTTCCCCAGTGCTCTGCAAGCTCTCCAGGACAACAGCAAATATGGGGCTCTGTGCTTTCTTTCGTTCTGAACAAGTGTTACTGTTTTCTGCACAAAAGCGATTCTGCGAAGCAATGTGAACACTTCTGCTTCCCAGGCACAGAGAAGGTGCTAGCAGGGAATTCTCTGCCTGCCTTTCCCCAGTGCTCTGCAAGCTCTCCAGGGCAACAGCAAATCTGGGGCTCTGTGCTTTCTTTCGTTCTGAACAAGTGTTACTGTTTTCTGCACAAAAGCGATTCTGCGAAGCAATGTGAACACTTCTGCTTCCCAGGCACAGAGAAGGTGCTAGCAGGGAATTCTCTGCCTGCCTTTCCCCACTGCTCTGCAAGCTCTCCAGGACAACAGCAAATCTGGGGCTCTGTGCTTTCTTTCATTCTGAACAAGTGTTACTGTTTTCTGCACAAAAGCGATTCTGCGAAGCAATGTGAAGACTTCTGCTTCCCAGGCACAGAGAAGGTGCTAGCAGGGAATTCTCTGCCTGCCTTTCCCCACTGCTCTGCAAGCTCTCCAGGACAACAGCAAATATGGGGCTCTGTGCTTTCTTTCGTTCTGAACAAGTGTTAGTGTTTTCTGCACAAAAGCGATTCTGCGAAGCAATGTGAACACTTCTGCTTCCCAGGCACAGAGAAGGTGCTAGTAGGGCATGCTCTGCCTGCCTTTCCGCAGTGCTCTGCAAGCTCTCCAGGACAACATAAAATCTGGGGTTCTGTGCTTTCTTTCGTTCTGAACAAGTGTTACTGTTTTCTGCACAAAAGCGATTCTGCGAAGCAATGTGAACACTTCTGTTTCCCAGGCACAGAGAAGGTGCTAGCAGGGAATTCTCTGCCTGCCTTTCCCCAGTGCTCTGCAAGCTCTCCAGGACAACAGCAAATCTGGGGCTCTGTGCTTTCTTTCATTCTGAACAAGTGTTACTGTTTTCTGCACAAAAGCGATTCTGCGAAGCAATGTGAACACTTCTGCTTCCCAGGCACAGAGAAGGTGCTAGCAGGGAATTCTCTGCCTGCCTTTCCCCACTGCTCTGCAAGCTCTCCAGGACAACATAAAATCAGGGGCTCTGTGCTTTCTTTCATTCTGAACAAGTGTTACTGTTTTCTGCACAAAAGCGATTCTGCGAAGCAATGTGAACACTTCTGTTTCCCAGGCACAGAGAAGGTGCTAGTAGGGCATGCTCTGCCTGCCTTTCCGCAGTGCTCTGCAAGCTCTCCAGGACAACATCAAATCTGGGGCTCTGTGCTTTCTTTCCTTCTGAACAAGTGTTACTGTTTTCTGCACAAAAGCGATTCTGCGAAGCAATGTGAACACTTCTGCTTCCCAGGCACAGAGAAGGTGCTAGCAGGGAATTCTCTGCCTGCCTTTCCCCAGTGCTCTGCAAGCTCTCCAGGACAACAGCAAATATGGGGCTCTGTGCTTTCTTTCGTTCTGAACAAGTGTTACTGTTTTCTGCACAAAAGCGATTCTGCGAAGCAATGTGAACACTTCTGCTTCCCAGGCACAGAGAAGGTGCTAGCAGGGAATTCTCTGCCTGCCTTTCCCCAGTGCTCTGCAAGCTCTCCAGGGCAACAGCAAATCTGGGGCTCTGTGCTTTCTTTCGTTCTGAACAAGTGTTACTGTTTTCTGCACAAAAGCGATTCTGCGAAGCAATGTGAACACTTCTGCTTCCCAGGCACAGAGAAGGTGCTAGCAGGGAATTCTCTGCCTGCCTTTCCCCAGTGCTCTGCAAGCTCTCCAGGACAACAGCAAATCTGGGGCTCTGTGCTTTCTTTCGTTCTGAACAAGTGCTAGTGTTTTCTGCACAAAAGCGATCCTGCGAAGCAATGTGAACACTTCTGCTTCCCAGGCCCAGAGAAGGTGCTAGCAGGGAATTCTCTGCCTGCCTTTCCCCAGTGCTCTGCCAGCTCTCCAGGACAACAGCAATTCTGGGGCTCTGTGCTTTCTTTCATTCTGAACAAGTGTTACTGTTTTCTGCACAAAAGCGATTCTGCGAAGCAATGTGAAGACTTCTGCTTCCCAGGCACAGAGAAGGTGCTAGCAGGGAATTCTCTGCCTGCCTTTCCCCAGTGCTCTGCAAGCTCTCCAGGACAACAGCAAATATGGGGCTCTGTGCTTTCTTTCGTTCTGAACAAGTGTTAGTGTTTTCTGCACAAAAGCGATTCTGCGAAGCAATGTGAACACTTCTGCTTCCCAGGCACAGAGAAGGTGCTAGTAGGGCATGCTCTGCCTGCCTTTCCGCAGTGCTCTGCAAGCTCTCCAGGACAACATAAAATCTGGGGTTCTGTGCTTTCTTTCGTTCTGAACAAGTGTTACTGTTTTCTGCACAAAAGCGATTCTGCGAAGCAATGTGAACACTTCTGCTTCCCAGGCACAGAGAAGGTGCTAGCAGGGAATTCTCTGCCTGCCTTTCCCCAGTGCTCTGCAAGCTCTCCAGGACAACAGCAAATCTGGGGCTCTGTGCTTTCTTTCATTCTGAACAAGTGTTACTGTTTTCTGCACAAAAGCGATTCTGCGAAGCAATGTGAAGACTTCTGCTTCCCAGGCACAGAGAATGTGCTAGCAGGGAATTCTCTGCCTGCCTTTCCCCAGTGCTCTGCAAGCTGTCCAGGACAACAGCAAATATGGGGCTCTGTGCTTTCTTTCGTTCTGAACAAGTGTTAGTGTTTTCTGCACAAAAGCGATTCTGCGAAGCAATGTGAACACTTCTGCTTCCCAGGCACAGAGAAGGTGCTAGTAGGGCATGCTCTGCCTGCCTTTCCGCAGTGCTCTGCAAGCTCTCCAGGACAACATAAAATCTGGGGTTCTGTGCTTTCTTTCGTTCTGAACAAGTGTTAGTGTTTTCTGCACAAAAGCGATTCTGCGAAGCAATGTGAACACTTCTGCTTCCCAGGCACAGAGAAGGTGCTAGCAGGGAATTCTCTGCCTGCCTTTCCCCAGTGCTCTGCAAGCTCTCCAGGACAACAGCAAATCTGGGGCTCTGTGCTTTCTTTCATTCTGAACAAGTGTTACTGTTTTCTGCACAAAAGCAATTCTGCGAAGCAATGTGAACACTTCTGCTTCCCAGGCACAGAGAAGGTGCTAGCAGGGAATTCTCTGCCTGCCTTTCCCCACTGCTCTGCAAGCTCTCCAGGACAACATAAAATCTGGGGCTCTGTGCTTTCTTTCATTCTGAACAAGTGTTACTGTTTTCTGCACAAAAGCGATTCTGCGAAGCAATGTGAACACTTCTGTTTCCCAGGCACAGAGAAGGTGCTAGTAGGGCATGCTCTGCCTGCCTTTCCCCAGTGCTCTGCAAGCTCTCCAGGACAACATCAAATCTGGGGCTCTGTGCTTTCTTTCCTTCTGAACAAGTGTTACTGTTTTCTGCACAAAAGCGATTCTGCGAAGCAATGTGAACACTTCTGCTTCCCAGGCACAGAGAAGGTGCTAGCAGGGAATTCTCTGCCTGCCTTTCCCCAGTGCTCTGCAAGCTCTCCAGGACAACAGCAAATCTGGGGTTCTGTGCTTTCTTTCGTTCTGAACAAGTGTTACTGTTTTCTGCACAAAAGCGATTCTGCGAAGCAATGTGAACACTTCTGTTTCCCAGGCACAGAGAAGGTGCTAGCAGGGAATTCTCTGCCTGCCTTTCCCCAGTGCTCTGCAAGCTCTCCAGGACAACAGCAAATCTGGGGCTCTGTGCTTTCTTTCATTCTGAACAAGTGTTACTGTTTTCTGCACAAAAGCGATTCTGCGAAGCAATGTGAACACTTCTGCTTCCCAGGCACAGAGAAGGTGCTAGCAGGGAATTCTCTGCCTGCCTTTCCCCAGTGCTCTGCAAGCTCTCCAGGACAACATAAAATCTGGGGCTCTGTGCTTTCTTTCCTTCTGAACAAGTGTTACTGTTTTCTGCACAAAAGCGATTCTGCGAAGCAATGTGAACACTTCTGCTTCCCAGGCACAGAGAAGGTGCTAGCAGGGAATTCTCTGCCTGCCTTTCCCCAGTGCTCTGCAAGCTCTCCAGGACAACAGCAAATATGGGGCTCTGTGCTTTCTTTCGTTCTGAACAAGTGTTACTGTTTTCTGCACAAAAGCGATTCTGCGAAGCAATGTGAACACTTCTGCTTCCCAGGCACAGAGAAGGTGCTAGCAGGGAATTCTCTGCCTGCCTTTCCCCAGTGCTCTGCAAGCTCTCCAGGGCAACAGCAAATCTGGGGCTCTGTGCTTTCTTTCGTTCTGAACAAGTGTTACTGTTTTCTGCACAAAAGCGATTCTGCGAAGCAATGTGAACACTTCTGCTTCCCAGGCACAGAGAAGGTGCTAGCAGGGAATTCTCTGCCTGCCTTTCCCCAGTGCTCTGCAAGCTCTCCAGGACAACAGCAAATCTGGGGCTCTGTGCTTTCTTTCGTTCTGAACAAGTGCTAGTGTTTTCTGCACAAAAGCGATCCTGCGAAGCAATGTGAACACTTCTGCTTCCCAGGCACAGAGAAGGTGCTAGCAGGGAATTCTCTGCCTGCCTTTCCCCAGTGCTCTGCAAGCTCTCCAGGACAACAGCAAATCTGGGGCTCTGTGCTTTCTTTCGTTCTGAACAAGTGCTAGTGTTTTCTGCACAAAAGCGATCCTGCGAAGCAATGTGAACACTTCTGCTTCCCAGGCACAGAGAAGGTGCTAGCAGGGAATTCTCTGCCTGCCTTTCCCCAGTGCTCTGCCAGCTCTCCAGGACAACAGCAATTCTGGGGCTCTGTGCTTTCTTTCATTCTGAACAAGTGTTACTGTTTTCTGCACAAAAGCGATTCTGCGAAGCAATGTGAACACTTCTGCTTCCCAGGCACAGAGAAGGTGCTAGCAGGGAATTCTCTGCCTGCCTTTCCCCACTGCTCTGCAAGCTCTCCAGGACAACAGCAAATCTGGGGCTCTGTGCTTTCTTTCATTCTGAACAAGTGTTACTGTTTTCTGCACAAAAGCGATTCTGCGAAGCAATGTGAACACTTCTGCTTCCCAGGCACAGAGAAGGTGCTAGCAGGGAATTCTCTGCCTGCCTTTCCCCAGTGCTCTGCAAGCTCTCCAGGACAACAGCAAATCTGGGGCTCTGTGCTTTCTTTCATTCTGAACAAGTGTTACTGTTTTCTGCACAAAAGCGATTCTGCGAAGCAATGTGAACACTTCTGCTTCCCAGGCACAGAGAAGGTGCTAGCAGGGAATTCTCTGCCTGCCTTTCCCCAGTGCTCTGCAAGCTCTCCAGGACAACAGCAAATCTGGGGCTCTGTGCTTTCTTTCGTTCTGAACAAGTGCTAGTGTTTTCTGCACAAAAGCGATCCTGCGAAGCAATGTGAACACTTCTGCTTCCCAGGCCCAGAGAAGGTGCTAGCAGGGAATTCTCTGCCTGCCTTTCCCCAGTTCTCTGCCAGCTCTCCAGGACAACAGCAATTCTGGGGCTCTGTGCTTTCTTTCATTCTGAACAAGTGTTACTGTTTTCTGCACAAAAGCGATTCTGCGAAGCAATGTGAAGACTTCTGCTTCCCAGGCACAGAGAAGGTGCTAGCAGGGAATTCTCTGCCTGCCTTTCCCCAGTGCTCTGCAAGCTCTCCAGGACAACAGCAAATATGGGGCTCTGTGCTTTCTTTCGTTCTGAACAAGTGTTAGTGTTTTCTGCACAAAAGCGATTCTGCGAAGCAATGTGAACACTTCTGCTTCCCAGGCACAGAGAAGGTGCTAGTAGGGCATGCTCTGCCTGCCTTTCCGCAGTGCTCTGCAAGCTCTCCAGGACAACAGCAAATCTGGGGCTCTGTGCTTTCTTTCGTTCTGAACAAGTGCTAGTGTTTTCTGCACAAAAGCGATCCTGCGAAGCAATGTGAACACTTCTGCTTCCCAGGCACAGAGAAGGTGCTAGCAGGGAATTCTCTGCCTGCCTTTCCCCAGTGCTCTGCAAGCTCTCCAGGACAACAGCAAATATCGGGCTCTGTGCTTTCTTTCGTTCTGAACAAGTGTTACTGTTTTCTGCACAAAAGCGATTCTGCGAAGCAATGTGAACACTTCTGCTTCCCAGGCACAGAGAAGGTGCTAGCAGGGAATTCTCTGCCTGCCTTTCCCCAGTGCTCTGCAAGCTCTCCAGGGCAACAGCAAATCTGGGGCTCTGTGCTTTCTTTCGTTCTGAACAAGTGTTACTGTTTTCTGCACAAAAGCGATTCTGCGAAGCAATGTGAACACTTCTGCTTCCCAGGCACAGAGAAGGTGCTAGCAGGGAATTCTCTGCCTGCCTTTCCCCAGTGCTCTGCAAGCTCTCCAGGACAACAGCAAATCTGGGGCTCTGTGCTTTCTTTCGTTCTGAACAAGTGCTAGTGTTTTCTGCACAAAAGCGATCCTGCGAAGCAATGTGAACACTTCTGCTTCCCAGGCACAGAGAAGGTGCTAGCAGGGAATTCTCTGCCTGCCTTTCCCCAGTGCTCTGCCAGCTCTCCAGGACAACAGCAATTCTGGGGCTCTGTGCTTTCTTTCATTCTGAACAAGTGTTACTGTTTTCTGCACAAAAGCGATTCTGCGAAGCAATGTGAACACTTCTGCTTCCCAGGCACAGAGAAGGTGCTAGCAGGGAATTCTCTGCCTGCCTTTCCCCACTGCTCTGCAAGCTCTCCAGGACAACAGCAAATCTGGGGCTCTGTGCTTTCTTTCATTCTGAACAAGTGTTACTGTTTTCTGCACAAAAGCGATTCTGCGAAGCAATGTGAAGACTTCTGCTTCCCAGGCACAGAGAAGGTGCTAGCAGGGAATTCTCTGCCTGCCTTTCCCCAGTGCTCTGCAAGCTCTCCAGGACAACAGCAAATATGGGGCTCTGTGCTTTCTTTCGTTCTGAACAAGTGTTAGTGTTTTCTGCACAAAAGCGATTCTGCGAAGCAATGTGAACACTTCTGCTTCCCAGGCACAGAGAAGGTGCTAGTAGGGCATGCTCTGCCTGCCTTTCCGCAGTGCTCTGCAAGCTCTCCAGGACAACATAAAATCTGGGGTTCTGTGCTTTCTTTCATTCTGAACAAGTGTTACTGTTTTCTGCACAAAAGCGATTCTGCGAAGCAATGTGAACACTTCTGTTTCCCAGGCACAGAGAAGGTGCTAGCAGGGAATTCTCTGCCTGCCTTTCCCCAGTGCTCTGCAAGCTCTCCAGGACAACAGCAAATCTGGGGCTCTGTGCTTTCTTTCATTCTGAACAAGTGTTACTGTTTTCTGCACAAAAGCGATTCTGCGAAGCAATGTGAACACTTCTGCTTCCCAGGCACAGAGAAGGTGCTAGCAGGGAATTCTCTGCCTGCCTTTCCCCAGTGCTCTGCAAGCTCTCCAGGACAACATAAAATCTGGGGCTCTGTGCTTTCTTTCCTTCTGAACAAGTGTTACTGTTTTCTGCACAAAAGCGATTCTGCGAAGCAATGTGAACACTTCTGCTTCCCAGGCACAGAGAAGGTGCTAGCAGGGAATTCTCTGCCTGCCTTTCCCCAGTGCTCTGCAAGCTCTCCAGGACAACAGCAAATATGGGGCTCTGTGCTTTCTTTCGTTCTGAACAAGTGTTACTGTTTTCTGCACAAAAGCGATTCTGCGAAGCAATGTGAACACTTCTGCTTCCCAGGCACAGAGAAGGTGCTAGCAGGGAATTCTCTGCCTGCCTTTCCCCAGTGCTCTGCAAGCTCTCCAGGGCAACAGCAAATCTGGGGCTCTGTGCTTTCTTTCGTTCTGAACAAGTGTTACTGTTTTCTGCACAAAAGCGATTCTGCGAAGCAATGTGAACACTTCTGCTTCCCAGGCACAGAGAAGGTGCTAGCAGGGAATTCTCTGCCTGCCTTTCCCCAGTGCTCTGCAAGCTCTCCAGGACAACAGCAAATCTGGGGCTCTGTGCTTTCTTTCGTTCTGAACAAGTGCTAGTGTTTTCTGCACAAAAGCGATCCTGCGAAGCAATGTGAACACTTCTGCTTCCCAGGCACAGAGAAGGTGCTAGCAGGGAATTCTCTGCCTGCCTTTCCCCAGTGCTCTGCCAGCTCTCCAGGACAACAGCAATTCTGGGGCTCTGTGCTTTCTTTCATTCTGAACAAGTGTTACTGTTTTCTGCACAAAAGCGATTCTGCGAAGCAATGTGAAGACTTCTGCTTCCCAGGCACAGAGAAGGTGCTAGCAGGGAATTCTCTGCCTGCCTTTCCCCAGTGCTCTGCAAGCTCTCCAGGACAACAGCAAATATGGGGCTCTGTGCTTTCTTTCGTTCTGAACAAGTGTTAGTGTTTTCTGCACAAAAGCGATTCTGCGAAGCAATGTGAACACTTCTGCTTCCCAGGCACAGAGAAGGTGCTAGTAGGGCATGCTCTGCCTGCCTTTCCGCAGTGCTCTGCAAGCTCTCCAGGACAACAGCAAATCTGGGGCTCTGTGCTTTCTTTCGTTCTGAACAAGTGCTAGTGTTTTCTGCACAAAAGCGATCCTGCGAAGCAATGTGAACACTTCTGCTTCCCAGGCACAGAGAAGGTGCTAGCAGGGAATTCTCTGCCTGCCTTTCCCCAGTGCTCTGCCAGCTCTCCAGGACAACAGCAATTCTGGGGCTCTGTGCTTTCTTTCATTCTGAACAAGTGTTACTGTTTTCTGCACAAAAGCGATTCTGCGAAGCAATGTGAACACTTCTGCTTCCCAGGCACAGAGAAGGTGCTAGCAGGGAATTCTCTGCCTGCCTTTCCCCACTGCTCTGCAAGCTCTCCAGGACAACAGCAAATCTGGGGCTCTGTGCTTTCTTTCATTCTGAACAAGTGTTACTGTTTTCTGCACAAAAGCGATTCTGCGAAGCAATGTGAACACTTCTGTTTCCCAGGCACAGAGAAGGTGCTAGCAGGGAATTCTCTGCCTGCCTTTCCCCAGTGCTCTGCAAGCTCTCCAGGACAACAGCAAATCTGGGGCTCTGTGCTTTCTTTCATTCTGAACAAGTGTTACTGTTTTCTGCACAAAAGCGATTCTGCGAAGCAATGTGAACACTTCTGCTTCCCAGGCACAGAGAAGGTGCTAGCAGGGAATTCTCTGCCTGCCTTTCCCCAGTGCTCTGCAAGCTCTCCAGGACAACAGCAAATCTGGGGCTCTGTGCTTTCTTTCGTTCTGAACAAGTGCTAGTGTTTTCTGCACAAAAGCGATCCTGCGAAGCAATGTGAACACTTCTGCTTCCCAGGCCCAGAGAAGGTGCTAGCAGGGAATTCTCTGCCTGCCTTTCCCCAGTTCTCTGCCAGCTCTCCAGGACAACAGCAGTTCTGGGGCTCTGTGCTTTCTTTCATTCTGAACAAGTGTTACTGTTTTCTGCACAAAAGCGATTCTGCGAAGCAATGTGAAGACTTCTGCTTCCCAGGCACAGAGAAGGTGCTAGCAGGGAATTCTCTGCCTGCCTTTCCCCAGTGCTCTGCAAGCTCTCCAGGACAACAGCAAATATGGGGCTCTGTGCTTTCTTTCGTTCTGAACAAGTGTTAGTGTTTTCTGCACAAAAGCGATTCTGCGAAGCAATGTGAACACTTCTGCTTCCCAGGCACAGAGAAGGTGCTAGTAGGGCATGCTCTGCCTGCCTTTCCGCAGTGCTCTGCAAGCTCTCCAGGACAACAGCAAATCTGGGGCTCTGTGCTTTCTTTCGTTCTGAACAAGTGCTAGTGTTTTCTGCACAAAAGCGATCCTGCGAAGCAATGTGAACACTTCTGCTTCCCAGGCACAGAGAAGGTGCTAGCAGGGAATTCTCTGCCTGCCTTTCCCCAGTGCTCTGCCAGCTCTCCAGGACAACAGCAATTCTGGGGCTCTGTGCTTTCTTTCATTCTGAACAAGTGTT
Organism: Strix aluco; assembly: GCF_031877795.1. Classification (NCBI taxonomy): domain Eukaryota; kingdom Metazoa; phylum Chordata; class Aves; order Strigiformes; family Strigidae; genus Strix; species Strix aluco. The sequence goes on from NC_133943.1 coordinate 23,017,789, forward strand.
ACTGTTTTCTGCACAAAAGCGATTCTGCGAAGCAATGTGAACACTTCTGCTTCCCAGGCACAGAGAAGGTGCTAGCAGGGAATTCTCTGCCTGCCTTTCCCCACTGCTCTGCAAGCTCTCCAGGACAACAGCAAATCTGGGGCTCTGTGCTTTCTTTCATTCTGAACAAGTGTTACTGTTTTCTGCACAAAAGCGATTCTGCGAAGCAATGTGAAGACTTCTGCTTCCCAGGCACAGAGAAGGTGCTAGCAGGGAATTCTCTGCCTGCCTTTCCCCACTGCTCTGCAAGCTCTCCAGGACAACAGCAAATATGGGGCTCTGTGCTTTCTTTCGTTCTGAACAAGTGTTAGTGTTTTCTGCACAAAAGCGATTCTGCGAAGCAATGTGAACACTTCTGCTTCCCAGGCACAGAGAAGGTGCTAGTAGGGCATGCTCTGCCTGCCTTTCCGCAGTGCTCTGCAAGCTCTCCAGGACAACATAAAATCTGGGGTTCTGTGCTTTCTTTCGTTCTGAACAAGTGTTACTGTTTTCTGCACAAAAGCGATTCTGCGAAGCAATGTGAACACTTCTGTTTCCCAGGCACAGAGAAGGTGCTAGCAGGGAATTCTCTGCCTGCCTTTCCCCAGTGCTCTGCAAGCTCTCCAGGACAACAGCAAATCTGGGGCTCTGTGCTTTCTTTCATTCTGAACAAGTGTTACTGTTTTCTGCACAAAAGCGATTCTGCGAAGCAATGTGAACACTTCTGCTTCCCAGGCACAGAGAAGGTGCTAGCAGGGAATTCTCTGCCTGCCTTTCCCCACTGCTCTGCAAGCTCTCCAGGACAACATAAAATCAGGGGCTCTGTGCTTTCTTTCATTCTGAACAAGTGTTACTGTTTTCTGCACAAAAGCGATTCTGCGAAGCAATGTGAACACTTCTGCTTCCCAGGCACAGAGAAGGTGCTAGTAGGGCATGCTCTGCCTGCCTTTCCCCAGTGCTCTGCAAGCTCTCCAGGACAACATCAAATCTGGGGCTCTGTGCTTTCTTTCCTTCTGAACAAGTGTTACTGTTTTCTGCACAAAAGCGATTCTGCGAAGCAATGTGAACACTTCTGCTTCCCAGGCACAGAGAAGGTGCTAGCAGGGAATTCTCTGCCTGCCTTTCCCCAGTGCTCTGCAAGCTCTCCAGGACAACAGCAAATATGGGGCTCTGTGCTTTCTTTCGTTCTGAACAAGTGTTACTGTTTTCTGCACAAAAGCGATTCTGCGAAGCAATGTGAACACTTCTGCTTCCCAGGCACAGAGAAGGTGCTAGCAGGGAATTCTCTGCCTGCCTTTCCCCAGTGCTCTGCAAGCTCTCCAGGGCAACAGCAAATCTGGGGCTCTGTGCTTTCTTTCGTTCTGAACAAGTGTTACTGTTTTCTGCACAAAAGCGATTCTGCGAAGCAATGTGAACACTTCTGCTTCCCAGGCACAGAGAAGGTGCTAGCAGGGAATTCTCTGCCTGCCTTTCCCCAGTGCTCTGCAAGCTCTCCAGGACAACAGCAAATCTGGGGCTCTGTGCTTTCTTTCGTTCTGAACAAGTGCTAGTGTTTTCTGCACAAAAGCGATCCTGCGAAGCAATGTGAACACTTCTGCTTCCCAGGCCCAGAGAAGGTGCTAGCAGGGAATTCTCTGCCTGCCTTTCCCCAGTGCTCTGCCAGCTCTCCAGGACAACAGCAATTCTGGGGCTCTGTGCTTTCTTTCATTCTGAACAAGTGTTACTGTTTTCTGCACAAAAGCGATTCTGCGAAGCAATGTGAAGACTTCTGCTTCCCAGGCACAGAGAAGGTGCTAGCAGGGAATTCTCTGCCTGCCTTTCCCCAGTGCTCTGCAAGCTCTCCAGGACAACAGCAAATATGGGGCTCTGTGCTTTCTTTCGTTCTGAACAAGTGTTAGTGTTTTCTGCACAAAAGCGATTCTGCGAAGCAATGTGAACACTTCTGCTTCCCAGGCACAGAGAAGGTGCTAGTAGGGCATGCTCTGCCTGCCTTTCCGCAGTGCTCTGCAAGCTCTCCAGGACAACATAAAATCTGGGGTTCTGTGCTTTCTTTCGTTCTGAACAAGTGTTACTGTTTTCTGCACAAAAGCGATTCTGCGAAGCAATGTGAACACTTCTGTTTCCCAGGCACAGAGAAGGTGCTAGCAGGGAATTCTCTGCCTGCCTTTCCCCAGTGCTCTGCAAGCTCTCCAGGACAACAGCAAATCTGGGGCTCTGTGCTTTCTTTCATTCTGAACAAGTGTTACTGTTTTCTGCACAAAAGCGATTCTGCGAAGCAATGTGAACACTTCTGCTTTCCAGGCACAAAGAAGGTGCTAGCAGGGAATTCTCTGCCTGCCTTTCCCCACTGCTCTGCAAGCTCTCCAGGACAACATAAAATCTGGGGCTCTGTGCTTTCTTTCATTCTGAACAAGTGTTAGTGTTTTCTGCACAAAAGCGATTCTGCGAAGCAATGTGAACACTTCTGTTTCCCAGGCACAGAGAAGGTGCTAGTAGGGCATGCTCTGCCTGCCTTTCCCCAGTGCTCTGCAAGCTCTCCAGGACAACAGCAAATATGGGGCTCTGTGCTTTCTTTCCTTCTGAACAAGTGTTACTGTTTTCTGCACAAAAGCGATTCTGCGAAGCAATGTGAACACTTCTGCTTCCCAGGCACAGAGAAGGTGCTAGCAGGGAATTCTCTGCCTGCCTTTCCCCAGTGCTCTGCAAGCTCTCCAGGACAACAGCAAATATGGGGCTCTGTGCTTTCTTTCGTTCTGAACAAGTGTTACTGTTTTCTGCACAAAAGCGATTCTGCGAAGCAATGTGAACACTTCTGCTTCCCAGGCACAGAGAAGGTGCTAGCAGGGAATTCTCTGCCTGCCTTTCCCCAGTGCTCTGCAAGCTGTCCAGGACAACAGCAAATCTGGGGCTCTGTGCTTTCTTTCGTTCTGAACAAGTGTTACTGTTTTCTGCACAAAAGCGATTCTGCGAAGCAATGTGAACACTTCTGTTTCCCAGGCACAGAGAATGTGCTAGCAGGGAATTCTCTACCTGCCTTTCCCCAGTGCTCTGCAAGCTCTCCAGGACAACAGCAAATCTGGGGCTCTGTGCTTTCTTTTGTTCTGAACAAGTGCTAGTGTTTTCTGCACAAAAGCGATCCTGCGAAGCAATGTGAACACTTCTGCTTCCCAGGCACAGAGAAGGTGCTAGCAGGGAATTCTCTGCCTGCCTTTCCCCAGTGCTCTGCAAGCTCTCCAGGACAACAGCAAATCTGGGGCTCTGTGCTTTCTTTCGTTCTGAACAAGTGTTAGTGTTTTCTGCACAAAAGCGATTCTGCGAAGCAATGTGAACACTTCTGCTTCCCAGGCACAGAGAAGGTGCTAGTAGGGCATGCTCTGCCTGCCTTTCCGCAGTGCTCTGCAAGCTCTCCAGGACAACATAAAATCTGGGGTTCTGTGCTTTCTTTCGTTCTGAACAAGTGTTACTGTTTTCTGCACAAAAGCGATTCTGCGAAGCAATGTGAACACTTCTGTTTCCCAGGCACAGAGAAGGTGCTAGCAGGGAATTCTCTGCCTGCCTTTCCCCAGTGCTCTGCAAGCTCTCCAGGACAACAGCAAATCTGGGGCTCTGTGCTTTCTTTCATTCTGAACAAGTGTTACTGTTTTCTGCACAAAAGCGATTCTGCGAAGCAATGTGAACACTTCTGCTTCCCAGGCACAGAGAAGGTGCTAGCAGGGAATTCTCTGCCTGCCTTTCCCCAGTGCTCTGCAAGCTCTCCAGGACAACAGCAAATCTGGGGCTCTGTGCTTTCTTTCATTCTGAACAAGTGTTACTGTTTTCTGCACAAAAGCGATTCTGCGAAGCAATGTGAAGACTTCTGCTTCCCAGGCACAGAGAATGTGCTAGCAGGGAATTCTCTGCCTGCCTTTCCCCAGTGCTCTGCAAGCTCTCCAGGACAACAGCAAATATGGGGCTCTGTGCTTTCTTTCGTTCTGAACAAGTGTTAGTGTTTTCTGCACAAAAGCGATTCTGCGAAGCAATGTGAACACTTCTGCTTCCCAGGCACAGAGAAGGTGCTAGTAGGGCATGCTCTGCCTGCCTTTCCGCAGTGCTCTGCAAGCTCTCCAGGACAACATAAAATCTGGGGTTCTGTGCTTTCTTTCGTTCTGAACAAGTGTTAGTGTTTTCTGCACAAAAGCGATTCTGCGAAGCAATGTGAACACTTCTGCTTCCCAGGCACAGAGAAGGTGCTAGCAGGGAATTCTCTGCCTGCCTTTCCCCAGTGCTCTGCAAGCTCTCCAGGACAACAGCAAATCTGGGGCTCTGTGCTTTCTTTCATTCTGAACAAGTGTTACTGTTTTCTGCACAAAAGCAATTCTGCGAAGCAATGTGAACACTTCTGCTTCCCAGGCACAGAGAAGGTGCTAGCAGGGAATTCTCTGCCTGCCTTTCCCCAGTGCTCTGCCAGCTCTCCAGGACAACAGCAATTCTGGGGCTCTGTGCTTTCTTTCATTCTGAACAAGTGTTACTGTTTTCTGCACAAAAGCGATTCTGCGAAGCAATGTGAACACTTCTGCTTCCCAGGCACAGAGAAGGTGCTAGCAGGGAATTCTCTGCCTGCCTTTCCCCACTGCTCTGCAAGCTCTCCAGGACAACAGCAAATCTGGGGCTCTGTGCTTTCTTTCATTCTGAACAAGTGTTACTGTTTTCTGCACAAAAGCGATTCTGCGAAGCAATGTGAAGACTTCTGCTTCCCAGGCACAGAGAAGGTGCTAGCAGGGAATTCTCTGCCTGCCTTTCCCCAGTGCTCTGCAAGCTCTCCAGGACAACAGCAAATATGGGGCTCTGTGCTTTCTTTCGTTCTGAACAAGTGTTAGTGTTTTCTGCACAAAAGCGATTCTGCGAAGCAATGTGAACACTTCTGCTTCCCAGGCACAGAGAAGGTGCTAGTAGGGCATGCTCTGCCTGCCTTTCCGCAGTGCTCTGCAAGCTCTCCAGGACAACATAAAATCTGGGGTTCTGTGCTTTCTTTCGTTCTGAACAAGTGTTACTGTTTTCTGCACAAAAGCGATTCTGCGAAGCAATGTGAACACTTCTGTTTCCCAGGCACAGAGAAGGTGCTAGCAGGGAATTCTCTGCCTGCCTTTCCGCAGTGCTCTGCAAGCTCTCCAGGACAACAGCAAATCTGGGGCTCTGTGCTTTCTTTCATTCTGAACAAGTGTTACTGTTTTCTGCACAAAAGCGATTCTGCGAAGCAATGTGAACACTTCTGCTTCCCAGGCACAGAGAAGGTGCTAGCAGGGAATTCTCTGCCTGCCTTTCCCCAGTGCTCTGCAAGCTCTCCAGGACAACATAAAATCTGGGGCTCTGTGCTTTCTTTCGTTCTGAACAAGTGTTACTGTTTTCTGCACAAAAGCGATTCTGCGAAGCAATGTGAACACTTCTGTTTCCCAGGCACAGAGAAGGTGCTAGTAGGGTATGCTCTGCCTGCCTTTCCCCAGTGCTCTGCAAGCTCTCCAGGACAACATCAAATCTGGGGCTCTGTGCTTTCTTTCCTTCTGAACAAGTGTTACTGTTTTCTGCACAAAAGCGATTCTGCGAAGCAATGTGAACACTTCTGCTTCCCAGGCACAGAGAAGGTGCTAGCAGGGAATTCTCTGCCTGCCTTTCCCCAGTGCTCTGCAAGCTCTCCAGGACAACAGCAAATATGGGGCTCTGTGCTTTCTTTCGTTCTGAACAAGTGTTACTGTTTTCTGCACAAAAGCGATTCTGCGAAGCAATGTGAACACTTCTGCTTCCCAGGCACAGAGAAGGTGCTAGCAGGGAATTCTCTGCCTGCCTTTCCCCAGTGCTCTGCAAGCTCTCCAGGGCAACAGCAAATCTGGGGCTCTGTGCTTTCTTTCGTTCTGAACAAGTGTTACTGTTTTCTGCACAAAAGCGATTCTGCGAAGCAATGTGAACACTTCTGCTTCCCAGGCACAGAGAAGGTGCTAGCACGGAATTCTCTGCCTGCCTTTCCCCAGTGCTCTGCAAGCTCTCCAGGACAACAGCAAATCTGGGGCTCTGTGCTTTCTTTCGTTCTGAACAAGTGCTAGTGTTTTCTGCACAAAAGCGATCCTGCGAAGCAATGTGAACACTTCTGCTTCCCAGGCCCAGAGAAGGTGCTAGCAGGGAATTCTCTGCCTGCCTTTCCCCAGTGCTCTGCCAGCTCTCCAGGACAACAGCAATTCTGGGGCTCTGTGCTTTCTTTCATTCTGAACAAGTGTTACTGTTTTCTGCACAAAAGCGATTCTGCGAAGCAATGTGAAGACTTCTGCTTCCCAGGCACAGAGAAGGTGCTAGCAGGGAATTCTCTGCCTGCCTTTCCCCAGTGCTCTGCAAGCTCTCCAGGACAACAGCAAATATGGGGCTCTGTGCTTTCTTTCGTTCTGAACAAGTGTTAGTGTTTTCTGCACAAAAGCGATTCTGCGAAGCAATGTGAACACTTCTGCTTCCCAGGCACAGAGAAGGTGCTAGTAGGGCATGCTCTGCCTGCCTTTCCGCAGTGCTCTGCAAGCTCTCCAGGACAACAGCAAATCTGGGGCTCTGTGCTTTCTTTCGTTCTGAACAAGTGCTAGTGTTTTCTGCACAAAAGCGATCCTGCGAAGCAATGTGAACACTTCTGCTTCCCAGGCACAGAGAAGGTGCTAGCAGGGAATTCTCTGCCTGCCTTTCCCCAGTGCTCTGCCAGCTCTCCAGGACAACAGCAATTCTGGGGCTCTGTGCTTTCTTTCATTCTGAACAAGTGTTACTGTTTTCTGCACAAAAGCGATTCTGCGAAGCAATGTGAAGACTTCTGCTTCCCAGGCACAGAGAAGGTGCTAGCAGGGAATTCTCTGCCTGCCTTTCCCCACTGCTCTGCAAGCTCTCCAGGACAACAGCAAATCTGGGGCTCTGTGCTTTCTTTCATTCTGAACAAGTGTTACTGTTTTCTGCACAAAAGCGATTCTGCGAAGCAATGTGAAGACTTCTGCTTCCCAGGCACAGAGAAGGTGCTAGCAGGGAATTCTCTGCCTGCCTTTCCCCAGTGCTCTGCAAGCTCTCCAGGACAACAGCAAATATGGGGCTCTGTGCTTTCTTTCGTTCTGAACAAGTGTTAGTGTTTTCTGCACAAAAGCGATTCTGCGAAGCAATGTGAACACTTCTGCTTCCCAGGCACAGAGAAGGTGCTAGTAGGGCATGCTCTGCCTGCCTTTCCGCAGTGCTCTGCAAGCTCTCCAGGACAACATAAAATCTGGGGTTCTGTGCTTTCTTTCGTTCTGAACAAGTGTTACTGTTTTCTGCACAAAAGCGATTCTGCGAAGCAATGTGAACACTTCTGTTTCCCAGGCACAGAGAAGGTGCTAGCAAGGAATTCTCTGCCTGCCTTTCCCCAGTGCTCTGCAAGCTCTCCAGGACAACAGCAAATCTGGGGCTCTGTGCTTTCTTTCATTCTGAACAAGTGTTACTGTTTTCTGCACAAAAGCGATTCTGCGAAGCAATGTGAACACTTCTGCTTCCCAGGCACAGAGAAGGTGCTAGCAGGGAATTCTCTGCCTGCCTTTCCCCAGTGCTCTGCAAGCTCTCCAGGACAACAGCAAATCTGGGGCTCTGTGCTTTCTTTCGTTCTGAACAAGTGCTAGTGTTTTCTGCACAAAAGCGATCCTGCGAAGCAATGTGAACACTTCTGCTTCCCAGGCCCAGAGAAGGTGCTAGCAGGGAATTCTCTGCCTGCCTTTCCCCAGTTCTCTGCCAGCTCTCCAGGACAACAGCAATTCTGGGGCTCTGTGCTTTCTTTCATTCTGAACAAGTGTTACTGTTTTCTGCACAAAAGCGATTCTGCGAAGCAATGTGAAGACTTCTGCTTCCCAGGCACAGAGAAGGTGCTAGCAGGGAATTCTCTGCCTGCCTTTCCCCAGTGCTCTGCAAGCTCTCCAGGACAACAGCAAATATGGGGCTCTGTGCTTTCTTTCGTTCTGAACAAGTGTTAGTGTTTTCTGCACAAAAGCGATTCTGCGAAGCAATGTGAACACTTCTGCTTCCCAGGCACAGAGAAGGTGCTAGTAGGGCATGCTCTGCCTGCCTTTCCGCAGTGCTCTGCAAGCTCTCCAGGACAACAGCAAATCTGGGGCTCTGTGCTTTCTTTCGTTCTGAACAAGTGCTAGTGTTTTCTGCACAAAAGCGATCCTGCGAAGCAATGTGAACACTTCTGCTTCCCAGGCACAGAGAAGGTGCTAGCAGGGAATTCTCTGCCTGCCTTTCCCCAGTGCTCTGCCAGCTCTCCAGGACAACAGCAATTCTGGGGCTCTGTGCTTTCTTTCATTCTGAACAAGTGTTACTGTTTTCTGCACAAAAGCGATTCTGCGAAGCAATGTGAACACTTCTGCTTCCCAGGCACAGAGAAGGTGCTAGCAGGGAATTCTCTGCCTGCCTTTCCCCACTGCTCTGCAAGCTCTCCAGGACAACAGCAAATCTGGGGCTCTGTGCTTTCTTTCGTTCTGAACAAGTGTTAGTGTTTTCTGCACAAAAGCGATTCTGCGAAGCAATGTGAACACTTCTGCTTCCCAGGCACAGAGAAGGTGCTAGTAGGGCATGCTCTGCCTGCCTTTCCGCAGTGCTCTGCAAGCTCTCCAGGACAACATAAAATCTGGGGTTCTGTGCTTTCTTTCGTTCTGAACAAGTGTTACTGTTTTCTGCACAAAAGCGATTCTGCGAAGCAATGTGAACACTTCTGTTTCCCAGGCACAGAGAAGGTGCTAGCAGGGAATTCTCTGCCTGCCTTTCCCCAGTGCTCTGCAAGCTCTCCAGGACAACAGCAAATCTGGGGCTCTGTGCTTTCTTTCATTCTGAACAAGTGTTACTGTTTTCTGCACAAAAGCGATTCTGCGAAGCAATGTGAACACTTCTGCTTCCCAGGCACAGAGAAGGTGCTAGCAGGGAATTCTCTGCCTGCCTTTCCCCACTGCTCTGCAAGCTCTCCAGGACAACATAAAATCAGGGGCTCTGTGCTTTCTTTCATTCTGAACAAGTGTTACTGTTTTCTGCACAAAAGCGATTCTGCGAAGCAATGTGAACACTTCTGTTTCCCAGGCACAGAGAAGGTGCTAGTAGGGCATGCTCTGCCTGCCTTTCCCCAGTGCTCTGCAAGCTCTCCAGGACAACATCAAATCTGGGGCTCTGTGCTTTCTTTCCTTCTGAACAAGTGTTACTGTTTTCTGCACAAAAGCGATTCTGCGAAGCAATGTGAACACTTCTGCTTCCCAGGCACAGAGAAGGTGCTAGCAGGGAATTCTCTGCCTGCCTTTCCCCAGTGCTCTGCAAGCTCTCCAGGACAACAGCAAATCTGGGGCTCTGTGCTTTCTTTCGTTCTGAACAAGTGTTACTGTTTTCTGCACAAAAGCGATTCTGCGAAGCAATGTGAACACTTCTGCTTCCCAGGCACAGAGAAGGTGCTAGCAGGGAATTCTCTGCCTGCCTTTCCCCAGTGCTCTGCAAGCTCTCCAGGGCAACAGCAAATCTGGGGCTCTGTGCTTTCTTTCGTTCTGAACAAGTGTTACTGTTTTCTGCACAAAAGCGATTCTGCGAAGCAATGTGAACACTTCTGCTTCCCAGGCACAGAGAAGGTGCTAGCAGGGAATTCTCTGCCTGCCTTTCCCCAGTGCTCTGCAAGCTCTCCAGGACAACAGCAAATCTGGGGCTCTGTGCTTTCTTTCGTTCTGAACAAGTGCTAGTGTTTTCTGCACAAAAGCGATCCTGCGAAGCAATGTGAACACTTCTGCTTCCCAGGCCCAGAGAAGGTGCTAGCAGGGAATTCTCTGCCTGCCTTTCCCCAGTGCTCTGCCAGCTCTCCAGGACAACAGCAATTCTGGGGCTCTGTGCTTTCTTTCATTCTGAACAAGTGTTACTGTTTTCTGCACAAAAGCGATTCTGCGAAGCAATGTGAAGACTTCTGCTTCCCAGGCACAGAGAAGGTGCTAGCAGGGAATTCTCTGCCTGCCTTTCCCCACTGCTCTGCAAGCTCTCCAGGACAACATAAAATCTGGGGCTCTGTGCTTTCTTTCATTCTGAACAAGTGTTACTGTTTTCTGCACAAAAGCGATTCTGCGAAGCAATGTGAACACTTCTGTTTCCCAGGCACAGAGAAGGTGCTAGTAGGGCATGCTCTGCCTGCCTTTCCCCAGTGCTCTGCAAGCTCTCCAGGACAACATCAAATCTGGGGCTCTGTGCTTTCTTTCCTTCTGAACAAGTGTTACTGTTTTCTGCACAAAAGCGATTCTGCGAAGCAATGTGAACACTTCTGCTTCCCAGGCACAGAGAAGGTGCTAGCAGGGAATTCTCTGCCTGCCTTTCCCCAGTGCTCTGCAAGCTCTCCAGGACAACAGCAAATCTGGGGTTCTGTGCTTTCTTTCGTTCTGAACAAGTGTTACTGTTTTCTGCACAAAAGCGATTCTGCGAAGCAATGTGAACACTTCTGCTTCCCAGGCACAGAGAAGGTGCTAGCAGGGAATTCTCTGCCTGCCTTTCCCCAGTGCTCTGCAAGCTCTCCAGGGCAACAGCAAATCTGGGGCTCTGTGCTTTCTTTCGTTCTGAACAAGTGTTACTGTTTTCTGCACAAAAGCGATTCTGCGAAGCAATGTGAACACTTCTGCTTCCCAGGCACAGAGAAGGTGCTAGCAGGGAATTCTCTGCCTGCCTTTCCCCAGTGCTCTGCAAGCTCTCCAGGACAACAGCAAATCTGGGGCTCTGTGCTTTCTTTCGTTCTGAACAAGTGCTAGTGTTTTCTGCACAAAAGCGATCCTGCGAAGCAATGTGAACACTTCTGCTTCCCAGGCACAGAGAAGGTGCTAGCAGGGAATTCTCTGCCTGCCTTTCCCCAGTGCTCTGCCAGCTCTCCAGGACAACAGCAATTCTGGGGCTCTGTGCTTTCTTTCATTCTGAACAAGTGTTACTGTTTTCTGCACAAAAGCGATTCTGCGAAGCAATGTGAACACTTCTGCTTCCCAGGCACAGAGAAGGTGCTAGCAGGGAATTCTCTGCCTGCCTTTCCCCACTGCTCTGCAAGCTCTCCAGGACAACAGCAAATCTGGGGCTCTGTGCTTTCTTTCATTCTGAACAAGTGTTACTGTTTTCTGCACAAAAGCGATTCTGCGAAGCAATGTGAAGACTTCTGCTTCCCAGGCACAGAGAAGGTGCTAGCAGGGAATTCTCTGCCTGCCTTTCCCCAGTGCTCTGCAAGCTCTCCAGGACAACAGCAAATATGGGGCTCTGTGCTTTCTTTCGTTCTGAACAAGTGTTAGTGTTTTCTGCACAAAAGCGATTCTGCGAAGCAATGTGAACACTTCTGCTTCCCAGGCACAGAGAAGGTGCTAGTAGGGCATGCTCTGCCTGCCTTTCCGCAGTGCTCTGCAAGCTCTCCAGGACAACATAAAATCTGGGGTTCTGTGCTTTCTTTCGTTCTGAACAAGTGTTACTGTTTTCTGCACAAAAGCGATTCTGCGAAGCAATGTGAACACTTCTGTTTCCCAGGCACAGAGAAGGTGCTAGCAGGGAATTCTCTGCCTGCCTTTCCCCAGTGCTCTGCAAGCTCTCCAGGACAACAGCAAATCTGGGGCTCTGTGCTTTCTTTCATTCTGAACAAGTGTTACTGTTTTCTGCACAAAAGCGATTCTGCGAAGCAATGTGAACACTTCTGCTTCCCAGGCACAGAGAAGGTGCTAGCAGGGAATTCTCTGCCTGCCTTTCCCCAGTGCTCTGCAAGCTCTCCAGGACAACATAAAATCTGGGGCTCTGTGCTTTCTTTCATTCTGAACAAGTGTTAGTGTTTTCTGCACAAAAGCGATTCTGCGAAGCAATGTGAACACTTCTGTTTCCCAGGCACAGAGAAGGTGCTAGTAGGGCATGCTCTGCCTGCCTTTCCCCAGTGCTCTGCAAGCTCTCCAGGACAACATCAAATCTGGGGCTCTGTGCTTTCTTTCCTTCTGAACAAGTGTTACTGTTTTCTGCACAAAAGCGATTCTGCGAAGCAATGTGAACACTTCTGCTTCCCAGGCACAGAGAAGGTGCTAGCAGGGAATTCTCTGCCTGCCTTTCCCCAGTGCTCTGCAAGCTCTCCAGGGCAACAGCAAATCTGGGGCTCTGTGCTTTCTTTCGTTCTGAACAAGTGTTACTGTTTTCTGCACAAAAGCGATTCTGCGAAGCAATGTGAACACTTCTGCTTCCCAGGCACAGAGAAGGTGCTAGCAGGGAATTCTCTGCCTGCCTTTCCCCACTGCTCTGCAAGCTCTCCAGGACAACAGCAAATCTGGGGCTCTGTGCTTTCTTTCATTCTGAACAAGTGTTACTGTTTTCTGCACAAAAGCGATTCTGCGAAGCAATGTGAAGACTTCTGCTTCCCAGGCACAGAGAAGGTGCTAGCAGGGAATTCTCTGCCTGCCTTTCCCCACTGCTCTGCAAGCTCTCCAGGACAACAGCAAATATGGGGCTCTGTGCTTTCTTTCGTTCTGAACAAGTGTTAGTGTTTTCTGCACAAAAGCGATTCTGCGAAGCAATGTGAACACTTCTGCTTCCCAGGCACAGAGAAGGTGCTAGTAGGGCATGCTCTGCCTGCCTTTCCGCAGTGCTCTGCAAGCTCTCCAGGACAACATAAAATCTGGGGTTCTGTGCTTTCTTTCGTTCTGAACAAGTGTTACTGTTTTCTGCACAAAAGCGATTCTGCGAAGCAATGTGAACACTTCTGTTTCCCAGGCACAGAGAAGGTGCTAGCAGGGAATTCTCTGCCTGCCTTTCCCCAGTGCTCTGCAAGCTCTCCAGGACAACAGCAAATCTGGGGCTCTGTGCTTTCTTTCATTCTGAACAAGTGTTACTGTTTTCTGCACAAAAGCGATTCTGCGAAGCAATGTGAACACTTCTGCTTCCCAGGCACAGAGAAGGTGCTAGCAGGGAATTCTCTGCCTGCCTTTCCCCACTGCTCTGCAAGCTCTCCAGGACAACATAAAATCAGGGGCTCTGTGCTTTCTTTCATTCTGAACAAGTGTTACTGTTTTCTGCACAAAAGCGATTCTGCGAAGCAATGTGAACACTTCTGTTTCCCAGGCACAGAGAAGGTGCTAGTAGGGCATGCTCTGCCTGCCTTTCCCCAGTGCTCTGCAAGCTCTCCAGGACAACATCAAATCTGGGGCTCTGTGCTTTCTTTCCTTCTGAACAAGTGTTACTGTTTTCTGCACAAAAGCGATTCTGCGAAGCAATGTGAACACTTCTGCTTCCCAGGCACAGAGAAGGTGCTAGCAGGGAATTCTCTGCCTGCCTTTCCCCAGTGCTCTGCAAGCTCTCCAGGACAACAGCAAATATGGGGCTCTGTGCTTTCTTTCGTTCTGAACAAGTGTTACTGTTTTCTGCACAAAAGCGATTCTGCGAAGCAATGTGAACACTTCTGCTTCCCAGGCACAGAGAAGGTGCTAGCAGGGAATTCTCTGCCTGCCTTTCCCCAGTGCTCTGCAAGCTCTCCAGGGCAACAGCAAATCTGGGGCTCTGTGCTTTCTTTCGTTCTGAACAAGTGTTACTGTTTTCTGCACAAAAGCGATTCTGCGAAGCAATGTGAACACTTCTGCTTCCCAGGCACAGAGAAGGTGCTAGCAGGGAATTCTCTGCCTGCCTTTCCCCAGTGCTCTGCAAGCTCTCCAGGACAACAGCAAATCTGGGGCTCTGTGCTTTCTTTCGTTCTGAACAAGTGCTAGTGTTTTCTGCACAAAAGCGATCCTGCGAAGCAATGTGAACACTTCTGCTTCCCAGGCCCAGAGAAGGTGCTAGCAGGGAATTCTCTGCCTGCCTTTCCCCAGTGCTCTGCCAGCTCTCCAGGACAACAGCAATTCTGGGGCTCTGTGCTTTCTTTCATTCTGAACAAGTGTTACTGTTTTCTGCACAAAAGCGATTCTGCGAAGCAATGTGAAGACTTCTGCTTCCCAGGCACAGAGAAGGTGCTAGCAGGGAATTCTCTGCCTGCCTTTCCCCAGTGCTCTGCAAGCTCTCCAGGACAACAGCAAATATGGGGCTCTGTGCTTTCTTTCGTTCTGAACAAGTGTTAGTGTTTTCTGCACAAAAGCGATTCTGCGAAGCAATGTGAACACTTCTGCTTCCCAGGCACAGAGAAGGTGCTAGTAGGGCATGCTCTGCCTGCCTTTCCGCAGTGCTCTGCAAGCTCTCCAGGACAACATAAAATCTGGGGTTCTGTGCTTTCTTTCGTTCTGAACAAGTGTTACTGTTTTCTGCACAAAAGCGATTCTGCGAAGCAATGTGAACACTTCTGCTTCCCAGGCACAGAGAAGGTGCTAGCAGGGAATTCTCTGCCTGCCTTTCCCCAGTGCTCTGCAAGCTCTCCAGGACAACAGCAAATCTGGGGCTCTGTGCTTTCTTTCATTCTGAACAAGTGTTACTGTTTTCTGCACAAAAGCGATTCTGCGAAGCAATGTGAAGACTTCTGCTTCCCAGGCACAGAGAATGTGCTAGCAGGGAATTCTCTGCCTGCCTTTCCCCAGTGCTCTGCAAGCTGTCCAGGACAACAGCAAATATGGGGCTCTGTGCTTTCTTTCGTTCTGAACAAGTGTTAGTGTTTTCTGCACAAAAGCGATTCTGCGAAGCAATGTGAACACTTCTGCTTCCCAGGCACAGAGAAGGTGCTAGTAGGGCATGCTCTGCCTGCCTTTCCGCAGTGCTCTGCAAGCTCTCCAGGACAACATAAAATCTGGGGTTCTGTGCTTTCTTTCGTTCTGAACAAGTGTTAGTGTTTTCTGCACAAAAGCGATTCTGCGAAGCAATGTGAACACTTCTGCTTCCCAGGCACAGAGAAGGTGCTAGCAGGGAATTCTCTGCCTGCCTTTCCCCAGTGCTCTGCAAGCTCTCCAGGACAACAGCAAATCTGGGGCTCTGTGCTTTCTTTCATTCTGAACAAGTGTTACTGTTTTCTGCACAAAAGCAATTCTGCGAAGCAATGTGAACACTTCTGCTTCCCAGGCACAGAGAAGGTGCTAGCAGGGAATTCTCTGCCTGCCTTTCCCCACTGCTCTGCAAGCTCTCCAGGACAACATAAAATCTGGGGCTCTGTGCTTTCTTTCATTCTGAACAAGTGTTACTGTTTTCTGCACAAAAGCGATTCTGCGAAGCAATGTGAACACTTCTGTTTCCCAGGCACAGAGAAGGTGCTAGTAGGGCATGCTCTGCCTGCCTTTCCCCAGTGCTCTGCAAGCTCTCCAGGACAACATCAAATCTGGGGCTCTGTGCTTTCTTTCCTTCTGAACAAGTGTTACTGTTTTCTGCACAAAAGCGATTCTGCGAAGCAATGTGAACACTTCTGCTTCCCAGGCACAGAGAAGGTGCTAGCAGGGAATTCTCTGCCTGCCTTTCCCCAGTGCTCTGCAAGCTCTCCAGGACAACAGCAAATCTGGGGTTCTGTGCTTTCTTTCGTTCTGAACAAGTGTTACTGTTTTCTGCACAAAAGCGATTCTGCGAAGCAATGTGAACACTTCTGCTTCCCAGGCACAGAGAAGGTGCTAGCAGGGAATTCTCTGCCTGCCTTTCCCCAGTGCTCTGCAAGCTCTCCAGGGCAACAGCAAATCTGGGGCTCTGTGCTTTCTTTCGTTCTGAACAAGTGTTACTGTTTTCTGCACAAAAGCGATTCTGCGAAGCAATGTGAACACTTCTGCTTCCCAGGCACAGAGAAGGTGCTAGCAGGGAATTCTCTGCCTGCCTTTCCCCAGTGCTCTGCAAGCTCTCCAGGACAACAGCAAATCTGGGGCTCTGTGCTTTCTTTCGTTCTGAACAAGTGCTAGTGTTTTCTGCACAAAAGCGATCCTGCGAAGCAATGTGAACACTTCTGCTTCCCAGGCACAGAGAAGGTGCTAGCAGGGAATTCTCTGCCTGCCTTTCCCCAGTGCTCTGCCAGCTCTCCAGGACAACAGCAATTCTGGGGCTCTGTGCTTTCTTTCATTCTGAACAAGTGTTACTGTTTTCTGCACAAAAGCGATTCTGCGAAGCAATGTGAACACTTCTGCTTCCCAGGCACAGAGAAGGTGCTAGCAGGGAATTCTCTGCCTGCCTTTCCCCACTGCTCTGCAAGCTCTCCAGGACAACAGCAAATCTGGGGCTCTGTGCTTTCTTTCATTCTGAACAAGTGTTACTGTTTTCTGCACAAAAGCGATTCTGCGAAGCAATGTGAAGACTTCTGCTTCCCAGGCACAGAGAAGGTGCTAGCAGGGAATTCTCTGCCTGCCTTTCCCCAGTGCTCTGCAAGCTCTCCAGGACAACAGCAAATATGGGGCTCTGTGCTTTCTTTCGTTCTGAACAAGTGTTAGTGTTTTCTGCACAAAAGCGATTCTGCGAAGCAATGTGAACACTTCTGCTTCCCAGGCACAGAGAAGGTGCTAGTAGGGCATGCTCTGCCTGCCTTTCCGCAGTGCTCTGCAAGCTCTCCAGGACAACATAAAATCTGGGGTTCTGTGCTTTCTTTCGTTCTGAACAAGTGTTACTGTTTTCTGCACAAAAGCGATTCTGCGAAGCAATGTGAACACTTCTGTTTCCCAGGCACAGAGAAGGTGCTAGCAGGGAATTCTCTGCCTGCCTTTCCCCAGTGCTCTGCAAGCTCTCCAGGACAACAGCAAATCTGGGGCTCTGTGCTTTCTTTCATTCTGAACAAGTGTTACTGTTTTCTGCACAAAAGCGATTCTGCGAAGCAATGTGAACACTTCTGCTTCCCAGGCACAGAGAAGGTGCTAGCAGGGAATTCTCTGCCTGCCTTTCCCCAGTGCTCTGCAAGCTCTCCAGGACAACATAAAATCTGGGGCTCTGTGCTTTCTTTCATTCTGAACAAGTGTTACTGTTTTCTGCACAAAAGCGATTCTGCGAAGCAATGTGAACACTTCTGTTTCCCAGGCACAGAGAAGGTGCTAGTAGGGCATGCTCTGCCTGCCTTTCCCCAGTGCTCTGCAAGCTCTCCAGGACAACATCAAATCTGGGGCTCTGTGCTTTCTTTCCTTCTGAACAAGTGTTACTGTTTTCTGCACAAAAGCGATTCTGCGAAGCAATGTGAACACTTCTGCTTCCCAGGCACAGAGAAGGTGCTAGCAGGGAATTCTCTGCCTGCCTTTCCCCAGTGCTCTGCAAGCTCTCCAGGACAACAGCAAATCTGGGGCTCTGTGCTTTCTTTCGTTCTGAACAAGTGTTACTGTTTTCTGCACAAAAGCGATTCTGCGAAGCAATGTGAACACTTCTGCTTCCCAGGCACAGAGAAGGTGCTAGCAGGGAATTCTCTGCCTGCCTTTCCCCAGTGCTCTGCAAGCTCTCCAGGGCAACAGCAAATCTGGGGCTCTGTGCTTTCTTTCGTTCTGAACAAGTGTTACTGTTTTCTGCACAAAAGCGATTCTGCGAAGCAATGTGAACACTTCTGCTTCCCAGGCACAGAGAAGGTGCTAGCAGGGAATTCTCTGCCTGCCTTTCCCCAGTGCTCTGCAAGCTCTCCAGGACAACAGCAAATCTGGGGCTCTGTGCTTTCTTTCGTTCTGAACAAGTGCTAGTGTTTTCTGCACAAAAGCGATCCTGCGAAGCAATGTGAACACTTCTGCTTCCCAGGCACAGAGAAGGTGCTAGCAGGGAATTCTCTGCCTGCCTTTCCCCAGTGCTCTGCCAGCTCTCCAGGACAACAGCAATTCTGGGGCTCTGTGCTTTCTTTCATTCTGAACAAGTGTTACCTTTTTTCTGCACAAAAGCGATCCTGCGAAGCAATGTGAAGACTTCTGCTTCCCAGGCACAGAGAAGGTGCTAGCAGGGAATTCTCTGCCTGCCTTTCCCCAGTGCTCTGCAAGCTCTCCAGGACAACAGCAAATATGGGGCTCTGTGCTTTCTTTCGTTCTGAACAAGTGTTAGTGTTTTCTGCACAAAAGCGATTCTGCGAAGCAATGTGAACACTTCTGCTTCCCAGGCACAGAGAAGGTGCTAGTAGGGCATGCTCTGCCTGCCTTTCCGCAGTGCTCTGCAAGCTCTCCAGGACAACAGCAAATCTGGGGCTCTGTGCTTTCTTTCGTTCTGAACAAGTGCTAGTGTTTTCTGCACAAAAGCGATCCTGCGAAGCAATGTGAACACTTCTGCTTCCCAGGCACAGAGAAGGTGCTAGCAGGGAATTCTCTGCCTGCCTTTCCCCAGTGCTCTGCCAGCTCTCCAGGACAACAGCAATTCTGGGGCTCTGTGCTTTCTTTCATTCTGAACAAGTGTTACTGTTTTCTGCACAAAAGCGATTCTGCGAAGCAATGTGAACACTTCTGCTTCCCAGGCACAGAGAAGGTGCTAGCAGGGAATTCTCTGCCTGCCTTTCCCCACTGCTCTGCAAGCTCTCCAGGACAACAGCAAATCTGGGGCTCTGTGCTTTCTTTCATTCTGAACAAGTGTTACTGTTTTCTGCACAAAAGCGATTCTGCGAAGCAATGTGAAGACTTCTGCTTCCCAGGCACAGAGAAGGTGCTAGCAGGGAATTCTCTGCCTGCCTTTCCCCAGTGCTCTGCAAGCTCTCCAGGACAACAGCAAATATCGGGCTCTGTGCTTTCTTTCGTTCTGAACAAGTGTTACTGTTTTCTGCACAAAAGCGATTCTGCGAAGCAATGTGAACACTTCTGCTTCCCAGGCACAGAGAAGGTGCTAGTAGGGCATGCTCTGCCTGCCTTTCCGCAGTGCTCTGCAAGCTCTCCAGGACAACATAAAATCTGGGGTTCTGTGCTTTCTTTCGTTCTGAACAAGTGTTACTGTTTTCTGCACAAAAGCGATTCTGCGAAGCAATGTGAACACTTCTGTTTCCCAGGCACAGAGAAGGTGCTAGCAGGGAATTCTCTGCCTGCCTTTCCCCAGTGCTCTGCAAGCTCTCCAGGACAACAGCAAATCTGGGGCTCTGTGCTTTCTTTCATTCTGAACAAGTGTTACTGTTTTCTGCACAAAAGCGATTCTGCGAAGCAATGTGAACACTTCTGCTTCCCAGGCACAGAGAAGGTGCTAGCAGGGAATTCTCTGCCTGCCTTTCCCCAGTGCTCTGCAAGCTCTCCAGGACAACAGCAAATCTGGGGCTCTGTGCTTTCTTTCGTTCTGAACAAGTGCTAGTGTTTTCTGCACAAAAGCGATCCTGCGAAGCAATGTGAACACTTCTGCTTCCCAGGCCCAGAGAAGGTGCTAGCAGGGAATTCTCTGCCTGCCTTTCCCCAGTTCTCTGCCAGCTCTCCAGGACAACAGCAATTCTGGGGCTCTGTGCTTTCTTTCATTCTGAACAAGTGTTACTGTTTTCTGCACAAAAGCGATTCTGCGAAGCAATGTGAAGACTTCTGCTTCCCAGGCACAGAGAAGGTGCTAGCAGGGAATTCTCTGCCTGCCTTTCCCCAGTGCTCTGCAAGCTCTCCAGGACAACAGCAAATATGGGGCTCTGTGCTTTCTTTCGTTCTGAACAAGTGTTAGTGTTTTCTGCACAAAAGCGATTCTGCGAAGCAATGTGAACACTTCTGCTTCCCAGGCACAGAGAAGGTGCTAGTAGGGCATGCTCTGCCTGCCTTTCCGCAGTGCTCTGCAAGCTCTCCAGGACAACAGCAAATCTGGGGCTCTGTGCTTTCTTTCGTTCTGAACAAGTGCTAGTGTTTTCTGCACAAAAGCGATCCTGCGAAGCAATGTGAACACTTCTGCTTCCCAGGCACAGAGAAGGTGCTAGCAGGGAATTCTCTGCCTGCCTTTCCCCAGTGCTCTGCCAGCTCTCCAGGACAACAGCAATTCTGGGGCTCTGTGCTTTCTTTCATTCTGAACAAGTGTTACTGTTTTCTGCACAAAAGCGATTCTGCGAAGCAATGTGAACACTTCTGCTTCCCAGGCACAGAGAAGGTGCTAGCAGGGAATTCTCTGCCTGCCTTTCCCCACTGCTCTGCAAGCTCTCCAGGACAACAGCAAATCTGGGGCTCTGTGCTTTCTTTCATTCTGAACAAGTGTTACTGTTTTCTGCACAAAAGCGATTCTGCGAAGCAATGTGAAGACTTCTGCTTCCCAGGCACAGAGAAGGTGCTAGCAGGGAATTCTCTGCCTGCCTTTCCCCACTGCTCTGCAAGCTCTCCAGGACAACAGCAAATATGGGGCTCTGTGCTTTCTTTCGTTCTGAACAAGTGTTAGTGTTTTCTGCACAAAAGCGATTCTGCGAAGCAATGTGAACACTTCTGCTTCCCAGGCACAGAGAAGGTGCTAGTAGGGCATGCTCTGCCTGCCTTTCCGCAGTGCTCTGCAAGCTCTCCAGGACAACATAAAATCTGGGGTTCTGTGCTTTCTTTCGTTCTGAACAAGTGTTACTGTTTTCTGCACAAAAGCGATTCTGCGAAGCAATGTGAACACTTCTGTTTCCCAGGCACAGAGAAGGTGCTAGCAGGGAATTCTCTGCCTGCCTTTCCCCAGTGCTCTGCAAGCTCTCCAGGACAACAGCAAATCTGGGGCTCTGTGCTTTCTTTCATTCTGAACAAGTGTTACTGTTTTCTGCACAAAAGCGATTCTGCGAAG
The DNA here is from genome assembly GCF_031877795.1 of Strix aluco. NCBI lineage: Eukaryota > Metazoa > Chordata > Aves > Strigiformes > Strigidae > Strix > Strix aluco. The sequence goes on from NC_133943.1 coordinate 23,038,354, forward strand.
CAATGTGAACACTTCTGCTTCCCAGGCACAGAGAAGGTGCTAGCAGGGAATTCTCTGCCTGCCTTTCCCCACTGCTCTGCAAGCTCTCCAGGACAACATAAAATCTGGGGCTCTGTGCTTTCTTTCATTCTGAACAAGTGTTACTGTTTTCTGCACAAAAGCGATTCTGCGAAGCAATGTGAACACTTCTGTTTCCCAGGCACAGAGAAGGTGCTAGTAGGGCATGCTCTGCCTGCCTTTCCCCAGTGCTCTGCAAGCTCTCCAGGACAACATCAAATCTGGGGCTCTGTGCTTTCTTTCCTTCTGAACAAGTGTTACTGTTTTCTGCACAAAAGCGATTCTGCGAAGCAATGTGAACACTTCTGCTTCCCAGGCACAGAGAAGGTGCTAGCAGGGAATTCTCTGCCTGCCTTTCCCCAGTGCTCTGCAAGCTCTCCAGGACAACAGCAAATATGGGGCTCTGTGCTTTCTTTCGTTCTGAACAAGTGTTACTGTTTTCTGCACAAAAGCGATTCTGCGAAGCAATGTGAACACTTCTGCTTCCCAGGCACAGAGAAGGTGCTAGCAGGGAATTCTCTGCCTGCCTTTCCCCAGTGCTCTGCAAGCTCTCCAGGGCAACAGCAAATCTGGGGCTCTGTGCTTTCTTTCGTTCTGAACAAGTGTTACTGTTTTCTGCACAAAAGCGATTCTGCGAAGCAATGTGAACACTTCTGCTTCCCAGGCACAGAGAAGGTGCTAGCAGGGAATTCTCTGCCTGCCTTTCCCCAGTGCTCTGCAAGCTCTCCAGGACAACAGCAAATCTGGGGCTCTGTGCTTTCTTTCGTTCTGAACAAGTGCTAGTGTTTTCTGCACAAAAGCGATCCTGCGAAGCAATGTGAACACTTCTGCTTCCCAGGCCCAGAGAAGGTGCTAGCAGGGAATTCTCTGCCTGCCTTTCCCCAGTGCTCTGCCAGCTCTCCAGGACAACAGCAATTCTGGGGCTCTGTGCTTTCTTTCATTCTGAACAAGTGTTACTGTTTTCTGCACAAAAGCGATTCTGCGAAGCAATGTGAAGACTTCTGCTTCCCAGGCACAGAGAAGGTGCTAGCAGGGAATTCTCTGCCTGCCTTTCCCCAGTGCTCTGCAAGCTCTCCAGGACAACAGCAAATATGGGGCTCTGTGCTTTCTTTCGTTCTGAACAAGTGTTAGTGTTTTCTGCACAAAAGCGATTCTGCGAAGCAATGTGAACACTTCTGCTTCCCAGGCACAGAGAAGGTGCTAGTAGGGCATGCTCTGCCTGCCTTTCCGCAGTGCTCTGCAAGCTCTCCAGGACAACATAAAATCTGGGGTTCTGTGCTTTCTTTCGTTCTGAACAAGTGTTACTGTTTTCTGCACAAAAGCGATTCTGCGAAGCAATGTGAACACTTCTGTTTCCCAGGCACAGAGAATGTGCTAGCAGGGAATTCTCTGCCTGCCTTTCCCCAGTGCTCTGCAAGCTCTCCAGGACAACATAAAATCTGGGGCTCTGTGCTTTCTTTCATTCTGAACAAGTGTTACTGTTTTCTGCACAAAAGCGATTCTGCGAAGCAATGTGAAGACTTCTGCTTCCCAGGCACAGAGAAGGTGCTAGCAGGGAATTCTCTGCCTGCCTTTCCCCAGTGCTCTGAAAGCTCTCCAGGACAACAGCAAATCTGGGGCTCTGTGCTTTCTTTCGTTCTGAACAAGTGTTACTGTTTTCTGCACAAAAGCGATTCTGCGAAGCAATGTGAACACTTCTGCTTCCCAGGCACAGAGAAGGTGCTAGCAGGGAATTCTCTGCCTGCCTTTCCCCAGTGCTCTGCAAGCTCTCCAGGACAACATCAAATCTGGGGCTCTGTGCTTTCTTTCCTTCTGAACAAGTGTTACTGTTTTCTGCACAAAAGCGATTCTGCGAAGCAATGTGAACACTTCTGCTTCCCAGGCACAGAGAAGGTGCTAGCAGGGAATTCTCTGCCTGCCTTTCCCCAGTGCTCTGCAAGCTCTCCAGGACAACAGCAAATCTGGGGCTCTGTGCTTTCTTTCGTTCTGAACAAGTGTTACTGTTTTCTGCACAAAAGCGATTCTGCGAAGCAATGTGAACACTTCTGCTTCCCAGGCACAGAGAAGGTGCTAGCAGGGAATTCTCTGCCTGCCTTTCCCCAGTGCTCTGCAAGCTCTCCAGGGCAACAGCAAATCTGGGGCTCTGTGCTTTCTTTCGTTCTGAACAAGTGTTACTGTTTTCTGCACAAAAGCGATTCTGCGAAGCAATGTGAACACTTCTGCTTCCCAGGCACAGAGAAGGTGCTAGCAGGGAATTCTCTGCCTGCCTTTCCCCAGTGCTCTGCAAGCTCTCCAGGGCAACATAAAATCTGGGGCTCTGTGCTTTCTTTCGTTCTGAACAAGTGTTACTGTTTTCTGCACAAAAGCGATTCTGCGAAGCAATGTGAACACTTCTGCTTCCCAGGCACAGAGAAGGTGCTAGCAGGGAATTCTCTGCCTGCCTTTCCCCAGTGCTCTGCAAGCTCTCCAGGACAACAGCAAATCTGGGGCTCTGTGCTTTCTTTCATTCTGAACAAGTGTTAGTGTTTTCTGCACAAAAGCAATTCTGCGAAGCAATGTGAACACTTCTGCTTCCCAGGCACAGAGAAGGTGCTAGCAGGGAATTCTCTGCCTGCCTTTCCCCAGTGCTCTGAAAGCTCTCCAGGACAACAGCAAATCTGGGGCTCTGTGCTTTCTTTCGTTCTGAACAAGTGTTACTGTTTTCTGCACAAAAGCGATTCTGCGAAGCAATGTGAACACTTCTGCTTCCCAGGCCCAGAGAAGGTGCTAGCAGGGAATTCTCTGCCTGCCTTTCCCCAGTGCTCTGCAAGCTCTCCAGGACAACAGCAAATCTGGGGCTCTGTGCTTTCTTTCGTTCTGAACAAGTGCTAGTGTTTTCTGCACAAAAGCGATTCTGCGAAGCAATGTGAAGACTTCTGCTTCCCAGGCACAGAGAAGGTGCTAGCAGGGAATTCTCTGCCTGCCTTTCCCCAGTGCTCTGCAAGCTCTCCAGGACAACAGCAAATCTGGGGCTCTGTGCTTTCTTTCGTTCTGAACAAGTGTTAGTGTTTTCTGCACAAAAGCGATCCTGCGAAGCAATGTGAACACTTCTGCTTCCCAGGCACAGAGAAGGTGCTAGCAGGGAATTCTCTGCCTGCCTTTCCCCAGTGCTCTGCAAGCTCTCCAGGACAACAGCAAATCTGGGGCTCTGTGCTTTCTTTCGTTCTGAACAAGTGTTACTGTTTTCTGCACAAAAGCGATTCTGCGAAGCAATGTGAAGACTTCTGCTTCCCAGGCACAGAGAAGGTGCTAGCAGGGAATTCTCTGCCTGCCTTTCCCCAGTGCTCTGCAAGCTCTCCAGGACAACAGCAAATATGGGGCTCTGTGCTTTCTTTCGTTCTGAACAAGTGTTAGTGTTTTCTGCACAAAAGCGATTCTGCGAAGCAATGTGAACACTTCTGCTTCCCAGGCACAGAGAAGGTGCTAGTAGGGCATGCTCTGCCTGCCTTTCCGCAGTGCTCTGCAAGCTCTCCAGGACAACATAAAATCTGGGGTTCTGTGCTTTCTTTCGTTCTGAACAAGTGTTACTGTTTTCTGCACAAAAGCGATTCTGCGAAGCAATGTGAACACTTCTGTTTCCCAGGCACAGAGAAGGTGCTAGCAGGGAATTCTCTGCCTGCCTTTCCCCAGTGCTCTGCAAGCTCTCCAGGACAACAGCAAATCTGGGGCTCTGTGCTTTCTTTCATTCTGAACAAGTGTTACTGTTTTCTGCACAAAAGCGATTCTGCGAAGCAATGTGAACACTTCTGCTTCCCAGGCACAGAGAAGGTGCTAGCAGGGAATTCTCTGCCTGCCTTTCCCCAGTGCTCTGCAAGCTCTCCAGGACAACATAAAATCTGGGGCTCTGTGCTTTCTTTCATTCTGAACAAGTGTTACTGTTTTCTGCACAAAAGCGATTCTGCGAAGCAATGTGAACACTTCTGTTTCCCAGGCACAGAGAAGGTGCTAGTAGGGCATGCTCTGCCTGCCTTTCCCCAGTGCTCTGCAAGCTCTCCAGGACAACATCAAATCTGGGGCTCTGTGCTTTCTTTCCTTCTGAACAAGTGTTACTGTTTTCTGCACAAAAGCGATTCTGCGAAGCAATGTGAACACTTCTGCTTCCCAGGCACAGAGAAGGTGCTAGCAGGGAATTCTCTGCCTGCCTTTCCCCAGTGCTCTGCAAGCTCTCCAGGACAACAGCAAATCTGGGGCTCTGTGCTTTCTTTCGTTCTGAACAAGTGTTACTGTTTTCTGCACAAAAGCGATTCTGCGAAGCAATGTGAACACTTCTGCTTCCCAGGCACAGAGAAGGTGCTAGCAGGGAATTCTCTGCCTGCCTTTCCCCAGTGCTCTGCAAGCTCTCCAGGGCAACAGCAAATCTGGGGCTCTGTGCTTTCTTTCGTTCTGAACAAGTGTTACTGTTTTCTGCACAAAAGCGATTCTGCGAAGCAATGTGAACACTTCTGCTTCCCAGGCACAGAGAAGGTGCTAGCAGGGAATTCTCTGCCTGCCTTTCCCCAGTGCTCTGCAAGCTCTCCAGGACAACAGCAAATCTGGGGCTCTGTGCTTTCTTTCGTTCTGAACAAGTGCTAGTGTTTTCTGCACAAAAGCGATCCTGCGAAGCAATGTGAACACTTCTGCTTCCCAGGCACAGAGAAGGTGCTAGCAGGGAATTCTCTGCCTGCCTTTCCCCAGTGCTCTGCCAGCTCTCCAGGACAACAGCAATTCTGGGGCTCTGTGCTTTCTTTCATTCTGAACAAGTGTTACCTTTTTTCTGCACAAAAGCGATCCTGCGAAGCAATGTGAAGACTTCTGCTTCCCAGGCACAGAGAAGGTGCTAGCAGGGAATTCTCTGCCTGCCTTTCCCCAGTGCTCTGCAAGCTCTCCAGGACAACAGCAAATATGGGGCTCTGTGCTTTCTTTCGTTCTGAACAAGTGTTAGTGTTTTCTGCACAAAAGCGATTCTGCGAAGCAATGTGAACACTTCTGCTTCCCAGGCACAGAGAAGGTGCTAGTAGGGCATGCTCTGCCTGCCTTTCCGCAGTGCTCTGCAAGCTCTCCAGGACAACAGCAAATCTGGGGCTCTGTGCTTTCTTTCGTTCTGAACAAGTGCTAGTGTTTTCTGCACAAAAGCGATCCTGCGAAGCAATGTGAACACTTCTGCTTCCCAGGCACAGAGAAGGTGCTAGCAGGGAATTCTCTGCCTGCCTTTCCCCAGTGCTCTGCCAGCTCTCCAGGACAACAGCAATTCTGGGGCTCTGTGCTTTCTTTCATTCTGAACAAGTGTTACTGTTTTCTGCACAAAAGCGATTCTGCGAAGCAATGTGAACACTTCTGCTTCCCAGGCACAGAGAAGGTGCTAGCAGGGAATTCTCTGCCTGCCTTTCCCCACTGCTCTGCAAGCTCTCCAGGACAACAGCAAATCTGGGGCTCTGTGCTTTCTTTCATTCTGAACAAGTGTTACTGTTTTCTGCACAAAAGCGATTCTGCGAAGCAATGTGAAGACTTCTGCTTCCCAGGCACAGAGAAGGTGCTAGCAGGGAATTCTCTGCCTGCCTTTCCCCAGTGCTCTGCAAGCTCTCCAGGACAACAGCAAATATCGGGCTCTGTGCTTTCTTTCGTTCTGAACAAGTGTTACTGTTTTCTGCACAAAAGCGATTCTGCGAAGCAATGTGAACACTTCTGCTTCCCAGGCACAGAGAAGGTGCTAGTAGGGCATGCTCTGCCTGCCTTTCCGCAGTGCTCTGCAAGCTCTCCAGGACAACATAAAATCTGGGGTTCTGTGCTTTCTTTCGTTCTGAACAAGTGTTACTGTTTTCTGCACAAAAGCGATTCTGCGAAGCAATGTGAACACTTCTGTTTCCCAGGCACAGAGAAGGTGCTAGCAGGGAATTCTCTGCCTGCCTTTCCCCAGTGCTCTGCAAGCTCTCCAGGACAACAGCAAATCTGGGGCTCTGTGCTTTCTTTCATTCTGAACAAGTGTTACTGTTTTCTGCACAAAAGCGATTCTGCGAAGCAATGTGAACACTTCTGCTTCCCAGGCACAGAGAAGGTGCTAGCAGGGAATTCTCTGCCTGCCTTTCCCCAGTGCTCTGCAAGCTCTCCAGGACAACAGCAAATCTGGGGCTCTGTGCTTTCTTTCGTTCTGAACAAGTGCTAGTGTTTTCTGCACAAAAGCGATCCTGCGAAGCAATGTGAACACTTCTGCTTCCCAGGCCCAGAGAAGGTGCTAGCAGGGAATTCTCTGCCTGCCTTTCCCCAGTTCTCTGCCAGCTCTCCAGGACAACAGCAATTCTGGGGCTCTGTGCTTTCTTTCATTCTGAACAAGTGTTACTGTTTTCTGCACAAAAGCGATTCTGCGAAGCAATGTGAAGACTTCTGCTTCCCAGGCACAGAGAAGGTGCTAGCAGGGAATTCTCTGCCTGCCTTTCCCCAGTGCTCTGCAAGCTCTCCAGGACAACAGCAAATATGGGGCTCTGTGCTTTCTTTCGTTCTGAACAAGTGTTAGTGTTTTCTGCACAAAAGCGATTCTGCGAAGCAATGTGAACACTTCTGCTTCCCAGGCACAGAGAAGGTGCTAGTAGGGCATGCTCTGCCTGCCTTTCCGCAGTGCTCTGCAAGCTCTCCAGGACAACAGCAAATCTGGGGCTCTGTGCTTTCTTTCGTTCTGAACAAGTGCTAGTGTTTTCTGCACAAAAGCGATCCTGCGAAGCAATGTGAACACTTCTGCTTCCCAGGCACAGAGAAGGTGCTAGCAGGGAATTCTCTGCCTGCCTTTCCCCAGTGCTCTGCCAGCTCTCCAGGACAACAGCAATTCTGGGGCTCTGTGCTTTCTTTCATTCTGAACAAGTGTTACTGTTTTCTGCACAAAAGCGATTCTGCGAAGCAATGTGAACACTTCTGCTTCCCAGGCACAGAGAAGGTGCTAGCAGGGAATTCTCTGCCTGCCTTTCCCCACTGCTCTGCAAGCTCTCCAGGACAACAGCAAATCTGGGGCTCTGTGCTTTCTTTCATTCTGAACAAGTGTTACTGTTTTCTGCACAAAAGCGATTCTGCGAAGCAATGTGAAGACTTCTGCTTCCCAGGCACAGAGAAGGTGCTAGCAGGGAATTCTCTGCCTGCCTTTCCCCACTGCTCTGCAAGCTCTCCAGGACAACAGCAAATATGGGGCTCTGTGCTTTCTTTCGTTCTGAACAAGTGTTAGTGTTTTCTGCACAAAAGCGATTCTGCGAAGCAATGTGAACACTTCTGCTTCCCAGGCACAGAGAAGGTGCTAGTAGGGCATGCTCTGCCTGCCTTTCCGCAGTGCTCTGCAAGCTCTCCAGGACAACATAAAATCTGGGGTTCTGTGCTTTCTTTCGTTCTGAACAAGTGTTACTGTTTTCTGCACAAAAGCGATTCTGCGAAGCAATGTGAACACTTCTGTTTCCCAGGCACAGAGAAGGTGCTAGCAGGGAATTCTCTGCCTGCCTTTCCCCAGTGCTCTGCAAGCTCTCCAGGACAACAGCAAATCTGGGGCTCTGTGCTTTCTTTCATTCTGAACAAGTGTTACTGTTTTCTGCACAAAAGCGATTCTGCGAAGCAATGTGAACACTTCTGCTTCCCAGGCACAGAGAAGGTGCTAGCAGGGAATTCTCTGCCTGCCTTTCCCCACTGCTCTGCAAGCTCTCCAGGACAACATAAAATCTGGGGCTCTGTGCTTTCTTTCATTCTGAACAAGTGTTACTGTTTTCTGCACAAAAGCGATTCTGCGAAGCAATGTGAACACTTCTGTTTCCCAGGCACAGAGAAGGTGCTAGTAGGGCATGCTCTGCCTGCCTTTCCCCAGTGCTCTGCAAGCTCTCCAGGACAACATCAAATCTGGGGCTCTGTGCTTTCTTTCCTTCTGAACAAGTGTTACTGTTTTCTGCACAAAAGCGATTCTGCGAAGCAATGTGAACACTTCTGCTTCCCAGGCACAGAGAAGGTGCTAGCAGGGAATTCTCTGCCTGCCTTTCCCCAGTGCTCTGCAAGCTCTCCAGGACAACAGCAAATATGGGGCTCTGTGCTTTCTTTCGTTCTGAACAAGTGTTACTGTTTTCTGCACAAAAGCGATTCTGCGAAGCAATGTGAACACTTCTGCTTCCCAGGCACAGAGAAGGTGCTAGCAGGGAATTCTCTGCCTGCCTTTCCCCAGTGCTCTGCAAGCTCTCCAGGGCAACAGCAAATCTGGGGCTCTGTGCTTTCTTTCGTTCTGAACAAGTGTTACTGTTTTCTGCACAAAAGCGATTCTGCGAAGCAATGTGAACACTTCTGCTTCCCAGGCACAGAGAAGGTGCTAGCAGGGAATTCTCTGCCTGCCTTTCCCCAGTGCTCTGCAAGCTCTCCAGGACAACAGCAAATCTGGGGCTCTGTGCTTTCTTTCGTTCTGAACAAGTGCTAGTGTTTTCTGCACAAAAGCGATCCTGCGAAGCAATGTGAACACTTCTGCTTCCCAGGCCCAGAGAAGGTGCTAGCAGGGAATTCTCTGCCTGCCTTTCCCCAGTGCTCTGCCAGCTCTCCAGGACAACAGCAATTCTGGGGCTCTGTGCTTTCTTTCATTCTGAACAAGTGTTACTGTTTTCTGCACAAAAGCGATTCTGCGAAGCAATGTGAAGACTTCTGCTTCCCAGGCACAGAGAAGGTGCTAGCAGGGAATTCTCTGCCTGCCTTTCCCCAGTGCTCTGAAAGCTCTCCAGGACAACAGCAAATCTGGGGCTCTGTGCTTTCTTTCGTTCTGAACAAGTGTTACTGTTTTCTGCACAAAAGCGATTCTGCGAAGCAATGTGAACACTTCTGCTTCCCAGGCACAGAGAAGGTGCTAGCAGGGAATTCTCTGCCTGCCTTTCCCCAGTGCTCTGCAAGCTCTCCAGGACAACATCAAATCTGGGGCTCTGTGCTTTCTTTCCTTCTGAACAAGTGTTACTGTTTTCTGCACAAAAGCGATTCTGCGAAGCAATGTGAACACTTCTGCTTCCCAGGCACAGAGAAGGTGCTAGCAGGGAATTCTCTGCCTGCCTTTCCCCAGTGCTCTGCAAGCTCTCCAGGACAACAGCAAATCTGGGGCTCTGTGCTTTCTTTCGTTCTGAACAAGTGTTACTGTTTTCTGCACAAAAGCGATTCTGCGAAGCAATGTGAACACTTCTGCTTCCCAGGCACAGAGAAGGTGCTAGCAGGGAATTCTCTGCCTGCCTTTCCCCAGTGCTCTGCAAGCTCTCCAGGGCAACAGCAAATCTGGGGCTCTGTGCTTTCTTTCGTTCTGAACAAGTGTTACTGTTTTCTGCACAAAAGCGATTCTGCGAAGCAATGTGAACACTTCTGCTTCCCAGGCACAGAGAAGGTGCTAGCAGGGAATTCTCTGCCTGCCTTTCCCCAGTGCTCTGCAAGCTCTCCAGGGCAACATAAAATCTGGGGCTCTGTGCTTTCTTTCGTTCTGAACAAGTGTTACTGTTTTCTGCACAAAAGCGATTCTGCGAAGCAATGTGAACACTTCTGCTTCCCAGGCACAGAGAAGGTGCTAGCAGGGAATTCTCTGCCTGCCTTTCCCCAGTGCTCTGCAAGCTCTCCAGGACAACAGCAAATCTGGGGCTCTGTGCTTTCTTTCATTCTGAACAAGTGTTAGTGTTTTCTGCACAAAAGCAATTCTGCGAAGCAATGTGAACACTTCTGCTTCCCAGGCACAGAGAAGGTGCTAGCAGGGAATTCTCTGCCTGCCTTTCCCCAGTGCTCTGCAAGCTCTCCAGGACAACATAAAATCTGGGGTTCTGTGCTTTCTTTCGTTCTGAACAAGTGTTACTGTTTTCTGCACAAAAGCGATTCTTGCGAAGCAATGTGAACACTTCTGCTTCCCAGGCACAGAGAAGGTGCTAGCAGGGAATTCTCTGCCTGCCTTTCCCCAGTGCTCTGCAAGCTCTCCAGGACAACAGCAAATCTGGGGCTCTGTGCTTTCTTTCGTTCTGAACAAGTGCTAGTGTTTTCTGCACAAAAGCTATTCTGCGAAGCAATGTGAACACTTCTGCTTCCCAGGCACAGAGAAGGTGCTAGCAGGGAATTCTCTGCCTGCCTTTCCCCAGTGCTCTGCAAGCTCTCCAGCACAACAGCAAATCTGGGGCTCTGTGCTTTCTTTCGTTCTGAACAAGTGTTAGTGTTTTCTGCACAAAAGCGATTCTGCGAAGCAATGTGAACACTTCTGCTTCCCAGGCACAGAGAAGGTGCTAGCAGGGAATTCTCTGCCTGCCTTTCCCCAGTGCTCTGCAAGCTCTCCAGGACAACAGCAAATCTGGGGCTCTGTGCTTTCTTCCATTCTGAACAAGTGTTACTGTTTTCTGCACAAAAGCGATTCTGCGAAGCAATGTGAAGACTTCTGCTTCCCAGGCACACAGAAGGTGCTATCAGGGAATTCTCTGCCTGCCTTTCCCCAGTGCTCTGCAAGCTCTCCAGGACAACAGCAAATATGGGGCTCTGTGCTTTCTTTCGTTCTGAACAAGTGTTAGTGTTTTCTGCACAAAAGCGATTCTGCGAAGCAATGTGAACACTGCTGCTTCCCAGGCACAGAGAAGGTGCTAGTAGGGCATGCTCTGCCTGCCTTTCCCCAGTGCTCTGCAAGCTCTCCAGGACAACATAAAATCTGGGGTTCTGTGCTTTCTTTCGTTCTGAACAAGTGTTACTGTTTTCTGCACAAAAGCGATTCTGCGAAGCAATGTGAACACTTCTGCTTCCCAGGCACAGAGAAGATGCTAGCAGGGAATTCTCTGCCTGCCTTTCCCCAGTGCTCTGCAAGCTCTCCAGGACAACAGCAAATATGGGGCTCTGTGCTTTCTTTCATTCTGAACAAGTGTTAGTGTTTTCTGCACAAAAGCAATTCTGCGAAGCAATGTGAAGACTTCTGTTTCCCAGGCACAGAGAATGTGCTAGCAGGGAATTCTCTGCCTGCCTTTCCCCAGTGCTCTGCAAGCTCTCCAGGACAACAGCAAATCTGGGGCTCTGTGCTTTCTTTCGTTCTGAACAAGTGTTACTGTTTTCTGCACAAAAGCGATTCTGCGAAGCAATGTGAAGACTTCTGCTTCCCAGGCGCAGAGAAGGTGCTAGCAGGGAATTCTCTGCCTGCCTTTCCCCAGTGCTCTGCAAGCTCTCCAGGACAACAGCAAATCTGGGGCTCTGTGCTTTCTTTCATTCTGAACAAGTGTGACTGTTTTCTGCACAAAAGCGATTCTGCGAAGCAATGTGAAGACTTCTGCTTCCCAGGCACAGAGAAGGTGCTAGCAGGGAATTCTCTGCCTGCCTTTCCCCAGTGCTCTGAAAGCTCTCCAGGACAACAGCAAATCTGGGGCTCTGTGCTTTCTTTCGTTCTGAACAAGTGTTACTGTTTTCTGCACAAAAGCGATTCTGCGAAGCAATGTGAACACTTCTGCTTCCCAGGCCCAGAGAAGGTGCTAGCAGGGAATTCTCTGCCTGCCTTTCCCCAGTGCTCTGCAAGCTCTCCAGGACAACAGCAAATCTGGGGCTCTGTGCTTTCTTTCGTTCTGAACAAGTGCTAGTGTTTTCTGCACAAAAGCGATTCTGCGAAGCAATGTGAAGACTTCTGCTTCCCAGGCACAGAGAAGGTGCTAGCAGGGAATTCTCTGCCTGCCTTTCCCCAGTGCTCTGCAAGCTCTCCAGGACAACAGCAAATCTGGGGCTCTGTGCTTTCTTTCGTTCTGAACAAGTGTTAGTGTTTTCTGCACAAAAGCGATCCTGCGAAGCAATGTGAACACTTCTGCTTCCCAGGCACAGAGAAGGTGCTAGCAGGGAATTCTCTGCCTGCCTTTCCCCAGTGCTCTGCAAGCTCTCCAGGACAACAGCAAATCTGGGGCTCTGTGCTTTCTTTCGTTCTGAACAAGTGTTACTGTTTTCTGCACAAAAGCGATTCTGCGAAGCAATGTGAAGACTTCTGTTTCCCAGGCACAGAGAATGTGCTAGCAGAGAATTCTCTACCTGCCTTTCCCCAGTGCTCTGCAAGCTCTCCAGGACAACAGCAAATCTGGGGCTCTGTGCTTTCTTTCGTTCTGAACAAGTGCTAGTGTTTTCTGCACAAAAGCGATTCTGCGAAGCAATGTGAACACTTCTGCTTCCCAGGCACAGAGAAGGTGCTAGCAGGGAATTCTCTGCCTGCCTTTCCCCAGTGCTCTGCAAGCTCTCCAGGACAACATAAAATCTGGGGTTCTGTGCTTTCTTTCGTTCTGAACAAGTGTTACTGTTTTCTGCACAAAAGCGATTCTTGCGAAGCAATGTGAACACTTCTGCTTCCCAGGCACAGAGAAGGTGCTAGCAGGGAATTCTCTGCCTGCCTTTCCCCAGTGCTCTGCAAGCTCTCCAGGACAACAGCAAATCTGGGGCTCTGTGCTTTCTTTCGTTCTGAACAAGTGCTAGTGTTTTCTGCACAAAAGCGATCCTGCGAAGCAATGTGAACACTTCTGCTTCCCAGGCACAGAGAAGGTGCTAGCAGGGAATTCTCTGCCTGCCTTTCCCCAGTGCTCTGCCAGCTCTCCAGGACAACAGCAATTCTGGGGCTCTGTGCTTTCTTTCATTCTGAACAAGTGTTACTGTTTTCTGCACAAAAGCGATTCTGCGAAGCAATGTGAACACTTCTGCTTCCCAGGCACAGAGAAGGTGCTAGCAGGGAATTCTCTGCCTGCCTTTCCCCACTGCTCTGCAAGCTCTCCAGGACAACAGCAAATCTGGGGCTCTGTGCTTTCTTTCATTCTGAACAAGTGTTACTGTTTTCTGCACAAAAGCGATTCTGCGAAGCAATGTGAAGACTTCTGCTTCCCAGGCACAGAGAAGGTGCTAGCAGGGAATTCTCTGCCTGCCTTTCCCCACTGCTCTGCAAGCTCTCCAGGACAACAGCAAATATGGGGCTCTGTGCTTTCTTTCGTTCTGAACAAGTGTTAGTGTTTTCTGCACAAAAGCGATTCTGCGAAGCAATGTGAACACTTCTGCTTCCCAGGCACAGAGAAGGTGCTAGTAGGGCATGCTCTGCCTGCCTTTCCGCAGTGCTCTGCAAGCTCTCCAGGACAACATAAAATCTGGGGTTCTGTGCTTTCTTTCGTTCTGAACAAGTGTTACTGTTTTCTGCACAAAAGCGATTCTGCGAAGCAATGTGAACACTTCTGTTTCCCAGGCACAGAGAAGGTGCTAGCAGGGAATTCTCTGCCTGCCTTTCCCCAGTGCTCTGCAAGCTCTCCAGGACAACAGCAAATCTGGGGCTCTGTGCTTTCTTTCATTCTGAACAAGTGTTACTGTTTTCTGCACAAAAGCGATTCTGCGAAGCAATGTGAACACTTCTGCTTCCCAGGCACAGAGAAGGTGCTAGCAGGGAATTCTCTGCCTGCCTTTCCCCACTGCTCTGCAAGCTCTCCAGGACAACATAAAATCAGGGGCTCTGTGCTTTCTTTCATTCTGAACAAGTGTTACTGTTTTCTGCACAAAAGCGATTCTGCGAAGCAATGTGAACACTTCTGTTTCCCAGGCACAGAGAAGGTGCTAGTAGGGCATGCTCTGCCTGCCTTTCCCCAGTGCTCTGCAAGCTCTCCAGGACAACATCAAATCTGGGGCTCTGTGCTTTCTTTCCTTCTGAACAAGTGTTACTGTTTTCTGCACAAAAGCGATTCTGCGAAGCAATGTGAACACTTCTGCTTCCCAGGCACAGAGAAGGTGCTAGCAGGGAATTCTCTGCCTGCCTTTCCCCAGTGCTCTGCAAGCTCTCCAGCACAACAGCAAATATGGGGCTCTGTGCTTTCTTTCGTTCTGAACAAGTGTTACTGTTTTCTGCACAAAAGCGATTCTGCGAAGCAATGTGAACACTTCTGCTTCCCAGGCACAGAGAAGGTGCTAGCAGGGAATTCTCTGCCTGCCTTTCCCCAGTGCTCTGCAAGCTCTCCAGGGCAACAGCAAATCTGGGGCTCTGTGCTTTCTTTCGTTCTGAACAAGTGTTACTGTTTTCTGCACAAAAGCGATTCTGCGAAGCAATGTGAACACTTCTGCTTCCCAGGCACAGAGAAGGTGCTAGCAGGGAATTCTCTGCCTGCCTTTCCCCAGTGCTCTGCAAGCTCTCCAGGACAACAGCAAATCTGGGGCTCTGTGCTTTCTTTCGTTCTGAACAAGTGCTAGTGTTTTCTGCACAAAAGCGATCCTGCGAAGCAATGTGAACACTTCTGCTTCCCAGGCCCAGAGAAGGTGCTAGCAGGGAATTCTCTGCCTGCCTTTCCCCAGTGCTCTGCCAGCTCTCCAGGACAACAGCAATTCTGGGGCTCTGTGCTTTCTTTCATTCTGAACAAGTGTTACTGTTTTCTGCACAAAAGCGATTCTGCGAAGCAATGTGAAGACTTCTGCTTCCCAGGCACAGAGAAGGTGCTAGCAGGGAATTCTCTGCCTGCCTTTCCCCAGTGCTCTGCAAGCTCTCCAGGACAACAGCAAATATGGGGCTCTGTGCTTTCTTTCGTTGTGAACAAGTGTTAGTGTTTTCTGCACAAAAGCGATTCTGCGAAGCAATGTGAACACTTCTGCTTCCCAGGCACAGAGAAGGTGCTAGTAGGGCATGCTCTGCCTGCCTTTCCGCAGTGCTCTGCAAGCTCTCCAGGACAACATAAAATCTGGGGTTCTGTGCTTTCTTTCGTTCTGAACAAGTGTTACTGTTTTCTGCACAAAAGCGATTCTGCGAAGCAATGTGAACACTTCTGTTTCCCAGGCACAGAGAATGTGCTAGCAGGGAATTCTCTGCCTGCCTTTCCCCAGTGCTCTGCAAGCTCTCCAGGACAACAGCAAATCTGGGGCTCTGTGCTTTCTTTCATTCTGAACAAGTGTTACTGTTTTCTGCACAAAAGCGATTCTGCGAAGCAATGTGAAGACTTCTGCTTCCCAGGCACAGAGAAGGTGCTAGCAGGGAATTCTCTGCCTGCCTTTCCCCAGTGCTCTGAAAGCTCTCCAGGACAACAGCAAATCTGGGGCTCTGTGCTTTCTTTCGTTCTGAACAAGTGTTAGTGTTTTCTGCACAAAAGCGATTCTGCGAAGCAATGTGAACACTTCTGCTTCCCAGGCACAGAGAAGGTGCTAGCAGGGAATTCTCTGCCTGCCTTTCCCCAGTGCTCTGCAAGCTCTCCAGGACAACATCAAATCTGGGGCTCTGTGCTTTCTTCCATTCTGAACAAGTGTTACTGTTTTCTGCACAAAAGCGATTCTGCGAAGCAATGTGAACACTTCTGCTTCCCAGGCACAGAGAAGGTGCTAGCAGGGAATTCTCTGCCTGCCTTTCCCCAGTGCTCTGCAAGCTCTCCAGGACAACAGCAAATCTGGGGCTCTGTGCTTTCTTTCGTTCTGAACAAGTGTTACTGTTTTCTGCACAAAAGCGATTCTGCGAAGCAATGTGAACACTTCTGCTTCCCAGGCACAGAGAAGGTGCTAGCAGGGAATTCTCTGCCTGCCTTTCCCCAGTGCTCTGCAAGCTCTCCAGGGCAACAGCAAATCTGGGGCTCTGTGCTTTCTTTCGTTCTGAACAAGTGTTACTGTTTTCTGCACAAAAGCGATTCTGCGAAGCAATGTGAACACTTCTGCTTCCCAGGCACAGAGAAGGTGCTAGCAGGGAATTCTCTGCCTGCCTTTCCCCAGTGCTCTGCAAGCTCTCCAGGGCAACATAAAATCTGGGGCTCTGTGCTTTCTTTCGTTCTGAACAAGTGTTACTGTTTTCTGCACAAAAGCGATTCTGCGAAGCAATGTGAACACTTCTGCTTCCCAGGCACAGAGAAGGTGCTAGCAGGGAATTCTCTGCCTGCCTTTCCCCAGTGCTCTGCAAGCTCTCCAGGGCAACATAAAATCTGGGGCTCTGTGCTTTCTTTCGTTCTGAACAAGTGTTACTGTTTTCTGCACAAAAGCGATTCTGCGAAGCAATGTGAACACTTCTGCTTCCCAGGCACAGAGAAGGTGCTAGCAGGGAATTCTCTGCCTGCCTTTCCCCAGTGCTCTGCAAGCTCTCCAGGACAACAGCAAATCTGGGGCTCTGTGCTTTCTTTCATTCTGAACAAGTGTTAGTGTTTTCTGCACAAAAGCAATTCTGCGAAGCAATGTGAACACTTCTGCTTCCCAGGCACAGAGAAGGTGCTAGCAGGGAATTCTCTGCCTGCCTTTCCCCAGTGCTCTGCAAGCTCTCCAGGACAACATAAAATCTGGGGTTCTGTGCTTTCTTTCGTTCTGAACAAGTGTTACTGTTTTCTGCACAAAAGCGATTCTTGCGAAGCAATGTGAACACTTCTGCTTCCCAGGCACAGAGAAGGTGCTAGCAGGGAATTCTCTGCCTGCCTTTCCCCAGTGCTCTGCAAGCTCTCCAGGACAACAGCAAATCTGGGGTTCTGTGCTTTCTTTCGTTCTGAACAAGTGCTAGTGTTTTCTGCACAAAAGCTATTCTGCGAAGCAATGTGAACACTTCTGCTTCCCAGGCACAGAGAAGGTGCTAGCAGGGAATTCTCTGCCTGCCTTTCCCCAGTGCTCTGCAAGCTCTCCAGCACAACAGCAAATCTGGGGCTCTGTGCTTTCTTTCGTTCTGAACAAGTGTTAGTGTTTTCTGCACAAAAGCGATTCTGCGAAGCAATGTGAACACTTCTGCTTCCCAGGCACAGAGAAGGTGCTAGCAGGGAATTCTCTGCCTGCCTTTCCCCAGTGCTCTGCAAGCTCTCCAGGACAACAGCAAATCTGGGGCTCTGTGCTTTCTTCCATTCTGAACAAGTGTTACTGTTTTCTGCACAAAAGCGATTCTGCGAAGCAATGTGAAGACTTCTGCTTCCCAGGCACACAGAAGGTGCTATCAGGGAATTCTCTGCCTGCCTTTCCCCAGTGCTCTGCAAGCTCTCCAGGACAACAGCAAATATGGGGCTCTGTGCTTTCTTTCGTTGTGAACAAGTGTTACTGTTTTCTGCACAAAAGCGATTCTTGCGAAGCAATGTGAACACTTCTGCTTCCCAGGCACAGAGAAGGTGCTAGCAGGGAATTCTCTGCCTGCCTTTCCCCAGTGCTCTGCAAGCTCTCCAGGACAACAGCAAATCTGGGGCTCTGTGCTTTCTTTCGTTCTGAACAAGTGCTAGTGTTTTCTGCACAAAAGCGATCCTGCGAAGCAATGTGAACACTTCTGCTTCCCAGGCACAGAGAAGGTGCTAGCAGGGAATTCTCTGCCTGCCTTTCCCCAGTGCTCTGCCAGCTCTCCAGGACAACAGCAATTCTGGGGCTCTGTGCTTTCTTTCATTCTGAACAAGTGTTACTGTTTTCTGCACAAAAGCGATTCTGCGAAGCAATGTGAACACTTCTGCTTCCCAGGCACAGAGAAGGTGCTAGCAGGGAATTCTCTGCCTGCCTTTCCCCACTGCTCTGCAAGCTCTCCAGGACAACAGCAAATCTGGGGCTCTGTGCTTTCTTTCATTCTGAACAAGTGTTACTGTTTTCTGCACAAAAGCGATTCTGCGAAGCAATGTGAAGACTTCTGCTTCCCAGGCACAGAGAAGGTGCTAGCAGGGAATTCTCTGCCTGCCTTTCCCCACTGCTCTGCAAGCTCTCCAGGACAACAGCAAATATGGGGCTCTGTGCTTTCTTTCGTTCTGAACAAGTGTTAGTGTTTTCTGCACAAAAGCGATTCTGCGAAGCAATGTGAACACTTCTGCTTCCCAGGCACAGAGAAGGTGCTAGTAGGGCATGCTCTGCCTGCCTTTCCGCAGTGCTCTGCAAGCTCTCCAGGACAACATAAAATCTGGGGTTCTGTGCTTTCTTTCGTTCTGAACAAGTGTTACTGTTTTCTGCACAAAAGCGATTCTGCGAAGCAATGTGAACACTTCTGTTTCCCAGGCACAGAGAAGGTGCTAGCAGGGAATTCTCTGCCTGCCTTTCCCCAGTGCTCTGCAAGCTCTCCAGGACAACAGCAAATCTGGGGCTCTGTGCTTTCTTTCATTCTGAACAAGTGTTACTGTTTTCTGCACAAAAGCGATTCTGCGAAGCAATGTGAACACTTCTGCTTCCCAGGCACAGAGAAGGTGCTAGCAGGGAATTCTCTGCCTGCCTTTCCCCACTGCTCTGCAAGCTCTCCAGGACAACATAAAATCAGGGGCTCTGTGCTTTCTTTCATTCTGAACAAGTGTTACTGTTTTCTGCACAAAAGCGATTCTGCGAAGCAATGTGAACACTTCTGTTTCCCAGGCACAGAGAAGGTGCTAGTAGGGCATGCTCTGCCTGCCTTTCCCCAGTGCTCTGCAAGCTCTCCAGGACAACATCAAATCTGGGGCTCTGTGCTTTCTTTCCTTCTGAACAAGTGTTACTGTTTTCTGCACAAAAGCGATTCTGCGAAGCAATGTGAACACTTCTGCTTCCCAGGCACAGAGAAGGTGCTAGCAGGGAATTCTCTGCCTGCCTTTCCCCAGTGCTCTGCAAGCTCTCCAGGACAACAGCAAATATGGGGCTCTGTGCTTTCTTTCGTTCTGAACAAGTGTTACTGTTTTCTGCACAAAAGCGATTCTGCGAAGCAATGTGAACACTTCTGCTTCCCAGGCACAGAGAAGGTGCTAGCAGGGAATTCTCTGCCTGCCTTTCCCCAGTGCTCTGCAAGCTCTCCAGGGCAACAGCAAATCTGGGGCTCTGTGCTTTCTTTCGTTCTGAACAAGTGTTACTGTTTTCTGCACAAAAGCGATTCTGCGAAGCAATGTGAACACTTCTGCTTCCCAGGCACAGAGAAGGTGCTAGCAGGGAATTCTCTGCCTGCCTTTCCCCAGTGCTCTGCAAGCTCTCCAGGACAACAGCAAATCTGGGGCTCTGTGCTTTCTTTCGTTCTGAACAAGTGCTAGTGTTTTCTGCACAAAAGCGATCCTGCGAAGCAATGTGAACACTTCTGCTTCCCAGGCCCAGAGAAGGTGCTAGCAGGGAATTCTCTGCCTGCCTTTCCCCAGTGCTCTGCCAGCTCTCCAGGACAACAGCAATTCTGGGGCTCTGTGCTTTCTTTCATTCTGAACAAGTGTTACTGTTTTCTGCACAAAAGCGATTCTGCGAAGCAATGTGAAGACTTCTGCTTCCCAGGCACAGAGAAGGTGCTAGCAGGGAATTCTCTGCCTGCCTTTCCCCAGTGCTCTGCAAGCTCTCCAGGACAACAGCAAATATGGGGCTCTGTGCTTTCTTTCGTTCTGAACAAGTGTTAGTGTTTTCTGCACAAAAGCGATTCTGCGAAGCAATGTGAACACTTCTGCTTCCCAGGCACAGAGAAGGTGCTAGTAGGGCATGCTCTGCCTGCCTTTCCGCAGTGCTCTGCAAGCTCTCCAGGACAACATAAAATCTGGGGCTCTGTGCTTTCTTTCGTTCTGAACAAGTGTTACTGTTTTCTGCACAAAAGCGATTCTGCGAAGCAATGTGAACACTTCTGTTTCCCAGGCACAGAGAATGTGCTAGCAGGGAATTCTCTGCCTGCCTTTCCCCAGTGCTCTGCAAGCTCTCCAGGACAACATAAAATCTGGGGCTCTGTGCTTTCTTTCATTCTGAACAAGTGTTACTGTTTTCTGCACAAAAGCGATTCTGCGAAGCAATGTGAAGACTTCTGCTTCCCAGGCACAGAGAAGGTGCTAGCAGGGAATTCTCTGCCTGCCTTTCCCCAGTGCTCTGAAAGCTCTCCAGGACAACAGCAAATCTGGGGCTCTGTGCTTTCTTTCGTTCTGAACAAGTGTTAGTGTTTTCTGCACAAAAGCGATTCTGCGAAGCAATGTGAACACTTCTGCTTCCCAGGCACAGAGAAGGTGCTAGCAGGGAATTCTCTGCCTGCCTTTCCCCAGTGCTCTGCAAGCTCTCCAGGACAACATCAAATCTGGGGCTCTGTGCTTTCTTTCCTTCTGAACAAGTGTTACTGTTTTCTGCACAAAAGCGATTCTGCGAAGCAATGTGAACACTTCTGCTTCCCAGGCACAGAGAAGGTGCTAGCAGGGAATTCTCTGCCTGCCTTTCCCCAGTGCTCTGCAAGCTCTCCAGGACAACAGCAAATCTGGGGCTCTGTGCTTTCTTTCGTTCTGAACAAGTGTTACTGTTTTCTGCACAAAAGCGATTCTGCGAAGCAATGTGAACACTTCTGCTTCCCAGGCACAGAGAAGGTGCTAGCAGGGAATTCTCTGCCTGCCTTTCCCCAGTGCTCTGCAAGCTCTCCAGGGCAACAGCAAATCTGGGGCTCTGTGCTTTCTTTCGTTCTGAACAAGTGTTACTGTTTTCTGCACAAAAGCGATTCTGCGAAGCAATGTGAACACTTCTGCTTCCCAGGCACAGAGAAGGTGCTAGCAGGGAATTCTCTGCCTGCCTTTCCCCAGTGCTCTGCAAGCTCTCCAGGGCAACATAAAATCTGGGGCTCTGTGCTTTCTTTCGTTCTGAACAAGTGTTACTGTTTTCTGCACAAAAGCGATTCTGCGAAGCAATGTGAACACTTCTGCTTCCCAGGCACAGAGAAGGTGCTAGCAGGGAATTCTCTGCCTGCCTTTCCCCAGTGCTCTGCAAGCTCTCCAGGGCAACATAAAATCTGGGGCTCTGTGCTTTCTTTCGTTCTGAACAAGTGTTACTGTTTTCTGCACAAAAGCGATTCTGCGAAGCAATGTGAACACTTCTGCTTCCCAGGCACAGAGAAGGTGCTAGCAGGGAATTCTCTGCCTGCCTTTCCCCAGTGCTCTGCAAGCTCTCCAGGACAACAGCAAATCTGGGGCTCTGTGCTTTCTTTCATTCTGAACAAGTGTTAGTGTTTTCTGCACAAAAGCAATTCTGCGAAGCAATGTGAACACTTCTGCTTCCCAGGCACAGAGAAGGTGCTAGCAGGGAATTCTCTGCCTGCCTTTCCCCAGTGCTCTGCAAGCTCTCCAGGACAACATAAAATCTGGGGTTCTGTGCTTTCTTTCGTTCTGAACAAGTGTTACTGTTTTCTGCACAAAAGCGATTCTTGCGAAGCAATGTGAACACTTCTGCTTCCCAGGCACAGAGAAGGTGCTAGCAGGGAATTCTCTGCCTGCCTTTCCCCAGTGCTCTGCAAGCTCTCCAGGACAACAGCAAATCTGGGGTTCTGTGCTTTCTTTCGTTCTGAACAAGTGCTAGTGTTTTCTGCACAAAAGCTATTCTGCGAAGCAATGTGAACACTTCTGCTTCCCAGGCACAGAGAAGGTGCTAGCAGGGAATTCTCTGCCTGCCTTTCCCCAGTGCTCTGCAAGCTCTCCAGCACAACAGCAAATCTGGGGCTCTGTGCTTTCTTTCGTTCTGAACAAGTGTTAGTGTTTTCTGCACAAAAGCGATTCTGCGAAGCAATGTGAACACTTCTGCTTCCCAGGCACAGAGAAGGTGCTAGCAGGGAATTCTCTGCCTGCCTTTCCCCAGTGCTCTGCAAGCTCTCCAGGACAACAGCAAATCTGGGGCTCTGTGCTTTCTTTTGTTCTGAACAAGTGTTACTGTTTTCTGCACAAAAGCGATTCTGCGAAGCAATGTGAAGACTTCTGCTTCCCAGGCACACAGAAGGTGCTATCAGGGAATTCTCTGCCTGCCTTTCCCCAGTGCTCTGCAAGCTCTCCAGGACAACAGCAAATATGGGGCTCTGTGCTTTCTTTCGTTGTGAACAAGTGTTAGTGTTTTCTGCACAAAAGCGATTCTGCGAAGCAATGTGAACACTTCTGCTTCCCAGGCACAGAGAAGGTGCTAGTAGGGCATGCTCTGCCTGCCTTTCCGCAGTGCTCTGCAAGCTCTCCAGGACAACATAAAATCTGGGGTTCTGTGCTTTCTTTCGTTCTGAACAAGTGTTACTGTTTTCTGCACAAAAGCGATTCTGCGAAGCAATGTGAACACTTCTGTTTCCCAGGCACAGAGAATGTGCTAGCAGGGAATTCTCTGCCTGCCTTTCCCCAGTGCTCTGCAAGCTCTCCAGGACAACATAAAATCTGGGGCTCTGTGCTTTCTTTCATTCTGAACAAGTGTTACTGTTTTCTGCACAAAAGCGATTCTGCGAAGCAATGTGAAGACTTCTGCTTCCCAGGCACAGAGAAGGTGCTAGCAGGGAATTCTCTGCCTGCCTTTCCCCAGTGCTCTGCAAGCTCTCCAGGACAACAGCAAATCTGGGGCTCTGTGCTTTCTTTCGTTCTGAACAAGTGTTAGTGTTTTCTGCACAAAAGCGATTCTGCGAAGCAATGTGAACACTTCTGCTTCCCAGGCACAGAGAAGGTGCTAGCAGGGAATTCTCTGCCTGCCTTTCCCCAGTGCTCTGCAAGCTCTCCAGGACAACATCAAATCTGGGGCTCTGTGCTTTCTTTCCTTCTGAACAAGTGTTACTGTTTTCTGCACAAAAGCGATTCTGCGAAGCAATGTGAACACTTCTGCTTCCCAGGCACAGAGAAGGTGCTAGCAGGGAATTCTCTGCCTGCCTTTCCCCAGTGCTCTGCAAGCTCTCCAGGGCAACATAAAATCTGGGGCTCTGTGCTTTCTTTCGTTCTGAACAAGTGTTACTGTTTTCTGCACAAAAGCGATTCTGCGAAGCAATGTGAACACTTCTGCTTCCCAGGCACAGAGAAGGTGCTAGCAGGGAATTCTCTGCCTGCCTTTCCCCAGTGCTCTGCAAGCTCTCCAGGGCAACATAAAATCTGGGGCTCTGTGCTTTCTTTCGTTCTGAACAAGTGTTACTGTTTTCTGCACAAAAGCGATTCTGCGAAGCAATGTGAACACTTCTGCTTCCCAGGCACAGAGAAGGTGCTAGCAGGGAATTCTCTGCCTGCCTTTCCCCAGTGCTCTGCAAGCTCTCCAGGACAACAGCAAATCTGGGGCTCTGTGCTTTCTTTCATTCTGAACAAGTGTTAGTGTTTTCTGCACAAAAGCAATTCTGCGAAGCAATGTGAACACTTCTGCTTCCCAGGCACAGAGAAGGTGCTAGCAGGGAATTCTCTGCCTGCCTTTCCCCAGTGCTCTGCAAGCTCTCCAGGACAACAGCAAATCTGGGGCTCTGTGCTTTCTTTCGTTCTGAACAAGTGCTAGTGTTTTCTGCACAAAAGCGATTCTTGCGAAGCAATGTGAACACTTCTGCTTCCCAGGCACAGAGAAGGTGCTAGCAGGGAATTCTCTGCCTGCCTTTCCCCAGTGCTCTGCAAGCTCTCCAGGACAACAGCAAATCTGGGGTTCTGTGCTTTCTTTCGTTCTGAACAAGTGCTAGTGTTTTCTGCACAAAAGCTATTCTGCGAAGCAATGTGAACACTTCTGCTTCCCAGGCACAGAGAAGGTGCTAGCAGGGAATTCTCTGCCTGCCTTTCCCCAGTGCTCTGCAAGCTCTCCAGCACAACAGCAAATCTGGGGCTCTGTGCTTTCTTTCGTTCTGAACAAGTGTTAGTGTTTTCTGCACAAAAGCGATTCTGCGAAGCAATGTGAACACTTCTGCTTCCCAGGCACAGAGAAGGTGCTATCAGGGAATTCTCTGCCTGCCTTTCCCCAGTGCTCTGCAAGCTCTCCAGGACAACAGCAAATCTGGGGCTCTGTGCTTTCTTCCATTCTGAACAAGTGTTACTGTTTTCTGCACAAAAGCGATTCTGCGAAGCAATGTGAAGACTTCTGCTTCCCAGGCACACAGAAGGTGCTATCAGGGAATTCTCTGCCTGCCTTTCCCCAGTGCTCTGCAAGCTCTCCAGGACAACAGCAAATATGGGGCTCTGTGCTTTCTTTCCTTCTGAACAAGTGTTACTGTTTTCTGCACAAAAGCGATTCTGCGAAGCAATGTGAAGACTTCTGCTTCCCAGGCACACAGAAGGTGCTATCAGGGAATTCTCTGCCTGCCTTTCCCCAGTGCTCTGCAAGCTCTCCAGGACAACAGCAAATATGGGGCTCTGTGCTTTCTTTCGTTGTGAACAAGTGTTAGTGTTTTCTGCACAAAAGCGATTCTGCGAAGCAATGTGAACACTTCTGCTTCCCAGGCACAGAGAAGGTGCTAGTAGGGCATGCTCTGCCTGCCTTTCCGCAGTGCTCTGCAAGCTCTCCAGGACAACATAAAATCTGGGGTTCTGTGCTTTCTTTCGTTCTGAACAAGTGTTACTGTTTTCTGCACAAAAGCGATTCTGCGAAGCAATGTGAACACTTCTGTTTCCCAGGCACAGAGAATGTGCTAGCAGGGAATTCTCTGCCTGCCTTTCCCCAGTGCTCTGCAAGCTCTCCAGGACAACATAAAATCTGGGGCTCTGTGCTTTCTTTCATTCTGAACAAGTGTTACTGTTTTCTGCACAAAAGCGATTCTGCGAAGCAATGTGAAGACTTCTGCTTCCCAGGCACAGAGAAGGTGCTAGCAGGGAATTCTCTGCCTGCCTTTCCCCAGTGCTCTGCAAGCTCTCCAGGACAACAGCAAATCTGGGGCTCTGTGCTTTCTTTCGTTCTGAACAAGTGTTAGTGTTTTCTGCACAAAAGCGATTCTGCGAAGCAATGTGAACACTTCTGCTTCCCAGGCACAGAGAAGGTGCTAGCAGGGAATTCTCTGCCTGCCTTTCCCCAGTGCTCTGCAAGCTCTCCAGGACAACATCAAATCTGGGGCTCTGTGCTTTCTTTCCTTCTGAACAAGTGTTACTGTTTTCTGCACAAAAGCGATTCTGCGAAGCAATGTGAACACTTCTGCTTCCCAGGCACAGAGAAGGTGCTAGCAGGGAATTCTCTGCCTGCCTTTCCCCAGTGCTCTGCAAGCTCTCCAGGGCAACATAAAATCTGGGGCTCTGTGCTTTCTTTCGTTCTGAACAAGTGTTACTGTTTTCTGCACAAAAGCGATTCTGCGAAGCAATGTGAACACTTCTGCTTCCCAGGCACAGAGAAGGTGCTAGCAGGGAATTCTCTGCCTGCCTTTCCCCAGTGCTCTGCAAGCTCTCCAGGGCAACATAAAATCTGGGGCTCTGTGCTTTCTTTCGTTCTGAACAAGTGTTACTGTTTTCTGCACAAAAGCGATTCTGCGAAGCAATGTGAACACTTCTGCTTCCCAGGCACAGAGAAGGTGCTAGCAGGGAATTCTCTGCCTGCCTTTCCCCAGTGCTCTGCAAGCTCTCCAGGACAACAGCAAATCTGGGGCTCTGTGCTTTCTTTCATTCTGAACAAGTGTTAGTGTTTTCTGCACAAAAGCAATTCTGCGAAGCAATGTGAACACTTCTGCTTCCCAGGCACAGAGAAGGTGCTAGCAGGGAATTCTCTGCCTGCCTTTCCCCAGTGCTCTGCAAGCTCTCCAGGACAACAGCAAATCTGGGGCTCTGTGCTTTCTTTCGTTCTGAACAAGTGCTAGTGTTTTCTGCACAAAAGCGATTCTTGCGAAGCAATGTGAACACTTCTGCTTCCCAGGCACAGAGAAGGTGCTAGCAGGGAATTCTCTGCCTGCCTTTCCCCAGTGCTCTGCAAGCTCTCCAGGACAACAGCAAATCTGGGGTTCTGTGCTTTCTTTCGTTCTGAACAAGTGCTAGTGTTTTCTGCACAAAAGCTATTCTGCGAAGCAATGTGAACACTTCTGCTTCCCAGGCACAGAGAAGGTGCTAGCAGGGAATTCTCTGCCTGCCTTTCCCCAGTGCTCTGCAAGCTCTCCAGCACAACAGCAAATCTGGGGCTCTGTGCTTTCTTTCGTTCTGAACAAGTGTTAGTGTTTTCTGCACAAAAGCGATTCTGCGAAGCAATGTGAACACTTCTGCTTCCCAGGCACAGAGAAGGTGCTAGCAGGGAATTCTCTGCCTGCCTTTCCCCAGTGCTCTGCAAGCTCTCCAGGACAACAGCAAATCTGGGGCTCTGTGCTTTCTTCCATTCTGAACAAGTGTTACTGTTTTCTGCACAAAAGCGATTCTGCGAAGCAATGTGAAGACTTCTGCTTCCCAGGCACACAGAAGGTGCTATCAGGGAATTCTCTGCCTGCCTTTCCCCAGTGCTCTGCAAGCTCTCCAGGACAACAGCAAATATGGGGCTCTGTGCTTTCTTTCGTTCTGAACAAGTGTTAGTGTTTTCTGCACAAAAGCGATTCTGCGAAGCAATGTGAACACTGCTGCTTCCCAGGCACAGAGAAGGTGCTAGTAGGGCATGCTCTGCCTGCCTTTCCCCAGTGCTCTGCAAGCTCTCCAGGACAACATAAAATCTGGGGTTCTGTGCTTTCTTTCGTTCTGAACAAGTGTTACTGTTTTCTGCACAAAAGCGATTCTGCGAAGCAATGTGAACACTTCTGCTTCCCAGGCACAGAGAAGATGCTAGCAGGGAATTCTCTGCCTGCCTTTCCCCAGTGCTCTGCAAGCTCTCCAGGACAACAGCAAATATGGGGCTCTGTGCTTTCTTTCATTCTGAACAAGTGTTAGTGTTTTCTGCACAAAAGCAATTCTGCGAAGCAATGTGAAGACTTCTGTTTCCCAGGCACAGAGAATGTGCTAGCAGGGAATTCTCTGCCTGCCTTTCCCCAGTGCTCTGCAAGCTCTCCAGGACAACAGCAAATCTGGGGCTCTGTGCTTTCTTTCGTTCTGAACAAGTGTTACTGTTTTCTGCACAAAAGCGATTCTGCGAAGCAATGTGAAGACTTCTGCTTCCCAGGCGCAGAGAAGGTGCTAGCAGGGAATTCTCTGCCTGCCTTTCCCCAGTGCTCTGCAAGCTCTCCAGGACAACAGCAAATCTGGGGCTCTGTGCTTTCTTTCATTCTGAACAAGTGTGACTGTTTTCTGCACAAAAGCGATTCTGCGAAGCAATGTGAAGACTTCTGCTTCCCAGGCACAGAGAAGGTGCTAGCAGGGAATTCTCTGCCTGCCTTTCCCCAGTGCTCTGAAAGCTCTCCAGGACAACAGCAAATCTGGGGCTCTGTGCTTTCTTTCGTTCTGAACAAGTGTTAGTGTTTTCTGCACAAAAGCGATTCTGCGAAGCAATGTGAACACTTCTGCTTCCCAGGCCCAGAGAAGGTGCTAGCAGGGAATTCTCTGCCTGCCTTTCCCCAGTGCTCTGCAAGCTCTCCAGGACAACAGCAAATCTGGGGCTCTGTGCTTTCTTTCGTTCTGAACAAGTGCTAGTGTTTTCTGCACAAAAGCAATTCTGCGAAGCAATGTGAAGACTTCTGCTTCCCAGGCACAGAGAAGGTGCTAGCAGGGAATTCTCTGCCTGCCTTTCCCCAGTGCTCTGCAAGCTCTCCAGGACAACAGCAAATCTGGGGCTCTGTGCTTTCTTTCGTTCTGAACAAGTGTTAGTGTTTTCTGCACAAAAGCGATCCTGCGAAGCAATGTGAACACTTCTGCTTCCCAGGCACAGAGAAGGTGCTAGCAGGGAATTCTCTGCCTGCCTTTCCCCAGTGCTCTGCAAGCTCTCCAGGACAACAGCAAATCTGGGGCTCTGTGCTTTCTTTCGTTCTGAACAAGTGTTACTGTTTTCTGCACAAAAGCGATTCTGCGAAGCAATGTGAAGACTTCTGTTTCCCAGGCACAGAGAATGTGCTAGCAGGGAATTCTCTACCTGCCTTTCCCCAGTGCTCTGCAAGCTCTCCAGGACAACAGCAAATCTGGGGCTCTGTGCTTTCTTTCGTTCTGAACAAGTGCTAGTGTTTTCTGCACAAAAGCGATTCTGCGAAGCAATGTGAACACTTCTGCTTCCCAGGCACAGAGAAGGTGCTAGCAGGGAATTCTCTGCCTGCCTTTCCCCAGTGCTCTGCAAGCTCTCCAGGACAACAGCAAATCTGGGGTTCTGTGCTTTCTTTCGTTCTGAACAAGTGTTACTGTTTTCTGCACAAAAGCGATTCTTGCGAAGCAATGTGAACACTTCTGCTTCCCAGGCACAGAGAAGGTGCTAGCAGGGAATTCTCTGCCTGCCTTTCCCCAGTGCTCTGCAAGCTCTCCAGGACAACAGCAAATCTGGGGCTCTGTGCTTTCTTTCGTTCTGAACAAGTGTTACTGTTTTCTGCACAAAAGCGATTCTGCGAAGCAATGTGAACACTTCTGTTTCCCAGGCACAGAGAATGTGCTAGCAGGGAATTCTCTGCCTGCCTTTCCCCAGTGCTCTGCAAGCTCTCCAGCACAACAGCAAATCTGGGGCTCTGTGCTTTCTTTCGTTCTGAACAAGTGTTAGTGTTTTCTGCACAAAAGCGATTCTGCGAAGCAATGTGAACACTTCTGCTTCCCAGGCACAGAGAAGGTGCTAGCAGGGAATTCTCTGCCTGCCTTTCCCCAGTGCTCTGCAAGCTCTCCAGGACAACAGCAAATCTGGGGCTCTGTGCTTTCTTTCGTTCTGAACAAGTGTTAGTGTTTTCTGCACAAAAGCGATTCTGCGAAGCAATGTGAAGACTTCTGCTTCCCAGGCACAGAGAAGGTGCTATCAGGGAATTCTCTGCCTGCCTTTCCCCAGTGCTCTGCAAGCTCTCCAGGACAACAGCAAATATGGGGCTCTGTGCTTTCTTTCGTTCTGAACAAGTGTTAGTGTTTTCTGCACAAAAGCAATTCTGCGAAGCAATGTGAACACTTCTGCTTCCCAGGCACAGAGAAGGTGCTAGTAGGGCATGCTCTGCCTGCCTTTCCGCAGTGCTCTGCAAGCTCTCCAGGACAACATAAAATCTGGGGTTCTGTGCTTTCTTTCGTTCTGAACAAGTGTTACTGTTTTCTGCACAAAAGCGATTCTGCGAAGCAATGTGAACACTTCTGCTTCCCAGGCACAGAGAAGGTGCTAGCAGGGAATTCTCTGCCTGCCTTTCCCCAGTGCTCTGCAAGCTCTCCAGGGCAACATAAAATCTGGGGCTCTGTGCTTTCTTTCGTTCTGAACAAGTGTTACTGTTTTCTGCACAAAAGCGATTCTGCGAAGCAATGTGAACACTTCTGCTTCCCAGGCACAGAGAAGGTGCTAGTAGGGCATGCTCTGCCTGCCTTTCCGCAGTGCTCTGCAAGCTCTCCAGGACAACATAAAATCTGGGGTTCTGTGCTTTCTTTCGTTCTGAACAAGTGTTACTGTTTTCTGCACAAAAGCGATTCTGCGAAGCAATGTGAACACTTCTGCTTCCCAGGCACAGAGAAGGTGCTAGCAGGGAATTCTCTGCCTGCCTTTCCCCAGTGCTCTGCAAGCTCTCCAGGGCAACATAAAATCTGGGGCTCTGTGCTTTCTTTCGTTCTGAACAAGTGTTACTGTTTTCTGCACAAAAGCGATTCTGCGAAGCAATGTGAACACTTCTGCTTCCCAGGCACAGAGAAGGTGCTAGCAGGGAATTCTCTGCCTGCCTTTCCCCAGTGCTCTGCAAGCTCTCCAGGACAACAGCAAATCTGGGGCTCTGTGCTTTCTTTCATTCTGAACAAGTGTTAGTGTTTTCTGCACAAAAGCAATTCTGCGAAGCAATGTGAACACTTCTGCTTCCCAGGCACAGAGAAGGTGCTAGCAGGGAATTCTCTGCCTGCCTTTCCCCAGTGCTCTGCAAGCTCTCCAGGACAACATAAAATCTGGGGTTCTGTGCTTTCTTTCGTTCTGAACAAGTGTTACTGTTTTCTGCACAAAAGCGATTCTTGCGAAGCAATGTGAACACTTCTGCTTCCCAGGCACAGAGAAGGTGCTAGCAGGGAATTCTCTGCCTGCCTTTCCCCAGTGCTCTGCAAGCTCTCCAGGACAACAGCAAATCTGGGGTTCTGTGCTTTCTTTCGTTCTGAACAAGTGCTAGTGTTTTCTGCACAAAAGCTATTCTGCGAAGCAATGTGAACACTTCTGCTTCCCAGGCACAGAGAAGGTGCTAGCAGGGAATTCTCTGCCTGCCTTTCCCCAGTGCTCTGCAAGCTCTCCAGCACAACAGCAAATCTGGGGCTCTGTGCTTTCTTTCGTTCTGAACAAGTGTTAGTGTTTTCTGCACAAAAGCGATTCTGCGAAGCAATGTGAACACTTCTGCTTCCCAGGCACAGAGAAGGTGCTAGCAGGGAATTCTCTGCCTGCCTTTCCCCAGTGCTCTGCAAGCTCTCCAGGACAACAGCAAATCTGGGGCTCTGTGCTTTCTTTTGTTCTGAACAAGTGTTACTGTTTTCTGCACAAAAGCGATTCTGCGAAGCAATGTGAAGACTTCTGCTTCCCAGGCACACAGAAGGTGCTATCAGGGAATTCTCTGCCTGCCTTTCCCCAGTGCTCTGCAAGCTCTCCAGGACAACAGCAAATATGGGGCTCTGTGCTTTCTTTCGTTGTGAACAAGTGTTAGTGTTTTCTGCACAAAAGCGATTCTGCGAAGCAATGTGAACACTTCTGCTTCCCAGGCACAGAGAAGGTGCTAGTAGGGCATGCTCTGCCTGCCTTTCCGCAGTGCTCTGCAAGCTCTCCAGGACAACATAAAATCTGGGGTTCTGTGCTTTCTTTCGTTCTGAACAAGTGTTACTGTTTTCTGCACAAAAGCGATTCTGCGAAGCAATGTGAACACTTCTGTTTCCCAGGCACAGAGAATGTGCTAGCAGGGAATTCTCTGCCTGCCTTTCCCCAGTGCTCTGCAAGCTCTCCAGGACAACATAAAATCTGGGGCTCTGTGCTTTCTTTCATTCTGAACAAGTGTTACTGTTTTCTGCACAAAAGCGATTCTGCGAAGCAATGTGAAGACTTCTGCTTCCCAGGCACAGAGAAGGTGCTAGCAGGGAATTCTCTGCCTGCCTTTCCCCAGTGCTCTGCAAGCTCTCCAGGACAACAGCAAATCTGGGGCTCTGTGCTTTCTTTCGTTCTGAACAAGTGTTAGTGTTTTCTGCACAAAAGCGATTCTGCGAAGCAATGTGAACACTTCTGCTTCCCAGGCACAGAGAAGGTGCTAGCAGGGAATTCTCTGCCTGCCTTTCCCCAGTGCTCTGCAAGCTCTCCAGGACAACATCAAATCTGGGGCTCTGTGCTTTCTTTCCTTCTGAACAAGTGTTACTGTTTTCTGCACAAAAGCGATTCTGCGAAGCAATGTGAACACTTCTGCTTCCCAGGCACAGAGAAGGTGCTAGCAGGGAATTCTCTGCCTGCCTTTCCCCAGTGCTCTGCAAGCTCTCCAGGGCAACATAAAATCTGGGGCTCTGTGCTTTCTTTCGTTCTGAACAAGTGTTACTGTTTTCTGCACAAAAGCGATTCTGCGAAGCAATGTGAACACTTCTGCTTCCCAGGCACAGAGAAGGTGCTAGCAGGGAATTCTCTGCCTGCCTTTCCCCAGTGCTCTGCAAGCTCTCCAGGGCAACATAAAATCTGGGGCTCTGTGCTTTCTTTCGTTCTGAACAAGTGTTACTGTTTTCTGCACAAAAGCGATTCTGCGAAGCAATGTGAACACTTCTGCTTCCCAGGCACAGAGAAGGTGCTAGCAGGGAATTCTCTGCCTGCCTTTCCCCAGTGCTCTGCAAGCTCTCCAGGACAACAGCAAATCTGGGGCTCTGTGCTTTCTTTCATTCTGAACAAGTGTTAGTGTTTTCTGCACAAAAGCAATTCTGCGAAGCAATGTGAACACTTCTGCTTCCCAGGCACAGAGAAGGTGCTAGCAGGGAATTCTCTGCCTGCCTTTCCCCAGTGCTCTGCAAGCTCTCCAGGACAACATAAAATCTGGGGCTCTGTGCTTTCTTTCGTTCTGAACAAGTGTTACTGTTTTCTGCACAAAAGCGATTCTTGCGAAGCAATGTGAACACTTCTGCTTCCCAGGCACAGAGAAGGTGCTAGCAGGGAATTCTCTGCCTGCCTTTCCCCAGTGCTCTGCAAGCTCTCCAGGACAACAGCAAATCTGGGGTTCTGTGCTTTCTTTCGTTCTGAACAAGTGCTAGTGTTTTCTGCACAAAAGCTATTCTGCGAAGCAATGTGAACACTTCTGCTTCCCAGGCACAGAGAAGGTGCTAGCAGGGAATTCTCTGCCTGCCTTTCCCCAGTGCTCTGCAAGCTCTCCAGCACAACAGCAAATCTGGGGCTCTGTGCTTTCTTTCGTTCTGAACAAGTGTTAGTGTTTTCTGCACAAAAGCGATTCTGCGAAGCAATGTGAACACTTCTGCTTCCCAGGCACAGAGAAGGTGCTAGCAGGGAATTCTCTGCCTGCCTTTCCCCAGTGCTCTGCAAGCTCTCCAGGACAACAGCAAATCTGGGGCTCTGTGCTTTCTTCCATTCTGAACAAGTGTTACTGTTTTCTGCACAAAAGCGATTCTGCGAAGCAATGTGAAGACTTCTGCTTCCCAGGCACACAGAAGGTGCTATCAGGGAATTCTCTGCCTGCCTTTCCCCAGTGCTCTGCAAGCTCTCCAGGACAACAGCAAATATGGGGCTCTGTGCTTTCTTTCGTTCTGAACAAGTGTTAGTGTTTTCTGCACAAAAGCGATTCTGCGAAGCAATGTGAACACTGCTGCTTCCCAGGCACAGAGAAGGTGCTAGTAGGGCATGCTCTGCCTGCCTTTCCCCAGTGCTCTGCAAGCTCTCCAGGACAACATAAAATCTGGGGTTCTGTGCTTTCTTTCGTTCTGAACAAGTGTTACTGTTTTCTGCACAAAAGCGATTCTGCGAAGCAATGTGAACACTTCTGCTTCCCAGGCACAGAGAAGATGCTAGCAGGGAATTCTCTGCCTGCCTTTCCCCAGTGCTCTGCAAGCTCTCCAGGACAACAGCAAATATGGGGCTCTGTGCTTTCTTTCATTCTGAACAAGTGTTAGTGTTTTCTGCACAAAAGCAATTCTGCGAAGCAATGTGAAGACTTCTGTTTCCCAGGCACAGAGAATGTGCTAGCAGGGAATTCTCTGCCTGCCTTTCCCCAGTGCTCTGCAAGCTCTCCAGGACAACAGCAAATCTGGGGCTCTGTGCTTTCTTTCGTTCTGAACAAGTGTTACTGTTTTCTGCACAAAAGCGATTCTGCGAAGCAATGTGAAGACTTCTGCTTCCCAGGCGCAGAGAAGGTGCTAGCAGGGAATTCTCTGCCTGCCTTTCCCCAGTGCTCTGCAAGCTCTCCAGGACAACAGCAAATCTGGGGCTCTGTGCTTTCTTTCATTCTGAACAAGTGTGACTGTTTTCTGCACAAAAGCGATTCTGCGAAGCAATGTGAAGACTTCTGCTTCCCAGGCACAGAGAAGGTGCTAGCAGGGAATTCTCTGCCTGCCTTTCCCCAGTGCTCTGAAAGCTCTCCAGGACAACAGCAAATCTGGGGCTCTGTGCTTTCTTTCGTTCTGAACAAGTGTTAGTGTTTTCTGCACAAAAGCGATTCTGCGAAGCAATGTGAACACTTCTGCTTCCCAGGCCCAGAGAAGGTGCTAGCAGGGAATTCTCTGCCTGCCTTTCCCCAGTGCTCTGCAAGCTCTCCAGGACAACAGCAAATCTGGGGCTCTGTGCTTTCTTTCGTTCTGAACAAGTGCTAGTGTTTTCTGCACAAAAGCAATTCTGCGAAGCAATGTGAAGACTTCTGCTTCCCAGGCACAGAGAAGGTGCTAGCAGGGAATTCTCTGCCTGCCTTTCCCCAGTGCTCTGCAAGCTCTCCAGGACAACAGCAAATCTGGGGCTCTGTGCTTTCTTTCGTTCTGAACAAGTGTTAGTGTTTTCTGCACAAAAGCGATCCTGCGAAGCAATGTGAACACTTCTGCTTCCCAGGCACAGAGAAGGTGCTAGCAGGGAATTCTCTGCCTGCCTTTCCCCAGTGCTCTGCAAGCTCTCCAGGACAACAGCAAATCTGGGGCTCTGTGCTTTCTTTCGTTCTGAACAAGTGTTACTGTTTTCTGCACAAAAGCGATTCTGCGAAGCAATGTGAAGACTTCTGTTTCCCAGGCACAGAGAATGTGCTAGCAGGGAATTCTCTACCTGCCTTTCCCCAGTGCTCTGCAAGCTCTCCAGGACAACAGCAAATCTGGGGCTCTGTGCTTTCTTTCGTTCTGAACAAGTGCTAGTGTTTTCTGCACAAAAGCGATTCTGCGAAGCAATGTGAACACTTCTGCTTCCCAGGCACAGAGAAGGTGCTAGCAGGGAATTCTCTGCCTGCCTTTCCCCAGTGCTCTGCAAGCTCTCCAGGACAACATAAAATCTGGGGTTCTGTGCTTTCTTTCGTTCTGAACAAGTGTTACTGTTTTCTGCACAAAAGCGATTCTTGCGAAGCAATGTGAACACTTCTGCTTCCCAGGCACAGAGAAGGTGCTAGCAGGGAATTCTCTGCCTGCCTTTCCCCAGTGCTCTGCAAGCTCTCCAGGACAACAGCAAATCTGGGGCTCTGTGCTTTCTTTCGTTCTGAACAAGTGTTACTGTTTTCTGCACAAAAGCGATTCTGCGAAGCAATGTGAACACTTCTGTTTCCCAGGC
This sequence comes from Strix aluco, assembly GCF_031877795.1. Taxonomy (NCBI): domain Eukaryota; kingdom Metazoa; phylum Chordata; class Aves; order Strigiformes; family Strigidae; genus Strix; species Strix aluco. The sequence goes on from NC_133943.1 coordinate 23,072,671, forward strand.
ACAGAGAATGTGCTAGCAGGGAATTCTCTGCCTGCCTTTCCCCAGTGCTCTGCAAGCTCTCCAGCACAACAGCAAATCTGGGGCTCTGTGCTTTCTTTCGTTCTGAACAAGTGTTAGTGTTTTCTGCACAAAAGCGATTCTGCGAAGCAATGTGAACACTTCTGCTTCCCAGGCACAGAGAAGGTGCTAGCAGGGAATTCTCTGCCTGCCTTTCCCCAGTGCTCTGCAAGCTCTCCAGGACAACAGCAAATCTGGGGCTCTGTGCTTTCTTTCGTTCTGAACAAGTGTTAGTGTTTTCTGCACAAAAGCGATTCTGCGAAGCAATGTGAAGACTTCTGCTTCCCAGGCACAGAGAAGGTGCTATCAGGGAATTCTCTGCCTGCCTTTCCCCAGTGCTCTGCAAGCTCTCCAGGACAACAGCAAATATGGGGCTCTGTGCTTTCTTTCGTTCTGAACAAGTGTTAGTGTTTTCTGCACAAAAGCAATTCTGCGAAGCAATGTGAACACTTCTGCTTCCCAGGCACAGAGAAGGTGCTAGTAGGGCATGCTCTGCCTGCCTTTCCGCAGTGCTCTGCAAGCTCTCCAGGACAACATAAAATCTGGGGTTCTGTGCTTTCTTTCGTTCTGAACAAGTGTTACTGTTTTCTGCACAAAAGCGATTCTGCGAAGCAATGTGAACACTTCTGCTTCCCAGGCACAGAGAAGGTGCTAGCAGGGAATTCTCTGCCTGCCTTTCCCCAGTGCTCTGCAAGCTCTCCAGGGCAACATAAAATCTGGGGCTCTGTGCTTTCTTTCGTTCTGAACAAGTGTTACTGTTTTCTGCACAAAAGCGATTCTGCGAAGCAATGTGAACACTTCTGCTTCCCAGGCACAGAGAAGGTGCTAGTAGGGCATGCTCTGCCTGCCTTTCCCCAGTGCTCTGCAAGCTCTCCAGGACAACAGCAAATCTGGGGCTCTGTGCTTTCTTTCATTCTGAACAAGTGTTAGTGTTTTCTGCACAAAAGCAATTCTGCGAAGCAATGTGAAGACTTCTGCTTCCCAGGCACAGAGAAGGTGCTAGCAGGGAATTCTCTGCCTGCCTTTCCCCAGTGCTCTGCAAGCTCTCCAGGACAACATAAAATCTGGGGCTCTGTGCTTTCTTTCGTTCTGAACAAGTGTTAGTGTTTTCTGCACAAAAGCGATCCTGCGAAGCAATGTGAACACTTCTGCTTCCCAGGCACAGAGAAGGTGCTAGCAGGGAATTCTCTGCCTGCCTTTCCCCAGTGCTCTGCAAGCTCTCCAGGACAACAGCAAATCTGGGGCTCTGTGCTTTCTTTCGTTCTGAACAAGTGTTACTGTTTTCTGCACAAAAGCGATTCTGCGAAGCAATGTGAACACTTCTGTTTCCCAGGCACAGAGAATGTGCTAGCAGGGAATTCTCTACCTGCCTTTCCCCAGTGCTCTGCAAGCTCTCCAGGACAACAGCAAATCTGGGGCTCTGTGCTTTCTTTCGTTCTGAACAAGTGTTACTGTTTTCTGCACAAAAGCGATTCTTGCGAAGCAATGTGAACACTTCTGTTTCCCAGGCACAGAGAATGTGCTAGCAGGGAATTCTCTGCCTGCCTTTCCCCAGTGCTCTGCAAGCTCTCCAGCACAACAGCAAATCTGGGGCTCTGTGCTTTCTTTCGTTCTGAACAAGTGTTAGTGTTTTCTGCACAAAAGCGATTCTGCGAAGCAATGTGAACACTTCTGCTTCCCAGGCACAGAGAAGGTGCTAGCAGGGAATTCTCTGCCTGCCTTTCCCCAGTGCTCTGCAAGCTCTCCAGGACAACAGCAAATCTGGGGCTCTGTGCTTTCTTTCGTTCTGAACAAGTGTTAGTGTTTTCTGCACAAAAGCGATTCTGCGAAGCAATGTGAACACTTCTGCTTCCCAGGCACAGAGAAGGTGCTAGCAGGGAATTCTCTGCCTGCCTTTCCCCAGTGCTCTGCAAGCTCTCCAGGACAACAGCAAATCTGGGGCTCTGTGCTTTCTTTCGTTCTGAACAAGTGTTAGTGTTTTCTGCACAAAAGCGATCCTGCGAAGCAATGTGAACACTTCTGCTTCCCAGGCACAGAGAAGGTGCTAGCAGGGAATTCTCTGCCTGCCTTTCCCCAGTGCTCTGCAAGCTCTCCAGGACAACAGCAAATCTGGGGCTCTGTGCTTTCTTTCGTTCTGAACAAGTGTTACTGTTTTCTGCACAAAAGCGATTCTGCGAAGCAATGTGAAGACTTCTGTTTCCCAGGCACAGAGAATGTGCTAGCAGGGAATTCTCTACCTGCCTTTCCCCAGTGCTCTGCAAGCTCTCCAGGACAACAGCAAATCTGGGGCTCTGTGCTTTCTTTCGTTCTGAACAAGTGCTAGTGTTTTCTGCACAAAAGCGATTCTGCGAAGCAATGTGAACACTTCTGCTTCCCAGGCACAGAGAAGGTGCTAGCAGGGAATTCTCTGCCTGCCTTTCCCCAGTGCTCTGCAAGCTCTCCAGGACAACATAAAATCTGGGGTTCTGTGCTTTCTTTCGTTCTGAACAAGTGTTACTGTTTTCTGCACAAAAGCGATTCTTGCGAAGCAATGTGAACACTTCTGCTTCCCAGGCACAGAGAAGGTGCTAGCAGGGAATTCTCTGCCTGCCTTTCCCCAGTGCTCTGCAAGCTCTCCAGGACAACAGCAAATCTGGGGCTCTGTGCTTTCTTTCGTTCTGAACAAGTGTTACTGTTTTCTGCACAAAAGCGATTCTGCGAAGCAATGTGAACACTTCTGTTTCCCAGGCACAGAGAATGTGCTAGCAGGGAATTCTCTGCCTGCCTTTCCCCAGTGCTCTGCAAGCTCTCCAGCACAACAGCAAATCTGGGGCTCTGTGCTTTCTTTCGTTCTGAACAAGTGTTAGTGTTTTCTGCACAAAAGCGATTCTGCGAAGCAATGTGAACACTTCTGCTTCCCAGGCACAGAGAAGGTGCTAGCAGGGAATTCTCTGCCTGCCTTTCCCCAGTGCTCTGCAAGCTCTCCAGGACAACAGCAAATCTGGGGCTCTGTGCTTTCTTTCGTTCTGAACAAGTGTTAGTGTTTTCTGCACAAAAGCGATTCTGCGAAGCAATGTGAAGACTTCTGCTTCCCAGGCACAGAGAAGGTGCTATCAGGGAATTCTCTGCCTGCCTTTCCCCAGTGCTCTGCAAGCTCTCCAGGACAACAGCAAATATGGGGCTCTGTGCTTTCTTTCGTTCTGAACAAGTGTTAGTGTTTTCTGCACAAAAGCAATTCTGCGAAGCAATGTGAACACTTCTGCTTCCCAGGCACAGAGAAGGTGCTAGTAGGGCATGCTCTGCCTGCCTTTCCGCAGTGCTCTGCAAGCTCTCCAGGACAACATAAAATCTGGGGTTCTGTGCTTTCTTTCGTTCTGAACAAGTGTTACTGTTTTCTGCACAAAAGCGATTCTGCGAAGCAATGTGAACACTTCTGCTTCCCAGGCACAGAGAAGGTGCTAGCAGGGAATTCTCTGCCTGCCTTTCCCCAGTGCTCTGCAAGCTCTCCAGGGCAACATAAAATCTGGGGCTCTGTGCTTTCTTTCGTTCTGAACAAGTGTTACTGTTTTCTGCACAAAAGCGATTCTGCGAAGCAATGTGAACACTTCTGCTTCCCAGGCACAGAGAAGGTGCTAGTAGGGCATGCTCTGCCTGCCTTTCCCCAGTGCTCTGCAAGCTCTCCAGGACAACAGCAAATCTGGGGCTCTGTGCTTTCTTTCATTCTGAACAAGTGTTAGTGTTTTCTGCACAAAAGCAATTCTGCGAAGCAATGTGAAGACTTCTGCTTCCCAGGCACAGAGAAGGTGCTAGCAGGGAATTCTCTGCCTGCCTTTCCCCAGTGCTCTGCAAGCTCTCCAGGACAACATAAAATCTGGGGCTCTGTGCTTTCTTTCGTTCTGAACAAGTGTTAGTGTTTTCTGCACAAAAGCGATCCTGCGAAGCAATGTGAACACTTCTGCTTCCCAGGCACAGAGAAGGTGCTAGCAGGGAATTCTCTGCCTGCCTTTCCCCAGTGCTCTGCAAGCTCTCCAGGACAACAGCAAATCTGGGGCTCTGTGCTTTCTTTCGTTCTGAACAAGTGTTACTGTTTTCTGCACAAAAGCGATTCTGCGAAGCAATGTGAACACTTCTGTTTCCCAGGCACAGAGAATGTGCTAGCAGGGAATTCTCTACCTGCCTTTCCCCAGTGCTCTGCAAGCTCTCCAGGACAACAGCAAATCTGGGGCTCTGTGCTTTCTTTCGTTCTGAACAAGTGTTACTGTTTTCTGCACAAAAGCGATTCTTGCGAAGCAATGTGAACACTTCTGTTTCCCAGGCACAGAGAATGTGCTAGCAGGGAATTCTCTGCCTGCCTTTCCCCAGTGCTCTGCAAGCTCTCCAGCACAACAGCAAATCTGGGGCTCTGTGCTTTCTTTCGTTCTGAACAAGTGTTAGTGTTTTCTGCACAAAAGCGATTCTGCGAAGCAATGTGAACACTTCTGCTTCCCAGGCACAGAGAAGGTGCTAGCAGGGAATTCTCTGCCTGCCTTTCCCCAGTGCTCTGCAAGCTCTCCAGGACAACAGCAAATCTGGGGCTCTGTGCTTTCTTCCATTCTGAACAAGTGTTACTGTTTTCTGCACAAAAGCGATTCTGCGAAGCAATGTGAAGACTTCTGCTTCCCAGGCACAGAGAAGGTGCTATCAGGGAATTCTCTGCCTGCCTTTCCCCAGTGCTCTGCAAGCTCTCCAGGACAACAGCAAATATGGGGCTCTGTGCTTTCTTTCGTTCTGAACAAGTGTTAGTGTTTTCTGCACAAAAGCAATTCTGCGAAGCAATGTGAACACTTCTGCTTCCCAGGCACAGAGAAGGTGCTAGTAGGGCATGCTCTGCCTGCCTTTCCCCAGTGCTCTGCAAGCTCTCCAGGACAACATAAAATCTGGGGTTCTGTGCTTTCTTTCGTTCTGAACAAGTGTTACTGTTTTCTGCACAAAAGCGATTCTGCGAAGCAATGTGAACACTTCTGCTTCCCAGGCACAGAGAAGGTGCTAGCAGGGAATTCTCTGACTGCCTTTCCCCAGTGCTCTGCAAGCTCTCCAGGGCAACATAAAATCTGGGGCTCTGTGCTTTCTTTCGTTCTGAACAAGTGTTACTGTTTTCTGCACAAAAGCGATTCTGCGAAGCAATGTGAACACTTCTGCTTCCCAGGCACAGAGAAGGTGCTAGTAGGGCATGCTCTGCCTGCCTTTCCCCAGTGCTCTGCAAGCTCTCCAGGACAACAGCAAATCTGGGGCTCTGTGCTTTCTTTCATTCTGAACAAGTGTTAGTGTTTTCTGCACAAAAGCAATTCTGCGAAGCAATGTGAAGACTTCTGCTTCCCAGGCACAGAGAAGGTGCTAGCAGGGAATTCTCTGCCTGCCTTTCCCCAGTGCTCTGCAAGCTCTCCAGGACAACATAAAATCTGGGGCTCTGTGCTTTCTTTCGTTCTGAACAAGTGTTAGTGTTTTCTGCACAAAAGCGATCCTGCGAAGCAATGTGAACACTTCTGCTTCCCAGGCACAGAGAAGGTGCTAGCAGGGAATTCTCTGCCTGCCTTTCCCCAGTGCTCTGCAAGCTCTCCAGGACAACAGCAAATCTGGGGCTCTGTGCTTTCTTTCGTTCTGAACAAGTGTTACTGTTTTCTGCACAAAAGCGATTCTGCGAAGCAATGTGAACACTTCTGTTTCCCAGGCACAGAGAATGTGCTAGCAGGGAATTCTCTACCTGCCTTTCCCCAGTGCTCTGCAAGCTCTCCAGGACAACAGCAAATCTGGGGCTCTGTGCTTTCTTTCGTTCTGAACAAGTGCTAGTGTTTTCTGCACAAAAGCGATTCTGCGAAGCAATGTGAACACTTCTGCTTCCCAGGCACAGAGAAGGTGCTAGCAGGGAATTCTCTGCCTGCCTTTCCCCAGTGCTCTGCAAGCTCTCCAGGACAACAGCAAATCTGGGGCTCTGTGCTTTCTTTCATTCTGAACAAGTGTTACTGTTTTCTGCACAAAAGCGATTCTGCGAAGCAATGTGAAGACTTCTGCTTCCCAGGCACAGAGAAGGTGCTAGCAGGGAATTCTCTGCCTGCCTTTCCCCAGTGCTCTGCAAGCTCTCCAGGACAACAGCAAATATGGGGCTCTGTGCTTTCTTTCGTTCTGAACAAGTGTTACTGTTTTCTGCACAAAAGCGATTCTGCGAAGCAATGTGAACACTTCTGCTTCCCAGGCACAGAGAAGGTGCTAGCAGGGAATTCTCTGCCTGCCTTTCCCCAGTGCTCTGCAAGCTCTCCAGGACAACATAAAATCTGGGGCTCTGTGCTTTCTTTCGTTCTGAACAACTTCTAGTGTTTTCTGCACAAAAGCGATTCTGCGAAGCAATGTGAACACTTCTGCTTCCCAGGCACAGAGAAGGTGCTAGCAGGGAATTCTCTGCCTGCCTTTCCCCAGTGCTCTGCAAGCTCTCCAGGACAACAGCAAATCTGGGGCTCTGTGCTTTCTTTCGTTCTGAACAAGTGTTACTGTTTTCTGCACAAAAGCGATCCTGCGAAGCAATGTGAACACTTCTGCTTCCCAGGCACAGAGAAGGTGCTAGCAGGGAATTCTCTGCCTGCCTTTCCCCAGTGCTCTGAAAGCTCTCCAGGACAACAGCAAATATGGGGCTCTGTGCTTTCTTTCGTTCTGAACAAGTGTTACTGTTTTCTGCACAAAAGCGATTCTGCAAAGCAATGTGAACACTTCTGCTTCCCAGGCACAGAGAAGGTGCTAGCAGGGAATTCTCTGCCTGCCTTTCCCCAGTGCTCTGCAAGCTCTCCAGGACAACATAAAATCTGGGGCTCTGTGCTTTCTTTCGTTCTGAACAACTTCTAGTGTTTTCTGCACAAAAGCGATTCTGCGAAGCAATGTGAACACTTCTGCTTCCCAGGCACAGAGAAGGTGCTAGCAGGGAATTCTCTGCCTGCCTTTCCCCAGTGCTCTGCAAGCTCTCCAGGACAACAGCAAATCTGGGGCTCTGTGCTTTCTTTCGTTCTGAACAAGTGTTACTGTTTTCTGCACAAAAGCGATCCTGCGAAGCAATGTGAACACTTCTGCTTCCCAGGCACAGAGAAGGTGCTAGCAGGGAATTCTCTACCTGCCTTTCCCCAGTGCTCTGCAAGCTCTCCAGGACAACAGCAAATCTGGGGCTCTGTGCTTTCTTTCGTTCTGAACAAGTGTTAGTGTTTTCTGCACAAAAGCGATTCTGCGAAGCAATGTGAACACTTCTGCTTCCCAGGCACAGAGAAGGTGCTAGTAGGGCATGCTCTGCCTGCCTTTCCGCAGTGCTCTGCAAGCTCTCCAGGACAACATAAAATCTGGGGTTCTGTGCTTTCTTTCGTTCTGAACAAGTGTTACTGTTTTCTGCACAAAAGCGATTCTTGCGAAGCAATGTGAACACTTCTGCTTCCCAGGCACAGAGAAGGTGCTAGCAGGGAATTCTCTGCCTGCCTTTCCCCAGTGCTCTGCAAGCTCTCCAGGACAACAGCAAATCTGGGGCTCTGTGCTTTCTTTCGTTCTGAACAAGTGTTACTGTTTTCTGCACAAAAGCGATCCTGCGAAGCAATGTGAACACTTCTGCTTCCCAGGCACAGAGAAGGTGCTAGCAGGGAATTCTCTGCCTGCCTTTCCCCAGTGCTCTGCAAGCTCTCCAGGACAACAGCAAATCTGGGGCTCTGTGCTTTCTTTCGTTCTGAACAAGTGTTACTGTTTTCTGCACAAAAGCGATTCTGCGAAGCAATGTGAACACTTCTGTTTCCCAGGCACAGAGAATGTGCTAGCAGGGAATTCTCTGCCTGCCTTTCCCCAGTGCTCTGCAAGCTCTCCAGGACAACAGCAAATCTGGGGCTCTGTGCTTTCTTTCGTTCTGAACAAGTGCTAGTGTTTTCTGCACAAAAGCTATTCTGCGAAGCAATGTGAACACTTCTGCTTCCCAGGCACAGAGAAGGTGCTAGCAGGGAATTCTCTGCCTGCCTTTCCCCAGTGCTCTGCAAGCTCTCCAGGACAACAGCAAATCTGGGGCTCTGTGCTTTCTTTCGTTCTGAACAAGTGTTAGTGTTTTCTGCACAAAAGCGATTCTGCGAAGCAATGTGAACACTTCTGCTTCCCAGGCACAGAGAAGGTGCTAGCAAGGAATTCTCTGCCTGCCTTTCCCCAGTGCTCTGCAAGCTCTCCAGGACAACAGCAAATCTGGGGCTCTGTGCTTTCTTTCCTTCTGAACAAGTGTTACTGTTTTCTGCACAAAAGCGATTCTGCGAAGCAATGTGAACACTTCTGCTTCCCAGGCACAGAGAAGGTGCTAGCAGGGAATTCTCTGCCTGCCTTTCCCCAGTGCTCTGCAAGCTCTCCAGGACAACATAAAATCTGGGGCTCTGTGCTTTCTTTCATTCTGAACAAGTGTTAGTGTTTTCTGCACAAAAGCGATTCTGCGAAGCAATGTGAACACTTCTGTTTCCCAGGCACAGAGAAGGTGCTAGTAGGGCATGCTCTGCCTGCCTTTCCCCAGTGCTCTGCAAGCTCTCCAGGACAACATCAAATCTGGGGCTCTGTGCTTTCTTTCCTTCTGAACAAGTGTTACTGTTTTCTGCACAAAAGCGATTCTGCGAAGCAATGTGAACACTTCTGCTTCCCAGGCACAGAGAAGGTGCTAGCAGGGAATTCTCTGCCTGCCTTTCCCCAGTGCTCTGCAAGCTCTCCAGGACAACAGCAAATATGGGGCTCTGTGCTTTCTTTCGTTCTGAACAAGTGTTAGTGTTTTCTGCACAAAAGCGATTCTGCGAAGCAATGTGAACACTTCTGCTTCCCAGGCACAGAGAAGGTGCTAGCAGGGAATTCTCTGCCTGCCTTTCCCCAGTGCTCTGCAAGCTCTCCAGGGCAACAGCAAATCTGGGGCTCTGTGCTTTCTTTCGTTCTGAACAAGTGTTACTGTTTTCTGCACAAAAGCGATTCTGCGAAGCAATGTGAACACTTCTGTTTCCCAGGCACAGAGAATGTGCTAGCAGGGAATTCTCTACCTGCCTTTCCCCAGTGCTCTGCAAGCTCTCCAGGACAACAGCAAATCTGGGGCTCTGTGCTTTCTTTCGTTCTGAACAAGTGCTAGTGTTTTCTGCACAAAAGCGATCCTGCGAAGCAATGTGAACACTTCTGCTTCCCAGGCCCAGAGAAGGTGCTAGCAGGGAATTCTCTGCCTGCCTTTCCCCAGTGCTCTGCCAGCTCTCCAGGACAACAGCAATTCTGGGGCTCTGTGCTTTCTTTCATTCTGAACAAGTGTTACTGTTTTCTGCACAAAAGCGATTCTGCGAAGCAATGTGAAGACTTCTGCTTCCCAGGCACAGAGAAGGTGCTAGCAGGGAATTCTCTGCCTGCCTTTCCCCAGTGCTCTGCAAGCTCTCCAGGACAACAGCAAATATGGGGCTCTGTGCTTTCTTTCGTTCTGAACAAGTGTTAGTGTTTTCTGCACAAAAGCGATTCTGCGAAGCAATGTGAACACTTCTGCTTCCCAGGCACAGAGAAGGTGCTAGTAGGGCATGCTCTGCCTGCCTTTCCGCAGTGCTCTGCAAGCTCTCCAGGACAACATAAAATCTGGGGTTCTGTGCTTTCTTTCGTTCTGAACAAGTGTTACTGTTTTCTGCACAAAAGCGATTCTGCGAAGCAATGTGAACACTTCTGTTTCCCAGGCACAGAGAATGTGCTAGCAGGGAATTCTCTGCCTGCCTTTCCCCAGTGCTCTGCAAGCTCTCCAGGACAACAGCAAATCTGGGGCTCTGTGCTTTCTTTCGTTCTGAACAAGTGCTAGTGTTTTCTGCACAAAAGCTATTCTGCGAAGCAATGTGAACACTTCTGCTTCCCAGGCACAGAGAAGGTGCTAGCAGGGAATTCTCTGCCTGCCTTTCCCCAGTGCTCTGCAAGCTCTCCAGGACAACAGCAAATCTGGGGCTCTGTGCTTTCTTTCGTTCTGAACAAGTGTTAGTGTTTTCTGCACAAAAGCGATTCTGCGAAGCAATGTGAACACTTCTGCTTCCCAGGCACAGAGAAGGTGCTAGCAAGGAATTCTCTGCCTGCCTTTCCCCAGTGCTCTGCAAGCTCTCCAGGACAACAGCAAATCTGGGGCTCTGTGCTTTCTTTCATTCTGAACAAGTGTTACTGTTTTCTGCACAAAAGCGATTCTGCGAAGCAATGTGAACACTTCTGCTTCCCAGGCACAGAGAAGGTGCTAGCAGGGAATTCTCTGCCTGCCTTTCCCCAGTGCTCTGCAAGCTCTCCAGGACAACATAAAATCTGGGGCTCTGTGCTTTCTTTCATTCTGAACAAGTGTTACTGTTTTCTGCACAAAAGCGATTCTGCGAAGCAATGTGAACACTTCTGTTTCCCAGGCACAGAGAAGGTGCTAGTAGGGCATGCTCTGCCTGCCTTTCCCCAGTGCTCTGCAAGCTCTCCAGGACAACAGCAAATCTGGGGCTCTGTGCTTTCTTTCCTTCTGAACAAGTGTTACTGTTTTCTGCACAAAAGCGATTCTGCGAAGCAATGTGAATTCTTCTGCTTCCCAGGCACAGAGAAGGTGCTAGCAGGGAATTCTCTGCCTGCCTTTCCCCAGTGCTCTGCAAGCTCTCCAGGACAACAGCAAATCTGGGGCTCTGTGCTTTCTTTCGTTCTGAACAAGTGTTACTGTTTTCTGCACAAAAGCGATTCTGCGAAGCAATGTGAACACTTCTGCTTCCCAGGCACAGAGAAGGTGCTAGCAGGGAATTCTCTGCCTGCCTTTCCCCAGTGCTCTGCAAGCTCTCCAGGGCAACAGCAAATCTGGGGCTCTGTGCTTTCTTTCGTTCTGAACAAGTGTTACTGTTTTCTGCACAAAAGCGATTCTGCGAAGCAATGTGAACACTTCTGTTTCCCAGGCACAGAGAATGTGCTAGCAGGGAATTCTCTACCTGCCTTTCCCCAGTGCTCTGCAAGCTCTCCAGGACAACAGCAAATCTGGGGCTCTGTGCTTTCTTTCGTTCTGAACAAGTGCTAGTGTTTTCTGCACAAAAGCGATCCTGCGAAGCAATGTGAACACTTCTGCTTCCCAGGCCCAGAGAATGTGCTAGCAGGGAATTCTCTGCCTGCCTTTCCCCAGTGCTCTGCCAGCTCTCCAGGACAACAGCAATTCTGGGGCTCTGTGCTTTCTTTCATTCTGAACAAGTGTTACTGTTTTCTGCACAAAAGCGATTCTGCGAAGCAATGTGAAGACTTCTGCTTCCCAGGCACAGAGAAGGTGCTAGCAGGGAATTCTCTGCCTGCCTTTCCCCAGTGCTCTGCAAGCTCTCCAGGACAACAGCAAATATGGGGCTCTGTGCTTTCTTTCGTTCTGAACAAGTGTTAGTGTTTTCTGCACAAAAGCGATTCTGCGAAGCAATGTGAACACTTCTGCTTCCCAGGCACAGAGAAGGTGCTAGTAGGGCATGCTCTGCCTGCCTTTCCGCAGTGCTCTGCAAGCTCTCCAGGACAACATAAAATCTGGGGTTCTGTGCTTTCTTTCGTTCTGAACAAGTGTTACTGTTTTCTGCACAAAAGCGATTCTGCGAAGCAATGTGAACACTTCTGTTTCCCAGGCACAGAGAATGTGCTAGCAGGGAATTCTCTGCCTGCCTTTCCCCAGTGCTCTGCAAGCTCTCCAGGACAACATAAAATCTGGGGCTCTGTGCTTTCTTTCATTCTGAACAAGTGTTACTGTTTTCTGCACAAAAGCGATTCTGCGAAGCAATGTGAAGACTTCTGCTTCCCAGGCACAGAGAAGGTGCTAGCAGGGAATTCTCTGCCTGCCTTTCCCCAGTGCTCTGAAAGCTCTCCAGGACAACAGCAAATATGGGGCTCTGTGCTTTCTGTCGTTCTGAACAAGTGTTAGTGTTTTCTGCACAAAAGCGATTCTGCGAAGCAATGTGAACACTTCTGCTTCCCAGGCACAGAGAAGGTGCTAGTAGGGCATGCTCTGCCTGCCTTTCCCCAGTGCTCTGCAAGCTCTCCAGGACAACATCAAATCTGGGGCTCTGTGCTTTCTTTCCTTCTGAACAAGTGTTACTGTTTTCTGCACAAAAGCGATTCTGCGAAGCAATGTGAACACTTCTGCTTCCCAGGCACAGAGAAGGTGCTAGTAGGGCATGCTCTGCCTGCCTTTCCCCAGTGCTTTGCAAGCTCTCCAGGACAACAGCAAATATGGGGCTCTGTGCTTTCTTTCGTTCTGAACAAGTGTTACTGTTTTCTGCACAAAAGCGATTCTGCGAAGCAATGTGAACACTTCTGCTTCCCAGGCACAGAGAAGGTGCTAGCAGGGAATTCTCTGCCTGCCTTTCCCCAGTGCTCTGCAAGCTCTCCAGGGCAACAGCAAATCTGGGGCTCTGTGCTTTCTTTCGTTCTGAACAAGTGTTACTGTTTTCTGCACAAAAGCGATTCTGCGAAGCAATGTGAACACTTCTGTTTCCCAGGCACAGAGAATGTGCTAGCAGGGAATTCTCTACCTGCCTTTCCCCAGTGCTCTGCAAGCTCTCCAGGACAACAGCAAATCTGGGGCTCTGTGCTTTCTTTCGTTCTGAACAAGTGCTAGTGTTTTCTGCACAAAAGCGATCCTGCGAAGCAATGTGAACACTTCTGCTTCCCAGGCCCAGAGAAGGTGCTAGCAGGGAATTCTCTGCCTGCCTTTCCCCAGTGCTCTGCAAGCTCTCCAGGACAACAGCAAATCTGGGGCTCTGTGCTTTCTTTCATTCTGAACAAGTGTTACTGTTTTCTGCACAAAAGCGATTCTGCGAAGCAATGTGAAGACTTCTGCTTCCCAGGCACAGAGAAGGTGCTAGCAGGGAATTCTCTGCCTGCCTTTCCCCAGTGCTCTGCAAGCTCTCCAGGACAACAGCAAATATGGGGCTCTGTGCTTTCTTTCGTTCTGAACAAGTGTTAGTGTTTTCTGCACAAAAGCGATTCTGCGAAGCAATGTGAACACTTCTGCTTCCCAGGCACAGAGAAGGTGCTAGTAGGGCATGCTCTGCCTGCCTTTCCGCAGTGCTCTGCAAGCTCTCCAGGACAACATAAAATCTGGGGTTCTGTGCTTTCTTTCGTTCTGAACAAGTGTTACTGTTTTCTGCACAAAAGCGATTCTGCGAAGCAATGTGAACACTTCTGTTTCCCAGGCACAGAGAAGGTGCTAGCAGGGAATTCTCTACCTGCCTTTCCCAGGTGCTCTGCAAGCTCTCCAGGACAACAGCAAATCTGGGGCTCTGTGCTTTCTTTCGTTCTGAACAAGTGCTAGTGTTTTCTGCACAAAAGCGATTCTGCGAAGCAATGTGAACACTTCTGCTTCCCAGGCCCAGAGAAGGTGCTAGCAGGGAATTCTCTGCCTGCCTTTCCCCAGTGCTCTGCAAGCTCTCCAGGACAACATAAAATCTGGGGCTCTGTGCTTTCTTTCGTTCTGAACAAGTGTTACTGTTTTCTGCACAAAAGCGATTCTGCGAAGCAATGTGAAGACTTCTGCTTCCCAGGCACAGAGAAGGTGCTAGCAGGGAATTCTCTGCCTGCCTTTCCCCAGTGCTCTGCAAGCTCTCCAGGACAACAGCAAATATGGGGCTCTGTGCTTTCTTTCGTTCTGAACAAGTGTTAGTGTTTTCTGCACAAAAGCGATTCTGCGAAGCAATGTGAACACTTCTGCTTCCCAGGCACAGAGAAGGTGCTAGTAGGGCATGCTCTGCCTGCCTTTCCCCAGTGCTCTGCAAGCTCTCCAGGACAACATCAAATCTGGGGCTCTGTGCTTTCTTTCCTTCTGAACAAGTGTTACTGTTTTCTGCACAAAAGCGATTCTGCGAAGCAATGTGAACACTTCTGCTTCCCAGGCACAGAGAAGGTGCTAGCAGGGAATTCTCTGCCTGCCTTTCCCCAGTGCTCTGCAAGCTCTCCAGGACAACAGCAAATATGGGGCTCTGTGCTTTCTTTCGTTCTGAACAAGTGTTACTGTTTTCTGCACAAAAGCGATTCTGCGAAGCAATGTGAACACTTCTGCTTCCCAGGCACAGAGAAGGTGCTAGCAGGGAATTCTCTGCCTGCCTTTCCCCAGTGCTCTGCAAGCTCTCCAGGGCAACAGCAAATCTGGGGCTCTGTGCTTTCTTTCGTTCTGAACAAGTGTTACTGTTTTCTGCACAAAAGCGATTCTGCGAAGCAATGTGAACACTTCTGTTTCCCAGGCACAGAGAATGTGCTAGCAGGGAATTCTCTACCTGCCTTTCCCCAGTGCTCTGCAAGCTCTCCAGGACAACAGCAAATCTGGGGCTCTGTGCTTTCTTTCGTTCTGAACAAGTGCTAGTGTTTTCTGCACAAAAGCGATCCTGCGAAGCAATGTGAACACTTCTGCTTCCCAGGCCCAGAGAAGGTGCTAGCAGGGAATTCTCTGCCTGCCTTTCCCCAGTGCTCTAAAAGCTCTCCAGGACAACAGCAAATCTGGGGCTCTGTGCTTTCTTTCATTCTGAACAAGTGTTACTGTTTTCTGCACAAAAGCGATTCTGCGAAGCAATGTGAAGACTTCTGCTTCCCAGGCACAGAGAAGGTGCTAGCAGGGAATTCTCTGCCTGCCTTTCCCCACTGCTCTGCAAGCTCTCCAGGACAACAGCAAATATGGGGCTCTGTGCTTTCTTTCGTTCTGAACAAGTGTTAGTGTTTTCTGCACAAAAGCGATTCTGCGAAGCAATGTGAACACTTCTGCTTCCCAGGCACAGAGAAGGTGCTAGTAGGGCATGCTCTGCCTGCCTTTCCCCAGTGCTCTGCAAGCTCTCCAGGACAACATAAAATCTGGGGTTCTGTGCTTTCTTTCGTTCTGAACAAGTGTTACTGTTTTCTGCACAAAAGCGATTCTGCGAAGCAATGTGAACACTTCTGTTTCCCAGGCACAGAGAAGGTGCTAGCAGGGAATTCTCTGCCTGCCTTTCCCCAGTGCTCTGCAAGCTCTCCAGGACAACATAGAATCTGGGGCTCTGTGCTTTCTTTTGTTCTGAACAAGTGTTAGTGTTTTCTGCACAAAAGCGATTCTGCGAAGCAATGTGAACACTTCTGCTTCCCAGGCACAGAGAATGTGCTAGCAGGGAATTCTCTACCTGCCTTTCCCCAGTGCTCTGCAAGCTCTCCAGGACAACAGCAAATCTGGGGCTCTGTGCTTTCTTTCGTTCTGAACAAGTGCTAGTGTTTTCTGCACAAAAGCGATTCTGCGAAGCAATGTGAACACTTCTGCTTCCCAGGCCCAGAGAAGGTGCTAGCAGGGAATTCTCTGCCTGCCTTTCCCCAGTGCTCTGCAAGCTCTCCAGGACAACATAAAATCTGGGGCTCTGTGCTTTCTTTCATTCTGAACAAGTGTTACTGTTTTCTGCACAAAAGCGATTCTGCGAAGCAATGTGAAGACTTCTGCTTCCCAGGCACAGAGAAGGTGCTAGCAGGGAATTCTCTGCCTGCCTTTCCCCAGTGCTCTGAAAGCTCTCCAGGACAACAGCAAATATGGGGCTCTGTGCGTTCTTTCGTTCTGAACAAGTGTTAGTGTTTTCTGCACAAAAGCGATTCTGCGAAGCAATGTGAACACTTCTGCTTCCCAGGCACAGAGAAGGTGCTAGCAGGGAATTCTCTGCCTGCCTTTCCCCAGTGGTCTGCAAGCTCTCCAGGACAACAGCAAATCTGGGGCTCTGTGCTTTCTTTCGTTCTGAACAAGTGTTACTGTTTTCTGCACAAAAGCGATTCTGCGAAGCAATGTGAACACTTCTGCTTCCCAGGCACAGAGAAGGTGCTAGCAGGGAATTCTCTGCCTGCCTTTCCCCAGTGCTCTGCAAGCTCTCCAGGACAACATAAAATCTGGGGCTCTGTGCTTTCTTTCGTTCTGAACAACTTCTAGTGTTTTCTGCACAAAAGCGATTCTGCGAAGCAATGTGAATTCTTCTGCTTCCCAGGCACAGAGAAGGTGCTAGCAGGGAATTCTCTGCCTGCCTTTCCCCAGTGCTCTGCAAGCTCTCCAGGACAACAGCAAATCTGGGGCTCTGTGCTTTCTTTCGTTCTGAACAAGTGTTACTGTTTTCTGCACAAAAGCGATCCTGCGAAGCAATGTGAACACTTCTGCTTCCCAGGCACAGAGAAGGTGCTAGCAGGGAATTCTCTGCCTGCCTTTCCCCAGTGCTCTGCAAGCTCTCCAGGACAACATAAAATCTGGGGCTCTGTGCTTTCTTTCGTTCTGAACAACTTCTAGTGTTTTCTGCACAAAAGCGATTCTGCGAAGCAATGTGAATTCTTCTGCTTCCCAGGCACAGAGAAGGTGCTAGCAGGGAATTCTCTGCCTGCCTTTCCCCAGTGCTCTGCAAGCTCTCCAGGACAACAGCAAATCTGGGGCTCTGTGCTTTCTTTCGTTCTGAACAAGTGTTACTGTTTTCTGCACAAAAGCGATTCTGCGAAGCAATGTGAACACTTCTGCTTCCCAGGCACAGAGAAGGTGCTAGCAGGGAATTCTCTGCCTGCCTTTCCCCAGTGCTCTGCAAGCTCTCCAGGACAACAGCAAATCTGGGGCTCTGTGCTTTCTTTCGTTCTGAACAAGTGTTACTGTTTTCTGCACAAAAGCGATTCTGCGAAGCAATGTGAACACTTCTGCTTCCCAGGCACAGAGAAGGTGCTAGCAACCAAATCTCTGCCTGCCTTTCCCCAGTGCTCTGCAAGCTCTCCAGCACAACAGCAAATCTGGGGCTCTGTGCTTTCTTTCGTTCTGAACAAGTGTTACTGTTTTCTGCACAAAAGCGATCCTGCGAAGGAATGTGAACACTTCTGCTTCCCAGGCACAGAGAAGGTGCTAGCAGGGAATTCTCTGCCTGCCTTTCCCCAGTGCTCTGCAAGCTCTCCAGGACAACATAAAATCTGGGGCTCTGTGCTTTCTTTCGTTCTGAACAACTTCTAGTGTTTTCTGCACAAAAGCGATTCTGCGAAGCAATGTGAATTCTTCTGCTTCCCAGGCACAGAGAAGGTGCTAGCAGGGAATTCTCTGCCTGCCTTTCCCCAGTGCTCTGCAAGCTCTCCAGGACAACAGCAAATCTGGGGCTCTGTGCTTTCTTTCGTTCTGAACAAGTGTTACTGTTTTCTGCACAAAAGCGATCCTGCGAAGCAATGTGAACACTTCTGCTTCCCAGGCACAGAGAAGGTGCTAGCAGGGAATTCTCTGCCTGCCTTTCCCCAGTGCTCTGCAAGCTCTCCAGGACAACATAAAATCTGGGGCTCTGTGCTTTCTTTCGTTCTGAACAACTTCTAGTGTTTTCTGCACAAAAGCGATTCTGCGAAGCAATGTGAATTCTTCTGCTTCCCAGGCACAGAGAAGGTGCTAGCAGGGAATTCTCTGCCTGCCTTTCCCCAGTGCTCTGCAAGCTCTCCAGGACAACAGCAAATCTGGGGCTCTGTGCTTTCTTTCGTTCTGAACAAGTGTTACTGTTTTCTGCACAAAAGCGATTCTGCGAAGCAATGTGAATTCTTCTGCTTCCCAGGCACAGAGAAGGTGCTAGCAGGGAATTCTCTGCCTGCCTTTCCCCAGTGCTCTGCAAGCTCTCCAGGACAACAGCAAATCTGGGGCTCTGTGCTTTCTTTCGTTCTGAACAAGTGTTACTGTTTTCTGCACAAAAGCGATCCTGCGAAGCAATGTGAACACTTCTGCTTCCCAGGCACAGAGAAGGTGCTAGCAGGGAATTCTCTGCCTGCCTTTCCCCAGTGCTCTGCAAGCTCTCCAGGACAACATAAAATCTGGGGCTCTGTGCTTTCTTTCGTTCTGAACAACTTCTAGTGTTTTCTGCACAAAAGCGATTCTGCGAAGCAATGTGAATTCTTCTGCTTCCCAGGCACAGAGAAGGTGCTAGCAGGGAATTCTCTGCCTGCCTTTCCCCAGTGCTCTGCAAGCTCTCCAGGACAACAGCAAATCTGGGGCTCTGTGCTTTCTTTCGTTCTGAACAAGTGTTACTGTTTTCTGCACAAAAGCGATTCTGCGAAGCAATGTGAACACTTCTGCTTCCCAGGCACAGAGAAGGTGCTAGCAGGGAATTCTCTGCCTGCCTTTCCCCAGTGCTCTGCAAGCTCTCCAGGACAACAGCAAATCTGGGGCTCTGTGCTTTCTTTCGTTCTGAACAAGTGTTACTGTTTTCTGCACAAAAGCGATTCTGCGAAGCAATGTGAACACTTCTGCTTCCCAGGCACAGAGAAGGTGCTAGCAACCAAATCTCTGCCTGCCTTTCCCCAGTGCTCTGCAAGCTCTCCAGCACAACAGCAAATCTGGGGCTCTGTGCTTTCTTTCGTTCTGAACAAGTGTTACTGTTTTCTGCACAAAAGCGATCCTGCGAAGGAATGTGAACACTTCTGCTTCCCAGGCACAGAGAAGGTGCTAGCAGGGAATTCTCTGCCTGCCTTTCCCCAGTGCTCTGCAAGCTCTCCAGGACAACAGCAAATCTGGGGCTCTGTGCTTTCTTTCGTTCTGAACAAGTGTTACTGTTTTCTGCACAAAAGCGATTCTGCGAAGCAATGTGAACACTTCTGCTTCCCAGGCACAGAGAAGGTGCTAGCAGGGAATTCTCTGCCTGCCTTTCCCCAGTGCTCTGCAAGCTCTCCAGGACAACAGCAAATCTGGGGCTCTGTGCTTTCTTTCGTTCTGAACAAGTGTTAGTGTTTTCTGCACAAAAGCAATTCTGCGAAGCAATGTGAAGACTTCTGCTTCCCAGGCACAGAGAAGGTGCTAGCAGGGAATTCTCTGCCTGCCTTTCCCCAGTGCTCTGCAAGCTCTCCAGGACAACAGCAAATCTGGGGCTCTGTGCTTTCTTTCGTTCTGAACAAGTGTTAGTGTTTTCTGCACAAAAGCGATCCTGCGAAGCAATGTGAACACTTCTGCTTCCCAGGCACAGAGAAGGTGCTAGCAGGGAATTCTCTGCCTGCCTTTCCCCAGTGCTCTGCAAGCTCTGCAGGACAACAGCAAATCTGGGGCTCTGTGCTTTCTTTCGTTCTGAACAAGTGTTAGTGTTTTCTGCACAAAAGCGATTCTGCGAAGCAATGTGAAGACATCTGTTTCCCAGGCACAGAGAATGTGCTAGCAGGGAATTCTCTACCTGCCTTTCCCCAGTGCTCTGCAAGCTCTCCAGGACAACAGCAAATCTGGGGCTCTGTGCTTTCTTTCGTTCTGAACAAGTGTTAGTGTTTTCTGCACAAAAGCGATTCTGCGAAGCAATGTGAACACTTCTGCTTCCCAGGCACAGAGAAGGTGCTAGTAGGGCATGCTCTGCCTGCCTTTCCCCAGTGCTCTGCAAGCTCTCCAGGACAACATAGAATCTGGGGTTCTGTGCTTTCTTTCGTTCTGAACAAGTGTTACTGTTTTCTGCACAAAAGCGATTCTGCGAAGCAATGTGAACACTTCTGTTTCCCAGGCACAGAGAAGGTGCTAGCAGGGAATTCTCTGCCTGCCTTTCCCCAGTGCTCTGCAAGCTCTCCAGGACAACAGCAAATCTGGGGCTCTGTGCTTTCTTTCGTTCTGAACAAGTGTTACTGTTTTCTGCACAAAAGCGATTCTGCGAAGCAATGTGAACACTTCTGCTTCCCAGGCACAGAGAAGGTGCTAGCAGGGAATTCTCTGCCTGCCTTTCCCCAGTGCTCTGCAAGCTCTCCAGGACAACATAAAATCTGGGGCTCTGTGCTTTCTTTCGTTCTGAACAACTTCTAGTGTTTTCTGCACAAAAGCGATCCTGCGAAGCAATGTGAATTCTTCTGCTTCCCAGGCACAGAGAAGGTGCTAGCAGGGAATTCTCTGCCTGCCTTTCCCCAGTGCTCTGCAAGCTCTCCAGGACAACATAGAATCTGGGGCTCTGTGCTTTCTTTTGTTCTGAACAAGTGTTAGTGTTTTCTGCACAAAAGCGATTCTGCGAAGCAATGTGAAAACTTCTGCTTCCCAGGCACAGAGAAGGTGCTAGCAGGGAATTCTCTGCCTGCCTTTCCCCAGTGCTCTGCAAGCTCTCCAGCACAACAGCAAATCTGGGGCTCTGTGCTTTCTTTCATTCTGAACAAGTGTTACTGTTTTCTGCACAAAAGCGATTCTGCGAAGCAATGTGAACACTTCTGCTTTCCAGGCACAGAGAAGGTGCTAGCAGGGAATTCTCTGCCTGCCTTTCCCCACTGCTCTGCAAGCTCTCCAGGACAACATAGAATCTGGGGTTCTGTGCTTTCTTTCGTTCTGAACAAGTGTTACTGTTTTCTGCACAAAAGCGATCCTGCGAAGCAATGTGAACACTTCTGTTTCCCAGGCACAGAGAAGGTGCTAGCAGGGAATTCTCTGCCTGCCTTTCCCCAGTGCTCTGCAAGCTCTCCAGGACAACATAAAATCTGGGGCTCTGTGCTTTCTTTCGTTCTGAACAACTTCTAGTGTTTTCTGCACAAAAGCGATCCTGCGAAGCAATGTGAATTCTTCTGCTTCCCAGGCACAGAGAAGGTGCTAGCAGGGAATTCTCTGCCTGCCTTTCCCCAGTGCTCTGCAAGCTCTCCAGGACAACAGCAAATCTGGGGCTCTGTGCTTTCTTTCGTTCTGAACAAGTGTTACTGTTTTCTGCACAAAAGGGATCCTGCGAAGCAATGTGAACACTTCTGCTTCCCAGGCACAGAGAAGGTGCTAGCAGGGAATTCTCTGCCTGCCTTTCCCCAGTGCTCTGCAAGCTTTCCAGGACAACATAAAATCTGGGGCTCTGTGCTTTCTTTCGTTCTGAACAACTTCTAGTGTTTTCTGCACAAAAGCGATTCTGCGAAGCAATGTGAATTCTTCTGCTTCCCAGGCACAGAGAAGGTGCTAGCAGGGAATTCTCTGCCTGCCTTTCCCCAGTGCTCTGCAAGCTCTCCAGGACAACAGCAAATCTGGGGCTCTGTGCTTTCTTTCGTTCTGAACAAGTGTTACTGTTTTCTGCACAAAAGCGATTCTGCGAAGCAATGTGAACACTTCTGCTTCCCAGGCACAGAGAAGGTGCTATCAGGGAATTCTCTGCCTGCCTTTCCCCAGTGCTCTGCAAGCTCTCCAGGACAACAGCAAATCTGGGGCTCTGTGCTTTCTTTCCTTCTGAACAACTGTTACTGTTTTCTGCACAAAAGCGATTCTGCGAAGCAATGTGAACACTTCTGCTTCCCAGGCACAGAGAAGGTGCTAGCAGGGAATTCTCTGCCTGCCTTTCCCCAGTGCTCTGCAAGCTCTCCAGGACAACATAGAATCTGGGGCTCTGTGCTTTCTTTTGTTCTGAACAAGTGTTACTGTTTTCTGCACAAAAGCGATTCTGCGAAGCAATGTGAAAACTTCTGCTTCCCAGGCACAGAGAAGGTGCTAGCAGGGAATTCTCTGCCTGCCTTTCCCCAGTGCTCTGCAAGCTCTCCAGCACAACAGCAAATCTGGGGCTCTGTGCTTTCTTTCATTCTGAACAAGTGTTACTGTTTTCTGCACAAAAGCGATTCTGCGAAGCAATGTGAACACTTCTGCTTCCCAGGCACAGAGAAGGTGCTATCAGGGAATTCTCTGCCTGCCTTTCCCCAGTGCTCTGCAAGCTCTCCAGGACAACATAGAATCTGGGGCTCTGTGCTTTCTTTCCTTCTGAACAAGTGTTACTGTTTTCTGCACAAAAGCGATTCTGCGAAGCAATGTGAACACTTCTGCTTCCCAGGCACAGAGAAGGTGCTAGCAAGGAATTCTCTGCCTGCCTTTCCCCAGTGCTCTGCAAGCTCTCCAGGACAACATAAAATCTGGGGCTCTGTGCTTTCTTTCGTTCTGAACAAGTGTTACTGTTTTCTGCACAAAAGCGATTCTGCGAAGCAATGTGAACAGGCACAGAGAAGGTGCTATCAGGGAATTCTCTGCCTGCCTTTCCCCAGTGCTCTGCAAGCTCTCCAGGACAACATAAAATCTGGGGCTCTGTGCTTTCTTTCCTTCTGAACAAGTGTTAGTGTTTTCTGCACAAAAGCGATTCTTGCGAAGCAATGTGAACACTTCTGCTTCCCAGGCACAGAGAAGGTGCTATCAGGGAATTCTCTGCCTGCCTTTCCCCAGTGCTCTGCAAGCTCTCCAGGACAACATAGAATCTGGGGCTCTGTGCTTTCTTTCCTTCTGAACAAGTGTTACTGTTTTCTGCACAAAAGCGATTCTGCGAAGCAATGTGAACACTTCTGCTTCCCAGGCACAGAGAAGGTGCTAGCAAGGAATTCTCTGCCTGCCTTTCCCCAGTGCTCTAAAAGCTCTCCAGGACAACATAAAATCTGGGGCTCTGTGCTTTCTTTCCTTCTGAACAAGTGTTACTGTTTTCTGCACAAAAGCGATTCTTGCGAAGCAATGTGAACACTTCTGCTTCCCAGGCACAGAGAAGGTGCTAGCAGGGAATTCTCTGCCTGCCTTTCCCCAGTGCTCTGCAAGCTCTCCAGGACAACATAGAATCTGGGGCTCTGTGCTTTCTTTCCTTCTGAACAAGTGTTACTGTTTTCTGCACAAAAGCGATTCTGCGAAGCAATGTGAACAGGCACAGAGAAGGTGCTAGCAAGGAATTCTCTGCCTGCCTTTCCCCAGTGCTCTGCAAGCTCTCCAGGACAACATAAAATCTGGGGCTCTGTGCTTTCTTTCCTTCTGAACAAGTGTTAGTGTTTTCTGCACAAAAGCGATTCTTGCGAAGCAATGTGAACACTTCTGCTTCCCAGGCACAGAGAAGGTGCTAGCAGGGAATTCTCTGCCTGCCTTTCCCCAGTGCTCTGCAAGCTCTCCAGGACAACATAGAATCTGGGGCTCTGTGCTTTCTTTCCTTCTGAACAAGTGTTACTGTTTTCTGCACAAAAGCGATTCTGCGAAGCAATGTGAACACTTCTGCTTCCCAGGCACAGAGAATGTGCTAGCAAGGAATTCTCTGCCTGCCTTTCCCCAGTGCTCTGCAAGCTCTCCAGGACTACATAGAATCTGGGGCTCTGTGCTTTCTTTCGTTCTGAACAAGTGTTACTGTTTTCTGCACAAAAGCGATTCTGCAAAGCAATGTGAACAGGCACAGAGAAGGTGCTAGCAGGGAATTCTCTGCCTGCCTTTCCCCAGTGCTCTGCAAGCTCTCCAGGACAACATAGAATCTGGGGCTCTGTGCTTTCTTTCGTTCTGAACAAGTGTTACTGTTTTCTGCACAAAAGCGATTCTGCGAAGCAATGTGAACAGGTACAGAGAAGGTGCTATCAGGGAATTCTCTGCCTGCCTTTCCCCAGTGCTCTGCAAGCTCTCCAGGACAACATAAAATCTGGGGCTCTGTGCTTTCTTTCCTTCTGAACAAGTGTTAGTGTTTTCTGCACAAAAGCGATTCTTGCGAAGCAATGTGAACACTTCTGCTTCCCAGGCACAGAGAAGGTGCTAGCAGGGAATTCTCTGCCTGCCTTTCCCCAGTGCTCTGCAAGCTCTCCAGGACAACATAGAATCTGGGGCTCTGTGCTTTCTTTCCTTCTGAACAAGTGTTACTGTTTTCTGCACAAAAGCGATTCTGCGAAGCAATGTGAACACTTCTGCTTCCCAGGCACAGAGAATGTGCTAGCAAGGAATTCTCTGCCTGCCTTTCCCCAGTGCTCTGCAAGCTCTCCAGGACAACATAAAATCTGGGGCTCTGTGCTTTCTTTCCTTCTGAAGAAGTGTTAGTGTTTTCTGCACAAAAGCGATTCTTGCGAAGCAATGTGAACACTTCTGCTTCCCAGGCACAGAGAAGGTGCTAGCAGGGAATTCTCTGCCTGCCTTTCCCCAGTGCTCTGCAAGCTCTCCAGGACAACATAGAATCTGGGGCTCTGTGCTTTCTTTCGTTCTGAACAAGTGTTACTGTTTTCTGCACAAAAGCGATTCTGCGAAGCAATGTGAACAGGCACAGAGAAGGTGCTAGCAGGGAATTCTCTGCCTGCCTTTCCCCAGTGCTCTGCAAGCTCTCCAGGACAACATAAAATCTGGGGCTCTGTGCTTTCTTTCCTTCTGAACAAGTTTTACTGTTTTCTGCACAAAAGCGATTCTTGCGAAGCAATGTGAACACTTCTGCTTCCCAGGCACAGAGAAGGTGCTAGCAGGGAATTCTCTGCCTGCCTTTCCCCAGTGCTCTGCAAGCTCTCCAGGACAACATAGAATCTGGGGCTCTGTGCTTTCTTTCGTTCTGAACAAGTGTTACTGTTTTCTGCACAAAAGCGATTCTGCGAAGCAATGTGAACAGGCACAGAGAAGGTGCTATCAGGGAATTCTCTGCCTGCCTTTCCCCAGTGCTCTGCAAGCTCTCCAGGACAACATAGAATCTGGGGCTCTGTGCTTTCTTTCCTTCTGAACAAGTGTTACTGTTTTCTGCACAAAAGCGATTCTGCGAAGCAATGTGAACACTTCTGCTTCCCAGGCACAGAGAAGGTGCTATCAGGGAATTCTCTGCCTGCCTTTCCCCAGTGCTCTGCAAGCTCTCCAGGACAACATAAAATCTGGGGCTCTGTGCTTTCTTTCGTTCTGAACAAGTGTTACTGTTTTCTGCACAAAAGCGATTCTGCGAAGCAATGTGAACAGGCACAGAGAAGGTGCTATCAGGGAATTCTCTGCCTGCCTTTCCCCAGTGCTCTGCAAGCTCTCCAGGACAACAGCAAATCTGGGGCTCTGTGCTTTCTTTCGTTCTGAACAAGTGTTACTGTTTTCTGCACAAAAGGGATCCTGCGAAGCAATGTGAACACTTCTGCTTCCCAGGCACAGAGAAGGTGCTAGCAAGGAATTCTCTGCCTGCCTTTCCCCAGTGCTCTGCAAGCTCTCCAGGACAACATAAAATCTGGGGCTCTGTGCTTTCTTTCCTTCTGAACAAGTGTTAGTGTTTTCTGCACAAAAGCGATTCTTGCGAAGCAATGTGAACACTTCTGCTTCCCAGGCACAGAGAAGGTGCTAGCAGGGAATTCTCTGCCTGCCTTTCCCCAGTGCTCTGCAAGCTCTCCAGGACAACATAGAATCTGGGGCTCTGTGCTTTCTTTCGTTCTGAACAAGTGTTACTGTTTTCTGCACAAAAGCGATTCTGCGAAGCAATGTGAACAGGCACAGAGAAGGTGCTATCAGGGAATTCTCTGCCTGCCTTTCCCCAGTGCTCTGCAAGCTCTCCAGGACAACATAAAATCTGGGGCTCTGTGCTTTCTTTCCTTCTGAACAAGTGTTAGTGTTTTCTGCACAAAAGCGATTCTTGCGAAGCAATGTGAACACTTCTGCTTCCCAGGCACAGAGAAGGTGCTATCAGGGAATTCTCTGCCTGCCTTTCCCCAGTGCTCTGCAAGCTCTCCAGGACAACATAGAATCTGGGGCTCTGTGCTTTCTTTCCTTCTGAACAAGTGTTACTGTTTTCTGCACAAAAGCGATTCTGCGAAGCAATGTGAACACTTCTGCTTCCCAGGCACAGGGAAGGTGCTAGCAAGGAATTCTCTGCCTGCCTTTCCCCAGTGCTCTAAAAGCTCTCCAGGACAACATAAAATCTGGGGCTCTGTGCTTTCTTTCCTTCTGAACAAGTGTTACTGTTTTCTGCACAAAAGCGATTCTTGCGAAGCAATGTGAACACTTCTGCTTCCCAGGCACAGAGAAGGTGCTAGCAGGGAATTCTCTGCCTGCCTTTCCCCAGTGCTCTGCAAGCTCTCCAGGACAACATAGAATCTGGGGCTCTGTGCTTTCTTTCCTTCTGAACAAGTGTTACTGTTTTCTGCACAAAAGCGATTCTGCGAAGCAATGTGAACAGGCACAGAGAAGGTGCTAGCAAGGAATTCTCTGCCTGCCTTTCCCCAGTGCTCTGCAAGCTCTCCAGGACAACATAAAATCTGGGGCTCTGTGCTTTCTTTCCTTCTGAACAAGTGTTAGTGTTTTCTGCACAAAAGCGATTCTTGCGAAGCAATGTGAACACTTCTGCTTCCCAGGCACAGAGAAGGTGCTAGCAGGGAATTCTCTGCCTGCCTTTCCCCAGTGCTCTGCAAGCTCTCCAGGACAACATAGAATCTGGGGCTCTGTGCTTTCTTTCCTTCTGAACAAGTGTTACTGTTTTCTGCACAAAAGCGATTCTGCGAAGCAATGTGAACACTTCTGCTTCCCAGGCACAGAGAATGTGCTAGCAAGGAATTCTCTGCCTGCCTTTCCCCAGTGCTCTGCAAGCTCTCCAGGACTACATAGAATCTGGGGCTCTGTGCTTTCTTTCGTTCTGAACAAGTGTTACTGTTTTCTGCACAAAAGCGATTCTGCAAAGCAATGTGAACAGGCACAGAGAAGGTGCTAGCAGGGAATTCTCTGCCTGCCTTTCCCCAGTGCTCTGCAAGCTCTCCAGGACAACATAAAATCTGGGGCTCTGTGCTTTCTTTCCTTCTGAACAAGTTTTACTGTTTTCTGCACAAAAGCAATTCTGCGAAGCAATGTGAACAGGCACAGAGAAGGTGCTATCAGGGAATTCTCTGCCTGCCTTTCCCCAGTGCTCTGCAAGCTCTCCAGGACAACATAAAATCTGGGGCTCTGTGCTTTCTTTCCTTCTGAAGAAGTGTTAGTGTTTTCTGCACAAAAGCGATTCTTGCGAAGCAATGTGAACACTTCTGCTTCCCAGGCACAGAGAAGGTGCTAGCAGGGAATTCTCTGCCTGCCTTTCCCCAGTGCTCTGCAAGCTCTCCAGGACAACATAGAATCTGGGGCTCTGTGCTTTCTTTCGTTCTGAACAAGTGTTACTGTTTTCTGCACAAAAGCGATTCTGCGAAGCAATGTGAACAGGCACAGAGAAGGTGCTATCAGGGAATTCTCTGCCTGCCTTTCCCCAGTGCTCTGCAAGCTCTCCAGGACAACATAAAATCTGGGGCTCTGTGCTTTCTTTCCTTCTGAACAAGTGTTAGTGTTTTCTGCACAAAAGCGATTCTTGCGAAGCAATGTGAACACTTCTGCTTCCCAGGCACAGAGAAGGTGCTAGCAGGGAATTCTCTGCCTGCCTTTCCCCAGTGCTCTAAAAGCTCTCCAGGACAACATAGAATCTGGGGCTCTGTGCTTTCTTTCCTTCTGAACAAGTGTTACTGTTTACTGCACAAAAGCGATTCTGCGAAGCAATGTGAACAGGCACAGAGAAGGTGCTATCAGGGAATTCTCTGCCTGCCTTTCCCCAGTGCTCTGCAAGCTCTCCAGGACAACATAGAATCTGGGGCTCTGTGCTTTCTTTCCTTCTGAACAAGTGTTACTGTTTTCTGCACAAAAGCGATTCTGCGAAGCAATGTGAACACTTCTGCTTCCCAGGCACAGAGAAGGTGCTAGCAAGGAATTCTCTGCCTGCCTTTCCCCAGTGCTCTGCAAGCTCTCCAGGACAACATAAAATCTGGGGCTCTGTGCTTTCTTTCCTTCTGAACAAGTGTTAGTGTTTTCTGCACAAAAGCGATTCTTGCGAAGCAATGTGAACACTTCTGCTTCCCAGGCACAGAGAAGGTGCTAGCAGGGAATTCTCTGCCTGCCTTTCCCCAGTGCTCTGCAAGCTCTCCAGGACAACATAAAATCTGGGGCTCTGTGCTTTCTTTCCTTCTGAAGAAGTGTTAGTGTTTTCTGCACAAAAGCGATTCTTGCGAAGCAATGTGAACACTTCTGCTTCCCAGGCACAGAGAAGGTGCTAGCAGGGAATTCTCTGCCTGCCTTTCCCCAGTGCTCTGCAAGCTCTCCAGGACAACATAAAATCTGGGGCTCTGTGCTTTCTTTCGTTCTGAACAAGTGTTACTGTTTTCTGCACAAAAGCGATTCTTGCGAAGCAATGTGAACACTTCTGCTTCCCAGGCACAGAGAAGGTGCTATCAGGGAATTCTCTGCCTGCCTTTCCCCAGTGCTCTGCAAGCTCTCCAGGACAACATAGAATCTGGGGCTCTGTGCTTTCTTTCCTTCTGAACAAGTGTTACTGTTTTCTGCACAAAAGCGATTCTTGCGAAGCAATGTGAACACTTCTGCTTCCCAGGCACAGAGAAGGTGCTAGCAAGGAATTCTCTGCCTGCCTTTCCCCAGTGCTCTGCAAGCTCTCCAGGACAACATAAAATCTGGGGCTCTGTGCTTTCTTTCCTTCTGAACAAGTGTTACTGTTTTCTGCACAAAAGCGATTCTGCGAAGCAATGTGAACAGGCACAGAGAAGGTGCTATCAGGGAATTCTCTGCCTGCCTTTCCCCAGTGCTCTGCAAGCTCTCCAGGACAACATAGAATCTGGGGCTCTGTGCTTTCTTTCCTTCTGAACAAGTGTTACTGTTTTCTGCACAAAAGCGATTCTGCGAAGCAATGTGAACACTTCTGCTTCCCAGGCACAGAGAAGGTGCTAGCAAGGAATTCTCTGCCTGCCTTTCCCCAGTGCTCTAAAAGCTCTCCAGGACAACATAGAATCTGGGGCTCTGTGCTTTCTTTCGTTCTGAACAAGTGTTACTGTTTTCTGCACAAAAGCGATTCTGCGAAGCAATGTGAACAGGCACAGAGAAGGTGCTAGCAAGGAATTCTCTGCCTGCCTTTCCCCAGTGCTCTGCAAGCTCTCCAGGACAACATAAAATCTGGGGCTCTGTGCTTTCTTTCCTTCTGAACAAGTGTTAGTGTTTTCTGCACAAAAGCGATTCTTGCGAAGCAATGTGAACACTTCTGCTTCCCAGGCACAGAGAAGGTGCTAGCAGGGAATTCTCTGCCTGCCTTTCCCCAGTGCTCTGCAAGCTCTCCAGGACAACATAGAATCTGGGGCTCTGTGCTTTCTTTCCTTCTGAACAAGTGTTACTGTTTTCTGCACAAAAGCGATTCTGCGAAGCAATGTGAACAGGCACAGAGAAGGTGCTATCAGGGAATTCTCTGCCTGCCTTTCCCCAGTGCTCTGCAAGCTCTCCAGGACAACATAGAATCTGGGGCTCTGTGCTTTCTTTCCTTCTGAACAAGTGTTACTGTTTTCTGCACAAAAGCGATTCTTGCGAAGCAATGTGAACACTTCTGCTTCCCAGGCACAGAGAAGGTGCTAGCAAGGATTTCTCTGCCTGCCTTTCCCCAGTGCTCTGCAAGCTCTCCAGGACAACATAAAATCTGGGGCTCTGTGCTTTCTTTCCTTCTGAACAAGTGTTACTGTTTTCTGCACAAAAGCGATTCTGCGAAGCAATGTGAACACTTCTGCTTCCCAGGCACAGAGAATGTGCTAGCAAGGAATTCTCTGCCTGCCTTTCCCCAGTGCTCTGCAAGCTCTCCAGGACTACATAGAATCTGGGGCTCTGTGCTTTCTTTCCTTCTGAACAAGTGTTACTGTTTTCTGCACAAAAGCGATTCTGCAAAGCAATGTGAACAGGCACAGAGAAGGTGCTAGCAGGGAATTCTCTGCCTGCCTTTCCCCAGTGCTCTGCAAGCTCTCCAGGACAACATAAAATCTGGGGCTCTGTGCTTTCTTTCCTTCTGAACAAGTTTTACTGTTTTCTGCACAAAAGCGATTCTGCGAAGCAATGTGAACAGGCACAGAGAAGGTGCTAGCAGGGAATTCTCTGCCTGCCTTTCCCCAGTGCTCTGCAAGCTCTCCAGGACAACATAGAATCTGGGGCTCTGTGCTTTCTTTCCTTCTGAACAAGTGTTACTGTTTTCTGCACAAAAGCGATTCTGCGAAGCAATGTGAACACTTCTGCTTCCCAGGCACAGAGAAGGTGCTAGCAAGGAATTCTCTGCCTGCCTTTCCCCAGTGCTCTAAAAGCTCTCCAGGACAACATAAAATCTGGGGCTCTGTGCTTTCTTTCCTTCTGAACAAGTGTTACTGTTTTCTGCACAAAAGTGATTCTTGCGAAGCAATGTGAACACTTCTGCTTCCCAGGCACAGAGAAGGTGCTAGCAGGGAATTCTCTGCCTGCCTTTCCCCAGTGCTCTAAAAGCTCTCCAGGACAACATAGAATCTGGGGCTCTGTGCTTTCTTTCCTTCTGAACAAGTGTTACTGTTTTCTGCACAAAAGCGATTCTGCGAAGCAATGTGAACAGGCACAGAGAAGGTGCTATCAGGGAATTCTCTGCCTGCCTTTCCCCAGTGCTCTGCAAGCTCTCCAGGACAACATAGAATCTGGGGCTCTGTGCTTTCTTTCCTTCTGAACAAGTGTTACTGTTTTCTGCACAAAAGCGATTCTGCGAAGCAATGTGAACACTTCTGCTTCCCAGGCACAGAGAAGGTGCTAGCAAGGAATTCTCTGCCTGCCTTTCCCCAGTGCTCTGCAAGCTCTCCAGGACAACATAAAATCTGGGGCTCTGTGCTTTCTTTCGTTCTGAACAAGTGTTACTGTTTTCTGCACAAAAGCGATTCTGCGAAGCAATGTGAACAGGCACAGAGAAGGTGCTATCAGGGAATTCTCTGCCTGCCTTTCCCCAGTGCTCTGCAAGCTCTCCAGGACAACATAAAATCTGGGGCTCTGTGCTTTCTTTCCTTCTGAACAAGTGTTAGTGTTTTCTGCACAAAAGCGATTCTTGCGAAGCAATGTGAACACTTCTGCTTCCCAGGCACAGAGAAGGTGCTATCAGGGAATTCTCTGCCTGCCTTTCCCCAGTGCTCTGCAAGCTCTCCAGGACAACATAGAATCTGGGGCTCTGTGCTTTCTTTCCTTCTGAACAAGTGTTACTGTTTTCTGCACAAAAGCGATTCTGCGAAGCAATGTGAACACTTCTGCTTCCCAGGCACAGAGAAGGTGCTAGCAAGGAATTCTCTGCCTGCCTTTCCCCAGTGCTCTAAAAGCTCTCCAGGACAACATAAAATCTGGGGCTCTGTGCTTTCTTTCCTTCTGAACAAGTGTTACTGTTTTCTGCACAAAAGCGATTCTTGCGAAGCAATGTGAACACTTCTGCTTCCCAGGCACAGAGAAGGTGCTAGCAAGGAATTCTCTGCCTGCCTTTCCCCAGTGCTCTGCAAGCTCTCCAGGACAACATAGAATCTGGGGCTCTGTGCTTTCTTTCCTTCTGAACAAGTGTTACTGTTTTCTGCACAAAAGCGATTCTGCGAAGCAATGTGAACAGGCACAGAGAAGGTGCTAGCAAGGAATTCTCTGCCTGCCTTTCCCCAGTGCTCTGCAAGCTCTCCAGGACAACATAAAATCTGGGGCTCTGTGCTTTCTTTCCTTCTGAACAAGTGTTACTGTTTTCTGCACAAAAGCGATTCTGCGAAGCAATGTGAACACTTCTGCTTCCCAGGCACAGAGAATGTGCTAGCAAGGAATTCTCTGCCTGCCTTTCCCCAGTGCTCTGCAAGCTCTCCAGGACAACAGCAAATCTGGGGCTCTGTGCTTTCTTTCGTTCTGAACAAGTGTTACTGTTTTCTGCACAAAAGCGATTCTGCAAAGCAATGTGAACAGGCACAGAGAAGGTGCTAGCAGGGAATTCTCTGCCTGCCTTTCCCCAGTGCTCTGCAAGCTCTCCAGGACAACATAGAATCTGGGGCTCTGTGCTTTCTTTCGTTCTGAACAAGTGTTACTGTTTTCTGCACAAAAGCGATTCTGCGAAGCAATGTGAACAGGCACAGAGAAGGTGCTATCAGGGAATTCTCTGCCTGCCTTTCCCCAGTGCTCTGCAAGCTCTCCAGGACAACATAAAATCTGGGGCTCTGTGCTTTCTTTCCTTCTGAACAAGTGTTAGTGTTTTCTGCACAAAAGCGATTCTTGCGAAGCAATGTGAACACTTCTGCTTCCCAGGCACAGAGAAGGTGCTAGCAGGGAATTCTCTGCCTGCCTTTCCCCAGTGCTCTGCAAGCTCTCCAGGACAACATAGAATCTGGGGCTCTGTGCTTTCTTTCCTTCTGAACAAGTGTTACTGTTTTCTGCACAAAAGCGATTCTGCGAAGCAATGTGAACACTTCTGCTTCCCAGGCACAGAGAAGGTGCTAGCAAGGAATTCTCTGCCTGCCTTTCCCCAGTGCTCTGCAAGCTCTCCAGGACAACATAGAATCTGGGGCTCTGTGCTTTCTTTCCTTCTGAAGAAGTGTTAGTGTTTTCTGCACAAAAGCGATTCTTGCGAAGCAATGTGAACACTTCTGCTTCCCAGGCACAGAGAAGGTGCTAGCAGGGAATTCTCTGCCTGCCTTTCCCCAGTGCTCTGCAAGCTCTCCAGGACAACATAGAATCTGGGGCTCTGTGCTTTCTTTCGTTCTGAACAAGTGTTACTGTTTTCTGCACAAAAGCGATTCTGCGAAGCAATGTGAACAGGCACAGAGAAGGTGCTAGCAGGGAATTCTCTGCCTGCCTTTCCCCAGTGCTCTGCAAGCTCTCCAGGACAACATAAAATCTGGGGCTCTGTGCTTTCTTTCCTTCTGAACAAGTTTTACTGTTTTCTGCACAAAAGCGATTCTGCGAAGCAATGTGAACAGGCACAGAGAAGGTGCTATCAGGGAATTCTCTGCCTGCCTTTCCCCAGTGCTCTGCAAGCTCTCCAGGACAACATAAAATCTGGGGCTCTGTGCTTTCTTTCCTTCTGAAGAAGTGTTAGTGTTTTCTGCACAAAAGCGATTCTTGCGAAGCAATGTGAACACTTCTGCTTCCCAGGCACAGAGAAGGTGCTAGCAGGGAATTCTCTGCCTGCCTTTCCCCAGTGCTCTGCAAGCTCTCCAGGACAACATAGAATCTGGGGCTCTGTGCTTTCTTTCGTTCTGAACAAGTGTTACTGTTTTCTGCACAAAAGCGATTCTGCGAAGCAATGTGAACAGGCACAGAGAAGGTGCTATCAGGGAATTCTCTGCCTGCCTTTCCCCAGTGCTCTGCAAGCTCTCCAGGACAACATAGAATCTGGGGCTCTGTGCTTTCTTTCGTTCTGAGCAAGTGTTACTGTTTTCTGCACAAAAGCGATTCTTGCGAAGCAATGTGAACACTTCTGCTTCCCAGGCATAGAGAAGGTGCTAGCAAGGAATTCTCTGCCTGCCTTTCCCCAGTGCTCTGCAAGTTCTCCAGGACAACATAGAATCTGGGGCTCTGTGCTTTCTTTCGTTCTGAACAAGTGTTACTGTTTTCTGCACAAAAGCGATTCTGCGAAGCAATGTGAACAGGCACAGAGAAGGTGCTATCAGGGAATTCTCTGCCTGCCTTTCCCCAGTGCTCTGCAAGCTCTCCAGGACAACATAGAATCTGGGGCTCTGTGCTTTCTTTCGTTCTGAGCAAGTGTTACTGTTTTCTGCACAAAAGCGATTCTTGCGAAGCAATGTGAACACTTCTGCTTCCCAGGCACAGAGAAGGTGCTAGCAGGGAATTCTCTGCCTGCCTTTCCCCAGTGCTCTGCAAGATCTCCAGGACAACATAAAATCTGGGGCTCTGTGCTTTCTTTCCTTCTGAACAAGTGTTAGTGTTTTCTGCACAAAAGCGATTCTTGCGAAGCAATGTGAACACTTCTGCTTCCCAGGCACAGAGAAGGTGCTAGCAGGGAATTCTCTGCCTGCCTATCCCCAGTGCTCTGCAAGCTCTCCAGGACAACATAAAATCTGGGGCTCTGTGCTTTCTTTCGTTCTGAACAAGTGTTAGTGTTTTCTGCACAAAAGCGATTCTTGCGAAGCAATGTGAACACTTCTGCTTCCCAGGCACAGAGAAGGTGCTAGCAGGGAATTCTCTGCCTGCCTTTCCCCAGTGCTCTGCAAGCTCTCCAGGACAACATAGAATCTGGGGCTCTGTGCTTTCTTTCCTTCTGAACAAGTGTTAGTGTTTTCTGCACAAAAGCGATTCTTGCGAAGCAATGTGAACACTTCTGCTTCCCAGGCACAGAGAATGTGCTAGCAAGGAATTCTCTGCCTGCCTTTCCCCAGTGCTCTGCAAGCTCTCCAGGACAACATAAAATCTGGGGCTCTGTGCTTTCTTTCCTTCTGAACAAGTGTTACTGTTTTCTGCACAAAAGCGATTCTGCGAAGCAATGTGAACAGGCACAGAGAAGGTGCTATCAGGGAATTCTCTGCCTGCCTTTCCCCAGTGCTCTGCAAGCTCTCCAGGACAACATAGAATCTGGGGCTCTGTGCTTTCTTTCCTTCTGAACAAGTGTTACTGTTTTCTGCACAAAAGCGATTCTGCGAAGCAATGTGAACACTTCTGCTTCCCAGGCACAGAGAAGGTGCTAGCAAGGAATTCTCTGCCTGCCTTTCCCCAGTGCTCTAAAAGCTCTCCAGGACAACATAGAATCTGGGGCTCTGTGCTTTCTTTCGTTCTGAACAAGTGTTACTGTTTTCTGCACAAAAGCGATTCTGCGAAGCAATGTGAACAGGCACAGAGAAGGTGCTAGCAAGGAATTCTCTGCCTGCCTTTCCCCAGTGCTCTGCAAGCTCTCCAGGACAACATAGAATCTGGGGCTCTGTGCTTTCTTTCCTTCTGAACAAGTGTTACTGTTTTCTGCACAAAAGCGATTCTGCGAAGCAATGTGAACACTTCTGCTTCCCAGGCACAGAGAAGGTGCTAGCAAGGATTTCTCTGCCTGCCTTTCCCCAGTGCTCTGCAAGCTCTCCAGGACAACATAAAATCTGGGGCTCTGTGCTTTCTTTCCTTCTGAACAAGTGTTACTGTTTTCTGCACAAAAGCGATTCTGCGAAGCAATGTGAACACTTCTGCTTCCCAGGCACAGAGAATGTGCTAGCAAGGAATTCTCTGCCTGCCTTTCCCCAGTGCTCTGCAAGCTCTCCAGGACTACATAGAATCTGGGGCTCTGTGCTTTCTTTCCTTCTGAACAAGTGTTACTGTTTTCTGCACAAAAGCGATTCTGCAAAGCAATGTGAACAGGCACAGAGAAGGCGCTAGCAGGGAATTCTCTGCCTGCCTTTCCCCAGTGCTCTGCAAGCTCTCCAGGACAACATAAAATCTGGGGCTCTGTGCTTTCTTTCCTTCTGAACAAGTGTTACTGTTTTCTGCACAAAAGCGATTCTGCGAAGCAATGTGAACAGGCACAGAGAAGGTGCTATCAGGGAATTCTCTGCCTGCCTTTCCCCAGTGCTCTGCAAGCTCTCCAGGACAACATAAAATCTGGGGCTCTGTGCTTTCTTTCCTTCTGAACAAGTGTTAGTGTTTTCTGCACAAAAGCGATTCTTGCGAAGCAATGTGAACACTTCTGCTTCCCAGGCACAGAGAAGGTGCTATCAGGGAATTCTCTGCCTGCCTTTCCCCAGTGCTCTGCAAGCTCTCCAGGACAACATAGAATCTGGGGCTCTGTGCTTTCTTTCCTTCTGAACAAGTGTTACTGTTTTCTGCACAAAAGCGATTCTGCGAAGCAATGTGAACACTTCTGCTTCCCAGGCACAGAGAAGGTGCTAGCAAGGAATTCTCTGCCTGCCTTTCCCCAGTGCTCTAAAAGCTCTCCAGGACAACATAAAATCTGGGGCTCTGTGCTTTCTTTCCTTCTGAACAAGTGTTACTGTTTTCTGCACAAAAGCGATTCTTGCGAAGCAATGTGAACACTTCTGCTTCCCAGGCACAGAGAAGGTGCTAGCAGGGAATTCTCTGCCTGCCTTTCCCCAGTGCTCTGCAAGCTCTCCAGGACAACATAGAATCTGGGGCTCTGTGCTTTCTTTCCTTCTGAACAAGTGTTACTGTTTTCTGCACAAAAGCGATTCTGCGAAGCAATGTGAACAGGCACAGAGAAGGTGCTAGCAAGGAATTCTCTGCCTGCCTTTCCCCAGTGCTCTGCAAGCTCTCCAGGACAACATAAAATCTGGGGCTCTGTGCTTTCTTTCCTTCTGAACAAGTGTTAGTGTTTTCTGCACAAAAGCGATTCTTGCGAAGCAATGTGAACACTTCTGCTTCCCAGGCACAGAGGAGGTGCTAGCAGGGAATTCTCTGCCTGCCTTTCCCCAGTGCTCTGCAAGCTCTCCAGGACAACATAGAATCTGGGGCTCTGTGCTTTCTTTCCTTCTGAACAAGTGTTACTGTTTTCTGCACAAAAGCGATTCTGCGAAGCAATGTGAACACTTCTGCTTCCCAGGCACAGAGAATGTGCTAGCAAGGAATTCTCTGCCTGCCTTTCCCCAGTGCTCTGCAAGCTCTCCAGGACTACATAGAATCTGGGGCTCTGTGCTTTCTTTCGTTCTGAACAAGTGTTACTGTTTTCTGCACAAAAGCGATTCTGCAAAGCAATGTGAACAGGCACAGAGAAGGTGCTAGCAGGGAATTCTCTGCCTGCCTTTCCCCAGTGCTCTGCAAGCTCTCCAGGACAACATAAAATCTGGGGCTCTGTGCTTTCTTTCCTTCTGAACAAGTTTTACTGTTTTCTGCACAAAAGCGATTCTGCGAAGCAATGTGAACAGGCACAGAGAAGGTGCTATCAGGGAATTCTCTGCCTGCCTTTCCCCAGTGCTCTGCAAGCTCTCCAGGACAACATAGAATCTGGGGCTCTGTGCTTTCTTTCGTTCTGAACAAGTGTTACTGTTTTCTGCACAAAAGCGATTCTGCGAAGCAATGTGAACAGGCACAGAGAAGGTGCTATCAGGGAATTCTCTGCCTGCCTTTCCCCAGTGCTCTGCAAGCTCTCCAGGACAACATAAAATCTGGGGCTCTGTGCTTTCTTTCCTTCTGAACAAGTGTTAGTGTTTTCTGCACAAAAGCGATTCTTGCGAAGCAATGTGAACACTTCTGCTTCCCAGGCACAGAGAAGGTGCTAGCAGGGAATTCTCTGCCTGCCTTTCCCCAGTGCTCTGCAAGCTCTCCAGGACAACATAGAATCTGGGGCTCTGTGCTTTCTTTCCTTCTGAACAAGTGTTACTGTTTTCTGCACAAAAGCGATTCTGCGAAGCAATGTGAACACTTCTGCTTCCCAGGCACAGAGAATGTGCTAGCAAGGAATTCTCTGCCTGCCTTTCCCCAGTGCTCTGCAAGCTCTCCAGGACAACATAAAATCTGGGGCTCTGTGCTTTCTTTCCTTCTGAAGAAGTGTTAGTGTTTTCTGCACAAAAGCGATTCTTGCGAAGCAATGTGAACACTTCTGCTTCCCAGGCACAGAGAAGGTGCTAGCAGGGAATTCTCTGCCTGCCTTTCCCCAGTGCTCTGCAAGCTCTCCAGGACAACATAGAATCTGGGGCTCTGTGCTTTCTTTCGTTCTGAACAAGTGTTACTGTTTTCTGCACAAAAGCGATTCTGCGAAGCAATGTGAACAGGCACAGAGAAGGTGCTAGCAGGGAATTCTCTGCCTGCCTTTCCCCAGTGCTCTGCAAGCTCTCCAGGACCACATAAAATCTGGGGCTCTGTGCTTTCTTTCCTTCTGAACAAGTGTTACTGTTTTCTGCACAAAAGCGATTCTGCGAAGCAATGTGAACAGGCACAGAGAAGGTGCTATCAGGGAATTCTCTGCCTGCCTTTCCCCAGTGCTCTGCAAGCTCTCCAGGACAACATAAAATCTGGGGCTCTGTGCTTTCTTTCCTTCTGAACAAGTGTTAGTGTTTTCTGCACAAAAGCGATTCTTGCGAAGCAATGTGAACACTTCTGCTTCCCAGGCACAGAGAAGGTGCTATCAGGGAATTCTCT
The DNA here is from genome assembly GCF_031877795.1 of Strix aluco. Lineage (NCBI taxonomy): Eukaryota > Metazoa > Chordata > Aves > Strigiformes > Strigidae > Strix > Strix aluco. The sequence continues at coordinate 23,110,190 of NC_133943.1, forward strand.
GCCTGCCTTTCCCCAGTGCTCTGCAAGCTCTCCAGGACAACATAGAATCTGGGGCTCTGTGCTTTCTTTCCTTCTGAACAAGTGTTACTGTTTTCTGCACAAAAGCGATTCTGCGAAGCAATGTGAACAGGCACAGAGAAGGTGCTAGCAGGGAATTCTCTGCCTGCCTTTCCCCAGTGCTCTGCAAGCTCTCCAGGACAACATAAAATCTGGGGCTCTGTGCTTTCTTTCCTTCTGAACAAGTGTTACTGTTTTCTGCACAAAAGCGATTCTGCGAAGCAATGTGAACAGGCACAGAGAAGGTGCTATCAGGGAATTCTCTGCCTGCCTTTCCCCAGTGCTCTGCAAGCTCTCCAGGACAACATAAAATCTGGGGCTCTGTGCTTTCTTTCCTTCTGAACAAGTGTTAGTGTTTTCTGCACAAAAGCGATTCTTGCGAAGCAATGTGAACACTTCTGCTTCCCAGGCACAGAGAAGGTGCTATCAGGGAATTCTCTGCCTGCCTTTCCCCAGTGCTCTGCAAGCTCTCCAGGACAACATAGAATCTGGGGCTCTGTGCTTTCTTTCCTTCTGAACAAGTGTTACTGTTTTCTGCACAAAAGCGATTCTGCGAAGCAATGTGAACACTTCTGCTTCCCAGGCACAGAGAAGGTGCTAGCAAGGAATTCTCTGCCTGCCTTTCCCCAGTGCTCTAAAAGCTCTCCAGGACAACATAAAATCTGGGGCTCTGTGCTTTCTTTCCTTCTGAACAAGTGTTACTGTTTTCTGCACAAAAGCGATTCTTGCGAAGCAATGTGAACACTTCTGCTTCCCAGGCACAGAGAAGGTGCTAGCAGGGAATTCTCTGCCTGCCTTTCCCCAGTGCTCTGCAAGCTCTCCAGGACAACATAGAATCTGGGGCTCTGTGCTTTCTTTCCTTCTGAACAAGTGTTACTGTTTTCTGCACAAAAGCGATTCTGCGAAGCAATGTGAACAGGCACAGAGAAGGTGCTAGCAAGGAATTCTCTGCCTGCCTTTCCCCAGTGCTCTGCAAGCTCTCCAGGACAACATAAAATCTGGGGCTCTGTGCTTTCTTTCCTTCTGAACAAGTGTTAGTGTTTTCTGCACAAAAGCGATTCTTGCGAAGCAATGTGAACACTTCTGCTTCCCAGGCACAGAGAATGTGCTAGCAAGGAATTCTCTGCCTGCCTTTCCCCAGTGCTCTGCAAGCTCTCCAGGACTACATAGAATCTGGGGCTCTGTGCTTTCTTTCGTTCTGAACAAGTGTTACTGTTTTCTGCACAAAAGCGATTCTGCAAAGCAATGTGAACAGGCACAGAGAAGGTGCTAGCAGGGAATTCTCTGCCTGCCTTTCCCCAGTGCTCTGCAAGCTCTCCAGGACAACATAAAATCTGGGGCTCTGTGCTTTCTTTCCTTCTGAACAAGTTTTACTGTTTTCTGCACAAAAGCGATTCTGCGAAGCAATGTGAACAGGCACAGAGAAGGTGCTATCAGGGAATTCTCTGCCTGCCTTTCCCCAGTGCTCTGCAAGCTCTCCAGGACAACATAAAATCTGGGGCTCTGTGCTTTCTTTCCTTCTGAAGAAGTGTTAGTGTTTTCTGCACAAAAGCGATTCTTGCGAAGCAATGTGAACACTTCTGCTTCCCAGGCACAGAGAAGGTGCTAGCAGGGAATTCTCTGCCTGCCTTTCCCCAGTGCTCTGCAAGCTCTCCAGGACAACATAGAATCTGGGGCTCTGTGCTTTCTTTCCTTCTGAACAAGTGTTACTGTTTTCTGCACAAAAGCGATTCTGCGAAGCAATGTGAACAGGCACAGAGAAGGTGCTATCAGGGAATTCTCTGCCTGCCTTTCCCCAGTGCTCTGCAAGCTCTCCAGGACAACATAAAATCTGGGGCTCTGTGCTTTCTTTCCTTCTGAACAAGTGTTAGTGTTTTCTGCACAAAAGCGATTCTTGCGAAGCAATGTGAACACTTCTGCTTCCCAGGCACAGAGAAGGTGCTAGCAGGGAATTCTCTGCCTGCCTTTCCCCAGTGCTCTGCAAGCTCTCCAGGACAACATAGAATCTGGGGCTCTGTGCTTTCTTTCCTTCTGAACAAGTGTTACTGTTTTCTGCACAAAAGCGATTCTGCGAAGCAATGTGAACAGGCACAGAGAAGGTGCTATCAGGGAATTCTCTGCCTGCCTTTCCCCAGTGCTCTGCAAGCTCTCCAGGACAACATAGAATCTGGGGCTCTGTGCTTTCTTTCCTTCTGAACAAGTGTTACTGTTTTCTGCACAAAAGCGATTCTGCGAAGCAATGTGAACACTTCTGCTTCCCAGGCACAGAGAAGGTGCTAGCAAGGAATTCTCTGCCTGCCTTTCCCCAGTGCTCTGCAAGCTCTCCAGGACAACATAGAATCTGGGGCTCTGTGCTTTCTTTCGTTCTGAACAAGTGTTACTGTTTTCTGCACAAAAGCGATTCTGCGAAGCAATGTGAACAGGCACAGAGAAGGTGCTATCAGGGAATTCTCTGCCTGCCTTTCCCCAGTGCTCTGCAAGCTCTCCAGGACAACATAGAATCTGGGGCTCTGTGCTTTCTTTCGTTCTGAGCAAGTGTTACTGTTTTCTGCACAAAAGCGATTCTTGCGAAGCAATGTGAACACTTCTGCTTCCCAGGCATAGAGAAGGTGCTAGCAAGGAATTCTCTGCCTGCCTTTCCCCAGTGCTCTGCAAGTTCTCCAGGACAACATAGAATCTGGGGCTCTGTGCTTTCTTTCGTTCTGAACAAGTGTTACTGTTTTCTGCACAAAAGCGATTCTGCGAAGCAATGTGAACAGGCACAGAGAAGGTGCTATCAGGGAATTCTCTGCCTGCCTTTCCCCAGTGCTCTGCAAGCTCTCCAGGACAACATAGAATCTGGGGCTCTGTGCTTTCTTTCGTTCTGAGCAAGTGTTACTGTTTTCTGCACAAAAGCGATTCTTGCGAAGCAATGTGAACACTTCTGCTTCCCAGGCACAGAGAAGGTGCTAGCAGGGAATTCTCTGCCTGCCTTTCCCCAGTGCTCTGCAAGATCTCCAGGACAACATAAAATCTGGGGCTCTGTGCTTTCTTTCCTTCTGAACAAGTGTTAGTGTTTTCTGCACAAAAGCGATTCTTGCGAAGCAATGTGAACACTTCTGCTTCCCAGGCACAGAGAAGGTGCTAGCAGGGAATTCTCTGCCTGCCTATCCCCAGTGCTCTGCAAGCTCTCCAGGACAACATAAAATCTGGGGCTCTGTGCTTTCTTTCCTTCTGAACAAGTGTTAGTGTTTTCTGCACAAAAGCGATTCTTGCGAAGCAATGTGAACACTTCTGCTTCCCAGGCACAGAGAAGGTGCTAGCAGGGAATTCTCTGCCTGCCTTTCCCCAGTGCTCTGCAAGCTCTCCAGGACAACATAGAATCTGGGGCTCTGTGCTTTCTTTCCTTCTGAACAAGTGTTAGTGTTTTCTGCACAAAAGCGATTCTTGCGAAGCAATGTGAACACTTCTGCTTCCCAGGCACAGAGAATGTGCTAGCAAGGAATTCTCTGCCTGCCTTTCCCCAGTGCTCTGCAAGCTCTCCAGGACAACATAAAATCTGGGGCTCTGTGCTTTCTTTCCTTCTGAACAAGTGTTACTGTTTTCTGCACAAAAGCGATTCTGCGAAGCAATGTGAACAGGCACAGAGAAGGTGCTATCAGGGAATTCTCTGCCTGCCTTTCCCCAGTGCTCTGCAAGCTCTCCAGGACAACATAGAATCTGGGGCTCTGTGCTTTCTTTCCTTCTGAACAAGTGTTACTGTTTTCTGCACAAAAGCGATTCTGCGAAGCAATGTGAACACTTCTGCTTCCCAGGCACAGAGAAGGTGCTAGCAAGGAATTCTCTGCCTGCCTTTCCCCAGTGCTCTAAAAGCTCTCCAGGACAACATAGAATCTGGGGCTCTGTGCTTTCTTTCGTTCTGAACAAGTGTTACTGTTTTCTGCACAAAAGCGATTCTGCGAAGCAATGTGAACAGGCACAGAGAAGGTGCTAGCAAGGAATTCTCTGCCTGCCTTTCCCCAGTGCTCTGCAAGCTCTCCAGGACAACATAAAATCTGGGGCTCTGTGCTTTCTTTCCTTCTGAACAAGTGTTAGTGTTTTCTGCACAAAAGCGATTCTTGCGAAGCAATGTGAACACTTCTGCTTCCCAGGCACAGAGAAGGTGCTAGCAGGGAATTCTCTGCCTGCCTTTCCCCAGTGCTCTGCAAGCTCTCCAGGACAACATAGAATCTGGGGCTCTGTGCTTTCTTTCCTTCTGAACAAGTGTTACTGTTTTCTGCACAAAAGCGATTCTGCGAAGCAATGTGAACAGGCACAGAGAAGGTGCTATCAGGGAATTCTCTGCCTGCCTTTCCCCAGTGCTCTGCAAGCTCTCCAGGACAACATAGAATCTGGGGCTCTGTGCTTTCTTTCCTTCTGAACAAGTGTTACTGTTTTCTGCACAAAAGCGATTCTGCGAAGCAATGTGAACACTTCTGCTTCCCAGGCACAGAGAAGGTGCTAGCAAGGATTTCTCTGCCTGCCTTTCCCCAGTGCTCTGCAAGCTCTCCAGGACAACATAAAATCTGGGGCTCTGTGCTTTCTTTCCTTCTGAACAAGTGTTACTGTTTTCTGCACAAAAGCGATTCTGCGAAGCAATGTGAACACTTCTGCTTCCCAGGCACAGAGAATGTGCTAGCAAGGAATTCTCTGCCTGCCTTTCCCCAGTGCTCTGCAAGCTCTCCAGGACTACATAGAATCTGGGGCTCTGTGCTTTCTTTCCTTCTGAACAAGTGTTACTGTTTTCTGCACAAAAGCGATTCTGCAAAGCAATGTGAACAGGCACAGAGAAGGTGCTAGCAGGGAATTCTCTGCCTGCCTTTCCCCAGTGCTCTGCAAGCTCTCCAGGACAACATAAAATCTGGGGCTCTGTGCTTTCTTTCCTTCTGAACAAGTGTTACTGTTTTCTGCACAAAAGCGATTCTGCGAAGCAATGTGAACAGGCACAGAGAAGGTGCTATCAGGGAATTCTCTGCCTGCCTTTCCCCAGTGCTCTGCAAGCTCTCCAGGACAACATAAAATCTGGGGCTCTGTGCTTTCTTTCCTTCTGAACAAGTGTTAGTGTTTTCTGCACAAAAGCGATTCTTGCGAAGCAATGTGAACACTTCTGCTTCCCAGGCACAGAGAAGGTGCTATCAGGGAATTCTCTGCCTGCCTTTCCCCAGTGCTCTGCAAGCTCTCCAGGACAACATAGAATCTGGGGCTCTGTGCTTTCTTTCCTTCTGAACAAGTGTTACTGTTTTCTGCACAAAAGCGATTCTGCGAAGCAATGTGAACACTTCTGCTTCCCAGGCACAGAGAAGGTGCTAGCAAGGAATTCTCTGCCTGCCTTTCCCCAGTGCTCTAAAAGCTCTCCAGGACAACATAAAATCTGGGGCTCTGTGCTTTCTTTCCTTCTGAACAAGTGTTACTGTTTTCTGCACAAAAGCGATTCTTGCGAAGCAATGTGAACACTTCTGCTTCCCAGGCACAGAGAAGGTGCTAGCAGGGAATTCTCTGCCTGCCTTTCCCCAGTGCTCTGCAAGCTCTCCAGGACAACATAGAATCTGGGGCTCTGTGCTTTCTTTCCTTCTGAACAAGTGTTACTGTTTTCTGCACAAAAGCGATTCTGCGAAGCAATGTGAACAGGCACAGAGAAGGTGCTAGCAAGGAATTCTCTGCCTGCCTTTCCCCAGTGCTCTGCAAGCTCTCCAGGACAACATAAAATCTGGGGCTCTGTGCTTTCTTTCCTTCTGAACAAGTGTTAGTGTTTTCTGCACAAAAGCGATTCTTGCGAAGCAATGTGAACACTTCTGCTTCCCAGGCACAGAGGAGGTGCTAGCAGGGAATTCTCTGCCTGCCTTTCCCCAGTGCTCTGCAAGCTCTCCAGGACAACATAGAATCTGGGGCTCTGTGCTTTCTTTCCTTCTGAACAAGTGTTACTGTTTTCTGCACAAAAGCGATTCTGCGAAGCAATGTGAACACTTCTGCTTCCCAGGCACAGAGAATGTGCTAGCAAGGAATTCTCTGCCTGCCTTTCCCCAGTGCTCTGCAAGCTCTCCAGGACTACATAGAATCTGGGGCTCTGTGCTTTCTTTCGTTCTGAACAAGTTTTACTGTTTTCTGCACAAAAGCGATTCTGCAAAGCAATGTGAACAGGCACAGAGAAGGTGCTAGCAGGGAATTCTCTGCCTGCCTTTCCCCAGTGCTCTGCAAGCTCTCCAGGACAACATAAAATCTGGGGCTCTGTGCTTTCTTTCCTTCTGAACAAGTTTTACTGTTTTCTGCACAAAAGCGATTCTGCGAAGCAATGTGAACAGGCACAGAGAAGGTGCTATCAGGGAATTCTCTGCCTGCCTTTCCCCAGTGCTCTGCAAGCTCTCCAGGACAACATAGAATCTGGGGCTCTGTGCTTTCTTTCGTTCTGAACAAGTGTTACTGTTTTCTGCACAAAAGCGATTCTGCGAAGCAATGTGAACAGGCACAGAGAAGGTGCTAGCAAGGAATTCTCTGCCTGCCTTTCCCCAGTGCTCTGCAAGCTCTCCAGGACAACATAAAATCTGGGGCTCTGTGCTTTCTTTCCTTCTGAACAAGTGTTAGTGTTTTCTGCACAAAAGCGATTCTTGCGAAGCAATGTGAACACTTCTGCTTCCCAGGCACAGAGGAGGTGCTAGCAGGGAATTCTCTGCCTGCCTTTCCCCAGTGCTCTGCAAGCTCTCCAGGACAACATAGAATCTGGGGCTCTGTGCTTTCTTTCCTTCTGAACAAGTGTTACTGTTTTCTGCACAAAAGCGATTCTGCGAAGCAATGTGAACACTTCTGCTTCCCAGGCACAGAGAATGTGCTAGCAAGGAATTCTCTGCCTGCCTTTCCCCAGTGCTCTGCAAGCTCTCCAGGACTACATAGAATCTGGGGCTCTGTGCTTTCTTTCGTTCTGAACAAGTTTTACTGTTTTCTGCACAAAAGCGATTCTGCAAAGCAATGTGAACAGGCACAGAGAAGGTGCTAGCAGGGAATTCTCTGCCTGCCTTTCCCCAGTGCTCTGCAAGCTCTCCAGGACAACATAAAATCTGGGGCTCTGTGCTTTCTTTCCTTCTGAACAAGTTTTACTGTTTTCTGCACAAAAGCGATTCTGCGAAGCAATGTGAACAGGCACAGAGAAGGTGCTATCAGGGAATTCTCTGCCTGCCTTTCCCCAGTGCTCTGCAAGCTCTCCAGGACAACATAGAATCTGGGGCTCTGTGCTTTCTTTCGTTCTGAACAAGTGTTACTGTTTTCTGCACAAAAGCGATTCTGCGAAGCAATGTGAACAGGCACAGAGAAGGTGCTATCAGGGAATTCTCTGCCTGCCTTTCCCCAGTGCTCTGCAAGCTCTCCAGGACAACATAAAATCTGGGGCTCTGTGCTTTCTTTCCTTCTGAACAAGTGTTAGTGTTTTCTGCACAAAAGCGATTCTTGCGAAGCAATGTGAACACTTCTGCTTCCCAGGCACAGAGAAGGTGCTAGCAGGGAATTCTCTGCCTGCCTTTCCCCAGTGCTCTGCAAGCTCTCCAGGACAACATAGAATCTGGGGCTCTGTGCTTTCTTTCCTTCTGAACAAGTGTTACTGTTTTCTGCACAAAAGCGATTCTGCGAAGCAATGTGAACACTTCTGCTTCCCAGGCACAGAGAATGTGCTAGCAAGGAATTCTCTGCCTGCCTTTCCCCAGTGCTCTGCAAGCTCTCCAGGACAACATAAAATCTGGGGCTCTGTGCTTTCTTTCCTTCTGAAGAAGTGTTAGTGTTTTCTGCACAAAAGCGATTCTTGCGAAGCAATGTGAACACTTCTGCTTCCCAGGCACAGAGAAGGTGCTAGCAAGGAATTCTCTGCCTGCCTTTCCCCAGTGCTCTGCAAGCTCTCCAGGACTACATAGAATCTGGGGCTCTGTGCTTTCTTTCGTTCTGAACAAGTTTTACTGTTTTCTGCACAAAAGCGATTCTGCAAAGCAATGTGAACAGGCACAGAGAAGGTGCTAGCAGGGAATTCTCTGCCTGCCTTTCCCCAGTGCTCTGCAAGCTCTCCAGGACAACATAAAATCTGGGGCTCTGTGCTTTCTTTCCTTCTGAACAAGTTTTACTGTTTTCTGCACAAAAGCGATTCTGCGAAGCAATGTGAACAGGCACAGAGAAGGTGCTATCAGGGAATTCTCTGCCTGCCTTTCCCCAGTGCTCTGCAAGCTCTCCAGGACAACATAGAATCTGGGGCTCTGTGCTTTCTTTCGTTCTGAACAAGTGTTACTGTTTTCTGCACAAAAGCGATTCTGCGAAGCAATGTGAACAGGCACAGAGAAGGTGCTAGCAAGGAATTCTCTGCCTGCCTTTCCCCAGTGCTCTGCAAGCTCTCCAGGACAACATAAAATCTGGGGCTCTGTGCTTTCTTTCCTTCTGAACAAGTGTTAGTGTTTTCTGCACAAAAGCGATTCTTGCGAAGCAATGTGAACACTTCTGCTTCCCAGGCACAGAGGAGGTGCTAGCAGGGAATTCTCTGCCTGCCTTTCCCCAGTGCTCTGCAAGCTCTCCAGGACAACATAGAATCTGGGGCTCTGTGCTTTCTTTCCTTCTGAACAAGTGTTACTGTTTTCTGCACAAAAGCGATTCTGCGAAGCAATGTGAACACTTCTGCTTCCCAGGCACAGAGAATGTGCTAGCAAGGAATTCTCTGCCTGCCTTTCCCCAGTGCTCTGCAAGCTCTCCAGGACTACATAGAATCTGGGGCTCTGTGCTTTCTTTCGTTCTGAACAAGTTTTACTGTTTTCTGCACAAAAGCGATTCTGCAAAGCAATGTGAACAGGCACAGAGAAGGTGCTAGCAGGGAATTCTCTGCCTGCCTTTCCCCAGTGCTCTGCAAGCTCTCCAGGACAACATAAAATCTGGGGCTCTGTGCTTTCTTTCCTTCTGAACAAGTTTTACTGTTTTCTGCACAAAAGCGATTCTGCGAAGCAATGTGAACAGGCACAGAGAAGGTGCTATCAGGGAATTCTCTGCCTGCCTTTCCCCAGTGCTCTGCAAGCTCTCCAGGACAACATAGAATCTGGGGCTCTGTGCTTTCTTTCGTTCTGAACAAGTGTTACTGTTTTCTGCACAAAAGCGATTCTGCGAAGCAATGTGAACAGGCACAGAGAAGGTGCTATCAGGGAATTCTCTGCCTGCCTTTCCCCAGTGCTCTGCAAGCTCTCCAGGACAACATAAAATCTGGGGCTCTGTGCTTTCTTTCCTTCTGAACAAGTGTTAGTGTTTTCTGCACAAAAGCGATTCTTGCGAAGCAATGTGAACACTTCTGCTTCCCAGGCACAGAGAAGGTGCTAGCAGGGAATTCTCTGCCTGCCTTTCCCCAGTGCTCTGCAAGCTCTCCAGGACAACATAGAATCTGGGGCTCTGTGCTTTCTTTCCTTCTGAACAAGTGTTACTGTTTTCTGCACAAAAGCGATTCTGCGAAGCAATGTGAACACTTCTGCTTCCCAGGCACAGAGAATGTGCTAGCAAGGAATTCTCTGCCTGCCTTTCCCCAGTGCTCTGCAAGCTCTCCAGGACAACATAAAATCTGGGGCTCTGTGCTTTCTTTCCTTCTGAAGAAGTGTTAGTGTTTTCTGCACAAAAGCGATTCTTGCGAAGCAATGTGAACACTTCTGCTTCCCAGGCACAGAGAAGGTGCTAGCAGGGAATTCTCTGCCTGCCTTTCCCCAGTGCTCTGCAAGCTCTCCAGGACAACATAGAATCTGGGGCTCTGTGCTTTCTTTCGTTCTGAACAAGTGTTACTGTTTTCTGCACAAAAGCGATTCTGCGAAGCAATGTGAACAGGCACAGAGAAGGTGCTAGCAGGGAATTCTCTGCCTGCCTTTCCCCAGTGCTCTGCAAGCTCTCCAGGACAACATAAAATCTGGGGCTCTGTGCTTTCTTTCCTTCTGAACAAGTTTTACTGTTTTCTGCACAAAAGCGATTCTGCGAAGCAATGTGAACAGGCACAGAGAAGGTGCTATCAGGGAATTCTCTGCCTGCCTTTCCCCAGTGCTCTGCAAGCTCTCCAGGACAACATAAAATCTGGGGCTCTGTGCTTTCTTTCCTTCTGAAGAAGTGTTAGTGTTTTCTGCACAAAAGCGATTCTTGCGAAGCAATGTGAACACTTCTGCTTCCCAGGCACAGAGAAGGTGCTAGCAGGGAATTCTCTGCCTGCCTTTCCCCAGTGCTCTGCAAGCTCTCCAGGACAACATAGAATCTGGGGCTCTGTGCTTTCTTTCGTTCTGAACAAGTGTTACTGTTTTCTGCACAAAAGCGATTCTGCGAAGCAATGTGAACAGGCACAGAGAAGGTGCTATCAGGGAATTCTCTGCCTGCCTTTCCCCAGTGCTCTGCAAGCTCTCCAGGACAACATAGAATCTGGGGCTCTGTGCTTTCTTTCCTTCTGAACAAGTGTTACTGTTTACTGCACAAAAGCGATTCTGCGAAGCAATGTGAACAGGCACAGAGAAGGTGCTAGCAGGGAATTCTCTGCCTGCCTTTCCCCAGTGCTCTGCAAGCTCTCCAGGACAACATAGAATCTGGGGCTCTGTGCTTTCTTTCCTTCTGAACAAGTGTTACTGTTTTCTGCACAAAAGCGATTCTGCGAAGCAATGTGAACACTTCTGCTTCCCAGGCACAGAGAAGGTGCTAGCAAGGAATTCTCTGCCTGCCTTTCCCCAGTGCTCTGCAAGCTCTCCAGGACAACATAGAATCTGGGGCTCTGTGCTTTCTTTCGTTCTGAACAAGTGTTACTGTTTTCTGCACAAAAGCGATTCTGCGAAGCAATGTGAACAGGCACAGAGAAGGTGCTATCAGGGAATTCTCTGCCTGCCTTTCCCCAGTGCTCTGCAAGCTCTCCAGGACAACATAGAATCTGGGGCTCTGTGCTTTCTTTCGTTCTGAGCAAGTGTTACTGTTTTCTGCACAAAAGCGATTCTTGCGAAGCAATGTGAACACTTCTGCTTCCCAGGCATAGAGAAGGTGCTAGCAAGGAATTCTCTGCCTGCCTTTCCCCAGTGCTCTGCAAGTTCTCCAGGACAACATAGAATCTGGGGCTCTGTGCTTTCTTTCGTTCTGAACAAGTGTTACTGTTTTCTGCACAAAAGCGATTCTGCGAAGCAATGTGAACAGGCACAGAGAAGGTGCTATCAGGGAATTCTCTGCCTGCCTTTCCCCAGTGCTCTGCAAGCTCTCCAGGACAACATAGAATCTGGGGCTCTGTGCTTTCTTTCGTTCTGAGCAAGTGTTACTGTTTTCTGCACAAAAGCGATTCTTGCGAAGCAATGTGAACACTTCTGCTTCCCAGGCACAGAGAAGGTGCTAGCAGGGAATTCTCTGCCTGCCTTTCCCCAGTGCTCTGCAAGCTCTCCAGGACAACATAAAATCTGGGGCTCTGTGCTTTCTTTCCTTCTGAACAAGTGTTAGTGTTTTCTGCACAAAAGCGATTCTTGCGAAGCAATGTGAACACTTCTGCTTCCCAGGCACAGAGAAGGTGCTAGCAGGGAATTCTCTGCCTGCCTTTCCCCAGTGCTCTGCAAGCTCTCCAGGACAACATAAAATCTGGGGCTCTGTGCTTTCTTTCCTTCTGAACAAGTGTTAGTGTTTTCTGCACAAAAGCGATTCTTGCGAAGCAATGTGAACACTCTGCTTCCCAGGCACAGAGAAGGTGCTAGCAGGGAATTCTCTGCCTGCCTTTCCCCAGTGCTCTGCAAGCTCTCCAGGACAACATAGAATCTGGGGCTCTGTGCTTTCTTTCCTTCTGAACAAGTGTTAGTGTTTTCTGCACAAAAGCGATTCTTGCGAAGCAATGTGAACACTTCTGCTTCCCAGGCACAGAGAATGTGCTAGCAAGGAATTCTCTGCCTGCCTTTCCCCAGTGCTCTGCAAGCTCTCCAGGACAACATAAAATCTGGGGCTCTGTGCTTTCTTTCCTTCTGAACAAGTGTTACTGTTTTCTGCACAAAAGCGATTCTGCGAAGCAATGTGAACAGGCACAGAGAAGGTGCTATCAGGGAATTCTCTGCCTGCCTTTCCCCAGTGCTCTGCAAGCTCTCCAGGACAACATAGAATCTGGGGCTCTGTGCTTTCTTTCCTTCTGAACAAGTGTTACTGTTTTCTGCACAAAAGCGATTCTGCGAAGCAATGTGAACACTTCTGCTTCCCAGGCACAGAGAAGGTGCTAGCAAGGAATTCTCTGCCTGCCTTTCCCCAGTGCTCTAAAAGCTCTCCAGGACAACATAGAATCTGGGGCTCTGTGCTTTCTTTCGTTCTGAACAAGTGTTACTGTTTTCTGCACAAAAGCGATTCTGCGAAGCAATGTGAACAGGCACAGAGAAGGTGCTAGCAAGGAATTCTCTGCCTGCCTTTCCCCAGTGCTCTGCAAGCTCTCCAGGACAACATAAAATCTGGGGCTCTGTGCTTTCTTTCCTTCTGAACAAGTGTTAGTGTTTTCTGCACAAAAGCGATTCTTGCGAAGCAATGTGAACACTTCTGCTTCCCAGGCACAGAGAAGGTGCTAGCAGGGAATTCTCTGCCTGCCTTTCCCCAGTGCTCTGCAAGCTCTCCAGGACAACATAGAATCTGGGGCTCTGTGCTTTCTTTCCTTCTGAACAAGTGTTACTGTTTTCTGCACAAAAGCGATTCTGCGAAGCAATGTGAACAGGCACAGAGAAGGTGCTATCAGGGAATTCTCTGCCTGCCTTTCCCCAGTGCTCTGCAAGCTCTCCAGGACAACATAGAATCTGGGGCTCTGTGCTTTCTTTCCTTCTGAACAAGTGTTACTGTTTTCTGCACAAAAGCGATTCTGCGAAGCAATGTGAACACTTCTGCTTCCCAGGCACAGAGAAGGTGCTAGCAAGGATTTCTCTGCCTGCCTTTCCCCAGTGCTCTGCAAGCTCTCCAGGACAACATAAAATCTGGGGCTCTGTGCTTTCTTTCGTTCTGAACAAGTGTTACTGTTTTCTGCACAAAAGCGATTCTGCGAAGCAATGTGAACACTTCTGCTTCCCAGGCACAGAGAATGTGCTAGCAAGGAATTCTCTGCCTGCCTTTCCCCAGTGCTCTGCAAGCTCTCCAGGACTACATAGAATCTGGGGCTCTGTGCTTTCTTTCCTTCTGAACAAGTGTTACTGTTTTCTGCACAAAAGCGATTCTGCGAAGCAATGTGAACAGGCACAGAGAAGGTGCTAGCAGGGAATTCTCTGCCTGCCTTTCCCCAGTGCTCTGCAAGCTCTCCAGGACAACATAAAATCTGGGGCTCTGTGCTTTCTTTCCTTCTGAACAAGTTTTACTGTTTTCTGCACAAAAGCGATTCTGCGAAGCAATGTGAACAGGCACAGAGAAGGTGCTATCAGGGAATTCTCTGCCTGCCTTTCCCCAGTGCTCTGCAAGCTCTCCAGGACAACATAAAATCTGGGGCTCTGTGCTTTCTTTCCTTCTGAACAAGTGTTAGTGTTTTCTGCACAAAAGCGATTCTTGCGAAGCAATGTGAACACTTCTGCTTCCCAGGCACAGAGAAGGTGCTAGCAGGGAATTCTCTGCCTGCCTTTCCCCAGTGCTCTGCAAGCTCTCCAGGACAACATAGAATCTGGGGCTCTGTGCTTTCTTTCCTTCTGAACAAGTGTTACTGTTTTCTGCACAAAAGCGATTCTGCGAAGCAATGTGAACAGGCACAGAGAAGGTGCTATCAGGGAATTCTCTGCCTGCCTTTCCCCAGTGCTCTGCAAGCTCTCCAGGACAACATAGAATCTGGGGCTCTGTGCTATCTTTCCTTCTGAACAAGTGTTAATGTTTTCTGCACGAAAGCGATTCTTGCGAAGCAATGTGAACACTTCTGCTTCCCAGGCACAGAGAAGGTGCTAGCAGGGAATTCTCTGCCTGCCTTTCCCCAGTGCTCTGCAAGCTCTCCAGGACAACATAGAATCTGGGGCTCTGTGCTTTCTTTCGTTCTGAACAAGTGTTACTGTTTTCTGCACAAAAGCGATTCTGCGAAGCAATGTGAACAGGCACAGAGAAGGTGCTATCAGGGAATTCTCTGCCTGCCTTTCCCCAGTGCTCTGCAAGCTCTCCAGGACAACATAAAATCTGGGGCTCTGTGCTTTCTTTCCTTCTGAACAAGTGTTAGTGTTTTCTGCACAAAAGCGATTCTTGCGAAGCAATGTGAACACTTCTGCTTCCCAGGCACAGAGAAGGTGCTAGCAAGGAATTCTCTGCCTGCCTTTCCCCAGTGCTCTAAAAGCTCTCCAGGATAACATAAAATCTGGGGCTCTGTGCTTTCTTTCCTTCTGAACAAGTGTTACTGTTTTCTGCACAAAAGCGATTCTGCGAAGCAATGTGAACAGGCACAGAGAAGGTGCTATCAGGGAATTCTCTGCCTGCCTTTCCCCAGTGCTCTGCAAGCTCTCCAGGACAACATAAAATCTGGGGCTTTGTGCTTTCTTTCGTGCTGAACAAGTGTTACTGTTTTCTGCACAAAAGCGATTCTTGCGAAGCAATGTGAACACTTCTGCTTCCCAGGCACAGAGAACGTGCTAGCAAGGAATTCTCTGCCTGCCTTTCCCCAGTGCTCTAAAAGCTCTCCAGGACAACATAAAATCTGGGGCTCTGTGCTTTCTTTCCTTCTGAACAAGTGTTACTGTTTTCTGCACAAAAGCGATTCTGCGAAGCAATGTGAACAGGCACAGAGAAGGTGCTATCAGGGAATTCTCTGCCTGCCTTTCCCCAGTGCTCTGCAAGCTCTCCAGGACAACATAAAATCTGGGGCTCTGTGCTTTCTTTCCTTCTGAACAAGTGTTACTGTTTTCTGCACAAAAGCGATTCTGCGAAGCAATGTGAACACTTCTGCTTCCCAGGCACAGAGAATGTGCTAGCAAGGAATTCTCTGCCTGCCTTTCCCCAGTGCTCTGCAAGCTCTCCAGGACAACATAAAATCTGGGGCTCTGTGCTTTCTTTCCTTCTGAACAAGTGTTAGTGTTTTCTGCACAAAAGCGATTCTGCGAAGCAATGTGAACAGGCACAGAGAAGGTGCTATCAGGGAATTCTCTGCCTGCCTTTCCCCAGTGCTCTGCAAGCTCTCCAGGACAACATAGAATCTGGGGCTCTGTGCTTTCTTTCCTTCTGAACAAGTGTTACTGTTTTCTGCACAAAAGCGATTCTGCGAAGCAATGTGAACACTTCTGCTTCCCAGGCACAGAGAAGGTGCTAGCAAGGAATTCTCTGCCTGCCTTTCCCCAGTGCTCTAAAAGCTCTCCAGGACAACATAAAATCTGGGGCTCTGTGCTTTCTTTCCTTCTGAACAAGTGTTACTGTTTTCTGCACAAAAGCGATTCTTGCGAAGCAATGTGAACACTTCTGCTTCCCAGGCACAGAGAAGGTGCTAGCAGGGAATTCTCTGCCTGCCTTTCCCCAGTGCTCTGCAAGCTCTCCAGGACAACATAGAATCTGGGGCTCTGTGCTTTCTTTCCTTCTGAACAAGTGTTACTGTTTTCTGCACAAAAGCGATTCTGCGAAGCAATGTGAACAGGCACAGAGAAGGTGCTATCAGGGAATTCTCTGCCTGCCTTTCCCCAGTGCTCTGCAAGCTCTCCAGGACAACATAAAATCTGGGGCTCTGTGCTTTCTTTCCTTCTGAACAAGTATTAGTGTTTTCTGCACAAAAGCGATTCTTGCGAAGCAATGTGAACACTTCTGCTTCCCAGGCACAGAGAAGGTGCTAGCAGGGAATTCTCTGCCTGCCTTTCCCCAGTGCTCTGCAAGCTCTCCAGGACAACATAAAATCTGGGGCTCTGTGCTTTCTTTCCTTCTGAACAAGTGTTACTGTTTTCTGCACAAAAGCGATTCTGCGAAGCAATGTGAACACTTCTGCTTCCCAGGCACAGAGAATGTGCTAGCAAGGAATTCTCTGCCTGCCTTTCCCCAGTGCTCTGCAAGCTCTCCAGGACTACATAGAATCTGGGGCTCTGTGCTTTCTTTCGTTCTGAACAAGTGTTACTGTTTTCTGCACAAAAGCGATTCTGCAAAGCAATGTGAACAGGCACAGAGAAGGTGCTAGCAGGGAATTCTCTGCCTGCCTTTCCCCAGTGCTCTGCAAGCTCTCCAGGACAACATAAAATCTGGGGCTCTGTGCTTTCTTTCCTTCTGAACAAGTGTTAGTGTTTTCTGCACAAAAGCGATTCTGCGAAGCAATGTGAACAGGCACAGAGAAGGTGCTATCAGGGAATTCTCTGCCTGCCTTTCCCCAGTGCTCTGCAAGCTCTCCAGGACAACATAAAATCTGGGGCTCTGTGCTTTCTTTCCTTCTGAACAAGTGTTACTGTTTTCTGCACAAAAGCGATTCTTGCGAAGCAATGTGAACACTTCTGCTTCCCAGGCACAGAGAAGGTGCTAGCAGGGAATTCTCTGCCTGCCTTTCCCCAGTGCTCTGCAAGCTCTCCAGGACAACATAGAATCTGGGGCTCTGTGCTTTCTTTCCTTCTGAACAAGTGTTACTGTTTTCTGCACAAAAGCGATTCTGCGAAGCAATGTGAACAGGCACAGAGAAGGTGCTATCAGGGAATTCTCTGCCTGCCTTTCCCCAGTGCTCTGCAAGCTCTCCAGGACAACATAGAATCTGGGGCTCTGTGCTTTCTTTCCTTCTGAACAAGTGTTAGTGTTTTCTGCACGAAAGCGATTCTTGCGAAGCAATGTGAACACTTCTGCTTCCCAGGCACAGAGAAGGTGCTAGCAAGGAATTCTCTGCCTGCCTTTCCCCAGTGCTCTAAAAGCTCTCCAGGACAACATAAAATCTGGGGCTCTGTGCTTTCTTTCCTTCTGAACAAGTGTTACTGTTTTCTGCACAAAAGCGATTCTGCGAAGCAATGTGAACAGGCACAGAGAAGGTGCTATCAGGGAATTCTCTGCCTGCCTTTCCCCAGTGCTCTGCAAGCTCTCCAGGACAACATAGAATCTGGGGCTCTGTGCTTTCTTTCGTGCTGAACAAGTGTTACTGTTTTCTGCACAAAAGCGATTCTTGCGAAGCAATGTGAACACTTCTGCTTCCCAGGCACAGAGAACGTGCTAGCAAGGAATTCTCTGCCTGCCTTTCCCCAGTGCTCTAAAAGCTCTCCAGGACAACATAAAATCTGGGGCTCTGTGCTTTCTTTCCTTCTGAACAAGTGTTACTGTTTTCTGCACAAAAGCGATTCTGCGAAGCAATGTGAACAGGCACAGAGAAGGTGCTATCAGGGAATTCTCTGCCTGCCTTTCCCCAGTGCTCTGCAAGCTCTCCAGGACAACATAAAATCTGGGGCTCTGTGCTTTCTTTCCTTCTGAACAAGTGTTAGTGTTTTCTGCACAAAAGCGATTCTTGCGAAGCAATGTGAACACTTCTGCTTCCCAGGCACAGAGAAGGTGCTAGCAAGGAATTCTCTGCCTGCCTTTCCCCAGTGCTCTGCAAGCTCTCCAGGACAACATAAAATCTGGGGCTCTGTGCTTTCTTTCCTTCTGAACAAGTGTTACTGTTTTCTGCACAAAAGCGATTCTGCGAAGCAATGTGAACACTTCTGCTTCCCAGGCACAGAGAAGGTGCTAGCAGGGAATTCTCTGCCTGCCTTTCCCCAGTGCTCTGCAAGCTCTCCAGGACAACATAAAATCTGGGGCTCTGTGCTTTCTTTCCTTCTGAACAAGTGTTAGTGTTTTCTGCACAAAAGCGATTCTGCGAAGCAATGTGAACAGGCACAGAGAAGGTGCTATCAGGGAATTCTCTGCCTGCCTTTCCCCAGTGCTCTGCAAGCTCTCCAGGACAACATAGAATCTGGGGCTCTGTGCTTTCTTTCCTTCTGAACAAGTGTTAGTGTTTTCTGCACAAAAGCGATTCTGCGAAGCAATGTGAACACTTCTGCTTCCCAGGCACAGAGAAGGTGCTAGCAAGGAATTCTCTGCCTGCCTTTCCCCAGTGCTCTAAAAGCTCTCCAGGACAACATAAAATCTGGGGCTCTGTGCTTTCTTTTCTTCTGAACAAGTGTTACTGTTTTCTGCACAAAAGCGATTCTTGCGAAGCAATGTGAACACTTCTGCTTCCCAGGCACAGAGAAGGTGCTAGCAGGGAATTCTCTGCCTGCCTTTCCCCAGTGCTCTGCAAGCTCTCCAGGACAACATAGAATCTGGGGCTCTGTGCTTTCTTTCCTTCTGAACAAGTGTTACTGTTTTCTGCACAAAAGCGATTCTGCGAAGCAATGTGAACAGGCACAGAGAAGGTGCTAGCAAGGAATTCTCTGCCTGCCTTTCCCCAGTGCTCTGCAAGCTCTCCAGGACAACATAAAATCTGGGGCTCTGTGCTTTCTTTCCTTCTGAACAAGTGTTACTGTTTTCTGCACAAAAGCGATTCTTGCGAAGCAATGTGAACACTTCTGCTTCCCAGGCACAGAGAAGGTGCTAGCAAGGAATTCTCTGCCTGCCTTTCCCCAGTGCTCTGCAAGCTCTCCAGGACAACATAGAATCTGGGGCTCTGTGCTTTCTTTCCTTCTGAACAAGTGTTACTGTTCTCTGCACAAAAGCGATTCTTGCGAAGCAATGTGAACACTTCTGCTTCCCAGGCACAGAGAAGGTGCTAGCAGGGAATTCTCTGCCTGCCTTTCCCCAGTGCTCTGCAAGCTCTCCAGGACAACATAGAATCTGGGGCTCTGTGCTTTCTTTCCTTCTGAACAAGTGTTACTGTTTTCTGCACAAAAGCGATTCTGCGAAGCAATGTGAACAGGCACAGAGAAGGTGCTATCAGGGAATTCTCTGCCTGCCTTTCCCCAGTGCTCTGCAAGCTCTCCAGGACAACATAGAATCTGGGGCTCTGTGCTTTCTTTCCTTCTGAACAAGTGTTACTGTTTTCTGCACAAAAGCGATTCTTGCGAAGCAATGTGAACACTTCTGTTTCCCAGGCACAGAGAAGGTGCTAGCAAGGAATTCTCTGCCTGCCTTTCCCCAGTGCTCTAAAAGCTCTCCAGGACAACATAAAATCTGGGGCTCTGTGCTTTCTTTCCTTCTGAACAAGTGTTACTGTTTTCTGCACAAAAGCGATTCTGCGAAGCAGTGTGAACAGGCACAGAGAAGGTGCTATCAGGGAATTCTCTGCCTGCCTTTCCCCAGTGCTCTGCAAGCTCTCCAGGACAACATAAAATCTGGGGCTCTGTGCTTTCTTTCGTTCTGAACAAGTGTTACTGTTTTCTGCACAAAAGCGATTCTTGCGAAGCAATGTGAACACTTCTGCTTCCCAGGCACAGAGAAGGTGCTAGCAAGGAATTCTCTGCCTGCCTTTCCCCAGTGCTCTGCAAGCTCTCCAGGACAACATAAAATCTGGGGCTCTGTGCTTTCTTTCCTTCTGAACAAGTGTTAGTGTTTTCTGCACAAAAGCGATTCTGCGAAGCAATGTGAACACTTCTGCTTCCCAGGCACAGAGAAGGTGCTATCAGGGAATTCTCTGCCTGCCTTTCCCCAGTGCTCTGCAAGCTCTCCAGGACAACATAAAATCTGGGGCTCTGTGCTTTCTTTCCTTCTGGACAAGTGTTACTGTTTTCTGCACAAAAGCGATTCTGCGAAGCAATGTGAACACTTCTGCTTCCCAGGCACAGAGAAGGTGCTAGCAAGGAATTCTCTGCCTGCCTTTCCCCAGTGCTCTAAAAGCTCTCCAGGACAACATAAAATCTGGGGCTCTGTGCTTTCTTTCCTTCTGAACAAGTGTTACTGTTTTCTGCACAAAAGTGATTCTTGCGAAGCAATGTGAACACTTCTGCTTCCCAGGCACAGAGAAGGTGCTAGCAGGGAATTCTCTGCCTGCCTTTCCCCAGTGCTCTGCAAGCTCTCCAGGACAACATAGAATCTGGGGCTCTGTGCTTTCTTTCCTTCTGAACAAGTGTTACTGTTTTCTGCACAAAAGCGATTCTGCGAAGCAATGTGAACACTTCTGCTTCCCAGGCACAGAGAAGGTGCTAGCAGGGAATTCTCTGCCTGCCTTTCCCCAGTGCTCTGCAAGCTCTCCAGGACAACATAGAATCTGGGGCTCTGTGCTTTCTTTCGTTCTGAACAAGTGTTACTGTTTTCTGCACAAAAGCGATTCTGCGAAGCAATGTGAACAGGCACAGAGAAGGTGCTATCAGGGAATTCTCTGCCTGCCTTTCCCCAGTGCTCTGCAAGCTCTCCAGGACAACATAAAATCTGGGGCTCTGTGCTTTCTTTCGTTCTGAGCAAGTGTTACTGTTTTCTGCACAAAAGCGATTCTTGCGAAGCAATGTGAACACTTCTGCTTCCCAGGCACAGAGAAGGTGGTAGCAAGGAATTCTCTGCCTGCCTTTCCCCAGTGCTCTGCAAGCTCTCCAGGACAACATAGAATCTGGGGCTCTGTGCTTTCTTTCGTTCTGAACAAGTGTTACTGTTTTCTGCACAAAAGCGATTCTGCGAAGCAATGTGAACAGGCACAGAGAAGGTGCTATCAGGGAATTCTCTGCCTGCCTTTCCCCAGTGCTCTGCAAGCTCTCCAGGACAACATAGAATCTGGGGCTCTTTGCTTTCTTTCGTTCTGAGCAAGTGTTACTGTTTTCTGCACAAAAGCGATTCTTGCGAAGCAATGTGAACACTTCTGCTTCCCAGGCACAGAGAAGGTGCTAGCAAGGAATTCTCTGCCTGCCTTTCCCCAGTGCTCTGCAAGTTCTCCAGGACAACATAGAATCTGGGGCTCTGTGCTTTCTTTCGTTCTGAACAAGTGTTACTGTTTTCTGCACAAAAGCGATTCTGCGAAGCAATGTGAACAGGCACAGAGAAGGTGCTATCAGGGAATTCTCTGCCTGCCTTTCCCCAGTGCTCTGCAAGCTCTCCAGGACAACATAGAATCTGGGGCTCTGTGCTTTCTTTCGTTCTGAGCAAGTGTTAATGTTTTCTGCACAAAAGCGATTCTTGCGAAGCAATGTGAACACTTCTGCTTCCCAGGCACAGAGAAGGTGCTAGCAGGGAATTCTCTGCCTGCCTTTCCCCAGTGCTCTGCAAGCTCTCCAGGACAACATAAAATCTGGGGCTCTGTGCTTTCTTTCCTTCTGAACAAGTGTTACTGTTTTCTGCACAAAAGCGATTCTTGCGAAGCAATGTGAACACTTCTGCTTCCCAGGCACAGAGAAGGTGCTAGCAGGGAATTCTCTGCCTGCCTTTCCCCAGTGCTCTAAAAGCTCTCCAGGACAACATAAAATCTGGGGCTCTGTGCTTTCTTTCCTTCTGAACAAGTGTTAGTGTTTTCTGCACAAAAGCGATTCTTGCGAAGCAATGTGAACACTTCTGCTTCCCAGGCACAGAGAAGGTGCTAGCAGGGAATTCTCTGCCTGCCTTTCCCCAGTGCTCTGCAAGCTCTCCAGGACAACATAGAATCTGGGGCTCTGTGCTTTCTTTCGTTCTGAACAAGTGTTACTGTTTTCTGCACAAAAGCGATTCTGCGAAGCAATGTGAACAGGCACAGAGAAGGTGCTAGCAAGGAATTCTCTGCCTGCCTTTCCCCAGTGCTCTGCAAGCTCTCCAGGACAACATAAAATCTGGGGCTCTGTGCTTTCTTTCCTTCTGAACAAGTGTTACTGTTTTCTGCACAAAAGCGATTCTGCGAAGCAATGTGAACACTTCTGCTTCCCAGGCACAGAGAAGGTGCTAGCAGGGAATTCTCTGCCTGCCTTTCCCCAGTGCTCTGCAAGCTCTCCAGGACAACACAGAATCTGGGGCTCTGTGCTTTCTTTCCTTCTGAACAAGTGTTACTGTTTTCTGCACAAAAGCGATTCTGCGAAGCAATGTGAACAGGCACAGAGAAGGTGCTATCAGGGAATTCTCTGCCTGCCTTTCCCCAGTGCTCTGCAAGCTCTCCAGGACAACATAGAATCTGGGGCTCTGTGCTTTCTTTCCTTCTGAACAAGTGTTACTGTTTTCTGCACAAAAGCGATTCTGCGAAGCAATGTGAACACTTCTGCTTCCCAGGCACAGAGAAGGTGCTAGCAAGGATTTCTCTGCCTGCCTTTCCCCAGTGCTCTGCAAGCTCTCCAGGACAACATAAAATCTGGGGCTCTGTGCTTTCTTTCCTTCTGAACAAGTGTTACTGTTTTCTGCACAAAAGCGATTCTGCGAAGCAATGTGAACACTTCTGCTTCCCAGGCACAGAGAATGTGCTAGCAAGGAATTCTCTGCCTGCCTTTCCCCAGTGCTCTGCAAGCTCTCCAGGACTACATAGAATCTGGGGCTCTGTGCTTTCTTTCCTTCTGAACAAGTGTTACTGTTTTCTGCACAAAAGCGATTCTGCAAAGCAATGTGAACAGGCACAGAGAAGGTGCTAGCAGGGAATTCTCTGCCTGCCTTTCCCCAGTGCTCTGCAAGCTCTCCAGGACAACATAAAATCTGGGGCTCTGTGCTTTCTTTCCTTCTGAACAAGTGTTACTGTTTTCTGCACAAAAGCGATTCTGCGAAGCAATGTGAACAGGCACAGAGAAGGTGCTATCAGGGAATTCTCTGCCTGCCTTTCCCCAGTGCTCTGCAAGCTCTCCAGGACAACATAGAATCTGGGGCTCTGTGCTTTCTTTCCTTCTGAACAAGTGTTAATGTTTTCTGCACGAAAGCGATTCTTGCGAAGCAATGTGAACACTTCTGCTTCCCAGGCACAGAGAAGGTGCTAGCAGGGAATTCTCTGCCTGCCTTTCCCCAGTGCTCTGCAAGCTCTCCAGGACAACATAGAATCTGGGGCTCTGTGCTTTCTTTCCTTCTGAACAAGTGTTACTGTTTTCTGCACAAAAGCGATTCTGCGAAGCAATGTGAACAGGCACAGAGAAGGTGCTATCAGGAAATTCTCTGCCTGCCTTTCCCCAGTGCTCTGCAAGCTCTCCAGGACAACATAAAATCTGGGGCTCTGTGCTTTCTTTCGTGCTGAACAAGTGTTACTGTTTTCTGCACAAAAGCGATTCTTGCGAAGCAATGTGAACACTTCTGCTTCCCAGGCACAGAGAACGTGCTAGCAAGGAATTCTCTGCCTGCCTTTCCCCAGTGCTCTGCAAGCTCTCCAGGACAACATAAAATCTGGGGCTCTGTGCTTTCTTTCGTGCTGAACAAGTGTTACTGTTTTCTGCACAAAAGCGATTCTTGCGAAGCAATGTGAACACTTCTGCTTCCCAGGCACAGAGAACGTGCTAGCAAGGAATTCTCTGCCTGCCTTTCCCCAGTGCTCTAAAAGCTCTCCAGGACAACATAAAATCTGGGGCTCTGTGCTTTCTTTCCTTCTGAACAAGTGTTACTGTTTTCTGCACAAAAGCGATTCTGCGAAGCAATGTGAACAGGCACAGAGAAGGTGCTATCAGGGAATTCTCTGCCTGCCTTTCCCCAGTGCTCTGCAAGCTCTCCAGGACAACATAAAATCTGGGGCTCTGTGCTTTCTTTCCTTCTGAACAAGTGTTACTGTTTTCTGCACAAAAGCGATTCTGCGAAGCAATGTGAACACTTCTGCTTCCCAGGCACAGAGAATGTGCTAGCAAGGAATTCTCTGCCTGCCTTTCCCCAGTGCTCTGCAAGCTCTCCAGGACAACATAAAATCTGGGGCTCTGTGCTTTCTTTCCCTCTGAACAAGTGTTAGTGTTTTCTGCACAAAAGCGATTCTGCGAAGCAATGTGAACAGGCACAGAGAAGGTGCTATCAGGGAATTCTCTGCCTGCCTTTCCCCAGTGCTCTGCAAGCTCTCCAGGACAACATAGAATCTGGGGCTCTGTGCTTTCTTTCCTTCTGAACAAGTGTTACTGTTTTCTGCACAAAAGCGATTCTGCGAAGCAATGTGAACACTTCTGCTTCCCAGGCACAGAGAAGGTGCTAGCAGGGAATTCTCTGCCTGCCTTTCCCCAGTGCTCTAAAAGCTCTCCAGGACAACATAAAATCTGGGGCTCTGTGCTTTCTTTCCTTCTGAACAAGTGTTACTGTTTTCTGCACAAAAGCGATTCTTGCGAAGCAATGTGAACAGGCACAGAGAAGGTGCTAGCAGGGAATTCTCTGCCTGCCTTTCCCCAGTGCTCTGCAAGCTCTCCAGGACAACATAGAATCTGGGGCTCTGTGCTTTCTTTCCTTCTGAACAAGTGTTACTGTTTTCTGCACAAAAGCGATTCTGCGAAGCAATGTGAACAGGCACAGAGAAGGTGCTAGCAAGGAATTCTCTGCCTGCCTTTCCCCAGTGCTCTGCAAGCTCTCCAGGATAACATAAAATCTGGGGCTCTGTGCTTTCTTTCGTTCTGAACAAGTGTTAGTGTTTTCTGCACAAAAGCGATTCTTGCGAAGCAATGTGAACACTTCTGCTTCCCAGGCACAGAGAAGGTGCTATCAGGGAATTCTCTGCCTGCCTTTCCCCAGTGCTCTGCAAGCTCTCCAGGACAACATAAAATCTGGGGCTCTGTGCTTTCTTTCCTTCTGAACAAGTGTTACTGTTTTCTGCACAAAAGCGATTCTGCGAAGCAATGTGAACACTTCTGCTTCCCAGGCACAGAGAATGTGCTAGCAGGGAATTCTCTGCCTGCCTTTCCCCAGTGCTCTGCAAGCTCTCCAGGACTACATAGAATCTGGGGCTCTGTGCTTTCTTTCGTTCTGAACAAGTGTTACTGTTTTCTGCACAAAAGCGATTCTGCAAAGCAATGTGAACAGGCACAGAGAAGGTGCTAGCAGGGAATTCTCTGCCTGCCTTTCCCCAGTGCTCTGCAAGCTCTCCAGGACAACATAAAATCTGGGGCTCTGTGCTTTCTTTCCTTCTGAACAAGTTTTACTGTTTTCTGCACAAAAGCGATTCTGCGAAGCAATGTGAACAGGCACAGAGAAGGTGCTATCAGGGAATTCTCTGCCTGCCTTTCCCCAGTGCTCTGCAAGCTCTCCAGGACAACATAAAATCTGGGGCTCTGTGCTTTCTTTCCTTCTGAACAAGTTTTACTGTTTTCTGCACAAAAGCGATTCTGCGAAGCAATGTGAACAGGCACAGAGAAGGTGCTATCAGGGAATTCTCTGCCTGCCTTTCCCCAGTGCTCTGCAAGCTCTCCAGGACAACATAAAATCTGGGGCTCTGTGCTTTCTTTCCTTCTGAAGAAGTGTTAGTGTTTTCTGCACAAAAGCGATTCTTGCGAAGCAATGTGAACACATCTGCTTCCCAGGCACAGAGAAGGTGCTAGCAGGGAATTCTCTGCCTGCCTTTCCCCAGTGCTCTGCAAGCTCTCCAGGACAACATAGAATCTGGGGCTCTGTGCTTACTTTCGTTCTGAACAAGTGTTACTGTTTTCTGCACAAAAGCGATTCTGCGAAGCAATGTGAACAGGCACAGAGAAGGTGCTATCAGGGAATTCTCTGCCTGCCTTTCCCCAGTGCTCTGCAAGCTCTCCAGGACAACATAGAATCTGGGGCTCTGTGCTTTCTTTCCTTCTGAACAAGTGTTAGTGTTTTCTGCACGAAAGCGATTCTTGCGAAGCAATGTGAACACTTCTGCTTCCCAGGCACAGAGAAGGTGCTAGCAAGGAATTCTCTGCCTGCCTTTCCCCAGTGCTCTAAAAGCTCTCCAGGACAACATAAAATCTGGGGCTCTGTGCTTTCTTTCCTTCTGAACAAGTGTTACTGTTTTCTGCACAAAAGCGATTCTGCGAAGCAATGTGAACAGGCACAGAGAAGGTGCTATCAGGGAATTCTCTGCCTGCCTTTCCCCAGTGCTCTGCAAGCTCTCCAGGACAACATAAAATCTGGGGCTCTGTGCTTTCTTTCGTTCTGAACAAGTGTTACTGTTTTCTGCACAAAAGCGATTCTTGCGAAGCAATGTGAACACTTCTGCTTCCCAGGCACAGAGAACGTGCTAGCAAGGAATTCTCTGCCTGCCTTTCCCCAGTGCTCTGCAAGCTCTCCAGGACAACATAAAATCTGGGGCTCTGTGCTTTCTTTCCTTCTGAACAAGTGTTAGTGTTTTCTGCACAAAAGCGATTCTGCGAAGCAATGTGAACAGGCACAGAGAAGGTGCTATCAGGGAATTCTCTGCCTGCCTTTCCCCAGTGCTCTGCAAGCTCTCCAGGACAACATAAAATCTGGGGCTCTGTGCTTTCTTTCCTTCTGAAGAAGTGTTAGTGTTTTCTGCACAAAAGCGATTCTTGCGAAGCAATGTGAACACTTCTGCTTCCCAGGCACAGAGAAGGTGCTAGCAGGGAATTCTCTGCCTGCCTTTCCCCAGTGCTCTGCAAGCTCTCCAGGACAACATAAAATCTGGGGCTCTGTGCTTTCTTTCCTTCTGAACAAGTGTTAGTGTTTTCTGCACAAAAGCGATTCTGCGAAGCAATGTGAACAGGCACAGAGAAGGTGCTATCAGGGAATTCTCTGCCTGCCTTTCCCCAGTGCTCTGCAAGCTCTCCAGGACAACATAGAATCTGGGGCTCTGTGCTTTCTTTCCTTCTGAACAAGTGTTACTGTTTTCTGCACAAAAGCGATTCTGCGAAGCAATGTGAACACTTCTGCTTCCCAGGCACAGAGAAGGTGCTAGCAAGGAATTCTCTGCCTGCCTTTCCCCAGTGCTCTAAAAGCTCTCCAGGACAACATAAAATCTGGGGCTCTGTGCTTTCTTTCCTTCTGAACAAGTGTTAGTGTTTTCTGCACAAAAGCGATTCTTGCGAAGCAATGTGAACACTTCTGCTTCCCAGGCACAGAGAAGGTGCTAGCAGGGAATTCTCTGCCTGCCTTTCCCCAGTGCTCTGCAAGCTCTCCAGGACAACATAGAATCTGGGGCTCTGTGCTTTCTTTCCTTCTGAACAAGTGTTACTGTTTTCTGCACAAAAGCGATTCTGCGAAGCAATGTGAACACTTCTGCTTCCCAGGCACAGAGAAGGTGCTAGCAAGGAATTCTCTGCCTGCCTTTCCCCAGTGCTCTAAAAGCTCTCCAGGACAACATAAAATCTGGGGCTCTGTGCTTTCTTTCGTTCTGAACAAGTGTTACTGTTTTCTGCACAAAAGCGATTCTTGCGAAGCAATGTGAACAGGCACAGAGAAGGTGCTATCAGGGAATTCTCTGCCTGCCTTTCCCCAGTGCTCTGCAAGCTCTCCAGGACAACATAAAATCTGGGGCTCTGTGCTTTCTTTCGTTCTGAACAAGTGTTACTGTTTTCTGCACAAAAGCGATTCTTGCGAAGCAATGTGAACACTTCTGCTTCCCAGGCACAGAGAAGGTGCTAGCAAGGAATTCTCTGCCTGCCTTTCCCCAGTGCTCTGCAAGCTCTCCAGGACAACATAAAATCTGGGGCTCTGTGCTTTCTTTCCTTCTGAACAAGTGTTAGTGTTTTCTGCACAAAAGCGATTCTTGCGAAGCAATGTGAACACTTCTGCTTCCCAGGCACAGAGAAGGTGCTAGCAGGGAATTCTCTGCCTGCCTTTCCCCAGTGCTCTGCAAGCTCTCCAGGACAACATAGAATCTGGGGCTCTGTGCTTTCTTTCCTTCTGAACAAGTGTTACTGTTTTCTGCACAAAAGCGATTCTGCGAAGCAATGTGAACAGGCACAGAGAAGGTGCTATCAGGGAATTCTCTGCCTGCCTTTCCCCAGTGCTCTGCAAGCTCTCCAGGACAACATAGAATCTGGGGCTCTGTGCTTTCTTTCCTTCTGAACAAGTGTTAGTGTTTTCTGCACGAAAGCGATTCTTGCGAAGCAATGTGAACACTTCTGCTTCCCAGGCACAGAGAAGGTGCTAGCAAGGAATTCTCTGCCTGCCTTTCCCCAGTGCTCTGCAAGCTCTCCAGGACAACATAAAATCTGGGGCTCTGTGCTTTCTTTCCTTCTGAACAAGTGTTACTGTTTTCTGCACAAAAGCGATTCTGCGAAGCAGTGTGAACAGGCACAGAGAAGGTGCTATCAGGGAATTCTCTGCCTGCCTTTCCCCAGTGCTCTGCAAGCTCTCCAGGACAACATAAAATCTGGGGCTCTGTGCTTTCTTTCGTTCTGAACAAGTGTTACTGTTTTCTGCACAAAAGCGATTCTTGCGAAGCAATGTGAACACTTCTGCTTCCCAGGCACAGAGAAGGTGCTAGCAAGGAATTCTCTGCCTGCCTTTCCCCAGTGCTCTGCAAGCTCTCCAGGACAACATAGAATCTGGGGCTCTGTGCTTTCTTTCCTTCTGAACAAGTGTTACTGTTTTCTGCACAAAAGCGATTCTGCGAAGCAATGTGAACAGGCACAGAGAAGGTGCTAGCAAGGAATTCTCTGCCTGCCTTTCCCCAGTGCTCTGCAAGCTCTCCAGGACAACATAAAATCTGGGGCTCTGTGCTTTCTTTCCTTCTGAACAAGTGTTAGTGTTTTCTGCACAAAAGCGATTCTTGCGAAGCAATGTGAACACTTCTGCTTCCCAGGCACAGAGAAGGTGCTAGCAGGGAATTCTCTGCCTGCCTTTCCCCAGTGCTCTGCAAGCTCTCCAGGACAACATAGAATCTGGGGCTCTGTGCTTTCTTTCCTTCTGAACAAGTGTTACTGTTTTCTGCACAAAAGCGATTCTGCGAAGCAATGTGAACACTTCTGCTTCCCAGGCACAGAGAATGTGCTAGCAAGGAATTCTCTGCCTGCCTTTCCCCAGTGCTCTGCAAGCTCTCCAGGACTACATAGAATCTGGGGCTCTGTGCTTTCTTTCGTTCTGAACAAGTGTTACTGTTTTCTGCACAAAAGCGATTCTGCAAAGCAATGTGAACAGGCACAGAGAAGGTGCTAGCAGGGAATTCTCTGCCTGCCTTTCCCCAGTGCTCTGCAAGCTCTCCAGGACAACATAAAATCTGGGGCTCTGTGCTTTCTTTCCTTCTGAACAAGTGTTACTGTTTTCTGCACAAAAGCGATTCTGCGAAGCAATGTGAACAGGCACAGAGAAGGTGCTATCAGGGAATTCTCTGTCTGCCTTTCCCCAGTGCTCTGCAAGCTCTCCAGGACAACATAAAATCTGGGGCTCTGTGCTTTCTTTCCTTCTGAACAAGTGTTACTGTTTTCTGCACAAAAGCGATTCTTGCGAAGCAATGTGAACACTTCTGCTTCCCAGGCACAGAGAAGGTGCTAGCAAGGAATTCTCTGCCTGCCTTTCCCCAGTGCTCTGCAAGCTCTCCAGGACAACATAAAATCTGGGGCTCTGTGCTTTCTTTCCTTCTGAACAAGTGTTACTGTTTTCTGCACAAAAGCGATTCTGCGAAGCAATGTGAACAGGCACAGAGAAGGTGCTATCAGGGAATTCTCTGCCTGCCTTTCCCCAGTGCTCTGCAAGCTCTCCAGGACAACATAGAATCTGGGGCTCTGTGCTTTCTTTCCTTCTGAACAAGTGTTACTGTTTTCTGCACAAAAGCGATTCTGCGAAGCAATGTGAACACTTCTGCTTCCCAGGCACAGAGAAGGTGCTAGCAAGGAATTCTCTGCCTGCCTTTCCCCAGTGCTCTAAAAGCTCTCCAGGACAACATAAAATCTGGGGCTCTGTGCTTTCTTTCCTTCTGAACAAGTGTTACTGTTTTCTGCACAAAAGCGATTCTTGCGAAGCAATGTGAACACTTCTGCTTCCCAGGCACAGAGAAGGTGCTAGCAGGGAATTCTCTGCCTGCCTTTCCCCAGTGCTCTGCAAGCTCTCCAGGACAACATAGAATCTGGGGCTCTGTGCTTTCTTTCCTTCTGAACAAGTGTTACTGTTTTCTGCACAAAAGCGATTCTGCGAAGCAATGTGAACAGGCACAGAGAAGGTGCTAGCAAGGAATTCTCTGCCTGCCTTTCCCCAGTGCTCTGCAAGCTCTCCAGGACAACATAAAATCTGGGGCTCTGTGCTTTCTTTCCTTCTGAACAAGTGTTAGTGTTTTCTGCACAAAAGCGATTCTTGCGAAGCAATGTGAACACTTCTGCTTCCCAGGCACAGAGAAGGTGCTAGCAGGGAATTCTCTGCCTGCCTTTCCCCAGTGCTCTGCAAGCTCTCCAGGACAACATAGTATCTGGGGCTCTGTGCTTTCTTTCCTTCTGAACAAGTGTTACTGTTTTCTGCACAAAAGCGATTCTGCGAAGCAATGTGAACAGGCACAGAGAAGGTGCTATCAGGGAATTCTCTGCCTGCCTTTCCCCAGTGCTCTGCAAGCTCTCCAGGACAACATAGAATCTGGGGCTCTGTGCTTTCTTTCCTTCTGAACAAGTGTTACTGTTTTCTGCACAAAAGCGATTCTTGCGAAGCAATGTGAACACATCTGCTTCCCAGGCACAGAGAAGGTGCTAGCAGGGAATTCTCTGCCTGCCTTTCCCCAGTGCTCTGCAAGCTCTCCAGGACAACATAAAATCTGGGGCTCTGTGCTTTCTTTCCTTCTGAACAAGTGTTAGTGTTTTCTGCACAAAAGCGATTCTTGCGAAGCAATGTGAACACTTCTGCTTCCCAGGCACAGAGAAGGTGCTAGCAGGGAATTCTCTGCCTGCCTTTCCCCAGTGCTCTGCAAGCTCTCCAGGACAACATAGAATCTGGGGCTCTGTGCTTTCTTTCCTTCTGAACAAGTGTTAGTGTTTTCTGCACAAAAGCGATTCTTGCGAAGCAATGTGAACACTTCTGCTTCCCAGGCACAGAGAAGGTGCTATCAGGGAATTCTCTGCCTGCCTTTCCCCAGTGCTCTGCAAGCTCTCCAGGACAACATAAAATCTGGGGCTCTGTGCTTTCTTTCCTTCTGAACAAGTGTTAGTGTTTTCTGCACAAAAGCGATTCTTGCGAAGCAATGTGAACACTTCTGCTTCCCAGGCACAGAGAAGGTGCTAGCAAGGAATTCTCTGCCTGCCTTTCCCCAGTGCTCTGCAAGCTCTCCAGGACAACATAAAATCTGGGGCTCTGTGCTTTCTTTCCTTCTGAACAAGTGTTACTGTTTTCTGCACAAAAGCGATTCTGCGAAGCAATGTGAACACTTCTGCTTCCCAGGCACAGAGAAGGTGCTAGCAAGGATTTCTCTGCCTGCCTTTCCCCAGTGCTCTAAAAGCTCTCCAGGACAACATAGAATCTGGGGCTCTGTGCTTTCTTTCCTTCTGAACAAGTGTTACTGTTTTCTGCACAAAA
Organism: Strix aluco; assembly: GCF_031877795.1. Lineage (NCBI taxonomy): Eukaryota > Metazoa > Chordata > Aves > Strigiformes > Strigidae > Strix > Strix aluco. The sequence goes on from NC_133943.1 coordinate 23,141,327, forward strand.
GCGATTCTTGCGAAGCAATGTGAACACTTCTGCTTCCCAGGCACAGAGAAGGTGCTAGCAGGGAATTCTCTGCCTGCCTTTCCCCAGTGCTCTGCAAGCTCTCCAGGACAACATAGAATCTGGGGCTCTGTGCTTTCTTTCGTTCTGAACAACTGTTACTGTTTTCTGCACAAAAGCGATTCTGCGAAGCAATGTGAACAGGCACAGAGAAGGTGCTAGCAAGGAATTCTCTGCCTGCCTTTCCCCAGTGCTCTGCAAGCTCTCCAGGACAACATAAAATCTGGGGCTCTGTGCTTTCTTTCCTTCTGAACAAGTGTTAGTGTTTTCTGCACAAAAGCGATTCTTGCGAAGCAATGTGAACACTTCTGCTTCCCAGGCACAGAGAAGGTGCTAGCAGGGAATTCTCTGCCTGCCTTTCCCCAGTGCTCTGCAAGCTCTCCAGGACAACATAGAATCTGGGGCTCTGTGCTTTCTTTCCTTCTGAACAAGTGTTACTGTTTTCTGCACAAAAGCGATTCTGCGAAGCAATGTGAACAGGCACAGAGAAGGTGCTATCAGGGAATTCTCTGCCTGCCTTTCCCCAGTGCTCTGCAAGCTCTCCAGGACAACATAGAATCTGGGGCTCTGTGCTTTCTTTCCTTCTGAACAAGTGTTACTGTTTTCTGCACAAAAGCGATTCCGCGAAGCAATGTGAACACTTCTGCTTCCCAGGCACAGAGAAGGTGCTAGCAGGGAATTCTCTGCCTGCCTTTCCCCAGTGCTCTGCAAGCTCTCCAGGACAACATAAAATCTGGGGCTCTGTGCTTTCTTTCCTTCTGAACAAGTGTTACTGTTTTCTGCACAAAAGCGATTCTGCGAAGCAATGTGAACAGGCACAGAGAAGGTGCTATCAGGGAATTCTCTGCCTGCCTTTCCCCAGTGCTCTGCAAGCTCTCCAGGACAACATAAAATCTGGGGCTCTGTGCTTTCTTTCGTTCTGAGCAAGTGTTACTGTTTTCTGCACAAAAGCGATTCTTGCGAAGCAATGTGAACACTTCTGCTTCCCAGGCACAGAGAAGGTGCTAGCAAGGAATTCTCTGCCTGCCTTTCCCCAGTGCTCTGCGAGCTCTCCAGGACAACATAAAATCTGGGGCTCTGTGCTTTCTTTCCTTCTGAACAAGTGTTAGTGTTTTCTGCACAAAAGCGATTCTTGCGAAGCAATGTGAACACTTCTGCTTCCCAGGCACAGAGAAGGTGCTAGCAGGGAATTCTCTGCCTGCCTTTCCCCAGTGCTCTGCAAGCTCTCCAGGACAACATAGAATCTGGGGCTCTGTGCTTTCTTTCCTTCTGAACAAGTGTTACTGTTTTCTGCACAAAAGCGATTCTGCGAAGCAATGTGAACAGGCACAGAGAAGGTGCTATCAGGGAATTCTCTGCCTGCCTTTCCCCAGTGCTCTGCAAGCTCTCCAGGACAACATAGAATCTGGGGCTCTGTGCTTTCTTTCCTTCTGAACAAGTGTTACTGTTTTCTGCACAAAAGCGATTCTTGCGAAGCAATGTGAACACATCTGCTTCCCAGGCACAGAGAAGGTGCTAGCAGGGAATTCTCTGCCTGCCTTTCCCCAGTGCTCTGCAAGCTCTCCAGGACAACATAAAATCTGGGGCTCTGTGCTTTCTTTCCTTCTGAACAAGTGTTAGTGTTTTCTGCACAAAAGCGATTCTTGCGAAGCAATGTGAACACTTCTGCTTCCCAGGCACAGAGAAGGTGCTAGCAGGGAATTCTCTGCCTGCCTTTCCCCAGTGCTCTGCAAGCTCTCCAGGACAACATAGAATCTGGGGCTCTGTGCTTTCTTTCCTTCTGAACAAGTGTTACTGTTTTCTGCACAAAAGCGATTCCGCGAAGCAATGTGAACACTTCTGCTTCCCAGGCACAGAGAAGGTGCTAGCAGGGAATTCTCTGCCTGCCTTTCCCCAGTGCTCTGCAAGCTCTCCAGGACAACATAAAATCTGGGGCTCTGTGCTTTCTTTCCTTCTGAACAAGTGTTACTGTTTTCTGCACAAAAGCGATTCTGCGAAGCAATGTGAACAGGCACAGAGAAGGTGCTATCAGGGAATTCTCTGCCTGCCTTTCCCCAGTGCTCTGCAAGCTCTCCAGGACAACATAAAATCTGGGGCTCTGTGCTTTCTTTCGTTCTGAGCAAGTGTTACTGTTTTCTGCACAAAAGCGATTCTTGCGAAGCAATGTGAACACTTCTGCTTCCCAGGCACAGAGAAGGTGCTAGCAAGGAATTCTCTGCCTGCCTTTCCCCAGTGCTCTGCGAGCTCTCCAGGACAACATAAAATCTGGGGCTCTGTGCTTTCTTTCCTTCTGAACAAGTGTTAGTGTTTTCTGCACAAAAGCGATTCTTGCGAAGCAATGTGAACACTTCTGCTTCCCAGGCACAGAGAAGGTGCTAGCAGGGAATTCTCTGCCTGCCTTTCCCCAGTGCTCTGCAAGCTCTCCAGGACAACATAGAATCTGGGGCTCTGTGCTTTCTTTCCTTCTGAACAAGTGTTACTGTTTTCTGCACAAAAGCGATTCTGCGAAGCAATGTGAACAGGCACAGAGAAGGTGCTATCAGGGAATTCTCTGCCTGCCTTTCCCCAGTGCTCTGCAAGCTCTCCAGGACAACATAGAATCTGGGGCTCTGTGCTTTCTTTCCTTCTGAACAAGTGTTACTGTTTTCTGCACAAAAGCGATTCTTGCGAAGCAATGTGAACACATCTGCTTCCCAGGCACAGAGAAGGTGCTAGCAGGGAATTCTCTGCCTGCCTTTCCCCAGTGCTCTGCAAGCTCTCCAGGACAACATAAAATCTGGGGCTCTGTGCTTTCTTTCCTTCTGAACAAGTGTTAGTGTTTTCTGCACAAAAGCGATTCTTGCGAAGCAATGTGAACACTTCTGCTTCCCAGGCACAGAGAAGGTGCTAGCAGGGAATTCTCTGCCTGCCTTTCCCCAGTGCTCTGCAAGCTCTCCAGGACAACATAGAATCTGGGGCTCTGTGCTTTCTTTCCTTCTGAACAAGTGTTACTGTTTTCTGCACAAAAGCGATTCTTGCGAAGCAATGTGAACACTTCTGCTTCCCAGGCACAGAGAAGGTGCTATCAGGGAATTCTCTGCCTGCCTTTCCCCAGTGCTCTGCAAGCTCTCCAGGACAACATAAAATCTGGGGCTCTGTGCTTTCTTTCCTTCTGAACAAGTGTTAGTGTTTTCTGCACAAAAGCGATTCTTGCGAAACAATGTGAACACTTCTGCTTCCCAGGCACAGAGAAGGTGCTAGCAAGGATTTCTCTGCCTGCCTTTCCCCAGTGCTCTAAAAGCTCTCCAGGACAACATAAAATCTGGGGCTCTGTGCTTTCTTTCCTTCTGAACAAGTGTTAGTGTTTTCTGCACAAAAGCGATTCTTGCGAAGCAATGTGAACACTTCTGCTTCCCAGGCACAGAGAAGGTGCTAGCAGGGAATTCTCTGCCTGCCTTTCCCCAGTGCTCTGCAAGCTCTCCAGGACAACATAGAATCTGGGGCTCTGTGCTTTCTTTCCTTCTGAACAAGTGTTACTGTTTTCTGCACAAAAGCGATTCTGCGAAGCAATGTGAACAGGCACAGAGAAGGTGCTATCAGGGAATTCTCTGCCTGCCTTTCCCCAGTGCTCTGCAAGCTCTCCAGGACAACATAGAATCTGGGGCTCTGTGCTTTCTTTCCTTCTGAACAAGTGTTACTGTTTTCTGCACAAAAGCGATTCTGCGAAGCAATGTGAACACTTCTGCTTCCCAGGCACAGAGAAGGTGCTAGCAAGGATTTCTCTGCCTGCCTTTCCCCAGTGCTCTGCAAGCTCTCCAGGACAACATAAAATCTGGGGCTCTGTGCTTTCTTTCCTTCTGAACAAGTGTTACTGTTTTCTGCACAAAAGCGATTCTGCGAAGCAATGTGAACAGGCACAGAGAAGGTGCTATCAGGGAATTCTCTGCCTGCCTTTCCCCAGTGCTCTGCAAGCTCTCCAGGACAACATAAAATCTGGGGCTCTGTGCTTTCTTTCGTTCTGAGCAAGTGTTACTGTTTTCTGCACAAAAGCGATTCTTGCGAAGCAATGTGAACACTTCTGCTTCCCAGGCACAGAGAAGGTGCTAGCAAGGAATTCTCTGCCTGCCTTTCCCCAGTGCTCTGCGAGCTCTCCAGGACAACATAAAATCTGGGGCTCTGTGCTTTCTTTCCTTCTGAACAAGTGTTAGTGTTTTCTGCACAAAAGCGATTCTTGCGAAGCAATGTGAACACTTCTGCTTCCCAGGCACAGAGAAGGTGCTAGCAGGGAATTCTCTGCCTGCCTTTCCCCAGTGCTCTGCAAGCTCTCCAGGACAACATAGAATCTGGGGCTCTGTGCTTTCTTTCCTTCTGAACAAGTGTTACTGTTTTCTGCACAAAAGCGATTCTGCGAAGCAATGTGAACAGGCACAGAGAAGGTGCTATCAGGGAATTCTCTGCCTGCCTTTCCCCAGTGCTCTGCAAGCTCTCCAGGACAACATAGAATCTGGGGCTCTGTGCTTTCTTTCCTTCTGAACAAGTGTTACTGTTTTCTGCACAAAAGCGATTCTTGCGAAGCAATGTGAACACATCTGCTTCCCAGGCACAGAGAAGGTGCTAGCAGGGAATTCTCTGCCTGCCTTTCCCCAGTGCTCTGCAAGCTCTCCAGGACAACATAAAATCTGGGGCTCTGTGCTTTCTTTCCTTCTGAACAAGTGTTAGTGTTTTCTGCACAAAAGCGATTCTTGCGAAGCAATGTGAACACTTCTGCTTCCCAGGCACAGAGAAGGTGCTAGCAGGGAATTCTCTGCCTGCCTTTCCCCAGTGCTCTGCAAGCTCTCCAGGACAACATAGAATCTGGGGCTCTGTGCTTTCTTTCCTTCTGAACAAGTGTTACTGTTTTCTGCACAAAAGCGATTCTGCGAAGCAATGTGAACAGGCACAGAGAAGGTGCTATCAGGGAATTCTCTGCCTGCCTTTCCCCAGTGCTCTGCAAGCTCTCCAGGACAACATAGAATCTGGGGCTCTGTGCTTTCTTTCCTTCTGAACAAGTGTTACTGTTTTCTGCACAAAAGCGATTCTTGCGAAGCAATGTGAACACATCTGCTTCCCAGGCACAGAGAAGGTGCTAGCAGGGAATTCTCTGCCTGCCTTTCCCCAGTGCTCTGCAAGCTCTCCAGGACAACATAAAATCTGGGGCTCTGTGCTTTCTTTCCTTCTGAACAAGTGTTAGTGTTTTCTGCACAAAAGCGATTCTTGCGAAGCAATGTGAACACTTCTGCTTCCCAGGCACAGAGAAGGTGCTAGCAGGGAATTCTCTGCCTGCCTTTCCCCAGTGCTCTGCAAGCTCTCCAGGACAACATAGAATCTGGGGCTCTGTGCTTTCTTTCCTTCTGAACAAGTGTTACTGTTTTCTGCACAAAAGCGATTCTTGCGAAGCAATGTGAACACTTCTGCTTCCCAGGCACAGAGAAGGTGCTATCAGGGAATTCTCTGCCTGCCTTTCCCCAGTGCTCTGCAAGCTCTCCAGGACAACATAAAATCTGGGGCTCTGTGCTTTCTTTCCTTCTGAACAAGTGTTAGTGTTTTCTGCACAAAAGCGATTCTTGCGAAGCAATGTGAACACTTCTGCTTCCCAGGCACAGAGAAGGTGCTAGCAGGGAATTCTCTGCCTGCCTTTCCCCAGTGCTCTGCAAGCTCTCCAGGACAACATAAAATCTGGGGCTCTGTGCTTTCTTTCCTTCTGAACAAGTGTTACTGTTTTCTGCACAAAAGCGATTCTGCGAAGCAATGTGAACACTTCTGCTTCCCAGGCACAGAGAAGGTGCTAGCAAGGATTTCTCTGCCTGCCTTTCCCCAGTGCTCTAAAAGCTCTCCAGGACAACATAGAATCTGGGGCTCTGTGCTTTCTTTCCTTCTGAACAAGTGTTAGTGTTTTCTGCACAAAAGCGATTCTTGCGAAGCAATGTGAACACTTCTGCTTCCCAGGCACAGAGAAGGTGCTAGCAGGGAATTCTCTGCCTGCCTTTCCCCAGTGCTCTGCAAGCTCTCCAGGACAACATAAAATCTGGGGCTCTGTGCTTTCTTTCGTTCTGAACAACTGTTACTGTTTTCTGCACAAAAGCGATTCTGCGAAGCAATGTGAACAGGCACAGAGAAGGTGCTAGCAAGGAATTCTCTGCCTGCCTTTCCCCAGTGCTCTGCAAGCTCTCCAGGACAACATAAAATCTGGGGCTCTGTGCTTTCTTTCCTTCTGAACAAGTGTTAGTGTTTTCTGCACAAAAGCGATTCTTGCGAAGCAATGTGAACACTTCTGCTTCCCAGGCACAGAGAAGGTGCTAGCAGGGAATTCTCTGCCTGCCTTTCCCCAGTGCTCTGCAAGCTCTCCAGGACAACATAGAATCTGGGGCTCTGTGCTTTCTTTCCTTCTGAACAAGTGTTACTGTTTTCTGCACAAAAGCGATTCTGCGAAGCAATGTGAACAGGCACAGAGAAGGTGCTAGCAGGGAATTCTCTGCCTGCCTTTCCCCAGTGCTCTGCAAGCTCTCCAGGACAACATAGAATCTGGGGCTCTGTGCTTTCTTTCCTTCTGAACAAGTGTTACTGTTTTCTGCACAAAAGCGATTCTGCGAAGCAATGTGAACACTTCTGCTTCCCAGGCACAGAGAAGGTGCTAGCAAGGATTTCTCTGCCTGCCTTTCCCCAGTGCTCTGCAAGCTCTCCAGGACAACATAAAATCTGGGGCTCTGTGCTTTCTTTCCTTCTGAACAAGTGTTACTGTTTTCTGCACAAAAGCGATTCTGCGAAGCAATGTGAACAGGCACAGAGAAGGTGCTAGCAGGGAATTCTCTGCCTGCCTTTCCCCAGTGCTCTGCAAGCTCTCCAGGACAACATAAAATCTGGGGCTCTGTGCTTTCTTTCGTTCTGAGCAAGTGTTACTGTTTTCTGCATAAAAGCGATTCTTGCGAAGCAATGTGAACACTTCTGCTTCCCAGGCACAGAGAAGGTGCTAGCAAGGAATTCTCTGCCTGCCTTTCCCCAGTGCTCTGCGAGCTCTCCAGGACAACATAAAATCTGGGGCTCTGTGCTTTCTTTCCTTCTGAACAAGTGTTAGTGTTTTCTGCACAAAAGCGATTCTTGCGAAGCAATGTGAACACTTCTGCTTCCCAGGCACAGAGAAGGTGCTAGCAGGGAATTCTCTGCCTGCCTTTCCCCAGTGCTCTGCAAGCTCTCCAGGACAACATAGAATCTGGGGCTCTGTGCTTTCTTTCCTTCTGAACAAGTGTTACTGTTTTCTGCACAAAAGCGATTCTGCGAAGCAATGTGAACAGGCACAGAGAAGGTGCTATCAGGGAATTCTCTGCCTGCCTTTCCCCAGTGCTCTGCAAGCTCTCCAGGACAACATAGAATCTGGGGCTCTGTGCTTTCTTTCCTTCTGAACAAGTGTTACTGTTTTCTGCACAAAAGCGATTCTTGCGAAGCAATGTGAACACATCTGCTTCCCAGGCACAGAGAAGGTGCTAGCAGGGAATTCTCTGCCTGCCTTTCCCCAGTGCTCTGCAAGCTCTCCAGGACAACATAAAATCTGGGGCTCTGTGCTTTCTTTCCTTCTGAACAAGTGTTAGTGTTTTCTGCACAAAAGCGATTCTTGCGAAGCAATGTGAACACTTCTGCTTCCCAGGCACAGAGAAGGTGCTAGCAGGGAATTCTCTGCCTGCCTTTCCCCAGTGCTCTGCAAGCTCTCCAGGACAACATAGAATCTGGGGCTCTGTGCTTTCTTTCCTTCTGAACAAGTGTTACTGTTTTCTGCACAAAAGCGATTCTGCGAAGCAATGTGAACACTTCTGCTTCCCAGGCACAGAGAAGGTGCTATCAGGGAATTCTCTGCCTGCCTTTCCCCAGTGCTCTGCAAGCTCTCCAGGACAACATAAAATCTGGGGCTCTGTGCTTTCTTTCGTTCTGAACAAGTGTTACTGTTTTCTGCAAAAAAGCGATTCTTGCGAAGCAATGTGAACACTTCTGCTTCCCAGGCACAGAGAAGGTGCTAGCAGGGAATTCTCTGCCTGCCTTTCCCCAGTGCTCTGCAAGCTCTCCAGGACAACATAAAATCTGGGGCTCTGTGCTTTCTTTCCTTCTGAACAAGTGTTACTGTTTTCTGCACAAAAGCGATTCTGCGAAGCAATGTGAACACTTCTGCTTCCCAGGCACAGAGAATGTGCTAGCAAGGAATTCTCTGCCTGCCTTTCCCCAGTGCTCTGCAAGCTCTCCAGGACAACATAGAATCTGGGGCTCTGTGCTTTCTTTCGTTCTGAACAAGTGTTACTGTTTTCTGCACAAAAGCGATTCTGCAAAGCAATGTGAACAGGCACAGAGAAGGTGCTATCAGGGAATTCTCTGCCTGCCTTTCCCCAGTGCTCTGCAAGCTCTCCAGGACAACATAAAATCTGGGGCTCTGTGCTTTCTTTCCTTCTGAACAAGTGTTAGTGTTTTCTGCACAAAAGCGATTCTTGCGAAGCAATGTGAACACTTCTGCTTCCCAGGCACAGAGAAGGTGCTAGCAGGGAATTCTCTGCCTGCCTTTCCCCAGTGCTCTGCAAGCTCTCCAGGACAACATAGAATCTGGGGCTCTGTGCTTTCTTTCCTTCTGAACAAGTGTTACTGTTTTCTGCACAAAAGCGATTCTGCGAAGCAATGTGAACAGGCACAGAGAAGGTGCTATCAGGGAATTCTCTGCCTGCCTTTCCCCAGTGCTCTGCAAGCTCTCCAGGACAACATAGAATCTGGGGCTCTGTGCTTTCTTTCCTTCTGAACAAGTGTTAATGTTTTCTGCACGAAAGCGATTCTTGCGAAGCAATGTGAACACTTCTGCTTCCCAGGCACAGAGAAGGTGCTAGCAGGGAATTCTCTGCCTGCCTTTCCCCAGTGCTCTGCAAGCTCTCCAGGACAACATAGAATCTGGGGCTCTGTGCTTTCTTTCCTTCTGAACAACTGTTACTGTTTTCTGCACAAAAGCGATTCTGCGAAGCAATGTGAACAGGCACAGAGAAGGTGCTATCAGGGAATTCTCTGCCTGCCTTTCCCCAGTGCTCTGCAAGCTCTCCAGGACAACATAAAATCTGGGGCTCTGTGCTTTCTTTCCTTCTGAACAAGTGTTAGTGTTTTCTGCACAAAAGCGATTCTTGCGAAGCAATGTGAACACTTCTGCTTCCCAGGCACAGAGAAGGTGCTAGCAGGGAATTCTCTGCCTGCCTTTCCCCAGTGCTCTGCAAGCTCTCCAGGACAACATAGAATCTGGGGCTCTGTGCTTTCTTTCCTTCTGAACAAGTGTTACTGTTTTCTGCACAAAAGCGATTCTGCGAAGCAATGTGAACACTTCTGCTTCCCAGGCACAGAGAAGGTGCTAGCAAGGATTTCTCTGCCTGCCTTTCCCCAGTGCTCTGCAAGCTCTCCAGGACAACATAAAATCTGGGGCTCTGTGCTTTCTTTCCTTCTGAACAAGTGTTAGTGTTTTCTGCACAAAAGCGATTCTGCAAAGCAATGTGAACAGGCACAGAGAAGGTGCTATCAGGGAATTCTCTGCCTGCCTTTCCCCAGTGCTCTGCAAGCTCTCCAGGACAACATAAAATCTGGGGCTCTGTGCTTTCTTTCCTTCTGAACAAGTGTTAGTGTTTTCTGCACAAAAGCGATTCTTGCGAAGCAATGTGAACACTTCTGCTTCCCAGGCACAGAGAAGGTGCTAGCAGGGAATTCTCTGCCTGCCTTTCCCCAGTGCTCTGCAAGCTCTCCAGGACAACATAGAATCTGGGGCTCTGTGCTTTCTTTCCTTCTGAACAAGTGTTACTGTTTTCTGCACAAAAGCGATTCTTGCGAAGCAATGTGAACAGGCACAGAGAAGGTGCTATCAGGGAATTCTCTGCCTGCCTTTCCCCAGTGCTCTGCAAGCTCTCCAGGACAACATAGAATCTGGGGCTCTGTGCTTTCTTTCCTTCTGAACAAGTGTTAATGTTTTCTGCACGAAAGCGATTCTTGCGAAGCAATGTGAACACTTCTGCTTCCCAGGCACAGAGAAGGTGCTAGCAGGGAATTCTCTGCCTGCCTTTCCCCAGTGCTCTGCAAGCTCTCCAGGACAACATAGAATCTGGGGCTCTGTGCTTTCTTTCCTTCTGAACAACTGTTACTGTTTTCTGCACAAAAGCGATTCTGCGAAGCAATGTGAACAGGCACAGAGAAGGTGCTATCAGGGAATTCTCTGCCTGCCTTTCCCCAGTGCTCTGCAAGCTCTCCAGGACAACATAAAATCTGGGGCTCTGTGCTTTCTTTCCTTCTGAACAAGTGTTAGTGTTTTCTGCACAAAAGCGATTCTTGCGAAGCAATGTGAACACTTCTGCTTCCCAGGCACAGAGAAGGTGCTAGCAGGGAATTCTCTGCCTGCCTTTCCCCAGTGCTCTGCAAGCTCTCCAGGACAACATAGAATCTGGGGCTCTGTGCTTTCTTTCCTTCTGAACAAGTGTTACTGTTTTCTGCACAAAAGCGATTCTGCGAAGCAATGTGAACACTTCTGCTTCCCAGGCACAGAGAAGGTGCTAGCAAGGATTTCTCTGCCTGCCTTTCCCCAGTGCTCTGCAAGCTCTCCAGGACAACATAAAATCTGGGGCTCTGTGCTTTCTTTCCTTCTGAACAAGTGTTAGTGTTTTCTGCACAAAAGCGATTCTTGCGAAGCAATGTGAACACTTCTGCTTCCCAGGCACAGAGAAGGTGCTAGCAGGGAATTCTCTGCCTGCATTTCCCCAGTGCTCTGCAAGCTCTCCAGGACAACATAGAATCTGGGGCTCTGTGCTTTCTTTCCTTCTGAACAAGTGTTACTGTTTTCTGCACAAAAGCGATTCTGCGAAGCAATGTGAACACTTCTGCTTCCCAGGCACAGAGAAGGTGCTAGCAAGGATTTCTCTGCCTGCCTTTCCCCAGTGCTCTGCAAGCTCTCCAGGACAACATAAAATCTGGGGCTCTGTGCTTTCTTTCCTTCTGAACAAGTGTTACTGTTTTCTGCACAAAAGCGATTCTGCGAAGCAATGTGAACAGGCACAGAGAAGGTGCTAGCAGGGAATTCTCTGCCTGCCTTTCCCCAGTGCTCTGCAAGCTCTCCAGGACAACAGAGAATCTGGGGCTCTGTGCTTTCTTTCGTTCTGAACAAGTGTTACTGTTTTCTGCACAAAAGCGATTCTTGCGAAGCAATGTGAACACTTCTGCTTCCCAGGCACAGAGAAGGTGCTAGCAAGGAATTCTCTGCCTGCCTTTCCCCAGTGCTCTGCAAGCTCTCCAGGACAACATAAAATCTGGGGCTCTGTGCTTTCTTTCCTTCTGAACAAGTGTTAGTGTTTTCTGCACAAAAGCGATTCTTGCGAAGCAATGTGAACACTTCTGCTTCCCAGGCACAGAGAAGGTGCTAGCAGGGAATTCTCTGCCTGCCTTTCCCCAGTGCTCTGCAAGCTCTCCAGGACAACATAGAATCTGGGGCTCTGTGCTTTCTTTCCTTCTGAACAAGTGTTACTGTTTTCTGCACAAAAGCGATTCTGCGAAGCAATGTGAACAGGCACAGAGAAGGTGCTATCAGGGAATTCTCTGCCTGCCTTTCCCCAGTGCTCTGCAAGCTCTCCAGGACAACATAGAATCTGGGGCTCTGTGCTTTCTTTCCTTCTGAACAAGTTTTACTGTTTTCTGCACAAAAGCGATTCTTGCGAAGCAATGTGAACACATCTGCTTCCCAGGCACAGAGAAGGTGCTAGCAGGGAATTCTCTGCCTGCCTTTCCCCAGTGCTCTGCAAGCTCTCCAGGACAACATAAAATCTGGGGCTCTGTGCTTTCTTTCCTTCTGAACAAGTGTTACTGTTTTCTGCACAAAAGCGATTCTTGCGAAGCAATGTGAACACTTCTGCTTCCCAGGCACAGAGAAGGTGCTAGCAGGGAATTCTCTGCCTGCCTTTCCCCAGTGCTCTGCAAGCTCTCCAGGACAACATAGAATCTGGGGCTCTGTGCTTTCTTTCCTTCTGAACAAGTGTTACTGTTTTCTGCACAAAAGCGATTCTGCGAAGCAATGTGAACACTTCTGCTTCCCAGGCACAGAGAAGGTGCTAGCAGGGAATTCTCTGCCTGCCTTTCCCCAGTGCTCTGCAAGCTCTCCAGGACAACATAAAATCTGGGGCTCTGTGCTTTCTTTCCTTCTGAACAAGTGTTAGTGTTTTCTGCACAAAAGCGATTCTTGCGAAGCAATGTGAACACTTCTGCTTCCCAGGCACAGAGAAGGTGCTAGCAGGGAATTCTCTGCCTGCCTTTCCCCAGTGCTCTGCAAGCTCTCCAGGACAACATAAAATCTGGGGCTCTGTGCTTTCTTTCCTTCTGAACAAGTGTTACTGTTTTCTGCACAAAAGCGATTCTTGCGAAGCAATGTGAACACTTCTGCTTCCCAGGCACAGAGAAGGTGCTAGCAGGGAATTCTCTGCCTGCCTTTCCCCAGTGCTCTGCAAGCTCTCCAGGACAACATAGAATCTGGGGCTCTGTGCTTTCTTTCGTTCTGAACAAGTGTTACTGTTTTCTGCACAAAAGCGATTCTGCGAAGCAATGTGAACAGGCACAGAGAAGGTGCTATCAGGGAATTCTCTGCCTGCCTTTCCCCAGTGCTCTGCAAGCTCTCCAGGACAACATAGAATCTGGGGCTCTGTGCTTTCTTTCCTTCTGAACAAGTGTTAGTGTTTTCTGCACAAAAGCGATTCTTGCGAAGCAATGTGAACACTTCTGCTTCCCAGGCACAGAGAAGGTGCTAGCAGGGAATTCTCTGACTGCCTTTCCCCAGTGCTCTGCAAGCTCTCCAGGACAACATAGAATCTGGGGCTCTGTGCTTTCTTTCGTTCTGAACAACTGTTACTGTTTTCTGCACAAAAGCGATTCTGCGAAGCAATGTGAACAGGCACAGAGAAGGTGCTAGCAAGGAATTCTCTGCCTGCCTTTCCCCAGTGCTCTGCAAGCTCTCCAGGACAACATAAAATCTGGGGCTCTGTGCTTTCTTTCCTTCTGAACAAGTGTTAGTGTTTTCTGCACAAAAGCGATTCTTGCGAAGCAATGTGAACACTTCTGCTTCCCAGGCACAGAGAAGGTGCTAGCAGGGAATTCTCTGCCTGCATTTCCCCAGTGCTCTGCAAGCTCTCCAGGACAACATAGAATCTGGGGCTCTGTGCTTTCTTTCCTTCTGAACAAGTGTTACTGTTTTCTGCACAAAAGCGATTCTGCGAAGCAATGTGAACACTTCTGCTTCCCAGGCACAGAGAAGGTGCTAGCAAGGATTTCTCTGCCTGCCTTTCCCCAGTGCTCTGCAAGCTCTCCAGGACAACATAAAATCTGGGGCTCTGTGCTTTCTTTCCTTCTGAACAAGTGTTACTGTTTTCTGCACAAAAGCGATTCTGCGAAGCAATGTGAACAGGCACAGAGAAGGTGCTAGCAGGGAATTCTCTGCCTGCCTTTCCCCAGTGCTCTGCAAGCTCTCCAGGACAACAGAGAATCTGGGGCTCTGTGCTTTCTTTCGTTCTGAACAAGTGTTACTGTTTTCTGCACAAAAGCGATTCTTGCGAAGCAATGTGAACACTTCTGCTTCCCAGGCACAGAGAAGGTGCTAGCAAGGAATTCTCTGCCTGCCTTTCCCCAGTGCTCTGCAAGCTCTCCAGGACAACATAAAATCTGGGGCTCTGTGCTTTCTTTCCTTCTGAACAAGTGTTAGTGTTTTCTGCACAAAAGCGATTCTTGCGAAGCAATGTGAACACTTCTGCTTCCCAGGCACAGAGAAGGTGCTAGCAGGGAATTCTCTGCCTGCCTTTCCCCAGTGCTCTGCAAGCTCTCCAGGACAACATAGAATCTGGGGCTCTGTGCTTTCTTTCGTTCTGAACAAGTGTTACTGTTTTCTGCACAAAAGCGATTCTGCGAAGCAATGTGAACAGGCACAGAGAAGGTGCTATCAGGGAATTCTCTGCCTGCCTTTCCCCAGTGCTCTGCAAGCTCTCCAGGACAACATAGAATCTGGGGCTCTGTGCTTTCTTTCCTTCTGAACAAGTTTTACTGTTTTCTGCACAAAAGCGATTCTTGCGAAGCAATGTGAACACATCTGCTTCCCAGGCACAGAGAAGGTGCTAGCAGGGAATTCTCTGCCTGCCTTTCCCCAGTGCTCTGCAAGCTCTCCAGGACAACATAAAATCTGGGGCTCTGTGCTTTCTTTCCTTCTGAACAAGTGTTACTGTTTTCTGCACAAAAGCGATTCTTGCGAAGCAATGTGAACACTTCTGCTTCCCAGGCACAGAGAAGGTGCTAGCAGGGAATTCTCTGCCTGCCTTTCCCCAGTGCTCTGCAAGCTCTCCAGGACAACATAGAATCTGGGGCTCTGTGCTTTCTTTCCTTCTGAACAAGTGTTACTGTTTTCTGCACAAAAGCGATTCTGCGAAGCAATGTGAACACTTCTGCTTCCCAGGCACAGAGAAGGTGCTAGCAGGGAATTCTCTGCCTGCCTTTCCCCAGTGCTCTGCAAGCTCTCCAGGACAACATAAAATCTGGGGCTCTGTGCTTTCTTTCCTTCTGAACAAGTGTTAGTGTTTTCTGCACAAAAGCGATTCTTGCGAAGCAATGTGAACACTTCTGCTTCCCAGGCACAGAGAAGGTGCTAGCAGGGAATTCTCTGCCTGCCTTTCCCCAGTGCTCTGCAAGCTCTCCAGGACAACATAAAATCTGGGGCTCTGTGCTTTCTTTCCTTCTGAACAAGTGTTAGTGTTTTCTGCACAAAAGCGATTCTTGCGAAGCAATGTGAACACTTCTGCTTCCCAGGCACAGAGAAGGTGCTAGCAGGGAATTCTCTGCCTGCATTTCCCCAGTGCTCTGCAAGCTCTCCAGGACAACATAGAATCTGGGGCTCTGTGCTTTTTTTCCTTCTGAACAAGTGTTACTGTTTTCTGCACAAAAGCGATTCTGCGAAGCAATGTGAACACTTCTGCTTCCCAGGCACAGAGAAGGTGCTAGCAAGGATTTCTCTGCCTGCCTTTCCCCAGTGCTCTGCAAGCTCTCCAGGACAACATAAAATCTGGGGCTCTGTGCTTTCTTTCCTTCTGAACAAGTGTTACTGTTTTCTGCACAAAAGCGATTCTGCGAAGCAATGTGAACAGGCACAGAGAAGGTGCTATCAGGGAATTCTCTGCCTGCCTTTCCCCAGTGCTCTGCAAGCTCTCCAGGACAACAGAGAATCTGGGGCTCTGTGCTTTCTTTCGTTCTGAACAAGTGTTACTGTTTTCTGCACAAAAGCGATTCTTGCGAAGCAATGTGAACACTTCTGCTTCCCAGGCACAGAGAAGGTGCTAGCAAGGAATTCTCTGCCTGCCTTTCCCCAGTGCTCTGCAAGCTCTCCAGGACAACATAAAATCTGGGGCTCTGTGCTTTCTTTCCTTCTGAACAAGTGTTAGTGTTTTCTGCACAAAAGCGATTCTTGCGAAGCAATGTGAACACTTCTGCTTCCCAGGCACAGAGAAGGTGCTAGCAGGGAATTCTCTGCCTGCCTTTCCCCAGTGCTCTGCAAGCTCTCCAGGACAACATAGAATCTGGGGCTCTGTGCTTTCTTTCCTTCTGAACAAGTGTTACTGTTTTCTGCACAAAAGCGATTCTGCGAAGCAATGTGAACAGGCACAGAGAAGGTGCTATCAGGGAATTCTCTGCCTGCCTTTCCCCAGTGCTCTGCAAGCTCTCCAGGACAACATAGAATCTGGGGCTCTGTGCTTTCTTTCCTTCTGAACAAGTGTTACTGTTTTCTGCACAAAAGCGATTCTTGCGAAGCAATGTGAACACATCTGCTTCCCAGGCACAGAGAAGGTGCTAGCAGGGAATTCTCTGCCTGCCTTTCCCCAGTGCTCTGCAAGCTCTCCAGGACAACATAAAATCTGGGGCTCTGTGCTTTCTTTCCTTCTGAACAAGTGTTACTGTTTTCTGCACAAAAGCGATTCTTGCGAAGCAATGTGAACACTTCTGCTTCCCAGGCACAGAGAAGGTGCTAGCAGGGAATTCTCTGCCTGCCTTTCCCCAGTGCTCTGCAAGCTCTCCAGGACAACATAGAATCTGGGGCTCTGTGCTTTCTTTCCTTCTGAACAAGTGTTACTGTTTTCTGCACAAAAGCGATTCTGCGAAGCAATGTGAACACTTCTGCTTCCCAGGCACAGAGAAGGTGCTAGCAGGGAATTCTCTGCCTGCCTTTCCCCAGTGCTCTGCAAGC
Organism: Strix aluco; assembly: GCF_031877795.1. Classification (NCBI taxonomy): domain Eukaryota; kingdom Metazoa; phylum Chordata; class Aves; order Strigiformes; family Strigidae; genus Strix; species Strix aluco. The sequence continues at coordinate 23,157,645 of NC_133943.1, forward strand.
TCTCCAGGACAACATAAAATCTGGGGCTCTGTGCTTTCTTTCCTTCTGAACAAGTGTTAGTGTTTTCTGCACAAAAGCGATTCTTGCGAAGCAATGTGAACACTTCTGCTTCCCAGGCACAGAGAAGGTGCTAGCAGGGAATTCTCTGCCTGCCTTTCCCCAGTGCTCTGCAAGCTCTCCAGGACAACATAAAATCTGGGGCTCTGTGCTTTCTTTCCTTCTGAACAAGTGTTACTGTTTTCTGCACAAAAGCGATTCTTGCGAAGCAATGTGAACACTTCTGCTTCCCAGGCACAGAGAAGGTGCTAGCAGGGAATTCTCTGCCTGCCTTTCCCCAGTGCTCTGCAAGCTCTCCAGGACAACATAGAATCTGGGGCTCTGTGCTTTCTTTCCTTCTGAACAAGTGTTACTGTTTTCTGCACAAAAGCGATTCTGCGAAGCAATGTGAACAGGCACAGAGAAGGTGCTATCAGGGAATTCTCTGCCTGCCTTTCCCCAGTGCTCTGCAAGCTCTCCAGGACAACATAGAATCTGGGGCTCTGTGCTTTCTTTCCTTCTGAACAAGTGTTAATGTTTTCTGCACGAAAGCGATTCTTGCGAAGCAATGTGAACACTTCTGCTTCCCAGGCACAGAGAAGGTGCTAGCAGGGAATTCTCTGCCTGCCTTTCCCCAGTGCTCTGCAAGCTCTCCAGGACAACATAGAATCTGGGGCTCTGTGCTTTCTTTCCTTCTGAACAAGTGTTACTGTTTTCTGCACAAAAGCGATTCTGCGAAGCAATGTGAACAGGCACAGAGAAGGTGCTAGCAGGGAATTCTCTGCCTGCCTTTCCCCAGTGCTCTGCAAGCTCTCCAGGACAACATAAAATCTGGGGCTCTGTGCTTTCTTTCCTTCTGAACAAGTGTTACTGTTTTCTGCACAAAAGCGATTCTTGCGAAGCAATGTGAACACTTCTGCTTCCCAGGCACAGAGAAGGTGCTAGCAGGGAATTCTCTGCCTGCCTTTCCCCAGTGCTCTGCAAGCTCTCCAGGACAACATAAAATCTGGGGCTCTGTGCTTTCTTTCCTTCTGAACAAGTGTTACTGTTTTCTGCACAAAAGCGATTCTGCGAAGCAATGTGAACAGGCACAGAGAAGGTGCTATCAGGGAATTCTCTGCCTGCCTTTCCCCAGTGCTCTGCAAGCTCTCCAGGACAACATAGAATCTGGGGCTCTGTGCTTTCTTTCCTTCTGAACAAGTGTTAATGTTTTCTGCACGAAAGCGATTCTTGCGAAGCAATGTGAACACTTCTGCTTCCCAGGCACAGAGAAGGTGCTAGCAGGGAATTCTCTGCCTGCCTTTCCCCAGTGCTCTGCAAGCTCTCCAGGACAACATAAAATCTGGGGCTCTGTGCTTTCTTTCCTTCTGAACAAGTGTTACTGTTTTCTGCACAAAAGCGATTCTGCGAAGCAATGTGAACACTTCTGCTTCCCAGGCACAGAGAATGTGCTAGCAAGGAATTCTCTGCCTGCCTTTCCCCAGTGCTCTGCAAGCTCTCCAGGACAACATAGAATCTGGGGCTCTGTGCTTTCTTTCGTTCTGAACAAGTGTTAGTGTTTTCTGCACAAAAGCGATTCTGCGAAGCAATGTGAACACTTCTGCTTCCCAGGCACAGAGAATGTGCTAGCAAGGAATTCTCTGCCTGCCTTTCCCCAGTGCTCTGCAAGCTCTCCAGGACAACATAAAATCTGGGGCTCTGTGCTTTCTTTCCTTCTGAACAAGTGTTACTGTTTTCTGCACAAAAGCGATTCTGCGAAGCAATGTGAACAGGCACAGAGAAGGTGCTAGGAGGGAATTCTCTGCCTGCCTTTCCCCAGTGCTCTGCAAGCTCTCCAGGACAACATAGAATCTGGGGCTCTGTGCTTTCTTTCCTTCTGAACAAGTGTTAGTGTTTTCTGCACAAAAGCGATTCTTGCGAAGCAATGTGAACACTTCTGCTTCCCAGGCACAGAGAAGGTGCTAGCAGGGAATTCTCTGCCTGCCTTTCCCCAGTGCTCTGCAAGCTCTCCAGGACAACATAAAATCTGGGGCTCTGTGCTTTCTTTCCTTCTGAACAAGTGTTACTGTTTTCTGCACAAAAGCGATTCTGCGAAGCAATGTGAACACTTCTGCTTCCCAGGCACAGAGAAGGTGCTATCAGGGAATTCTCTGCCTGCCTTTCCCCAGTGCTCTGCAAGCTCTCCAGGACAACATAGAATCTGGGGCTCTGTGCTTTCTTTCCTTCTGAACAAGTGTTACTGTTTTCTGCACAAAAGCGATTCTGCGAAGCAATGTGAACACATCTGCTTCCCAGGCACAGAGAAGGTGCTAGCAGGGAATTCTCTGCCTGCCTTTCCCCAGTGCTCTGCAAGCTCTCCAGGACAACATAAAATCTGGGGCTCTGTGCTTTCTTTCCTTCTGAACAAGTGTTAGTGTTTTCTGCACAAAAGCGATTCTTGCGAAGCAATGTGAACACTTCTGCTTCCCAGGCACAGAGAAGGTGCTAGCAGGGAATTCTCTGCCTGCCTTTCCCCAGTGCTCTGCAAGCTCTCCAGGACAACATAAAATCTGGGGCTCTGTGCTTTCTTTCCTTCTGAACAAGTGTTACTGTTTTCTGCACAAAAGCGATTCTTGCGAAGCAATGTGAACACTTCTGCTTCCCAGGCACAGAGAAGGTGCTAGCAGGGAATTCTCTGCCTGCCTTTCCCCAGTGCTCTGCAAGCTCTCCAGGACAACATAGAATCTGGGGCTCTGTGCTTTCTTTCCTTCTGAACAAGTGTTACTGTTTTCTGCACAAAAGCGATTCTGCGAAGCAATGTGAACAGGCACAGAGAAGGTGCTATCAGGGAATTCTCTGCCTGCCTTTCCCCAGTGCTCTGCAAGCTCTCCAGGACAACATAGAATCTGGGGCTCTGTGCTTTCTTTCCTTCTGAACAAGTGTTAGTGTTTTCTGCACAAAAGCGATTCTTGCGAAGCAATGTGAACACTTCTGCTTCCCAGGCACAGAGAAGGTGCTAGCAGGGAATTCTCTGACTGCCTTTCCCCAGTGCTCTGCAAGCTCTCCAGGACAACATAGAATCTGGGGCTCTGTGCTTTCTTTCATTCTGAACAACTGTTACTGTTTTCTGCACAAAAGCGATTCTGCGAAGCAATGTGAACAGGCACAGAGAAGGTGCTAGCAAGGAATTCTCTGCCTGCCTTTCCCCAGTGCTCTGCAAGCTCTCCAGGACAACATAAAATCTGGGGCTCTGTGCTTTCTTTCCTTCTGAACAAGTGTTAGTGTTTTCTGCACAAAAGCGATTCTTGCGAAGCAATGTGAACACTTCTGCTTCCCAGGCACAGAGAAGGTGCTAGCAGGGAATTCTCTGCCTGCATTTCCCCAGTGCTCTGCAAGCTCTCCAGGACAACATAGAATCTGGGGCTCTGTGCTTTCTTTCCTTCTGAACAAGTGTTACTGTTTTCTGCACAAAAGCGATTCTGCGAAGCAATGTGAACACTTCTGCTTCCCAGGCACAGAGAAGGTGCTAGCAAGGATTTCTCTGCCTGCCTTTCCCCAGTGCTCTGCAAGCTCTCCAGGACAACATAAAATCTGGGGCTCTGTGCTTTCTTTCCTTCTGAACAAGTGTTACTGTTTTCTGCACAAAAGCGATTCTGCGAAGCAATGTGAACAGGCACAGAGAAGGTGCTAGCAGGGAATTCTCTGCCTGCCTTTCCCCAGTGCTCTGCAAGCTCTCCAGGACAACAGAGAATCTGGGGCTCTGTGCTTTCTTTCGTTCTGAACAAGTGTTACTGTTTTCTGCACAAAAGCGATTCTTGCGAAGCAATGTGAACACTTCTGCTTCCCAGGCACAGAGAAGGTGCTAGCAAGGAATTCTCTGCCTGCCTTTCCCCAGTGCTCTGCAAGCTCTCCAGGACAACATAAAATCTGGGGCTCTGTGCTTTCTTTCCTTCTGAACAAGTGTTAGTGTTTTCTGCACAAAAGCGATTCTTGCGAAGCAATGTGAACACTTCTGCTTCCCAGGCACAGAGAAGGTGCTAGCAGGGAATTCTCTGCCTGCCTTTCCCCAGTGCTCTGCAAGCTCTCCAGGACAACATAGAATCTGGGGCTCTGTGCTTTCTTTCCTTCTGAACAAGTTTTACTGTTTTCTGCACAAAAGCGATTCTTGCGAAGCAATGTGAACACATCTGCTTCCCAGGCACAGAGAAGGTGCTAGCAGGGAATTCTCTGCCTGCCTTTCCCCAGTGCTCTGCAAGCTCTCCAGGACAACATAAAATCTGGGGCTCTGTGCTTTCTTTCCTTCTGAACAAGTGTTACTGTTTTCTGCACAAAAGCGATTCTTGCGAAGCAATGTGAACACTTCTGCTTCCCAGGCACAGAGAAGGTGCTAGCAGGGAATTCTCTGCCTGCCTTTCCCCAGTGCTCTGCAAGCTCTCCAGGACAACATAGAATCTGGGGCTCTGTGCTTTCTTTCCTTCTGAACAAGTGTTACTGTTTTCTGCACAAAAGCGATTCTGCGAAGCAATGTGAACACTTCTGCTTCCCAGGCACAGAGAAGGTGCTAGCAGGGAATTCTCTGCCTGCCTTTCCCCAGTGCTCTGCAAGCTCTCCAGGACAACATAAAATCTGGGGCTCTGTGCTTTCTTTCCTTCTGAACAAGTGTTAGTGTTTTCTGCACAAAAGCGATTCTTGCGAAGCAATGTGAACACTTCTGCTTCCCAGGCACAGAGAAGGTGCTAGCAGGGAATTCTCTGCCTGCCTTTCCCCAGTGCTCTGCAAGCTCTCCAGGACAACATAAAATCTGGGGCTCTGTGCTTTCTTTCCTTCTGAACAAGTGTTAGTGTTTTCTGCACAAAAGCGATTCTTGCGAAGCAATGTGAACACTTCTGCTTCCCAGGCACAGAGAAGGTGCTAGCAGGGAATTCTCTGCCTGCCTTTCCCCAGTGCTCTGCAAGCTCTCCAGGACAACATAGAATCTGGGGCTCTGTGCTTTCTTTCGTTCTGAACAACTGTTACTGTTTTCTGCACAAAAGCGATTCTGCGAAGCAATGTGAACAGGCACAGAGAAGGTGCTAGCAAGGAATTCTCTGCCTGCCTTTCCCCAGTGCTCTGCAAGCTCTCCAGGACAACATAAAATCTGGGGCTCTGTGCTTTCTTTCCTTCTGAACAAGTGTTAGTGTTTTCTGCACAAAAGCGATTCTTGCGAAGCAATGTGAACACTTCTGCTTCCCAGGCACAGAGAAGGTGCTAGCAGGGAATTCTCTGCCTGCCTTTCCCCAGTGCTCTGCAAGCTCTCCAGGACAACATAGAATCTGGGACTCTGTGCTTTCTTTCCTTCTGAACAAGTGTTACTGTTTTCTGCACAAAAGCGATTCTGCGAAGCAATGTGAACACTTCTGCTTCCCAGGCACAGAGAAGGTGCTAGCAAGGATTTCTCTGCCTGCCTTTCCCCAGTGCTCTGCAAGCTCTCCAGGACAACATAAAATCTGGGGCTCTGTGCTTTCTTTCCTTCTGAACAAGTGTTACTGTTTTCTGCACAAAAGCGATTCTGCGAAGCAATGTGAACAGGCACAGAGAAGGTGCTATCAGGGAATTCTCTGCCTGCCTTTCCCCAGTGCTCTGCAAGCTCTCCAGGACAACAGAGAATCTGGGGCTCTGTGCTTTCTTTCGTTCTGAACAAGTGTTACTGTTTTCTGCACAAAAGCGATTCTTGCGAAGCAATGTGAACACTTCTGCTTCCCAGGCACAGAGAAGGTGCTAGCAAGGAATTCTCTGCCTGCCTTTCCCCAGTGCTCTGCAAGCTCTCCAGGACAACATAAAATCTGGGGCTCTGTGCTTTCTTTCCTTCTGAACAAGTGTTAGTGTTTTCTGCACAAAAGCGATTCTTGCGAAGCAATGTGAACACTTCTGCTTCCCAGGCACAGAGAAGGTGCTAGCAGGGAATTCTCTGCCTGCCTTTCCCCAGTGCTCTGCAAGCTCTCCAGGACAACATAGAATCTGGGGCTCTGTGCTTTCTTTCCTTCTGAACAAGTGTTACTGTTTTCTGCACAAAAGCGATTCTGCGAAGCAATGTGAACAGGCACAGAGAAGGTGCTATCAGGGAATTCTCTGCCTGCCTTTCCCCAGTGCTCTGCAAGCTCTCCAGGACAACATAGAATCTGGGGCTCTGTGCTTTCTTTCCTTCTGAACAAGTTTTACTGTTTTCTGCACAAAAGCGATTCTTGCGAAGCAATGTGAACACATCTGCTTCCCAGGCACAGAGAAGGTGCTAGCAGGGAATTCTCTGCCTGCCTTTCCCCAGTGCTCTGCAAGCTCTCCAGGACAACATAAAATCTGGGGCTCTGTGCTTTCTTTCCTTCTGAACAAGTGTTACTGTTTTCTGCACAAAAGCGATTCTTGCGAAGCAATGTGAACACTTCTGCTTCCCAGGCACAGAGAAGGTGCTAGCAGGGAATTCTCTGCCTGCCTTTCCCCAGTGCTCTGCAAGCTCTCCAGGACAACATAGAATCTGGGGCTCTGTGCTTTCTTTCCTTCTGAACAAGTGTTACTGTTTTCTGCACAAAAGCGATTCTGCGAAGCAATGTGAACACTTCTGCTTCCCAGGCACAGAGAAGGTGCTAGCAGGGAATTCTCTGCCTGCCTTTCCCCAGTGCTCTGCAAGCTCTCCAGGACAACATAGAATCTGGGGCTCTGTGCTTTCTTTCCTTCTGAACAAGTGTTAGTGTTTTCTGCACGAAAGCGATTCTTGCGAAGCAATGTGAACACTTCTGCTTCCCAGGCACAGAGAAGGTGCTAGCAGGGAATTCTCTGCCTGCCTTTCCCCAGTGCTCTGCAAGCTCTCCAGGACAACATAAAATCTGGGGCTCTGTGCTTTCTTTCCTTCTGAACAAGTGTTAGTGTTTTCTGCACAAAAGCGATTCTTGCGAAGCAATGTGAACACTTCTGCTTCCCAGGCACAGAGAAGGTGCTAGCAGGGAATTCTCTGCCTGCCTTTCCCCAGTGCTCTGCAAGCTCTCCAGGACAACATAGAATCTGGGGCTCTGTGCTTTCTTTCGTTCTGAACAACTGTTACTGTTTTCTGCACAAAAGCGATTCTGCGAAGCAATGTGAACAGGCACAGAGAAGGTGCTAGCAAGGAATTCTCTGCCTGCCTTTCCCCAGTGCTCTGCAAGCTCTCCAGGACAACATAAAATCTGGGGCTCTGTGCTTTCTTTCCTTCTGAACAAGTGTTAGTGTTTTCTGCACAAAAGCGATTCTTGCGAAGCAATGTGAACACTTCTGCTTCCCAGGCACAGAGAAGGTGCTAGCAGGGAATTCTCTGCCTGCCTTTCCCCAGTGCTCTGCAAGCTCTCCAGGACAACATAGAATCTGGGACTCTGTGCTTTCTTTCCTTCTGAACAAGTGTTACTGTTTTCTGCACAAAAGCGATTCTGCGAAGCAATGTGAACACTTCTGCTTCCCAGGCACAGAGAAGGTGCTAGCAAGGATTTCTCTGCCTGCCTTTCCCCAGTGCTCTGCAAGCTCTCCAGGACAACATAAAATCTGGGGCTCTGTGCTTTCTTTCCTTCTGAACAAGTGTTACTGTTTTCTGCACAAAAGCGATTCTGCGAAGCAATGTGAACAGGCACAGAGAAGGTGCTATCAGGGAATTCTCTGCCTGCCTTTCCCCAGTGCTCTGCAAGCTCTCCAGGACAACAGAGAATCTGGGGCTCTGTGCTTTCTTTCGTTCTGAACAAGTGTTAGTGTTTTCTGCACAAAAGCGATTCTTGCGAAGCAATGTGAACACTTCTGCTTCCCAGGCACAGAGAAGGTGCTAGCAAGGAATTCTCTGCCTGCCTTTCCCCAGTGCTCTGCAAGCTCTCCAGGACAACATAAAATCTGGGGCTCTGTGCTTTCTTTCCTTCTGAACAAGTGTTAGTGTTTTCTGCACAAAAGCGATTCTTGCGAAGCAATGTGAACACTTCTGCTTCCCAGGCACAGAGAAGGTGCTAGCAGGGAATTCTCTGCCTGCCTTTCCCCAGTGCTCTGCAAGCTCTCCAGGACAACATAGAATCAGGGGCTCTGTGCTTTCTTTCCTTCTGAACAAGTGTTACTGTTTTCTGCACAAAAGCGATTCTGCGAAGCAATGTGAACAGGCACAGAGAAGGTGCTATCAGGGAATTCTCTGCCTGCCTTTCCCCAGTGCTCTGCAAGCTCTCCAGGACAACATAGAATCTGGGGCTCTGTGCTTTCTTTCGTTCTGAACAACTGTTACTGTTTTCTGCACAAAAGCGATTCTTGCGAAGCAATGTGAACACATCTGCTTCCCAGGCACAGAGAAGGTGCTAGCAGGGAATTCTCTGCCTGCCTTTCCCCAGTGCTCTGCAAGCTCTCCAGGACAACATAAAATCTGGGGCTCTGTGCTTTCTTTCCTTCTGAACAAGTGTTACTGTTTTCTGCACAAAAGCGATTCTTGCGAAGCAATGTGAACACTTCTGCTTCCCAGGCACAGAGAAGGTGCTAGCAGGGAATTCTCTGCCTGCCTTTCCCCAGTGCTCTGCAAGCTCTCCAGGACAACATAGAATCTGGGGCTCTGTGCTTTCTTTCCTTCTGAACAAGGTTACTGTTTTCTGCACAAAAGCGATTCTGCGAAGCAATGTGAACACTTCTGCTTCCCAGGCACAGAGAAGGTGCTAGCAGGGAATTCTCTGCCTGCCTTTCCCCAGTGCTCTGCAAGCTCTCCAGGACAACATAAAATCTGGGGCTCTGTGCTTTCTTTCCTTCTGAACAAGTGTTAGTGTTTTCTGCACAAAAGCGATTCTTGCGAAGCAATGTGAACACTTCTGCTTCCCAGGCACAGAGAAGGTGCTAGCAGGGAATTCTCTGCCTGCCTTTCCCCAGTGCTCTGCAAGCTCTCCAGGACAACATAAAATCTGGGGCTCTGTGCTTTCTTTCCTTCTGAACAAGTGTTACTGTTTTCTGCACAAAAGCGATTCTGCGAAGCAATGTGAACAGGCACAGAGAAGGTGCTATCAGGGAATTCTCTGCCTGCCTTTCCCCAGTGCTCTGCAAGCTCTCCAGGACAACATAGAATCTGGGGCTCTGTGCTTTCTTTCCTTCTGAACAAGTGTTAATGTTTTCTGCACGAAAGCGATTCTTGCGAAGCAATGTGAACACTTCTGCTTCCCAGGCACAGAGAAGGTGCTAGCAGGGAATTCTCTGCCTGCCTTTCCCCAGTGCTCTGCAAGCTCTCCAGGACAACATAGAATCTGGGGCTCTGTGCTTTCTTTCCTTCTGAACAAGTGTTACTGTTTTCTGCACAAAAGCGATTCTGCGAAGCAATGTGAACAGGCACAGAGAAGGTGCTAGCAGGGAATTCTCTGCCTGCCTTTCCCCAGTGCTCTGCAAGCTCTCCAGGACAACATAGAATCTGGGGCTCTGTGCTTTCTTTCCTTCTGAACAAGTGTTACTGTTTTCTGCACAAAAGCGATTCTTGCGAAGCAATGTGAACACTTCTGCTTCCCAGGCACAGAGAAGGTGCTAGCAGGGAATTCTCTGCCTGCCTTTCCCCAGTGCTCTGCAAGCTCTCCAGGACAACATAAAATCTGGGGCTCTGTGCTTTCTTTCCTTCTGAACAAGTGTTACTGTTTTCTGCACAAAAGCGATTCTGCGAAGCAATGTGAACAGGCACAGAGAAGGTGCTATCAGGGAATTCTCTGCCTGCCTTTCCCCAGTGCTCTGCAAGCTCTCCAGGACAACATAGAATCTGGGGCTCTGTGCTTTCTTTCCTTCTGAACAAGTGTTAATGTTTTCTGCACGAAAGCGATTCTTGCGAAGCAATGTGAACACTTCTGCTTCCCAGGCACAGAGAAGGTGCTAGCAGGGAATTCTCTGCCTGCCTTTCCCCAGTGCTCTGCAAGCTCTCCAGGACAACATAGAATCTGGGGCTCTGTGCTTTCTTTCCTTCTGAACAAGTGTTACTGTTTTCTGCACAAAAGCGATTCTGCGAAGCAATGTGAACAGGCACAGAGAAGGTGCTATCAGGGAATTCTCTGCCTGCCTTTCCCCAGTGCTCTGCAAGCTCTCCAGGACAACATAAAATCTGGGGCTCTGTGCTTTCTTTCCTTCTGAACAAGTGTTACTGTTTTCTGCACAAAAGCGATTCTTGCGAAGCAATGTGAACACTTCTGCTTCCCAGGCACAGAGAAGGTGCTAGCAGGGAATTCTCTGCCTGCCTTTCCCCAGTGCTCTGCAAGCTCTCCAGGACAACATAAAATCTGGGGCTCTGTGCTTTCTTTCCTTCTGAACAAGTGTTACTGTTTTCTGCACAAAAGCGATTCTGCGAAGCAATGTGAACACTTCTGCTTCCCAGGCACAGAGAATGTGCTAGCAAGGAATTCTCTGCCTGCCTTTCCCCAGTGCTCTGCAAGCTCTCCAGGACAACATAGAATCTGGGGCTCTGTGCTTTCTTTCGTTCTGAACAAGTGTTAGTGTTTTCTGCACAAAAGCGATTCTGCGAAGCAATGTGAACACTTCTGCTTCCCAGGCACAGAGAATGTGCTAGCAAGGAATTCTCTGCCTGCCTTTCCCCAGTGCTCTGCAAGCTCTCCAGGACAACATAAAATCTGGGGCTCTGTGCTTTCTTTCCTTCTGAACAAGTGTTACTGTTTTCTGCACAAAAGCGATTCTGCGAAGCAATGTGAACAGGCACAGAGAAGGTGCTATCAGGGAATTCTCTGCCTGCCTTTCCCCAGTGCTCTGCAAGCTCTCCAGGACAACATAGAATCTGGGGCTCTGTGCTTTCTTTCCTTCTGAACAAGTGTTAATGTTTTCTGCACGAAAGCGATTCTTGCGAAGCAATGTGAACACTTCTGCTTCCCAGGCACAGAGAAGGTGCTAGCAGGGAATTCTCTGCCTGCCTTTCCCCAGTGCTCTGCAAGCTCTCCAGGACAACATAGAATCTGGGGCTCTGTGCTTTCTTTCCTTCTGAACAAGTGTTACTGTTTTCTGCACAAAAGCGATTCTGCGAAGCAATGTGAACAGGCACAGAGAAGGTGCTAGCAGGGAATTCTCTGCCTGCCTTTCCCCAGTGCTCTGCAAGCTCTCCAGGACAACATAAAATCTGGGGCTCTGTGCTTTCTTTCCTTCTGAACAAGTGTTACTGTTTTCTGCACAAAAGCGATTCTTGCGAAGCAATGTGAACACTTCTGCTTCCCAGGCACAGAGAAGGTGCTAGCAGGGAATTCTCTGCCTGCCTTTCCCCAGTGCTCTGCAAGCTCTCCAGGACAACATAAAATCTGGGGCTCTGTGCTTTCTTTCCTTCTGAACAAGTGTTACTGTTTTCTGCACAAAAGCGATTCTGCGAAGCAATGTGAACAGGCACAGAGAAGGTGCTATCAGGGAATTCTCTGCCTGCCTTTCCCCAGTGCTCTGCAAGCTCTCCAGGACAACATAGAATCTGGGGCTCTGTGCTTTCTTTCCTTCTGAACAAGTGTTAATGTTTTCTGCACGAAAGCGATTCTTGCGAAGCAATGTGAACACTTCTGCTTCCCAGGCACAGAGAAGGTGCTAGCAGGGAATTCTCTGCCTGCCTTTCCCCAGTGCTCTGCAAGCTCTCCAGGACAACATAGAATCTGGGGCTCTGTGCTTTCTTTCCTTCTGAACAAGTGTTACTGTTTTCTGCACAAAAGCGATTCTGCGAAGCAATGTGAACAGGCACAGAGAAGGTGCTATCAGGGAATTCTCTGCCTGCCTTTCCCCAGTGCTCTGCAAGCTCTCCAGGACAACATAAAATCTGGGGCTCTGTGCTTTCTTTCCTTCTGAACAAGTGTTACTGTTTTCTGCACAAAAGCGATTCTTGCGAAGCAATGTGAACACTTCTGCTTCCCAGGCACAGAGAAGGTGCTAGCAGGGAATTCTCTGCCTGCCTTTCCCCAGTGCTCTGCAAGCTCTCCAGGACAACATAAAATCTGGGGCTCTGTGCTTTCTTTCCTTCTGAACAAGTGTTACTGTTTTCTGCACAAAAGCGATTCTGCGAAGCAATGTGAACACTTCTGCTTCCCAGGCACAGAGAATGTGCTAGCAAGGAATTCTCTGCCTGCCTTTCCCCAGTGCTCTGCAAGCTCTCCAGGACAACATAGAATCTGGGGCTCTGTGCTTTCTTTCGTTCTGAACAAGTGTTAGTGTTTTCTGCACAAAAGCGATTCTGCGAAGCAATGTGAACACTTCTGCTTCCCAGGCACAGAGAATGTGCTAGCAAGGAATTCTCTGCCTGCCTTTCCCCAGTGCTCTGCAAGCTCTCCAGGACAACATAAAATCTGGGGCTCTGTGCTTTCTTTCCTTCTGAACAAGTGTTACTGTTTTCTGCACAAAAGCGATTCTGCGAAGCAATGTGAACAGGCACAGAGAAGGTGCTATCAGGGAATTCTCTGCCTGCCTTTCCCCAGTGCTCTGCAAGCTCTCCAGGACAACATAGAATCTGGGGCTCTGTGCTTTCTTTCCTTCTGAACAAGTGTTAGTGTTTTCTGCACAAAAGCGATTCTTGCGAAGCAATGTGAACACTTCTGCTTCCCAGGCACAGAGAAGGTGCTAGCAGGGAATTCTCTGCCTGCCTTTCCCCAGTGCTCTGCAAGCTCTCCAGGACAACATAAAATCTGGGGCTCTGTGCTTTCTTTCCTTCTGAACAAGTGTTACTGTTTTCTGCACAAAAGCGATTCTGCGAAGCAATGTGAACACTTCTGCTTCCCAGGCACAGAGAATGTGCTAGCAAGGAATTCTCTGCCTGCCTTTCCCCAGTGCTCTGCAAGCTCTCCAGGACTACATAGAATCTGGGGCTCTGTGCTTTCTTTCCTTCTGAACAAGTGTTACTGTTTTCTGCACAAAAGCGATTCTGCAAAGCAATGTGAACAGGCACAGAGAAGGTGCTAGCAGGGAATTCTCTGCCTGCCTTTCCCCAGTGCTCTGCAAGCTCTCCAGGACAACATAAAATCTGGGGCTCTGTGCTTTCTTTCCTTCTGAACAAGTTTTACTGTTTTCTGCACAAAAGCGATTCTGCGAAGCAATGTGAACAGGCACAGAGAAGGTGCTATCAGGGAATTCTCTGCCTGCCTTTCCCCAGTGCTCTGCAAGCTCTCCAGGACAACATAAAATCTGGGGCTCTGTGCTTTCTTTCCTTCTGAACAAGTGTTAGTGTTTTCTGCACAAAAGCGATTCTTGCGAAGCAATGTGAACACTTCTGCTTCCCAGGCACAGAGAAGGTGCTAGCAGGGAATTCTCTGCCTGCCTTTCCCCAGTGCTCTGCAAGCTCTCCAGGACAACATAGAATCTGGGGCTCTGTGCTTTCTTTCCTTCTGAACAAGTGTTACTGTTTTCTGCACAAAAGCGATTCTGCGAAGCAATGTGAACAGGCACAGAGAAGGTGCTATCAGGGAATTCTCTGCCTGCCTTTCCCCAGTGCTCTGCAAGCTCTCCAGGACAACATAGAATCTGGGGCTCTGTGCTTTCTTTCCTTCTGAACAAGTGTTAATGTTTTCTGCACGAAAGCGATTCTTGCGAAGCAATGTGAACACTTCTGCTTCCCAGGCACAGAGAAGGTGCTAGCAGGGAATTCTCTGCCTGCCTTTCCCCAGTGCTCTGCAAGCTCTCCAGGACAACATAGAATCTGGGGCTCTGTGCTTTCTTTCCTTCTGAACAAGTGTTACTGTTTTCTGCACAAAAGCGATTCTGCGAAGCAATGTGAACAGGCACAGAGAAGGTGCTATCAGGGAATTCTCTGCCTGCCTTTCCCCAGTGCTCTGCAAGCTCTCCAGGACAACATAAAATCTGGGGCTCTGTGCTTTCTTTCCTTCTGAACAAGTGTTACTGTTTTCTGCACAAAAGAGATTCTTGCAAAGCAATGTGAACACTTCTGCTTCCCAGGCACAGAGAAGGTGCTAGCAAGGAATTCTCTGCCTGCCTTTCCCCAGTGCTCTAAAAGCTCTCCAGGATAACATAAAATCTGGGGCTCTGTGCTTTCTTTCCTTCTGAACAAGTGTTACTGTTTTCTGCACAAAAGCGATTCTGCGAAGCAATGTGAACAGGCACAGAGAAGGTGCTATCAGGGAATTCTCTGCCTGCCTTTCCCCAGTGCTCTGCAAGCTCTCCAGGACAACATAAAATCTGGGGCTCTGTGCTTTCTTTCGTGCTGAACAAGTGTTACTGTTTTCTGCACAAAAGCGATTCTTGCGAAGCAATGTGAACACTTCTGCTTCCCAGGCACAGAGAACGTGCTAGCAAGGAATTCTCTGCCTGCCTTTCCCCAGTGCTCTAAAAGCTCTCCAGGACAACATAAAATCTGGGGCTCTGTGCTTTCTTTCCTTCTGAACAAGTGTTACTGTTTTCTGCACAAAAGTGATTCTGCGAAGCAATGTGAACAGGCACAGAGAAGGTGCTATCAGGGAATTCTCTGCCTGCCTTTCCCCAGTGCTCTGCAAGCTCTCCAGGACAACATAGAATCTGGGGCTCTGTGCTTTCTTTCCTTCTGAACAAGTGTTACTGTTTTCTGCACAAAAGCGATTCTGCGAAGCAATGTGAACACCTCTGCTTCCCAGGCACAGAGAATGTGCTAGCAAGGAATTCTCTGCCTGCCTTTCCCCAGTGCTCTGCAAGCTCTCCAGGACAACATAGAATCTGGGGCTCTGTGCTTTCTTTCCTTCTGAACAAGTGTTACTGTTTTCTGCACAAAAGCGATTCTGCGAAGCAATGTGAACAGGCACAGAGAAGGTGCTAGCAGGGAATTCTCTGCCTGCCTTTCCCAGGTGCTCTGCAAGCTCTCCAGGACAACATAGAATCTGGGGCTCTGTGCTTTCTTTCCTTCTGAACAAGTGTTAGTGTTTTCTGCACAAAAGCGATTCTTGCGAAGCAATGTGAACACTTCTGCTTCCCAGGCACAGAGAAGGTGCTAGCAGGGAATTCTCTGCCTGCCTTTCCCCAGTGCTCTGCAAGCTCTCCAGGACAACATAAAATCTGGGGCTCTGTGCTTTCTTTCCTTCTGAACAAGTGTTACTGTTTTCTGCACAAAAGCGATTCTTGCGAAGCAATGTGAACACTTCTGCTTCCCAGGCACAGAGAAGGTGCTAGCAGGGAATTCTCTGCCTGCCTTTCCCCAGTGCTCTGCAAGCTCTCCAGGACAACATAGAATCTGGGGGTCTGTGCTTTCTTTCCTTCTGAACAAGTGTTACTGTTTTCTGCACAAAAGCGATTCTGCAAAGCAATGTGAACAGGCACAGAGAAGGTGCTAGCAGGGAATTCTCTGCCTGCCTTTCCCCAGTGCTCTGCAAGCTCTCCAGGACAACATAAAATCTGGGGCTCTGTGCTTTCTTTCCTTCTGAACAAGTGTTACTGTTTTCTGCACAAAAGCGATTCTGCGAAGCAATGTGAACAGGCACAGAGAAGGTGCTATCAGGGAATTCTCTGCCTGCCTTTCCCCAGTGCTCTGCAAGCTCTCCAGGACAACATAAAATCTGGGGCTCTGTGCTTTCTTTCCTTCTGAACAAGTGTTACTGTTTTCTGCACAAAAGCGATTCTTGCGAAGCAATGTGAACACTTCTGCTTCCCAGGCACAGAGAAGGTGCTAGCAGGGAATTCTCTGCCTGCCTTTCCCCAGTGCTCTGCAAGCTCTCCAGGACAACATAGAATCTGGGGCTCTGTGCTTTCTTTCCTTCTGAACAAGTGTTACTGTTTTCTGCACAAAAGCGATTCTGCGAAGCAATGTGAACAGGCACAGAGAAGGTGCTAGCAGGGAATTCTCTGCCTGCCTTTCCCCAGTGCTCTGCAAGCTCTCCAGGACAACATAGAATCTGGGGCTCTGTGCTTTCTTTCCTTCTGAACAAGTGTTACTGTTTTCTGCACAAAAGCGATTCTTGCGAAGCAATGTGAACACTTCTGCTTCCCAGGCACAGAGAAGGTGCTAGCAAGGAATTCTCTGCCTGCCTTTCCCCAGTGCTCTGCAAGCTCTCCAGGACAACATAGAATCTGGGGCTCTGTGCTTTCTTTCCTTCTAAACAAGTGTTAGTGTTTTGTGCACAAAAGCGATTCTGCGAAGCAATGTGAACACTTCTGCTTCCCAGGCACAGAGAAGGTGCTATCAGGGAATTCTCTGCCTGCCTTTCCCCAGTGCTCTGCAAGCTCTCCAGGACAACATAAAATCTGGGGCTCTGTGCTTTCTTTCCTTCTGAACAAGTGTTACTGTTTTCTGCACAAAAGCGATTCTGCGAAGCAATGTGAACAGGCACAGAGAAGGTGCTATCAGGGAATTCTCTGCCTGCCTTTCCCCAGTGCTCTGCAAGCTCTCCAGGACAACATAAAATCTGGGGCTCTGTGCTTTCTTTCCTTCTGAACAAGTGTTAGTGTTTTCTGCACAAAAGCGATTCTTGCGAAGCAATGTGAACACTTCTGCTTCCCAGGCACAGAGAAGGTGCTAGCAGGGAATTCTCTGCCTGCCTTTCCCCAGTGCTCTGCAAGCTCTCCAGGACAACATAGAATCTGGGGCTCTGTGCTTTCTTTCCTTCTGAACAAGTGTTACTGTTTTCTGCACAAAAGCGATTCTGCGAAGCAATGTGAACAGGCACAGAGAAGGTGCTATCAGGGAATTCTCTGCCTGCCTTTCCCCAGTGCTCTGCAAGCTCACCAGGACAACATAGAATCTGGGGCTCTGTGCTTTCTTTCCTTCTGAACAAGTGTTACTGTTTTCTGCACAAAAGCAATTCTTGCGAAACAATGTGAACACTTCTGCTTCCCAGGCACAGAGAAGGTGCTAGCAGGGAATTCTCTGCCTGCCTTTCCCCAGTGCTCTGCAAGCTCTCCAGGACAACATAAAATCTGGGGCTCTGTGCTTTCTTTCCTTCTGAACAAGTGTTACTGTTTTCTGCACAAAAGCGATTCTGCGAAGCAATGTGAACAGGCACAGAGAAGGTGCTATCAGGGAATTCTCTGCCTGCCTTTCCCCAGTGCTCTGCAAGCTCTCCAGGACAACATAAAATCTGGGGCTCTGTGCTTTCTTTCCTTCTGAAGAAGTGTTAGTGTTTTCTGCACAAAAGCAATTCTTGCGAAGCAATGTGAACACTTCTGCTTCCCAGGCACAGAGAAGGTGCTAGCAGGGAATTCTCTGCCTGCCTTTCCCCAGTGCTCTGCAAGCTCTCCAGGACAACATAGAATCTGGGGCTCTGTGCTTTCTTTCCTTCTGAACAAGTGTTACTGTTTTCTGCACAAAAGCGATTCTGCGAAGCAATGTGAACAGGCACAGAGAAGGTGCTATCAGGGAATTCTCTGCCTGCCTTTCCCCAGTGCTCTGCAAGCTCTCCAGGACAACATAGAATCTGGGGCTCTGTGCTTTCTTTCCTTCTGAACAAGTGTTAGTGTTTTCTGCACGAAAGCGATTCTTGCGAAGCAATGTGAACACTTCTGCTTCCCAGGCACAGAGAAGGTGCTAGCAGGGAATTCTCTGCCTGCCTTTCCCCAGTGCTCTGCAAGCTCTCCAGGACAACATAGAATCTGGGGCTCTGTGCTTTCTTTCCTTCTGAACAAGTGTTACTGTTTTCTGCACAAAAGCGATTCTGCGAAGCAATGTGAACCGGCACAGAGAATGTGCTATCAGGGAATTCTCTGCCTGCCTTTCCCCAGTGCTCTGCAAGCTCTCCAGGACAACATAAAATCTGGGGCTCTGTGCTTTCTTTCGTTCTGAACAAGTGTTACTGTTTTCTGCACAAAAGCGATTCTTGCGAAGCAATGTGAACACTTCTGCTTCCCAGGCACAGAGAAGGTGCTAGCAAGGAATTCTCTGCCTGCCTTTCCCCAGTGCTCTGCAAGCTCTCCAGGACAACATAGAATCTGGGGCTCTGTGCTTTCTTTCCTTCTGAACAAGTGTTACTGTTTTCTGCACAAAAGCGATTCTGCGAAGCAATGTGAACACTTCTGCTTCCCAGGCACAGAGAAGGTGCTATCAGGGAATTCTCTGCCTGCCTTTCCCCAGTGCTCTGCAAGCTCTCCAGGACAACATAAAATCTGGGGCTCTGTGCTTTCTTTCCTTCTGAACAAGTGTTACTGTTTTCTGCACAAAAGCGATTCTGCGAAGCAATGTGAACAGGCACAGAGAAGGTGCTATCAGGGAATTCTCTGCCTGCCTTTCCCCAGTGCTCTGCAAGCTCTCCAGGACAACATAAAATCTGGGGCTCTGTGCTTTCTTTCCTTCTGAACAAGTGTTACTGTTTTCTGCACAAAAGCGATTCTTGCGAAGCAATGTGAACACTTCTGCTTCCCAGGCACAGAGAAGGTGCTAGCAGGGAATTCTCTGCCTGCCTTTCCCCAGTGCTCTGCAAGCTCTCCAGGACAACATAGAATCTGGGGCTCTGTGCTTTCTTTCCTTCTGAACAAGTGTTACTGTTTTCTGCACAAAAGCGATTCTGCGAAGCAATGTGAACAGGCACAGAGAAGGTGCTATCAGGGAATTCTCTGCCTGCCTTTCCCCAGTGCTCTGCAAGCTCTCCAGGACAACATAGAATCTGGGGCTCTGTGCTTTCTTTCCTTCTGAACAAGTGTTACTGTTTTCTGCACAAAAGCGATTCTGCGAAGCAATGTGAACACTTCTGCTTCCCAGGCACAGAGAAGGTGCTAGCAAGGAATTCTCTGCCTGCCTTTCCCCAGTGCTCTAAAAGCTCTCCAGGACAACATAAAATCTGGGGCTCTGTGCTTTCTTTCCTTCTGAACAAGTGTTAGTGTTTTCTGCACAAAAGCGATTCTTGCGAAGCAATGTGAACACTTCTGCTTCCCAGGCACAGAGAAGGTGCTAGCAGGGAATTCTCTGCCTGCCTTTCCCCAGTGCTCTGCAAGCTCTCCAGGACAACATAAAATCTGGGGCTCTGTGCTTTCTTTCGTTCTGAACAAGTGTTACTGTTTTCTGCACAAAAGCGATTCTTGCGAAGCAATGTGAACACTTCTGCTTCCCAGGCACACAGAAGGTGCTAGCAAGGAATTCTCTGCCTGCCTTTCCCCAGTGCTCTGCAAGCTCTCCAGGACAACATAAAATCTGGGGCTCTGTGCTTTCTTTCCTTCTGAACAAGTGTTAGTGTTTTCTGCACAAAAGCGATTCTTGCGAAGCAATGTGAACACTTCTGCTTCCCAGGCACAGAGAAGGTGCTAGCAGGGAATTCTCTGCCTGCCTTTCCCCAGTGCTCTGCAAGCTCTCCAGGACAACATAGAATCTGGGGCTCTGTGCTTTCTTTCCTTCTGAACAAGTGTTACTGTTTTCTGCACAAAAGCGATTCTGCGAAGCAATGTGAACAGGCACAGAGAAGGTGCTATCAGGGAATTCTCTGCCTGCCTTTCCCCAGTGCTCTGCAAGCTCTCCAGGACAACATAGAATCTGGGGCTCTGTGCTTTCTTTCGTTCTGAACAAGTGTTACTGTTTTCTGCACAAAAGCGATTCTGCGAAGCAATGTGAACACTTCTGCTTCCCAGGCACAGAGAAGGTGCTAGAAAGGATTTCTCTGCCTGCCTTTCCCCAGTGCTCTGCAAGCTCTCCAGGACAACATAAAATCTGGGGCTCTGTGCTTTCTTTCCTTCTGAACAAGTGTTACTGTTTTCTGCACAAAAGCGATTCTTGCGAAGCAATGTGAACACTTCTGCTTCCCAGGCACAGAGAAGGTGCTAGCAGGGAATTCTCTGCCTGCCTTTCCCCAGTGCTCTGCAAGCTCTCCAGGACAACATAGAATCTGGGGCTCTGTGCTTTCTTTCGTTCTGAACAAGTGTTAGTGTTTTCTGCACAAAAGCGATTCTGCGAAGCAATGTGAACAGGCACAGAGAAGGTGCTAGCAGGGAATTCTCTGCCTGCCTTTCCCCAGTGCTCTGCAAGCTCTCCAGGACAACATAGAATCTGGGGCTCTGTGCTTTCTTTCCTTCTGAACAAGTGTTACTGTTTTCTGCACAAAAGCGATTCTGCGAAGCAATGTGAACACTTCTGCTTCCCAGGCACAGAGAAGGTGCTAGCAAGGAATTCTCTGCCTGCCTTTTCCCAGTGCTCTAAAAGCTCTCCAGGACAACATAAAATCTGGGGCTCTGTGCTTTCTTTCCTTCTGAACAAGTGTTACTGTTTTCTGCACAAAAGCGATTCTGCGAAGCAATGTGAACAGGCACAGAGAAGGTGCTATCAGGGAATTCTCTGCCTGCCTTTCCCCAGTGCTCTGCAAGCTCTCCAGGACAACATAAAATCTGGGGCTCTGTGCTTTCTTTCGTTCTGAACAAGTGTTACTGTTTTCTGCACAAAAGCGATTCTTGCGAAGCAATGTGAACACTTCTGCTTCCCAGGCACAGAGAAGGTGCTAGCAAGGAATTCTCTGCCTGCCTTTCCCCAGTGCTCTGCAAGCTCTCCAGGACAACATAGAATCTGGGGCTCTGTGCTTTCTTTCCTTCTGAACAAGTGTTACTGTTTTCTGCACAAAAGCGATTCTGCGAAGCAATGTGAACACTTCTGCTTCCCAGGCACAGAGAAGGTGCTAGCAGGGAATTCTCTGCCTGCCTTTCCCCAGTGCTCTGCAAGCTCTCCAGGACAACATAAAATCTGGGGCTCTGTGCTTTCTTTCCTTCTGAACAAGTGTTACTGTTTTCTGCACAAAAGCGATTCTGCGAAGCAATGTGAACAGGCACAGAGAAGGTGCTATCAGGGAATTCTCTGCCTGCCTTTCCCCAGTGCTCTGCAAGCTCTCCAGGACAACATAGAATCTGGGGCTCTGTGCTTTCTTTCCTTCTGAGCAAGTGTTACTGTTTTCTGCACAAAAGCGATTCTTGCGAAGCAATGTGAACACTTCTGCTTCCCAGGCACAGAGAAGGTGCTAGCAGGGAATTCTCTGCCTGCCTTTCCCCAGTGCTCTGCAAGCTCTCCAGGACAACATAGAATCTGGGGCTCTGTGCTTTCTTTCGTTCTGAACAAGTGTTACTGTTTTCTGCACAAAAGCGATTCTGCGAAGCAATGTGAACAGGCACAGAGAAGGTGCTATCAGGGAATTCTCTGCCTGCCTTTCCCCAGTGCTCTGCAAGCTCTCCAGGACAACATAAAATCTGGGGCTCTGTGCTTTCTTTCGTTCTGAACAAGTGTTACTGTTTTCTGCACAAAAGCAATTCTTGCGAAGCAATGTGAACACTTCTGCTTCCCAGGCACAGAGAAGGTGCTAGCAATGAATTCTCTGCCTGCCTTTCCCCAGTGCTCTGCAAGCTCTCCAGGACAACATAGAATCTGGGGCTCTGTGCTTTCTTTCCTTCTGAACAAGTGTTACTGTTTTCTGCACAAAAGCGATTCTGCGAAGCAATGTGAACACTTCTGCTTCCCAGGCACAGAGAAGGTGCTAGCAAGGAATTCTCTACCTGCCTTTCCCCAGTGCTCTAAAAGCTCTCCAGGACAACATAAAATCTGGGGCTCTGTGCTTTCTTTCCTTCTGAACAAGTGTTAGTGTTTTCTGCACAAAAGCGATTCTTGCGAAGCAATGTGAACACTTCTGCTTCCCAGGCACAGAGAAGGTGCTAGCAGGGAATTCTCTGCCTGCCTTTCCCCAGTGCTCTGCAAGCTCTCCAGGACAACATAGAATCTGGGGCTCTGTGCTTTCTTTCCTTCTGAACAAGTGTTACTGTTTTCTGCACAAAAGCGATTCTGCGAAGCAATGTGAACAGGCACAGAGAAGGTGCTAGCAGGGAATTCTCTGCCTGCCTTTCCCCAGTGCTCTGCAAGCTCTCCAGGACAACATAAAATCTGGGGCTCTGTGCTTTCTTTCCTTCTGAACAAGTGTTACTGTTTTCTGCACAAAAGCGATTCTTGCGAAGCAATGTGAACACTTCTGCTTCCCAGGCACAGAGAAGGTGCTAGCAGGGAATTCTCTGCCTGCCTTTCCCCAGTGCTCTGCAAGCTCTCCAGGACAACATAGAATCTGGGGCTCTCTGCTTTCTTTCGTTCTGAACAAGTGTTACTGTTTACTGCACAAAAGCGATTCTGCGAAGCAATGTGAACAGGCACAGAGAAGGTGCTATCAGGGAATTCTCTGCCTGCCTTTCGCCAGTGCTCTGCAAGCTCTCCAGGACAACATAGAATCTGGGGCTCTGTGCTTTCTTTCCTTCTGAACAAGTGTTACTGTTTTCTGCACAAAAGCGATTCTGCGAAGCAATGTGAACACTTCTGCTTCCCAGGCACAGAGAAGGTGCTAGCAAGGAATTCTCTGACTGCCTTTCCCCAGTGCTCTGCAAGCTCTCCAGGACAACATAAAATCTGGGGCTCTGTGCTTTCTTTCGTTCTGAACAAGTGTTACTGTTTTCTGCACAAAAGCGATTCTGCGAAGCAATGTGAACAGGCACAGAGAAGGTGCTATCAGGGAATTCTCTGCCTGCCTTTCCCCAGTGCTCTGCAAGCTCTCCAGGACAACATAGAATCTGGGGCTCTGTGCTTTCTTTCGTTCTGAGCAAGTGTTACTGTTTTCTGCACAAAAGCGATTCTTGCGAAGCAATGTGAACACTTCTGCTTCCCAGGCACAGAGAAGGTGCTAGCAGGGAATTCTCTGCCTGCCTTTCCCCAGTGCTCTGCAAGCTCTCCAGGACAACATAAAATCTGGGGCTCTGTGCTTTCTTTCCTTCTGAACAAGTGTTAGTGTTTTCTGCACAAAAGCGATTCTTGCGAAGCAATGTGAACACTTCTGCTTCCCAGGCACAGAGAAGGTGCTAGCAGGGAATTCTCTGCCTGCCTTTCCCCAGTGCTCTGCAAGCTCTCCAGGACAACATAAAATCTGGGGCTCTGTGCTTTCTTTCCTTCTGAACAAGTGTTAGTGTTTTCTGCACAAAAGCGATTCTTGCGAAGCAATGTGAACACTTCTGCTTCCCAGGCACAGAGAAGGTGCTAGGAGGGAATTCTCTGCCTGCCTTTCCCCAGTGCTCTGCAAGCTCTCCAGGACAACATAGAATCTGGGGCTCTGTGCTTTCTTTACTTCTGAACAAGTGTTACTGTTTTCTGCACAAAAGCGATTCTTGCGAAGCAATGTGAACACTTCTGCTTCCCAGGCACAGAGAAGGTGCTAGCAGGGAATTCTCTGCCTGCCTTTCCCCAGTGCTCTGCAAGCTCTCCAGGACAACATAAAATCTGGGGCTCTGTGCTTTCTTTCCTTCTGAACAAGTGTTACTGTTTTCTGCACAAAAGCGATTCTGCGAAGCAATGTGAACACTTCTGCTTCCCAGGCACAGAGAATGTGCTAGCAAGGAATTCTCTGCCTGACTTTCCCCAGTGCTCTGCAAGCTCTCCAGGACAACATAAAATCTGGGGCTCTGTGCTTTCTTTCCTTCTGAACAAGTGTTACTGTTTTCTGCACAAAAGCGATTCTGCGAAGCAATGTGAACACTTCTGCTTCCCAGGCACAGAGAAGGTGCTAGCAAGGAATTCTCTGCCTGCCTTTCCCCAGTGCTCTAAAAGCTCTCCAGGACAACATAAAATCTGGGGCTCTGTGCTTTCTTTCCTTCTGAACAAGTGTTAGTGTTTTCTGCACAAAAGCGATTCTTGCGAAGCAATGTGAACACTTCTGCTTCCCAGGCACAGAGAAGGTGCTAGCAGGGAATTCTCTGCCTGCCTTTCCCCAGTGCTCTGCAAGCTCTCCAGGACAACATAGAATCTGGGGCTCTGTGCTTTCTTTCCTTCTGAACAAGTGTTACTGTTTTCTGCACAAAAGCGATTCTGCGAAGCAATGTGAACACTTCTGCTTCCCAGGCACAGAGAAGGTGCTAGCAAGGAATTCTCTGCCTGCCTTTCCCCAGTGCTCTAAAAGCTCTCCAGGACAACATAAAATCTGGGGCTCTGTGCTTTCTTTCCTTCTGAACAAGTGTTAGTGTTTTCTGCACAAAAGCGATTCTTGCGAAGCAATGTGAACACTTCTGCTTCCCAGGCACAGAGAAGGTGCTAGCAGGGAATTCTCTGCCTGCCTTTCCCCAGTGCTCTGCAAGCTCTCCAGGACAACATAGAATCTGGGGCTCTGTGCTTTCTTTCCTTCTGAACAAGTGTTAGTGTTTTCTGCACAAAAGCGATTCTGCGAAGCAATGTGAACAGGCACAGAGAAGGTGCTATCAGGGAATTCTCTGCCTGCCTTTCCCCAGTGCTCTGCAAGCTCTCCAGGACAACATAGAATCTGGGGCTCTGTGCTTTCTTTCCTTCTGAACAAGTGTTAGTGTTTTCTGCACAAAAGCGATTCTTGCGAAGCAATGTGAACACTTCTGCTTCCCAGGCACAGAGAAGGTGCTAGCAGGGAATTCTCTGCCTGCCTTTCCCCAGTGCTCTGCAAGCTCTCCAGGACAACATAAAATCTGGGGCTCTGTGCTTTCTTTCGTTCTGAACAAGTGTTACTGTTTTCTGCACAAAAGCGATTCTTGCGAAGCAATGTGAACACTTCTGCTTCCCAGGCACACAGAAGGTGCTAGCAAGGAATTCTCTGCCTGCCTTTCCCCAGTGCTCTGCAAGCTCTCCAGGACAACATAAAATCTGGGGCTCTGTGCTTTCTTTCCTTCTGAACAAGTGTTAGTGTTTTCTGCACAAAAGCGATTCTTGCGAAGCAATGTGAACACTTCTGCTTCCCAGGCACAGAGAAGGTGCTAGCAGGGAATTCTCTGCCTGCCTTTCCCCAGTGCTCTGCAAGCTCTCCAGGACAACATAAAATCTGGGGCTCTGTGCTTTCTTTCCTTCTGAACAAGTGTTACTGTTTTCTGCACAAAAGCGATTCTTGCGAAGCAATGTGAACACTTCTGCTTCCCAGGCACACAGAAGGTGCTAGCAAGGAATTCTCTGCCTGCCTTTCCCCAGTGCTCTGCAAGCTCTCCAGGACAACATAAAATCTGGGGCTCTGTGCTTTCTTTCCTTCTGAACAAGTGTTAGTGTTTTCTGCACAAAAGCGATTCTTGCGAAGCAATGTGAACACTTCTGCTTCCCAGGCACAGAGAAGGTGCTAGCAGGGAATTCTCTGCCTGCCTTTCCCCAGTGCTCTGCAAGCTCTCCAGGACAACATAGAATCTGGGGCTCTGTGCTTTCTTTCCTTCTGAACAAGTGTTACTGTTTTCTGCACAAAAGCGATTCTGCGAAGCAATGTGAACAGGCACAGAGAAGGTGCTATCAGGGAATTCTCTGCCTGCCTTTCCCCAGTGCTCTGCAAGCTCTCCAGGACAACATAGAATCTGGGGCTCTGTGCTTTCTTTCGTTCTGAACAAGTGTTACTGTTTTCTGCACAAAAGCGATTCTGCGAAGCAATGTGAACACTTCTGCTTCCCAGGCACAGAGAAGGTGCTAGAAAGGATTTCTCTGCCTGCCTTTCCCCAGTGCTCTGCAAGCTCTCCAGGACAACATAAAATCTGGGGCTCTGTGCTTTCTTTCCTTCTGAACAAGTGTTACTGTTTTCTGCACAAAAGCGATTCTTGCGAAGCAATGTGAACACTTCTGCTTCCCAGGCACAGAGAAGGTGCTAGCAGGGAATTCTCTGCCTGCCTTTCCCCAGTGCTCTGCAAGCTCTCCAGGACAACATAGAATCTGGGGCTCTGTGCTTTCTTTCGTTCTGAACAAGTGTTACTGTTTACTGCACAAAAGCGATTCTGCGAAGCAATGTGAACAGGCACAGAGAAGGTGCTATCAGGGAATTCTCTGCCTGCCTTTCCCCAGTGCTCTGCAAGCTCTCCAGGACAACATAGAATCTGGGGCTCTGTGCTTTCTTTCCTTCTGAACAAGTGTTACTGTTTTCTGCACAAAAGCGATTCTGCGAAGCAATGTGAACACTTCTGCTTCCCAGGCACAGAGAAGGTGCTAGCAAGGAATTCTCTGCCTGCCTTTCCCCAGTGCTCTGCAAGCTCTCCAGGACAACATAAAATCTGGGGCTCTGTGCTTTCTTTCGTTCTGAACAAGTGTTACTGTTTTCTGCACAAAAGCGATTCTGCGAAGCAATGTGAACAGGCACAGAGAAGGTGCTATCAGGGAATTCTCTGCCTGCCTTTCCCCAGTGCTCTGCAAGCTCTCCAGGACAACATAGAATCTGGGGCTCTGTGCTTTCTTTCCTTCTGAACAAGTGTTACTGTTTTCTGCACAAAAGCGATTCTTGCGAAGCAATGTGAACACTTCTGCTTCCCAGGCACAGAGAAGGTGCTAGCAGGGAATTCTCTGCCTGCCTTTCCCCAGTGCTCTGCAAGCTCTCCAGGACAACATAGAATCTGGGGCTCTGTGCTTTCTTTCCTTCTGAACAAGTGTTACTGTTTTCTGCACAAAAGCGATTCTGCGAAGCAATGTGAACAGGCACAGAGAAGGTGCTATCAGGGAATTCTCTGCCTGCCTTTCCCCAGTGCTCTGCAAGCTCTCCAGGACAACATAAAATCTGGGGCTCTGTGCTTTCTTTCCTTCTGAACAAGTGTTAGTGTTTTCTGCACAAAAGCGATTCTTGCGAAGCAATGTGAACACTTCTGCTTCCCAGGCACAGAGAAGGTGCTAGCAGGGAATTCTCTGCCTGCCTTTCCCCAGTGCTCTGCAAGCTCTCCAGGACAACATAGAATCTGGGGCTCTGTGCTTTCTTTCGTTCTGAACAAGTGTTACTGTTTACTGCACAAAAGCGATTCTGCGAAGCAATGTGAACAGGCACAGAGAAGGTGCTAGCAGGGAATTCTCTGCCTGCCTTTCCCCAGTGCTCTGCAAGCTCTCCAGGACAACATAGAATCTGGGGCTCTGTGCTTTCTTTCGTTCTGAACAAGTGTTACTGTTTTCTGCACAAAAGCGATTCTGCGAAGCAATGTGAACACTTCTGCTTCCCAGGCACAGAGAAGGTGCTAGCAAGGAATTCTCTGACTGCCTTTCCCCAGTGCTCTGCAAGCTCTCCAGGACAACATAAAATCTGGGGCTCTGTGCTTTCTTTCGTTCTGAACAAGTGTTACTGTTTTCTGCACAAAAGCGATTCTGCGAAGCAATGTGAACAGGCACAGAGAAGGTGCTATCAGGGAATTCTCTGCCTGCCTTTCCCCAGTGCTCTGCAAGCTCTCCAGGACAACATAGAATCTGGGGCTCTGTGCTTTCTTTCGTTCTGAGCAAGTGTTACTGTTTTCTGCACAAAAGCGATTCTTGCGAAGCAATGTGAACACTTCTGCTTCCCAGGCACAGAGAAGGTGCTAGCAGGGAATTCTCTGCCTGCCTTTCCCCAGTGCTCTGCAAGCTCTCCAGGACAACATAAAATCTGGGGCTCTGTGCTTTCTTTCCTTCTGAACAAGTGTTAGTGTTTTCTGCACAAAAGCGATTCTTGCGAAGCAATGTGAACACTTCTGCTTCCCAGGCACAGAGAAGGTGCTAGCAGGGAATTCTCTGCCTGCCTTTCCCCAGTGCTCTGCAAGCTCTCCAGGACAACATAAAATCTGGGGCTCTGTGCTTTCTTTCCTTCTGAACAAGTGTTAGTGTTTTCTGCACAAAAGCGATTCTTGCGAAGCAATGTGAACACTTCTGCTTCCCAGGCACAGAGAAGGTGCTAGGAGGGAATTCTCTGCCTGCCTTTCCCCAGTGCTCTGCAAGCTCTCCAGGACAACATAGAATCTGGGGCTCTGTGCTTTCTTTCCTTCTGAACAAGTGTTAGTGTTTTCTGCACAAAAGCGATTCTTGCGAAGCAATGTGAACACTTCTGCTTCCCAGGCACAGAGAAGGTGCTAGCAGGGAATTCTCTGCCTGCCTTTCCCCAGTGCTCTGCAAGCTCTCCAGGACAACATAAAATCTGGGGCTCTGTGCTTTCTTTCCTTCTGAACAAGTGTTACTGTTTTCTGCACAAAAGCGATTCTGCGAAGCAATGTGAACACTTCTGCTTCCCAGGCACAGAGAATGTGCTAGCAAGGAATTCTCTGCCTGCCTTTCCCCAGTGCTCTGCAAGCTCTCCAGGACAACATAAAATCTGGGGCTCTGTGCTTTCTTTCCTTCTGAACAAGTGTTACTGTTTTCTGCACAAAAGCGATTCTGCGAAGCAATGTGAACACTTCTGCTTCCCAGGCACAGAGAAGGTGCTAGCAAGGAATTCTCTGCCTGCCTTTCCCCAGTGCTCTAAAAGCTCTCCAGGACAACATAAAATCTGGGGCTCTGTGCTTTCTTTCCTTCTGAACAAGTGTTAGTGTTTTCTGCACAAAAGCGATTCTTGCGAAGCAATGTGAACACTTCTGCTTCCCAGGCACAGAGAAGGTGCTAGCAGGGAATTCTCTGCCTGCCTTTCCCCAGTGCTCTGCAAGCTCTCCAGGACAACATAGAATCTGGGGCTCTGTGCTTTCTTTCCTTCTGAACAAGTGTTACTGTTTTCTGCACAAAAGCGATTCTGCGAAGCAATGTGAACACTTCTGCTTCCCAGGCACAGAGAAGGTGCTAGCAAGGAATTCTCTGCCTGCCTTTCCCCAGTGCTCTAAAAGCTCTCCAGGACAACATAAAATCTGGGGCTCTGTGCTTTCTTTCCTTCTGAACAAGTGTTAGTGTTTTCTGCACAAAAGCGATTCTTGCGAAGCAATGTGAACACTTCTGCTTCCCAGGCACAGAGAAGGTGCTAGCAGGGAATTCTCTGCCTGCCTTTCCCCAGTGCTCTGCAAGCTCTCCAGGACAACATAGAATCTGGGGCTCTGTGCTTTCTTTCCTTCTGAACAAGTGTTAGTGTTTTCTGCACAAAAGCGATTCTGCGAAGCAATGTGAACAGGCACAGAGAAGGTGCTATCAGGGAATTCTCTGCCTGCCTTTCCCCAGTGCTCTGCAAGCTCTCCAGGACAACATAAAATCTGGAGCTCTGTGCTTTCTTTCCTTCTGAACAAGTGTTAGTGTTTTCTGCACAAAAGCGATTCTTGCGAAGCAATGTGAACACTTCTGCTTCCCAGGCACAGAGAAGGTGCTAGCAGGGAATTCTCTGCCTGCCTTTCCCCAGTGCTCTGCAAGCTCTCCAGGACAACATAAAATCTGGGGCTCTGTGCTTTCTTTCGTTCTGAACAAGTGTTACTGTTTTCTGCACAAAAGCGATTCTTGCGAAGCAATGTGAACACTTCTGCTTCCCAGGCACACAGAAGGTGCTAGCAAGGAATTCTCTGCCTGCCTTTCCCCAGTGCTCTGCAAGCTCTCCAGGACAACATAAAATCTGGGGCTCTGTGCTTTCTTTCCTTCTGAACAAGTGTTAGTGTTTTCTGCACAAAAGCGATTCTTGCGAAGCAATGTGAACACTTCTGCTTCCCAGGCACAGAGAAGGTGCTAGCAGGGAATTCTCTGCCTGCCTTTCCCCAGTGCTCTGCAAGCTCTCCAGGACAACATAGAATCTGGGGCTCTGTGCTTTCTTTCCTTCTGAACAAGTGTTACTGTTTTCTGCACAAAAGCGATTCTGCGAAGCAATGTGAACAGGCACAGAGAAGGTGCTATCAGGGAATTCTCTGCCTGCCTTTCCCCAGTGCTCTGCAAGCTCTCCAGGACAACATAGAATCTGGGGCTCTGTGCTTTCTTTCGTTCTGAACAAGTGTTACTGTTTTCTGCACAAAAGCGATTCTGCGAAGCAATGTGAACACTTCTGCTTCCCAGGCACAGAGAAGGTGCTAGAAAGGATTTCTCTGCCTGCCTTTCCCCAGTGCTCTGCAAGCTCTCCAGGACAACATAAAATCTGGGGCTCTGTGCTTTCTTTCCTTCTGAACAAGTGTTAGTGTTTTCTGCACAAAAGCGATTCTTGCGAAGCAATGTGAACACTTCTGCTTCCCAGGCACAGAGAAGGTGCTAGCAGGGAATTCTCTGCCTGCCTTTCCCCAGTGCTCTGCAAGCTCTCCAGGACAACATAGAATCTGGGGCTCTGTGCTTTCTTTCGTTCTGAACAAGTGTTACTGTTTTCTGCACAAAAGCGATTCTGCGAAGCAATGTGAACAGGCACAGAGAAGGTGCTATCAGGGAATTCTCTGCCTGCCTTTCCCCAGTGCTCTGCAAGCTCTCCAGGACAACATAGAATCTGGGGCTCTGTGCTTTCTTTCCTTCTGAACAAGTGTTACTGTTTTCTGCACAAAAGCGATTCTGCGAAGCAATGTGAACACTTCTGCTTCCCAGGCACAGAGAAGGTGCTAGCAAGGAATTCTATGCCTGCCTTTTCCCAGTGCTCTAAAAGCTCTCCAGGACAACATAAAATCTGGGGCTCTGTGCTTTCTTTCGTTCTGAACAAGTGTTACTGTTTTCTGCACAAAAGCGATTCTGCGAAGCAATGTGAACAGGCACAGAGAAGGTGCTATCAGGGAATTCTCTGCCTGCCTTTCCCCAGTGCTCTGCAAGCTCTCCAGGACAACATAAAATCTGGGGCTCTGTGCTTTCTTTCCTTCTGAACAAGTGTTACTGTTTTCTGCACAAAAGCGATTCTGCGAAGCAATGTGAACACTTCTGCTTCCCAGGCACAGAGAAGGTGCTAGCAAGGAATTCTCTGCCTGCCTTTCCCCAGTGCTCTAAAAGCTCTCCAGGACAACATAGAATCTGGGGCTCTGTGCTTTCTTTCCTTCTGAACAAGTGTTAGTGTTTTCTGCACAAAAGCGATTCTTGCGAAGCAATGTGAACACTTCTGCTTCCCAGGCACAGAGAAGGTGCTAGCAGGGAATTCTCTGCCTGCCTTTCCCCAGTGCTCTGCAAGCTCTCCAGGACAACATAGAATCTGGGGCTCTGTGCTTTCTTTCCTTCTGAACAAGTGTTAGTGTTTTCTGCACAAAAGCGATTCTGCGAAGCAATGTGAACAGGCACAGAGAAGGTGCTATCAGGGAATTCTCTGCCTGCCTTTCCCCAGTGCTCTGCAAGCTCTCCAGGACAACATAAAATCTGGAGCTCTGTGCTTTCTTTCCTTCTGAACAAGTGTTAGTGTTTTCTGCACAAAAGCGATTCTTGCGAAGCAATGTGAACACTTCTGCTTCCCAGGCACAGAGAAGGTGCTAGCAGGGAATTCTCTGCCTGCCTTTCCCCAGTGCTCTGCAAGCTCTCCAGGACAACATAAAATCTGGGGCTCTGTGCTTTCTTTCGTTCTGAACAAGTGTTACTGTTTTCTGCACAAAAGCGATTCTTGCGAAGCAATGTGAACACTTCTGCTTCCCAGGCACACAGAAGGTGCTAGCAAGGAATTCTCTGCCTGCCTTTCCCCAGTGCTCTGCAAGCTCTCCAGGACAACATAAAATCTGGGGCTCTGTGCTTTCTTTCCTTCTGAACAAGTGTTACTGTTTTCTGCACAAAAGCGATTCTTGCGAAGCAATGTGAACACTTCTGCTTCCCAGGCACAGAGAAGGTGCTAGCAGGGAATTCTCTGCCTGCCTTTCCCCAGTGCTCTGCAAGCTCTCCAGGACAACATAGAATCTGGGGCTCTGTGCTTTCTTTCCTTCTGAACAAGTGTTACTGTTTTCTGCACAAAAGCGATTCTGCGAAGCAATGTGAACAGGCACAGAGAAGGTGCTATCAGGGAATTCTCTGCCTGCCTTTCCCCAGTGCTCTGCAAGCTCTCCAGGACAACATAGAATCTGGGGCTCTGTGCTTTCTTTCGTTCTGAACAAGTGTTACTGTTTTCTGCACAAAAGCGATTCTGTGAAGCAATGTGAACACTTCTGCTTCCCAGGCACAGAGAAGGTGCTAGAAAGGATTTCTCTGCCTGCCTTTCCCCAGTGCTCTGCAAGCTCTCCAGGACAACATAAAATCTGGGGCTCTGTGCTTTCTTTCCTTCTGAACAAGTGTTAGTGTTTTCTGCACAAAAGCGATTCTTGCGAAGCAATGTGAACACTTCTGCTTCCCAGGCACAGAGAAGGTGCTAGCAGGGAATTCTCTGCCTGCCTTTCCCCAGTGCTCTGCAAGCTCTCCAGGACAACATAGAATCTGGGGCTCTGTGCTTTCTTTCGTTCTGAACAAGTGTTACTGTTTTCTGCACAAAAGCGATTCTGCGAAGCAATGTGAACAGGCACAGAGAAGGTGCTATCAGGGAATTCTCTGCCTGCCTTTCCCCAGTGCTCTGCAAGCTCTCCAGGACAACATAGAATCTGGGGCTCTGTGCTTTCTTTCCTTCTGAACAAGTGTTAGTGTTTTCTGCACAAAAGCGATTCTGCGAAGCAATGTGAACACTTCTGCTTCCCAGGCACAGAGAAGGTGCTAGCAGGGAATTCTCTGCCTGCCTTTCCCCAGTGCTCTGCAAGCTCTCCAGGACAACATAGAATCTGGGGCTCTGTGCTTTCTTTCCTTCTGAACAAGTGTTAGTGTTTTCTGCACAAAAGCGATTCTGCGAAGCAATGTGAACAGGCACAGAGAAGGTGCTATCAGGGAATTCTCTGCCTGCCTTTCCCCAGTGCTCTGCAAGCTCTCCAGGACAACATAAAATCTGGAGCTCTGTGCTTTCTTTCCTTCTGAACAAGTGTTAGTGTTTTCTGCACAAAAGCGATTCTTGCGAAGCAATGTGAACACTTCTGCTTCCCAGGCACAGAGAAGGTGCTAGCAGGGAATTCTCTGCCTGCCTTTCCCCAGTGCTCTGCAAGCTCTCCAGGACAACATAAAATCTGGGGCTCTGTGCTTTCTTTCGTTCTGAACAAGTGTTACTGTTTTCTGCACAAAAGCGATTCTTGCGAAGCAATGTGAACACTTCTGCTTCCCAGGCACACAGAAGGTGCTAGCAAGGAATTCTCTGCCTGCCTTTCCCCAGTGCTCTGCAAGCTCTCCAGGACAACATAAAATCTGGGGCTCTGTGCTTTCTTTCCTTCTGAACAAGTGTTACTGTTTTCTGCACAAAAGCGATTCTTGCGAAGCAATGTGAACACTTCTGCTTCCCAGGCACAGAGAAGGTGCTAGCAGGGAATTCTCTGCCTGCCTTTCCCCAGTGCTCTGCAAGCTCTCCAGGACAACATAGAATCTGGGGCTCTGTGCTTTCTTTCCTTCTGAACAAGTGTTACTGTTTTCTGCACAAAAGCGATTCTGCGAAGCAATGTGAACAGGCACAGAGAAGGTGCTATCAGGGAATTCTCTGCCTGCCTTTCCCCAGTGCTCTGCAAGCTCTCCAGGACAACATAGAATCTGGGGCTCTGTGCTTTCTTTCGTTCTGAACAAGTGTTACTGTTTTCTGCACAAAAGCGATTCTGCGAAGCAATGTGAACACTTCTGCTTCCCAGGCACAGAGAAGGTGCTAGAAAGGATTTCTCTGCCTGCCTTTCCCCAGTGCTCTGCAAGCTCTCCAGGACAACATAAAATCTGGGGCTCTGTGCTTTCTTTCCTTCTGAACAAGTGTTAGTGTTTTCTGCACAAAAGCGATTCTTGCGAAGCAATGTGAACACTTCTGCTTCCCAGGCACAGAGAAGGTGCTAGCAGGGAATTCTCTGCCTGCCTTTCCCCAGTGCTCTGCAAGCTCTCCAGGACAACATAGAATCTGGGGCTCTGTGCTTTCTTTCGTTCTGAACAAGTGTTACTGTTTTCTGCACAAAAGCGATTCTGCGAAGCAATGTGAACAGGCACAGAGAAGGTGCTATCAGGGAATTCTCTGCCTGCCTTTCCCCAGTGCTCTGCAAGCTCTCCAGGACAACATAGAATCTGGGGCTCTGTGCTTTCTTTCCTTCTGAACAAGTGTTACTGTTTTCTGCACAAAAGCGATTCTGCGAAGCAATGTGAACACTTCTGCTTCCCAGGCACAGAGAAGGTGCTAGCAAGGAATTCTCTGCCTGCCTTTTCCCAGTGCTCTAAAAGCTCTCCAGGACAACATAAAATCTGGGGCTCTGTGCTTTCTTTCGTTCTGAACAAGTGTTACTGTTTTCTGCACAAAAGCGATTCTGCGAAGCAATGTGAACAGGCACAGAGAAGGTGCTATCAGGGAATTCTCTGCCTGCCTTTCCCCAGTGCTCTGCAAGCTCTCCAGGACAACATAAAATCTGGGGCTCTGTGCTTTCTTTCCTTCTGAACAAGTGTTACTGTTTTCTGCACAAAAGCGATTCTGCGAAGCAATGTGAACACTTCTGCTTCCCAGGCACAGAGAAGGTGCTAGCAAGGAATTCTCTGCCTGCCTTTCCCCAGTGCTCTGCAAGCTCTCCAGGACAACATAGAATCTGGGGCTCTGTGCTTTCTTTCCTTCTGAACAAGTGTTACTGTTTTCTGCACAAAAGCGATTCTGCGAAGCAATGTGAACACTTCTGCTTCCCAGGCACAGAGAAGGTGCTAGCAGGGAATTCTCTGCCTGCCTTTCCCCAGTGCTCTGCAAGCTCTCCAGGACAACATAAAATCTGGGGCTCTGTGCTTTCTTTCCTTCTGAACAAGTGTTACTGTTTTCTGCACAAAAGCGATTCTGCGAAGCAATGTGAACAGGCACAGAGAAGGTGCTATCAGGGAATTCTCTGCCTGCCTTTCCCCAGTGCTCTGCAAGCTCTCCAGGACAACATAGAATCTGGGGCTCTGTGCTTTCTTTCCTTCTGAGCAAGTGTTACTGTTTTCTGCACAAAAGCGATTCTTGCGAAGCAATGTGAACACTTCTGCTTCCCAGGCACAGAGAAGGTGCTAGCAGGGAATTCTCTGCCTGCCTTTCCCCAGTGCTCTGCAAGCTCTCCAGGACAACATAGAATCTGGGGCTCTGTGCTTTCTTTCGTTCTGAACAAGTGTTACTGTTTTCTGCACAAAAGCGATTCTGCGAAGCAATGTGAACAGGCACAGAGAAGGTGCTATCAGGGAATTCTCTGCCTGCCTTTCCCCAGTGCTCTGCAAGCTCTCCAGGACAACATAAAATCTGGGGCTCTGTGCTTTCTTTCGTTCTGAACAAGTGTTACTGTTTTCTGCACAAAAGCAATTCTTGCGAAGCAATGTGAACACTTCTGCTTCCCAGGCACAGAGAAGGTGCTAGCAAGGAATTCTCTGCCTGCCTTTCCCCAGTGCTCTGCAAGCTCTCCAGGACAACATAGAATCTGGGGCTCTGTGCTTTCTTTCCTTCTGAACAAGTGTTACTGTTTTCTGCACAAAAGCGATTCTGCGAAGCAATGTGAACACTTCTGCTTCCCAGGCACAGAGAAGGTGCTAGCAAGGAATTCTCTGCCTGCCTTTCCCCAGTGCTCTAAAAGCTCTCCAGGACAACATAAAATCTGGGGCTCTGTGCTTTCTTTCCTTCTGAACAAGTGTTAGTGTTTTCTGCACAAAAGCGATTCTTGCGAAGCAATGTGAACACTTCTGCTTCCCAGGCACAGAGAAGGTGCTAGCAGGGAATTCTCTGCCTGCCTTTCCCCAGTGCTCTGCAAGCTCTCCAGGACAACATAGAATCTGGGGCTCTGTGCTTTCTTTCCTTCTGAACAAGTGTTACTGTTTTCTGCACAAAAGCGATTCTGCGAAGCAATGTGAACAGGCACAGAGAAGGTGCTATCAGGGAATTCTCTGCCTGCCTTTCCCCAGTGCTCTGCAAGCTCTCCAGGACAACATAAAATCTGGGGCTCTGTGCTTTCTTTCCTTCTGAACAAGTGTTAGTGTTTTCTGCACAAAAGCGATTCTTGCGAAGCAATGTGAACACTTCTGCTTCCCAGGCACAGAGAAGGTGCTATCAGGGAATTCTCTGCCTGCCTTTCCCCAGTGCTCTGCAAGCTCTCCAGGACAACATAGAATCTGGGGCTCTGTGCTTTCTTTCCTTCTGAACAAGTGTTACTGTTTTCTGCACAAAAGCGATTCTGCGAAGCAATGTGAACACTTCTGCTTCCCAGGCACAGAGAAGGTGCTAGCAAGGAATTCTCTGACTGCCTTTCCCCAGTGCTCTGCAAGCTCTCCAGGACAACATAAAATCTGGGGCTCTGTGCTTTCTTTCGTTCTGAACAAGTGTTACTGTTTTCTGCACAAAAGCGATTCTGCGAAGCAATGTGAACAGGCACAGAGAAGGTGCTATCAGGGAATTCTCTGCCTGCCTTTCCCCAGTGCTCTGCAAGCTCTCCAGGACAACATAGAATCTGGGGCTCTGTGCTTTCTTTCGTTCTGAGCAAGTGTTACTGTTTTCTGCACAAAAGCGATTCTTGCGAAGCAATGTGAACACTTCTGCTTCCCAGGCACAGAGAAGGTGCTAGCAGGGAATTCTCTGCCTGCCTTTCCCCAGTGCTCTGCAAGCTCTCCAGGACAACATAAAATCTGGGGCTCTGTGCTTTCTTTCCTTCTGAACAAGTGTTAGTGTTTTCTGCACAAAAGCGATTCTTGCGAAGCAATGTGAACACTTCTGCTTCCCAGGCACAGAGAAGGTGCTAGCAGGGAATTCTCTGCCTGCCTTTCCCCAGTGCTCTGCAAGCTCTCCAGGACAACATAAAATCTGGGGCTCTGTGCTTTCTTTCCTTCTGAACAAGTGTTAGTGTTTTCTGCACAAAA
This sequence comes from Strix aluco, assembly GCF_031877795.1. NCBI lineage: Eukaryota > Metazoa > Chordata > Aves > Strigiformes > Strigidae > Strix > Strix aluco. Next base: position 23,193,985 of record NC_133943.1, read on the forward strand.
GCGATTCTTGCGAAGCAATGTGAACACTTCTGCTTCCCAGGCACAGAGAAGGTGCTAGGAGGGAATTCTCTGCCTGCCTTTCCCCAGTGCTCTGCAAGCTCTCCAGGACAACATAGAATCTGGGGCTCTGTGCTTTCTTTCCTTCTGAACAAGTGTTACTGTTTTCTGCACAAAAGCGATTCTGCGAAGCAATGTGAACACTTCTGCTTCCCAGGCACAGAGAAGGTGCTATCAGGGAATTCTCTGCCTGCCTTTCCCCAGTGCTCTGCAAGCTCTCCAGGACAACATAAAATCTGGGGCTCTGTGCTTTCTTTCCTTCTGAACAAGTGTTACTGTTTTCTGCACAAAAGCGATTCTGCGAAGCAATGTGAACAGGCACAGAGAAGGTGCTATCAGGGAATTCTCTGCCTGCCTTTCCCCAGTGCTCTGCAAGCTCTCCAGGACAACATAAAATCTGGGGCTCTGTGCTTTCTTTCCTTCTGAACAAGTGTTACTGTTTTCTGCACAAAAGCGATTCTTGCGAAGCAATGTGAACACTTCTGCTTCCCAGGCACAGAGAAGGTGCTAGCAGGGAATTCTCTGCCTGCCTTTCCCCAGTGCTCTGCAAGCTCTCCAGGACAACATAGAATCTGGGGCTCTGTGCTTTCTTTCCTTCTGAACAAGTGTTACTGTTTTCTGCACAAAAGCGATTCTGCGAAGCAATGTGAACAGGCACAGAGAAGGTGCTATCAGGGAATTCTCTGCCTGCCTTTCCCCAGTGCTCTGCAAGCTCTCCAGGACAACATAGAATCTGGGGCTCTGTGCTTTCTTTCCTTCTGAACAAGTGTTACTGTTTTCTGCACAAAAGCGATTCTGCGAAGCAATGTGAACACTTCTGCTTCCCAGGCACAGAGAAGGTGCTAGCAAGGAATTCTCTGCCTGCCTTTCCCCAGTGCTCTAAAAGCTCTCCAGGACAACATAAAATCTGGGGCTCTGTGCTTTCTTTCCTTCTGAACAAGTGTTACTGTTTTCTGCACAAAAGCGATTCTTGCGAAGCAATGTGAACACTTCTGCTTCCCAGGCACAGAGAAGGTGCTAGCAGGGAATTCTCTGCCTGCCTTTCCCCAGTGCTCTGCAAGCTCTCCAGGACAACATAGAATCTGGGGCTCTGTGCTTTCTTTCCTTCTGAACAAGTGTTACTGTTTTCTGCACAAAAGCGATTCTGCGAAGCAATGTGAACACTTCTGCTTCCCAGGCACAGAGAAGGTGCTAGCAAGGAATTCTCTGCCTGCCTTTCCCCAGTGCTCTAAAAGCTCTCCAGGACAACATAAAATCTGGGGCTCTGTGCTTTCTTTCCTTCTGAACAAGTGTTAGTGTTTTCTGCACAAAAGCGATTCTTGCGAAGCAATGTGAACACTTCTGCTTCCCAGGCACAGAGAAGGTGCTAGCAGGGAATTCTCTGCCTGCCTTTCCCCAGTGCTCTGCAAGCTCTCCAGGACAACATAGAATCTGGGGCTCTGTGCTTTCTTTCCTTCTGAACAAGTGTTAGTGTTTTCTGCACAAAAGCGATTCTGCGAAGCAATGTGAACAGGCACAGAGAAGGTGCTAGGAGGGAATTCTCTGCCTGCCTTTCCCCAGTGCTCTGCAAGCTCTCCAGGACAACATAAAATCTGGAGCTCTGTGCTTTCTTTCCTTCTGAACAAGTGTTAGTGTTTTCTGCACAAAAGCGATTCTTGCGAAGCAATGTGAACACTTCTGCTTCCCAGGCACAGAGAAGGTGCTAGCAGGGAATTCTCTGCCTGCCTTTCCCCAGTGCTCTGCAAGCTCTCCAGGACAACATAAAATCTGGGGCTCTGTGCTTTCTTTCGTTCTGAACAAGTGTTACTGTTTTCTGCACAAAAGCGATTCTTGCGAAGCAATGTGAACACTTCTGCTTCCCAGGCACACAGAAGGTGCTATCAGGGAATTCTCTGCCTGCCTTTCCCCAGTGCTCTGCAAGCTCTCCAGGACAACATAGAATCTGGGGCTCTGTGCTTTCTTTCCTTCTGAACAAGTGTTAGTGTTTTCTGCACAAAAGCGATTCTTGCGAAGCAATGTGAACACTTCTGCTTCCCAGGCACAGAGAAGGTGCTAGCAGGGAATTCTCTGCCTGCCTTTCCCCAGTGCTCTGCAAGCTCTCCAGGACAACATAGAATCTGGGGCTCTGTGCTTTCTTTCCTTCTGAACAAGTGTTACTGTTTTCTGCACAAAAGCGATTCTGCGAAGCAATGTGAACAGGCACAGAGAAGGTGCTATCAGGGAATTCTCTGCCTGCCTTTCCCCAGTGCTCTGCAAGCTCTCCAGGACAACATAGAATCTGGGGCTCTGTGCTTTCTTTCGTTCTGAGCAAGTGTTACTGTTTTCTGCACAAAAGCGATTCTTGCGAAGCAATGTGAACACTTCTGCTTCCCAGGCACAGAGAAGGTGCTAGCAGGGAATTCTCTGCCTGCCTTTCCCCAGTGCTCTGCAAGCTCTCCAGGACAACATAAAATCTGGGGCTCTGTGCTTTCTTTCCTTCAGAACAAGTGTTAGTGTTTTCTGCACAAAAGCGATTCTTGCGAAGCAATGTGAACACTTCTGCTTCCCAGGCACAGAGAAGGTGCTAGCAGGGAATTCTCTGCCTGCCTTTCCCCAGTGCTCTGCAAGCTCTCCAGGACAACATAAAATCTGGGGCTCTGTGCTTTCTTTCCTTCTGAACAAGTGTTAGTGTTTTCTGCACAAAAGCGATTCTTGCGAAGCAATGTGAACACTTCTGCTTCCCAGGCACAGAGAAGGTGCTAGGAGGGAATTCTCTGCCTGCCTTTCCCCAGTGCTCTGCAAGCTCTCCAGGACAACATAGAATCTGGGGCTCTGTGCTTTCTTTCCTTCTGAACAAGTGTTACTGTTTTCTGCACAAAAGCGATTCTGCGAAGCAATGTGAACACTTCTGCTTCCCAGGCACAGAGAAGGTGCTATCAGGGAATTCTCTGCCTGCCTTTCCCCAGTGCTCTGCAAGCTCTCCAGGACAACATAAAATCTGGGGCTCTGTGCTTTCTTTCCTTCTGAACAAGTGTTAGTGTTTTCTGCACAAAAGGGATTCTGCGAAGCAATGTGAACAGGCACAGAGAAGGTGCTATCAGGGAATTCTCTGCCTGCCTTTCCCCAGTGCTCTGCAAGCTCTCCAGGACAACATAAAATCTGGGGCTCTGTGCTTTCTTTCCTTCTGAACAAGTGTTACTGTTTTCTGCACAAAAGCGATTCTTGCGAAGCAATGTGAACACTTCTGCTTCCCAGGCACAGAGAAGGTGCTAGCAGGGAATTCTCTGCCTGCCTTTCCCCAGTGCTCTGCAAGCTCTCCAGGACAACATAGAATCTGGGGCTCTGTGCTTTCTTTCCTTCTGAACAAGTGTTACTGTTTTCTGCACAAAAGCGATTCTGCGAAGCAATGTGAACAGGCACAGAGAAGGTGCTATCAGGGAATTCTCTGCCTGCCTTTCCCCAGTGCTCTGCAAGCTCTCCAGGACAACATAGAATCTGGGGCTCTGTGCTTTCTTTCCTTCTGAACAAGTGTTACTGTTTTCTGCACAAAAGCGATTCTGCGAAGCAATGTGAACACTTCTGCTTCCCAGGCACAGAGAAGGTGCTAGCAAGGAATTCTCTGCCTGCCTTTCCCCAGTGCTCTAAAAGCTCTCCAGGACAACATAAAATCTGGGGCTCTGTGCTTTCTTTCCTTCTGAACAAGTGTTACTGTTTTCTGCACAAAAGCGATTCTTGCGAAGCAATGTGAACACTTCTGCTTCCCAGGCACAGAGAAGGTGCTAGCAGGGAATTCTCTGCCTGCCTTTCCCCAGTGCTCTGCAAGCTCTCCAGGACAACATAGAATCTGGGGCTCTGTGCTTTCTTTCCTTCTGAACAAGTGTTACTGTTTTCTGCACAAAAGCGATTCTGCGAAGCAATGTGAACACTTCTGCTTCCCAGGCACAGAGAAGGTGCTAGCAAGGAATTCTCTGCCTGCCTTTCCCCAGTGCTCTGCAAGCTCTCCAGGACAACATAAAATCTGGGGCTCTGTGCTTTCTTTCCTTCTGAACAAGTGTTAGTGTTTTCTGCACAAAAGCGATTCTTGCGAAGCAATGTGAACACTTCTGCTTCCCAGGCACAGAGAAGGTGCTAGCAGGGAATTCTCTGCCTGCCTTTCCCCAGTGCTCTGCAAGCTCTCCAGGACAACATAGAATCTGGGGCTCTGTGCTTTCTTTCCTTCTGAACAAGTGTTAGTGTTTTCTGCACAAAAGCGATTCTGCGAAGCAATGTGAACAGGCACAGAGAAGGTGCTATCAGGGAATTCTCTGCCTGCCTTTCCCCAGTGCTCTGCAAGCTCTCCAGGACAACATAAAATCTGGAGCTCTGTGCTTTCTTTCCTTCTGAACAAGTGTTAGTGTTTTCTGCACAAAAGCGATTCTTGCGAAGCAATGTGAACACTTCTGCTTCCCAGGCACAGAGAAGGTGCTAGCAGGGAATTCTCTGCCTGCCTTTCCCCAGTGCTCTGCAAGCTCTCCAGGACAACATAAAATCTGGGGCTCTGTGCTTTCTTTCGTTCTGAACAAGTGTTACTGTTTTCTGCACAAAAGCGATTCTTGCGAAGCAATGTGAACACTTCTGCTTCCCAGGCACACAGAAGGTGCTAGCAAGGAATTCTCTGCCTGCCTTTCCCCAGTGCTCTAAAAGCTCTCCAGGACAACATAAAATCTGGGGCTCTGTGCTTTCTTTCCTTCTGAACAAGTGTTAGTGTTTTCTGCACAAAAGCGATTCTTGCGAAGCAATGTGAACACTTCTGCTTCCCAGGCACAGAGAAGGTGCTAGCAGGGAATTCTCTGCCTGCCTTTCCCCAGTGCTCTGCAAGCTCTCCAGGACAACATAGAATCTGGGGCTCTGTGCTTTCTTTCCTTCTGAACAAGTGTTACTGTTTTCTGCACAAAAGCGATTCTGCGAAGCAATGTGAACAGGCACAGAGAAGGTGCTATCAGGGAATTCTCTGCCTGCCTTTCCCCAGTGCTCTGCAAGCTCTCCAGGACAACATAGAATCTGGGGCTCTGTGCTTTCTTTCGTTCTGAACAAGTGTTACTGTTTTCTGCACAAAAGCGATTCTGCGAAGCAATGTGAACACTTCTGCTTCCCAGGCACAGAGAAGGTGCTAGAAAGGATTTCTCTGCCTGCCTTTCCCCAGTGCTCTGCAAGCTCTCCAGGACAACATAAAATCTGGGGCTCTGTGCTTTCTTTCCTTCTGAACAAGTGTTAGTGTTTTCTGCACAAAAGCGATTCTTGCGAAGCAATGTGAACACTTCTGCTTCCCAGGCACAGAGAAGGTGCTAGCAGGGAATTCTCTGCCTGCCTTTCCCCAGTGCTCTGCAAGCTCTCCAGGACAACATAGAATCTGGGGCTCTGTGCTTTCTTTCGTTCTGAACAAGTGTTACTGTTTTCTGCACAAAAGCGATTCTGCGAAGCAATGTGAACACTTCTGCTTCCCAGGCACAGAGAAGGTGCTATCAGGGAATTCTCTGCCTGCCTTTCCCCAGTGCTCTGCAAGCTCTCCAGGACAACATAAAATCTGGGGCTCTGTGCTTTCTTTCCTTCTGAACAAGTGTTACTGTTTTCTGCACAAAAGCGATTCTGCGAAGCAATGTGAACAGGCACAGAGAAGGTGCTATCAGGGAATTCTCTGCCTGCCTTTCCCCAGTGCTCTGCAAGCTCTCCAGGACAACATAAAATCTGGGGCTCTGTGCTTTCTTTCCTTCTGAACAAGTGTTACTGTTTTCTGCACAAAAGCGATTCTTGCGAAGCAATGTGAACACTTCTGCTTCCCAGGCACAGAGAAGGTGCTAGCAGGGAATTCTCTGCCTGCCTTTCCCCAGTGCTCTGCAAGCTCTCCAGGACAACATAGAATCTGGGGCTCTGTGCTTTCTTTCCTTCTGAACAAGTGTTACTGTTTTCTGCACAAAAGCGATTCTGCGAAGCAATGTGAACAGGCACAGAGAAGGTGCTATCAGGGAATTCTCTGCCTGCCTTTCCCCAGTGCTCTGCAAGCTCTCCAGGACAACATAGAATCTGGGGCTCTGTGCTTTCTTTCCTTCTGAACAAGTGTTACTGTTTTCTGCACAAAAGCGATTCTGCGAAGCAATGTGAACACTTCTGCTTCCCAGGCACAGAGAAGGTGCTAGCAAGGAATTCTCTGCCTGCCTTTCCCCAGTGCTCTAAAAGCTCTCCAGGACAACATAAAATCTGGGGCTCTGTGCTTTCTTTCCTTCTGAACAAGTGTTACTGTTTTCTGCACAAAAGCGATTCTTGCGAAGCAATGTGAACACTTCTGCTTCCCAGGCACAGAGAAGGTGCTAGCAGGGAATTCTCTGCCTGCCTTTCCCCAGTGCTCTGCAAGCTCTCCAGGACAACATAAAATCTGGGGCTCTGTGCTTTCTTTCGTTCTGAACAAGTGTTACTGTTTTCTGCACAAAAGCGATTCTTGCGAAGCAATGTGAACACTTCTGCTTCCCAGGCACACAGAAGGTGCTAGCAAGGAATTCTCTGCCTGCCTTTCCCCAGTGCTCTGCAAGCTCTCCAGGACAACATAAAATCTGGGGCTCTGTGCTTTCTTTCCTTCTGAACAAGTGTTACTGTTTTCTGCACAAAAGCGATTCTGCGAAGCAATGTGAACAGGCACAGAGAAGGTGCTATCAGGGAATTCTCTGCCTGCCTTTCCCCAGTGCTCTGCAAGCTCTCCAGGACAACATAAAATCTGGGGCTCTGTGCTTTCTTTCCTTCTGAACAAGTGTTACTGTTTTCTGCACAAAAGCGATTCTTGCGAAGCAATGTGAACACTTCTGCTTCCCAGGCACAGAGAAGGTGCTAGCAGGGAATTCTCTGCCTGCCTTTCCCCAGTGCTCTGCAAGCTCTCCAGGACAACATAGAATCTGGGGCTCTGTGCTTTCTTTCCTTCTGAACAAGTGTTACTGTTTTCTGCACAAAAGCGATTCTGCGAAGCAATGTGAACAGGCACAGAGAAGGTGCTATCAGGGAATTCTCTGCCTGCCTTTCCCCAGTGCTCTGCAAGCTCTCCAGGACAACATAGAATCTGGGGCTCTGTGCTTTCTTTCCTTCTGAACAAGTGTTACTGTTTTCTGCACAAAAGCGATTCTGCGAAGCAATGTGAACACTTCTGCTTCCCAGGCACAGAGAAGGTGCTAGCAAGGAATTCTCTGCCTGCCTTTCCCCAGTGCTCTAAAAGCTCTCCAGGACAACATAAAATCTGGGGCTCTGTGCTTTCTTTCCTTCTGAACAAGTGTTACTGTTTTCTGCACAAAAGCGATTCTTGCGAAGCAATGTGAACACTTCTGCTTCCCAGGCACAGAGAAGGTGCTAGCAGGGAATTCTCTGCCTGCCTTTCCCCAGTGCTCTGCAAGCTCTCCAGGACAACATAAAATCTGGGGCTCTGTGCTTTCTTTCGTTCTGAACAAGTGTTACTGTTTTCTGCACAAAAGCGATTCTTGCGAAGCAATGTGAACACTTCTGCTTCCCAGGCACACAGAAGGTGCTAGCAAGGAATTCTCTGCCTGCCTTTCCCCAGTGCTCTAAAAGCTCTCCAGGACAACATAAAATCTGGGGCTCTGTGCTTTCTTTCCTTCTGAACAAGTGTTAGTGTTTTCTGCACAAAAGCGATTCTTGCGAAGCAATGTGAACACTTCTGCTTCCCAGGCACAGAGAAGGTGCTAGCAGGGAATTCTCTGCCTGCCTTTCCCCAGTGCTCTGCAAGCTCTCCAGGACAACATAGAATCTGGGGCTCTGTGCTTTCTTTCCTTCTGAACAAGTGTTACTGTTTTCTGCACAAAAGCGATTCTGCGAAGCAATGTGAACAGGCACAGAGAAGGTGCTATCAGGGAATTCTCTGCCTGCCTTTCCCCAGTGCTCTGCAAGCTCTCCAGGACAACATAGAATCTGGGGCTCTGTGCTTTCTTTCGTTCTGAACAAGTGTTACTGTTTTCTGCACAAAAGCGATTCTGCGAAGCAATGTGAACACTTCTGCTTCCCAGGCACAGAGAAGGTGCTAGAAAGGATTTCTCTGCCTGCCTTTCCCCAGTGCTCTGCAAGCTCTCCAGGACAACATAAAATCTGGGGCTCTGTGCTTTCTTTCCTTCTGAACAAGTGTTAGTGTTTTCTGCACAAAAGCGATTCTTGCGAAGCAATGTGAACACTTCTGCTTCCCAGGCACAGAGAAGGTGCTAGCAGGGAATTCTCTGCCTGCCTTTCCCCAGTGCTCTGCAAGCTCTCCAGGACAACATAGAATCTGGGGCTCTGTGCTTTCTTTCGTTCTGAACAAGTGTTACTGTTTTCTGCACAAAAGCGATTCTGCGAAGCAATGTGAACACTTCTGCTTCCCAGGCACAGAGAAGGTGCTATCAGGGAATTCTCTGCCTGCCTTTCCCCAGTGCTCTGCAAGCTCTCCAGGACAACATAAAATCTGGGGCTCTGTGCTTTCTTTCCTTCTGAACAAGTGTTACTGTTTTCTGCACAAAAGCGATTCTGCGAAGCAATGTGAACAGGCACAGAGAAGGTGCTATCAGGGAATTCTCTGCCTGCCTTTCCCCAGTGCTCTGCAAGCCCTCCAGGACAACATAAAATCTGGGGCTCTGTGCTTTCTTTCCTTCTGAACAAGTGTTACTGTTTTCTGCACAAAAGCGATTCTTGCGAAGCAATGTGAACACTTCTGCTTCCCAGGCACAGAGAAGGTGCTAGCAGGGAATTCTCTGCCTGCCTTTCCCCAGTGCTCTGCAAGCTCTCCAGGACAACATAGAATCTGGGGCTCTGTGCTTTCTTTCCTTCTGAACAAGTGTTACTGTTTTCTGCACAAAAGCGATTCTGCGAAGCAATGTGAACAGGCACAGAGAAGGTGCTATCAGGGAATTCTCTGCCTGCCTTTCCCCAGTGCTCTGCAAGCTCTCCAGGACAACATAGAATCTGGGGCTCTGTGCTTTCTTTCCTTCTGAACAAGTGTTACTGTTTTCTGCACAAAAGCGATTCTGCGAAGCAATGTGAACACTTCTGCTTCCCAGGCACAGAGAAGGTGCTAGCAAGGAATTCTCTGCCTGCCTTTCCCCAGTGCTCTAAAAGCTCTCCAGGACAACATAAAATCTGGGGCTCTGTGCTTTCTTTCCTTCTGAACAAGTGTTACTGTTTTCTGCACAAAAGCGATTCTTGCGAAGCAATGTGAACACTTCTGCTTCCCAGGCACAGAGAAGGTGCTAGCAGGGAATTCTCTGCCTGCCTTTCCCCAGTGCTCTGCAAGCTCTCCAGGACAACATAAAATCTGGGGCTCTGTGCTTTCTTTCGTTCTGAACAAGTGTTACTGTTTTCTGCACAAAAGCGATTCTTGCGAAGCAATGTGAACACTTCTGCTTCCCAGGCACACAGAAGGTGCTAGCAAGGAATTCTCTGCCTGCCTTTCCCCAGTGCTCTGCAAGCTCTCCAGGACAACATAAAATCTGGGGCTCTGTGCTTTCTTTCCTTCTGAACAAGTGTTACTGTTTTCTGCACAAAAGCGATTCTGCGAAGCAATGTGAACAGGCACAGAGAAGGTGCTATCAGGGAATTCTCTGCCTGCCTTTCCCCAGTGCTCTGCAAGCTCTCCAGGACAACATAGAATCTGGGGCTCTGTGCTTTCTTTCCTTCTGAACAAGTGTTAGTGTTTTCTGCACAAAAGCGATTCTGCGAAGCAATGTGAACAGGCACAGAGAAGGTGCTATCAGGGAATTCTCTGCCTGCCTTTCCCCAGTGCTCTGCAAGCTCTCCAGGACAACATAAAATCTGGAGCTCTGTGCTTTCTTTCCTTCTGAACAAGTGTTAGTGTTTTCTGCACAAAAGCGATTCTTGCGAAGCAATGTGAACACTTCTGCTTCCCAGGCACAGAGAAGGTGCTAGCAGGGAATTCTCTGCCTGCCTTTCCCCAGTGCTCTGCAAGCTCTCCAGGACAACATAAAATCTGGGGCTCTGTGCTTTCTTTCCTTCTGAACAAGTGTTACTGTTTTCTGCACAAAAGCGATTCTTGCGAAGCAATGTGAACACTTCTGCTTCCCAGGCACACAGAAGGTGCTAGCAAGGAATTCTCTGCCTGCCTTTCCCCAGTGCTCTAAAAGCTCTCCAGGACAACATAAAATCTGGGGCTCTGTGCTTTCTTTCCTTCTGAACAAGTGTTAGTGTTTTCTGCACAAAAGCGATTCTTGCGAAGCAATGTGAACACTTCTGCTTCCCAGGCACAGAGAAGGTGCTAGCAGGGAATTCTCTGCCTGCCTTTCCCCAGTGCTCTGCAAGCTCTCCAGGACAACATAGAATCTGGGGCTCTGTGCTTTCTTTCCTTCTGAACAAGTGTTACTGTTTTCTGCACAAAAGCGATTCTGCGAAGCAATGTGAACAGGCACAGAGAAGGTGCTATCAGGGAATTCTCTGCCTGCCTTTCCCCAGTGCTCTGCAAGCTCTCCAGGACAACATAGAATCTGGGGCTCTGTGCTTTCTTTCGTTCTGAACAAGTGTTACTGTTTTCTGCACAAAAGCGATTCTGCGAAGCAATGTGAACACTTCTGCTTCCCAGGCACAGAGAAGGTGCTAGAAAGGATTTCTCTGCCTGCCTTTCCCCAGTGCTCTGCAAGCTCTCCAGGACAACATAAAATCTGGGGCTCTGTGCTTTCTTTCCTTCTGAACAAGTGTTAGTGTTTTCTGCACAAAAGCGATTCTTGCGAAGCAATGTGAACACTTCTGCTTCCCAGGCACAGAGAAGGTGCTAGCAGGGAATTCTCTGCCTGCCTTTCCCCAGTGCTCTGCAAGCTCTCCAGGACAACATAGAATCTGGGGCTCTGTGCTTTCTTTCGTTCTGAACAAGTGTTACTGTTTTCTGCACAAAAGCGATTCTGCGAAGCAATGTGAACAGGCACAGAGAAGGTGCTATCAGGGAATTCTCTGCCTGCCTTTCCCCAGTGCTCTGCAAGCTCTCCAGGACAACATAGAATCTGGGGCTCTGTGCTTTCTTTCCTTCTGAACAAGTGTTACTGTTTTCTGCACAAAAGCGATTCTGCGAAGCAATGTGAACACTTCTGCTTCCCAGGCACAGAGAAGGTGCTAGCAAGGAATTCTCTGCCTGCCTTTTCCCAGTGCTCTAAAAGCTCTCCAGGACAACATAAAATCTGGGGCTCTGTGCTTTCTTTCGTTCTGAACAAGTGTTACTGTTTTCTGCACAAAAGCGATTCTGCGAAGCAATGTGAACAGGCACAGAGAAGGTGCTATCAGGGAATTCTCTGCCTGCCTTTCCCCAGTGCTCTGCAAGCTCTCCAGGACAACATAAAATCTGGGGCTCTGTGCTTTCTTTCGTTCTGAACAAGTGTTACTGTTTTCTGCACAAAAGCGATTCTTGCGAAGCAATGTGAACACTTCTGCTTCCCAGGCACAGAGAAGGTGCTAGCAAGGAATTCTCTGCCTGTCTTTCCCCAGTGCTCTGCAAGCTCTCCAGGACAACATAGAATCTGGGGCTCTGTGCTTTCTTTCCTTCTGAACAAGTGTTACTGTTTTCTGCACAAAAGCGATTCTGCGAAGCAATGTGAACACTTCTGCTTCCCAGGCACAGAGAAGGTGCTAGCAGGGAATTCTCTGCCTGCCTTTCCCCAGTGCTCTGCAAGCTCTCCAGGACAACATAAAATCTGGGGCTCTGTGCTTTCTTTCCTTCTGAACAAGTGTTACTGTTTTCTGCACAAAAGCGATTCTGCGAAGCAATGTGAACAGGCACAGAGAAGGTGCTATCAGGGAATTCTCTGCCTGCCTTTCCCCAGTGCTCTGCAAACTCTCCAGGACAACATAGAATCTGGGGCTCTGTGCTTTCTTTCCTTCTGAACAAGTGTTACTGTTTTCTGCACAAAAGCAATTCTTGCGAAGCAATGTGAACACTTCTGCTTCCCAGGCACAGAGAAGGTGCTAGCAAGGAATTCTCTGCCTGCCTTTCCCCAGTGCTCTGCAAGCTCTCCAGGACAACATAGAATCTGGGGCTCTGTGCTTTCTTTCCTTCTGAACAAGTGTTACTGTTTTCTGCACAAAAGCGATTCTGCGAAGCAATGTGAACACTTCTGCTTCCCAGGCACAGAGAAGGTGCTAGCAAGGAATTCTCTGCCTGCCTTTCCCCAGTGCTCTAAAAGCTCTCCAGGACAACATAAAATCTGGGGCTCTGTGCTTTCTTTCCTTCTGAACAAGTGTTAGTGTTTTCTGCACAAAAGCGATTCTTGCGAAGCAATGTCTACACTTCTGCTTCCCAGGCACAGAGAAGGTGCTAGCAGGGAATTCTCTGCCTGCCTTTCCCCAGTGCTCTGCAAGCTCTCCAGGACAACATAGAATCTGGGGCTCTGTGCTTTCTTTCCTTCTGAACAAGTGTTACTGTTTTCTGCACAAAAGCGATTCTGCGAAGCAATGTGAACAGGCACAGAGAAGGTGCTATCAGGGAATTCTCTGCCTGCCTTTCCCCAGTGCTCTGCAAGCTCTCCAGGACAACATAAAATCTGGGGCTCTGTGCTTTCTTTCCTTCTGAACAAGTGTTAGTGTTTTCTGCACAAAAGCGATTCTTGCGAAGCAATGTGAACACTTCTGCTTCCCAGGCACAGAGAAGGTGCTAGCAGGGAATTCTCTGCCTGCCTTTCCCCAGTGCTCTGCAAGCTCTCCAGGACAACATAGAATCTGGGGCTCTGTGCTTTCTTTCGTTCTGAACAAGTGTTACTGTTTACTGCACAAAAGCGATTCTGCGAAGCAATGTGAACAGGCACAGAGAAGGTGCTATCAGGGAATTCTCTGCCTGCCTTTCCCCAGTGCTCTGCAAGCTCTCCAGGACAACATAGAATCTGGGGCTCTGTGCTTTCTTTCCTTCTGAACAAGTGTTACTGTTTTCTGCACAAAAGCGATTCTGCGAAGCAATGTGAACACTTCTGCTTCCCAGGCACAGAGAAGGTGCTAGCAAGGAATTCTCTGACTGCCTTTCCCCAGTGCTCTGCAAGCTCTCCAGGACAACATAAAATCTGGGGCTCTGTGCTTTCTTTCGTTCTGAACAAGTGTTACTGTTTTCTGCACAAAAGCGATTCTGCGAAGCAATGTGAACAGGCACAGAGAAGGTGCTATCAGGGAATTCTCTGCCTGCCTTTCCCCAGTGCTCTGCAAGCTCTCCAGGACAACATAGAATCTGGGGCTCTGTGCTTTCTTTCGTTCTGAGCAAGTGTTACTGTTTTCTGCACAAAAGCGATTCTTGCGAAGCAATGTGAACACTTCTGCTTCCCAGGCACAGAGAAGGTGCTAGCAGGGAATTCTCTGCCTGCCTTTCCCCAGTGCTCTGCAAGCTCTCCAGGACAACATAAAATCTGGGGCTCTGTGCTTTCTTTCCTTCTGAACAAGTGTTACTGTTTTCTGCACAAAAGCGATTCTTGCGAAGCAATGTGAACACTTCTGCTTCCCAGGCACAGAGAAGGTGCTAGCAGGGAATTCTCTGCCTGCCTTTCCCCAGTGCTCTGCAAGCTCTCCAGGACAACATAAAATCTGGGGCTCTGTGCTTTCTTTCCTTCTGAACAAGTGTTAGTGTTTTCTGCACAAAAGCGATTCTTGCGAAGCAATGTGAACACTTCTGCTTCCCAGGCACAGAGAAGGTGCTAGGAGGGAATTCTCTGCCTGCCTTTCCCCAGTGCTCTGCAAGCTCTCCAGGACAACATAGAATCTGGGGCTCTGTGCTTTCTTTACTTCTGAACAAGTGTTACTGTTTTCTGCACAAAAGCGATTCTTGCGAAGCAATGTGAACACTTCTGCTTCCCAGGTACAGAGAAGGTGCTAGCAGGGAAATCTCTGCCTGCCTTTCCCCAGTGCTCTGCAAGCTCTCCAGGACAACATAAAATCTGGGGCTCTGTGCTTTCTTTCCTTCTGAACAAGTGTTACTGTTTTCTGCACAAAAGCGATTCTGCGAAGCAATGTGAACACTTCTGCTTCCCAGGCACAGAGAATGTGCTAGCAAGGAATTCTCTGCCTGCCTTTCCCCAGTGCTCTGCAAGCTCTCCAGGACAACATAAAATCTGGGGCTCTGTGCTTTCTTTCCTTCTGAACAAGTGTTACTGTTTTCTGCACAAAAGCGATTCTGCGAAGCAATGTGAACACTTCTGCTTCCCAGGCACAGAGAAGGTGCTAGCAAGGAATTCTCTGCCTGCCTTTCCCCAGTGCTCTAAAAGCTCTCCAGGACAACATAAAATCTGGGGCTCTGTGCTTTCTTTCCTTCTGAACAAGTGTTAGTGTTTTCTGCACAAAAGCGATTCTTGCGAAGCAATGTGAACACTTCTGCTTCCCAGGCACAGAGAAGGTGCTAGCAGGGAATTCTCTGCCTGCCTTTCCCCAGTGCTCTGCAAGCTCTCCAGGACAACATAGAATCTGGGGCTCTGTGCTTTCTTTCCTTCTGAACAAGTGTTACTGTTTTCTGCACAAAAGCGATTCTGCGAAGCAATGTGAACACTTCTGCTTCCCAGGCACAGAGAAGGTGCTAGCAAGGAATTCTCTGCCTGCCTTTCCCCAGTGCTCTAAAAGCTCTCCAGGACAACATAAAATCTGGGGCTCTGTGCTTTCTTTCCTTCTGAACAAGTGTTAGTGTTTTCTGCACAAAAGCGATTCTTGCGAAGCAATGTGAACACTTCTGCTTCCCAGGCACAGAGAAGGTGCTAGCAGGGAATTCTCTGCCTGCCTTTCCCCAGTGCTCTGCAAGCTCTCCAGGACAACATAGAATCTGGGGCTCTGTGCTTTCTTTCCTTCTGAACAAGTGTTAGTGTTTTCTGCACAAAAGCGATTCTGCGAAGTAATGTGAACAGGCACAGAGAAGGTGCTATCAGGGAATTCTCTGCCTGCCTTTCCCCAGTGCTCTGCAAGCTCTCCAGGACAACATAAAATCTGGAGCTCTGTGCTTTCTTTCCTTCTGAACAAGTGTTAGTGTTTTCTGCACAAAAGCGATTCTTGCGAAGCAATGTGAACACTTCTGCTTCCCAGGCACAGAGAAGGTGCTAGCAGGGAATTCTCTGCCTGCCTTTCCCCAGTGCTCTGCAAGCTCTCCAGGACAACATAAAATCTGGGGCTCTGTGCTTTCTTTCGTTCTGAACAAGTGTTACTGTTTTCTGCACAAAAGCGATTCTTGCTAAGCAATGTGAACACTTCTGCTTCCCAGGCACACAGAAGGTGCTAGCAAGGAATTCTCTGCCTGCCTTTCCCCAGTGCTCTGCAAGCTCTCCAGGACAACATAAAATCTGGGGCTCTGTGCTTTCTTTCCTTCTGAACAAGTGTTAGTGTTTTCTGCACAAAAGCGATTCTTGCGAAGCAATGTGAACACTTCTGCTTCCCAGGCACAGAGAAGGTGCTAGCAGGGAATTCTCTGCCTGCCTTTCCCCAGTGCTCTGCAAGCTCTCCAGGACAACATAGAATCTGGGGCTCTGTGCTTTCTTTCCTTCTGAACAAGTGTTACTGTTTTCTGCACAAAAGCGATTCTGCGAAGCAATGTGAACAGGCACAGAGAAGGTGCTATCAGGGAATTCTCTGCCTGCCTTTCCCCAGTGCTCTGCAAGCTCTCCAGGACAACATAGAATCTGGGGCTCTGTGCTTTCTTTCGTTCTGAACAAGTGTTACTGTTTTCTGCACAAAAGCGATTCTGCGAAGCAATGTGAACACTTCTGCTTCCCAGGCACAGAGAAGGTGCTAGAAAGGATTTCTCTGCCTGCCTTTCCCCAGTGCTCTGCAAGCTCTCCAGGACAACATAAAATCTGGGGCTCTGTGCTTTCTTTCCTTCTGAACAAGTGTTAGTGTTTTCTGCACAAAAGCGATTCTTGCGAAGCAATGTGAACACTTCTGCTTCCCAGGCACAGAGAAGGTGCTAGCAGGGAATTCTCTGCCTGCCTTTCCCCAGTGCTCTGCAAGCTCTCCAGGACAACATAGAATCTGGGGCTCTGTGCTTTCTTTCGTTCTGAACAAGTGTTACTGTTTTCTGCACAAAAGCGATTCTGCGAAGCAATGTGAACAGGCACAGAGAAGGTGCTATCAGGGAATTCTCTGCCTGCCTTTCCCCAGTGCTCTGCAAGCTCTCCAGGACAACATAGAATCTGGGGCTCTGTGCTTTCTTTCCTTCTGAACAAGTGTTAGTGTTTTCTGCACAAAAGCGATTCTTGCGAAGCAATGTGAACACTTCTGCTTCCCAGGCACAGAGAAGGTGCTAGCAAGGAATTCTCTGCCTGCCTTTTCCCAGTGCTCTAAAAGCTCTCCAGGACAACATAAAATCTGGGGCTCTGTGCTTTCTTTCGTTCTGAACAAGTGTTACTGTTTTCTGCACAAAAGCGATTCTGCGAAGCAATGTGAACAGGCACAGAGAAGGTGCTATCAGGGAATTCTCTGCCTGCCTTTCCCCAGTGCTCTGCAAGCTCTCCAGGACAACATAAAATCTGGGGCTCTGTGCTTTCTTTCGTTCTGAACAAGTGTTACTGTTTTCTGCACAAAAGCGATTCTTGCGAAGCAATGTGAACACTTCTGCTTCCCAGGCACAGAGAAGGTGCTAGCAAGGAATTCTCTGCCTGCCTTTCCCCAGTGCTCTGCAAGCTCTCCAGGACAACATAGAATCTGGGGCTCTGTGCTTTCTTTCCTTCTGAACAAGTGTTACTGTTTTCTGCACAAAAGCGATTCTGCGAAGCAATGTGAACACTTCTGCTTCCCAGGCACAGAGAAGGTGCTAGCAGGGAATTCTCTGCCTGCCTTTCCCCAGTGCTCTGCAAGCTCTCCAGGACAACATAAAATCTGGGGCTCTGTGCTTTCTTTCCTTCTGAACAAGTGTTACTGTTTTCTGCACAAAAGCGATTCTGCGAAGCAATGTGAACAGGCACAGAGAAGGTGCTATCAGGGAATTCTCTGCCTGCCTTTCCCCAGTGCTCTGCAAGCTCTCCAGGACAACATAGAATCTGGGGCTCTGTGCTTTCTTTCCTTCTGAGCAAGTGTTACTGTTTTCTGCACAAAAGCGATTCTTGCGAAGCAATGTGAACACTTCTGCTTCCCAGGCACAGAGAAGGTGCTAGCAGGGAATTCTCTGCCTGCCTTTCCCCAGTGCTCTGCAAGCTCTCCAGGACAACATAGAATCTGGGGCTCTGTGCTTTCTTTCGTTCTGAACAAGTGTTACTGTTTTCTGCACAAAAGCGATTCTGCGAAGCAATGTGAACAGGCACAGAGAAGGTGCTATCAGGGAATTCTCTGCCTGCCTTTCCCCAGTGCTCTGCAAGCTCTCCAGGACAACATAAAATCTGGGGCTCTGTGCTTTCTTTCGTTCTGAACAAGTGTTACTGTTTTCTGCACAAAAGCAATTCTTGCGAAGCAATGTGAACACTTCTGCTTCCCAGGCACAGAGAAGGTGCTATCAGGGAATTCTCTGCCTGCCTTTCCCCAGTGCTCTAAAAGCTCTCCAGGACAACATAAAATCTGGGGCTCTGTGCTTTCTTTCCTTCTGAAGAAATGTTAGTGTTTTCTGCACAAAAGCGATTCTTGCGAAGCAATGTGAACACTTCTGCTTCCCAGGCACAGAGAAGGTGCTAGCAGGGAATTCTCTGCCTGCCTTTCCCCAGTGCTCTGCAAGCTCTCCAGGACAACATAGAATCTGGGGCTCTGTGCTTTCTTTCGTTCTGAACAAGTGTTACTGTTTTCTGCACAAAAGCGATTCTGCGAAGCAATGTGAACAGGCACAGAGAAGGTGCTATCAGGGAATTCTCTGCCTGCCTTTCCCCAGTGCTCTGCAAGCTCTCCAGGACAACATAGAATCTGGGGCTCTGTGCTTTCTTTCGTTCTGAACAAGTGTTACTGTTTTCTGCACAAAAGCGATTCTTGCGAAGCAATGTGAACACTTCTGCTTCCCAGGCACAGAGAAGGTGCTATCAGGGAATTCTCTGCCTGCCTTTCCCCAGTGCTCTGCAAGCTCTCCAGGACAACATAGAATCTGGGGCTCTGTGCTTTCTTTCCTTCTGAACAAGTGTTAGTGTTTTCTGCACAAAAGCGATTCTGCGAAGCAATGTGAACAGGCACAGAGAAGGTGCTATCAGGGAATTCTCTGCCTGCCTTTCCCCAGTGCTCTGCAAGCTCTCCAGGACAACATAGAATCTGGGGCTCTGTGCTTTCTTTCCTTCTGAACAAGTGTTACTGTTTTCTGCACAAAAGCGATTCTTGCGAAGCAATGTGAACACTTCTGCTTCCCAGGCACAGAGAAGGTGCTAGCAGGGAATTCTCTGCCTGCCTTTCCCCAGTGCTCTGCAAGCTCTCCAGGACAACATAAAATCTGGGGCTCTGTGCTTTCTTTCCTTCTGAACAAGTGTTAGTGTTTTCTGCACAAAAGCGATTCTTGCGAAGCAATGTGAACACTTCTGCTTCCCAGGCACAGAGAAGGTGCTAGCAGGGAATTCTCTGCCTGCCTTTCCCCAGTGCTCTGCAAGCTCTCCAGGACAACAGAGAATCTGGGGCTCTGTGCTTTCTTTCCTTCTGAACAAGTGTTACTGTTTTCTGCACAAAAGCGATTCTGCGAAGCAATGTGAACACTTCTGCTTCCCAGGCACAGAGAAGGTGCTAGCAAGGAATTCTCTGCCTGCCTTTCCCCAGTGCTCTGCAAGCTCTCCAGGACAACATAAAATCTGGGGCTCTGTGCTTTCTTTCCTTCTGAACAAGTGTTAGTGTTTTCTGCACAAAAGCGATTCTTGCGAAGCAATGTGAACACTTCTGCTTCCCAGGCACAGAGAAGGTGCTAGCAGGGAATTCTCTGCCTGCCTTTCCCCAGTGCTCTGCAAGCTCTCCAGGACAACATAAAATCTGGGGCTCTGTGCTTTCTTTCCTTCTGAACAAGTGTTACTGTTTTCTGCACAAAAGCGATTCTGCGAAGCAATGTGAACACTTCTGCTTCCCAGGCACAGAGAATGTGCTAGCAAGGAATTCTCTGCCTGCCTTTCCCCAGTGCTCTGCAAGCTCTCCAGGACTACATAGAATCTGGGGCTCTGTGCTTTCTTTCCTTCTGAACAAGTGTTACTGTTTTCTGCACAAAAGCGATTCTGCAAAGCAATGTGAACAGGCACAGAGAAGGTGCTAGCAGGGAATTCTCTGCCTGCCTTTCCCCAGTGCTCTGCAAGCTCTCCAGGACAACATAAAATCTGGGGCTCTGTGCTTTCTTTCCTTCTGAACAAGTGTTAGTGTTTTCTGCACAAAAGCGATTCTTGCGAAGCAATGTGAACACTTCTGCTTCCCAGGCACAGAGAAGGTGCTATCAGGGAATTCTCTGCCTGCCTTTCCCCAGTGCTCTGCAAGCTCTCCAGGACAACATAGAATCTGGGGCTCTGTGCTTTCTTTCCTTCTGAACAAGTGTTACTGTTTTCTGCACAAAAGCGATTCTGCGAAGCAATGTGAACAGGCACAGAGAAGGTGCTATCAGGGAATTCTCTGCCTGCCTTTCCCCAGTGCTCTGCAAGCTCTCCAGGACAACATAGAATCTGGGGCTCTGTGCTTTCTTTCCTTCTGAACAAGTGTTACTGTTTTCTGCACAAAAGCGATTCTTGCGAAGCAATGTGAACACTTCTGCTTCCCAGGCACAGAGAAGGTGCTAGCAGGGAATTCTCTGCCTGCCTTTCCCCAGTGCTCTGCAAGCTATCCAGGACAACATAAAATCTGGGGCTCTGTGCTTTCTTTCCTTCTGAACAAGTGTTAGTGTTTTCTGCACAAAAGCGATTCTTGCGAAGCAATGTGAACACTTCTGCTTCCCAGGCACAGAGAAGGTGCTAGCAGGGAATTCTCTGCCTGCCTTTCCCCAGTGCTCTGCAAGCTCTCCAGGACAACATAGAATCTGGGGCTCTGTGCTTTCTTTCCTTCTGAACAAGTGTTACTGTTTTCTGCACAAAAGCGATTCTGCGAAGCAATGTGAACACTTCTGCTTCCCAGGCACAGAGAAGGTGCTAGCAAGGAATTCTCTGCCTGCCTTTCCCCAGTGCTCTGCAAGCTCTCCAGGACAACATAAAATCTGGGGCTCTGTGCTTTCTTTCCTTCTGAACAAGTGTTAGTGTTTTCTGCACAAAAGCGATTCTTGCGAAGCAATGTGAACACTTCTGCTTCCCAGGCACAGAGAAGGTGCTAGCAGGGAATTCTCTGCCTGCCTTTCCCCAGTGCTCTGCAAGCTCTCCAGGACAACATAAAATCTGGGGCTCTGTGCTTTCTTTCCTTCTGAACAAGTGTTACTGTTTTCTGCACAAAAGCGATTCTGCGAAGCAATGTGAACACTTCTGCTTCCCAGGCACAGAGAATGTGCTAGCAAGGAATTCTCTGCCTGCCTTTCCCCAGTGCTCTGCAAGCTCTCCAGGACTACATAGAATCTGGGGCTCTGTGCTTTCTTTCCTTCTGAACAAGTGTTACTGTTTTCTGCACAAAAGCGATTCTGCGAAGCAATGTGAACAGGCACAGAGAAGGTGCTATCAGGGAATTCTCTGCCTGCCTTTCCCCAGTGCTCTGCAAGCTCTCCAGGACAACATAAAATCTGGGGCTCTGTGCTTTCTTTCCTTCTGAACAAGTGTTAGTGTTTTCTGCACAAAAGCGATTCTTGCGAAGCAATGTGAACACTTCTGCTTCCCAGGCACAGAGAAGGTGCTAGCAGGGAATTCTCTGCCTGCCTTTCCCCAGTGCTCTGCAAGCTCTCCAGGACAACATAGAATCTGGGGCTCTGTGCTTTCTTTCCTTCTGAACAAGTGTTACTGTTTTCTGCACAAAAGCGATTCTGCGAAGCAATGTGAACAGGCACAGAGAAGGTGCTATCAGGGAATTCTCTGCCTGCCTTTCCCCAGTGCTCTGCAAGCTCTCCAGGACAACATAGAATCTGGGGCTCTGTGCTTTCTTTCCTTCTGAACAAGTGTTAATGTTTTCTGCACGAAAGCGATTCTTGCGAAGCAATGTGAACACTTCTGCTTCCCAGGCACAGAGAAGGTGCTAGCAGGGAATTCTCTGCCTGCCTTTCCCCAGTGCTCTGCAAGCTCTCCAGGACAACATAGAATCTGGGGCTCTGTGCTTTCTTTCCTTCTGAACAAGTGTTACTGTTTTCTGCACAAAAGCGATTCTGCGAAGCAATGTGAACAGGCACAGAGAAGGTGCTAGCAAGGAATTCTCTGCCTGCCTTTCCCCAGTGCTCTGCAAGCTCTCCAGGACAACATAAAATCTGGGGCTCTGTGCTTTCTTTCCTTCTGAACAAGTGTTAGTGTTTTCTGCACAAAAGCGATTCTTGCGAAGCAATGTGAACACTTCTGCTTCCCAGGCACAGAGAACGTGCTAGCAAGGAATTCTCTGCCTGCCTTTCCCCAGTGCTCTGCAAGCTCTCCAGGACAACATAAAATCTGGGGCTCTGTGCTTTCTTTCCTTCTGAACAAGTGTTACTGTTTTCTGCACAAAAGCGATTCTGCGAAGCAATGTGAACAGGCACAGAGAAGGTGCTATCAGGGAATTCTCTGCCTGCCTTTCCCCAGTGCTCTGCAAGCTCTCCAGGACAACATAAAATCTGGGGCTCTGTGCTTTCTTTCCTTCTGAACAAGTGTTACTGTTTTCTGCACAAAAGCGATTCTGCGAAGCAATGTGAACACTTCTGCTTCCCAGGCACAGAGAATGTGCTAGCAAGGAATTCTCTGCCTGCCTTTCCCCAGTGCTCTGCAAGCTCTCCAGGACAACATAAAATCTGGGGCTCTGTGCTTTCTTTCCTTCTGAACAAGTGTTAGTGTTTTCTGCACAAAAGCGATTCTGCGAAGCAATGTGAACAGGCACAGAGAAGGTGCTATCAGGGAATTCTCTGCCCGCCTTTCCCCAGTGCTCTGCAAGCTCTCCAGGACAACATAAAATCTGGGGCTCTGTGCTTTCTTTCCTTCTGAACAAGTGTTAATGTTTTCTGCACAAAAGCGATTCTTGCGAAGCAATGTGAACACTTCTGCTTCCCAGGCACAGAGAAGGTGCTAGCAGGGAATTCTCTGCCTGCCTTTCCCCAGTGCTCTGCAAGCTCTCCAGGACAACATAGAATCTGGGGCTCTGTGCTTTCTTTCCTTCTGAACAAGTGTTACTGTTTTCTGCACAAAAGCGATTCTGCGAAGCAATGTGAACAGGCACAGAGAAGGTGCTATCAGGGAATTCTCTGCCTGCCTTTCCCCAGTGCTCTGCAAGCTCTCCAGGACAACATAGAATCTGGGGCTCTGTGCTTTCTTTCCTTCTGAACAAGTGTTAGTGTTTTCTGCACGAAAGCGATTCTTGCGAAGCAATGTGAACACTTCTGCTTCCCAGGCACAGAGAAGGTGCTAGCAAGGATTTCTCTGCCTGCCTTTCCCCAGTGCTCTAAAAGCTCTCCAGGACAACATAAAATCTGGGGCTCTGTGCTTTCTTTCCTTCTGAACAAGTGTTACTGTTTTCTGCACAAAAGCGATTCTGCGAAGCAATGTGAACAGGCACAGAGAAGGTGCTATCAGGGAATTCTCTGCCTGCCTTTCCCCAGTGCTCTGCAAGCTCTCCAGGACAACATAAAATCTGGGGCTCTGTGCTTTCTTTCGTTCTGAACAAGTGTTACTGTTTTCTGCACAAAAGCGATTCTTGCGAAGCAATGTGAACACTTCTGCTTCCCAGGCACAGAGAACGTGCTAGCAAGGAATTCTCTGCCTGCCTTTCCCCAGTGCTCTGCAAGCTCTCCAGGACAACATAAAATCTGGGGCTCTGTGCTTTCTTTCCTTCTGAACAAGTGTTAGTGTTTTCTGCACAAAAGCGATTCTGCGAAGCAATGTGAACAGGCACAGAGAAGGTGCTATCAGGGAATTCTCTGCCTGCCTTTCCCCAGTGCTCTGCAAGCTCTCCAGGACAACATAGAATCTGGGGCTCTGTGCTTTCTTTCCTTCTGAACAAGTGTTACTGTTTTCTGCACAAAAGCGATTCTGCGAAGCAATGTGAACAGGCACAGAGAAGGTGCTATCAGGGAATTCTCTGCCTGCCTTTCCCCAGTGCTCTGCAAGCTCTCCAGGACAACATAGAATCTGGGGCTCTGTGCTTTCTTTCCTTCTGAACAAGTGTTACTGTTTTCTGCACAAAAGCGATTCTGCGAAGCAATGTGAACACTTCTGCTTCCCAGGCACAGAGAAGGTGCTAGCAAGGAATTCTCTGCCTGCCTTTCCCCAGTGCTCTGCAAGCTCTCCAGGACAACATAAAATCTGGGGCTCTGTGCTTTCTTTCCTTCTGAACAAGTGTTAGTGTTTTCTGCACAAAAGCGATTCTTGCGAAGCAATGTGAACACTTCTGCTTCCCAGGCACAGAGAAGGTGCTAGCAGGGAATTCTCTGCCTGCCTTTCCCCAGTGCTCTGCAAGCTCTCCAGGACAACATAAAATCTGGGGCTCTGTGCTTTCTTTCCTTCTGAACAAGTGTTACTGTTTTCTGCACAAAAGCGATTCTGCGAAGCAATGTGAACACTTCTGCTTCCCAGGCACAGAGAATGTGCTAGCAAGGAATTCTCTGCCTGCCTTTCCCCAGTGCTCTGCAAGCTCTCCAGGACTACATAGAATCTGGGGCTCTGTGCTTTCTTTCCTTCTGAACAAGTGTTACTGTTTTCTGCACAAAAGCGATTCTGCGAAGCAATGTGAACAGGCACAGAGAAGGTGCTATCAGGGAATTCTCTGCCTGCCTTTCCCCAGTGCTCTGCAAGCTCTCCAGGACAACATAAAATCTGGGGCTCTGTGCTTTCTTTCCTTCTGAACAAGTGTTAGTGTTTTCTGCACAAAAGCGATTCTTGCGAAGCAATGTGAACACTTCTGCTTCCCAGGCACAGAGAAGGTGCTAGCAGGGAATTCTCTGCCTGCCTTTCCCCAGTGCTCTGCAAGCTCTCCAGGACAACATAGAATCTGGGGCTCTGTGCTTTCTTTCCTTCTGAACAAGTGTTACTGTTTTCTGCACAAAAGCGATTCTGCGAAGCAATGTGAACAGGCACAGAGAAGGTGCTAGCAGGGAATTCTCTGCCTGCCTTTCCCCAGTGCTCTGCAAGCTCTCCAGGACAACATAGAATCTGGGGCTCTGTGCTTTCTTTCCTTCTGAACAAGTGTTAATGTTTTCTGCACGAAAGCGATTCTTGCGAAGCAATGTGAACACTTCTGCTTCCCAGGCACAGAGAAGGTGCTAGCAGGGAATTCTCTGCCTGCCTTTCCCCAGTGCTCTGCAAGCTCTCCAGGACAACATAGAATCTGGGGCTCTGTGCTTTCTTTCCTTCTGAACAAGTGTTACTGTTTTCTGCACAAAAGCGATTCTGCGAAGCAATGTGAACAGGCACAGAGAAGGTGCTAGCAAGGAATTCTCTGCCTGCCTTTCCCCAGTGCTCTGCAAGCTCTCCAGGACAACATAAAATCTGGGGCTCTGTGCTTTCTTTCCTTCTGAACAAGTGTTAGTGTTTTCTGCACAAAAGCGATTCTTGCGAAGCAATGTGAACACTTCTGCTTCCCAGGCACAGAGAACGTGCTAGCAAGGAATTCTCTGCCTGCCTTTCCCCAGTGCTCTAAAAGCTCTCCAGGACAACATAAAATCTGGGGCTCTGTGCTTTCTTTCCTTCTGAACAAGTGTTACTGTTTTCTGCACAAAAGCGATTCTGCGAAGCAATGTGAACAGGCACAGAGAAGGTGCTATCAGGGAATTCTCTGCCTGCCTTTCCCCAGTGCTCTGCAAGCTCTCCAGGACAACATAAAATCTGGGGCTCTGTGCTTTCTTTCCTTCTGAACAAGTGTTACTGTTTTCTGCACAAAAGCGATTCTGCGAAGCAATGTGAACACTTCTGCTTCCCAGGCACAGAGAATGTGCTAGCAAGGAATTCTCTGCCTGCCTTTCCCCAGTGCTCTGCAAGCTCTCCAGGACAACATAAAATCTGGGGCTCTGTGCTTTCTTTCCTTCTGAACAAGTGTTAGTGTTTTCTGCACAAAAGCGATTCTGCGAAGCAATGTGAACAGGCACAGAGAAGGTGCTATCAGGGAATTCTCTGCCTGCCTTTCCCCAGTGCTCTGCAAGCTCTCCAGGACAACATAAAATCTGGGGCTCTGTGCTTTCTTTCCTTCTGAACAAGTGTTAATGTTTTCTGCACAAAAGCGATTCTTGCGAAGCAATGTGAACACTTCTGCTTCCCAGGCACAGAGAAGGTGCTAGCAGGGAATTCTCTGCCTGCCTTTCCCCAGTGCTCTGCAAGCTCTCCAGGACAACATAGAATCTGGGGCTCTGTGCTTTCTTTCCTTCTGAACAAGTGTTACTGTTTTCTGCACAAAAGCGATTCTGCGAAGCAATGTGAACAGGCACAGAGAAGGTGCTATCAGGGAATTCTCTGCCTGCCTTTCCCCAGTGCTCTGCAAGCTCTCCAGGACAACATAGAATCTGGGGCTCTGTGCTTTCTTTCCTTCTGAACAAGTGTTAGTGTTTTCTGCACGAAAGCGATTCTTGCGAAGCAATGTGAACACTTCTGCTTCCCAGGCACAGAGAAGGTGCTAGCAAGGATTTCTCTGCCTGCCTTTCCCCAGTGCTCTAAAAGCTCTCCAGGACAACATAAAATCTGGGGCTCTGTGCTTTCTTTCCTTCTGAACAAGTGTTACTGTTTTCTGCACAAAAGCGATTCTGCGAAGCAATGTGAACAGGCACAGAGAAGGTGCTATCAGGGAATTCTCTGCCTGCCTTTCCCCAGTGCTCTGCAAGCTCTCCAGGACAACATAAAATCTGGGGCTCTGTGCTTTCTTTCGTTCTGAACAAGTGTTACTGTTTTCTGCACAAAAGCGATTCTTGCGAAGCAATGTGAACACTTCTGCTTCCCAGGCACAGAGAACGTGCTAGCAAGGAATTCTCTGCCTGCCTTTCCCCAGTGCTCTGCAAGCTCTCCAGGACAACATAAAATCTGGGGCTCTGTGCTTTCTTTCCTTCTGAACAAGTGTTAGTGTTTTCTGCACAAAAGCGATTCTGCGAAGCAATGTGAACAGGCACAGAGAAGGTGCTATCAGGGAATTCTCTGCCTGCCTTTCCCCAGTGCTCTGCAAGCTCTCCAGGACAACATAGAATCTGGGGCTCTGTGCTTTCTTTCCTTCTGAACAAGTGTTACTGTTTTCTGCACAAAAGCGATTCTGCGAAGCAATGTGAACAGGCACAGAGAAGGTGCTATCAGGGAATTCTCTGCCTGCCTTTCCCCAGTGCTCTGCAAGCTCTCCAGGACAACATAGAATCTGGGGCTCTGTGCTTTCTTTCCTTCTGAACAAGTGTTACTGTTTTCTGCACAAAAGCGATTCTTGCGAAGCAATGTGAACACTTCTGCTTCCCAGGCACAGAGAAGGTGCTAGCAGGGAATTCTCTGCCTGCCTTTCCCCAGTGCTCTGCAAGCTCTCCAGGACAACATAAAATCTGGGGCTCTGTGCTTTCTTTCCTTCTGAACAAGTGTTAGTGTTTTCTGCACAAAAGCGATTCTTGCGAAGCAATGTGAACACTTCTGCTTCCCAGGCACAGAGAAGGTGCTAGCAGGGAATTCTCTGCCTGCCTTTCCCCAGTGCTCTGCAAGCTCTCCAGGACAACATAGAATCTGGGGCTCTGTGCTTTCTTTCCTTCTGAACAAGTGTTACTGTTTTCTGCACAAAAGCGATTCTGCGAAGCAATGTGAACACTTCTGCTTCCCAGGCACAGAGAAGGTGCTAGCAAGGAATTCTCTGCCTGCCTTTCCCCAGTGCTCTGCAAGCTCTCCAGGACAACATAAAATCTGGGGCTCTGTGCTTTCTTTCCTTCTGAACAAGTGTTAGTGTTTTCTGCACAAAAGCGATTCTTGCGAAGCAATGTGAACACTTCTGCTTCCCAGGCACAGAGAAGGTGCTAGCAGGGAATTCTCTGCCTGCCTTTCCCCAGTGCTCTGCAAGCTCTCCAGGACAACATAAAATCTGGGGCTCTGTGCTTTCTTTCCTTCTGAACAAGTGTTACTGTTTTCTGCACAAAAGCGATTCTGCGAAGCAATGTGAACACTTCTGCTTCCCAGGCACAGAGAATGTGCTAGCAAGGAATTCTCTGCCTGCCTTTCCCCAGTGCTCTGCAAGCTCTCCAGGACTACATAGAATCTGGGGCTCTGTGCTTTCTTTCCTTCTGAACAAGTGTTACTGTTTTCTGCACAAAAGCGATTCTGCGAAGCAATGTGAACAGGCACAGAGAAGGTGCTATCAGGGAATTCTCTGCCTGCCTTTCCCCAGTGCTCTGCAAGCTCTCCAGGACAACATAAAATCTGGGGCTCTGTGCTTTCTTTCCTTCTGAACAAGTGTTAGTGTTTTCTGCACAAAAGCGATTCTTGCGAAGCAATGTGAACACTTCTGCTTCCCAGGCACAGAGAAGGTGCTAGCAGGGAATTCTCTGCCTGCCTTTCCCCAGTGCTCTGCAAGCTCTCCAGGACAACATAGAATCTGGGGCTCTGTGCTTTCTTTCCTTCTGAACAAGTGTTACTGTTTTCTGCACAAAAGCGATTCTGCGAAGCAATGTGAACAGGCACAGAGAAGGTGCTATCAGGGAATTCTCTGCCTGCCTTTCCCCAGTGCTCTGCAAGCTCTCCAGGACAACATAAAATCTGGGGCTCTGTGCTTTCTTTCCTTCTGAACAAGTGTTACTGTTTTCTGCACAAAAGCGATTCTGCGAAGCAATGTGAACACTTCTGCTTCCCAGGCACAGAGAATGTGCTAGCAAGGAATTCTCTGCCTGCCTTTCCCCAGTGCTCTGCAAGCTCTCCAGGACAACATAAAATCTGGGGCTCTGTGCTTTCTTTCCTTCTGAACAAGTGTTAGTGTTTTCTGCACAAAAGCGATTCTGCGAAGCAATGTGAACAGGCACAGAGAAGGTGCTATC
Source organism: Strix aluco (assembly GCF_031877795.1). Classification (NCBI taxonomy): domain Eukaryota; kingdom Metazoa; phylum Chordata; class Aves; order Strigiformes; family Strigidae; genus Strix; species Strix aluco. The sequence continues at coordinate 23,221,940 of NC_133943.1, forward strand.
AGGGAATTCTCTGCCTGCCTTTCCCCAGTGCTCTGCAAGCTCTCCAGGACAACATAGAATCTGGGGCTCTGTGCTTTCTTTCCTTCTGAACAAGTGTTACTGTTTTCTGCACAAAAGCGATTCTGCGAAGCAATGTGAACACTTCTGCTTCCCAGGCACAGAGAAGGTGCTAGCAAGGAATTCTCTGCCTGCCTTTCCCCAGTGCTCTAAAAGCTCTCCAGGACAACATAAAATCTGGGGCTCTGTGCTTTCTTTCCTTCTGAACAAGTGTTACTGTTTTCTGCACAAAAGCGATTCTTGCGAAGCAATGTGAACACTTCTGCTTCCCAGGCACAGAGAAGGTGCTAGCAGGGAATTCTCTGCCTGCCTTTCCCCAGTGCTCTGCAAGCTCTCCAGGACAACATAGAATCTGGGGCTCTGTGCTTTCTTTCGTTCTGAACAAGTGTTAGTGTTTTCTGCACAAAAGCGATTCTGCGAAGCAATGTGAACAGGCACAGAGAAGGTGCTAGCAAGGAATTCTCTGCCTGCCTTTCCCCAGTGCTCTGCAAGCTCTCCAGGACAACATAAAATCTGGGGCTCTGTGCTTTCTTTCCTTCTGAACAAGTGTTAGTGTTTTCTGCACAAAAGCGATTCTTGCGAAGCAATGTGAACACTTCTGCTTCCCAGGCACAGAGAAGGTGCTAGCAGGGAATTCTCTGCCTGCCTTTCCCCAGTGCTCTGCAAGCTCTCCAGGACAACATAAAATCTGGGGCTCTGTGCTTTCTTTCCTTCTGAACAAGTGTTACTGTTTTCTGCACAAAAGCGATTCTGCGAAGCAATGTGAACACTTCTGCTTCCCAGGCACAGAGAAGGTGCTAGCAAGGAATTCCCTGCCTGCCTTTCCCCAGTGCTCTGCAAGCTCTCCAGGACTACATAGAATCTGGGGCTCTGTGCTTTCTTTCCTTCTGAACAAGTGTTACTGTTTTCTGCACAAAGGCGATTCTGCAAAGCAATGTGAACAGGCACAGAGAAGGTGCTAGCAGGGAATTCTCTGCCTGCCTTTCCCCAGTGCTCTGCAAGCTCTCCAGGACAACATAGAATCTGGGGCTCTGTGCTTTCTTTCCTTCTGAACAAGTGTTACTGTTTTCTGCACAAAAGCGATTCTGCGAAGCAATGTGAACAGGCACAGAGAAGGTGCTATCAGGGAATTCTCTGCCTGCCTTTCCCCAGTGCTCTGCAAGCTCTCCAGGACAACATAGAATCTGGGGCTCTGTGCTTTCTTTCCTTCTGAACAAGTGTTACTGTTTTCTGCACGAAAGCGATTCTTGCGAAGCAATGTGAACACTTCTGCTTCCCAGGCACAGAGAAGGTGCTAGCAAGGATTTCTCTGCCTGCCTTTCCCCAGTGCTCTAAAAGCTCTCCAGGACAACATAAAATCTGGGGCTCTGTGCTTTCTTTCCTTCTGAACAAGTGTTACTGTTTTCTGCACAAAAGCGATTCTGCGAAGCAATGTGAACAGGCACAGAGAAGGTGCTATCAGGGAATTCTCTGCCTGCCTTTCCCCAGTGCTCTGCAAGCTCTCCAGGACAACATAGAATCTGGGGCTCTGTGCTTTCTTTCCTTCTGAGCAAGTGTTACTGTTTTCTGCACAAAAGCGATTCTTGCGAAGCAATGTGAACACTTCTGCTTCCCAGGCACAGAGAAGGTGCTAGCAGGGAATTCTCTGCCTGCCTTTCCCCAGTGCTCTGCAAGCTCTCCAGGACAACATAGAATCTGGGGCTCTGTGCTTTCTTTCGTTCTGAACAAGTGTTACTGTTTTCTGCACAAAAGCGATTCTGCGAAGCAATGTGAACAGGCACAGAGAAGGTGCTATCAGGGAATTCTCTGCCTGCCTTTCCCCAGTGCTCTGCAAGCTCTCCAGGACAACATAAAATCTGGGGCTCTGTGCTTTCTTTCGTTCTGAACAAGTGTTACTGTTTTCTGCACAAAAGCGATTCTTGCGAAGCAATGTGAACACTTCTGCTTCCCAGGCACAGAGAACGTGCTAGCAAGGAATTCTCTGCCTGCCTTTCCCCAGTGCTCTGCAAGCTCTCCAGGACAACATAAAATCTGGGGCTCTGTGCTTTCTTTCCTTCTGAACAAGTGTTAGTGTTTTCTGCACAAAAGCGATTCTGCGAAGCAATGTGAACAGGCACAGAGAAGGTGCTATCAGGGAATTCTCTGCCTGCCTTTCCCCAGTGCTCTGCAAGCTCTCCAGGACAACATAAAATCTGGGGCTCTGTGCTTTCTTTCCTTCTGAACAAGTGTTAGTGTTTTCTGCACAAAAGCGATTCTGCGAAGCAATGTGAACAGGCACAGAGAAGGTGCTATCAGGGAATTCTCTGCCTGCCTTTCCCCAGTGCTCTGCAAGCTCTCCAGGACAACATAGAATCTGGGGCTCTGTGCTTTCTTTCCTTCTGAACAAGTGTTACTGTTTTCTGCACAAAAGCGATTCTGCGAAGCAATGTGAACACTTCTGCTTCCCAGGCACAGAGAAGGTGCTAGCAAGGAATTCTCTGCCTGCCTTTCCCCAGTGCTCTAAAAGCTCTCCAGGACAACATAAAATCTGGGGCTCTGTGCTTTCTTTCGTTCTGAACAAGTGTTACTGTTTTCTGCACAAAAGCGATTCTGCGAAGCAATGTGAACAGGCACAGAGAAGGTGCTATCAGGGAATTCTCTGCCTGCCTTTCCCCAGTGCTCTGCAAGCTCTCCAGGACAACATAAAATCTGGGGCTCTGTGCTTTCTTTCGTTCTGAACAAGTGTTACTGTTTTCTGCACAAAAGCGATTCTGCGAAGCAATGTGAACACTTCTGCTTCCCAGGCACAGAGAAGGTGCTAGCAAGGAATTCTCTGCCTGCCTTTCCCCAGTGCTCTAAAAGCTCTCCAGGACAACATAAAATCTGGGGCTCTGTGCTTTCTTTCGTTCTGAACAAGTGTTACTGTTTTCTGCACAAAAGCGATTCTGCGAAGCAATGTGAACAGGCACAGAGAAGGTGCTATCAGGGAATTCTCTGCCTGCCTTTCCCCAGTGCTCTGCAAGCTCTCCAGGACAACATAAAATCTGGGGCTCTGTGCTTTCTTTCGTTCTGAACAAGTGTTACTGTTTTCTGCACAAAAGCGATTCTTGCGAAGCAATGTGAACACTTCTGCTTCCCAGGCACAGAGAAGGTGCTAGCAAGGAATTCTCTGCCTGCCTTTCCCCAGTGCTCTGCAAGCTCTCCAGGACAACATAAAATCTGGGGCTCTGTGCTTTCTTTCCTTCTGAACAAGTGTTAGTGTTTTCTGCACAAAAGCGATTCTTGCGAAGCAATGTGAACACTTCTGCTTCCCAGGCACAGAGAAGGTGCTAGCAGGGAATTCTCTGCCTGCCTTTCCCCAGTGCTCTGCAAGCTCTCCAGGACAACATAAAATCTGGGGCTCTGTGCTTTCTTTCCTTCTGAACAAGTGTTACTGTTTTCTGCACAAAAGCGATTCTGCGAAGCAATGTGAACAGGCACAGAGAAGGTGCTATCAGGGAATTCTCTGCCTGCCTTTCCCCAGTGCTCTGCAAGCTCTCCAGGACAACATAGAATCTGGGGCTCTGTGCTTTCTTTCCTTCTGAACAAGTGTTACTGTTTTCTGCACAAAAGCGATTCTGCGAAGCAATGTGAACACTTCTGCTTCCCAGGCACAGAGAAGGTGCTAGCAAGGAATTCTCTGCCTGCCTTTCCCCAGTGCTCTAAAAGCTCTCCAGGACAACATAAAATCTGGGGCTCTGTGCTTTCTTTCGTTCTGAACAAGTGTTACTGTTTTCTGCACAAAAGCGATTCTGCGAAGCAATGTGAACAGGCACAGAGAAGGTGCTATCAGGGAATTCTCTGCCTGCCTTTCCCCAGTGCTCTGCAAGCTCTCCAGGACAACATAAAATCTGGGGCTCTGTGCTTTCTTTCGTTCTGAACAAGTGTTACTGTTTTCTGCACAAAAGCGATTCTTGCGAAGCAATGTGAACACTTCTGCTTCCCAGGCACAGAGAAGGTGCTAGCAAGGAATTCTCTGCCTGCCTTTCCCCAGTGCTCTGCAAGCTCTCCAGGACAACATAAAATCTGGGGCTCTGTGCTTTCTTTCCTTCTGAACAAGTGTTAGTGTTTTCTGCACAAAAGCGATTCTTGCGAAGCAATGTGAACACTTCTGCTTCCCAGGCACAGAGAAGGTGCTAGCAGGGAATTCTCTGCCTGCCTTTCCCCAGTGCTCTGCAAGCTCTCCAGGACAACATAAAATCTGGGGCTCTGTGCTTTCTTTCCTTCTGAACAAGTGTTACTGTTTTCTGCACAAAAGCGATTCTGCGAAGCAATGTGAACAGGCACAGAGAAGGTGCTATCAGGGAATTCTCTGCCTGCCTTTCCCCAGTGCTCTGCAAGCTCTCCAGGACAACATAGAATCTGGGGCTCTGTGCTTTCTTTCCTTCTGAACAAGTGTTACTGTTTTCTGCACAAAAGCGATTCTTGCGAAGCAATGTGAACACTTCTGCTTCCCAGGCACAGAGAAGGTGCTAGCAGGGAATTCTCTGCCTGCCTTTCCCCAGTGCTCTGCAAGCTCTCCAGGACAACATAAAATCTGGGGCTCTGTGCTTTCTTTCCTTCTGAACAAGTGTTAGTGTTTTCTGCACAAAAGCGATTCTTGCGAAGCAATGTGAACACTTCTGCTTCCCAGGCACAGAGAAGGTGCTAGCAGGGAATTCTCTGCCTGCCTTTCCCCAGTGCTCTGCAAGCTCTCCAGGACAACATAGAATCTGGGGCTCTGTGCTTTCTTTCCTTCTGAACAAGTGTTACTGTTTTCTGCACAAAAGCGATTCTGCAAAGCAATGTGAACACTTCTGCTTCCCAGGCACAGAGAAGGTGCTAGCAAGGAATTCTCTGCCTGCCTTTCCCCAGTGCTCTGCAAGCTCTCCAGGACAACATAAAATCTGGGGCTCTGTGCTTTCTTTCCTTCTGAACAAGTGTTAGTGTTTTCTGCACAAAAGCGATTCTTGCGAAGCAATGTGAACACTTCTGCTTCCCAGGCACAGAGAAGGTGCTAGCAGGGAATTCTCTGCCTGCCTTTCCCCAGTGCTCTGCAAGCTCTCCAGGACAACATAAAATCTGGGGCTCTGTGCTTTCTTTCCTTCTGAACAAGTGTTACTGTTTTCTGCACAAAAGCGATTCTGCGAAGCAATGTGAACAGGCACAGAGAAGGTGCTAGCAGGGAATTCTCTGCCTGCCTTTCCCCAGTGCTCTGCAAGCTCTCCAGGACAACATAAAATCTGGGGCTCTGTGCTTTCTTTCCTTCTGAACAAGTGTTAGTGTTTTCTGCACAAAAGCGATTCTTGCGAAGCAATGTGAACACTTCTGCTTCCCAGGCACAGAGAAGGTGCTATCAGGGAATTCTCTGCCTGCCTTTCCCCAGTGCTCTGCAAGCTCTCCAGGACAACATAGAATCTGGGGCTCTGTGCTTTCTTTCCTTCTGAACAAGTGTTACTGTTTTCTGCACAAAAGCGATTCTGCGAAGCAATGTGAACAGGCACAGAGAAGGTGCTATCAGGGAATTCTCTGCCTGCCTTTCCCCAGTGCTCTGCAAGCTCTCCAGGACAACATAGAATCTGGGGCTCTGTGCTTTCTTTCCTTCTGAACAAGTGTTACTGTTTTCTGCACAAAAGCGATTCTTGCGAAGCAATGTGAACACTTCTGCTTCCCAGGCACAGAGAAGGTGCTAGCAGGGAATTCTCTGCCTGCCTTTCCCCAGTGCTCTGCAAGCTCTCCAGGACAACATAAAATCTGGGGCTCTGTGCTTTCTTTCCTTCTGAACAAGTGTTAGTGTTTTCTGCACAAAAGCGATTCTTGCGAAGCAATGTGAACACTTCTGCTTCCCAGGCACAGAGAAGGTGCTAGCAGGGAATTCTCTGCCTGCCTTTCCCAAGTGCTCTGCAAGCTCTCCAGGACAACATAGAATCTGGGGCTCTGTGCTTTCTTTCCTTCTGAACAAGTGTTACTGTTTTCTGCACAAAAGCGATTCTGCGAAGCAATGTGAACACTTCTGCTTCCCAGGCACAGAGAAGGTGCTAGCAAGGAATTCTCTGCCTGCCTTTCCCCAGTGCTCTGCAAGCTCTCCAGGACAACATAAAATCTGGGGCTCTGTGCTTTCTTTCCTTCTGAACAAGTGTTAGTGTTTTCTGCACAAAAGCGATTCTTGCGAAGCAATGTGAACACTTCTGCTTCCCAGGCACAGAGAAGGTGCTAGCAGGGAATTCTCTGCCTGCCTTTCCCCAGTGCTCTGCAAGCTCTCCAGGACAACATAAAATCTGGGGCTCTGTGCTTTCTTTCCTTCTGAACAAGTGTTACTGTTTTCTGCACAAAAGCGATTCTGCGAAGCAATGTGAACACTTCTGCTTCCCAGGCACAGAGAATGTGCTAGCAAGGAATTCTCTGCCTGCCTTTCCCCAGTGCTCTGCAAGCTCTCCAGGACTACATAGAATCTGGGGCTCTGTGCTTTCTTTCCTTCTGAACAAGTGTTACTGTTTTCTGCACAAAAGCGATTCTGCGAAGCAATGTGAACAGGCACAGAGAAGGTGCTATCAGGGAATTCTCTGCCTGCCTTTCCCCAGTGCTCTGCAAGCTCTCCAGGACAACATAAAATCTGGGGCTCTGTGCTTTCTTTCCTTCTGAACAAGTGTTAGTGTTTTCTGCACAAAAGCGATTCTTGCGAAGCAATGTGAACACTTCTGCTTCCCAGGCACAGAGAAGGTGCTAGCAGGGAATTCTCTGCCTGCCTTTCCCCAGTGCTCTGCAAGCTCTCCAGGACAACATAGAATCTGGGGCTCTGTGCTTTCTTTCCTTCTGAACAAGTGTTACTGTTTTCTGCACAAAAGCGATTCTGCGAAGCAATGTGAACAGGCACAGAGAAGGTGCTATCAGGGAATTCTCTGCCTGCCTTTCCCCAGTGCTCTGCAAGCTCTCCAGGACAACATAGAATCTGGGGCTCTGTGCTTTCTTTCCTTCTGAACAAGTGTTAATGTTTTCTGCACGAAAGCGATTCTTGCGAAGCAATGTGAACACTTCTGCTTCCCAGGCACAGAGAAGGTGCTAGCAGGGAATTCTCTGCCTGCCTTTCCCCAGTGCTCTGCAAGCTCTCCAGGACAACATAGAATCTGGGGCTCTGTGCTTTCTTTCCTTCTGAACAAGTGTTACTGTTTTCTGCACAAAAGCGATTCTGCGAAGCAATGTGAACAGGCACAGAGAAGGTGCTAGCAAGGAATTCTCTGCCTGCCTTTCCCCAGTGCTCTGCAAGCTCTCCAGGACAACATAAAATCTGGGGCTCTGTGCTTTCTTTCCTTCTGAACAAGTGTTAGTGTTTTCTGCACAAAAGCGATTCTTGCGAAGCAATGTGAACACTTCTGCTTCCCAGGCACAGAGAAGGTGCTAGCAAGGAATTCTCTGCCTGCCTTTCCCCAGTGCTCTAAAAGCTCTCCAGGACAACATAAAATCTGGGGCTCTGTGCTTTCTTTCCTTCTGAACAAGTGTTACTGTTTTCTGCACAAAAGCGATTCTGCGAAGCAATGTGAACACTTCTGCTTCCCAGGCACAGAGAATGTGCTAGCAAGGAATTCTCTGCCTGCCTTTCCCCAGTGCTCTGCAAGCTCTCCAGGACAACATAAAATCTGGGGCTCTGTGCTTTCTTTCCTTCTGAACAAGTGTTAGTGTTTTCTGCACAAAAGCGATTCTGCGAAGCAATGTGAACAGGCACAGAGAAGGTGCTATCAGGGAATTCTCTGCCTGCCTTTCCCCAGTGCTCTGCAAGCTCTCCAGGACAACATAAAATCTGGGGCTCTGTGCTTTCTTTCCTTCTGAACAAGTGTTAATGTTTTCTGCACAAAAGCGATTCTTGCGAAGCAATGTGAACACTTCTGCTTCCCAGGCACAGAGAAGGTGCTAGCAGGGAATTCTCTGCCTGCCTTTCCCCAGTGCTCTGCAAGCTCTCCAGGACAACATAGAATCTGGGGCTCTGTGCTTTCTTTCCTTCTGAACAAGTGTTACTGTTTTCTGCACAAAAGCGATTCTGCGAAGCAATGTGAACAGGCACAGAGAAGGTGCTATCAGGGAATTCTCTGCCTGCCTTTCCCCAGTGCTCTGCAAGCTCTCCAGGACAACATAGAATCTGGGGCTCTGTGCTTTCTTTCCTTCTGAACAAGTGTTAGTGTTTTCTGCACGAAAGCGATTCTTGCGAAGCAATGTGAACACTTCTGCTTCCCAGGCACAGAGAAGGTGCTAGCAAGGATTTCTCTGCCTGCCTTTCCCCAGTGCTCTAAAAGCTCTCCAGGACAACATAAAATCTGGGGCTCTGTGCTTTCTTTCCTTCTGAACAAGTGTTACTGTTTTCTGCACAAAAGCGATTCTGCGAAGCAATGTGAACAGGCACAGAGAAGGTGCTATCAGGGAATTCTCTGCCTGCCTTTCCCCAGTGCTCTGCAAGCTCTCCAGGACAACATAAAATCTGGGGCTCTGTGCTTTCTTTCGTTCTGAACAAGTGTTACTGTTTTCTGCACAAAAGCGATTCTTGCGAAGCAATGTGAACACTTCTGCTTCCCAGGCACAGAGAACGTGCTAGCAAGGAATTCTCTGCCTGCCTTTCCCCAGTGCTCTGCAAGCTCTCCAGGACAACATAAAATCTGGGGCTCTGTGCTTTCTTTCCTTCTGAACAAGTGTTAGTGTTTTCTGCACAAAAGCGATTCTGCGAAGCAATGTGAACAGGCACAGAGAAGGTGCTATCAGGGAATTCTCTGCCTGCCTTTCCCCAGTGCTCTGCAAGCTCTCCAGGACAACATAGAATCTGGGGCTCTGTGCTTTCTTTCCTTCTGAACAAGTGTTACTGTTTTCTGCACAAAAGCGATTCTGCGAAGCAATGTGAACAGGCACAGAGAAGGTGCTATCAGGGAATTCTCTGCCTGCCTTTCCCCAGTGCTCTGCAAGCTCTCCAGGACAACATAGAATCTGGGGCTCTGTGCTTTCTTTCCTTCTGAACAAGTGTTACTGTTTTCTGCACAAAAGCGATTCTTGCGAAGCAATGTGAACACTTCTGCTTCCCAGGCACAGAGAAGGTGCTAGCAGGGAATTCTCTGCCTGCCTTTCCCCAGTGCTCTGCAAGCTCTCCAGGACAACATAAAATCTGGGGCTCTGTGCTTTCTTTCCTTCTGAACAAGTGTTACTGTTTTCTGCACAAAAGCGATTCTTGCGAAGCAATGTGAACACTTCTGCTTCCCAGGCACAGAGAAGGTGCTAGCAGGGAATTCTCTGCCTGCCTTTCCCCAGTGCTCTGCAAGCTCTCCAGGACAACATAGAATCTGGGGCTCTGTGCTTTCTTTCCTTCTGAACAAGTGTTACTGTTTTCTGCACAAAAGCGATTCTGCGAAGCAATGTGAACACTTCTGCTTCCCAGGCACAGAGAAGGTGCTAGCAAGGAATTCTCTGCCTGCCTTTCCCCAGTGCTCTGCAAGCTCTCCAGGACAACATAAAATCTGGGGCTCTGTGCTTTCTTTCCTTCTGAACAAGTGTTAGTGTTTTCTGCACAAAAGCGATTCTTGCGAAGCAATGTGAACACTTCTGCTTCCCAGGCACAGAGAAGGTGCTAGCAGGGAATTCTCTGCCTGCCTTTCCCCAGTGCTCTGCAAGCTCTCCAGGACAACATAAAATCTGGGGCTCTGTGCTTTCTTTCCTTCTGAACAAGTGTTACTGTTTTCTGCACAAAAGCGATTCTGCGAAGCAATGTGAACAGGCACAGAGAAGGTGCTATCAGGGAATTCTCTGCCTGCCTTTCCCCAGTGCTCTGCAAGCTCTCCAGGACAACATAAAATCTGGGGCTCTGTGCTTTCTTTCCTTCTGAACAAGTGTTAGTGTTTTCTGCACAAAAGCGATTCTTGCGAAGCAATGTGAACACTTCTGCTTCCCAGGCACAGAGAAGGTGCTAGCAGGGAATTCTCTGCCTGCCTTTCCCCAGTGCTCTGCAAGCTCTCCAGGACAACATAGAATCTGGGGCTCTGTGCTTTCTTTCCTTCTGAACAAGTGTTACTGTTTTCTGCACAAAAGCGATTCTGCGAAGCAATGTGAACAGGCACAGAGAAGGTGCTATCAGGGAATTCTCTGCCTGCCTTTCCCCAGTGCTCTGCAAGCTCTCCAGGACAACATAGAATCTGGGGCTCTGTGCTTTCTTTCCTTCTGAACAAGTGTTAATGTTTTCTGCACGAAAGCGATTCTTGCGAAGCAATGTGAACACTTCTGCTTCCCAGGCACAGAGAAGGTGCTAGCAGGGAATTCTCTGCCTGCCTTTCCCCAGTGCTCTGCAAGCTCTCCAGGACAACATAAAATCTGGGGCTCTGTGCTTTCTTTCCTTCTGAACAAGTGTTACTGTTTTCTGCACAAAAGCGATTCTGCGAAGCAATGTGAACAGGCACAGAGAAGGTGCTAGCAAGGAATTCTCTGCCTGCCTTTCCCCAGTGCTCTGCAAGCTCTCCAGGACAACATAAAATCTGGGGCTCTGTGCTTTCTTTCCTTCTGAACAAGTGTTAGTGTTTTCTGCACAAAAGCGATTCTTGCGAAGCAATGTGAACACTTCTGCTTCCCAGGCACAGAGAACGTGCTAGCAAGGAATTCTCTGCCTGCCTTTCCCCAGTGCTCTAAAAGCTCTCCAGGACAACATAAAATCTGGGGCTCTGTGCTTTCTTTCCTTCTGAACAAGTGTTACTGTTTTCTGCACAAAAGCGATTCTGCGAAGCAATGTGAACAGGCACAGAGAAGGTGCTATCAGGGAATTCTCTGCCTGCCTTTCCCCAGTGCTCTGCAAGCTCTCCAGGACAACATAAAATCTGGGGCTCTGTGCTTTCTTTCCTTCTGAACAAGTGTTACTGTTTTCTGCACAAAAGCGATTCTGCGAAGCAATGTGAACACTTCTGCTTCCCAGGCACAGAGAATGTGCTAGCAAGGAATTCTCTGCCTGCCTTTCCCCAGTGCTCTGCAAGCTCTCCAGGACAACATAAAATCTGGGGCTCTGTGCTTTCTTTCCTTCTGAACAAGTGTTAGTGTTTTCTGCACAAAAGCGATTCTGCGAAGCAATGTGAACAGGCACAGAGAAGGTGCTATCAGGGAATTCTCTGCCTGCCTTTCCCCAGTGCTCTGCAAGCTCTCCAGGACAACATAGAATCTGGGGCTCTGTGCTTTCTTTCCTTCTGAACAAGTGTTACTGTTTTCTGCACAAAAGCGATTCTGCGAAGCAATGTGAACACTTCTGCTTCCCAGGCACAGAGAAGGTGCTAGCAAGGAATTCTCTGCCTGCCTTTCCCCAGTGCTCTAAAAGCTCTCCAGGACAACATAAAATCTGGGGCTCTGTGCTTTCTTTCCTTCTGAACAAGTGTTACTGTTTTCTGCACAAAAGCGATTCTTGCGAAGCAATGTGAACACTTCTGCTTCCCAGGCACAGAGAAGGTGCTAGCAGGGAATTCTCTGCCTGCCTTTCCCCAGTGCTCTGCAAGCTCTCCAGGACAACATAGAATCTGGGGCTCTGTGCTTTCTTTCGTTCTGAACAAGTGTTAGTGTTTTCTGCACAAAAGCGATTCTGCGAAGCAATGTGAACAGGCACAGAGAAGGTGCTAGCAAGGAATTCTCTGCCTGCCTTTCCCCAGTGCTCTGCAAGCTCTCCAGGACAACATAAAATCTGGGGCTCTGTGCTTTCTTTCCTTCTGAACAAGTGTTAGTGTTTTCTGCACAAAAGCGATTCTTGCGAAGCAATGTGAACACTTCTGCTTCCCAGGCACAGAGAAGGTGCTAGCAGGGAATTCTCTGCCTGCCTTTCCCCAGTGCTCTGCAAGCTCTCCAGGACAACATAAAATCTGGGGCTCTGTGCTTTCTTTCCTTCTGAACAAGTGTTACTGTTTTCTGCACAAAAGCGATTCTGCGAAGCAATGTGAACACTTCTGCTTCCCAGGCACAGAGAATGTGCTAGCAAGGAATTCCCTGCCTGCCTTTCCCCAGTGCTCTGCAAGCTCTCCAGGACTACATAGAATCTGGGGCTCTGTGCTTTCTTTCCTTCTGAACAAGTGTTACTGTTTTCTGCACAAAAGCGATTCTGCAAAGCAATGTGAACAGGCACAGAGAAGGTGCTAGCAGGGAATTCTCTGCCTGCCTTTCCCCAGTGCTCTGCAAGCTCTCCAGGACAACATAAAATCTGGGGCTCTGTGCTTTCTTTCCTTCTGAACAAGTTTTACTGTTTTCTGCACAAAAGCGATTCTGCGAAGCAATGTGAACAGGCACAGAGAAGGTGCTATCAGGGAATTCTCTGCCTGCCTTTCCCCAGTGCTCTGCAAGCTCTCCAGGACAACATAAAATCTGGGGCTCTGTGCTTTCTTTCCTTCTGAAGAAGTGTTAGTGTTTTCTGCACAAAAGCGATTCTTGCGAAGCAATGTGAACACTTCTGCTTCCCAGGCACAGAGAAGGTGCTAGCAGGGAATTCTCTGCCTGCCTTTCCCCAGTGCTCTGCAAGCTCTCCAGGACAACATAGAATCTGGGGCTCTGTGCTTTCTTTCCTTCTGAACAAGTGTTACTGTTTTCTGCACAAAAGCGATTCTGCGAAGCAATGTGAACAGGCACAGAGAAGGTGCTATCAGGGAATTCTCTGCCTGCCTTTCCCCAGTGCTCTGCAAGCTCTCCAGGACAACATAGAATCTGGGGCTCTGTGCTTTCTTTCCTTCTGAACAAGTGTTACTGTTTTCTGCACGAAAGCGATTCTTGCGAAGCAATGTGAACACTTCTGCTTCCCAGGCACAGAGAAGGTGCTAGCAAGGATTTCTCTGCCTGCCTTTCCCCAGTGCTCTAAAAGCTCTCCAGGACAACATAAAATCTGGGGCTCTGTGCTTTCTTTCCTTCTGAACAAGTGTTACTGTTTTCTGCACAAAAGCGATTCTGCGAAGCAATGTGAACAGGCACAGAGAAGGTGCTATCAGGGAATTCTCTGCCTGCCTTTCCCCAGTGCTCTGCAAGCTCTCCAGGACAACATAAAATCTGGGGCTCTGTGCTTTCTTTCGTTCTGAACAAGTGTTACTGTTTTCTGCACAAAAGCGATTCTTGCGAAGCAATGTGAACACTTCTGCTTCCCAGGCACAGAGAAGGTGCTAGCAGGGAATTCTCTGCCTGCCTTTCCCCAGTGCTCTGCAAGCTCTCCAGGACAACATAAAATCTGGGGCTCTGTGCTTTCTTTCCTTCTGAACAAGTGTTACTGTTTTCTGCACAAAAGCGATTCTGCGAAGCAATGTGAACAGGCACAGAGAAGGTGCTAGCAAGGAATTCTCTGCCTGCCTTTCCCCAGTGCTCTGCAAGCTCTCCAGGACAACATAAAATCTGGGGCTCTGTGCTTTCTTTCCTTCTGAACAAGTGTTAGTGTTTTCTGCACAAAAGCGATTCTTGCGAAGCAATGTGAACACTTCTGCTTCCCAGGCACAGAGAACGTGCTAGCAAGGAATTCTCTGCCTGCCTTTCCCCAGTGCTCTAAAAGCTCTCCAGGACAACATAAAATCTGGGGCTCTGTGCTTTCTTTCCTTCTGAACAAGTGTTACTGTTTTCTGCACAAAAGCGATTCTGCGAAGCAATGTGAACAGGCACAGAGAAGGTGCTATCAGGGAATTCTCTGCCTGCCTTTCCCCAGTGCTCTGCAAGCTCTCCAGGACAACATAAAATCTGGGGCTCTGTGCTTTCTTTCCTTCTGAACAAGTGTTACTGTTTTCTGCACAAAAGCGATTCTGCGAAGCAATGTGAACACTTCTGCTTCCCAGGCACAGAGAAGGTGCTAGCAAGGAATTCTCTGCCTGCCTTTCCCCAGTGCTCTGCAAGCTCTCCAGGACAACATAAAATCTGGGGCTCTGTGCTTTCTTTCCTTCTGAACAAGTGTTAGTGTTTTCTGCACAAAAGCGATTCTGCGAAGCAATGTGAACAGGCACAGAGAAGGTGCTATCAGGGAATTCTCTGCCTGCCTTTCCCCAGTGCTCTGCAAGCTCTCCAGGACAACATAGAATCTGGGGCTCTGTGCTTTCTTTCCTTCTGAACAAGTGTTACTGTTTTCTGCACAAAAGCGATTCTGCGAAGCAATGTGAACACTTCTGCTTCCCAGGCACAGAGAAGGTGCTAGCAAGGAATTCTCTGCCTGCCTTTCCCCAGTGCTCTAAAAGCTCTCCAGGACAACATAAAATCTGGGGCTCTGTGCTTTCTTTCCTTCTGAACAAGTGTTACTGTTTTCTGCACAAAAGCGATTCTTGCGAAGCAATGTGAACACTTCTGCTTCCCAGGCACAGAGAAGGTGCTAGCAGGGAATTCTCTGCCTGCCTTTCCCCAGTGCTCTGCAAGCTCTCCAGGACAACATAGAATCTGGGGCTCTGTGCTTTCTTTCGTTCTGAACAAGTGTTAGTGTTTTCTGCACAAAAGCGATTCTGCGAAGCAATGTGAACAGGCACAGAGAAGGTGCTAGCAAGGAATTCTCTGCCTGCCTTTCCCCAGTGCTCTGCAAGCTCTCCAGGACAACATAAAATCTGGGGCTCTGTGCTTTCTTTCCTTCTGAACAAGTGTTAGTGTTTTCTGCACAAAAGCGATTCTTGCGAAGCAATGTGAACACTTCTGCTTCCCAGGCACAGAGAAGGTGCTAGCAGGGAATTCTCTGCCTGCCTTTCCCCAGTGCTCTGCAAGCTCTCCAGGACAACATAAAATCTGGGGCTCTGTGCTTTCTTTCCTTCTGAACAAGTGTTACTGTTTTCTGCACAAAAGCGATTCTGCGAAGCAATGTGAACACTTCTGCTTCCCAGGCACAGAGAATGTGCTAGCAAGGAATTCCCTGCCTGCCTTTCCCCAGTGCTCTGCAAGCTCTCCAGGACTACATAGAATCTGGGGCTCTGTGCTTTCTTTCCTTCTGAACAAGTGTTACTGTTTTCTGCACAAAAGCGATTCTGCAAAGCAATGTGAACAGGCACAGAGAAGGTGCTAGCAGGGAATTCTCTGCCTGCCTTTCCCCAGTGCTCTGCAAGCTCTCCAGGACAACATAAAATCTGGGGCTCTGTGCTTTCTTTCCTTCTGAACAAGTTTTACTGTTTTCTGCACAAAAGCGATTCTGCGAAGCAATGTGAACAGGCACAGAGAAGGTGCTATCAGGGAATTCTCTGCCTGCCTTTCCCCAGTGCTCTGCAAGCTCTCCAGGACAACATAAAATCTGGGGCTCTGTGCTTTCTTTCCTTCTGAAGAAGTGTTAGTGTTTTCTGCACAAAAGCGATTCTTGCGAAGCAATGTGAACACTTCTGCTTCCCAGGCACAGAGAAGGTGCTAGCAGGGAATTCTCTGCCTGCCTTTCCCCAGTGCTCTGCAAGCTCTCCAGGACAACATAGAATCTGGGGCTCTGTGCTTTCTTTCCTTCTGAACAAGTGTTACTGTTTTCTGCACAAAAGCGATTCTGCGAAGCAATGTGAACAGGCACAGAGAAGGTGCTATCAGGGAATTCTCTGCCTGCCTTTCCCCAGTGCTCTGCAAGCTCTCCAGGACAACATAGAATCTGGGGCTCTGTGCTTTCTTTCCTTCTGAACAAGTGTTACTGTTTTCTGCACGAAAGCGATTCTTGCGAAGCAATGTGAACACTTCTGCTTCCCAGGCACAGAGAAGGTGCTAGCAAGGATTTCTCTGCCTGCCTTTCCCCAGTGCTCTAAAAGCTCTCCAGGACAACATAAAATCTGGGGCTCTGTGCTTTCTTTCCTTCTGAACAAGTGTTACTGTTTTCTGCACAAAAGCGATTCTGCGAAGCAATGTGAACAGGCACAGAGAAGGTGCTATCAGGGAATTCTCTGCCTGCCTTTCCCCAGTGCTCTGCAAGCTCTCCAGGACAACATAAAATCTGGGGCTCTGTGCTTTCTTTCGTTCTGAACAAGTGTTACTGTTTTCTGCACAAAAGCGATTCTTGCGAAGCAATGTGAACACTTCTGCTTCCCAGGCACAGAGAACGTGCTAGCAAGGAATTCTCTGCCTGCCTTTCCCCAGTGCTCTGCAAGCTCTCCAGGACAACATAAAATCTGGGGCTCTGTGCTTTCTTTCCTTCTGAACAAGTGTTAGTGTTTTCTGCACAAAAGCGATTCTGCGAAGCAATGTGAACAGGCACAGAGAAGGTGCTATCAGGGAATTCTCTGCCTGCCTTTCCCCAGTGCTCTGCAAGCTCTCCAGGACAACATAAAATCTGGGGCTCTGTGCTTTCTTTCCTTCTGAACAAGTGTTAGTGTTTTCTGCACAAAAGCGATTCTGCGAAGCAATGTGAACAGGCACAGAGAAGGTGCTATCAGGGAATTCTCTGCCTGCCTTTCCCCAGTGCTCTGCAAGCTCTCCAGGACAACATAGAATCTGGGGCTCTGTGCTTTCTTTCCTTCTGAACAAGTGTTACTGTTTTCTGCACAAAAGCGATTCTGCGAAGCAATGTGAACACTTCTGCTTCCCAGGCACAGAGAAGGTGCTAGCAAGGAATTCTCTGCCTGCCTTTCCCCAGTGCTCTAAAAGCTCTCCAGGACAACATAAAATCTGGGGCTCTGTGCTTTCTTTCCTTCTGAACAAGTGTTACTGTTTTCTGCACAAAAGCGATTCTTGCGAAGCAATGTGAACACTTCTGCTTCCCAGGCACAGAGAAGGTGCTAGCAGGGAATTCTCTGCCTGCCTTTCCCCAGTGCTCTGCAAGCTCTCCAGGACAACATAGAATCTGGGGCTCTGTGCTTTCTTTCGTTCTGAACAAGTGTTACTGTTTTCTGCACAAAAGCGATTCTGCGAAGCAATGTGAACAGGCACAGAGAAGGTGCTATCAGGGAATTCTCTGCCTGCCTTTCCCCAGTGCTCTGCAAGCTCTCCAGGACAACATAGAATCTGGGGCTCTGTGCTTTCTTTCCTTCTGAACAAGTGTTACTGTTTTCTGCACAAAAGCGATTCTGCGAAGCAATGTGAACACTTCTGCTTCCCAGGCACAGAGAAGGTGCTAGCAAGGAATTCTCTGCCTGCCTTTCCCCAGTGCTCTAAAAGCTCTCCAGGACAACATAAAATCTGGGGCTCTGTGCTTTCTTTCGTTCTGAACAAGTGTTACTGTTTTCTGCACAAAAGCGATTCTGCGAAGCAATGTGAACAGGCACAGAGAAGGTGCTATCAGGGAATTCTCTGCCTGCCTTTCCCCAGTGCTCTGCAAGCTCTCCAGGACAACATAAAATCTGGGGCTCTGTGCTTTCTTTCGTTCTGAACAAGTGTTACTGTTTTCTGCACAAAAGCGATTCTTGCGAAGCAATGTGAACACTTCTGCTTCCCAGGCACAGAGAAGGTGCTAGCAAGGAATTCTCTGCCTGCCTTTCCCCAGTGCTCTGCAAGCTCTCCAGGACAACATAAAATCTGGGGCTCTGTGCTTTCTTTCCTTCTGAACAAGTGTTAGTGTTTTCTGCACAAAAGCGATTCTTGCGAAGCAATGTGAACACTTCTGCTTCCCAGGCACAGAGAAGGTGCTAGCAGGGAATTCTCTGCCTGCCTTTCCCCAGTGCTCTGCAAGCTCTCCAGGACAACATAAAATCTGGGGCTCTGTGCTTTCTTTCCTTCTGAACAAGTGTTACTGTTTTCTGCACAAAAGCGATTCTGCGAAGCAATGTGAACAGGCACAGAGAAGGTGCTATCAGGGAATTCTCTGCCTGCCTTTCCCCAGTGCTCTGCAAGCTCTCCAGGACAACATAGAATCTGGGGCTCTGTGCTTTCTTTCCTTCTGAACAAGTGTTAGTGTTTTCTGCACAAAAGCGATTCTTGCGAAGCAATGTGAACACTTCTGCTTCCCAGGCACAGAGAAGGTGCTAGCAAGGAATTCTCTGCCTGCCTTTCCCCAGTGCTCTAAAAGCTCTCCAGGACAACATAAAATCTGGGGCTCTGTGCTTTCTTTCGTTCTGAACAAGTGTTACTGTTTTCTGCACAAAAGCGATTCTTGCGAAGCAATGTGAACACTTCTGCTTCCCAGGCACAGAGAACGTGCTAGCAAGGAATTCTCTGCCTGCCTTTCCCCAGTGCTCTGCAAGCTCTCCAGGACAACATAGAATCTGGGGCTCTGTGCTTTCTTTCCTTCTGAACAAGTGTTAATGTTTTCTGCACGAAAGCGATTCTTGCGAAGCAATGTGAACACTTCTGCTTCCCAGGCACAGAGAAGGTGCTAGCAGGGAATTCTCTGCCTGCCTTTCCCCAGTGCTCTGCAAGCTCTCCAGGACAACATAGAATCTGGGGCTCTGTGCTTTCTTTCCTTCTGAACAAGTGTTACTGTTTTCTGCACAAAAGCGATTCTGCGAAGCAATGTGAACAGGCACAGAGAAGGTGCTAGCAAGGAATTCTCTGCCTGCCTTTCCCCAGTGCTCTGCAAGCTCTCCAGGACAACATAAAATCTGGGGCTCTGTGCTTTCTTTCCTTCTGAACAAGTGTTAGTGTTTTCTGCACAAAAGCGATTCTTGCGAAGCAATGTGAACACTTCTGCTTCCCAGGCACAGAGAACGTGCTAGCAAGGAATTCTCTGCCTGCCTTTCCCCAGTGCTCTAAAAGCTCTCCAGGACAACATAAAATCTGGGGCTCTGTGCTTTCTTTCCTTCTGAACAAGTGTTAGTGTTTTCTGCACAAAAGCGATTCTGCGAAGCAATGTGAACAGGCACAGAGAAGGTGCTATCAGGGAATTCTCTGCCTGCCTTTCCCCAGTGCTCTGCAAGCTCTCCAGGACAACATAGAA
Organism: Strix aluco; assembly: GCF_031877795.1. NCBI lineage: Eukaryota > Metazoa > Chordata > Aves > Strigiformes > Strigidae > Strix > Strix aluco. Next base: position 23,240,748 of record NC_133943.1, read on the forward strand.
TCTGGGGCTCTGTGCTTTCTTTCCTTCTGAACAAGTGTTACTGTTTTCTGCACAAAAGCGATTCTGCGAAGCAATGTGAACACTTCTGCTTCCCAGGCACAGAGAAGGTGCTAGCAAGGAATTCTCTGCCTGCCTTTCCCCAGTGCTCTAAAAGCTCTCCAGGACAACATAAAATCTGGGGCTCTGTGCTTTCTTTCCTTCTGAACAAGTGTTACTGTTTTCTGCACAAAAGCGATTCTTGCGAAGCAATGTGAACACTTCTGCTTCCCAGGCACAGAGAATGTGCTAGCAAGGAATTCCCTGCCTGCCTTTCCCCAGTGCTCTGCAAGCTCTCCAGGACTACATAGAATCTGGGGCTCTGTGCTTTCTTTCCTTCTGAACAAGTGTTACTGTTTTCTGCACAAAAGCGATTCTGCAAAGCAATGTGAACAGGCACAGAGAAGGTGCTAGCAGGGAATTCTCTGCCTGCCTTTCCCCAGTGCTCTGCAAGCTCTCCAGGACAACATAAAATCTGGGGCTCTGTGCTTTCTTTCCTTCTGAACAAGTTTTACTGTTTTCTGCACAAAAGCGATTCTGCAAAGCAATGTGAACAGGCACAGAGAAGGTGCTATCAGGGAATTCTCTGCCTGCCTTTCCCCAGTGCTCTGCAAGCTCTCCAGGACAACATAAAATCTGGGGCTCTGTGCTTTCTTTCCTTCTGAAGAAGTGTTAGTGTTTTCTGCACAAAAGCGATTCTTGCGAAGCAATGTGAACACTTCTGCTTCCCAGGCACAGAGAAGGTGCTAGCAGGGAATTCTCTGCCTGCCTTTCCCCAGTGCTCTGCAAGCTCTCCAGGACAACATAGAATCTGGGGCTCTGTGCTTTCTTTCCTTCTGAACAAGTGTTACTGTTTTCTGCACAAAAGCGATTCTGCGAAGCAATGTGAACAGGCACAGAGAAGGTGCTATCAGGGAATTCTCTGCCTGCCTTTCCCCAGTGCTCTGCAAGCTCTCCAGGACAACATAGAATCTGGGACTCTGTGCTTTCTTTCCTTCTGAACAAGTGTTAGTGTTTTCTGCACGAAAGCGATTCTTGCGAAGCAATGTGAACACTTCTGCTTCCCAGGCACAGAGAAGGTGCTAGCAAGGATTTCTCTGCCTGCCTTTCCCCAGTGCTCTAAAAGCTCTCCAGGACAACATAAAATCTGGGGCTCTGTGCTTTCTTTCCTTCTGAACAAGTGTTACTGTTTTCTGCACAAAAGCGATTCTGCGAAGCAATGTGAACAGGCACAGAGAAGGTGCTATCAGGGAATTCTCTGCCTGCCTTTCCCCAGTGCTCTGCAAGCTCTCCAGGACAACATAAAATCTGGGGCTCTGTGCTTTCTTTCCTTCTGAACAAGTGTTAGTGTTTTCTGCACAAAAGCGATTCTGCGAAGCAATGTGAACAGGCACAGAGAAGGTGCTATCAGGGAATTCTCTGCCTGCCTTTCCCCAGTGCTCTGCAAGCTCTCCAGGACAACATAGAATCTGGGGCTCTGTGCTTTCTTTCCTTCTGAACAAGTGTTACTGTTTTCTGCACAAAAGCGATTCTGCGAAGCAATGTGAACACTTCTGCTTCCCAGGCACAGAGAAGGTGCTAGCAAGGAATTCTCTGCCTGCCTTTCCCCAGTGCTCTAAAAGCTCTCCAGGACAACATAAAATCTGGGGCTCTGTGCTTTCTTTCCTTCTGAACAAGTGTTACTGTTTTCTGCACAAAAGCGATTCTGCGAAGCAATGTGAACACTTCTGCTTCCCAGGCACAGAGAATGTGCTAGCAAGGAATTCCCTGCCTGCCTTTCCCCAGTGCTCTGCAAGCTCTCCAGGACTACATAGAATCTGGGGCTCTGTGCTTTCTTTCCTTCTGAACAAGTGTTACTGTTTTCTGCACAAAAGCGATTCTGCAAAGCAATGTGAACAGGCACAGAGAAGGTGCTAGCAGGGAATTCTCTGCCTGCCTTTCCCCAGTGCTCTGCAAGCTCTCCAGGACAACATAAAATCTGGGGCTCTGTGCTTTCTTTCCTTCTGAACAAGTTTTACTGTTTTCTGCACAAAAGCGATTCTGCAAAGCAATGTGAACAGGCACAGAGAAGGTGCTATCAGGGAATTCTCTGCCTGCCTTTCCCCAGTGCTCTGCAAGCTCTCCAGGACAACATAAAATCTGGGGCTCTGTGCTTTCTTTCCTTCTGAAGAAGTGTTAGTGTTTTCTGCACAAAAGCGATTCTTGCGAAGCAATGTGAACACTTCTGCTTCCCAGGCACAGAGAAGGTGCTAGCAGGGAATTCTCTGCCTGCCTTTCCCCAGTGCTCTGCAAGCTCTCCAGGACAACATAGAATCTGGGGCTCTGTGCTTTCTTTCCTTCTGAACAAGTGTTACTGTTTTCTGCACAAAAGCGATTCTGCGAAGCAATGTGAACAGGCACAGAGAAGGTGCTATCAGGGAATTCTCTGCCTGCCTTTCCCCAGTGCTCTGCAAGCTCTCCAGGACAACATAGAATCTGGGACTCTGTGCTTTCTTTCCTTCTGAACAAGTGTTAGTGTTTTCTGCACGAAAGCGATTCTTGCGAAGCAATGTGAACACTTCTGCTTCCCAGGCACAGAGAAGGTGCTAGCAAGGATTTCTCTGCCTGCCTTTCCCCAGTGCTCTAAAAGCTCTCCAGGACAACATAAAATCTGGGGCTCTGTGCTTTCTTTCCTTCTGAACAAGTGTTACTGTTTTCTGCACAAAAGCGATTCTGCGAAGCAATGTGAACAGGCACAGAGAAGGTGCTATCAGGGAATTCTCTGCCTGCCTTTCCCCAGTGCTCTGCAAGCTCTCCAGGACAACATAAAATCTGGGGCTCTGTGCTTTCTTTCGTTCTGAACAAGTGTTACTGTTTTCTGCACAAAAGCGATTCTTGCGAAGCAATGTGAACACTTCTGCTTCCCAGGCACAGAGAACGTGCTAGCAAGGAATTCTCTGCCTGCCTTTCCCCAGTGCTCTGCAAGCTCTCCAGGACAACATAAAATCTGGGGCTCTGTGCTTTCTTTCCTTCTGAACAAGTGTTAGTGTTTTCTGCACAAAAGCGATTCTGCGAAGCAATGTGAACAGGCACAGAGAAGGTGCTATCAGGGAATTCTCTGCCTGCCTTTCCCCAGTGCTCTGCAAGCTCTCCAGGACAACATAGAATCTGGGGCTCTGTGCTTTCTTTCCTTCTGAACAAGTGTTACTGTTTTCTGCACAAAAGCGATTCTGCGAAGCAATGTGAACAGGCACAGAGAAGGTGCTATCAGGGAATTCTCTGCCTGCCTTTCCCCAGTGCTCTGCAAGCTCTCCAGGACAACATAGAATCTGGGGCTCTGTGCTTTCTTTCCTTCTGAACAAGTGTTACTGTTTTCTGCACAAAAGCGATTCTTGCGAAGCAATGTGAACACTTCTGCTTCCCAGGCACAGAGAAGGTGCTAGCAGGGAATTCTCTGCCTGCCTTTCCCCAGTGCTCTGCAAGCTCTCCAGGACAACATAAAATCTGGGGCTCTGTGCTTTCTTTCCTTCTGAACAAGTGTTAGTGTTTTCTGCACAAAAGCGATTCTTGCGAAGCAATGTGAACACTTCTGCTTCCCAGGCACAGAGAAGGTGCTAGCAGGGAATTCTCTGCCTGCCTTTCCCCAGTGCTCTGCAAGCTCTCCAGGACAACATAGAATCTGGGGCTCTGTGCTTTCTTTCCTTCTGAACAAGTGTTACTGTTTTCTGCACAAAAGCGATTCTGCGAAGCAATGTGAACACTTCTGCTTCCCAGGCACAGAGAAGGTGCTAGCAAGGAATTCTCTGCCTGCCTTTCCCCAGTGCTCTGCAAGCTCTCCAGGACAACATAAAATCTGGGGCTCTGTGCTTTCTTTCCTTCTGAACAAGTGTTAGTGTTTTCTGCACAAAAGCGATTCTTGCGAAGCAATGTGAACACTTCTGCTTCCCAGGCACAGAGAAGGTGCTAGCAGGGAATTCTCTGCCTGCCTTTCCCCAGTGCTCTGCAAGCTCTCCAGGACAACATAAAATCTGGGGCTCTGTGCTTTCTTTCCTTCTGAACAAGTGTTACTGTTTTCTGCACAAAAGCGATTCTGCGAAGCAATGTGAACACTTCTGCTTCCCAGGCACAGAGAATGTGCTAGCAAGGAATTCTCTGCCTGCCTTTCCCCAGTGCTCTGCAAGCTCTCCAGGACTACATAGAATCTGGGGCTCTGTGCTTTCTTTCCTTCTGAACAAGTGTTACTGTTTTCTGCACAAAAGCGATTCTGCGAAGCAATGTGAACAGGCACAGAGAAGGTGCTATCAGGGAATTCTCTGCCTGCCTTTCCCCAGTGCTCTGCAAGCTCTCCAGGACAACATAAAATCTGGGGCTCTGTGCTTTCTTTCCTTCTGAACAAGTGTTAGTGTTTTCTGCACAAAAGCGATTCTTGCGAAGCAATGTGAACACTTCTGCTTCCCAGGCACAGAGAAGGTGCTAGCAGGGAATTCTCTGCCTGCCTTTCCCCAGTGCTCTGCAAGCTCTCCAGGACAACATAGAATCTGGGGCTCTGTGCTTTCTTTCCTTCTGAACAAGTGTTACTGTTTTCTGCACAAAAGCGATTCTGCGAAGCAATGTGAACAGGCACAGAGAAGGTGCTATCAGGGAATTCTCTGCCTGCCTTTCCCCAGTGCTCTGCAAGCTCTCCAGGACAACATAGAATCTGGGGCTCTGTGCTTTCTTTCCTTCTGAACAAGTGTTAATGTTTTCTGCACGAAAGCGATTCTTGCGAAGCAATGTGAACACTTCTGCTTCCCAGGCACAGAGAAGGTGCTAGCAGGGAATTCTCTGCCTGCCTTTCCCCAGTGCTCTGCAAGCTCTCCAGGACAACATAGAATCTGGGGCTCTGTGCTTTCTTTCCTTCTGAACAAGTGTTACTGTTTTCTGCACAAAAGCGATTCTGCGAAGCAATGTGAACAGGCACAGAGAAGGTGCTAGCAAGGAATTCTCTGCCTGCCTTTCCCCAGTGCTCTGCAAGCTCTCCAGGACAACATAAAATCTGGGGCTCTGTGCTTTCTTTCCTTCTGAACAAGTGTTAGTGTTTTCTGCACAAAAGCGATTCTTGCGAAGCAATGTGAACACTTCTGCTTCCCAGGCACAGAGAACGTGCTAGCAAGGAATTCTCTGCCTGCCTTTCCCCAGTGCTCTAAAAGCTCTCCAGGACAACATAAAATCTGGGGCTCTGTGCTTTCTTTCCTTCTGAACAAGTGTTAGTGTTTTCTGCACAAAAGCGATTCTGCGAAGCAATGTGAACAGGCACAGAGAAGGTGCTATCAGGGAATTCTCTGCCTGCCTTTCCCCAGTGCTCTGCAAGCTCTCCAGGACAACATAGAATCTGGGGCTCTGTGCTTTCTTTCCTTCTGAACAAGTGTTACTGTTTTCTGCACAAAAGCGATTCTGCGAAGCAATGTGAACACTTCTGCTTCCCAGGCACAGAGAAGGTGCTAGCAAGGAATTCTCTGCCTGCCTTTCCCCAGTGCTCTAAAAGCTCTCCAGGACAACATAAAATCTGGGGCTCTGTGCTTTCTTTCCTTCTGAACAAGTGTTACTGTTTTCTGCACAAAAGCGATTCTTGCGAAGCAATGTGAACACTTCTGCTTCCCAGGCACAGAGAAGGTGCTATCAGGGAATTCTCTGCCTGCCTTTCCCCAGTGCTCTGCAAGCTCTCCAGGACAACATAAAATCTGGGGCTCTGTGCTTTCTTTCCTTCTGAACAAGTGTTACTGTTTTCTGCACAAAAGCGATTCTGCGAAGCAATGTGAACACTTCTGCTTCCCAGGCACAGAGAATGTGCTAGCAAGGAATTCTCTGCCTGCCTTTCCCCAGTGCTCTGCAAGCTCTCCAGGACAACATAAAATCTGGGGCTCTGTGCTTTCTTTCCTTCTGAACAAGTGTTAGTGTTTTCTGCACAAAAGCGATTCTGCGAAGCAATGTGAACAGGCACAGAGAAGGTGCTATCAGGGAATTCTCTGCCTGCCTTTCCCCAGTGCTCTGCAAGCTCTCCAGGACAACATAGAATCTGGGGCTCTGTGCTTTCTTTCCTTCTGAACAAGTGTTACTGTTTTCTGCACAAAAGCGATTCTGCGAAGCAATGTGAACACTTCTGCTTCCCAGGCACAGAGAAGGTGCTAGCAAGGAATTCTCTGCCTGCCTTTCCCCAGTGCTCTAAAAGCTCTCCAGGACAACATAAAATCTGGGGCTCTGTGCTTTCTTTCCTTCTGAACAAGTGTTACTGTTTTCTGCACAAAAGCGATTCTTGCGAAGCAATGTGAACACTTCTGCTTCCCAGGCACAGAGAAGGTGCTATCAGGGAATTCTCTGCCTGCCTTTCCCCAGTGCTCTGCAAGCTCTCCAGGACAACATAGAATCTGGGGCTCTGTGCTTTCTTTCGTTCTGAACAAGTGTTAGTGTTTTCTGCACAAAAGCGATTCTGCGAAGCAATGTGAACAGGCACAGAGAAGGTGCTAGCAAGGAATTCTCTGCCTGCCTTTCCCCAGTGCTCTGCAAGCTCTCCAGGACAACATAAAATCTGGGGCTCTGTGCTTTCTTTCCTTCTGAACAAGTGTTAGTGTTTTCTGCACAAAAGCGATTCTTGCGAAGCAATGTGAACACTTCTGCTTCCCAGGCACAGAGAAGGTGCTAGCAGGGAATTCTCTGCCTGCCTTTCCCCAGTGCTCTGCAAGCTCTCCAGGACAACATAAAATCTGGGGCTCTGTGCTTTCTTTCCTTCTGAACAAGTGTTACTGTTTTCTGCACAAAAGCGATTCTGCGAAGCAATGTGAACACTTCTGCTTCCCAGGCACAGAGAATGTGCTAGCAAGGAATTCCCTGCCTGCCTTTCCCCAGTGCTCTGCAAGCTCTCCAGGACTACATAGAATCTGGGGCTCTGTGCTTTCTTTCCTTCTGAACAAGTGTTACTGTTTTCTGCACAAAAGCGATTCTGCAAAGCAATGTGAACAGGCACAGAGAAGGTGCTAGCAGGGAATTCTCTGCCTGCCTTTCCCCAGTGCTCTGCAAGCTCTCCAGGACAACATAAAATCTGGGGCTCTGTGCTTTCTTTCCTTCTGAACAAGTTTTACTGTTTTCTGCACAAAAGCGATTCTGCGAAGCAATGTGAACAGGCACAGAGAAGGTGCTATCAGGGAATTCTCTGCCTGCCTTTCCCCAGTGCTCTGCAAGCTCTCCAGGACAACATAAAATCTGGGGCTCTGTGCTTTCTTTCCTTCTGAAGAAGTGTTAGTGTTTTCTGCACAAAAGCGATTCTTGCGAAGCAATGTGAACACTTCTGCTTCCCAGGCACAGAGAAGGTGCTAGCAGGGAATTCTCTGCCTGCCTTTCCCCAGTGCTCTGCAAGCTCTCCAGGACAACATAGAATCTGGGGCTCTGTGCTTTCTTTCCTTCTGAACAAGTGTTACTGTTTTCTGCACAAAAGCGATTCTGCGAAGCAATGTGAACAGGCACAGAGAAGGTGCTATCAGGGAATTCTCTGCCTGCCTTTCCCCAGTGCTCTGCAAGCTCTCCAGGACAACATAGAATCTGGGGCTCTGTGCTTTCTTTCCTTCTGAACAAGTGTTACTGTTTTCTGCACGAAAGCGATTCTTGCGAAGCAATGTGAACACTTCTGCTTCCCAGGCACAGAGAAGGTGCTAGCAAGGATTTCTCTGCCTGCCTTTCCCCAGTGCTCTAAAAGCTCTCCAGGACAACATAAAATCTGGGGCTCTGTGCTTTCTTTCCTTCTGAACAAGTGTTACTGTTTTCTGCACAAAAGCGATTCTGCGAAGCAATGTGAACAGGCACAGAGAAGGTGCTATCAGGGAATTCTCTGCCTGCCTTTCCCCAGTGCTCTGCAAGCTCTCCAGGACAACATAAAATCTGGGGCTCTGTGCTTTCTTTCGTTCTGAACAAGTGTTACTGTTTTCTGCACAAAAGCGATTCTTGCGAAGCAATGTGAACACTTCTGCTTCCCAGGCACAGAGAACGTGCTAGCAAGGAATTCTCTGCCTGCCTTTCCCCAGTGCTCTGCAAGCTCTCCAGGACAACATAAAATCTGGGGCTCTGTGCTTTCTTTCCTTCTGAACAAGTGTTAGTGTTTTCTGCACAAAAGCGATTCTGCGAAGCAATGTGAACAGGCACAGAGAAGGTGCTATCAGGGAATTCTCTGCCTGCCTTTCCCCAGTGCTCTGCAAGCTCTCCAGGACAACATAGAATCTGGGGCTCTGTGCTTTCTTTCCTTCTGAACAAGTGTTACTGTTTTCTGCACAAAAGCGATTCTGCGAAGCAATGTGAACACTTCTGCTTCCCAGGCACAGAGAAGGTGCTAGCAAGGAATTCTCTGCCTGCCTTTCCCCAGTGCTCTAAAAGCTCTCCAGGACAACATAAAATCTGGGGCTCTGTGCTTTCTTTCCTTCTGAACAAGTGTTACTGTTTTCTGCACAAAAGCGATTCTTGCGAAGCAATGTGAACACTTCTGCTTCCCAGGCACAGAGAAGGTGCTAGCAGGGAATTCTCTGCCTGCCTTTCCCCAGTGCTCTGCAAGCTCTCCAGGACAACATAGAATCTGGGGCTCTGTGCTTTCTTTCGTTCTGAACAAGTGTTACTGTTTTCTGCACAAAAGCGATTCTGCGAAGCAATGTGAACAGGCACAGAGAAGGTGCTATCAGGGAATTCTCTGCCTGCCTTTCCCCAGTGCTCTGCAAGCTCTCCAGGACAACATAGAATCTGGGGCTCTGTGCTTTCTTTCCTTCTGAACAAGTGTTAGTGTTTTCTGCACAAAAGCGATTCTTGCGAAGCAATGTGAACACTTCTGCTTCCCAGGCACAGAGAAGGTGCTAGCAAGGAATTCTCTGCCTGCCTTTCCCCAGTGCTCTAAAAGCTCTCCAGGACAACATAAAATCTGGGGCTCTGTGCTTTCTTTCGTTCTGAACAAGTGTTACTGTTTTCTGCACAAAAGCGATTCTGCGAAGCAATGTGAACAGGCACAGAGAAGGTGCTATCAGGGAATTCTCTGCCTGCCTTTCCCCAGTGCTCTGCAAGCTCTCCAGGACAACATAAAATCTGGGGCTCTGTGCTTTCTTTCGTTCTGAACAAGTGTTACTGTTTTCTGCACAAAAGCGATTCTTGCGAAGCAATGTGAACACTTCTGCTTCCCAGGCACAGAGAAGGTGCTAGCAAGGAATTCTCTGCCTGCCTTTCCCCAGTGCTCTGCAAGCTCTCCAGGACAACATAAAATCTGGGGCTCTGTGCTTTCTTTCCTTCTGAACAAGTGTTAGTGTTTTCTGCACAAAAGCGATTCTTGCGAAGCAATGTGAACACTTCTGCTTCCCAGGCACAGAGAAGGTGCTAGCAGGGAATTCTCTGCCTGCCTTTCCCCAGTGCTCTGCAAGCTCTCCAGGACAACATAAAATCTGGGGCTCTGTGCTTTCTTTCCTTCTGAACAAGTGTTACTGTTTTCTGCACAAAAGCGATTCTGCGAAGCAATGTGAACAGGCACAGAGAAGGTGCTATCAGGGAATTCTCTGCCTGCCTTTCCCCAGTGCTCTGCAAGCTCTCCAGGACAACATAGAATCTGGGGCTCTGTGCTTTCTTTCCTTCTGAACAAGTGTTAGTGTTTTCTGCACAAAAGCGATTCTTGCGAAGCAATGTGAACACTTCTGCTTCCCAGGCACAGAGAAGGTGCTAGCAAGGAATTCTCTGCCTGCCTTTCCCCAGTGCTCTAAAAGCTCTCCAGGACAACATAAAATCTGGGGCTCTGTGCTTTCTTTCGTTCTGAACAAGTGTTACTGTTTTCTGCACAAAAGCGATTCTTGCGAAGCAATGTGAACACTTCTGCTTCCCAGGCACAGAGAAGGTGCTAGCAAGGAATTCTCTGCCTGCCTTTCCCCAGTGCTCTGCAAGCTCTCCAGGACAACATAGAATCTGGGGCTCTGTGCTTTCTTTCCTTCTGAACAAGTGTTAATGTTTTCTGCACGAAAGCGATTCTTGCGAAGCAATGTGAACACTTCTGCTTCCCAGGCACAGAGAAGGTGCTAGCAGGGAATTCTCTGCCTGCCTTTCCCCAGTGCTCTGCAAGCTCTCCAGGACAACATAGAATCTGGGGCTCTGTGCTTTCTTTCCTTCTGAACAAGTGTTACTGTTTTCTGCACAAAAGCGATTCTGCGAAGCAATGTGAACAGGCACAGAGAAGGTGCTAGCAAGGAATTCTCTGCCTGCCTTTCCCCAGTGCTCTGCAAGCTCTCCAGGACAACATAAAATCTGGGGCTCTGTGCTTTCTTTCCTTCTGAACAAGTGTTAGTGTTTTCTGCACAAAAGCGATTCTTGCGAAGCAATGTGAACACTTCTGCTTCCCAGGCACAGAGAACGTGCTAGCAAGGAATTCTCTGCCTGCCTTTCCCCAGTGCTCTAAAAGCTCTCCAGGACAACATAAAATCTGGGGCTCTGTGCTTTCTTTCCTTCTGAACAAGTGTTACTGTTTTCTGCACAAAAGCGATTCTGCGAAGCAATGTGAACAGGCACAGAGAAGGTGCTATCAGGGAATTCTCTGCCTGCCTTTCCCCAGTGCTCTGCAAGCTCTCCAGGACAACATAAAATCTGGGGCTCTGTGCTTTCTTTCCTTCTGAACAAGTGTTACTGTTTTCTGCACAAAAGCGATTCTGCGAAGCAATGTGAACACTTCTGCTTCCCAGGCACAGAGAATGTGCTAGCAAGGAATTCTCTGCCTGCCTTTCCCCAGTGCTCTGCAAGCTCTCCAGGACAACATAAAATCTGGGGCTCTGTGCTTTCTTTCCTTCTGAACAAGTGTTAGTGTTTTCTGCACAAAAGCGATTCTGCGAAGCAATGTGAACAGGCACAGAGAAGGTGCTATCAGGGAATTCTCTGCCTGCCTTTCCCCAGTGCTCTGCAAGCTCTCCAGGACAACATAGAATCTGGGGCTCTGTGCTTTCTTTCCTTCTGAACAAGTGTTACTGTTTTCTGCACAAAAGCGATTCTGCGAAGCAATGTGAACACTTCTGCTTCCCAGGCACAGAGAAGGTGCTAGCAAGGAATTCTCTGCCTGCCTTTCCCCAGTGCTCTAAAAGCTCTCCAGGACAACATAAAATCTGGGGCTCTGTGCTTTCTTTCCTTCTGAACAAGTGTTACTGTTTTCTGCACAAAAGCGATTCTTGCGAAGCAATGTGAACACTTCTGCTTCCCAGGCACAGAGAAGGTGCTAGCAGGGAATTCTCTGCCTGCCTTTCCCCAGTGCTCTGCAAGCTCTCCAGGACAACATAGAATCTGGGGCTCTGTGCTTTCTTTCGTTCTGAACAAGTGTTAGTGTTTTCTGCACAAAAGCGATTCTGCGAAGCAATGTGAACAGGCACAGAGAAGGTGCTAGCAAGGAATTCTCTGCCTGCCTTTCCCCAGTGCTCTGCAAGCTCTCCAGGACAACATAAAATCTGGGGCTCTGTGCTTTCTTTCCTTCTGAACAAGTGTTAGTGTTTTCTGCACAAAAGCGATTCTTGCGAAGCAATGTGAACACTTCTGCTTCCCAGGCACAGAGAAGGTGCTAGCAGGGAATTCTCTGCCTGCCTTTCCCCAGTGCTCTGCAAGCTCTCCAGGACAACATAAAATCTGGGGCTCTGTGCTTTCTTTCCTTCTGAACAAGTGTTACTGTTTTCTGCACAAAAGCGATTCTGCGAAGCAATGTGAACACTTCTGCTTCCCAGGCACAGAGAATGTGCTAGCAAGGAATTCCCTGCCTGCCTTTCCCCAGTGCTCTGCAAGCTCTCCAGGACTACATAGAATCTGGGGCTCTGTGCTTTCTTTCCTTCTGAACAAGTGTTACTGTTTTCTGCACAAAAGCGATTCTGCAAAGCAATGTGAACAGGCACAGAGAAGGTGCTAGCAGGGAATTCTCTGCCTGCCTTTCCCCAGTGCTCTGCAAGCTCTCCAGGACAACATAAAATCTGGGGCTCTGTGCTTTCTTTCCTTCTGAACAAGTTTTACTGTTTTCTGCACAAAAGCGATTCTGCGAAGCAATGTGAACAGGCACAGAGAAGGTGCTATCAGGGAATTCTCTGCCTGCCTTTCCCCAGTGCTCTGCAAGCTCTCCAGGACAACATAAAATCTGGGGCTCTGTGCTTTCTTTCCTTCTGAAGAAGTGTTAGTGTTTTCTGCACAAAAGCGATTCTTGCGAAGCAATGTGAACACTTCTGCTTCCCAGGCACAGAGAAGGTGCTAGCAGGGAATTCTCTGCCTGCCTTTCCCCAGTGCTCTGCAAGCTCTCCAGGACAACATAGAATCTGGGGCTCTGTGCTTTCTTTCCTTCTGAACAAGTGTTACTGTTTTCTGCACAAAAGCGATTCTGCGAAGCAATGTGAACAGGCACAGAGAAGGTGCTATCAGGGAATTCTCTGCCTGCCTTTCCCCAGTGCTCTGCAAGCTCTCCAGGACAACATAGAATCTGGGACTCTGTGCTTTCTTTCCTTCTGAACAAGTGTTAGTGTTTTCTGCACGAAAGCGATTCTTGCGAAGCAATGTGAACACTTCTGCTTCCCAGGCACAGAGAAGGTGCTAGCAAGGATTTCTCTGCCTGCCTTTCCCCAGTGCTCTAAAAGCTCTCCAGGACAACATAAAATCTGGGGCTCTGTGCTTTCTTTCCTTCTGAACAAGTGTTACTGTTTTCTGCACAAAAGCGATTCTGCGAAGCAATGTGAACAGGCACAGAGAAGGTGCTATCAGGGAATTCTCTGCCTGCCTTTCCCCAGTGCTCTGCAAGCTCTCCAGGACAACATAAAATCTGGGGCTCTGTGCTTTCTTTCGTTCTGAACAAGTGTTACTGTTTTCTGCACAAAAGCGATTCTTGCGAAGCAATGTGAACACTTCTGCTTCCCAGGCACAGAGAACGTGCTAGCAAGGAATTCTCTGCCTGCCTTTCCCCAGTGCTCTGCAAGCTCTCCAGGACAACATAAAATCTGGGGCTCTGTGCTTTCTTTCCTTCTGAACAAGTGTTAGTGTTTTCTGCACAAAAGCGATTCTGCGAAGCAATGTGAACAGGCACAGAGAAGGTGCTATCAGGGAATTCTCTGCCTGCCTTTCCCCAGTGCTCTGCAAGCTCTCCAGGACAACATAGAATCTGGGGCTCTGTGCTTTCTTTCCTTCTGAACAAGTGTTACTGTTTTCTGCACAAAAGCGATTCTGCGAAGCAATGTGAACAGGCACAGAGAAGGTGCTATCAGGGAATTCTCTGCCTGCCTTTCCCCAGTGCTCTGCAAGCTCTCCAGGACAACATAGAATCTGGGGCTCTGTGCTTTCTTTCCTTCTGAACAAGTGTTACTGTTTTCTGCACAAAAGCGATTCTTGCGAAGCAATGTGAACACTTCTGCTTCCCAGGCACAGAGAAGGTGCTAGCAGGGAATTCTCTGCCTGCCTTTCCCCAGTGCTCTGCAAGCTCTCCAGGACAACATAAAATCTGGGGCTCTGTGCTTTCTTTCCTTCTGAACAAGTGTTAGTGTTTTCTGCACAAAAGCGATTCTTGCGAAGCAATGTGAACACTTCTGCTTCCCAGGCACAGAGAAGGTGCTAGCAGGGAATTCTCTGCCTGCCTTTCCCCAGTGCTCTGCAAGCTCTCCAGGACAACATAGAATCTGGGGCTCTGTGCTTTCTTTCCTTCTGAACAAGTGTTACTGTTTTCTGCACAAAAGCGATTCTGCGAAGCAATGTGAACACTTCTGCTTCCCAGGCACAGAGAAGGTGCTAGCAAGGAATTCTCTGCCTGCCTTTCCCCAGTGCTCTGCAAGCTCTCCAGGACAACATAAAATCTGGGGCTCTGTGCTTTCTTTCCTTCTGAACAAGTGTTAGTGTTTTCTGCACAAAAGCGATTCTTGCGAAGCAATGTGAACACTTCTGCTTCCCAGGCACAGAGAAGGTGCTAGCAGGGAATTCTCTGCCTGCCTTTCCCCAGTGCTCTGCAAGCTCTCCAGGACAACATAAAATCTGGGGCTCTGTGCTTTCTTTCCTTCTGAACAAGTGTTACTGTTTTCTGCACAAAAGCGATTCTGCGAAGCAATGTGAACACTTCTGCTTCCCAGGCACAGAGAATGTGCTAGCAAGGAATTCTCTGCCTGCCTTTCCCCAGTGCTCTGCAAGCTCTCCAGGACTACATAGAATCTGGGGCTCTGTGCTTTCTTTCCTTCTGAACAAGTGTTACTGTTTTCTGCACAAAAGCGATTCTGCGAAGCAATGTGAACAGGCACAGAGAAGGTGCTATCAGGGAATTCTCTGCCTGCCTTTCCCCAGTGCTCTGCAAGCTCTCCAGGACAACATAAAATCTGGGGCTCTGTGCTTTCTTTCCTTCTGAACAAGTGTTAGTGTTTTCTGCACAAAAGCGATTCTTGCGAAGCAATGTGAACACTTCTGCTTCCCAGGCACAGAGAAGGTGCTAGCAGGGAATTCTCTGCCTGCCTTTCCCCAGTGCTCTGCAAGCTCTCCAGGACAACATAGAATCTGGGGCTCTGTGCTTTCTTTCCTTCTGAACAAGTGTTACTGTTTTCTGCACAAAAGCGATTCTGCGAAGCAATGTGAACAGGCACAGAGAAGGTGCTATCAGGGAATTCTCTGCCTGCCTTTCCCCAGTGCTCTGCAAGCTCTCCAGGACAACATAGAATCTGGGGCTCTGTGCTTTCTTTCCTTCTGAACAAGTGTTAATGTTTTCTGCACGAAAGCGATTCTTGCGAAGCAATGTGAACACTTCTGCTTCCCAGGCACAGAGAAGGTGCTAGCAGGGAATTCTCTGCCTGCCTTTCCCCAGTGCTCTGCAAGCTCTCCAGGACAACATAGAATCTGGGGCTCTGTGCTTTCTTTCCTTCTGAACAAGTGTTACTGTTTTCTGCACAAAAGCGATTCTGCGAAGCAATGTGAACAGGCACAGAGAAGGTGCTAGCAAGGAATTCTCTGCCTGCCTTTCCCCAGTGCTCTGCAAGCTCTCCAGGACAACATAAAATCTGGGGCTCTGTGCTTTCTTTCCTTCTGAACAAGTGTTAGTGTTTTCTGCACAAAAGCGATTCTTGCGAAGCAATGTGAACACTTCTGCTTCCCAGGCACAGAGAACGTGCTAGCAAGGAATTCTCTGCCTGCCTTTCCCCAGTGCTCTAAAAGCTCTCCAGGACAACATAAAATCTGGGGCTCTGTGCTTTCTTTCCTTCTGAACAAGTGTTACTGTTTTCTGCACAAAAGCGATTCTGCGAAGCAATGTGAACAGGCACAGAGAAGGTGCTATCAGGGAATTCTCTGCCTGCCTTTCCCCAGTGCTCTGCAAGCTCTCCAGGACAACATAAAATCTGGGGCTCTGTGCTTTCTTTCCTTCTGAACAAGTGTTACTGTTTTCTGCACAAAAGCGATTCTGCGAAGCAATGTGAACACTTCTGCTTCCCAGGCACAGAGAATGTGCTAGCAAGGAATTCTCTGCCTGCCTTTCCCCAGTGCTCTGCAAGCTCTCCAGGACAACATAAAATCTGGGGCTCTGTGCTTTCTTTCCTTCTGAACAAGTGTTAGTGTTTTCTGCACAAAAGCGATTCTGCGAAGCAATGTGAACAGGCACAGAGAAGGTGCTATCAGGGAATTCTCTGCCTGCCTTTCCCCAGTGCTCTGCAAGCTCTCCAGGACAACATAGAATCTGGGGCTCTGTGCTTTCTTTCCTTCTGAACAAGTGTTACTGTTTTCTGCACAAAAGCGATTCTGCGAAGCAATGTGAACACTTCTGCTTCCCAGGCACAGAGAAGGTGCTAGCAAGGAATTCTCTGCCTGCCTTTCCCCAGTGCTCTAAAAGCTCTCCAGGACAACATAAAATCTGGGGCTCTGTGCTTTCTTTCCTTCTGAACAAGTGTTACTGTTTTCTGCACAAAAGCGATTCTTGCGAAGCAATGTGAACACTTCTGCTTCCCAGGCACAGAGAAGGTGCTAGCAGGGAATTCTCTGCCTGCCTTTCCCCAGTGCTCTGCAAGCTCTCCAGGACAACATAGAATCTGGGGCTCTGTGCTTTCTTTCGTTCTGAACAAGTGTTAGTGTTTTCTGCACAAAAGCGATTCTGCGAAGCAATGTGAACAGGCACAGAGAAGGTGCTATCAGGGAATTCTCTGCCTGCCTTTCCCCAGTGCTCTGCAAGCTCTCCAGGACAACATAGAATCTGGGGCTCTGTGCTTTCTTTCCTTCTGAACAAGTGTTACTGTTTTCTGCACAAAAGCGATTCTGCGAAGCAATGTGAACACTTCTGCTTCCCAGGCACAGAGAAGGTGCTAGCAAGGAATTCTCTGCCTGCCTTTCCCCAGTGCTCTAAAAGCTCTCCAGGACAACATAAAATCTGGGGCTCTGTGCTTTCTTTCCTTCTGAACAAGTGTTACTGTTTTCTGCACAAAAGCGATTCTTGCGAAGCAATGTGAACACTTCTGCTTCCCAGGCACAGAGAAGGTGCTAGCAGGGAATTCTCTGCCTGCCTTTCCCCAGTGCTCTGCAAGCTCTCCAGGACAACATAGAATCTGGGGCTCTGTGCTTTCTTTCGTTCTGAACAAGTGTTAGTGTTTTCTGCACAAAAGCGATTCTGCGAAGCAATGTGAACAGGCACAGAGAAGGTGCTAGCAAGGAATTCTCTGCCTGCCTTTCCCCAGTGCTCTGCAAGCTCTCCAGGACAACATAAAATCTGGGGCTCTGTGCTTTCTTTCCTTCTGAACAAGTGTTAGTGTTTTCTGCACAAAAGCGATTCTTGCGAAGCAATGTGAACACTTCTGCTTCCCAGGCACAGAGAAGGTGCTAGCAGGGAATTCTCTGCCTGCCTTTCCCCAGTGCTCTGCAAGCTCTCCAGGACAACATAAAATCTGGGGCTCTGTGCTTTCTTTCCTTCTGAACAAGTGTTACTGTTTTCTGCACAAAAGCGATTCTGCGAAGCAATGTGAACACTTCTGCTTCCCAGGCACAGAGAATGTGCTAGCAAGGAATTCCCTGCCTGCCTTTCCCCAGTGCTCTGCAAGCTCTCCAGGACTACATAGAATCTGGGGCTCTGTGCTTTCTTTCCTTCTGAACAAGTGTTACTGTTTTCTGCACAAAAGCGATTCTGCGAAGCAATGTGAACAGGCACAGAGAAGGTGCTATCAGGGAATTCTCTGCCTGCCTTTCCCCAGTGCTCTGCAAGCTCTCCAGGACAACATAAAATCTGGGGCTCTGTGCTTTCTTTCCTTCTGAAGAAGTGTTAGTGTTTTCTGCACAAAAGCGATTCTTGCGAAGCAATGTGAACACTTCTGCTTCCCAGGCACAGAGAAGGTGCTAGCAGGGAATTCTCTGCCTGCCTTTCCCCAGTGCTCTGCAAGCTCTCCAGGACAACATAGAATCTGGGGCTCTGTGCTTTCTTTCCTTCTGAACAAGTGTTACTGTTTTCTGCACAAAAGCGATTCTGCGAAGCAATGTGAACAGGCACAGAGAAGGTGCTATCAGGGAATTCTCTGCCTGCCTTTCCCCAGTGCTCTGCAAGCTCTCCAGGACAACATAAAATCTGGGGCTCTGTGCTTTCTTTCCTTCTGAACAAGTGTTAGTGTTTTCTGCACAAAAGCGATTCTTGCGAAGCAATGTGAACACTTCTGCTTCCCAGGCACAGAGAAGGTGCTAGCAAGGAATTCTCTGCCTGCCTTTCCCCAGTGCTCTAAAAGCTCTCCAGGACAACATAAAATCTGGGGCTCTGTGCTTTCTTTCCTTCTGAACAAGTGTTACTGTTTTCTGCACAAAAGCGATTCTGCGAAGCAATGTGAACAGGCACAGAGAAGGTGCTATCAGGGAATTCTCTGCCTGCCTTTCCCCAGTGCTCTGCAAGCTCTCCAGGACAACATAAAATCTGGGGCTCTGTGCTTTCTTTCCTTCTGAACAAGTGTTACTGTTTTCTGCACAAAAGCGATTCTGCGAAGCAATGTGAACACTTCTGCTTCCCAGGCACAGAGAATGTGCTAGCAAGGAATTCTCTGCCTGCCTTTCCCCAGTGCTCTGCAAGCTCTCCAGGACAACATAAAATCTGGGGCTCTGTGCTTTCTTTCCTTCTGAACAAGTGTTAGTGTTTTCTGCACAAAAGCGATTCTGCGAAGCAATGTGAACAGGCACAGAGAAGGTGCTATCAGGGAATTCTCTGCCTGCCTTTCCCCAGTGCTCTGCAAGCTCTCCAGGACAACATAGAATCTGGGGCTCTGTGCTTTCTTTCGTTCTGAACAAGTGTTAGTGTTTTCTGCACAAAAGCGATTCTGCGAAGCAATGTGAACAGGCACAGAGAAGGTGCTAGCAAGGAATTCTCTGCCTGCCTTTCCCCAGTGCTCTGCAAGCTCTCCAGGACAACATAAAATCTGGGGCTCTGTGCTTTCTTTCCTTCTGAACAAGTGTTAGTGTTTTCTGCACAAAAGCGATTCTTGCGAAGCAATGTGAACACTTCTGCTTCCCAGGCACAGAGAAGGTGCTAGCAGGGAATTCTCTGCCTGCCTTTCCCCAGTGCTCTGCAAGCTCTCCAGGACAACATAAAATCTGGGGCTCTGTGCTTTCTTTCCTTCTGAACAAGTGTTACTGTTTTCTGCACAAAAGCGATTCTGCGAAGCAATGTGAACACTTCTGCTTCCCAGGCACAGAGAATGTGCTAGCAAGGAATTCCCTGCCTGCCTTTCCCCAGTGCTCTGCAAGCTCTCCAGGACTACATAGAATCTGGGGCTCTGTGCTTTCTTTCCTTCTGAACAAGTGTTACTGTTTTCTGCACAAAAGCGATTCTGCGAAGCAATGTGAACAGGCACAGAGAAGGTGCTATCAGGGAATTCTCTGCCTGCCTTTCCCCAGTGCTCTGCAAGCTCTCCAGGACAACATAAAATCTGGGGCTCTGTGCTTTCTTTCCTTCTGAAGAAGTGTTAGTGTTTTCTGCACAAAAGCGATTCTTGCGAAGCAATGTGAACACTTCTGCTTCCCAGGCACAGAGAAGGTGCTAGCAGGGAATTCTCTGCCTGCCTTTCCCCAGTGCTCTGCAAGCTCTCCAGGACAACATAGAATCTGGGGCTCTGTGCTTTCTTTCCTTCTGAACAAGTGTTACTGTTTTCTGCACAAAAGCGATTCTGCGAAGCAATGTGAACAGGCACAGAGAAGGTGCTATCAGGGAATTCTCTGCCTGCCTTTCCCCAGTGCTCTGCAAGCTCTCCAGGACAACATAGAATCTGGGGCTCTGTGCTTTCTTTCCTTCTGAACAAGTGTTAGTGTTTTCTGCACGAAAGCGATTCTTGCGAAGCAATGTGAACACTTCTGCTTCCCAGGCACAGAGAAGGTGCTAGCAAGGATTTCTCTGCCTGCCTTTCCCCAGTGCTCTAAAAGCTCTCCAGGACAACATAAAATCTGGGGCTCTGTGCTTTCTTTCCTTCTGAACAAGTGTTACTGTTTTCTGCACAAAAGCGATTCTGCGAAGCAATGTGAACAGGCACAGAGAAGGTGCTATCAGGGAATTCTCTGCCTGCCTTTCCCCAGTGCTCTGCAAGCTCTCCAGGACAACATAAAATCTGGGGCTCTGTGCTTTCTTTCGTTCTGAACAAGTGTTACTGTTTTCTGCACAAAAGCGATTCTTGCGAAGCAATGTGAACACTTCTGCTTCCCAGGCACAGAGAACGTGCTAGCAAGGAATTCTCTGCCTGCCTTTCCCCAGTGCTCTGCAAGCTCTCCAGGACAACATAAAATCTGGGGCTCTGTGCTTTCTTTCCTTCTGAACAAGTGTTAGTGTTTTCTGCACAAAAGCGATTCTGCGAAGCAATGTGAACAGGCACAGAGAAGGTGCTATCAGGGAATTCTCTGCCTGCCTTTCCCCAGTGCTCTGCAAGCTCTCCAGGACAACATAAAATCTGGGGCTCTGTGCTTTCTTTCCTTCTGAACAAGTGTTAGTGTTTTCTGCACAAAAGCGATTCTGCGAAGCAATGTGAACAGGCACAGAGAAGGTGCTATCAGGGAATTCTCTGCCTGCCTTTCCCCAGTGCTCTGCAAGCTCTCCAGGACAACATAAAATCTGGGGCTCTGTGCTTTCTTTCCTTCTGAACAAGTGTTAGTGTTTTCTGCACAAAAGCGATTCTGCGAAGCAATGTGAACAGGCACAGAGAAGGTGCTATCAGGGAATTCTCTGCCTGCCTTTCCCCAGTGCTCTGCAAGCTCTCCAGGACAACATAGAATCTGGGGCTCTGTGCTTTCTTTCCTTCTGAACAAGTGTTACTGTTTTCTGCACAAAAGCGATTCTGCGAAGCAATGTGAACACTTCTGCTTCCCAGGCACAGAGAAGGTGCTAGCAAGGAATTCTCTGCCTGCCTTTCCCCAGTGCTCTAAAAGCTCTCCAGGACAACATAAAATCTGGGGCTCTGTGCTTTCTTTCCTTCTGAACAAGTGTTACTGTTTTCTGCACAAAAGCGATTCTTGCGAAGCAATGTGAACACTTCTGCTTCCCAGGCACAGAGAAGGTGCTAGCAGGGAATTCTCTGCCTGCCTTTCCCCAGTGCTCTGCAAGCTCTCCAGGACAACATAGAATCTGGGGCTCTGTGCTTTCTTTCGTTCTGAACAAGTGTTACTGTTTTCTGCACAAAAGCGATTCTGCGAAGCAATGTGAACAGGCACAGAGAAGGTGCTATCAGGGAATTCTCTGCCTGCCTTTCCCCAGTGCTCTGCAAGCTCTCCAGGACAACATAGAATCTGGGGCTCTGTGCTTTCTTTCCTTCTGAACAAGTGTTACTGTTTTCTGCACAAAAGCGATTCTGCGAAGCAATGTGAACACTTCTGCTTCCCAGGCACAGAGAAGGTGCTAGCAAGGAATTCTCTGCCTGCCTTTCCCCAGTGCTCTAAAAGCTCTCCAGGACAACATAAAATCTGGGGCTCTGTGCTTTCTTTCCTTCTGAACAAGTGTTACTGTTTTCTGCACAAAAGCGATTCTGCGAAGCAATGTGAACAGGCACAGAGAAGGTGCTATCAGGGAATTCTCTGCCTGCCTTTCCCCAGTGCTCTGCAAGCTCTCCAGGACAACATAAAATCTGGGGCTCTGTGCTTTCTTTCGTTCTGAACAAGTGTTACTGTTTTCTGCACAAAAGCGATTCTTGCGAAGCAATGTGAACACTTCTGCTTCCCAGGCACAGAGAAGGTGCTAGCAAGGAATTCTCTGCCTGCCTTTCCCCAGTGCTCTGCAAGCTCTCCAGGACAACATAAAATCTGGGGCTCTGTGCTTTCTTTCCTTCTGAACAAGTGTTAGTGTTTTCTGCACAAAAGCGATTCTTGCGAAGCAATGTGAACACTTCTGCTTCCCAGGCACAGAGAAGGTGCTAGCAGGGAATTCTCTGCCTGCCTTTCCCCAGTGCTCTGCAAGCTCTCCAGGACAACATAAAATCTGGGGCTCTGTGCTTTCTTTCCTTCTGAACAAGTGTTACTGTTTTCTGCACAAAAGCGATTCTGCGAAGCAATGTGAACAGGCACAGAGAAGGTGCTATCAGGGAATTCTCTGCCTGCCTTTCCCCAGTGCT
Organism: Strix aluco; assembly: GCF_031877795.1. Lineage (NCBI taxonomy): Eukaryota > Metazoa > Chordata > Aves > Strigiformes > Strigidae > Strix > Strix aluco. The sequence continues at coordinate 23,262,314 of NC_133943.1, forward strand.
CTGCAAGCTCTCCAGGACAACATAGAATCTGGGGCTCTGTGCTTTCTTTCCTTCTGAACAAGTGTTAGTGTTTTCTGCACAAAAGCGATTCTTGCGAAGCAATGTGAACACTTCTGCTTCCCAGGCACAGAGAAGGTGCTAGCAAGGAATTCTCTGCCTGCCTTTCCCCAGTGCTCTAAAAGCTCTCCAGGACAACATAAAATCTGGGGCTCTGTGCTTTCTTTCGTTCTGAACAAGTGTTACTGTTTTCTGCACAAAAGCGATTCTTGCGAAGCAATGTGAACACTTCTGCTTCCCAGGCACAGAGAAGGTGCTAGCAAGGAATTCTCTGCCTGCCTTTCCCCAGTGCTCTGCAAGCTCTCCAGGACAACATAAAATCTGGGGCTCTGTGCTTTCTTTCCTTCTGAACAAGTGTTACTGTTTTCTGCACAAAAGCGATTCTGCGAAGCAATGTGAACACTTCTGCTTCCCAGGCACAGAGAAGGTGCTAGCAGGGAATTCTCTGCCTGCCTTTCCCCAGTGCTCTGCAAGCTCTCCAGGACAACATAAAATCTGGGGCTCTGTGCTTTCTTTCCTTCTGAACAAGTGTTAGTGTTTTCTGCACAAAAGCGATTCTGCGAAGCAATGTGAACAGGCACAGAGAAGGTGCTATCAGGGAATTCTCTGCCTGCCTTTCCCCAGTGCTCTGCAAGCTCTCCAGGACAACATAGAATCTGGGGCTCTGTGCTTTCTTTCCTTCTGAACAAGTGTTACTGTTTTCTGCACAAAAGCGATTCTGCGAAGCAATGTGAACACTTCTGCTTCCCAGGCACAGAGAAGGTGCTAGCAAGGAATTCTCTGCCTGCCTTTCCCCAGTGCTCTAAAAGCTCTCCAGGACAACATAAAATCTGGGGCTCTGTGCTTTCTTTCGTTCTGAACAAGTGTTAGTGTTTTCTGCACAAAAGCGATTCTGCGAAGCAATGTGAACAGGCACAGAGAAGGTGCTAGCAAGGAATTCTCTGCCTGCCTTTCCCCAGTGCTCTGCAAGCTCTCCAGGACAACATAAAATCTGGGGCTCTGTGCTTTCTTTCCTTCTGAACAAGTGTTAGTGTTTTCTGCACAAAAGCGATTCTTGCGAAGCAATGTGAACACTTCTGCTTCCCAGGCACAGAGAAGGTGCTAGCAAGGAATTCTCTGCCTGCCTTTCCCCAGTGCTCTGCAAGCTCTCCAGGACAACATAAAATCTGGGGCTCTGTGCTTTCTTTCCTTCTGAACAAGTGTTACTGTTTTCTGCACAAAAGCGATTCTGCGAAGCAATGTGAACACTTCTGCTTCCCAGGCACAGAGAATGTGCTAGCAAGGAATTCCCTGCCTGCCTTTCCCCAGTGCTCTGCAAGCTCTCCAGGACTACATAGAATCTGGGGCTCTGTGCTTTCTTTCCTTCTGAACAAGTGTTACTGTTTTCTGCACAAAAGCGATTCTTGCGAAGCAATGTGAACAGGCACAGAGAAGGTGCTAGCAGGGAATTCTCTGCCTGCCTTTCCCCAGTGCTCTGCAAGCTCTCCAGGACAACATAAAATCTGGGGCTCTGTGCTTTCTTTCCTTCTGAACAAGTGTTACTGTTTTCTGCACAAAAGCGATTCTGCGAAGCAATGTGAACAGGCACAGAGAAGGTGCTATCAGGGAATTCTCTGCCTGCCTTTCCCCAGTGCTCTGCAAGCTCTCCAGGACAACATAAAATCTGGGGCTCTGTGCTTTCTTTCCTTCTGAAGAAGTGTTAGTGTTTTCTGCACAAAAGCGATTCTTGCGAAGCAATGTGAACACTTCTGCTTCCCAGGCACAGAGAAGGTGCTAGCAGGGAATTCTCTGCCTGCCTTTCCCCAGTGCTCTGCAAGCTCTCCAGGACAACATAGAATCTGGGGCTCTGTGCTTTCTTTCCTTCTGAACAAGTGTTACTGTTTTCTGCACAAAAGCGATTCTGCGAAGCAATGTGAACAGGCACAGAGAAGGTGCTATCAGGGAATTCTCTGCCTGCCTTTCCCCAGTGCTCTGCAAGCTCTCCAGGACAACATAGAATCTGGGGCTCTGTGCTTTCTTTCCTTCTGAACAAGTGTTAGTGTTTTCTGCACGAAAGCGATTCTTGCGAAGCAATGTGAACACTTCTGCTTCCCAGGCACAGAGAAGGTGCTAGCAAGGATTTCTCTGCCTGCCTTTCCCCAGTGCTCTAAAAGCTCTCCAGGACAACATAAAATCTGGGGCTCTGTGCTTTCTTTCCTTCTGAACAAGTGTTACTGTTTTCTGCACAAAAGCGATTCTGCGAAGCAATGTGAACAGGCACAGAGAAGGTGCTATCAGGGAATTCTCTGCCTGCCTTTCCCCAGTGCTCTGCAAGCTCTCCAGGACAACATAAAATCTGGGGCTCTGTGCTTTCTTTCGTTCTGAACAAGTGTTACTGTTTTCTGCACAAAAGCGATTCTTGCGAAGCAATGTGAACACTTCTGCTTCCCAGGCACAGAGAACGTGCTAGCAAGGAATTCTCTGCCTGCCTTTCCCCAGTGCTCTGCAAGCTCTCCAGGACAACATAAAATCTGGGGCTCTGTGCTTTCTTTCCTTCTGAACAAGTGTTAGTGTTTTCTGCACAAAAGCGATTCTTGCGAAGCAATGTGAACACTTCTGCTTCCCAGGCACAGAGAAGGTGCTAGCAGGGAATTCTCTGCCTGCCTTTCCCCAGTGCTCTGCAAGCTCTCCAGGACAACATAAAATCTGGGGCTCTGTGCTTTCTTTCCTTCTGAACAAGTGTTACTGTTTTCTGCACAAAAGCGATTCTGCGAAGCAATGTGAACACTTCTGCTTCCCAGGCACAGAGAATGTGCTAGCAAGGAATTCTCTGCCTGCCTTTCCCCAGTGCTCTGCAAGCTCTCCAGGACTACATAGAATCTGGGGCTCTGTGCTTTCTTTCCTTCTGAACAAGTGTTACTGTTTTCTGCACAAAAGCGATTCTGCGAAGCAATGTGAACAGGCACAGAGAAGGTGCTATCAGGGAATTCTCTGCCTGCCTTTCCCCAGTGCTCTGCAAGCTCTCCAGGACAACATAAAATCTGGGGCTCTGTGCTTTCTTTCCTTCTGAACAAGTGTTACTGTTTTCTGCACAAAAGCGATTCTGCGAAGCAATGTGAACAGGCACAGAGAAGGTGCTATCAGGGAATTCTCTGCCTGCCTTTCCCCAGTGCTCTGCAAGCTCTCCAGGACAACATAAAATCTGGGGCTCTGTGCTTTCTTTCGTTCTGAACAAGTGTTACTGTTTTCTGCACAAAAGCGATTCTTGCGAAGCAATGTGAACACTTCTGCTTCCCAGGCACAGAGAACGTGCTAGCAAGGAATTCTCTGCCTGCCTTTCCCCAGTGCTCTGCAAGCTCTCCAGGACAACATAGAATCTGGGGCTCTGTGCTTTCTTTCCTTCTGAACAAGTGTTACTGTTTTCTGCACAAAAGCGATTCTGCGAAGCAATGTGAACAGGCACAGAGAAGGTGCTATCAGGGAATTCTCTGCCTGCCTTTCCCCAGTGCTCTGCAAGCTCTCCAGGACAACATAGAATCTGGGGCTCTGTGCTTTCTTTCCTTCTGAACAAGTGTTACTGTTTTCTGCACAAAAGCGATTCTTGCGAAGCAATGTGAACACTTCTGCTTCCCAGGCACAGAGAAGGTGCTAGCAGGGAATTCTCTGCCTGCCTTTCCCCAGTGCTCTGCAAGCTCTCCAGGACAACATAAAATCTGGGGCTCTGTGCTTTCTTTCCTTCTGAACAAGTGTTAGTGTTTTCTGCACAAAAGCGATTCTTGCGAAGCAATGTGAACACTTCTGCTTCCCAGGCACAGAGAAGGTGCTAGCAGGGAATTCTCTGCCTGCCTTTCCCCAGTGCTCTGCAAGCTCTCCAGGACAACATAGAATCTGGGGCTCTGTGCTTTCTTTCCTTCTGAACAAGTGTTACTGTTTTCTGCACAAAAGCGATTCTGCGAAGCAATGTGAACACTTCTGCTTCCCAGGCACAGAGAAGGTGCTAGCAAGGAATTCTCTGCCTGCCTTTCCCCAGTGCTCTGCAAGCTCTCCAGGACAACATAAAATCTGGGGCTCTGTGCTTTCTTTCCTTCTGAACAAGTGTTAGTGTTTTCTGCACAAAAGCGATTCTTGCGAAGCAATGTGAACACTTCTGCTTCCCAGGCACAGAGAAGGTGCTAGCAGGGAATTCTCTGCCTGCCTTTCCCCAGTGCTCTGCAAGCTCTCCAGGACAACATAAAATCTGGGGCTCTGTGCTTTCTTTCCTTCTGAACAAGTGTTAGTGTTTTCTGCACAAAAGCGATTCTGCGAAGCAATGTGAACACTTCTGCTTCCCAGGCACAGAGAATGTGCTAGCAAGGAATTCTCTGCCTGCCTTTCCCCAGTGCTCTGCAAGCTCTCCAGGACTACATAGAATCTGGGGCTCTGTGCTTTCTTTCCTTCTGAACAAGTGTTACTGTTTTCTGCACAAAAGCGATTCTGCGAAGCAATGTGAACAGGCACAGAGAAGGTGCTATCAGGGAATTCTCTGCCTGCCTTTCCCCAGTGCTCTGCAAGCTCTCCAGGACAACATAAAATCTGGGGCTCTGTGCTTTCTTTCCTTCTGAACAAGTGTTAGTGTTTTCTGCACAAAAGCGATTCTTGCGAAGCAATGTGAACACTTCTGCTTCCCAGGCACAGAGAAGGTGCTAGCAGGGAATTCTCTGCCTGCCTTTCCCCAGTGCTCTGCAAGCTCTCCAGGACAACATAGAATCTGGGGCTCTGTGCTTTCTTTCCTTCTGAACAAGTGTTACTGTTTTCTGCACAAAAGCGATTCTGCGAAGCAATGTGAACAGGCACAGAGAAGGTGCTATCAGGGAATTCTCTGCCTGCCTTTCCCCAGTGCTCTGCAAGCTCTCCAGGACAACATAAAATCTGGGGCTCTGTGCTTTCTTTCCTTCTGAACAAGTGTTACTGTTTTCTGCACAAAAGCGATTCTGCGAAGCAATGTGAACACTTCTGCTTCCCAGGCACAGAGAATGTGCTAGCAAGGAATTCTCTGCCTGCCTTTCCCCAGTGCTCTGCAAGCTCTCCAGGACAACATAAAATCTGGGGCTCTGTGCTTTCTTTCCTTCTGAACAAGTGTTAGTGTTTTCTGCACAAAAGCGATTCTGCGAAGCAATGTGAACAGGCACAGAGAAGGTGCTATCAGGGAATTCTCTGCCTGCCTTTCCCCAGTGCTCTGCAAGCTCTCCAGGACAACATAGAATCTGGGGCTCTGTGCTTTCTTTCCTTCTGAACAAGTGTTACTGTTTTCTGCACAAAAGCGATTCTGCGAAGCAATGTGAACACTTCTGCTTCCCAGGCACAGAGAAGGTGCTAGCAAGGAATTCTCTGCCTGCCTTTCCCCAGTGCTCTAAAAGCTCTCCAGGACAACATAAAATCTGGGGCTCTGTGCTTTCTTTCCTTCTGAACAAGTGTTACTGTTTTCTGCACAAAAGCGATTCTTGCGAAGCAATGTGAACACTTCTGCTTCCCAGGCACAGAGAAGGTGCTAGCAGGGAATTCTCTGCCTGCCTTTCCCCAGTGCTCTGCAAGCTCTCCAGGACAACATAGAATCTGGGGCTCTGTGCTTTCTTTCGTTCTGAACAAGTGTTAGTGTTTTCTGCACAAAAGCGATTCTGCGAAGCAATGTGAACAGGCACAGAGAAGGTGCTAGCAAGGAATTCTCTGCCTGCCTTTCCCCAGTGCTCTGCAAGCTCTCCAGGACAACATAAAATCTGGGGCTCTGTGCTTTCTTTCCTTCTGAACAAGTGTTAGTGTTTTCTGCACAAAAGCGATTCTTGCGAAGCAATGTGAACACTTCTGCTTCCCAGGCACAGAGAAGGTGCTAGCAGGGAATTCTCTGCCTGCCTTTCCCCAGTGCTCTGCAAGCTCTCCAGGACAACATAAAATCTGGGGCTCTGTGCTTTCTTTCCTTCTGAACAAGTGTTACTGTTTTCTGCACAAAAGCGATTCTGCGAAGCAATGTGAACACTTCTGCTTCCCAGGCACAGAGAATGTGCTAGCAAGGAATTCCCTGCCTGCCTTTCCCCAGTGCTCTGCAAGCTCTCCAGGACTACATAGAATCTGGGGCTCTGTGCTTTCTTTCCTTCTGAACAAGTGTTACTGTTTTCTGCACAAAAGCGATTCTGCAAAGCAATGTGAACAGGCACAGAGAAGGTGCTAGCAGGGAATTCTCTGCCTACCTTTCCCCAGTGCTCTGCAAGCTCTCCAGGACAACATAAAATCTGGGGCTCTGTGCTTTCTTTCCTTCTGAACAAGTTTTACTGTTTTCTGCACAAAAGCGATTCTGCGAAGCAATGTGAACAGGCACAGAGAAGGTGCTATCAGGGAATTCTCTGCCTGCCTTTCCCCAGTGCTCTGCAAGCTCTCCAGGACAACATAAAATCTGGGGCTCTGTGCTTTCTTTCCTTCTGAAGAAGTGTTAGTGTTTTCTGCACAAAAGCGATTCTTGCGAAGCAATGTGAACACTTCTGCTTCCCAGGCACAGAGAAGGTGCTAGCAGGGAATTCTCTGCCTGCCTTTCCCCAGTGCTCTGCAAGCTCTCCAGGACAACATAGAATCTGGGGCTCTGTGCTTTCTTTCCTTCTGAACAAGTGTTACTGTTTTCTGCACAAAAGCGATTCTGCGAAGCAATGTGAACAGGCACAGAGAAGGTGCTATCAGGGAATTCTCTGCCTGCCTTTCCCCAGTGCTCTGCAAGCTCTCCAGGACAACATAGAATCTGGGGCTCTGTGCTTTCTTTCCTTCTGAACAAGTGTTAGTGTTTTCTGCACGAAAGCGATTCTTGCGAAGCAATGTGAACACTTCTGCTTCCCAGGCACAGAGAAGGTGCTAGCAAGGATTTCTCTGCCTGCCTTTCCCCAGTGCTCTAAAAGCTCTCCAGGACAACATAAAATCTGGGGCTCTGTGCTTTCTTTCCTTCTGAACAAGTGTTACTGTTTTCTGCACAAAAGCGATTCTGCGAAGCAATGTGAACAGGCACAGAGAAGGTGCTATCAGGGAATTCTCTGCCTGCCTTTCCCCAGTGCTCTGCAAGCTCTCCAGGACAACATAAAATCTGGGGCTCTGTGCTTTCTTTCGTTCTGAACAAGTGTTACTGTTTTCTGCACAAAAGCGATTCTTGCGAAGCAATGTGAACACTTCTGCTTCCCAGGCACAGAGAACGTGCTAGCAAGGAATTCTCTGCCTGCCTTTCCCCAGTGCTCTGCAAGCTCTCCAGGACAACATAAAATCTGGGGCTCTGTGCTTTCTTTCCTTCTGAACAAGTGTTAGTGTTTTCTGCACAAAAGCGATTCTGCGAAGCAATGTGAACAGGCACAGAGAAGGTGCTATCAGGGAATTCTCTGCCTGCCTTTCCCCAGTGCTCTGCAAGCTCTCCAGGACAACATAAAATCTGGGGCTCTGTGCTTTCTTTCCTTCTGAACAAGTGTTAGTGTTTTCTGCACAAAAGCGATTCTGCGAAGCAATGTGAACAGGCACAGAGAAGGTGCTATCAGGGAATTCTCTGCCTGCCTTTCCCCAGTGCTCTGCAAGCTCTCCAGGACAACATAGAATCTGGGGCTCTGTGCTTTCTTTCCTTCTGAACAAGTGTTACTGTTTTCTGCACAAAAGCGATTCTGCGAAGCAATGTGAACACTTCTGCTTCCCAGGCACAGAGAAGGTGCTAGCAAGGAATTCTCTGCCTGCCTTTCCCCAGTGCTCTAAAAGCTCTCCAGGACAACATAAAATCTGGGGCTCTGTGCTTTCTTTCCTTCTGAACAAGTGTTACTGTTTTCTGCACAAAAGCGATTCTTGCGAAGCAATGTGAACACTTCTGCTTCCCAGGCACAGAGAAGGTGCTAGCAGGGAATTCTCTGCCTGCCTTTCCCCAGTGCTCTGCAAGCTCTCCAGGACAACATAGAATCTGGGGCTCTGTGCTTTCTTTCGTTCTGAACAAGTGTTACTGTTTTCTGCACAAAAGCGATTCTGCGAAGCAATGTGAACAGGCACAGAGAAGGTGCTATCAGGGAATTCTCTGCCTGCCTTTCCCCAGTGCTCTGCAAGCTCTCCAGGACAACATAGAATCTGGGGCTCTGTGCTTTCTTTCCTTCTGAACAAGTGTTACTGTTTTCTGCACAAAAGCGATTCTGCGAAGCAATGTGAACACTTCTGCTTCCCAGGCACAGAGAAGGTGCTAGCAAGGAATTCTCTGCCTGCCTTTCCCCAGTGCTCTAAAAGCTCTCCAGGACAACATAAAATCTGGGGCTCTGTGCTTTCTTTCGTTCTGAACAAGTGTTACTGTTTTCTGCACAAAAGCGATTCTGCGAAGCAATGTGAACAGGCACAGAGAAGGTGCTATCAGGGAATTCTCTGCCTGCCTTTCCCCAGTGCTCTGCAAGCTCTCCAGGACAACATAAAATCTGGGGCTCTGTGCTTTCTTTCGTTCTGAACAAGTGTTACTGTTTTCTGCACAAAAGCGATTCTTGCGAAGCAATGTGAACACTTCTGCTTCCCAGGCACAGAGAAGGTGCTAGCAAGGAATTCTCTGCCTGCCTTTCCCCAGTGCTCTGCAAGCTCTCCAGGACAACATAAAATCTGGGGCTCTGTGCTTTCTTTCCTTCTGAACAAGTGTTAGTGTTTTCTGCACAAAAGCGATTCTTGCGAAGCAATGTGAACACTTCTGCTTCCCAGGCACAGAGAAGGTGCTAGCAGGGAATTCTCTGCCTGCCTTTCCCCAGTGCTCTGCAAGCTCTCCAGGACAACATAAAATCTGGGGCTCTGTGCTTTCTTTCCTTCTGAACAAGTGTTACTGTTTTCTGCACAAAAGCGATTCTGCGAAGCAATGTGAACAGGCACAGAGAAGGTGCTATCAGGGAATTCTCTGCCTGCCTTTCCCCAGTGCTCTGCAAGCTCTCCAGGACAACATAGAATCTGGGGCTCTGTGCTTTCTTTCCTTCTGAACAAGTGTTAGTGTTTTCTGCACAAAAGCGATTCTTGCGAAGCAATGTGAACACTTCTGCTTCCCAGGCACAGAGAAGGTGCTAGCAAGGAATTCTCTGCCTGCCTTTCCCCAGTGCTCTAAAAGCTCTCCAGGACAACATAAAATCTGGGGCTCTGTGCTTTCTTTCGTTCTGAACAAGTGTTACTGTTTTCTGCACAAAAGCGATTCTTGCGAAGCAATGTGAACACTTCTGCTTCCCAGGCACAGAGAAGGTGCTAGCAAGGAATTCTCTGCCTGCCTTTCCCCAGTGCTCTGCAAGCTCTCCAGGACAACATAAAATCTGGGGCTCTGTGCTTTCTTTCCTTCTGAACAAGTGTTACTGTTTTCTGCACAAAAGCGATTCTGCGAAGCAATGTGAACACTTCTGCTTCCCAGGCACAGAGAAGGTGCTAGCAGGGAATTCTCTGCCTGCCTTTCCCCAGTGCTCTGCAAGCTCTCCAGGACAACATAAAATCTGGGGCTCTGTGCTTTCTTTCCTTCTGAACAAGTGTTAGTGTTTTCTGCACAAAAGCGATTCTGCGAAGCAATGTGAACAGGCACAGAGAAGGTGCTATCAGGGAATTCTCTGCCTGCCTTTCCCCAGTGCTCTGCAAGCTCTCCAGGACAACATAGAATCTGGGGCTCTGTGCTTTCTTTCCTTCTGAACAAGTGTTACTGTTTTCTGCACAAAAGCGATTCTGCGAAGCAATGTGAACAGGCACAGAGAAGGTGCTAGCAGGGAATTCTCTGCCTACCTTTCCCCAGTGCTCTGCAAGCTCTCCAGGACAACATAAAATCTGGGGCTCTGTGCTTTCTTTCCTTCTGAACAAGTTTTACTGTTTTCTGCACAAAAGCGATTCTGCGAAGCAATGTGAACAGGCACAGAGAAGGTGCTATCAGGGAATTCTCTGCCTGCCTTTCCCCAGTGCTCTGCAAGCTCTCCAGGACAACATAGAATCTGGGGCTCTGTGCTTTCTTTCCTTCTGAACAAGTGTTAGTGTTTTCTGCACAAAAGCGATTCTTGCGAAGCAATGTGAACACTTCTGCTTCCCAGGCACAGAGAAGGTGCTAGCAGGGAATTCTCTGCCTGCCTTTCCCCAGTGCTCTGCAAGCTCTCCAGGACAACATAGAATCTGGGGCTCTGTGCTTTCTTTCCTTCTGAACAAGTGTTACTGTTTTCTGCACAAAAGCGATTCTTGCGAAGCAATGTGAACACTTCTGCTTCCCAGGCACAGAGAAGGTGCTAGCAGGGAATTCTCTGCCTGCCTTTCCCCAGTGCTCTGCAAGCTCTCCAGGACAACATAGAATCTGGGGCTCTGTGCTTTCTTTCCTTCTGAACAAGTGTTACTGTTTTCTGCACAAAAGCGATTCTGCGAAGCAATGTGAACACTTCTGCTTCCCAGGCACAGAGAAGGTGCTAGCAAGGAATTCTCTGCCTGCCTTTCCCCAGTGCTCTGCAAGCTCTCCAGGACAACATAAAATCTGGGGCTCTGTGCTTTCTTTCCTTCTGAAGAAGTGTTAGTGTTTTCTGCACAAAAGCGATTCTTGCGAAGCAATGTGAACACTTCTGCTTCCCAGGCACAGAGAAGGTGCTAGCAGGGAATTCTCTGCCTGCCTTTCCCCAGTGCTCTGCAAGCTCTCCAGGACAACATAGAATCTGGGGCTCTGTGCTTTCTTTCCTTCTGAACAAGTGTTACTGTTTTCTGCACAAAAGCGATTCTGCGAAGCAATGTGAACAGGCACAGAGAAGGTGCTATCAGGGAATTCTCTGCCTGCCTTTCCCCAGTGCTCTGCAAGCTCTCCAGGACAACATAGAATCTGGGGCTCTGTGCTTTCTTTCCTTCTGAACAAGTGTTAGTGTTTTCTGCACGAAAGCGATTCTTGCGAAGCAATGTGAACACTTCTGCTTCCCAGGCACAGAGAAGGTGCTAGCAAGGATTTCTCTGCCTGCCTTTCCCCAGTGCTCTAAAAGCTCTCCAGGACAACATAAAATCTGGGGCTCTGTGCTTTCTTTCCTTCTGAACAAGTGTTACTGTTTTCTGCACAAAAGCGATTCTGCGAAGCAATGTGAACAGGCACAGAGAAGGTGCTATCAGGGAATTCTCTGCCTGCCTTTCCCCAGTGCTCTGCAAGCTCTCCAGGACAACATAAAATCTGGGGCTCTGTGCTTTCTTTCGTTCTGAACAAGTGTTACTGTTTTCTGCACAAAAGCGATTCTTGCGAAGCAATGTGAACACTTCTGCTTCCCAGGCACAGAGAACGTGCTAGCAAGGAATTCTCTGCCTGCCTTTCCCCAGTGCTCTGCAAGCTCTCCAGGACAACATAAAATCTGGGGCTCTGTGCTTTCTTTCCTTCTGAACAAGTGTTAGTGTTTTCTGCACAAAAGCGATTCTGCGAAGCAATGTGAACAGGCACAGAGAAGGTGCTATCAGGGAATTCTCTGCCTGCCTTTCCCCAGTGCTCTGCAAGCTCTCCAGGACAACATAAAATCTGGGGCTCTGTGCTTTCTTTCCTTCTGAACAAGTGTTAGTGTTTTCTGCACAAAAGCGATTCTGCGAAGCAATGTGAACAGGCACAGAGAAGGTGCTATCAGGGAATTCTCTGCCTGCCTTTCCCCAGTGCTCTGCAAGCTCTCCAGGACAACATAGAATCTGGGGCTCTGTGCTTTCTTTCCTTCTGAACAAGTGTTACTGTTTTCTGCACAAAAGCGATTCTGCGAAGCAATGTGAACACTTCTGCTTCCCAGGCACAGAGAAGGTGCTAGCAAGGAATTCTCTGCCTGCCTTTCCCCAGTGCTCTAAAAGCTCTCCAGGACAACATAAAATCTGGGGCTCTGTGCTTTCTTTCCTTCTGAACAAGTGTTACTGTTTTCTGCACAAAAGCGATTCTTGCGAAGCAATGTGAACACTTCTGCTTCCCAGGCACAGAGAAGGTGCTAGCAGGGAATTCTCTGCCTGCCTTTCCCCAGTGCTCTGCAAGCTCTCCAGGACAACATAGAATCTGGGGCTCTGTGCTTTCTTTCGTTCTGAACAAGTGTTACTGTTTTCTGCACAAAAGCGATTCTGCGAAGCAATGTGAACAGGCACAGAGAAGGTGCTATCAGGGAATTCTCTGCCTGCCTTTCCCCAGTGCTCTGCAAGCTCTCCAGGACAACATAGAATCTGGGGCTCTGTGCTTTCTTTCCTTCTGAACAAGTGTTACTGTTTTCTGCACAAAAGCGATTCTGCGAAGCAATGTGAACACTTCTGCTTCCCAGGCACAGAGAAGGTGCTAGCAAGGAATTCTCTGCCTGCCTTTCCCCAGTGCTCTAAAAGCTCTCCAGGACAACATAAAATCTGGGGCTCTGTGCTTTCTTTCGTTCTGAACAAGTGTTACTGTTTTCTGCACAAAAGCGATTCTGCGAAGCAATGTGAACAGGCACAGAGAAGGTGCTATCAGGGAATTCTCTGCCTGCCTTTCCCCAGTGCTCTGCAAGCTCTCCAGGACAACATAAAATCTGGGGCTCTGTGCTTTCTTTCGTTCTGAACAAGTGTTACTGTTTTCTGCACAAAAGCGATTCTTGCGAAGCAATGTGAACACTTCTGCTTCCCAGGCACAGAGAAGGTGCTAGCAAGGAATTCTCTGCCTGCCTTTCCCCAGTGCTCTGCAAGCTCTCCAGGACAACATAAAATCTGGGGCTCTGTGCTTTCTTTCCTTCTGAACAAGTGTTAGTGTTTTCTGCACAAAAGCGATTCTTGCGAAGCAATGTGAACACTTCTGCTTCCCAGGCACAGAGAAGGTGCTAGCAGGGAATTCTCTGCCTGCCTTTCCCCAGTGCTCTGCAAGCTCTCCAGGACAACATAAAATCTGGGGCTCTGTGCTTTCTTTCCTTCTGAACAAGTGTTACTGTTTTCTGCACAAAAGCGATTCTGCGAAGCAATGTGAACAGGCACAGAGAAGGTGCTATCAGGGAATTCTCTGCCTGCCTTTCCCCAGTGCTCTGCAAGCTCTCCAGGACAACATAGAATCTGGGGCTCTGTGCTTTCTTTCCTTCTGAACAAGTGTTAGTGTTTTCTGCACAAAAGCGATTCTTGCGAAGCAATGTGAACACTTCTGCTTCCCAGGCACAGAGAAGGTGCTAGCAAGGAATTCTCTGCCTGCCTTTCCCCAGTGCTCTAAAAGCTCTCCAGGACAACATAAAATCTGGGGCTCTGTGCTTTCTTTCGTTCTGAACAAGTGTTACTGTTTTCTGCACAAAAGCGATTCTTGCGAAGCAATGTGAACACTTCTGCTTCCCAGGCACAGAGAAGGTGCTAGCAAGGAATTCTCTGCCTGCCTTTCCCCAGTGCTCTGCAAGCTCTCCAGGACAACATAAAATCTGGGGCTCTGTGCTTTCTTTCCTTCTGAACAAGTGTTACTGTTTTCTGCACAAAAGCGATTCTGCGAAGCAATGTGAACACTTCTGCTTCCCAGGCACAGAGAAGGTGCTAGCAGGGAATTCTCTGCCTGCCTTTCCCCAGTGCTCTGCAAGCTCTCCAGGACAACATAAAATCTGGGGCTCTGTGCTTTCTTTCCTTCTGAACAAGTGTTAGTGTTTTCTGCACAAAAGCGATTCTGCGAAGCAATGTGAACAGGCACAGAGAAGGTGCTATCAGGGAATTCTCTGCCTGCCTTTCCCCAGTGCTCTGCAAGCTCTCCAGGACAACATAGAATCTGGGGCTCTGTGCTTTCTTTCCTTCTGAACAAGTGTTACTGTTTTCTGCACAAAAGCGATTCTTGCGAAGCAATGTGAACACTTCTGCTTCCCAGGCACAGAGAAGGTGCTAGCAGGGAATTCCCTGCCTGCCTTTCCCCAGTGCTCTGCAAGCTCTCCAGGACAACATAGAATCTGGGGCTCTGTGCTTTCTTTCCTTCTGAACAAGTGTTACTGTTTTCTGCACAAAAGCGATTCTGCGAAGCAATGTGAACAGGCACAGAGAAGGTGCTAGCAAGGAATTCTCTGCCTGCCTTTCCCCAGTGCTCTGCAAGCTCTCCAGGACAACATAAAATCTGGGGCTCTGTGCTTTCTTTCCTTCTGAACAAGTGTTAGTGTTTTCTGCACAAAAGCGATTCTTGCGAAGCAATGTGAACACTTCTGCTTCCCAGGCACAGAGAAGGTGCTAGCAGGGAATTCTCTGCCTGCCTTTCCCCAGTGCTCTGCAAGCTCTCCAGGACAACATAGAATCTGGGGCTCTGTGCTTTCTTTCGTTCTGAACAAGTGTTACTGTTTTCTGCACAAAAGCGATTCTGCGAAGCAATGTGAACAGGCACAGAGAAGGTGCTAGCAGGGAATTCTCTGCCTGCCTTTCCCCAGTGCTCTGCAAGCTCTCCAGGACAACATAGAATCTGGGGCTCTGTGCTTTCTTTCCTTCTGAACAAGTGTTACTGTTTTCTGCACAAAAGCGATTCTTGCGAAGCAATGTGAACACTTCTGCTTCCCAGGCACAGAGAAGGTGCTAGCAAGGAATTCTCTGCCTGCCTTTCCCCAGTGCTCTAAAAGCTCTCCAGGACAACATAAAATCTGGGGCTCTGTGCTTTCTTTCGTTCTGAACAAGTGTTACTGTTTTCTGCACAAAAGCGATTCTTGCGAAGCAATGTGAACACTTCTGCTTCCCAGGCACAGAGAAGGTGCTAGCAAGGAATTCTCTGCCTGCCTTTCCCCAGTGCTCTGCAAGCTCTCCAGGACAACATAAAATCTGGGGCTCTGTGCTTTCTTTCCTTCTGAACAAGTGTTAGTGTTTTCTGCACAAAAGCGATTCTTGCGAAGCAATGTGAACACTTCTGCTTCCCAGGCACAGAGAAGGTGCTAGCAAGGAATTCTCTGCCTGCCTTTCCCCAGTGCTCTGCAAGCTCTCCAGGACAACATAGAATCTGGGGCTCTGTGCTTTCTTTCGTTCTGAACAAGTGTTACTGTTTTCTGCACAAAAGCGATTCTGCGAAGCAATGTGAACAGGCACAGAGAAGGTGCTATCAGGGAATTCTCTGCCTGCCTTTCCCCAGTGCTCTGCAAGCTCTCCAGGACAACATAAAATCTGGGGCTCTGTGCTTTCTTTCCTTCTGAACAAGTGTTAGTGTTTTCTGCACAAAAGCGATTCTTGCGAAGCAATGTGAACACTTCTGCTTCCCAGGCACAGAGAAGGTGCTATCAGGGAATTCTCTGCCTGCCTTTCCCCAGTGCTCTGCAAGCTCTCCAGGACAACATAGAATCTGGGGCTCTGTGCTTTCTTTCCTTCTGAACAAGTGTTACTGTTTTCTGCACAAAAGCGATTCTGCGAAGCAATGTGAACACTTCTGCTTCCCAGGCACAGAGAAGGTGCTAGCAAGGAATTCTCTGCCTGCCTTTCCCCAGTGCTCTAAAAGCTCTCCAGGACAACATAAAATCTGGGGCTCTGTGCTTTCTTTCCTTCTGAACAAGTGTTACTGTTTTCTGCACAAAAGCGATTCTTGCGAAGCAATGTGAACACTTCTGCTTCCCAGGCACAGAGAAGGTGCTAGCAGGGAATTCTCTGCCTGCCTTTCCCCAGTGCTCTGCAAGCTCTCCAGGACAACATAGAATCTGGGGCTCTGTGCTTTCTTTCGTTCTGAACAAGTGTTACTGTTTTCTGCACAAAAGCGATTCTGCGAAGCAATGTGAACAGGCACAGAGAAGGTGCTAGCAAGGAATTCTCTGCCTGCCTTTCCCCAGTGCTCTGCAAGCTCTCCAGGACAACATAAAATCTGGGGCTCTGTGCTTTCTTTCCTTCTGAACAAGTGTTAGTGTTTTCTGCACAAAAGCGATTCTTGCGAAGCAATGTGAACACTTCTGCTTCCCAGGCACAGAGAAGGTGCTAGCAGGGAATTCTCTGCCTGCCTTTCCCCAGTGCTCTGCAAGCTCTCCAGGACAACATAAAATCTGGGGCTCTGTGCTTTCTTTCCTTCTGAACAAGTGTTACTGTTTTCTGCACAAAAGCGATTCTGCGAAGCAATGTGAACACTTCTGCTTCCCAGGCACAGAGAATGTGCTAGCAAGGAATTCTCTGCCTGCCTTTCCCCAGTGCTCTGCAAGCTCTCCAGGACTACATAGAATCTGGGGCTCTGTGCTTTCTTTCGTTCTGAACAAGTGTTACTGTTTTCTGCACAAAAGCGATTCTGCAAAGCAATGTGAACAGGCACAGAGAAGGTGCTAGCAGGGAATTCTCTGCCTGCCTTTCCCCAGTGCTCTGCAAGCTCTCCAGGACAACATAAAATCTGGGGCTCTGTGCTTTCTTTCCTTCTGAACAAGTTTTACTGTTTTCTGCACAAAAGCGATTCTGCGAAGCAATGTGAACAGGCACAGAGAAGGTGCTATCAGGGAATTCTCTGCCTGCCTTTCCCCAGTGCTCTAAAAGCTCTCCAGGACAACATAAAATCTGGGGCTCTGTGCTTTCTTTCCTTCTGAAGAAGTGTTAGTGTTTTCTGCACAAAAGCGATTCTTGCGAAGCAATGTGAACACTTCTGCTTCCCAGGCACAGAGAAGGTGCTAGCAGGGAATTCTCTGCCTGCCTTTCCCCAGTGCTCTGCAAGCTCTCCAGGACAACATAGAATCTGGGGCTCTGTGCTTTCTTTCGTTCTGAACAAGTGTTACTGTTTTCTGCACAAAAGCGATTCTGCGAAGCAATGTGAACAGGCACAGAGAAGGTGCTATCAGGGAATTCTCTGCCTGCCTTTCCCCAGTGCTCTGCAAGCTCTCCAGGACAACATAAAATCTGGGGCTCTGTGCTTTCTTTCCTTCTGAACAAGTGTTAGTGTTTTCTGCACAAAAGCGATTCTTGCGAAGCAATGTGAACACTTCTGCTTCCCAGGCACAGAGAAGGTGCTAGCAGGGAATTCTCTGCCTGCCTTTCCCCAGTGCTCTGCAAGCTCTCCAGGACAACATAGAATCTGGGGCTCTGTGCTTTCTTTCGTTCTGAACAAGTGTTACTGTTTACTGCACAAAAGCGATTCTGCGAAGCAATGTAAACAGGCACAGAGAAGGTGCTATCAGGGAATTCTCTGCCTGCCTTTCCCCAGTGCTCTGCAAGCTCTCCAGGACAACATAGAATCTGGGGCTCTGTGCTTTCTTTCCTTCTGAACAAGTGTTACTGTTTTCTGCACAAAAGCGATTCTGCGAAGCAATGTGAACACTTCTGCTTCCCAGGCACAGAGAAGGTGCTAGCAAGGAATTCTCTGCCTGCCTTTCCCCAGTGCTCTGCAAGCTCTCCAGGACAACATAGAATCTGGGGCTCTGTGCTTTCTTTCGTTCTGAACAAGTGTTACTGTTTTCTGCACAAAAGCGATTCTGCGAAGCAATGTGAACAGGCACAGAGAAGGTGCTATCAGGGAATTCTCTGCCTGCCTTTCCCCAGTGCTCTGCAAGCTCTCCAGGACAACATAGAATCTGGGGCTCTGTGCTTTCTTTCGTTCTGAGCAAGTGTTACTGTTTTCTGCACAAAAGCGATTCTTGCGAAGCAATGTGAACACTTCTGCTTCCCAGGCACAGAGAAGGTGCTAGCAGGGAATTCTCTGCCTGCCTTTCCCCAGTGCTCTGCAAGCTCTCCAGGACAACATAAAATCTGGGGCTCTGTGCTTTCTTTCCTTCTGAACAAGTGTTAGTGTTTTCTGCACAAAAGCGATTCTTGCGAAGCAATGTGAACACTTCTGCTTCCCAGGCACAGAGAAGGTGCTAGCAGGGAATTCTCTGCCTGCCTTTCCCCAGTGCTCTGCAAGCTCTCCAGGACAACATAAAATCTGGGGCTCTGTGCTTTCTTTCCTTCTGAACAAGTGTTAGTGTTTTCTGCACAAAAGCGATTCTTGCGAAGCAATGTGAACACTTCTGCTTCCCAGGCACAGAGAAGGTGCTATCAGGGAATTCTCTGCCTGCCTTTCCCCAGTGCTCTGCAAGCTCTCCAGGACAACATAGAATCTGGGGCTCTGTGCTTTCTTTCCTTCTGAACAAGTGTTACTGTTTTCTGCACAAAAGCGATTCTTGCGAAGCAATGTGAACACTTCTGCTTCCCAGGCACAGAGAAGGTGCTAGCAGGGAATTCTCTGCCTGCCTTTCCCCAGTGCTCTGCAAGCTCTCCAGGACAACATAAAATCTGGGGCTCTGTGCTTTCTTTCCTTCTGAACAAGTGTTACTGTTTTCTGCACAAAAGCGATTCTGCGAAGCAATGTGAACACTTCTGCTTCCCAGGCACAGAGAATGTGCTAGCAAGGAATTCTCTGCCTGCCTTTCCCCAGTGCTCTGCAAGCTCTCCAGGACAACATAAAATCTGGGGCTCTGTGCTTTCTTTCCTTCTGAACAAGTGTTAGTGTTTTCTGCACAAAAGCGATTCTGCGAAGCAATGTGAACAGGCACAGAGAAGGTGCTATCAGGGAATTCTCTGCCTGCCTTTCCCCAGTGCTCTGCAAGCTCTCCAGGACAACATAGAATCTGGGGCTCTGTGCTTTCTTTCCTTCTGAACAAGTGTTACTGTTTTCTGCACAAAAGCGATTCTTGCGAAGCAATGTGAACACTTCTGCTTCCCAGGCACAGAGAAGGTGCTAGCAAGGAATTCTCTGCCTGCCTTTCCCCAGTGCTCTGCGAGCTCTCCAGGACAACATAAAATCTGGGGCTCTGTGCTTTCTTTCCTTCTGAACAAGTGTTAGTGTTTTCTGCACAAAAGCGATTCTTGCGAAGCAATGTGAACACTTCTGCTTCCCAGGCACAGAGAAGGTGCTAGCAGGGAATTCTCTGCCTGCCTTTCCCCAGTGCTCTGCAAGCTCTCCAGGACAACATAGAATCTGGGGCTCTGTGCTTTCTTTCGTTCTGAACAAGTGTTACTGTTTTCTGCACAAAAGCGATTCTGCGAAGCAATGTGAACAGGCACAGAGAAGGTGCTAGCAAGGAATTCTCTGCCTGCCTTTCCCCAGTGCTCTGCAAGCTCTCCAGGACAACATAAAATCTGGGGCTCTGTGCTTTCTTTCCTTCTGAACAAGTGTTAGTGTTTTCTGCACAAAAGCGATTCTTGCGAAGCAATGTGAACACTTCTGCTTCCCAGGCACAGAGAAGGTGCTAGCAGGGAATTCTCTGCCTGCCTTTCCCCAGTGCTCTGCAAGCTCTCCAGGACAACATAGAATCTGGGGCTCTGTGCTTTCTTTCCTTCTGAACAAGTGTTACTGTTTTCTGCACAAAAGCGATTCTGCGAAGCAATGTGAACAGGCACAGAGAAGGTGCTATCAGGGAATTCTCTGCCTGCCTTTCCCCAGTGCTCTGCAAGCTCTCCAGGACAACATAGAATCTGGGGCTCTGTGCTTTCTTTCCTTCTGAACAAGTGTTACTGTTTTCTGCACAAAAGCGATTCTGCGAAGCAATGTGAACACTTCTGCTTCCCAGGCACAGAGAAGGTGCTAGCAAGGAATTCTCTGCCTGCCTTTCCCCAGTGCTCTAAAAGCTCTCCAGGACAACATAAAATCTGGGGCTCTGTGCTTTCTTTCCTTCTGAACAAGTGTTACTGTTTTCTGCACAAAAGCGATTCTTGCGAAGCAATGTGAACACTTCTGCTTCCCAGGCACAGAGAAGGTGCTAGCAGGGAATTCTCTGCCTGCCTTTCCCCAGTGCTCTGCAAGCTCTCCAGGACAACATAGAATCTGGGGCTCTGTGCTTTCTTTCCTTCTGAACAAGTGTTACTGTTTTCTGCACAAAAGCGATTCTGCGAAGCAATGTGAACAGGCACAGAGAAGGTGCTAGCAAGGAATTCTCTGCCTGCCTTTCCCCAGTGCTCTGCAAGCTCTCCAGGACAACATAAAATCTGGGGCTCTGTGCTTTCTTTCCTTCTGAACAAGTGTTAGAGTTTTCTGCACAAAAGCGATTCTTGCGAAGCAATGTGAACACTTCTGCTTCCCAGGCACAGAGAAGGTGCTAGCAGGGAATTCTCTGCCTGCCTTTCCCCAGTGCTCTGCAAGCTCTCCAGGACAACATAAAATCTGGGGCTCTGTGCTTTCTTTCCTTCTGAACAAGTGTTACTGTTTTCTGCACAAAAGCGATTCTGCGAAGCAATGTGAACACTTCTGCTTCCCAGGCACAGAGAATGTGCTAGCAAGGAATTCTCTGCCTGCCTTTCCCCAGTGCTCTGCAAGCTCTCCAGGACTACATAGAATCTGGGGCTCTGTGCTTTCTTTCCTTCTGAACAAGTGTTACTGTTTTCTGCACAAAAGCGATTCTGCAAAGCAATGTGAACAGGCACAGAGAAGGTGCTAGCAGGGAATTCTCTGCCTGCCTTTCCCCAGTGCTCTGCAAGCTCTCCAGGACAACATAAAATCTGGGGCTCTGTGCTTTCTTTCCTTCTGAACAAGTTTTACTGTTTTCTGCACAAAAGCAATTCTGCGAAGCAATGTGAACAGGCACAGAGAAGGTGCTATCAGGGAATTCTCTGCCTGCCTTTCCCCAGTGCTCTAAAAGCTCTCCAGGACAACATAAAATCTGGGGCTCTGTGCTTTCTTTCCTTCTGAACAAGTGTTAGTGTTTTCTGCACAAAAGCGATTCTTGCGAAGCAATGTGAACACTTCTGCTTCCCAGGCACAGAGAAGGTGCTAGCAGGGAATTCTCTGCCTGCCTTTCCCCAGTGCTCTGCAAGCTCTCCAGGACAACATAGAATCTGGGGCTCTGTGCTTTCTTTCGTTCTGAACAAGTGTTACTGTTTTCTGCACAAAAGCGATTCTGCGAAGCAATGTGAACAGGCACAGAGAAGGTGCTATCAGGGAATTCTCTGCCTGCCTTTCCCCAGTGCTCTGCAAGCTCTCCAGGACAACATAAAATCTGGGGCTCTGTGCTTTCTTTCGTTCTGAACAAGTGTTACTGTTTTCTGCACAAAAGCGATTCTTGCGAAGCAATGTGAACACTTCTGCTTCCCAGGCACAGAGAAGGTGCTAGCAGGGAATTCTCTGCCTGCCTTTCCCCAGTGCTCTGCAAGCTCTCCAGGACAACATAGAATCTGGGGCTCTGTGCTTTCTTTCGTTCTGAACAAGTGTTACTGTTTACTGCACAAAAGCGATTCTGCGAAGCAATGTGAACAGGCACAGAGAAGGTGCTATCAGGGAATTCTCTGCCTGCCTTTCCCCAGTGCTCTGCAAGCTCTCCAGGACAACATAAAATCTGGGGCTCTGTGCTTTCTTTCCTTCTGAACAAGTGTTACTGTTTTCTGCACAAAAGCGATTCTGCGAAGCAATGTGAACACTTCTGCTTCCCAGGCACAGAGAAGGTGCTAGCAAGGAATTCTCTGCCTGCCTTTCCCCAGTGCTCTGCAAGCTCTCCAGGACAACATAGAATCTGGGGCTCTGTGCTTTCTTTCGTTCTGAACAAGTGTTACTGTTTTCTGCACAAAAGCGATTCTGCGAAGCAATGTGAACAGGCACAGAGAAGGTGCTATCAGGGAATTCTCTGCCTGCCTTTCCCCAGTGCTCTGCAAGCTCTCCAGGACAACATAGAATCTGGGGCTCTGTGCTTTCTTTCGTTCTGAGCAAGTGTTACTGTTTTCTGCACAAAAGCGATTCTTGCGAAGCAATGTGAACACTTCTGCTTCCCAGGCACAGAGAAGGTGCTAGCAGGGAATTCTCTGCCTGCCTTTCCCCAGTGCTCTGCAAGCTCTCCAGGACAACATAAAATCTGGGGCTCTGTGCTTTCTTTCCTTCTGAACAAGTGTTAGTGTTTTCTGCACAAAAGCGATTCTTGCGAAGCAATGTGAACACTTCTGCTTCCCAGGCACAGAGAAGGTGCTAGCAGGGAATTCTCTGCCTGCCTTTCCCCAGTGCTCTGCAAGCTCTCCAGGACAACATAAAATCTGGGGCTCTGTGCTTTCTTTCCTTCTGAACAAGTGTTAGTGTTTTCTGCACAAAAGCGATTCTTGCGAAGCAATGTGAACACTTCTGCTTCCCAGGCACAGAGAAGGTGCTATCAGGGAATTCTCTGCCTGCCTTTCCCCAGTGCTCTGCAAGCTCTCCAGGACAACATAGAATCTGGGGCTCTGTGCTTTCTTTCCTTCTGAACAAGTGTTACTGTTTTCTGCACAAAAGCGATTCTTGCGAAGCAATGTGAACACTTCTGCTTCCCAGGCACAGAGAAGGTGCTAGCAGGGAATTCTCTGCCTGCCTTTCCCCAGTGCTCTGCAAGCTCTCCAGGACAACATAAAATCTGGGGCTCTGTGCTTTCTTTCCTTCTGAACAAGTGTTACTGTTTTCTGCACAAAAGCGATTCTGCGAAGCAATGTGAACACTTCTGCTTCCCAGGCACAGAGAATGTGCTAGCAAGGAATTCTCTGCCTGCCTTTCCCCAGTGCTCTGCAAGCTCTCCAGGACAACATAAAATCTGGGGCTCTGTGCTTTCTTTCCTTCTGAACAAGTGTTAGTGTTTTCTGCACAAAAGCGATTCTGCGAAGCAATGTGAACAGGCACAGAGAAGGTGCTATCAGGGAATTCTCTGCCTGCCTTTCCCCAGTGCTCTGCAAGCTCTCCAGGACAACATAGAATCTGGGGCTCTGTGCTTTCTTTCCTTCTGAACAAGTGTTACTGTTTTCTGCACAAAAGCGATTCTTGCGAAGCAATGTGAACACTTCTGCTTCCCAGGCACAGAGAAGGTGCTAGCAAGGAATTCTCTGCCTGCCTTTCCCCAGTGCTCTAAAAGCTCTCCAGGACAACATAAAATCTGGGGCTCTGTGCTTTCTTTCCTTCTGAACAAGTGTTAGTGTTTTCTGCACAAAAGCGATTCTTGCGAAGCAATGTGAACACTTCTGCTTCCCAGGCACAGAGAAGGTGCTAGCAGGGAATTCTCTGCCTGCCTTTCCCCAGTGCTCTGCAAGCTCTCCAGGACAACATAGAATCTGGGGCTCTGTGCTTTCTTTCCTTCTGAACAAGTGTTACTGTTTTCTGCACAAAAGCGATTCTGCGAAGCAATGTGAACAGGCACAGAGAAGGTGCTATCAGGGAATTCTCTGCCTGCCTTTCCCCAGTGCTCTGCAAGCTCTCCAGGACAACATAGAATCTGGGGCTCTGTGCTTTCTTTCCTTCTGAACAAGTGTTACTGTTTTCTGCACAAAAGCGATTCTGCGAAGCAATGTGAACACTTCTGCTTCCCAGGCACAGAGAAGGTGCTAGCAAGGATTTCTCTGCCTGCCTTTCCCCAGTGCTCTGCAAGCTCTCCAGGACAACATAAAATCTGGGGCTCTGTGCTTTCTTTCCTTCTGAACAAGTGTTACTGTTTTCTGCACAAAAGCGATTCTGCGAAGCAATGTGAACAGGCACAGAGAAGGTGCTATCAGGGAATTCTCTGCCTGCCTTTCCCCAGTGCTCTGCAAGCTCTCCAGGACAACATAAAATCTGGGGCTCTGTGCTTTCTTTCCTTCTGAGCAAGTGTTACTGTTTTCTGCACAAAAGCGATTCTTGCGAAGCAATGTGAACACTTCTGCTTCCCAGGCACAGAGAAGGTGCTAGCAAGGAATTCTCTGCCTGCCTTTCCCCAGTGCTCTGCAAGCTCTCCAGGACAACATAAAATCTGGGGCTCTGTGCTTTCTTTCCTTCTGAACAAGTGTTAGTGTTTTCTGCACAAAAGCGATTCTTGCGAAGCAATGTGAACACTTCTGCTTCCCAGGCACAGAGAAGGTGCTAGCAGGGAATTCTCTGCCTGCCTTTCCCCAGTGCTCTGCAAGCTCTCCAGGACAACATAGTATCTGGGGCTCTGTGCTTTCTTTCCTTCTGAACAAGTGTTACTGTTTTCTGCACAAAAGCGATTCTGCGAAGCAATGTGAACAGGCACAGAGAAGGTGCTATCAGGGAATTCTCTGCCTGCCTTTCCCCAGTGCTCTGCAAGCTCTCCAGGACAACATAGAATCTGGGGCTCTGTGCTTTCTTTCCTTCTGAACAAGTGTTACTGTTTTCTGCACAAAAGCGATTCTTGCGAAGCAATGTGAACACTTCTGCTTCCCAGGCACAGAGAAGGTGCTAGCAGGGAATTCTCTGCCTGCCTTTCCCCAGTGCTCTGCAAGCTCTCCAGGACAACATAAAATCTGGGGCTCTGTGCTTTCTTTCCTTCTGAACAAGTGTTAGTGTTTTCTGCACAAAAGCGATTCTTGCGAAGCAATGTGAACACTTCTGCTTCCCAGGCACAGAGAAGGTGCTAGCAGGGAATTCTCTGCCTGCCTTTCCCCAGTGCTCTGCAAGCTCTCCAGGACAACATAAAATCTGGGGCTCTGTGCTTTCTTTCCTTCTGAACAAGTGTTACTGTTTTCTGCACAAAAGCGATTCTGCGAAGCAATGTGAACACTTCTGCTTCCCAGGCACAGAGAAGGTGCTAGCAAGGATTTCTCTGCCTGCCTTTCCCCAGTGCTCTGCAAGCTCTCCAGGACAACATAGAATCTGGGGCTCTGTGCTTTCTTTCCTTCTGAACAAGTGTTACTGTTTTCTGCACAAAAGCGATTCTTGCGAAGCAATGTGAACACTTCTGCTTCCCAGGCACAGAGAAGGTGCTAGCAGGGAATTCTCTGCCTGCCTTTCCCCAGTGCTCTGCAAGCTCTCCAGGACAACATAGAATCTGGGGCTCTGTGCTTTCTTTCGTTCTGAACAACTGTTACTGTTTTCTGCACAAAAGCGATTCTGCGAAGCAATGTGAACAGGCACAGAGAAGGTGCTAGCAAGGAATTCTCTGCCTGCCTTTCCCCAGTGCTCTGCAAGCTCTCCAGGACAACATAAAATCTGGGGCTCTGTGCTTTCTTTCCTTCTGAACAAGTGTTAGTGTTTTCTGCACAAAAGCGATTCTTGCGAAGCAATGTGAACACTTCTGCTTCCCAGGCACAGAGAAGGTGCTAGCAGGGAATTCTCTGCCTGCCTTTCCCCAGTGCTCTGCAAGCTCTCCAGGACAACATAGAATCTGGGGCTCTGTGCTTTCTTTCCTTCTGAACAAGTGTTACTGTTTTCTGCACAAAAGCGATTCTGCGAAGCAATGTGAACAGGCACAGAGAAGGTGCTATCAGGGAATTCTCTGCCTGCCTTTCCCCAGTGCTCTGCAAGCTCTCCAGGACAACATAGAATCTGGGGCTCTGTGCTTTCTTTCCTTCTGAACAAGTGTTACTGTTTTCTGCACAAAAGCGATTCCGCGAAGCAATGTGAACACTTCTGCTTCCCAGGCACAGAGAAGGTGCTAGCAAGGATTTCTCTGCCTGCCTTTCCCCAGTGCTCTGCAAGCTCTCCAGGACAACATAAAATCTGGGGCTCTGTGCTTTCTTTCCTTCTGAACAAGTGTTACTGTTTTCTGCACAAAAGCGATTCTGCGAAGCAATGTGAACAGGCACAGAGAAGGTGCTATCAGGGAATTCTCTGCCTGCCTTTCCCCAGTGCTCTGCAAGCTCTCCAGGACAACATAGAATCTGGGGCTCTGTGCTTTCTTTCGTTCTGAACAAGTGTTACTGTTTTCTGCACAAAAGCGATTCTTGCGAAGCAATGTGAACACTTCTGCTTCCCAGGCACAGAGAAGGTGCTAGCAAGGAATTCTCTGCCTGCCTTTCCCCAGTGCTCTGCAAGCTCTCCAGGACAACATAAAATCTGGGGCTCTGTGCTTTCTTTCCTTCTGAACAAGTGTTAGTGTTTTCTGCACAAAAGCGATTCTTGCGAAGCAATGTGAACACTTCTGCTTCCCAGGCACAGAGAAGGTGCTAGCAGGGAATTCTCTGCCTGCCTTTCCCCAGTGCTCTGCAAGCTCTCCAGGACAACATAGAATCTGGGGCTCTGTGCTTTCTTTCCTTCTGAACAAGTGTTACTGTTTTCTGCACAAAAGCGATTCTGCGAAGCAATGTGAACAGGCACAGAGAAGGTGCTATCAGGGAATTCTCTGCCTGCCTTTCCCCAGTGCTCTGCAAGCTCTCCAGGACAACATAGAATCTGGGGCTCTGTGCTTTCTTTCCTTCTGAACAAGTGTTACTGTTTTCTGCACAAAAGCGATTCTTGCGAAGCAATGTGAACACATCTGCTTCCCAGGCACAGAGAAGGTGCTAGCAGGGAATTCTCTGCCTGCCTTTCCCCAGTGCTCTGCAAGCTCTCCAGGACAACATAAAATCTGGGGCTCTGTGCTTTCTTTCCTTCTGAACAAGTGTTAGTGTTTTCTGCACAAAAGCGATTCTTGCGAAGCAATGTGAACACTTCTGCTTCCCAGGCACAGAGAAGGTGCTAGCAGGGAATTCTCTGCCTGCCTTTCCCCAGTGCTCTGCAAGCTCTCCAGGACAACATAAAATCTGGGGCTCTGTGCTTTCTTTCCTTCTGAACAAGTGTTACTGTTTTCTGCACAAAAGCGATTCTGCGAAGCAATGTGAACAGGCACAGAGAAGGTGCTATCAGGGAATTCTCTGCCTGCCTTTCCCCAGTGCTCTGCAAGCTCTCCAGGACAACATAGAATCTGGGGCTCTGTGCTTTCTTTCCTTCTGAACAAGTGTTACTGTTTTCTGCACAAAAGCGATTCTTGCGAAGCAATGTGAACACATCTGCTTCCCAGGCACAGAGAAGGTGCTAGCAGGGAATTCTCTGCCTGCCTTTCCCCAGTGCTCTGCAAGCTCTCCAGGACAACATAAAATCTGGGGCTCTGTGCTTTCTTTCCTTCTGAACAAGTGTTAGTGTTTTCTGCACAAAAGCGATTCTTGCGAAGCAATGTGAACACTTCTGCTTCCCAGGCACAGAGAAGGTGCTAGCAGGGAATTCTCTGCCTGCCTTTCCCCAGTGCTCTGCAAGCTCTCCAGGACAACATAGAATCTGGGGCTCTGTGCTTTCTTTCCTTCTGAACAAGTGTTACTGTTTTCTGCACAAAAGCGATTCTGCGAAGCAATGTGAACACTTCTGCTTCCCAGGCACAGAGAAGGTGCTAGCAGGGAATTCTCTGCCTGCCTTTCCCCAGTGCTCTGCAAGCTCTCCAGGACAACATAAAATCTGGGGCTCTGTGCTTTCTTTCCTTCTGAACAAGTGTTAGTGTTTTCTGCACAAAAGCGATTCTTGCGAAGCAATGTGAACACTTCTGCTTCCCAGGCACAGAGAAGGTGCTAGCAGGGAATTCTCTGCCTGCCTTTCCCCAGTGCTCTGCAAGCTCTCCAGGACAACATAGAATCTGGGGCTCTGTGCTTTCTTTCCTTCTGAACAAGTGTTACTGTTTTCTGCACAAAAGCGATTCTGCGAAGCAATGTGAACACTTCTGCTTCCCAGGCACAGAGAAGGTGCTAGCAAGGATTTCTCTGCCTGCCTTTCCCCAGTGCTCTAAAAGCTCTCCAGGACAACATAAAATCTGGGGCTCTGTGCTTTCTTTCCTTCTGAACAAGTGTTAGTGTTTTCTGCACAAAAGCGATTCTTGCGAAGCAATGTGAACACTTCTGCTTCCCAGGCACAGAGAAGGTGCTAGCAGGGAATTCTCTGCCTGCCTTTCCCCAGTGCTCTGCAAGCTCTCCAGGACAACATAGAATCTGGGGCTCTGTGCTTTCTTTCGTTCTGAACAACTGTTACTGTTTTCTGCACAAAAGCGATTCTGCGAAGCAATGTGAACAGGCACAGAGAAGGTGCTAGCAAGGAATTCTCTGCCTGCCTTTCCCCAGTGCTCTGCAAGCTCTCCAGGACAACATAAAATCTGGGGCTCTGTGCTTTCTTTCCTTCTGAACAAGTGTTAGTGTTTTCTGCACAAAAGCGATTCTTGCGAAGCAATGTGAACACTTCTGCTTCCCAGGCACAGAGAAGGTGCTAGCAGGGAATTCTCTGCCTGCCTTTCCCCAGTGCTCTGCAAGCTCTCCAGGACAACATAGAATCTGGGGCTCTGTGCTTTCTTTCCTTCTGAACAAGTGTTACTGTTTTCTGCACAAAAGCGATTCTGCGAAGCAATGTGAACAGGCACAGAGAAGGTGCTATCAGGGAATTCTCTGCCTGCCTTTCCCCAGTGCTCTGCAAGCTCTCCAGGACAACATAGAATCTGGGGCTCTGTGCTTTCTTTCCTTCTGAACAAGTGTTACTGTTTTCTGCACAAAAGCGATTCTGCGAAGCAATGTGAACACTTCTGCTTCCCAGGCACAGAGAAGGTGCTAGCAAGGATTTCTCTGCCTGCCTTTCCCCAGTGCTCTGCAAGCTCTCCAGGACAACATAAAATCTGGGGCTCTGTGCTTTCTTTCCTTCTGAACAAGTGTTACTGTTTTCTGCACAAAAGCGATTCTGCGAAGCAATGTGAACAGGCACAGAGAAGGTGCTATCAGGGAATTCTCTGCCTGCCTTTCCCCAGTGCTCTGCAAGCTCTCCAGGACAACAGAGAATCTGGGGCTCTGTGCTTTCTTTCGTTCTGAACAAGTGTTACTGTTTTCTGCACAAAAGCGATTCTTGCGAAGCAATGTGAACACTTCTGCTTCCCAGGCACAGAGAAGGTGCTAGCAAGGAATTCTCTGCCTGCCTTTCCCCAGTGCTCTGCAAGCTCTCCAGGACAACATAAAATCTGGGGCTCTGTGCTTTCTTTCCTTCTGAACAAGTGTTAGTGTTTTCTGCACAAAAGCGATTCTTGCGAAGCAATGTGAACACTTCTGCTTCCCAGGCACAGAGAAGGTGCTAGCAGGGAATTCTCTGCCTGCCTTTCCCCAGTGCTCTGCAAGCTCTCCAGGACAACATAGTATCTGGGGCTCTGTGCTTTCTTTCCTTCTGAACAAGTGTTACTGTTTTCTGCACAAAAGCGATTCTGCGAAGCAATGTGAACACTTCTGCATCCCAGGCACAGAGAAGGTGCTAGCAAGGATTTCTCTGCCTGCCTTTCCCCAGTGCTCTAAAAGCTCTCCAGGACAACATAGAATCTGGGGCTCTGTGCTTTCTTTCCTTCTGAACAAGTGTTAGTGTTTTCTGCACAAAAGCGATTCTTGCGAAGCAATGTGAACACTTCTGCTTCCCAGGCACAGAGAAGGTGCTAGCAGGGAATTCTCTGCCTGCCTTTCCCCAGTGCTCTGCAAGCTCTCCAGGACAACATAGAATCTGGGGCTCTGTGCTTTCTTTCCTTCTGAACAAGTGTTACTGTTTTCTGCACAAAAGCGATTCTGCGAAGCAATGTGAACAGGCACAGAGAAGGTGCTATCAGGGAATTCTCTGCCTGCCTTTCCCCAGTGCTCTGCAAGCTCTCCAGGACAACATAGAATCTGGGGCTCTGTGCTTTCTTTCCTTCTGAACAAGTGTTACTGTTTTCTGCACAAAAGCGATTCTTGCGAAGCAATGTGAACACTTCTGCTTCCCAGGCACAGAGAAGGTGCTAGCAGGGAATTCTCTGCCTGCCTTTCCCCAGTGCTCTGCAAGCTCTCCAGGACAACATAAAATCTGGGGCTCTGTGCTTTCTTTCCTTCTGAACAAGTGTTAGTGTTTTCTGCACAAAAGCGATTCTGCGAAGCAATGTGAACAGGCACAGAGAAGGTGCTATCAGGGAATTCTCTGCCTGCCTTTCCCCAGTGCTCTGCAAGCTCTCCAGGACAACATAGAATCTGGGGCTCTGTGCTTTCTTTCCTTCTGAACAAGTGTTACTGTTTTCTGCACAAAAGCGATTCTTGCGAAGCAATGTGAACACTTCTGCTTCCCAGGCACAGAGAAGGTGCTAGCAGGGAATTCTCTGCCTGCCTTTCCCCAGTGCTCTGCAAGCTCTCCAGGACAACATAAAATCTGGGGCTCTGTGCTTTCTTTCCTTCTGAACAAGTGTTAGTGTTTTCTGCACAAAAGCGATTCTTGCGAAGCAATGTGAACACTTCTGCTTCCCAGGCACAGAGAAGGTGCTAGCAGGGAATTCTCTGCCTGCCTTTCCCCAGTGCTCTGCAAGCTCTCCAGGACAACATAAAATCTGGGGCTCTGTGCTTTCTTTCCTTCTGAACAAGTGTTACTGTTTTCTGCACAAAAGCGATTCTGCGAAGCAATGTGAACACTTCTGCATCCCAGGCACAGAGAAGGTGCTAGCAAGGATTTCTCTGCCTGCCTTTCCCCAGTGCTCTAAAAGCTCTCCAGGACAACATAGAATCTGGGGCTCTGTGCTTTCTTTCCTTCTGAACAAGTGTTAGTGTTTTCTGCACAAAAGCGATTCTTGCGAAGCAATGTGAACACTTCTGCTTCCCAGGCACAGAGAAGGTGCTAGCAGGGAATTCTCTGCCTGCCTTTCCCCAGTGCTCTGCAAGCTCTCCAGGACAACATAGAATCTGGGGCTCTGTGCTTTCTTTCGTTCTGAACAAGTGTTACTGTTTTCTGCACAAAAGCGATTCTGCGAAGCAATGTGAACAGGCACAGAGAAGGTGCTATCAGGGAATTCTCTGCCTGCCTTTCCCCAGTGCTCTGCAAGCTCTCCAGGACAACATAGAATCTGGGGCTCTGTGCTTTCTTTCCTTCTGAACAAGTGTTACTGTTTTCTGCACAAAAGCGATTCTTGCGAAGCAATGTGAACACTTCTGCTTCCCAGGCACAGAGAAGGTGCTAGCAGGGAATTCTCTGCCTGCCTTTCCCCAGTGCTCTGCAAGCTCTCCAGGACAACATAAAATCTGGGGCTCTGTGCTTTCTTTCCTTCTGAACAAGTGTTAGTGTTTTCTGCACAAAAGCGATTCTTGCGAAGCAATGTGAACACTTCTGCTTCCCAGGCACAGAGAAGGTGCTAGCAGGGAATTCTCTGCCTGCCTTTCCCCAGTGCTCTGCAAGCTCTCCAGGACAACATAAAATCTGGGGCTCTGTGCTTTCTTTCCTTCTGAACAAGTGTTACTGTTTTCTGCACAAAAGCGATTCTGCGAAGCAATGTGAACACTTCTGCTTCCCAGGCACAGAGAAGGTGCTAGCAAGGATTTCTCTGCCTGCCTTTCCCCAGTGCTCTAAAAGCTCTCCAGGACAACATAGAATCTGGGGCTCTGTGCTTTCTTTCCTTCTGAACAAGTGTTAGTGTTTTCTGCACAAAAGCGATTCTTGCGAAGCAATGTGAACACTTCTGCTTCCCAGGCACAGAGAAGGTGCTAGCAGGGAATTCTCTGCCTGCCTTTCCCCAGTGCTCTGCAAGCTCTCCAGGACAACATAGAATCTGGGGCTCTGTGCTTTCTTTCGTTCTGAACAACTGTTACTGTTTTCTGCACAAAAGCGATTCTTGCGAAGCAATGTGAACAGGCACAGAGAAGGTGCTAGCAAGGAATTCTCTGCCTGCCTTTCCCCAGTGCTCTGCAAGCTCTCCAGGACAACATAAAATCTGGGGCTCTGTGCTTTCTTTCCTTCTGAACAAGTGTTAGTGTTTTCTGCACAAAAGCGATTCTTGCGAAGCAATGTGAACACTTCTGCTTCCCAGGCACAGAGAAGGTGCTAGCAGGGAATTCTCTGCCTGCCTTTCCCCAGTGCTCTGCAAGCTCTCCAGGACAACATAGAATCTGGGGCTCTGTGCTTTCTTTCCTTCTGAACAAGTGTTACTGTTTTCTGCACAAAAGCGATTCTGCGAAGCAATGTGAACAGGCACAGAGAAGGTGCTATCAGGGAATTCTCTGCCTGCCTTTCCCCAGTGCTCTGCAAGCTCTCCAGGACAACATAGAATCTGGGGCTCTGTGCTTTCTTTCCTTCTGAACAAGTGTTACTGTTTTCTGCACAAAAGCGATTCTGCGAAGCAATGTGAACACTTCTGCTTCCCAGGCACAGAGAAGGTGCTAGCAAGGATTTCTCTGCCTGCCTTTCCCCAGTGCTCTGCAAGCTCTCCAGGACAACATAAAATCTGGGGCTCTGTGCTTTCTTTCCTTCTGAACAAGTGTTACTGTTTTCTGCACAAAAGCGATTCTGCGAAGCAATGTGAACAGGCACAGAGAAGGTGCTATCAGGGAATTCTCTGCCTGCCTTTCCCCAGTGCTCTGCAAGCTCTCCAGGACAACATAAAATCTGGGGCTCTGTGCTTTCTTTCGTTCTGAACAAGTGTTACTGTTTTCTGCACAAAAGCGATTCTTGCGAAGCAATGTGAACACTTCTGCTTCCCAGGCACAGAGAAGGTGCTAGCAAGGAATTCTCTGCCTGCCTTTCCCCAGTGCTCTGCGAGCTCTCCAGGACAACATAAAATCTGGGGCTCTGTGCTTTCTTTCCTTCTGAACAAGTGTTAGTGTTTTCTGCACAAAAGCGATTCTTGCGAAGCAATGTGAACACTTCTGCTTCCCAGGCACAGAGAAGGTGCTAGCAGGGAATTCTCTGCCTGCCTTTCCCCAGTGCTCTGCAAGCTCTCCAGGACAACATAGAATCTGGGGCTCTGTGCTTTCTTTCCTTCTGAACAAGTGTTACTGTTTTCTGCACAAAAGCGATTCTGCGAAGCAATGTGAACAGGCACAGAGAAGGTGCTATCAGGGAATTCTCTGCCTGCCTTTCCCCAGTGCTCTGCAAGCTCTCCAGGACAACATAGAATCTGGGGCTCTGTGCTTTCTTTCCTTCTGAACAAGTGTTACTGTTTTCTGCACAAAAGCGATTCTTGCGAAGCAATGTGAATACATCTGCTTCCCAGGCACAGAGAAGGTGCTAGCAGGGAATTCTCTGCCTGCCTTTCCCCAGTGCTCTGCAAGCTCTCCAGGACAACATAAAATCTGGGGCTCTGTGCTTTCTTTCCTTCTGAACAAGTGTTAGTGTTTTCTGCACAAAAGCGATTCTTGCGAAGCAATGTGAACACTTCTGCTTCCCAGGCACAGAGAAGGTGCTAGCAGGGAATTCTCTGCCTGCCTTTCCCCAGTGCTCTGCAAGCTCTCCAGGACAACATAGAATCTGGGGCTCTGTGCTTTCTTTCCTTCTGAACAAGTGTTACTGTTTTCTGCACAAAAGCGATTCTGCGAAGCAATGTGAACACTTCTGCTTCCCAGGCACAGAGAAGGTGCTAGCAGGGAATTCTCTGCCTGCCTTTCCCCAGTGCTCTGCAAGCTCTCCAGGACAACATAAAATCTGGGGCTCTGTGCTTTCTTTCCTTCTGAACAAGTGTTAGTGTTTTCTGCACAAAAGCGATTCTTGCGAAGCAATGTGAACACTTCTGCTTCCCAGGCACAGAGAAGGTGCTAGCAGGGAATTCTCTGCCTGCCTTTCCCCAGTGCTCTGCAAGCTCTCCAGGACAACATAGAATCTGGGGCTCTGTGCTTTCTTTCCTTCTGAACAAGTGTTACTGTTTTCTGCACAAAAGCGATTCTGCGAAGCAATGTGAACACTTCTGCTTCCCAGGCACAGAGAAGGTGCTAGCAAGGATTTCTCTGCCTGCCTTTCCCCAGTGCTCTAAAAGCTCTCCAGGACAACATAAAATCTGGGGCTCTGTGCTTTCTTTCCTTCTGAACAAGTGTTAGTGTTTTCTGCACAAAAGCGATTCTTGCGAAGCAATGTGAACACTTCTGCTTCCCAGGCACAGAGAAGGTGCTAGCAGGGAATTCTCTGCCTGCCTTTCCCCAGTGCTCTGCAAGCTCTCCAGGACAACATAGAATCTGGGGCTCTGTGCTTTCTTTCGTTCTGAACAACTGTTACTGTTTTCTGCACAAAAGCGATTCTGCGAAGCAATGTGAACAGGCACAGAGAAGGTGCTAGCAAGGAATTCTCTGCCTGCCTTTCCCCAGTGCTCTGCAAGCTCTCCAGGACAACATAAAATCTGGGGCTCTGTGCTTTCTTTCCTTCTGAACAAGTGTTAGTGTTTTCTGCACAAAAGCGATTCTTGCGAAGCAATGTGAACACTTCTGCTTCCCAGGCACAGAGAAGGTGCTAGCAGGGAATTCTCTGCCTGCCTTTCCCCAGTGCTCTGCAAGCTCTCCAGGACAACATAGAATCTGGGGCTCTGTGCTTTCTTTCCTTCTGAACAAGTGTTACTGTTTTCTGCACAAAAGCGATTCTGCGAAGCAATGTGAACAGGCACAGAGAAGGTGCTATCAGGGAATTCTCTGCCTGCCTTTCCCCAGTGCTCTGCAAGCTCTCCTTGACAACATAGAATCTGGGGCTCTGTGCTTTCTTTCCTTCTGAACAAGTGTTACTGTTTTCTGCACAAAAGCGATTCTGCGAAGCAATGTGAACACTTCTGCTTCCCAGGCACAGAGAAGGTGCTAGCAAGGATTTCTCTGCCTGCCTTTCCCCAGTGCTCTGCAAGCTCTCCAGGACAACATAAAATCTGGGGCTCTGTGCTTTCTTTCCTTCTGAACAAGTGTTACTGTTTTCTGCACAAAAGCGATTCTGCGAAGCAATGTGAACAGGCACAGAGAAGGTGCTATCAGGGAATTCTCTGCCTGCCTTTCCCCAGTGCTCTGCAAGCTCTCCAGGACAACAGAGAATCTGGGGCTCTGTGCTTTCTTTCGTTCTGAACAAGTGTTACTGTTTTCTGCACAAAAGCGATTCTTGCGAAGCAATGTGAACACTTCTGCTTCCCAGGCACAGAGAAGGTGCTAGCAAGGAATTCTCTGCCTGCCTTTCCCCAGTGCTCTGCAAGCTCTCCAGGACAACATAAAATCTGGGGCTCTGTGCTTTCTTTCCTTCTGAACAAGTGTTAGTGTTTTCTGCACAAAAGCGATTCTTGCGAAGCAATGTGAACACTTCTGCTTCCCAGGCACAGAGAAGGTGCTAGCAGGGAATTCTCTGCCTGCCTTTCCCCAGTGCTCTGCAAGCTCTCCAGGACAACATAGAATCTGGGGCTCTGTGCTTTCTTTCCTTCTGAACAAGTGTTACTGTTTTCTGCACAAAAGCGATTCTGCGAAGCAATGTGAACAGGCACAGAGAAGGTGCTATCAGGGAATTCTCTGCCTGCCTTTCCCCAGTGCTCTGCAAGCTCTCCAGGACAACATAGAATCTGGGGCTCTGTGCTTTCTTTCCTTCTGAACAAGTGTTAGTGTTTTCTGCACAAAAGCGATTCTTGCGAAGCAATGTGAACACTTCTGCTTCCCAGGCACAGAGAAGGTGCTAGCAGGGAATTCTCTGCCTGCCTTTCCCCAGTGCTCTGCAAGCTCTCCAGGACAACATAGTATCTGGGGCTCTGTGCTTTCTTTCCTTCTGAACAAGTGTTACTGTTTTCTGCACAAAAGCGATTCTGCGAAGCAATGTGAACAGGCACAGAGAAGGTGCTATCAGGGAATTCTCTGCCTGCCTTTCCCCAGTGCTCTGCAAGCTCTCCAGGACAACATAGAATCTGGGGCTCTGTGCTTTCTTTCCTTCTGAACAAGTGTTACTGTTTTCTGCACAAAAGCGATTCTTGCGAAGCAATGTGAACACTTCTGCTTCCCAGGCACAGAGAAGGTGCTAGCAGGGAATTCTCTGCCTGCCTTTCCCCAGTGCTCTGCAAGCTCTCCAGGACAACATAAAATCTGGGGCTCTGTGCTTTCTTTCCTTCTGAACAAGTGTTAGTGTTTTCTGCACAAAAGCGATTCTTGCGAAGCAATGTGAACACTTCTGCTTCCCAGGCACAGAGAAGGTGCTAGCAGGGAATTCTCTGCCTGCCTTTCCCCAGTGCTCTGCAAGCTCTCCAGGACAACATAAAATCTGGGGCTCTGTGCTTTCTTTCCTTCTGAACAAGTGTTACTGTTTTCTGCACAAAAGCGATTCTGCGAAGCAATGTGAACACTTCTGCTTCCCAGGCACAGAGAAGGTGCTAGCAAGGATTTCTCTGCCTGCCTTTCCCCAGTGCTCTAAAAGCTCTCCAGGACAACATAAAATCTGGGGCTCTGTGCTTTCTTTCCTTCTGAACAAGTGTTAGTGTTTTCTGCACAAAAGCGATTCTTGCGAAGCAATGTGAACACTTCTGCTTCCCAGGCACAGAGAAGGTGCTAGCAGGGAATTCTCTGCCTGCCTTTCCCCAGTGCTCTAAAAGCTCTCCAGGACAACATAGAATCTGGGGCTCTGTGCTTTCTTTCGTTCTGAACAACTGTTACTGTTTTCTGCACAAAAGCGATTCTGCGAAGCAATGTGAACAGGCACAGAGAAGGTGCTAGCAAGGAATTCTCTGCCTGCCTTTCCCCAGTGCTCTGCAAGCTCTCCAGGACAACATAAAATCTGGGGCTCTGTGCTTTCTTTCCTTCTGAACAAGTGTTAGTGTTTTCTGCACAAAAGCGATTCTTGCGAAGCAATGTGAACACTTCTGCTTCCCAGGCACAGAGAAGGTGCTAGCAGGGAATTCTCTGCCTGCCTTTCCCCAGTGCTCTGCAAGCTCTCCAGGACAACATAGAATCTGGGGCTCTGTGCTTTCTTTCCTTCTGAACAAGTGTTACTGTTTTCTGCACAAAAGCGATTCTGCGAAGCAATGTGAACAGGCACAGAGAAGGTGCTATCAGGGAATTCTCTGCCTGCCTTTCCCCAGTGCTCTGCAAGCTCTCCAGGACAACATAGAATCTGGGGCTCTGTGCTTTCTTTCCTTCTGAACAAGTGTTACTGTTTTCTGCACAAAAGCGATTCCGCGAAGCAATGTGAACACTTCTGCTTCCCAGGCACAGAGAAGGTGCTAGCAAGGATTTCTCTGCCTGCCTTTCCCCAGTGCTCTGCAAGCTCTCCAGGACAACATAAAATCTGGGGCTCTGTGCTTTCTTTCCTTCTGAACAAGTGTTACTGTTTTCTGCACAAAAGCGATTCTGCGAAGCAATGTGAACAGGCACAGAGAAGGTGCTATCAGGGAATTCTCTGCCTGCCTTTCCCCAGTGCTCTGCAAGCTCTCCAGGACAACATAAAATCTGGGGCTCTGTGCTTTCTTTCGTTCTGAACAAGTGTTACTGTTTTCTGCACAAAAGCGATTCTTGCGAAGCAATGTGAACACTTCTGCTTCCCAGGCACAGAGAAGGTGCTAGCAAGGAATTCTCTGCCTGCCTTTCCCCAGTGCTCTGCAAGCTCTCCAGGACAACATAAAATCTGGGGCTCTGTGCTTTCTTTCCTTCTGAACAAGTGTTAGTGTTTTCTGCACAAAAGCGATTCTTGCGAAGCAATGTGAACACTTCTGCTTCCCAGGCACAGAGAAGGTGCTAGCAGGGAATTCTCTGCCTGCCTTTCCCCAGTGCTCTGCAAGCTCTCCAGGACAACATAGAATCTGGGGCTCTGTGCTTTCTTTCCTTCTGAACAAGTGTTACTGTTTTCTGCACAAAAGCGATTCTGCGAAGCAATGTGAACACTTCTGCTTCCCAGGCACAGAGAAGGTGCTAGCAAGGATTTCTCTGCCTGCCTTTCCCCAGTGCTCTAAAAGCTCTCCAGGACAACATAAAATCTGGGGCTCTGTGCTTTCTTTCCTTCTGAACAAGTGTTAGTGTTTTCTGCACAAAAGCGATTCTTGCGAAGCAATGTGAACACTTCTGCTTCCCAGGCACAGAGAAGGTGCTAGCAGGGAATTCTCTGCCTGCCTTTCCCCAGTGCTCTGCAAGCTCTCCAGGACAACATAGAATCTGGGGCTCTGTGCTTTCTTTCGTTCTGAACAACTGTTACTGTTTTCTGCACAAAAGCGATTCTGCGAAGCAATGTGAACAGGCACAGAGAAGGTGCTAGCAAGGAATTCTCTGCCTGCCTTTCCCCAGTGCTCTGCAAGCTCTCCAGGACAACATAAAATCTGGGGCTCTGTGCTTTCTTTCCTTCTGAACAAGTGTTAGTGTTTTCTGCACAAAAGCGATTCTTGCGAAGCAATGTGAACACTTCTGCTTCCCAGGCACAGAGAAGGTGCTAGCAGGGAATTCTCTGCCTGCCTTTCCCCAGTGCTCTGCAAGCTCTCCAGGACAACATAGAATCTGGGGCTCTGTGCTTTCTTTCCTTCTGAACAAGTGTTACTGTTTTCTGCACAAAAGCGATTCTGCGAAGCAATGTGAACAGGCACAGAGAAGGTGCTATCAGGGAATTCTCTGCCTGCCTTTCCCCAGTGCTCTGCAAGCTCTCCAGGACAACATAGAATCTGGGGCTCTGTGCTTTCTTTCCTTCTGAACAAGTGTTACTGTTTTCTGCACAAAAGCGATTCTGCGAAGCAATGTGAACACTTCTGCTTCCCAGGCACAGAGAAGGTGCTAGCAAGGATTTCTCTGCCTGCCTTTCCCCAGTGCTCTGCAAGCTCTCCAGGACAACATAAAATCTGGGGCTCTGTGCTTTCTTTCCTTCTGAACAAGTGTTACTGTTTTCTGCACAAAAGCGATTCTGCGAAGCAATGTGAACAGGCACAGAGAAGGTGCTATCAGGGAATTCTCTGCCTGCCTTTCCCCAGTGCTCTGCAAGCTCTCCAGGACAACAGAGAATCTGGGGCTCTGTGCTTTCTTTCGTTCTGAACAAGTGTTACTGTTTTCTGCACAAAAGCGATTCTTGCGAAGCAATGTGAACACTTCTGCTTCCCAGGCACAGAGAAGGTGCTAGCAAGGAATTCTCTGCCTGCCTTTCCCCAGTGCTCTGCGAGCTCTCCAGGACAACATAAAATCTGGGGCTCTGTGCTTTCTTTCCTTCTGAACAAGTGTTAGTGTTTTCTGCACAAAAGCGATTCTTGCGAAGCAATGTGAACACTTCTGCTTCCCAGGCACAGAGAAGGTGCTAGCAGGGAATTCTCTGCCTGCCTTTCCCCAGTGCTCTGCAAGCTCTCCAGGACAACATAGAATCTGGGGCTCTGTGCTTTCTTTCCTTCTGAACAAGTGTTACTGTTTTCTGCACAAAAGCGATTCTGCGAAGCAATGTGAACACTTCTGCTTCCCAGGCACAGAGAAGGTGCTAGCAAGGATTTCTCTGCCTGCCTTTCCCCAGTGCTCTAAAAGCTCTCCAGGACAACATAAAATCTGGGGCTCTGTGCTTTCTTTCCTTCTGAACAAGTGTTAGTGTTTTCTGCACAAAAGCGATTCTTGCGAAGCAATGTGAACACTTCTGCTTCCCAGGCACAGAGAAGGTGCTAGCAGGGAATTCTCTGCCTGCCTTTCCCCAGTGCTCTGCAAGCTCTCCAGGACAACATAGAATCTGGGGCTCTGTGCTTTCTTTCGTTCTGAACAACTGTTACTGTTTTCTGCACAAAAGCGATTCTGCGAAGCAATGTGAACAGGCACAGAGAAGGTGCTAGCAAGGAATTCTCTGCCTGCCTTTCCCCAGTGCTCTGCAAGCTCTCCAGGACAACATAAAATCTGGGGCTCTGTGCTTTCTTTCCTTCTGAACAAGTGTTAGTGTTTTCTGCACAAAAGCGATTCTTGCGAAGCAATGTGAACACTTCTGCTTCCCAGGCACAGAGAAGGTGCTAGCAGGGAATTCTCTGCCTGCCTTTCCCCAGTGCTCTGCAAGCTCTCCAGGACAACATAGAATCTGGGGCTCTGTGCTTTCTTTCCTTCTGAACAAGTGTTACTGTTTTCTGCACAAAAGCGATTCTGCGAAGCAATGTGAACAGGCACAGAGAAGGTGCTATCAGGGAATTCTCTGCCTGCCTTTCCCCAGTGCTCTGCAAGCTCTCCAGGACAACATAGAATCTGGGGCTCTGTGCTTTCTTTCCTTCTGAACAAGTGTTACTGTTTTCTGCACAAAAGCGATTCTGCGAAGCAATGTGAACACTTCTGCTTCCCAGGCACAGAGAAGGTGCTAGCAAGGATTTCTCTGCCTGCCTTTCCCCAGTGCTCTGCAAGCTCTCCAGGACAACATAAAATCTGGGGCTCTGTGCTTTCTTTCCTTCTGAACAAGTGTTACTGTTTTCTGCACAAAAGCGATTCTGCGAAGCAATGTGAACAGGCACAGAGAAGGTGCTATCAGGGAATTCTCTGCCTGCCTTTCCCCAGTGCTCTGCAAGCTCTCCAGGACAACAGAGAATCTGGGGCTCTGTGCTTTCTTTCGTTCTGAACAAGTGTTACTGTTTTCTGCACAAAAGCGATTCTTGCGAAGCAATGTGAACACTTCTGCTTCCCAGGCACAGAGAAGGTGCTAGCAAGGAATTCTCTGCCTGCCTTTCCCCAGTGCTCTGCAAGCTCTCCAGGACAACATAAAATCTGGGGCTCTGTGCTTTCTTTCCTTCTGAACAAGTGTTAGTGTTTTCTGCACAAAAGCGATTCTTGCGAAGCAATGTGAACACTTCTGCTTCCCAGGCACAGAGAAGGTGCTAGCAGGGAATTCTCTGCCTGCCTTTCCCCAGTGCTCTGCAAGCTCTCCAGGACAACATAGAATCTGGGGCTCTGTGCTTTCTTTCCTTCTGAACAAGTGTTACTGTTTTCTGCACAAAAGCGATTCTGCGAAGCAATGTGAACAGGCACAGAGAAGGTGCTATCAGGGAATTCTCTGCCTGCCTTTCCCCAGTGCTCTGCAAGCTCTCCAGGACAACATAGAATCTGGGGCTCTGTGCTTTCTTTCCTTCTGAACAAGTGTTACTGTTTTCTGCACAAAAGCGATTCTTGCGAAGCAATGTGAACACTTCTGCTTCCCAGGCACAGAGAAGGTGCTAGCAGGGAATTCTCTGCCTGCCTTTCCCCAGTGCTCTGCAAGCTCTCCAGGACAACATAGAATCTGGGGCTCTGTGCTTTCTTTCCTTCTGAACAAGTGTTACTGTTTTCTGCACAAAAGCGATTCTGCGAAGCAATGTGAACACTTCTGCTTCCCAGGCACAGAGAAGGTGCTAGCAAGGATTTCTCTGCCTGCCTTTCCCCAGTGCTCTAAAAGCTCTCCAGGACAACATAAAATCTGGGGCTCTGTGCTTTCTTTCCTTCTGAACAAGTGTTAGTGTTTTCTGCACAAAAGCGATTCTTGCGAAGCAATGTGAACACTTCTGCTTCCCAGGCACAGAGAAGGTGCTAGCAGGGAATTCTCTGCCTGCCTTTCCCCAGTGCTCTGCAAGCTCTCCAGGACAACATAGAATCTGGGGCTCTGTGCTTTCTTTCGTTCTGAACAACTGTTACTGTTTTCTGCACAAAAGCGATTCTGCGAAGCAATGTGAACAGGCACAGAGAAGGTGCTAGCAAGGAATTCTCTGCCTGCCTTTCCCCAGTGCTCTGCAAGCTCTCCAGGACAACATAAAATCTGGGGCTCTGTGCTTTCTTTCCTTCTGAACAAGTGTTAGTGTTTTCTGCACAAAAGCGATTCTTGCGAAGCAATGTGAACACTTCTGCTTCCCAGGCACAGAGAAGGTGCTAGCAGGGAATTCTCTGCCTGCCTTTCCCCAGTGCTCTGCAAGCTCTCCAGGACAACATAGAATCTGGGGCTCTGTGCTTTCTTTCCTTCTGAACAAGTGTTACTGTTTTCTGCACAAAAGCGATTCTGCGAAGCAATGTGAACAGGCACAGAGAAGGTGCTATCAGGGAATTCTCTGCCTGCCTTTCCCCAGTGCTCTGCAAGCTCTCCAGGACAACATAGAATCTGGGGCTCTGTGCTTTCTTTCCTTCTGAACAAGTGTTACTGTTTTCTGCACAAAAGCGATTCTTGCGAAGCAATGTGAACACTTCTGCTTCCCAGGCACAGAGAAGGTGCTAGCAGGGAATTCTCTGCCTGCCTTTCCCCAGTGCTCTGCAAGCTCTCCAGGACAACATAGAATCTGGGGCTCTGTGCTTTCTTTCCTTCTGAACAAGTGTTACTGTTTTCTGCACAAAAGCGATTCTGCGAAGCAATGTGAACACTTCTGCTTCCCAGGCACAGAGAAGGTGCTAGCAAGGATTTCTCTGCCTGCCTTTCCCCAGTGCTCTGCAAGCTCTCCAGGACAACATAAAATCTGGGGCTCTGTGCTTTCTTTCCTTCTGAACAAGTGTTAGTGTTTTCTGCACAAAAGCGATTCTTGCGAAGCAATGTGAACACTTCTGCTTCCCAGGCACAGAGAAGGTGCTAGCAGGGAATTCTCTGCCTGCCTTTCCCCAGTGCTCTGCAAGCTCTCCAGGACAACATAGAATCTGGGCCTCTGTGCTTTCTTTCGTTCTGAACAACTGTTACTGTTTTCTGCACAAAAGCGATTCTGCGAAGCAATGTGAACAGGCACAGAGAAGGTGCTAGCAAGGAATTCTCTGCCTGCCTTTCCCCAGTGCTCTGCAAGCTCTCCAGGACAACATAAAATCTGGGGCTCTGTGCTTTCTTTCCTTCTGAACAAGTGTTAGTGTTTTCTGCACAAAAGCGATTCTTGCGAAGCAATGTGAACACTTCTGCTTCCCAGGCACAGAGAAGGTGCTAGCAGGGAATTCTCTGCCTGCCTTTCCCCAGTGCTCTGCAAGCTCTCCAGGACAACATAGAATCTGGGGCTCTGTGCTTTCTTTCCTTCTGAACAAGTGTTACTGTTTTCTGCACAAAAGCGATTCTGCGAAGCAATGTGAACACTTCTGCTTCCCAGGCACAGAGAAGGTGCTAGCAAGGATTTCTCTGCCTGCCTTTCCCCAGTGCTCTAAAAGCTCTCCAGGACAACATAAAATCTGGGGCTCTGTGCTTTCTTTCCTTCTGAACAAGTGTTAGTGTTTTCTGCACAAAAGCGATTCTTGCGAAGCAATGTGAACACTTCTGCTTCCCAGGCACAGAGAAGGTGCTAGCAGGGAATTCTCTGCCTGCCTTTCCCCAGTGCTCTGCAAGCTCTCCAGGACAACATAGAATCTGGGCCTCTGTGCTTTCTTTCGTTCTGAACAACTGTTACTGTTTTCTGCACAAAAGCGATTCTGCGAAGCAATGTGAACAGGCACAGAGAAGGTGCTAGCAAGGAATTCTCTGCCTGCCTTTCCCCAGTGCTCTGCAAGCTCTCCAGGACAACATAAAATCTGGGGCTCTGTGCTTTCTTTCCTTCTGAACAAGTGTTACTGTTTTCTGCACAAAAGCGATTCTGCGAAGCAATGTGAACAGGCACAGAGAAGGTGCTATCAGGGAATTCTCTGCCTGCCTTTCCCCAGTGCTCTGCAAGCTCTCCAGGACAACATAGAATCTGGGGCTCTGTGCTTTCTTTCGTTCTGAGCAAGTGTTACTGTTTTCTGCACAAAAGCGATTCTTGCGAAGCAATGTGAACACTTCTGCTTCCCAGGCACAGAGAAGGTGCTAGCAAGGAATTCTCTGCCTGCCTTTCCCCAGTGCTCTGCAAGCTCTCCAGGACAACATAAAATCTGGGGCTCTGTGCTTTCTTTCCTTCTGAACAAGTGTTAGTGTTTTCTGCACAAAAGCGATTCTTGCGAAGCAATGTGAACACTTCTGCTTCCCAGGCACAGAGAAGGTGCTAGCAGGGAATTCTCTGCCTGCCTTTCCCCAGTGCTCTGCAAGCTCTCCAGGACAACATAGAATCTGGGGCTCTGTGCTTTCTTTCCTTCTGAACAAGTGTTACTGTTTTCTGCACAAAA
This sequence comes from Strix aluco, assembly GCF_031877795.1. Lineage (NCBI taxonomy): Eukaryota > Metazoa > Chordata > Aves > Strigiformes > Strigidae > Strix > Strix aluco. The sequence continues at coordinate 23,305,544 of NC_133943.1, forward strand.
GCGATTCTGCGAAGCAATCTGAACAGGCACAGAGAAGGTGCTATCAGGGAATTCTCTGCCTGCCTTTCCCCAGTGCTCTGCAAGCTCTCCAGGACAACAGAGAATCTGGGGCTCTGTGCTTTCTTTCCTTCTGAACAAGTTTTACTGTTTTCTGCACAAAAGCGATTCTTGCGAAGCAATGTGAACACATCTGCTTCCCAGGCACAGAGAAGGTGCTAGCAGGGAATTCTCTGCCTGCCTTTCCCCAGTGCTCTGCAAGCTCTCCAGGACAACATAAAATCTGGGGCTCTGTGCTTTCTTTCCTTCTGAAGAAGTGTTACTGTTTTCTGCACAAAAGCGATTCTTGCGAAGCAATGTGAACACTTCTGCTTCCCAGGCACAGAGAAGGTGCTAGCAGGGAATTCTCTGCCTGCCTTTCCCCAGTGCTCTGCAAGCTCTCCAGGACAACATAGAATCTGGGGCTCTGTGCTTTCTTTCCTTCTGAACAAGTGTTACTGTTTTCTGCACAAAAGCGATTCTGCGAAGCAATGTGAACACTTCTGCTTCCCAGGCACAGAGAAGGTGCTAGCAGGGAATTCTCTGCCTGCCTTTCCCCAGTGCTCTGCAAGCTCTCCAGGACAACATAAAATCTGGGGCTCTGTGCTTTCTTTCCTTCTGAACAAGTGTTACTGTTTTCTGCACAAAAGCGATTCTGCGAAGCAATGTGAACACTTCTGCTTCCCAGGCACAGAGAATGTGCTAGCAAGGAATTCTCTGCCTGCCTTTCCCCAGTGCTCTGCAAGCTCTCCAGGACAACATAGAATCTGGGGCTCTGTGCTTTCTTTCGTTCTGAACAAGTGTTACTGTTTTCTGCACAAAAGCGATTCTGCAAAGCAATGTGAACAGGCACAGAGAAGGTGCTATCAGGGAATTCTCTGCCTGCCTTTCCCCAGTGCTCTGCAAGCTCTCCAGGACAACATAAAATCTGGGGCTCTGTGCTTTCTTTCCTTCTGAACAAGTGTTACTGTTTTCTGCACAAAAGCGATTCTTGCGAAGCAATGTGAACACTTCTGCTTCCCAGGCACAGAGAAGGTGCTAGCAGGGAATTCTCTGCCTGCCTTTCCCCAGTGCTCTGCAAGCTCTCCAGGACAACATAGAATCTGGGGCTCTGTGCTTTCTTTCCTTCTGAACAAGTGTTACTGTTTTCTGCACAAAAGCGATTCTGCGAAGCAATGTGAACAGGCACAGAGAAGGTGCTATCAGGGAATTCTCTGCCTGCCTTTCCCCAGTGCTCTGCAAGCTCTCCAGGACAACATAGAATCTGGGGCTCTGTGCTTTCTTTCCTTCTGAACAAGTGTTAATGTTTTCTGCACGAAAGCGATTCTTGCGAAGCAATGTGAACACTTCTGCTTCCCAGGCACAGAGAAGGTGCTAGCAAGGAATTCTCTGCCTGCCTTTCCCCAGTGCTCTGCAAGCTCTCCAGGACAACATAGAATCTGGGGCTCTGTGCTTTCTTTCCTTCTGAACAAGTGTTACTGTTTTCTGCACAAAAGCGATTCTGCGAAGCAATGTGAACAGGCACAGAGAAGGTGCTATCAGGGAATTCTCTGCCTGCCTTTCCCCAGTGCTCTGCAAGCTCTCCAGGACAACATAGAATCTGGGGCTCTGTGCTTTCTTTCGTTCTGAACAAGTGTTAGTGTTTTCTGCACAAAAGCGATTCTGCGAAGCAATGTGAACAGGCACAGAGAAGGTGCTAGCAAGGAATTCTCTGCCTGCCTTTCCCCAGTGCTCTGCAAGCTCTCCAGGACAACATAAAATCTGGGGCTCTGTGCTTTCTTTCCTTCTGAACAAGTGTTAGTGTTTTCTGCACAAAAGCGATTCTGCGAAGCAATGTGAACACTTCTGCTTCCCAGGCACAGAGAAGGTGCTAGCAGGGAATTCTCTGCCTGCCTTTCCCCAGTGCTCTGCAAGCTCTCCAGGACAACATAAAATCTGGGGCTCTGTGCTTTCTTTCCTTCTGAACAAGTGTTACTGTTTTCTGCACAAAAGCGATTCTGCGAAGCAATGTGAACAGGCACAGAGAAGGTGCTATCAGGGAATTCTCTGCCTGCCTTTCCCCAGTGCTCTGCAAGCTCTCCAGGACAACATAGAATCTGGGGCTCTGTGCTTTCTTTCGTTCTGAACAAGTGTTACTGTTTTCTGCACAAAAGCGATTCTGCGAAGCAATGTGAACACTTCTGCTTCCCAGGCACAGAGAAGGTGCTAGCAAGGAATTCTCTGCCTGCCTTTCCCCAGTGCTCTGCAAGCTCTCCAGGACAACATAAAATCTGGGGCTCTGTGCTTTCTTTCCTTCTGAACAAGTGTTACTGTTTTCTGCACAAAAGCGATTCTGCGAAGCAATGTGAACAGGCACAGAGAAGGTGCTATCAGGGAATTCTCTGCCTGCCTTTCCCCAGTGCTCTGTAAGCTCTCCAGGACAACATAAAATCTGGGGCTCTGTGCTTTCTTTCCTTCTGAACAAGTGTTAGTGTTTTCTGCACAAAAGCGATTCTTGCGAAGCAATGTGAACACTTCTGCTTCCCAGGCACAGAGAAGGTGCTAGCAGGGAATTCTCTGCCTGCCTTTCCCCAGTGCTCTGCAAGCTCTCCAGGACAACATAAAATCTGGGGCTCTGTGCTTTCTTTCCTTCTGAACAAGTGTTACTGTTTTCTGCACAAAAGCGATTCTGCGAAGCAATGTGAACACTTCTGCTTCCCAGGCACAGAGAATGTGCTAGCAAGGAATTCTCTGCCTGCCTTTCCCCAGTGCTCTGCAAGCTCTCCAGGACTACATAGAATCTGGGGCTCTGTGCTTTCTTTCCTTCTGAACAAGTGTTACTGTTTTCTGCACAAAAGCGATTCTGCAAAGCAATGTGAACAGGCACAGAGAAGGTGCTAGCAGGGAATTCTCTGCCTGCCTTTCCCCAGTGCTCTGCAAGCTCTCCAGGACAACATAAAATCTGGGGCTCTGTGCTTTCTTTCCTTCTGAACAAGTGTTACTGTTTTCTGCACAAAAGCGATTCTGCGAAGCAATGTGAACAGGCACAGAGAATGTGCTAGCAAGGAATTCTCTGCCTGCCTTTCCCCAGTGCTCTGCAAGCTCTCCAGGACTACATAGAATCTGGGGCTCTGTGCTTTCTTTCCTTCTGAACAAGTGTTACTGTTTTCTGCACAAAAGCGATTCTGCGAAGCAATGTGAACAGGCACAGAGAAGGTGCTATCAGGGAATTCTCTGCCTGCCTTTCCCCAGTGCTCTGCAAGCTCTCCAGGACAACATAGAATCTGGGGCTCTGTGCTTTCTTTCCTTCTGAACAAGTGTTAATGTTTTCTGCACGAAAGCGATTCTTGCGAAGCAATGTGAACACTTCTGCTTCCCAGGCACAGAGAAGGTGCTAGCAGGGAATTCTCTGCCTGCCTTTCCCCAGTGCTCTGCAAGCTCTCCAGGACAACATAGAATCTGGGGCTCTGTGCTTTCTTTCCTTCTGAACAAGTGTTACTGTTTTCTGCACAAAAGCGATTCTGCGAAGCAATGTGAACAGGCACAGAGAAGGTGCTATCAGGGAATTCTCTGCCTGCCTTTCCCCAGTGCTCTGCAAGCTCTCCAGGACAACATAAAATCTGGGGCTCTGTGCTTTCTTTCCTTCTGAACAAGTGTTAGTGTTTTCTGCACAAAAGCGATTCTTGCGAAGCAATGTGAACACTTCTGCTTCCCAGGCACAGAGAAGGTGCTAGCAAGGAATTCTCTGCCTGCCTTTCCCCAGTGCTCTAAAAGCTCTCCAGGATAACATAAAATCTGGGGCTCTGTGCTTTCTTTCCTTCTGAACAAGTGTTACTGTTTTCTGCACAAAAGCGATTCTGCGAAGCAATGTGAACAGGCACAGAGAAGGTGCTAGCAGGGAATTCTCTGCCTGCCTTTCCCCAGTGCTCTGCAAGCTCTCCAGGACAACATAAAATCTGGGGCTCTGTGCTTTCTTTCGTGCTGAACAAGTGTTACTGTTTTCTGCACAAAAGCGATTCTTGCGAAGCAATGTGAACACTTCTGCTTCCCAGGCACAGAGAACGTGCTAGCAAGGAATTCTCTGCCTGCCTTTCCCCAGTGCTCTAAAAGCTCTCCAGGACAACATAAAATCTGGGGCTCTGTGCTTTCTTTCCTTCTGAACAAGTGTTACTGTTTTCTGCACAAAAGCGATTCTGCGAAGCAATGTGAACACTTCTGCTTCCCAGGCACAGAGAATGTGCTAGCAAGGAATTCTCTGCCTGCCTTTCCCCAGTGCTCTGCAAGCTCTCCAGGACAACATAAAATCTGGGGCTCTGTGCTTTCTTTCCTTCTGAACAAGTGTTAGTGTTTTCTGCACAAAAGCGATTCTGCGAAGCAATGTGAACAGGCACAGAGAAGGTGCTAGCAGGGAATTCTCTGCCTGCCTTTCCCCAGTGCTCTGCAAGCTCTCCAGGACAACATAGAATCTGGGGCTCTGTGCTTTCTTTCGTTCTGAACAAGTGTTACTGTTTTCTGCACAAAAGCGATTCTGCGAAGCAATGTGAACACTTCTGCTTCCCAGGCACAGAGAAGGTGCTAGCAAGGAATTCTCTGCCTGCCTTTCCCCAGTGCTCTGCAAGCTCTCCAGGACAACATAAAATCTGGGGCTCTGTGCTTTCTTTCCTTCTGAACAAGTGTTAGTGTTTTCTGCACAAAAGCGATTCTTGCGAAGCAATGTGAACACTTCTGCTTCCCAGGCACAGAGAAGGTGCTAGCAGGGAATTCTCTGCCTGCCTTTCCCCAGTGCTCTGCAAGCTCTCCAGGATAACATAGAATCTGGGGCTCTGTGCTTTCTTTCCTTCTGAACAAGTGTTACTGTTTTCTGCACAAAAGCGATTCTGCGAAGCAATGTGAACACTTCTGCTTCCCAGGCACAGAGAAGGTGCTAGCAGGGAATTCTCTGCCTGCCTTTCCCCAGTGCTCTGCAAGCTCTCCAGGACAACATAGAATCTGGGGCTCTGTGCTTTCTTTCATTCTGAACAAGTGTTACTGTTTTCTGCACAAAAGCGATTCTGCGAAGCAATGTGAACACTTCTGCTTCCCAGGCACAGAGAATGTGCTAGCAAGGAATTCTCTGCCTGCCTTTCCCCAGTGCTCTGCAAGCTCTCCAGGACAACATAGAATCTGGGGCTCTGTGCTTTCTTTCGTTCTGAACAAGTGTTACTGTTTTCTGCACAAAAGCGATTCTGCAAAGCAATGTGAACAGGCACAGAGAAGGTGCTATCAGGGAATTCTCTGCCTGCCTTTCCCCAGTGCTCTGCAAGCTCTCCAGGACAACATAAAATCTGGGGCTCTGTGCTTTCTTTCCTTCTGAACAAGTGTTAGTGTTTTCTGCACAAAAGCGATTCTTGCGAAGCAATGTGAACACTTCTGCTTCCCAGGCACAGAGAAGGTGCTAGCAGGGAATTCTCTGCCTGCCTTTCCCCAGTGCTCTGCAAGCTCTCCAGGACAACATAGAATCTGGGGCTCTGTGCTTTCTTTCCTTCTGAACAAGTGTTACTGTTTTCTGCACAAAAGCGATTCTGCGAAGCAATGTGAACAGGCACAGAGAAGGTGCTATCAGGGAATTCTCTGCCTGCCTTTCCCCAGTGCTCTGCAAGCTCTCCAGGACAACATAAAATCTGGGGCTCTGTGCTTTCTTTCCTTCTGAACAAGTGTTAGTGTTTTCTGCACAAAAGCGATTCTTGCGAAGCAATGTGAACACTTCTGCTTCCCAGGCACAGAGAAGGTGCTAGCAGGGAATTCTCTGCCTGCCTTTCCCCAGTGCTCTGCAAGCTCTCCAGGACAACATAGAATCTGGGGCTCTGTGCTTTCTTTCCTTCTGAACAAGTGTTACTGTTTTCTGCACAAAAGCGATTCTGCGAAGCAATGTGAACACTTCTGCTTCCCAGGCACAGAGAAGGTGCTAGCAAGGATTTCTCTGCCTGCCTTTCCCCAGTGCTCTGCAAGCTCTCCAGGACAACATAAAATCTGGGGCTCTGTGCTTTCTTTCCTTCTGAACAAGTGTTAGTGTTTTCTGCACAAAAGCGATTCTTGCGAAGCAATGTGAACACTTCTGCTTCCCAGGCACAGAGAAGGTGCTAGCAGGGAATTCTCTGCCTGCCTTTCCCCAGTGCTCTGCAAGCTCTCCAGGACAACATAGAATCTGGGCCTCTGTGCTTTCTTTCGTTCTGAACAACTGTTACTGTTTTCTGCACAAAAGCGATTCTGCGAAGCAATGTGAACAGGCACAGAGAAGGTGCTAGCAAGGAATTCTCTGCCTGCCTTTCCCCAGTGCTCTGCAAGCTCTCCAGGACAACATAAAATCTGGGGCTCTGTGCTTTCTTTCCTTCTGAACAAGTGTTAGTGTTTTCTGCACAAAAGCGATTCTTGCGAAGCAATGTGAACACTTCTGCTTCCCAGGCACAGAGAAGGTGCTAGCAGGGAATTCTCTGCCTGCCTTTCCCCAGTGCTCTGCAAGCTCTCCAGGACAACATAGAATCTGGGGCTCTGTGCTTTCTTTCCTTCTGAACAAGTGTTACTGTTTTCTGCACAAAAGCGATTCTGCGAAGCAATGTGAACACTTCTGCTTCCCAGGCACAGAGAAGGTGCTAGCAAGGATTTCTCTGCCTGCCTTTCCCCAGTGCTCTAAAAGCTCTCCAGGACAACATAAAATCTGGGGCTCTGTGCTTTCTTTCCTTCTGAACAAGTGTTAGTGTTTTCTGCACAAAAGCGATTCTTGCGAAGCAATGTGAACACTTCTGCTTCCCAGGCACAGAGAAGGTGCTAGCAGGGAATTCTCTGCCTGCCTTTCCCCAGTGCTCTGCAAGCTCTCCAGGACAACATAGAATCTGGGCCTCTGTGCTTTCTTTCGTTCTGAACAACTGTTACTGTTTTCTGCACAAAAGCGATTCTGCGAAGCAATGTGAACAGGCACAGAGAAGGTGCTAGCAAGGAATTCTCTGCCTGCCTTTCCCCAGTGCTCTGCAAGCTCTCCAGGACAACATAGAATCTGGGGCTCTGTGCTTTCTTTCGTTCTGAACAAGTGTTACTGTTTTCTGCACAAAAGCGATTCTGCGAAGCAATGTGAACAGGCACAGAGAAGGTGCTATCAGGGAATTCTCTGCCTGCCTTTCCCCAGTGCTCTGCAAGCTCTCCAGGACAACATAGAATCTGGGGCTCTGTGCTTTCTTTCCTTCTGAACAAGTGTTACTGTTTTCTGCACAAAAGCGATTCTGCAAAGCAATGTGAACAGGCACAGAGAAGGTGCTATCAGGGAATTCTCTGCCTGCCTTTCCCCAGTGCTCTGCAAGCTCTCCAGGACAACATAAAATCTGGGGCTCTGTGCTTTCTTTCCTTCTGAACAAGTGTTAGTGTTTTCTGCACAAAAGCGATTCTTGCGAAGCAATGTGAACACTTCTGCTTCCCAGGCACAGAGAAGGTGCTAGCAGGGAATTCTCTGCCTGCCTTTCCCCAGTGCTCTGCAAGCTCTCCAGGACAACATAGAATCTGGGGCTCTGTGCTTTCTTTCCTTCTGAACAAGTGTTACTGTTTTCTGCACAAAAGCGATTCTGCGAAGCAATGTGAACAGGCACAGAGAAGGTGCTATCAGGGAATTCTCTGCCTGCCTTTCCCCAGTGCTCTGCAAGCTCTCCAGGACAACATAAAATCTGGGGCTCTGTGCTTTCTTTCCTTCTGAACAAGTGTTAGTGTTTTCTGCACAAAAGCGATTCTTGCGAAGCAATGTGAACACTTCTGCTTCCCAGGCACAGAGAAGGTGCTAGCAGGGAATTCTCTGCCTGCCTTTCCCCAGTGCTCTGCAAGCTCTCCAGGACAACATAGAATCTGGGGCTCTGTGCTTTCTTTCCTTCTGAACAAGTGTTACTGTTTTCTGCACAAAAGCGATTCTGCGAAGCAATGTGAACACTTCTGCTTCCCAGGCACAGAGAAGGTGCTAGCAAGGATTTCTCTGCCTGCCTTTCCCCAGTGCTCTGCAAGCTCTCCAGGACAACATAAAATCTGGGGCTCTGTGCTTTCTTTCCTTCTGAACAAGTGTTAGTGTTTTCTGCACAAAAGCGATTCTTGCGAAGCAATGTGAACACTTCTGCTTCCCAGGCACAGAGAAGGTGCTAGCAGGGAATTCTCTGCCTGCCTTTCCCCAGTGCTCTGCAAGCTCTCCAGGACAACATAGAATCTGGGCCTCTGTGCTTTCTTTCGTTCTGAACAACTGTTACTGTTTTCTGCACAAAAGCGATTCTGCGAAGCAATGTGAACAGGCACAGAGAAGGTGCTAGCAAGGAATTCTCTGCCTGCCTTTCCCCAGTGCTCTGCAAGCTCTCCAGGACAACATAAAATCTGGGGCTCTGTGCTTTCTTTCCTTCTGAACAAGTGTTAGTGTTTTCTGCACAAAAGCGATTCTTGCGAAGCAATGTGAACACTTCTGCTTCCCAGGCACAGAGAAGGTGCTAGCAGGGAATTCTCTGCCTGCCTTTCCCCAGTGCTCTGCAAGCTCTCCAGGACAACATAGAATCTGGGGCTCTGTGCTTTCTTTCCTTCTGAACAAGTGTTACTGTTTTCTGCACAAAAGCGATTCTGCGAAGCAATGTGAACACTTCTGCTTCCCAGGCACAGAGAAGGTGCTAGCAAGGATTTCTCTGCCTGCCTTTCCCCAGTGCTCTAAAAGCTCTCCAGGACAACATAAAATCTGGGGCTCTGTGCTTTCTTTCCTTCTGAACAAGTGTTAGTGTTTTCTGCACAAAAGCGATTCTTGCGAAGCAATGTGAACACTTCTGCTTCCCAGGCACAGAGAAGGTGCTAGCAGGGAATTCTCTGCCTGCCTTTCCCCAGTGCTCTGCAAGCTCTCCAGGACAACATAGAATCTGGGCCTCTGTGCTTTCTTTCGTTCTGAACAACTGTTACTGTTTTCTGCACAAAAGCGATTCTGCGAAGCAATGTGAACAGGCACAGAGAAGGTGCTAGCAAGGAATTCTCTGCCTGCCTTTCCCCAGTGCTCTGCAAGCTCTCCAGGACAACATAGAATCTGGGGCTCTGTGCTTTCTTTCGTTCTGAACAAGTGTTACTGTTTTCTGCACAAAAGCGATTCTGCGAAGCAATGTGAACAGGCACAGAGAAGGTGCTATCAGGGAATTCTCTGCCTGCCTTTCCCCAGTGCTCTGCAAGCTCTCCAGGACAACATAGAATCTGGGGCTCTGTGCTTTCTTTCCTTCTGAACAAGTGTTACTGTTTTCTGCAAAAAAGCGATTCTGCGAAGCAATGAGAACACTTCTGCTTCCCAGGCACAGAGAAGGTGCTAGCAAGGAATTCTCTGCCTGCCTTTCCCCAGTGCTCTAAAAGCTCTCCAGGACAACATAAAATCTGGGGCTCTGTGCTTTCTTTCCTTCTGAACAAGTGTTACTGTTTTCTGCACAAAAGCGATTCTGCGAAGCAATGTGAACACTTCTGCTTCCCAGGCACAGAGAAGGTGCTAGCAGGGAATTCTCTGCCTGCCTTTCCCCAGTGCTCTGCAAGCTCTCCAGGACAACATAGAATCTGGGGCTCTGTGCTTTCTTTCCTTCTGAACAAGTGTTACTGTTTTCTGCACAAAAGCGATTCTGCGAAGCAATGTGAACAGGCACAGAGAAGGTGCTAGCAAGGAATTCTCTGCCTGCCTTTCCCCAGTGCTCTGCAAGCTCTCCAGGACAACATAAAATCTGGGGCTCTGTGCTTTCTTTCCTTCTGAACAAGTGTTATTGTTTTCTGCACAAAAGCGATTCTTGCGAAGCAATGTGAACACTTCTGCTTCCCAGGCACAGAGAAGGTGCTAGCAGGGAATTCTCTGCCTGCCTTTCCCCAGTGCTCTGCAAGCTCTCCAGGACAACATAAAATCTGGGGCTCTGTGCTTTCTTTCCTTCTGAACAAGTGTTACTGTTTTCTGCACAAAAGCGATTCTGCGAAGCAATGTGAACAGGCACAGAGAAGGTGCTATCAGGGAATTCTCTGCCTGCCTTTCCCCAGTGCTCTGCAAGCTCTCCAGGACAACATAGAATCTGGGGCTCTGTGCTTTCTTTCGTTCTGAACAAGTGTTACTGTTTTCTGCACAAAAGCGATTCTGCGAAGCAATGTGAACACTTCTGCTTCCCAGGCACAGAGAAGGTGCTAGCAAGGAATTCTCTGCCTGCCTTTCCCCAGTGCTCTGCAAGCTCTCCAGGACAACATAAAATCTGGGGCTCTGTGCTTTCTTTCCTTCTGAACAAGTGTTACTGTTTTCTGCACAAAAGCGATTCTGCGAAGCAATGTGAACAGGCACAGAGAAGGTGCTATCAGGGAATTCTCTGCCTGCCTTTCCCCAGTGCTCTGCAAGCTCTCCAGGACAACATAAAATCTGGGGCTCTGTGCTTTCTTTCCTTCTGAACAAGTGTTAGTGTTTTCTGCACAAAAGCGATTCTTGCGAAGCAATGTGAACACTTCTGCTTCCCAGGCACAGAGAAGGTGCTAGCAGGGAATTCTCTGCCTGCCTTTCCCCAGTGCTCTGCAAGCTCTCCAGGACAACATAAAATCTGGGGCTCTGTGCTTTCTTTCCTTCTGAACAAGTGTTACTGTTTTCTGCACAAAAGCGATTCTGCGAAGCAATGTGAACACTTCTGCTTCCCAGGCACAGAGAATGTGCTAGCAAGGAATTCTCTGCCTGCCTTTCCCCAGTGCTCTGCAAGCTCTCCAGGACTACATAGAATCTGGGGCTCTGTGCTTTCTTTCCTTCTGAACAAGTGTTACTGTTTTCTGCACAAAAGCGATTCTGCAAAGCAATGTGAACAGGCACAGAGAAGGTGCTAGCAGGGAATTCTCTGCCTGCCTTTCCCCAGTGCTCTGCAAGCTCTCCAGGACAACATAAAATCTGGGGCTCTGTGCTTTCTTTCCTTCTGAACAAGTGTTACTGTTTTCTGCACAAAAGCGATTCTGCAAAGCAATGTGAACAGGCACAGAGAATGTGCTAGCAAGGAATTCTCTGCCTGCCTTTCCCCAGTGCTCTGCAAGCTCTCCAGGACTACATAGAATCTGGGGCTCTGTGCTTTCTTTCCTTCTGAACAAGTGTTACTGTTTTCTGAACAAAAGCGATTCTGCGAAGCAATGTGAACAGGCACAGAGAAGGTGCTATCAGGGAATTCTCTGCCTGCCTTTCCCCAGTGCTCTGCAAGCTCTCCAGGACAACATAGAATCTGGGGCTCTGTGCTTTCTTTCCTTCTGAACAAGTGTTAATGTTTTCTGCACGAAAGCGATTCTTGCGAAGCAATGTGAACACTTCTGCTTCCCAGGCACAGAGAAGGTGCTAGCAGGGAATTCTCTGCCTGCCTTTCCCCAGTGCTCTGCAAGCTCTCCAGGACAACATAGAATCTGGGGCTCTGTGCTTTCTTTCCTTCTGAACAAGTGTTACTGTTTTCTGCACAAAAGCGATTCTGCGAAGCAATGTGAACAGGCACAGAGAAGGTGCTATCAGGGAATTCTCTGCCTGCCTTTCCCCAGTGCTCTGCAAGCTCTCCAGGACAACAGCAAATCTGGGGCTCTGTGCTTTCTTTCCTTCTGAACAAGTGTTAGTGTTTTCTGCACAAAAGCGATTCTTGCGAAGCAATGTGAACACTTCTGCTTCCCAGGCACAGAGAAGGTGCTAGCAGGGAATTCTCTGCCTGCCTTTCCCCAGTGCTCTGCAAGCTCTCCAGGACAACATAAAATCTGGGGCTCTGTGCTTTCTTTCCTTCTGAACAAGTGTTACTGTTTTCTGCACAAAAGCGATTCTGCGAAGCAATGTGAACACTTCTGCTTCCCAGGCACAGAGAATGTGCTAGCAAGGAATTCTCTGCCTGCCTTTCCCCAGTGCTCTGCAAGCTCTCCAGGACTACATAGAATCTGGGGCTCTGTGCTTTCTTTCCTTCTGAACAAGTGTTACTGTTTTCTGCACAAAAGCGATTCTGCAAAGCAATGTGAACAGGCACAGAGAAGGTGCTAGCAGGGAATTCTCTGCCTGCCTTTCCCCAGTGCTCTGCAAGCTCTCCAGGACTACATAGAATCTGGGGCTCTGTGCTTTCTTTCCTTCTGAACAAGTGTTACTGTTTTCTGCACAAAAGCGATTCTGCGAAGCAATGTGAACAGGCACAGAGAAGGTGCTATCAGGGAATTCTCTGCCTGCCTTTCCCCAGTGCTCTGCAAGCTCTCCAGGACAACATAGAATCTGGGGCTCTGTGCTTTCTTTCCTTCTGAACAAGTGTTAATGTTTTCTGCACGAAAGCGATTCTTGCGAAGCAATGTGAACACTTCTGCTTCCCAGGCACAGAGAAGGTGCTAGCAGGGAATTCTCTGCCTGCCTTTCCCCAGTGCTCTGCAAGCTCTCCAGGACAACATAGAATCTGGGGCTCTGTGCTTTCTTTCCTTCTGAACAAGTGTTACTGTTTTCTGCACAAAAGCGATTCTGCGAAGCAATGTGAACAGGCACAGAGAAGGTGCTATCAGGGAATTCTCTGCCTGCCTTTCCCCAGTGCTCTGCAAGCTCTCCAGGACAACATAAAATCTGGGGCTCTGTGCTTTCTTTCCTTCTGAACAAGTGTTAGTGTTTTCTGCACAAAAGCGATTCTTGCGAAGCAATGTGAACACTTCTGCTTCCCAGGCACAGAGAAGGTGCTAGCAAGGAATTCTCTGCCTGCCTTTCCCCAGTGCTCTAAAAGCTCTCCAGGATAACATAAAATCTGGGGCTCTGTGCTTTCTTTCCTTCTGAACAAGTGTTACTGTTTTCTGCACAAAAGCGATTCTGCGAAGCAATGTGAACAGGCACAGAGAAGGTGCTAGCAGGGAATTCTCTGCCTGCCTTTCCCCAGTGCTCTGCAAGCTCTCCAGGACAACATAAAATCTGGGGCTCTGTGCTTTCTTTCGTGCTGGACAAGTGTTACTGTTTTCTGCACAAAAGCGATTCTTGCGAAGCAATGTGAACACTTCTGCTTCCCAGGCACAGAGAACGTGCTAGCAAGGAATTCTCTGCCTGCCTTTCCCCAGTGCTCTAAAAGCTCTCCAGGACAACATAAAATCTGGGGCTCTGTGCTTTCTTTCCTTCTGAACAAGTGTTACTGTTTTCTGCACAAAAGCGATTCTGCGAAGCAATGTGAACAGGCACAGAGAAGGTGCTATCAGGGAATTCTCTGCCTGCCTTTCCCCAGTGCTCTGCAAGCTCTCCAGGACAACATAGAATCTGGGGCTCTGTGCTTTCTTTCCTTCTGAACAAGTGTTACTGTTTTCTGCAAAAAAGCGATTCTGCGAAGCAATGAGAACACTTCTGCTTCCCAGGCACAGAGAAGGTGCTAGCAAGGAATTCTCTGCCTGCCTTTCCCCAGTGCTCTAAAAGCTCTCCAGGACAACATAAAATCTGGGGCTCTGTGCTTTCTTTCCTTCTGAACAAGTGTTACTGTTTTCTGCACAAAAGCGATTCTGCGAAGCAATGTGAACACTTCTGCTTCCCAGGCACAGAGAAGGTGCTAGCAGGGAATTCTCTGCCTGCCTTTCCCCAGTGCTCTGCAAGCTCTCCAGGACAACATAGAATCTGGGGCTCTGTGCTTTCTTTCCTTCTGAACAAGTGTTACTGTTTTCTGCACAAAAGCGATTCTGCGAAGCAATGTGAACAGGCACAGAGAAGGTGCTAGCAAGGAATTCTCTGCCTGCCTTTCCCCAGTGCTCTGCAAGCTCTCCAGGACAACATAAAATCTGGGGCTCTGTGCTTTCTTTCCTTCTGAACAAGTGTTATTGTTTTCTGCACAAAAGCGATTCTTGCGAAGCAATGTGAACACTTCTGCTTCCCAGGCACAGAGAAGGTGCTAGCAGGGAATTCTCTGCCTGCCTTTCCCCAGTGCTCTGCAAGCTCTCCAGGACAACATAAAATCTGGGGCTCTGTGCTTTCTTTCCTTCTGAACAAGTGTTACTGTTTTCTGCACAAAAGCGATTCTGCGAAGCAATGTGAACAGGCACAGAGAAGGTGCTATCAGGGAATTCTCTGCCTGCCTTTCCCCAGTGCTCTGCAAGCTCTCCAGGACAACATAGAATCTGGGGCTCTGTGCTTTCTTTCGTTCTGAACAAGTGTTACTGTTTTCTGCACAAAAGCGATTCTGCGAAGCAATGTGAACACTTCCGCTTCCCAGGCACAGAGAAGGTGCTAGCAAGGAATTCTCTGCCTGCCTTTCCCCAGTGCTCTGCAAGCTCTCCAGGACAACATAAAATCTGGGGCTCTGTGCTTTCTTTCCTTCTGAACAAGTGTTACTGTTTTCTGCACAAAAGCGATTCTGCGAAGCAATGTGAACAGGCACAGAGAAGGTGCTATCAGGGAATTCTCTGCCTGCCTTTCCCCAGTGCTCTGCAAGCTCTCCAGGACAACATAAAATCTGGGGCTCTGTGCTTTCTTTCCTTCTGAACAAGTGTTAGTGTTTTCTGCACAAAAGCGATTCTTGCGAAGCAATGTGAACACTTCTGCTTCCCAGGCACAGAGAAGGTGCTAGCAGGGAATTCTCTGCCTGCCTTTCCCCAGTGCTCTGCAAGCTCTCCAGGACAACATAAAATCTGGGGCTCTGTGCTTTCTTTCCTTCTGAACAAGTGTTACTGTTTTCTGCACAAAAGCGATTCTGCGAAGCAATGTGAACACTTCTGCTTCCCAGGCACAGAGAATGTGCTAGCAAGGAATTCTCTGCCTGCCTTTCCCCAGTGCTCTGCAAGCTCTCCAGGACTACATAGAATCTGGGGCTCTGTGCTTTCTTTCCTTCTGAACAAGTGTTACTGTTTTCTGCACAAAAGCGATTCTGCAAAGCAATGTGAACAGGCACAGAGAAGGTGCTAGCAGGGAATTCTCTGCCTGCCTTTCCCCAGTGCTCTGCAAGCTCTCCAGGACAACATAAAATCTGGGGCTCTGTGCTTTCTTTCCTTCTGAACAAGTGTTACTGTTTTCTGCACAAAAGCGATTCTGCAAAGCAATGTGAACAGGCACAGAGAATGTGCTAGCAAGGAATTCTCTGCCTGCCTTTCCCCAGTGCTCTGCAAGCTCTCCAGGACTACATAGAATCTGGGGCTCTGTGCTTTCTTTCCTTCTGAACAAGTGTTACTGTTTTCTGCACAAAAGCGATTCTGCGAAGCAATGTGAACAGGCACAGAGAAGGTGCTATCAGGGAATTCTCTGCCTGCCTTTCCCCAGTGCTCTGCAAGCTCTCCAGGACAACATAGAATCTGGGGCTCTGTGCTTTCTTTCCTTCTGAACAAGTGTTAATGTTTTCTGCACGAAAGCGATTCTTGCGAAGCAATGTGAACACTTCTGCTTCCCAGGCACAGAGAAGGTGCTAGCAGGGAATTCTCTGCCTGCCTTTCCCCAGTGCTCTGCAAGCTCTCCAGGACAACATAGAATCTGGGGCTCTGTGCTTTCTTTCCTTCTGAACAAGTGTTACTGTTTTCTGCACAAAAGCGATTCTGCGAAGCAATGTGAACAGGCACAGAGAAGGTGCTATCAGGGAATTCTCTGCCTGCCTTTCCCCAGTGCTCTGCAAGCTCTCCAGGACAACATAAAATCTGGGGCTCTGTGCTTTCTTTCCTTCTGAACAAGTGTTAGTGTTTTCTGCACAAAAGCGATTCTTGCGAAGCAATGTGAACACTTCTGCTTCCCAGGCACAGAGAAGGTGCTAGCAGGGAATTCTCTGCCTGCCTTTCCCCAGTGCTCTGCAAGCTCTCCAGGACAACATAAAATCTGGGGCTCTGTGCTTTCTTTCCTTCTGAACAAGTGTTACTGTTTTCTGCACAAAAGCGATTCTGCGAAGCAATGTGAACACTTCTGCTTCCCAGGCACAGAGAATGTGCTAGCAAGGAATTCTCTGCCTGCCTTTCCCCAGTGCTCTGCAAGCTCTCCAGGACTACATAGAATCTGGGGCTCTGTGCTTTCTTTCCTTCTGAACAAGTGTTACTGTTTTCTGCACAAAAGCGATTCTGCAAAGCAATGTGAACAGGCACAGAGAAGGTGCTAGCAGGGAATTCTCTGCCTGCCTTTCCCCAGTGCTCTGCAAGCTCTCCAGGACAACATAAAATCTGGGGCTCTGTGCTTTCTTTCCTTCTGAACAAGTGTTACTGTTTTCTGCACAAAAGCGATTCTGCAAAGCAATGTGAACAGGCACAGAGAATGTGCTAGCAAGGAATTCTCTGCCTGCCTTTCCCCAGTGCTCTGCAAGCTCTCCAGGACTACATAGAATCTGGGGCTCTGTGCTTTCTTTCCTTCTGAACAAGTGTTACTGTTTTCTGCACAAAAGCGATTCTGCGAAGCAATGTGAACAGGCACAGAGAAGGTGCTATCAGGGAATTCTCTGCCTGCCTTTCCCCAGTGCTCTGCAAGCTCTCCAGGACAACATAGAATCTGGGGCTCTGTGCTTTCTTTCCTTCTGAACAAGTGTTAATGTTTTCTGCACGAAAGCGATTCTTGCGAAGCAATGTGAACACTTCTGCTTCCCAGGCACAGAGAAGGTGCTAGCAGGGAATTCTCTGCCTGCCTTTCCCCAGTGCTCTGCAAGCTCTCCAGGACAACATAGAATCTGGGGCTCTGTGCTTTCTTTCCTTCTGAACAAGTGTTACTGTTTTCTGCACAAAAGCGATTCTGCGAAGCAATGTGAACAGGCACAGAGAAGGTGCTATCAGGGAATTCTCTGCCTGCCTTTCCCCAGTGCTCTGCAAGCTCTCCAGGACAACATAAAATCTGGGGCTCTGTGCTTTCTTTCCTTCTGAACAAGTGTTAGTGTTTTCTGCACAAAAGCGATTCTTGCGAAGCAATGTGAACACTTCTGCTTCCCAGGCACAGAGAAGGTGCTAGCAAGGAATTCTCTGCCTGCCTTTCCCCAGTGCTCTAAAAGCTCTCCAGGATAACATAGAATCTGGGGCTCTGTGCTTTCTTTCCTTCTGAACAAGTGTTACTGTTTTCTGCACAAAAGCGATTCTGCGAAGCAATGTGAACAGGCACAGAGAAGGTGCTATCAGGGAATTCTCTGCCTGCCTTTCCCCAGTGCTCTGCAAGCTCTCCAGGACAACATAAAATCTGGGGCTCTGTGCTTTCTTTCGTGCTGGACAAGTGTTACTGTTTTCTGCACAAAAGCGATTCTTGCGAAGCAATGTGAACACTTCTGCTTCCCAGGCACAGAGAACGTGCTAGCAAGGAATTCTCTGCCTGCCTTTCCCCAGTGCTCTAAAAGCTCTCCAGGACAACATAAAATCTGGGGCTCTGTGCTTTCTTTCCTTCTGAACAAGTGTTACTGTTTTCTGCACAAAAGCGATTCTGCGAAGCAATGTGAACAGGCACAGAGAAGGTGCTATCAGGGAATTCTCTGCCTGCCTTTCCCCAGTGCTCTGCAAGCTCTCCAGGACAACATAAAATCTGGGGCTCTGTGCTTTCTTTCCTTCTGAACAAGTGTTACTGTTTTCTGCACAAAAGCGATTCTGCGAAGCAATGTGAACACTTCTGCTTCCCAGGCACAGAGAATGTGCTAGCAAGGAATTCTCTGCCTGCCTTTCCCCAGTGCTCTGCAAGCTCTCCAGGACAACATAAAATCTGGGGCTCTGTGCTTTCTTTCCTTCTGAACAAGTGTTAGTGTTTTCTGCACAAAAGCGATTCTGCGAAGCAATGTGAACAGGCACAGAGAAGGTGCTAGCAGGGAATTCTCTGCCTGCCTTTCCCCAGTGCTCTGCAAGCTCTCCAGGACAACATAGAATCTGGGGCTCTGTGCTTTCTTTCCTTCTGAACAAGTGTTACTGTTTTCTGCACAAAAGCGATTCTGCGAAGCAATGTGAACACTTCTGCTTCCCAGGCACAGAGAAGGTGCTAGCAAGGAATTCTCTGCCTGCCTTTCCCCAGTGCTCTAAAAGCTCTCCAGGACAACATAAAATCTGGGGCTCTGTGCTTTCTTTCCTTCTGAACAAGTGTTAGTGTTTTCTGCACAAAAGCGATTCTTGCGAAGCAATGTGAACACTTCTGCTTCCCAGGCACAGAGAAGGTGCTAGCAGGGAATTCTCTGCCTGCCTTTCCCCAGTGCTCTGCAAGCTCTCCAGGACAACATAGAATCTGGGGCTCTGTGCTTTCTTTCCTTCTGAACAAGTGTTACTGTTTTCTGCACAAAAGCGATTCTGCGAAGCAATGTGAACACTTCTGCTTCCCAGGCACAGAGAAGGTGCTAGCAGGGAATTCTCTGCCTGCCTTTCCCCAGTGCTCTGCAAGCTCTCCAGGACAACATAGAATCTGGGGCTCTGTGCTTTCTTTCATTCTGAACAAGTGTTACTGTTTTCTGCACAAAAGCGATTCTGCGAAGCAATGTGAACACTTCTGCTTCCCAGGCACAGAGAATGTGCTAGCAAGGAATTCTCTGCCTGCCTTTCCCCAGTGCTCTGCAAGCTCTCCAGGACAACATAGAATCTGGGGCTCTGTGCTTTCTTTCGTTCTGAACAAGTGTTACTGTTTTCTGCACAAAAGCGATTCTGCAAAGCAATGTGAACAGGCACAGAGAAGGTGCTAGCAGGGAATTCTCTGCCTGCCTTTCCCCAGTGCTCTGCAAGCTCTCCAGGACAACATAAAATCTGGGGCTCTGTGCTTTCTTTCCTTCTGAACAAGTGTTACTGTTTTCTGCACAAAAGCGATTCTTGCGAAGCAATGTGAACACTTCTGCTTCCCAGGCACAGAGAAGGTGCTAGCAGGGAATTCTCTGCCTGCCTTTCCCCAGTGCTCTGCAAGCTCTCCAGGACAACATAGAATCTGGGGCTCTGTGCTTTCTTTCCTTCTGAACAAGTGTTACTGTTTTCTGCACAAAAGCGATTCTGCGAAGCAATGTGAACAGGCACAGAGAAGGTGCTATCAGGGAATTCTCTGCCTGCCTTTCCCCAGTGCTCTGCAAGCTCTCCAGGACAACATAAAATCTGGGGCTCTGTGCTTTCTTTCCTTCTGAACAAGTGTTAGTGTTTTCTGCACAAAAGCGATTCTTGCGAAGCAATGTGAACACTTCTGCTTCCCAGGCACAGAGAAGGTGCTAGCAGGGAATTCTCTGCCTGCCTTTCCCCAGTGCTCTGCAAGCTCTCCAGGACAACATAGAATCTGGGGCTCTGTGCTTTCTTTCCTTCTGAACAAGTGTTACTGTTTTCTGCACAAAAGCGATTCTGCGAAGCAATGTGAACACTTCTGCTTCCCAGGCACAGAGAAGGTGCTAGCAAGGATTTCTCTGCCTGCCTTTCCCCAGTGCTCTAAAAGCTCTCCAGGACAACATAAAATCTGGGGCTCTGTGCTTTCTTTCCTTCTGAACAAGTGTTAGTGTTTTCTGCACAAAAGCGATTCTTGCGAAGCAATGTGAACACTTCTGCTTCCCAGGCACAGAGAAGGTGCTAGCAGGGAATTCTCTGCCTGCCTTTCCCCAGTGCTCTGCAAGCTCTCCAGGACAACATAGAATCTGGGCCTCTGTGCTTTTTTTCGTTCTGAACAACTGTTACTGTTTTCTGCACAAAAGCGATTCTGCGAAGCAATGTGAACAGGCACAGAGAAGGTGCTAGCAAGGAATTCTCTGCCTGCCTTTCCCCAGTGCTCTAAAAGCTCTCCAGGACAACATAAAATCTGGGGCTCTGTGCTTTCTTTCCTTCTGAACAAGTGTTACTGTTTTCTGCACAAAAGCGATTCTTGCGAAGCAATGTGAACACTTCTGCTTCCCAGGCACTGAGAAGGTGCTAGCAGGGAATTCTCTGCCTGCCTTTCCCCAGTGCTCTGCAAGCTCTCCAGGACAACATAGAATCTGGGGCTCTGTGCTTTCTTTCCTTCTGAACAAGTGTTACTGTTTTCTGCACAAAAGCGATTCTGCGAAGCAATGTGAACACTTCTGCTTCCCAGGCACAGAGAAGGTGCTAGCAAGGATTTCTCTGCCTGCCTTTCCCCAGTGCTCTAAAAGCTCTCCAGGACAACATAAAATCTGGGGCTCTGTGCTTTCTTTCCTTCTGAACAAGTGTTAGTGTTTTCTGCACAAAAGCGATTCTTGCGAAGCAATGTGAACACTTCTGCTTCCCAGGCACAGAGAAGGTGCTAGCAGGGAATTCTCTGCCTGCCTTTCCCCAGTGCTCTGCAAGCTCTCCAGGACAACATAGAATCTGGGCCTCTGTGCTTTCTTTCGTTCTGAACAAGTGTTACTGTTTTCTGCACAAAAGCGATTCTGCGAAGCAATGTGAACAGGCACAGAGAAGGTGCTATCAGGGAATTCTCTGCCTGCCTTTCCCCAGTGCTCTGCAAGCTCTCCAGGACAACATAGAATCTGGGGCTCTGTGCTTTCTTTCCTTCTGAACAAGTGTTACTGTTTTCTGCACAAAAGCGATTCTGCGAAGCAATGTGAACAGGCACAGAGAAGGTGCTATCAGGGAATTCTCTGCCTGCCTTTCCCCAGTGCTCTGCAAGCTCTCCAGGACAACATAGAATCTGGGGCTCTGTGCTTTCTTTCCTTCTGAACAAGTGTTACTGTTTTCTGCACAAAAGCGATTCTGCGAAGCAATGTGAACACTTCTGCTTCCCAGGCACAGAGAAGGTGCTAGCAAGGATTTCTCTGCCTGCCTTTCCCCAGTGCTCTGCAAGCTCTCCAGGACAACATAAAATCTGGGGCTCTGTGCTTTCTTTCCTTCTGAACAAGTGTTACTGTTTTCTGCACAAAAGCGATTCTGCGAAGCAATGTGAACAGGCACAGAGAAGGTGCTATCAGGGAATTCTCTGCCTGCCTTTCCCCAGTGCTCTGCAAGCTCTCCAGGACAACATAGAATCTGGGGCTCTGTGCTTTCTTTCGTTCTGAACAAGTGTTACTGTTTTCTGCACAAAAGCGATTCTTGCGAAGCAATGTGAACACTTCTGCTTCCCAGGCACAGAGAAGGTGCTAGCAAGGAATTCTCTGCCTGCCTTTCCCCAGTGCTCTGCAAGCTCTCCAGGACAACATAAAATCTGGGGCTCTGTGCTTTCTTTCCTTCTGAACAAGTGTTAGTGTTTTCTGCACAAAAGCGATTCTTGCGAAGCAATGTGAACACTTCTGCTTCCCAGGCACAGAGAAGGTGCTAGCAGGGAATTCTCTGCCTGCCTTTCCCCAGTGCTCTGCAAGCTCTCCAGGACAACATAGAATCTGGGGCTCTGTGCTTTCTTTCCTTCTGAACAAGTGTTACTGTTTTCTGCACAAAAGCGATTCTGCGATGCAATCTGAACAGGCACAGAGAAGGTGCTATCAGGGAATTCTCTGCCTGCCTTTCCCCAGTGCTCTGCAAGCTCTCCAGGACAACAGAGAATCTGGGGCTCTGTGCTTTCTTTCCTTCTGAACAAGTTTTACTGTTTTCTGCACAAAAGCGATTCTTGCGAAGTAATGTGAACACATCTGCTTCCCAGGCACAGAGAAGGTGCTAGCAGGGAATTCTCTGCCTGCCTTTCCCCAGTGCTCTGCAAGCTCTCCAGGACAACATAAAATCTGGGGCTCTGTGCTTTCTTTCCTTCTGAACAAGTGTTACTGTTTTCTGCACAAAAGCGATTCTTGCGAAGCAATGTGAACACTTCTGCTTCCCAGGCACAGAGAAGGTGCTAGCAGGGAATTCTCTGCCTGCCTTTCCCCAGTGCTCTGCAAGCTCTCCAGGACAACATAGAATCTGGGGCTCTGTGCTTTCTTTCCTTCTGAACAAGTGTTACTGTTTTCTGCACAAAAGCGATTCTGCGAAGCAATGTGAACACTTCTGCTTCCCAGGCACAGAGAAGGTGCTAGCAGGGAATTCTCTGCCTGCCTTTCCCCAGTGCTCTGCAAGCTCTCCAGGACAACATAAAATCTGGGGCTCTGTGCTTTCTTTCCTTCTGAACAAGTGTTACTGTTTTCTGCACAAAAGCGATTCTGCGAAGCAATGTGAACACTTCTGCTTCCCAGGCACAGAGAATGTGCTAGCAAGGAATTCTCTGCCTGCCTTTCCCCAGTGCTCTGCAAGCTCTCCAGGACAACATAGAATCTGGGGCTCTGTGCTTTCTTTCGTTCTGAACAAGTGTTACTGTTTTCTGCACAAAAGCGATTCTGCAAAGCAATGTGAACAGGCACAGAGAAGGTGCTATCAGGGAATTCTCTGCCTGCCTTTCCCCAGTGCTCTGCAAGCTCTCCAGGACAACATAAAATCTGGGGCTCTGTGCTTTCTTTCCTTCTGAACAAGTGTTAGTGTTTTCTGCACAGAAGCGATTCTTGCGAAGCAATGTGAACACTTCTGCTTCCCAGGCACAGAGAAGGTGCTAGCAGGGAATTCTCTGCCTGCCTTTCCCCAGTGCTCTGCAAGCTCTCCAGGACAACATAGAATCTGGGGCTCTGTGCTTTCTTTCCTTCTGAACAAGTGTTACTGTTTTCTGCACAAAAGCGATTCTGCGAAGCAATGTGAACAGGCACAGAGAAGGTGCTATCAGGGAATTCTCTGCCTGCCTTTCCCCAGTGCTCTGCAAGCTCTCCAGGACAACATAGAATCTGGGGCTCTGTGCTTTCTTTCCTTCTGAACAAGTGTTAATGTTTTCTGCACAAAAGCGATTCTTGCGAAGCAATGTGAACACTTCTGCTTCCCAGGCACAGAGAAGGTGCTAGCAAGGAATTCTCTGCCTGCCTTTCCCCAGTGCTCTGCAAGCTCTCCAGGACAACATAGAATCTGGGGCTCTGTGCTTTCTTTCCTTCTGAACAAGTGTTACTGTTTTCTGCACAAAAGCGATTCTGCGAAGCAATGTGAACAGGCACAGAGAAGGTGCTATCAGGGAATTCTCTGCCTGCCTTTCCCCAGTGCTCTGCAAGCTCTCCAGGACAACATAAAATCTGGGGCTCTGTGCTTTCTTTCCTTCTGAACAAGTGTTACTGTTTTCTGCACAAAAGCGATTCTTGCGAAGCAATGTGAACACATCTGCTTCCCAGGCACAGAGAAGGTGCTAGCAGGGAATTCTCTGCCTGCCTTTCCCCAGTGCTCTGCAAGCTCTCCAGGACAACATAAAATCTGGGGCTCTGTGCTTTCTTTCCTTCTGAACAAGTGTTACTGTTTTCTGCACAAAAGCGATTCTGCGAAGCAATGTGAACACTTCTGCTTCCCAGGCACAGAGAATGTGCTAGCAAGGAATTCTCTGCCTGCCTTTCCCCAGTGCTCTGCAAGCTCTCCAGGACAACATAAAATCTGGGGCTCTGTGCTTTCTTTCCTTCTGAAGAAGTGTTAGTGTTTTCTGCACAAAAGCGATTCTGCGAAGCAATGTGAACAGGCACAGAGAAGGTGCTAGCAAGGAATTCTCTGCCTGCCTTTCCCCAGTGCTCTGCAAGCTCTCCAGGACAACATAAAATCTGGGGCTCTGTGCTTTCTTTCCTTCTGAAGAAGTGTTAGTGTTTTCTGCACAAAAGCGATTCTTGCGAAGCAATGTGAACACTTCTGCTTCCCAGGCACAGAGAAGGTGCTAGCAGGGAATTCTCTGCCTGCCTTTCCCCAGTGCTCTGCAAGCTCTCCAGGACAACATAAAATCTGGGGCTCTGTGCTTTCTTTCCTTCTGAACAAGTGTTACTGTTTTCTGCACAAAAGCGATTCTGCGAAGCAATGTGAACAGGCACAGAGAAGGTGCTATCAGGGAATTCTCTGCCTGCCTTTCCCCAGTGCTCTGCAAGCTCTCCAGGACAACATAGAATCTGGGGCTCTGTGCTTTCTTTCGTTCTGAACAAGTGTTACTGTTTTCTGCACAAAAGCGATTCTGCGAAGCAATGTGAACACTTCTGCTTCCCAGGCACAGAGAAGGTGCTAGCAAGGAATTCTCTGCCTGCCTTTCCCCAGTGCTCTGCAAGCTCTCCAGGACAACATAAAATCTGGGGCTCTGTGCTTTCTTTCCTTCTGAACAAGTGTTACTGTTTTCTGCACAAAAGCGATTCTGCGAAGCAATGTGAACAGGCACAGAGAAGGTGCTATCAGGGAATTCTCTGCCTGCCTTTCCCCAGTGCTCTGCAAGCTCTCCAGGACAACATAAAATCTGGGGCTCTGTGCTTTCTTTCCTTCTGAACAAGTGTTAGTGTTTTCTGCACAAAAGCGATTCTTGCGAAGCAATGTGAACACTTCTGCTTCCCAGGCACAGAGAAGGTGCTAGCAGGGAATTCTCTGCCTGCCTTTCCCCAGTGCTCTGCAAGCTCTCCAGGACAACATAAAATCTGGGGCTCTGTGCTTTCTTTCCTTCTGAACAAGTGTTACTGTTTTCTGCACAAAAGCGATTCTGCGAAGCAATGTGAACACTTCTGCTTCCCAGGCACAGAGAATGTGCTAGCAAGGAATTCTCTGCCTGCCTTTCCCCAGTGCTCTGCAAGCTCTCCAGGACTACATAGAATCTGGGGCTCTGTGCTTTCTTTCCTTCTGAAGAAGTGTTACTGTTTTCTGCACAAAAGCGATTCTGCAAAGCAATGTGAACAGGCACAGAGAAGGTGCTAGCAGGGAATTCTCTGCCTGCCTTTCCCCAGTGCTCTGCAAGCTCTCCAGGACAACATAAAATCTGGGGCTCTGTGCTTTCTTTCCTTCTGAACAAGTGTTACTGTTTTCTGCACAAAAGCGATTCTGCAAAGCAATGTGAACAGGCACAGAGAATGTGCTAGCAAGGAATTCTCTGCCTGCCTTTCCCCAGTGCTCTGCAAGCTCTCCAGGACTACATAGAATCTGGGGCTCTGTGCTTTCTTTCGTTCTGAACAAGTGTTACTGTTTTCTGCACAAAAGCGATTCTGCGAAGCAATGTGAACAGGCACAGAGAAGGTGCTATCAGGGAATTCTCTGCCTGCCTTTCCCCAGTGCTCTGCAAGCTCTCCAGGACAACATAGAATCTGGGGCTCTGTGCTTTCTTTCCTTCTGAACAAGTGTTACTGTTTTCTGCACGAAAGCGATTCTTGCGAAGCAATGTGAACACTTCTGCTTCCCAGGCACAGAGAAGGTGCTAGCAGGGAATTCTCTGCCTGCCTTTCCCCAGTGCTCTGCAAGCTCTCCAGGACAACATAGAATCTGGGGCTCTGTGCTTTCTTTCCTTCTGAACAAGTGTTACTGTTTTCTGCACAAAAGCGATTCTGCGAAGCAATGTGAACAGGCACAGAGAAGGTGCTAGCAGGGAATTCTCTGCCTGCCTTTCCCCAGTGCTCTGCAAGCTCTCCAGGACAACATAAAATCTGGGGCTCTGTGCTTTCTTTCCTTCTGAACAAGTGTTAGTGTTTTCTGCACAAAAGCGATTCTTGCGAAGCAATGTGAACACTTCTGCTTCCCAGGCACAGAGAAGGTGCTAGCAGGGAATTCTCTGCCTGCCTTTCCCCAGTGCTCTGCAAGCTCTCCAGGACAACATAAAATCTGGGGCTCTGTGCTTTCTTTCCTTCTGAACAAGTGTTACTGTTTTCTGCACAAAAGCGATTCTGCGAAGCAATGTGAACACTTCTGCTTCCCAGGCACAGAGAATGTGCTAGCAAGGAATTCTCTGCCTGCCTTTCCCCAGTGCTCTGCAAGCTCTCCAGGACTACATAGAATCTGGGGCTCTGTGCTTTCTTTCCTTCTGAACAAGTGTTACTGTTTTCTGCACAAAAGCGATTCTGCAAAGCAATGTGAACAGGCACAGAGAAGGTGCTATCAGGGAATTCTCTGCCTGCCTTTCCCCAGTGCTCTGCAAGCTCTCCAGGACAACATAAAATCTGGGGCTCTGTGCTTTCTTTCCTTCTGAACAAGTGTTACTGTTTTCTGCACAAAAGCGATTCTGCAAAGCAATGTGAACAGGCACAGAGAATGTGCTAGCAAGGAATTCTCTGCCTGCCTTTCCCCAGTGCTCTGCAAGCTCTCCAGGACTACATAGAATCTGGGGCTCTGTGCTTTCTTTCCTTCTGAACAAGTGTTACTGTTTTCTGCACAAAAGCGATTCTGCGAAGCAATGTGAACAGGCACAGAGAAGGTGCTATCAGGGAATTCTCTGCCTGCCTTTCCCCAGTGCTCTGCAAGCTCTCCAGGACAACATAGAATCTGGGGCTCTGTGCTTTCTTTCCTTCTGAACAAGTGTTAATGTTTTCTGCACGAAAGCGATTCTTGCGAAGCAATGTGAACACTTCTGCTTCCCAGGCACAGAGAAGGTGCTAGCAGGGAATTCTCTGCCTGCCTTTCCCCAGTGCTCTGCAAGCTCTCCAGGACAACATAGAATCTGGGGCTCTGTGCTTTCTTTCCTTCTGAACAAGTGTTACTGTTTTCTGCACAAAAGCGATTCTGCGAAGCAATGTGAACAGGCACAGAGAAGGTGCTATCAGGGAATTCTCTGCCTGCCTTTCCCCAGTGCTCTGCAAGCTCTCCAGGACAACATAAAATCTGGGGCTCTGTGCTTTCTTTCCTTCTGAACAAGTGTTAGTGTTTTCTGCACAAAAGCGATTCTTGCGAAGCAATGTGAACACTTCTGCTTCCCAGGCACAGAGAAGGTGCTAGCAAGGAATTCTCTGCCTGCCTTTCCCCAGTGCTCTAAAAGCTCTCCAGGATAACATAAAATCTGGGGCTCTGTGCTTTCTTTCCTTCTGAACAAGTGTTACTGTTTTCTGCACAAAAGCGATTCTGCGAAGCAATGTGAACAGGCACAGAGAAGGTGCTATCAGGGAATTCTCTGCCTGCCTTTCCCCAGTGCTCTGCAAGCTCTCCAGGACAACATAAAATCTGGGGCTCTGTGCTTTCTTTCGTGCTGAACAAGTGTTACTGTTTTCTGCACAAAAGCGATTCTGCGAAGCAATGTGAACAGGCACAGAGAAGGTGCTATCAGGGAATTCTCTGCCTGCCTTTCCCCAGTGCTCTGCAAGCTCTCCAGGACAACATAAAATCTGGGGCTCTGTGCTTTCTTTCCTTCTGAACAAGTGTTACTGTTTTCTGCACAAAAGCGATTCTGCGAAGCAATGTGAACACTTCTGCTTCCCAGGCACAGAGAATGTGCTAGCAAGGAATTCTCTGCCTGCCTTTCCCCAGTGCTCTGCAAGCTCTCCAGGACAACATAAAATCTGGGGCTCTGTGCTTTCTTTCCTTCTGAACAAGTGTTAGTGTTTTCTGCACAAAAGCGATTCTGCGAAGCAATGTGAACAGGCACAGAGAAGGTGCTAGCAGGGAATTCTCTGCCTGCCTTTCCCCAGTGCTCTGCAAGCTCTCCAGGACAACATAGAATCTGGGGCTCTGTGCTTTCTTTCCTTCTGAACAAGTGTTACTGTTTTCTGCACAAAAGCGATTCTGCGAAGCAATGTGAACACTTCTGCTTCCCAGGCACAGAGAAGGTGCTAGCAAGGAATTCTCTGCCTGCCTTTCCCCAGTGCTCTAAAAGCTCTCCAGGACAACATAAAATCTGGGGCTCTGTGCTTTCTTTCCTTCTGAACAAGTGTTAGTGTTTTCTGCACAAAAGCGATTCTTGCGAAGCAATGTGAACACTTCTGCTTCCCAGGCACAGAGAAGGTGCTAGCAGGGAATTCTCTGCCTGCCTTTCCCCAGTGCTCTGCAAGCTCTCCAGGACAACATAGAATCTGGGGCTCTGTGCTTTCTTTCCTTCTGAACAAGTGTTACTGTTTTCTGCACAAAAGCGATTCTGCGAAGCAATGTGAACAGGCAAAGAGAAGGTGCTAGCAAGGAATTCTCTGCCTGCCTTTCCCCAGTGCTCTGCAAGCTCTCCAGGACAACATAAAATCTGGGGCTCTGTGCTTTCTTTCCTTCTGAACAAGTGTTAGTGTTTTCTGCACAAAAGCGATTCTTGCGAAGCAATGTGAACACTTCTGCTTCCCAGGCACAGAGAAGGTGCTAGCAGGGAATTCTCTGCCTGCCTTTCCCCAGTGCTCTGCAAGCTCTCCAGGACAACATAGAATCTGGGGCTCTGTGCTTTCTTTCCTTCTGAACAAGTGTTAATGTTTTCTGCACGAAAGCGATTCTTGCGAAGCAATGTGAACACTTCTGCTTCCCAGGCACAGAGAAGGTGCTAGCAAGGAATTCTCTGCCTGCCTTTCCCCAGTGCTCTGCAAGCTCTCCAGGACAACATAGAATCTGGGGCTCTGTGCTTTCTTTCCTTCTGAACAAGTGTTACTGTTTTCTGCACAAAAGCGATTCTGCGAAGCAATGTGAACAGGCACAGAGAAGGTGCTATCAGGGAATTCTCTGCCTGCCTTTCCCCAGTGCTCTGCAAGCTCTCCAGGACAACATAAAATCTGGGGCTCTGTGCTTTCTTTCCTTCTGAACAAGTGTTACTGTTTTCTGCACAAAAGCGATTCTTGCGAAGCAATGTGAACACTTCTGCTTCCCAGGCACAGAGAAGGTGCTAGCAGGGAATTCTCTGCCTGCCTTTCCCCAGTGCTCTGCAAGCTCTCCAGGACAACATAAAATCTGGGGCTCTGTGCTTTCTTTCCTTCTGAACAAGTGTTACTGTTTTCTGCACAAAAGCGATTCTGCGAAGCAATGTGAACACTTCTGCTTCCCAGGCACAGAGAATGTGCTAGCAAGGAATTCTCTGCCTGCCTTTCCCCAGTGCTCTGCAAGCTCTCCAGGACAACATAAAATCTGGGGCTCTGTGCTTTCTTTCCTTCTGAACAAGTGTTAGTGTTTTCTGCACAAAAGCGATTCTGCGAAGCAATGTGAACAGGCACAGAGAAGGTGCTAGCAGGGAATTCTCTGCCTGCCTTTCCCCAGTGCTCTGCAAGCTCTCCAGGACAACATAGAATCTGGGGCTCTGTGCTTTCTTTCCTTCTGAACAAGTGTTAGTGTTTTCTGCACAAAAGCGATTCTGCGAAGCAATGAGAACACTTCTGCTTCCCAGGCACAGAGAAGGTGCTAGCAAGGAATTCTCTGCCTGCCTTTCCCCAGTGCTCTAAAAGCTCTCCAGGACAACATAAAATCTGGGGCTCTGTGCTTTCTTTCCTTCTGAACAAGTGTTACTGTTTTCTGCACAAAAGCGATTCTGCGAAGCAATGTGAACACTTCTGCTTCCCAGGCACAGAGAAGGTGCTAGCAGGGAATTCTCTGCCTGCCTTTCCCCAGTGCTCTGCAAGCTCTCCAGGACAACATAGAATCTGGGGCTCTGTGCTTTCTTTCGTTCTGAACAAGTGTTAGTGTTTTCTGCACAAAAGCGATTCTGCGAAGCAATGTGAACAGGCACAGAGAAGGTGCTAGCAAGGAATTCTCTGCCTGCCTTTCCCCAGTGCTCTGCAAGCTCTCCAGGACAACATAAAATCTGGGGCTCTGTGCTTTCTTTCCTTCTGAACAAGTGTTAGTGTTTTCTGCACAAAAGCGATTCTTGCGAAGCAATGTGAACACTTCTGCTTCCCAGGCACAGAGAAGGTGCTAGCAGGGAATTCTCTGCCTGCCTTTCCCCAGTGCTCTGCAAGCTCTCCAGGACAACATAAAATCTGGGGCTCTGTGCTTTCTTTCCTTCTGAACAAGTGTTACTGTTTTCTGCACAAAAGCGATTCTGCGAAGCAATGTGAACAGGCACAGAGAAGGTGCTATCAGGGAATTCTCTGCCTGCCTTTCCCCAGTGCTCTGCAAGCTCTCCAGGACAACATAGAATCTGGGGCTCTGTGCTTTCTTTCCTTCTGAACAAGTGTTACTGTTTTCTGCACAAAAGCGATTCTGCGAAGCAATGTGAACACTTCTGCTTCCCAGGCACAGAGAAGGTGCTAGCAAGGAATTCTCTGCCTGCCTTTCCCCAGTGCTCTGCAAGCTCTCCAGGACAACATAAAATCTGGGGCTCTGTGCTTTCTTTCCTTCTGAACAAGTGTTACTGTTTTCTGCACAAAAGCGATTCTGCGAAGCAATGTGAACAGGCACAGAGAAGGTGCTATCAGGGAATTCTCTGCCTGCCTTTCCCCAGTGCTCTGCAAGCTCTCCAGGACAACATAAAATCTGGGGCTCTGTGCTTTCTTTCCTTCTGAACAAGTGTTAGTGTTTTCTGCACAAAAGCGATTCTTGCGAAGCAATGTGAACACTTCTGCTTCCCAGGCACAGAGAAGGTGCTAGCAGGGAATTCTCTGCCTGCCTTTCCCCAGTGCTCTGCAAGCTCTCCAGGACAACATAAAATCTGGGGCTCTGTGCTTTCTTTCCTTCTGAACAAGTGTTACTGTTTTCTGCACAAAAGCGATTCTGCGAAGCAATGTGAACACTTCTGCTTCCCAGGCACAGAGAATGTGCTAGCAAGGAATTCTCTGCCTGCCTTTCCCCAGTGCTCTGCAAGCTCTCCAGGACTACATAGAATCTGGGGCTCTGTGCTTTCTTTCCTTCTGAACAAGTGTTACTGTTTTCTGCACAAAAGCGATTCTGCAAAGCAATGTGAACAGGCACAGAGAAGGTGCTAGCAGGGAATTCTCTGCCTGCCTTTCCCCAGTGCTCTGCAAGCTCTCCAGGACAACATAAAATCTGGGGCTCTGTGCTTTCTTTCCTTCTGAACAAGTGTTACTGTTTTCTGCACAAAAGCGATTCTGCAAAGCAATGTGAACAGGCACAGAGAATGTGCTAGCAAGGAATTCTCTGCCTGCCTTTCCCCAGTGCTCTGCAAGCTCTCCAGGACAACATAAAATCTGGGGCTCTGTGCTTTCTTTCCTTCTGAACAAGTGTTACTGTTTTCTGCACAAAAGCGATTCTGCGAAGCAATGTGAACAGGCACAGAGAAGGTGCTATCAGGGAATTCTCTGCCTGCCTTTCCCCAGTGCTCTGCAAGCTCTCCAGGACAACATAGAATCTGGGGCTCTGTGCTTTCTTTCCTTCTGAACAAGTGTTAATGTTTTCTGCACGAAAGCGATTCTTGCGAAGCAATGTGAACACTTCTGCTTCCCAGGCACAGAGAAGGTGCTAGCAGGGAATTCTCTGCCTGCCTTTCCCCAGTGCTCTGCAAGCTCTCCAGGACAACATAGAATCTGGGGCTCTGTGCTTTCTTTCCTTCTGAACAAGTGTTACTGTTTTCTGCACAAAAGCGATTCTGCGAAGCAATGTGAACAGGCACAGAGAAGGTGCTATCAGGGAATTCTCTGCCTGCCTTTCCCCAGTGCTCTGCAAGCTCTCCAGGACAACATAAAATCTGGGGCTCTGTGCTTTCTTTCCTTCTGAACAAGTGTTACTGTTTTCTGCACAAAAGCGATTCTTGCGAAGCAATGTGAACACTTCTGCTTCCCAGGCACAGAGAAGGTGCTAGCAAGGAATTCTCTGCCTGCCTTTCCCCAGTGCTCTAAAAGCTCTCCAGGATAACATAAAATCTGGGGCTCTGTGCTTTCTTTCCTTCTGAACAAGTGTTACTGTTTTCTGCACAAAAGCGATTCTGCGAAGCAATGTGAACAGGCACAGAGAAGGTGCTATCAGGGAATTCTCTGCCTGCCTTTCCCCAGTGCTCTGCAAGCTCTCCAGGACAACATAAAATCTGGGGCTCTGTGCTTTCTTTCGTGCTGAACAAGTGTTACTGTTTTCTGCACAAAAGCGATTCTTGCGAAGCAATGTGAACACTTCTGCTTCCCAGGCACAGAGAACGTGCTAGCAAGGAATTCTCTGCCTGCCTTTCCCCAGTGCTCTAAAAGCTCTCCAGGACAACATAAAATCTGGGGCTCTGTGCTTTCTTTCCTTCTGAACAAGTGTTACTGTTTTCTGCACAAAAGCGATTCTGCGAAGCAATGTGAACAGGCACAGAGAAGGTGCTATCAGGGAATTCTCTGCCTGCCTTTCCCCAGTGCTCTGCAAGCTCTCCAGGACAACATAAAATCTGGGGCTCTGTGCTTTCTTTCCTTCTGAACAAGTGTTACTGTTTTCTGCACAAAAGCGATTCTGCGAAGCAATGTGAACACTTCTGCTTCCCAGGCACAGAGAATGTGCTAGCAAGGAATTCTCTGCCTGCCTTTCCCCAGTGCTCTGCAAGCTCTCCAGGACAACATAAAATCTGGGGCTCTGTGCTTTCTTTCCTTCTGAACAAGTGTTAGTGTTTTCTGCACAAAAGCGATTCTGCGAAGCAATGTGAACAGGCACAGAGAAGGTGCTAGCAGGGAATTCTCTGCCTGCCTTTCCCCAGTGCTCTGCAAGCTCTCCAGGACAACATAGAATCTGGGGCTCTGTGCTTTCTTTCCTTCTGAACAAGTGTTACTGTTTTCTGCACAAAAGCGATTCTGCGAAGCAATGTGAACACTTCTGCTTCCCAGGCACAGAGAAGGTGCTAGCAAGGAATTCTCTGCCTGCCTTTCCCCAGTGCTCTAAAAGCTCTCCAGGACAACATAAAATCTGGGGCTCTGTGCTTTCTTTCCTTCTGAACAAGTGTTAGTGTTTTCTGCACAAAAGCGATTCTTGCGAAGCAATGTGAACACTTCTGCTTCCCAGGCACAGAGAAGGTGCTAGCAGGGAATTCTCTGCCTGCCTTTCCCCAGTGCTCTGCAAGCTCTCCAGGACAACATAGAATCTGGGGCTCTGTGCTTTCTTTCCTTCTGAACAAGTGTTACTGTTTTCTGCACAAAAGCGATTCTGCGAAGCAATGTGAACAGGCAAAGAGAAGGTGCTAGCAAGGAATTCTCTGCCTGCCTTTCCCCAGTGCTCTGCAAGCTCTCCAGGACAACATAAAATCTGGGGCTCTGTGCTTTCTTTCCTTCTGAACAAGTGTTAGTGTTTTCTGCACAAAAGCGATTCTTGCGAAGCAATGTGAACACTTCTGCTTCCCAGGCACAGAGAAGGTGCTAGCAGGGAATTCTCTGCCTGCCTTTCCCCAGTGCTCTGCAAGCTCTCCAGGACAACATAAAATCTGGGGCTCTGTGCTTTCTTTCCTTCTGAACAAGTGTTACTGTTTTCTGCACAAAAGCGATTCTGCGAAGCAATGTGAACACTTCTGCTTCCCAGGCACAGAGAATGTGCTAGCAAGGAATTCTCTGCCTGCCTTTCCCCAGTGCTCTGCAAGCTCTCCAGGACTACATAGAATCTGGGGCTCTGTGCTTTCTTTCGTTCTGAACAAGTGTTACTGTTTTCTGCACAAAAGCGATTCTGCAAAGCAATGTGAACAGGCACAGAGAAGGTGCTAGCAGGGAATTCTCTGCCTGCCTTTCCCCAGTGCTCTGCAAGCTCTCCAGGACAACATAGAATCTGGGGCTCTGTGCTTTCTTTCCTTCTGAACAAGTGTTACTGTTTTCTGCACAAAAGCGATTCTGCGAAGCAATGTGAACAGGCACAGAGAAGGTGCTATCAGGGAATTCTCTGCCTGCCTTTCCCCACTGCTCTGCAAGCTCTCCAGGACAACATAAAATCTGGGGCTCTGTGCTTTCTTTCCTTCTGAAGAAGTGTTAGTGTTTTCTGCACAAAAGCAATTCTTGCGAAGCAATGTGAACACTTCTGCTTCCCAGGCACAGAGAAGGTGCTAGCAGGGAATTCTCTGCCTGCCTTTCCCCAGTGCTGTGCAAGCTCTCCAGGACAACATAGAATCTGGGGCTCTGTGCTTTCTTTCCTTCTGAACAAGTGTTACTGTTTTCTGCACAAAAGCGATTCTGCGAAGCAATGTGAACAGGCACAGAGAAGGTGCTAGCAGGGAATTCTCTGCCTGCCTTTCCCCAGTGCTCTGCAAGCTCTCCAGGACAACATAGAATCTGGGGCTCTGTGCTTTCTTTCCTTCTGAACAAGTGTTAGTGTTTTCTGCACAAAAGCGATTCTTGCGAAGCAATGTGAACACTTCTGCTTCCCAGGCACAGAGAAGGTGCTAGCAAGGAATTCTCTGCCTGCCTTTCCCCAGTGCTCTGCAAGCTCTCCAGGACAACATAAAATCTGGGGCTCTGTGCTTTCTTTCCTTCTGAACAAGTGTTACTGTTTTCTGCACAAAAGCGATTCTGCGAAGCAATGTGAACAGGCACAGAGAAGGTGCTATCAGGGAATTCTCTGCCTGCCTTTCCCCAGTGCTCTGCAAGCTCTCCAGGACAACATAAAATCTGGGGCTCTGTGCTTTCTTTCGTTCTGAACAAGTGTTACTGTTTTCTGCACAAAAGCGATTCTTGCGAAGCAATGTGAACACTTCTGCTTCCCAGGCACAGAGAACGTGCTAGCAAGGAATTCTCTGCCTGCCTTTCCCCAGTGCTCTGCAAGCTCTCCAGGACAACATAAAATCTGGGGCTCTGTGCTTTCTTTCCTTCTGAACAAGTGTTAGTGTTTTCTGCACAAAAGCGATTCTGCGAAGCAATGTGAACAGGCACAGAGAAGGTGCTATCAGGGAATTCTCTGCCTGCCTTTCCCCAGTGCTCTGCAAGCTCTCCAGGACAACATAAAATCTGGGGCTCTGTGCTTTCTTTCGTTCTGAACAAGTGTTACTGTTTTCTGCACAAAAGCGATTCTTGCGAAGCAATGTGAACACTTCTGCTTCCCAGGCACACAGAAGGTGCTAGCAAGGAATTCTCTGCCTGCCTTTCCCCAGTGCTCTGCAAGCTCTCCAGGACAACATAAAATCTGGGGCTCTGTGCTTTCTTTCCTTCTGAACAAGTGTTACTGTTTTCTGCACAAAAGCGATTCTGCGAAGCAATGTGAACACTTCTGCTTCCCAGGCACAGAGAAGGTGCTAGCAGGGAATTCTCTGTCTGCCTTTCCCCAGTGCTCTGCAAGCTCTCCAGGACAACATAAAATCTGGGGTTCTGTGCTTTCTTTCCTTCTGAACAAGTGTTAGTGTTTTCTGCACAAAAGCGATTCTGCGAAGCAATGTGAACAGGCACAGAGAAGGTGCTATCAGGGAATTCTCTGCCTGCCTTTCCCCAGTGCTCTGCAAGCTCTCCAGGACAACATAGAATCTGGGGCTCTGTGCTTTCTTTCCTTCTGAACAAGTGTTACTGTTTTCTGCACAAAAGCGATTCTGCGAAGCAATGTGAACACTTCTGCTTCCCAGGCACAGAGAAGGTGCTAGCAAGGAATTCTCTGCCTGCCTTTCCCCAGTGCTCTAAAAGCTCTCCAGGACAACATAAAATCTGGGGCTCTGTGCTTTCTTTCCTTCTGAACAAGTGTTACTGTTTTCTGCACAAAAGCGATTCTTGCGAAGCAATGTGAACACTTCTGCTTCCCAGGCACAGAGAAGGTGCTATCAGGGAATTCTCTGCCTGCCTTTCCCCAGTGCTCTGCAAGCTCTCCAGGACAACATAGAATCTGGGGCTCTGTGCTTTCTTTCCTTCTGAACAAGTGTTACTGTTTTCTGCACAAAAGCGATTCTGCGAAGCAATGTGAACAGGCACAGAGAAGGTGCTAGCAAGGAATTCTCTGCCTGCCTTTCCCCAGTGCTCTGCAAGCTCTCCAGGACAACATAAAATCTGGGGCTCTGTGCTTTCTTTCCTTCTGAACAAGTGTTAGTGTTTTCTGCACAAAAGCGATTCTTGCGAAGCAATGTGAACACTTCTGCTTCCCAGGCACAGAGAAGGTGCTAGCAAGGAATTCTCTGCCTGCCTTTCCCCAGTGCTCTAAAAGCTCTCCAGGATAACATAAAATCTGGGGCTCTGTGCTTTCTTTCCTTCTGAACAAGTGTTACTGTTTTCTGCACAAAAGCGATTCTGCGAAGCAATGTGAACAGGCACAGAGAAGGTGCTATCAGGGAATTCTCTGCCTGCCTTTCCCCAGTGCTCTGCAAGCTCTCCAGGACAACATAAAATCTGGGGCTCTGTGCTTTCTTTCGTGCTGAACAAGTGTTACTGTTTTCTGCACAAAAGCGATTCTTGCGAAGCAATGTGAACACTTCTGCTTCCCAGGCACAGAGAACGTGCTAGCAAGGAATTCTCTGCCTGCCTTTCCCCAGTGCTCTAAAAGCTCTCCAGGACAACATAAAATCTGGGGCTCTGTGCTTTCTTTCCTTCTGAACAAGTGTTACTGTTTTCTGCACAAAAGCGATTCTGCGAAGCAATGTGAACAGGCACAGAGAAGGTGCTATCAGGGAATTCTCTGCCTGCCTTTCCCCAGTGCTCTGCAAGCTCTCCAGGACAACATAAAATCTGGGGCTCTGTGCTTTCTTTCCTTCTGAACAAGTGTTACTGTTTTCTGCACAAAAGCGATTCTGCGAAGCAATGTGAACACTTCTGCTTCCCAGGCACAGAGAATGTGCTAGCAAGGAATTCTCTGCCTGCCTTTCCCCAGTGCTCTGCAAGCTCTCCAGGACAACATAAAATCTGGGGCTCTGTGCTTTCTTTCCTTCTGAACAAGTGTTAGTGTTTTCTGCACAAAAGCGATTCTGCGAAGCAATGTGAACAGGCACAGAGAAGGTGCTAGCAGGGAATTCTCTGCCTGCCTTTCCCCAGTGCTCTGCAAGCTCTCCAGGACAACATAGAATCTGGGGCTCTGTGCTTTCTTTCCTTCTGAACAAGTGTTACTGTTTTCTGCACAAAAGCGATTCTGCGAAGCAATGTGAACACTTCTGCTTCCCAGGCACAGAGAAGGTGCTAGCAAGGAATTCTCTGCCTGCCTTTCCCCAGTGCTCTAAAAGCTCTCCAGGACAACATAAAATCTGGGGCTCTGTGCTTTCTTTCCTTCTGAACAAGTGTTAGTGTTTTCTGCACAAAAGCGATTCTTGCGAAGCAATGTGAACACTTCTGCTTCCCAGGCACAGAGAAGGTGCTAGCAGGGAATTCTCTGCCTGCCTTTCCCCAGTGCTCTGCAAGCTCTCCAGGACAACATAGAATCTGGGGCTCTGTGCTTTCTTTCCTTCTGAACAAGTGTTACTGTTTTCTGCACAAAAGCGATTCTGCGAAGCAATGTGAACAGGCAAAGAGAAGGTGCTAGCAAGGAATTCTCTGCCTGCCTTTCCCCAGTGCTCTGCAAGCTCTCCAGGACAACATAAAATCTGGGGCTCTGTGCTTTCTTTCCTTCTGAACAAGTGTTAGTGTTTTCTGCACAAAAGCGATTCTTGCGAAGCAATGTGAACACTTCTGCTTCCCAGGCACAGAGAAGGTGCTAGCAGGGAATTCTCTGCCTGCCTTTCCCCAGTGCTCTGCAAGCTCTCCAGGACAACATAAAATCTGGGGCTCTGTGCTTTCTTTCCTTCTGAACAAGTGTTACTGTTTTCTGCACAAAAGCGATTCTGCGAAGCAATGTGAACACTTCTGCTTCCCAGGCACAGAGAATGTGCTAGCAAGGAATTCTCTGCCTGCCTTTCCCCAGTGCTCTGCAAGCTCTCCAGGACTACATAGAATCTGGGGCTCTGTGCTTTCTTTCGTTCTGAACAAGTGTTACTGTTTTCTGCACAAAAGCGATTCTGCAAAGCAATGTGAACAGGCACAGAGAAGGTGCTAGCAGGGAATTCTCTGCCTGCCTTTCCCCAGTGCTCTGCAAGCTCTCCAGGACAACATAGAATCTGGGGCTCTGTGCTTTCTTTCCTTCTGAACAAGTGTTACTGTTTTCTGCACAAAAGCGATTCTGCGAAGCAATGTGAACAGGCACAGAGAAGGTGCTATCAGGGAATTCTCTGCCTGCCTTTCCCCACTGCTCTGCAAGCTCTCCAGGACAACATAAAATCTGGGGCTCTGTGCTTTCTTTCCTTCTGAAGAAGTGTTAGTGTTTTCTGCACAAAAGCAATTCTTGCGAAGCAATGTGAACACTTCTGCTTCCCAGGCACAGAGAAGGTGCTAGCAGGGAATTCTCTGCCTGCCTTTCCCCAGTGCTGTGCAAGCTCTCCAGGACAACATAGAATCTGGGGCTCTGTGCTTTCTTTCCTTCTGAACAAGTGTTACTGTTTTCTGCACAAAAGCGATTCTGCGAAGCAATGTGAACAGGCACAGAGAAGGTGCTAGCAGGGAATTCTCTGCCTGCCTTTCCCCAGTGCTCTGCAAGCTCTCCAGGACAACATAGAATCTGGGGCTCTGTGCTTTCTTTCCTTCTGAACAAGTGTTAGTGTTTTCTGCACAAAAGCGATTCTTGCGAAGCAATGTGAACACTTCTGCTTCCCAGGCACAGAGAAGGTGCTAGCAAGGAATTCTCT
Source organism: Strix aluco (assembly GCF_031877795.1). Classification (NCBI taxonomy): domain Eukaryota; kingdom Metazoa; phylum Chordata; class Aves; order Strigiformes; family Strigidae; genus Strix; species Strix aluco. Next base: position 23,343,525 of record NC_133943.1, read on the forward strand.
GCCTGCCTTTCCCCAGTGCTCTGCAAGCTCTCCAGGACAACATAAAATCTGGGGCTCTGTGCTTTCTTTCCTTCTGAACAAGTGTTACTGTTTTCTGCACAAAAGCGATTCTGCGAAGCAATGTGAACAGGCACAGAGAAGGTGCTATCAGGGAATTCTCTGCCTGCCTTTCCCCAGTGCTCTGCAAGCTCTCCAGGACAACATAAAATCTGGGGCTCTGTGCTTTCTTTCGTTCTGAACAAGTGTTACTGTTTTCTGCACAAAAGCGATTCTTGCGAAGCAATGTGAACACTTCTGCTTCCCAGGCACAGAGAACGTGCTAGCAAGGAATTCTCTGCCTGCCTTTCCCCAGTGCTCTGCAAGCTCTCCAGGACAACATAAAATCTGGGGCTCTGTGCTTTCTTTCCTTCTGAACAAGTGTTAGTGTTTTCTGCACAAAAGCGATTCTGCGAAGCAATGTGAACAGGCACAGAGAAGGTGCTATCAGGGAATTCTCTGCCTGCCTTTCCCCAGTGCTCTGCAAGCTCTCCAGGACAACATAAAATCTGGGGCTCTGTGCTTTCTTTCGTTCTGAACAAGTGTTACTGTTTTCTGCACAAAAGCGATTCTTGCGAAGCAATGTGAACACTTCTGCTTCCCAGGCACACAGAAGGTGCTAGCAAGGAATTCTCTGCCTGCCTTTCCCCAGTGCTCTGCAAGCTCTCCAGGACAACATAAAATCTGGGGCTCTGTGCTTTCTTTCCTTCTGAACAAGTGTTACTGTTTTCTGCACAAAAGCGATTCTGCGAAGCAATGTGAACACTTCTGCTTCCCAGGCACAGAGAAGGTGCTAGCAGGGAATTCTCTGTCTGCCTTTCCCCAGTGCTCTGCAAGCTCTCCAGGACAACATAAAATCTGGGGTTCTGTGCTTTCTTTCCTTCTGAACAAGTGTTAGTGTTTTCTGCACAAAAGCGATTCTGCGAAGCAATGTGAACAGGCACAGAGAAGGTGCTATCAGGGAATTCTCTGCCTGCCTTTCCCCAGTGCTCTGCAAGCTCTCCAGGACAACATAGAATCTGGGGCTCTGTGCTTTCTTTCCTTCTGAACAAGTGTTACTGTTTTCTGCACAAAAGCGATTCTGCGAAGCAATGTGAACACTTCTGCTTCCCAGGCACAGAGAAGGTGCTAGCAAGGAATTCTCTGCCTGCCTTTCCCCAGTGCTCTAAAAGCTCTCCAGGACAACATAAAATCTGGGGCTCTGTGCTTTCTTTCCTTCTGAACAAGTGTTACTGTTTTCTGCACAAAAGCGATTCTTGCGAAGCAATGTGAACACTTCTGCTTCCCAGGCACAGAGAAGGTGCTATCAGGGAATTCTCTGCCTGCCTTTCCCCAGTGCTCTGCAAGCTCTCCAGGACAACATAGAATCTGGGGCTCTGTGCTTTCTTTCCTTCTGAACAAGTGTTACTGTTTTCTGCACAAAAGCGATTCTGCGAAGCAATGTGAACAGGCACAGAGAAGGTGCTAGCAAGGAATTCTCTGCCTGCCTTTCCCCAGTGCTCTGCAAGCTCTCCAGGACAACATAAAATCTGGGGCTCTGTGCTTTCTTTCCTTCTGAACAAGTGTTAGTGTTTTCTGCACAAAAGCGATTCTTGCGAAGCAATGTGAACACTTCTGCTTCCCAGGCACAGAGAAGGTGCTAGCAGGGAATTCTCTGCCTGCCTTTCCCCAGTGCTCTGCAAGCTCTCCAGGACAACATAGAATCTGGGGCTCTGTGCTTTCTTTCGTTCTGAACAAGTGTTACTGTTTTCTGCACAAAAGCGATTCTGCGAAGCAATGTGAACAGGCACAGAGAAGGTGCTATCAGGGAATTCTCTGCCTGCCTTTCCCCAGTGCTCTGCAAGCTCTCCAGGACAACATAGAATCTGGGGCTCTGTGCTTTCTTTCCTTCTGAACAAGTGTTACTGTTTTCTGCACAAAAGCTATTCTGCGAAGCAATGTGAACACTTCTGCTTCCCAGGCACAGAGAAGGTGCTAGCAGGGAATTCTCTGCCTGCCTTTCCCCAGTGCTCTGCAAGCTCTCCAGGACAACATAAAATCTGGGGCTCTGTGCTTTCTTTCCTTCTGAACAAGTGTTAGTGTTTTCTGCACAAAAGCGATTCTTGCGAAGCAATGTGAACACTTCTGCTTCCCAGGCACAGAGAAGGTGCTAGCAGGGAATTCTCTGCCTGCCTTTCCCCAGTGCTCTGCAAGCTCTCCAGGACAACATAGAATCTGGGGCTCTGTGCTTTCTTTCGTTCTGAACAAGTGTTACTGTTTTCTGCACAAAAGCGATTCTGCGAAGCAATGTGAACAGGCACAGAGAAGGTGCTATCAGGGAATTCTCTGCCTGCCTTTCCCCAGTGCTCTGCAAGCTCTCCAGGACAACATAAAATCTGGGGCTCTGTGCTTTCTTTCCTTCTGAACAAGTGTTAGTGTTTTCTGCACAAAAGCGATTCTTGCGAAGCAATGTGAACACTTCTGCTTCCCAGGCACAGAGAAGGTGCTAGCAGGGAATTCTCTGCCTGCCTTTCCCCAGTGCTCTGCAAGCTCTCCAGGACAACATAGAATCTGGGGCTCTGTGCTTTCTTTCGTTCTGAACAAGTGTTACTGTTTTCTGCACAAAAGCGATTCTGCGAAGCAATGTGAACAGGCACAGAGAAGGTGCTATCAGGGAATTCTCTGCCTGCCTTTCCCCAGTGCTCTGCAAGCTCTCCAGGACAACATAAAATCTGGGGCTCTGTGCTTTCTTTCCTTCTGAACAAGTGTTACTGTTTTCTGCACAAAAGCGATTCTTGCGAAGCAATGTGAACACTTCTGCTTCCCAGGCACAGAGAAGGTGCTAGCAGGGAATTCTCTGCCTGCCTTTCCCCAGTGCTGTGCAAGCTCTCCAGGACAACATAGAATCTGGGGCTCTGTGCTTTCTTTCCTTCTGAACAAGTGTTACTGTTTTCTGCACAAAAGCGATTCTGCGAAGCAATGTGAACAGGCACAGAGAAGGTGCTAGCAAGGAATTCTCTGCCTGCCTTTCCCCAGTGCTCTGCAAGCTCTCCAGGACAACATAAAATCTGGGGCTCTGTGCTTTCTTTCCTTCTGAACAAGTGTTAGTGTTTTCTGCACAAAAGCGATTCTTGCGAAGCAATGTGAACACTTCTGCTTCCCAGGCACAGAGAAGGTGCTAGCAGGGAATTCTCTGCCTGCCTTTCCCCAGTGCTCTGCAAGCTCTCCAGGACAACATAAAATCTGGGGCTCTGTGCTTTCTTTCCTTCTGAACAAGTGTTACTGTTTTCTGCACAAAAGCGATTCTGCGAAGCAATGTGAACACTTCTGCTTCCCAGGCACAGAGAATGTGCTAGCAAGGAATTCTCTGCCTGCCTTTCCCCAGTGCTCTGCAAGCTCTCCAGGACTACATAGAATCTGGGGCTCTGTGCTTTCTTTCGTTCTGAACAAGTGTTACTGTTTTCTGCACAAAAGCGATTCTGCAAAGCAATGTGAACAGGCACAGAGAAGGTGCTAGCAGGGAATTCTCTGCCTGCCTTTCCCCAGTGCTCTGCAAGCTCTCCAGGACAACATAAAATCTGGGGCTCTGTGCTTTCTTTCCTTCTGAACAAGTTTTACTGTTTTCTGCACAAAAGCGATTCTGCGAAGCAATGTGAACAGGCACAGAGAAGGTGCTATCAGGGAATTCTCTGCCTGCCTTTCCCCAGTGCTCTGCAAGCTCTCCAGGACAACATAAAATCTGGGGCTCTGTGCTTTCTTTCCTTCTGAAGAAGTGTTAGTGTTTTCTGCACAAAAGCGATTCTTGCGAAGCAATGTGAACACTTCTGCTTCCCAGGCACAGAGAAGGTGCTAGCAGGGAATTCTCTGCCTGCCTTTCCCCAGTGCTCTGCAAGCTCTCCAGGACAACATAGAATCTGGGGCTCTGTGCTTTCTTTCGTTCTGAACAAGTGTTACTGTTTTCTGCACAAAAGCGATTCTGCGAAGCAATGTGAACAGGCACAGAGAAGGTGCTATCAGGGAATTCTCTGCCTGCCTTTCCCCAGTGCTCTGCAAGCTCTCCAGGACAACATAGAATCTGGGGCTCTGTGCTTTCTTTCCTTCTGAACAAGTGTTACTGTTTTCTGCACAAAAGCGATTCTGCGAAGCAATGTGAACACTTCTGCTTCCCAGGCACAGAGAAGGTGCTAGCAAGGAATTCTCTGCCTGCCTTTCCCCAGTGCTCTAAAAGCTCTCCAGGACAACATAAAATCTGGGGCTCTGTGCTTTCTTTCCTTCTGAACAAGTGTTACTGTTTTCTGCACAAAAGCGATTCTTGCGAAGCAATGTGAACACTTCTGCTTCCCAGGCACAGAGAAGGTGCTATCAGGGAATTCTCTGCCTGCCTTTCCCCAGTGCTCTGCAAGCTCTCCAGGACAACATAGAATCTGGGGCTCTGTGCTTTCTTTCCTTCTGAACAAGTGTTACTGTTTTCTGCACAAAAGCGATTCTGCGAAGCAATGTGAACAGGCACAGAGAAGGTGCTAGCAAGGAATTCTCTGCCTGCCTTTCCCCAGTGCTCTGCAAGCTCTCCAGGACAACATAAAATCTGGGGCTCTGTGCTTTCTTTCCTTCTGAACAAGTGTTAGTGTTTTCTGCACAAAAGCGATTCTTGCGAAGCAATGTGAACACTTCTGCTTCCCAGGCACAGAGAAGGTGCTAGCAGGGAATTCTCTGCCTGCCTTTCCCCAGTGCTCTGCAAGCTCTCCAGGACAACATAGAATCTGGGGCTCTGTGCTTTCTTTCGTTCTGAACAAGTGTTACTGTTTTCTGCACAAAAGCGATTCTGCGAAGCAATGTGAACAGGCACAGAGAAGGTGCTATCAGGGAATTCTCTGCCTGCCTTTCCCCAGTGCTCTGCAAGCTCTCCAGGACAACATAGAATCTGGGGCTCTGTGCTTTCTTTCCTTCTGAACAAGTGTTACTGTTTTCTGCACAAAAGCTATTCTGCGAAGCAATGTGAACACTTCTGCTTCCCAGGCACAGAGAAGGTGCTAGCAGGGAATTCTCTGCCTGCCTTTCCCCAGTGCTCTGCAAGCTCTCCAGGACAACATAAAATCTGGGGCTCTGTGCTTTCTTTCGTTCTGAACAAGTGTTAGTGTTTTCTGCACAAAAGCGATTCTTGCGAAGCAATGTGAACACTTCTGCTTCCCAGGCACAGAGAAGGTGCTAGCAGGGAATTCTCTGCCTGCCTTTCCCCAGTGCTCTGCAAGCTCTCCAGGACAACATAGAATCTGGGGCTCTGTGCTTTCTTTCGTTCTGAACAAGTGTTACTGTTTTCTGCACAAAAGCGATTCTGCGAAGCAATGTGAACAGGCACAGAGAAGGTGCTATCAGGGAATTCTCTGCCTGCCTTTCCCCAGTGCTCTGCAAGCTCTCCAGGACAACATAAAATCTGGGGCTCTGTGCTTTCTTTCCTTCTGAACAAGTGTTAGTGTTTTCTGCACAAAAGCGATTCTTGCGAAGCAATGTGAACACTTCTGCTTCCCAGGCACAGAGAAGGTGCTAGCAGGGAATTCTCTGCCTGCCTTTCCCCAGTGCTCTGCAAGCTCTCCAGGACAACATAGAATCTGGGGCTCTGTGCTTTCTTTCGTTCTGAACAAGTGTTACTGTTTTCTGCACAAAAGCGATTCTGCGAAGCAATGTGAACAGGCACAGAGAAGGTGCTATCAGGGAATTCTCTGCCTGCCTTTCCCCAGTGCTCTGCAAGCTCTCCAGGACAACATAAAATCTGGGGCTCTGTGCTTTCTTTCCTTCTGAACAAGTGTTACTGTTTTCTGCACAAAAGCGATTCTTGCGAAGCAATGTGAACACTTCTGCTTCCCAGGCACAGAGAAGGTGCTAGCAGGGAATTCTCTGCCTGCCTTTCCCCAGTGCTGTGCAAGCTCTCCAGGACAACATAGAATCTGGGGCTCTGTGCTTTCTTTCCTTCTGAACAAGTGTTACTGTTTTCTGCACAAAAGCGATTCTGCGAAGCAATGTGAACAGGCACAGAGAAGGTGCTAGCAAGGAATTCTCTGCCTGCCTTTCCCCAGTGCTCTGCAAGCTCTCCAGGACAACATAAAATCTGGGGCTCTGTGCTTTCTTTCCTTCTGAACAAGTGTTAGTGTTTTCTGCACAAAAGCGATTCTTGCGAAGCAATGTGAACACTTCTGCTTCCCAGGCACAGAGAAGGTGCTAGCAGGGAATTCTCTGCCTGCCTTTCCCCAGTGCTCTGCAAGCTCTCCAGGACAACATAAAATCTGGGGCTCTGTGCTTTCTTTCCTTCTGAACAAGTGTTACTGTTTTCTGCACAAAAGCGATTCTGCGAAGCAATGTGAACACTTCTGCTTCCCAGGCACAGAGAATGTGCTAGCAAGGAATTCTCTGCCTGCCTTTCCCCAGTGCTCTGCAAGCTCTCCAGGACTACATAGAATCTGGGGCTCTGTGCTTTCTTTCGTTCTGAACAAGTGTTACTGTTTTCTGCACAAAAGCGATTCTGCAAAGCAATGTGAACAGGCACAGAGAAGGTGCTAGCAGGGAATTCTCTGCCTGCCTTTCCCCAGTGCTCTGCAAGCTCTCCAGGACAACATAAAATCTGGGGCTCTGTGCTTTCTTTCCTTCTGAACAAGTGTTACTGTTTTCTGCACAAAAGCGATTCTGCGAAGCAATGTGAACAGGCACAGAGAAGGTGCTATCAGGGAATTCTCTGCCTGCCTTTCCCCAGTGCTCTGCAAGCTCTCCAGGACAACATAGAATCTGGGGCTCTGTGCTTTCTTTCCTTCCGAACAAGTGTTACTGTTTTCTGCACAAAAGCGATTCTGCGAAGCAATGTGAACACTTCTGCTTCCCAGGCACAGAGAAGGTGCTAGCAAGGAATTCTCTGCCTGCCTTTCCCCAGTGCTCTAAAAGCTCTCCAGGACAACATAGAATCTGGGGCTCTGTGCTTTCTTTCGTTCTGAACAAGTGTTACTGTTTTCTGCACAAAAGCGATTCTGCGAAGCAATGTGAACAGGCACAGAGAAGGTGCTATCAGGGAATTCTCTGCCTGCCTTTCCCCAGTGCTCTGCAAGCTCTCCAGGACAACATAGAATCTGGGGCTCTGTGCTTTCTTTCCTTCTGAACAAGTGTTAGTGTTTTCTGCACAAAAGCGATTCTTGCGAAGCAATGTGAACACTTCTGCTTCCCAGGCACAGAGAAGGTGCTAGCAGGGAATTCTCTGCCTGCCTTTCCCCAGTGCTCTGCAAGCTCTCCAGGACAACATAGAATCTGGGGCTCTGTGCTTTCTTTCCTTCTGAACAAGTGTTACTGTTTTCTGCACAAAAGCGATTCTTGCGAAGCAATGTGAACACTTCTGCTTCCCAGGCACAGAGAAGGTGCTAGCAGGGAATTCTCTGCCTGCCTTTCCCCAGTGCTGTGCAAGCTCTCCAGGACAACATAGAATCTGGGGCTCTGTGCTTTCTTTCCTTCTGAACAAGTGTTACTGTTTTCTGCACAAAAGCGATTCTGCGAAGCAATGTGAAGACTTCTGCTTCCCAGGCACAGAGAAGGTGCTAGCAAGGAATTCTCTGCCTGCCTTTCCCCAGTGCTCTGCAAGCTCTCCAGGACAACATAAAATCTGGGGCTCTGTGCTTTCTTTCCTTCTGAACAAGTGTTAGTGTTTTCTGCACAAAAGCGATTCTGCGAAGCAATGTGAACAGGCACAGAGAAGGTGCTATCAGGGAATTCTCTGCCTGCCTTTCCCCAGTGCTCTGCAAGCTCTCCAGGACAACATAGAATCTGGGGCTCTGTGCTTTCTTTCCTTCTGAACAAGTGTTACTGTTTTCTGCACAAAAGCGATTCTGCGAAGCAATGTGAACACTTCTGCTTCCCAGGCACAGAGAAGGTGCTAGCAAGGAATTCTCTGCCTGCCTTTCCCCAGTGCTCTAAAAGCTCTCCAGGACAACATAAAATTTGGGGCTCTGTGCTTTCTTTCCTTCTGAACAAGTGTTAGTGTTTTCTGCACAAAAGCGATTCTTGCGAAGCAATGTGAACACTTCTGCTTCCCAGGCACAGAGAAGGTGCTAGCAGGGAATTCTCTGCCTGCCTTTCCCCAGTGCTCTGCAAGCTCTTCAGGACAACATAGAATCTGGGGCTCTGTGCTTTCTTTCGTTCTGAACAAGTGTTAGTGTTTTCTGCACAAAAGCGATTCTGCGAAGCAATGTGAACAGGCACAGAGAAGGTGCTAGCAAGGAATTCTCTGCCTGCCTTTCCCCAGTGCTCTGCAAGCTCTCCAGGACAACATAGAATTTGGGGCTCTGTGCTTTCTTTCCTTCTAAACAAGTGTTAGTGTTTTCTGCACAAAAGCGATTCTTGCGAAGCAATGTGAACACTTCTGCTTCCCAGGCACAGAGAAGGTGCTAGCAGGGAATTCTCTGCCTGCCTTTCCCCAGTGCTCTGCAAGCTCTCCAGGACAACATAGAATCTGGGGCTCTGTGCTTTCTTTCGTTCTGAACAAGTGTTACTGTTTTCTGCACAAAAGCGATTCTGCGAAGCAATGTGAACAGGCACAGAGAAGGTGCTATCAGGGAATTCTCTGCCTGCCTTTCCCCAGTGCTCTGCAAGCTCTCCAGGACAACATAGAATCTGGGGCTCTGTGCTTTCTTTCCTTCTGAACAAGTGTTACTGTTTTCTGCACAAAAGCGATTCTGCGAAGCAATGTGAACACTTCTGCTTCCCAGGCACAGAGAAGGTGCTAGCAAGGATTTCTCTGCCTGCCTTTCCCCAGTGCTCTGCAAGCTCTCCAGGACAACATAAAATCTGGGGCTCTGTGCTTTCTTTCCTTCTGAACAAGTGTTACTGTTTTCTGCACAAAAGCGATTCTGCGAAGCAATGTGAACAGGCACAGAGAAGGTGCTATCAGGGAATTCTCTGCCTGCCTTTCCCCAGTGCTCTGCAAGCTCTCCAGGACAACATAAAATCTGGGGCTCTGTGCTTTCTTTCGTTCTGAGCAAGTGTTACTGTTTTCTGCACAAAAGCGATTCTGCGAAGCAATGTGAACACTTCTGCTTCCCAGGCACAGAGAAGGTGCTAGCAAGGAATTCTCTGCCTGCCTTTCCCCAGTGCTCTGCAAGCTCTCCAGGACAACATAAAATCTGGGGCTCTGTGCTTTCTTTCCTTCTGAACAAGTGTTAGTGTTTTCTGCACAAAAGCGATTCTTGCGAAGCAATGTGAACACTTCTGCTTCCCAGGCACAGAGAAGGTGCTAGCAGGGAATTCTCTGCCTGCCTTTCCCCAGTGCTCTGCAAGCTCTCCAGGACAACATAGTATCTGGGGCTCTGTGCTTTCTTTCCTTCTGAACAAGTGTTACTGTTTTCTGCACAAAAGCGATTCTGCGAAGCAATGTGAACAGGCACAGAGAAGTGCTATCAGGGAATTCTCTGCCTGCCTTTCCCCAGTGCTCTGCAAGCTCTCCAGGACAACATAGAATCTGGGGCTCTGTGCTTTCTTTCCTTCTGAACAAGTGTTACTGTTTTCTGCACAAAAGCGATTCTTGCGAAGCAATGTGAACACTTCTGCTTCCCAGGCACAGAGAAGGTGCTATCAGGGAATTCTCTGCCTGCCTTTCCCCAGTGCTCTGCAAGCTCTCCAGGACAACATAAAATCTGGGGCTCTGTGCTTTCTTTCCTTCTGACCAAGTGTTAGTGTTTTCTGCACAAAAGCGATTCTTGCGAAGCAATGTGAACACTTCTGCTTCCCAGGCACAGAGAAGGTGCTAGCAGGGAATTCTCTGCCTGCCTTTCCCCAGTGCTCTGCAAGCTCTCCAGGACAACATAAAATCTGGGGCTCTGTGCTTTCTTTCCTTCTGAACAAGTGTTACTGTTTTCTGCACAAAAGCGATTCTGCGAAGCAATGTGAACACTTCTGCTTCCCAGGCACAGAGAAGGTGCTAGCAAGGATTTCTCTGCCTGCCTTTCCCCAGTGCTCTAAAAGCTCTCCAGGACAACATAGAATCTGGGGCTCTGTGCTTTCTTTCCTTCTGAACAAGTGTTAGTGTTTTCTGCACAAAAGCGATTCTTGCGAAGCAATGTGAACACTTCTGCTTCCCAGGCACAGAGAAGGTGCTAGCAGGGAATTCTCTGCCTGCCTTTCCCCAGTGCTCTGCAAGCTCTCCAGGACAACATAGAATCTGGGGCTCTGTGCTTTCTTTCCTTCTGAACAAGTGTTACTGTTTTCTGCACAAAAGCGATTCTGCGAAGCAATGTGAACAGGCACAGAGAAGGTGCTAGCAAGGAATTCTCTGCCTGCCTTTCCCCAGTGCTCTGCAAGCTCTCCAGGACAACATAAAATCTGGGGCTCTGTGCTTTCTTTCCTTCTGAACAAGTGTTAGTGTTTTCTGCACAAAAGCGATTCTTGCGAAGCAATGTGAACACTTCTGCTTCCCAGGCACAGAGAAGGTGCTAGCAGGGAATTCTCTGCCTGCCTTTCCCCAGTGCTCTGCAAGCTCTCCAGGACAACATAGAATCTGGGGCTCTGTGCTTTCTTTCCTTCTGAACAAGTGTTACTGTTTTCTGCACAAAAGCGATTCTGCGAAGCAATGTGAACAGGCACAGAGAAGGTGCTATCAGGGAATTCTCTGCCTGCCTTTCCCCAGTGCTCTGCAAGCTCTCCAGGACAACATAGAATCTGGGGCTCTGTGCTTTCTTTCCTTCTGAACAAGTGTTACTGTTTTCTGCACAAAAGCGATTCTGCGAAGCAATGTGAACACTTCTGCTTCCCAGGCACAGAGAAGGTGCTAGCAAGGATTTCTCTGCCTGCCTTTCCCCAGTGCTCTAAAAGCTCTCCAGGACAACATAAAATCTGGGGCTCTGTGCTTTCTTTCCTTCTGAACAAGTGTTACTGTTTTCTGCACAAAAGCGATTCTGCGAAGCAATGTGAACAGGCACAGAGAAGGTGCTATCAGGGAATTCTCTGCCTGCCTTTCCCCAGTGCTCTGCAAGCTCTCCAGGACAACATAAAATCTGGGGCTCTGTGCTTTCTTTCGTTCTGAGCAAGTGTTACTGTTTTCTGCACAAAAGCGATTCTTGCGAAGCAATGTGAACACTTCTGCTTCCCAGGCACAGAGAAGGTGCTAGCAAGGAATTCTCTGCCTGCCTTTCCCCAGTGCTCTGCGAGCTCTCCAGGACAACATAAAATCTGGGGCTCTGTGCTTTCTTTCCTTCTGAACAAGTGTTAGTGTTTTCTGCACAAAAGCGATTCTTGCGAAGCAATGTGAACACTTCTGCTTCCCAGGCACAGAGAAGGTGCTAGCAGGGAATTCTCTGCCTGCCTTTCCCCAGTGCTCTGCAAGCTCTCCAGGACAACATAGAATCTGGGGCTCTGTGCTTTCTTTCCTTCTGAACAAGTGTTACTGTTTTCTGCACAAAAGCGATTCTGCGAAGCAATGTGAACAGGCACAGAGAAGGTGCTATCAGGGAATTCTCTGCCTGCCTTTCCCCAGTGCTCTGCAAGCTCTCCAGGACAACATAAAATCTGGGGCTCTGTGCTTTCTTTCGTTCTGAACAAGTGTTACTGTTTTCTGCACAAAAGCGATTCTTGCGAAGCAATGTGAACACTTCTGCTTCCCAGGCACAGAGAAGGTGCTAGCAGGGAATTCTCTGCCTGCCTTTCCCCAGTGCTCTGCAAGCTCTCCAGGACAACATAGAATCTGCGGCTCTGTGCTTTCTTTCCTTCTGAACAAGTGTTACTGTTTTCTGCACAAAAGCGATTCTGCAAAGCAATGTGAACACTTCTGCTTCCCAGGCACAGAGAAGGTGCTAGCAAGGATTTCTCTGCCTGCCTTTCCCCAGTGCTCTAATAGCTCTCCAGGACAACATAGAATCTGGGGCTCTGTGCTTTCTTTCCTTCTGAACAAGTGTTAGTGTTTTCTGCACAAAAGCGATTCTTGCGAAGCAATGTGAACACTTCTGCTTCCCAGGCACAGAGAAGGTGCTAGCAGGGAATTCTCTGCCTGCCTTTCCCCAGTGCTCTGCAAGCTCTCCAGGACAACATAGAATCTGGGGCTCTGTGCTTTCTTTCCTTCTGAACAAGTGTTACTGTTTTCTGCACAAAAGCGATTCTGCGAAGCAATGTGAACAGGCACAGAGAAGGTGCTATCAGGGAATTCTCTGCCTGCCTTTCCCCAGTGCTCTGCAAGCTCTCCAGGACAACATAGAATCTGGGGCTCTGTGCTTTCTTTCCTTCTGAACAAGTGTTACTGTTTTCTGCACAAAAGCGATTCTGCGAAGCAATGTGAACACTTCTGCTTCCCAGGCACAGAGAAGGTGCTAGCAAGGATTTCTCTGCCTGCCTTTCCCCAGTGCTCTGCAAGCTCTCCAGGACAACATAAAATCTGGGGCTCTGTGCTTTCTTTCCTTCTGAACAAGTGTTACTGTTTTCTGCACAAAAGCGATTCTGCGAAGCAATGTGAACAGGCACAGAGAAGGTGCTATCAGGGAATTCTCTGCCTGCCTTTCCCCAGTGCTCTGCAAGCTCTCCAGGACAACAGAGAATCTGGGGCTCTGTGCTTTCTTTCGTTCTGAACAAGTGTTACTGTTTTCTGCACAAAAGCGATTCTTGCGAAGCAATGTGAACACTTCTGTTTCCCAGGCACAGAGAAGGTGCTAGCAAGGAATTCTCTGCCTGCCTTTCCCCAGTGCTCTGCAAGCTCTCCAGGACAACATAAATTCTGGGGCTCTGTGCTTTCTTTCCTTCTGAACAAGTGTTAGTGTTTTCTGCACAAAAGCGATTCTTGCGAAGCAATGTGAACACTTCTGCTTCCCAGGCACAGAGAAGGTGCTATCAGGGAATTCTCTGCCTGCCTTTCCCCAGTGCTCTGCAAGCTCTCCAGGACAACATAGAATCTGGGGCTCTGTGCTTTCTTTCCTTCTGAACAAGTGTTACTGTTTTCTGCACAAAAGCGATTCTGCGAAGCAATGTGAACAGGCACAGAGAAGGTGCTATCAGGGAATTCTCTGCCTGCCTTTCCCCAGTGCTCTGCAAGCTCTCCAGGACAACATAGAATCTGGGGCTCTGTGCTTTCTTTCCTTCTGAACAAGTGTTACTGTTTTCTGCACAAAAGCGATTCTTGCGAAGCAATGTGAACACATCTGCTTCCCAGGCACAGAGAAGGTGCTATCAGGGAATTCTCTGCCTGCCTTTCCCCAGTGCTCTGCAAGCTCTCCAGGACAACATAAAATCTGGGGCTCTGTGCTTTCTTTCCTTCTGAACAAGTGTTACTGTTTTCTGCACAAAAGCGATTCTTGCGAAGCAATGTGAACACTTCTGCTTCCCAGGCACAGAGAAGGTGCTATCAGGGAATTCTCTGCCTGCCTTTCCCCAGTGCTCTGCAAGCTCTCCAGGACAACATAGAATCTGGGGCTCTGTGCTTTCTTTCCTTCTGAACAAGTGTTACTGTTTTCTGCACAAAAGCGATTCTGCGAAGCAATGTGAACACTTCTGCTTCCCAGGCACAGAGAAGGTGCTAGCAGGGAATTCTCTGCCTGCCTTTCCCCAGTGCTCTGCAAGCTCTCCAGGACAACATAAAATCTGGGGCTCTGTGCTTTCTTTCCTTCTGAACAAGTGTTAGTGTTTTCTGCACAAAAGCGATTCTTGCGAAGCAATGTGAACACTTCTGCTTCCCAGGCACAGAGAAGGTGCTAGCAGGGAATTCTCTGCCTGCCTTTCCCCAGTGCTCTGCAAGCTCTCCAGGACAACATAAAATCTGGGGCTCTGTGCTTTCTTTCGTTCTGAACAAGTGTTACTGTTTTCTGCACAAAAGCGATTCTTGCGAAGCAATGTGAACACTTCTGCTTCCCAGGCACAGAGAAGGTGCTAGCAGGGAATTCTCTGCCTGCCTTTCCCCAGTGCTCTGCAAGCTCTCCAGGACAACATAGAATCTGCGGCTCTGTGCTTTCTTTCCTTCTGAACAAGTGTTACTGTTTTCTGCACAAAAGCGATTCTGCAAAGCAATGTGAACACTTCTGCTTCCCAGGCACAGAGAAGGTGCTAGCAAGGATTTCTCTGCCTGCCTTTCCCCAGTGCTCTAATAGCTCTCCAGGACAACATAGAATCTGGGGCTCTGTGCTTTCTTTCCTTCTGAACAAGTGTTAGTGTTTTCTGCACAAAAGCGATTCTTGCGAAGCAATGTGAACACTTCTGCTTCCCAGGCACAGAGAAGGTGCTAGCAGGGAATTCTCTGCCTGCCTTTCCCCAGTGCTCTGCAAGCTCTCCAGGACAACATAGAATCTGGGGCTCTGTGCTTTCTTTCCTTCTGAACAAGTGTTACTGTTTTCTGCACAAAAGCGATTCTGCGAAGCAATGTGAACAGGCACAGAGAAGGTGCTATCAGGGAATTCTCTGCCTGCCTTTCCCCAGTGCTCTGCAAGCTCTCCAGGACAACATAGAATCTGGGGCTCTGTGCTTTCTTTCCTTCTGAACAAGTGTTACTGTTTTCTGCACAAAAGCGATTCTGCGAAGCAATGTGAACACTTCTGCTTCCCAGGCACAGAGAAGGTGCTAGCAAGGATTTCTCTGCCTGCCTTTCCCCAGTGCTCTGCAAGCTCTCCAGGACAACATAAAATCTGGGGCTCTGTGCTTTCTTTCCTTCTGAACAAGTGTTACTGTTTTCTGCACAAAAGCGATTCTGCGAAGCAATGTGAACAGGCACAGAGAAGGTGCTATCAGGGAATTCTCTGCCTGCCTTTCCCCAGTGCTCTGCAAGCTCTCCAGGACAACAGAGAATCTGGGGCTCTGTGCTTTCTTTCGTTCTGAACAAGTGTTACTGTTTTCTGCACAAAAGCGATTCTTGCGAAGCAATGTGAACACTTCTGCTTCCCAGGCACAGAGAAGGTGCTAGCAAGGAATTCTCTGCCTGCCTTTCCCCAGTGCTCTGCAAGCTCTCCAGGACAACATAAATTCTGGGGCTCTGTGCTTTCTTTCCTTCTGAACAAGTGTTAGTGTTTTCTGCACAAAAGCGATTCTTGCGAAGCAATGTGAACACTTCTGCTTCCCAGGCACAGAGAAGGTGCTATCAGGGAATTCTCTGCCTGCCTTTCCCCAGTGCTCTGCAAGCTCTCCAGGACAACATAGAATCTGGGGCTCTGTGCTTTCTTTCCTTCTGAACAAGTGTTACTGTTTTCTGCACAAAAGCGATTCTGCGAAGCAATGTGAACAGGCACAGAGAAGGTGCTATCAGGGAATTCTCTGCCTGCCTTTCCCCAGTGCTCTGCAAGCTCTCCAGGACAACATAGAATCTGGGGCTCTGTGCTTTCTTTCCTTCTGAACAAGTGTTACTGTTTTCTGCACAAAAGCGATTCTTGCGAAGCAATGTGAACACATCTGCTTCCCAGGCACAGAGAAGGTGCTATCAGGGAATTCTCTGCCTGCCTTTCCCCAGTGCTCTGCAAGCTCTCCAGGACAACATAAAATCTGGGGCTCTGTGCTTTCTTTCCTTCTGAACAAGTGTTACTGTTTTCTGCACAAAAGCGATTCTTGCGAAGCAATGTGAACACTTCTGCTTCCCAGGCACAGAGAAGGTGCTAGCAGGGAATTCTCTGCCTGCCTTTCCCCAGTGCTCTGCAAGCTCTCCAGGACAACATAGAATCTGGGGCTCTGTGCTTTCTTTCCTTCTGAACAAGTGTTACTGTTTTCTGCACAAAAGCGATTCTGCGAAGCAATGTGAACACTTCTGCTTCCCAGGCACAGAGAAGGTGCTAGCAGGGAATTCTCTGCCTGCCTTTCCCCAGTGCTCTGCAAGCTCTCCAGGACAACATAAAATCTGGGGCTCTGTGCTTTCTTTCCTTCTGAACAAGTGTTAGTGTTTTCTGCACAAAAGCGATTCTTGCGAAGCAATGTGAACACTTCTGCTTCCCAGGCACAGAGAAGGTGCTAGCAGGGAATTCTCTGCCTGCCTTTCCCCAGTGCTCTGCAAGCTCTCCAGGACAACATAGAATCTGGGGCTCTGTGCTTTCTTTCCTTCTGAACAAGTGTTACTGTTTTCTGCACAAAAGCGATTCTGCGAAGCAATGTGAACAGGCACAGAGAAGGTGCTATCAGGGAATTCTCTGCCTGCCTTTCCCCAGTGCTCTGCAAGCTCTCCAGGACAACAGAGAATCTGGGGCTCTGTGCTTGCTTTCCTTCTGAACACGTGTTACTGTTTTCTGCACAAAAGCGATTCTTGCGAAGCAATGTGAACACTTCTGCTTCCCAGGCACAGAGAAGGTGCTAGCAAGGAATTCTCTGCCTGCCTTTCCCCAGTGCTCTGCAAGCTCTCCAGGACAACATAAATTCTGGGGCTCTGTGCTTTCTTTCCTTCTGAACAAGTGTTAGTGTTTTCTGCACAAAAGCGATTCTTGCGAAGCAATGTGAACACTTCTGCTTCCCAGGCACAGAGAAGGTGCTATCAGGGAATTCTCTGCCTGCCTTTCCCCAGTGCTCTGCAAGCTCTCCAGGACAACATAGAATCTGGGGCTCTGTGCTTTCTTTCCTTCTGAACAAGTGTTACTGTTTTCTGCACAAAAGCGATTCTTGCGAAGCAATGTGAACACATCTGCTTCCCAGGCACAGAGAAGGTGCTAGCAGGGAATTCTCTGCCTGCCTTTCCCCAGTGCTCTGCAAGCTCTCCAGGACAACATAAAATCTGGGGCTCTGTGCTTTCTTTCCTTCTGAACAAGTGTTAGTGTTTTCTGCACAAAAGCGATTCTTGCGAAGCAATGTGAACACTTCTGCTTCCCAGGCACAGAGAAGGTGCTAGCAGGGAATTCTCTGCCTGCCTTTCCCCAGTGCTCTGCAAGCTCTCCAGGACAACATAGAATCTGGGGCTCTGTGCTTTCTTTCCTTCTGAACAAGTGTTACTGTTTTCTGCACAAAAGCGATTCTGCGAAGCAATGTGAACACTTCTGCTTCCCAGGCACAGAGAAGGTGCTAGCAGGGAATTCTCTGCCTGCCTTTCCCCAGTGCTCTGCAAGCTCTCCAGGACAACATAAAATCTGGGGCTCTGTGCTTTCTTTCGTTCTGAACAAGTGTTAGTGTTTTCTGCACAAAAGCGATTCTTTCGAAGCAATGTGAACACTTCTGCTTCCCAGGCACAGAGAAGGTGCTAGCAGGGAATTCTCTGCCTGCCTTTCCCCAGTGCTCTGCAAGCTCTCCAGGACAACATAAAATCTGGGGCTCTGTGCTTTCTTTCCTTCTGAACAAGTGTTACTGTTTTCTGCACAAAAGCGATTCTGCGAAGCAATGTGAACACTTCTGCTTCCCAGGCACAGAGAATGTGCTAGCAAGGAATTCTCTGCCTGCCTTTCCCCAGTGCTCTGCAAGCTCTCCAGGACAACATAGAATCTGGGGCTCTGTGCTTTCTTTCGTTCTGAACAAGTGTTACTGTTTTCTGCACAAAAGCGATTCTTGCGAAGCAATGTGAACAGGCACAGAGAAGGTGCTATCAGGGAATTCTCTGCCTGCCTTTCCCCAGTGCTCTGCAAGCTCTCCAGGACAACATAAAATCTGGGGCTCTGTGCTTTCTTTCCTTCTGAACAAGTGTTAGTGTTTTCTGCACAAAAGCGATTCTTGCGAAGCAATGTGAACACTTCTGCTTCCCAGGCACAGAGAAGGTGCTAGCAGGGAATTCTCTGCCTGCCTTTCCCCAGTGCTCTGCAAGCTCTCCAGGACAACATAGAATCTGGGGCTCTGTGCTTTCTTTCCTTCTGAACAAGTGTTACTGTTTTCTGCACAAAAGCGATTCTGCGAAGCAATGTGAACAGGCACAGAGAAGGTGCTATCAGGGAATTCTCTGCCTGCCTTTCCCCAGTGCTCTGCAAGCTCTCCAGGACAACATAGAATCTGGGGCTCTGTGCTTTCTTTCCTTCTGAACAAGTGTTAATGTTTTCTGCACGAAAGCGATTCTTGCGAAGCAATGTGAACACTTCTGCTTCCCAGGCACAGAGAAGGTGCTAGCAGGGAATTCTCTGCCTGCCTTTCCCCAGTGCTCTGCAAGCTCTCCAGGACAACATAAAATCTGGGGCTCTGTGCTTTCTTTCCTTCTGAACAAGTGTTACTGTTTTCTGCACAAAAGCGATTCTGCGAAGCAATGTGAACACTTCTGCTTCCCAGGCACAGAGAATGTGCTAGCAAGGAATTCTCTGCCTGCCTTTCCCCAGTGCTCTGCAAGCTCTCCAGGACAACATAAAATCTGGGGCTCTGTGCTTTCTTTCCTTCTGAACAAGTGTTAGTGTTTTCTGCACAAAAGCAATTCTGCAAAGCAATGTGAACAGGCACAGAGAAGGTGCTATCAGGGAATTCTCTGCCTGCCTTTCCCCAGTGCTCTGCAAGCTCTCCAGGACAACATAGAATCTGGGGCTCTGTGCTTTCTTTCCTTCTGAACAAGTGTTACTGTTTTCTGCACAAAAGCGATTCTGCGAAGCAATGTGAACAGGCACAGAGAAGGTGCTAGCAGGGAATTCTCTGCCTGCCTTTCCCCAGTGCTCTGCAAGCTCTCCAGGACAACATAGAATCTGGGGCTCTGTGCTTTCTTTCCTTCTGAACAAGTGTTACTGTTTTCTGCACAAAAGCGATTCTTGCGAAGCAATGTGAACACATCTGCTTCCCAGGCACAGAGAAGGTGCTAGCAGGGAATTCTCTGCCTGCCTTTCCCCAGTGCTCTGCAAGCTCTCCAGGACAACATAGAATCTGGGGCTCTGTGCTTTCTTTCCTTCTGAACAAGTGTTAGTGTTTTCTGCACAAAAGCGATTCTTGCGAAGCAATGTGAACACTTCTGCTTCCCAGGCACAGAGAAGGTGCTAGCAGGGAATTCTCTGCCTGCCTTTCCCCAGTGCTCTGCAAGCTCTCCAGGACAACATAGAATCTGGGGCTCTGTGCTTTCTTTCCTTCTGAACAAGTGTTACTGTTTTCTGCACAAAAGCGATTCTGCGAAGCAATGTGAACACTTCTGCTTCCCAGGCACAGAGAAGGTGCTAGCAGGGAATTCTCTGCCTGCCTTTCCCCAGTGCTCTGCAAGCTCTCCAGGACAACATAAAATCTGGGGCTCTGTGCTTTCTTTCGTTCTGAACAAGTGTTACTGTTTTCTGCAAAAAAGCGATTCTTGCGAAGCAATGTGAACACTTCTGCTTCCCAGGCACAGAGAAGGTGCTAGCAGGGAATTCTCTGCCTGCCTTTCCCCAGTGCTCTGCAAGCTCTCCAGGACAACATAGAATCTGGGGCTCTGTGCTTTCTTTCCTTCTGAACAAGTGTTACTGTTTTCTGCACAAAAGCGATTCTGCGAAGCAATGTGAACACTTCTGCTTCCCAGGCACAGAGAATGTGCTAGCAAGGAATTCTCTGCCTGCCTTTCCCCAGTGCTCTGCAAGCTCTCCAGGACAACATAGAATCTGGGGCTCTGTGCTTTCTTTCGTTCTGAACAAGTGTTACTGTTTTCTGCACAAAAGCGATTCTGCAAAGCAATGTGAACAGGCACAGAGAAGGTGCTATCAGGGAATTCTCTGCCTGCCTTTCCCCAGTGCTCTGCAAGCTCTCCAGGACAACATAAAATCTGGGGCTCTGTGCTTTCTTTCCTTCTGAACAAGTGTTAGTGTTTTCTGCACAAAAGCGATTCTTGCGAAGCAATGTGAACACTTCTGCTTCCCAGGCACAGAGAAGGTGCTAGCAGGGAATTCTCTGCCTGCCTTTCCCCAGTGCTCTGCAAGCTCTCCAGGACAACATAGAATCTGGGGCTCTGTGCTTTCTTTCCTTCTGAACAAGTGTTACTGTTTTCTGCACAAAAGCGATTCTGCGAAGCAATGTGAACAGGCACAGAGAAGGTGCTATCAGGGAATTCTCTGCCTGCCTTTCCCCAGTGCTCTGCAAGCTCTCCAGGACAACATAGAATCTGGGGCTCTGTGCTTTCTTTCCTTCTGAACAAGTGTTAATGTTTTCCGCACGAAAGCGATTCTTGCGAAGCAATGTGAACACTTCTGCTTCCCAGGCACAGAGAAGGTGCTAGCAGGGAATTCTCTGCCTGCCTTTCCCCAGTGCTCTGCAAGCTCTCCAGGACAACATAGAATCTGGGGCTCTGTGCTTTCTTTCCTTCTGAACAAGTGTTACTGTTTTCTGCACAAAAGCGATTCTGCGAAGCAATGTGAACAGGCACAGAGAAGGTGCTATCAGGGAATTCTCTGCCTGCCTTTCCCCAGTGCTCTGCAAGCTCTCCAGGACAACAGCAAATCTGGGGCTCTGTGCTTTCTTTCCTTCTGAACAAGTGTTAGTGTTTTCTGCACAAAAGCGATTCTTGCGAAGCAATGTGAACACTTCTGCTTCCCAGGCACAGAGAAGGTGCTAGCAGGGAATTCTCTGCCTGCCTTTCCCCAGTGCTCTGCAAGCTCTCCAGGACAACATAGAATCTGGGGCTCTGTGCTTTCTTTCCTTCTGAACAACTGTTACTGTTTTCTGCACAAAAGCGATTCTGCGAAGCAATGTGAACAGGCACAGAGAAGGTGCTATCAGGGAATTCTCTGCCTGCCTTTCCCCAGTGCTCTGCAAGCTCTCCAGGACAACATAGAATCTGGGGCTCTGTGCTTTCTTTCCTTCTGAACAAGTGTTACTGTTTTCTGCACAAAAGCGATTCTGCGAAGCAATGTGAACACTTCTGCTTCCCAGGCACAGAGAAGGTGCTAGCAAGGATTTCTCTGCCTGCCTTTCCCCAGTGCTCTGCAAGCTCTCCAGGACAACATAAAATCTGGGGCTCTGTGCTTTCTTTCCTTCTGAACAAGTGTTACTGTTTTCTGCACAAAAGCGATTCTGCGAAGCAATGTGAACAGGCACAGAGAAGGTGCTATCAGGGAATTCTCTGCCTGCCTTTCCCCAGTGCTCTGCAAGCTCTCCAGGACAACAGAGAATCTGGGGCTCTGTGCTTTCTTTCGTTCTGAACAAGTGTTACTGTTTTCTGCACAAAAGCGATTCTTGCGAAGCAATGTGAACACTTCTGCTTCCCAGGCACAGAGAAGGTGCTAGCAAGGAATTCTCTGCCTACCTTTCCCCAGTGCTCTGCAAGCTCTCCAGGACAACATAAAATCTGGGGCTCTGTGCTTTCTTTCCTTCTGAACAAGTGTTAGTGTTTTCTGCACAAAAGCGATTCTTGCGAAGCAATGTGAACACTTCTGCTTCCCAGGCACAGAGAAGGTGCTAGCAGGGAATTCTCTGCCTGCCTTTCCCCAGTGCTCTGCAAGCTCTCCAGGACAACATAGAATCTGGGGCTCTGTGCTTTCTTTCCTTCTGAACAAGTGTTACTGTTTTCTGCACAAAAGCGATTCTGCGAAGCAATGTGAACAGGCACAGAGAAGGTGCTATCAGGGAATTCTCTGCCTGCCTTTCCCCAGTGCTCTGCAAGCTCTCCAGGACAACATAGAATCTGGGGCTCTGTGCTTTCTTTCCTTCTGAACAAGTGTTAATGTTTTCTGCACGAAAGCGATTCTTGCGAAGCAATGTGAACACTTCTGCTTCCCAGGCACAGAGAAGGTGCTAGCAGGGAATTCTCTGCCTGCCTTTCCCCAGTGCTCTGCAAGCTCTCCAGGACAACATAGAATCTGGGGCTCTGTGCTTTCTTTCCTTCTGAACAAGTGTTAGTGTTTTCTGCACAAAAGCGATTCTGCGAAGCAATGTGAACAGGCACAGAGAAGGTGCTAGCAGGGAATTCTCTGCCTGCCTTTCCCCAGTGCTCTGCAAGCTCTCCAGGACAACATAGAATCTGGGGCTCTGTGCTTTCTTTCCTTCTGAACAAGTGTTAGTGTTTTCTGCACAAAAGCGATTCTGCGAAGCAATGTGAACACTTCTGCTTCCCAGGCACAGAGAATGTGCTAGCAAGGAATTCTCTGCCTGCCTTTCCCCAGTGCTCTGCAAGCTCTCCAGGACAACATAAAATCTGGGGCTCTGTGCTTTCTTTCCTTCTGAACAAGTGTTAGTGTTTTCTGCACAAAAGCGATTCTGCGAAGCAATGTGAACAGGCACAGAGAAGGTGCTATCAGGGAATTCTCTGCCTGCCTTTCCCCAGTGCTCTGCAAGCTCTCCAGGACAACATAGAATCTGGGGCTCTGTGCTTTCTTTCCTTCTGAACAAGTGTTACTGTTTTCTGCACAAAAGCGATTCTGCGAAGCAATGTGAACAGGCACAGAGAAGGTGCTATCAGGGAATTCTCTGCCTGCCTTTCCCCAGTGCTCTGCAAGCTCTCCAGGACAACATAGAATCTGGGGCTCTGTGCTTTCTTTCCTTCTGAACAAGTGTTACTGTTTTCTGCACAAAAGCGATTCTTGCGAAGCAATGTGAACAGGCACAGAGAAGGTGCTATCAGGGAATTCTCTGCCTGCCTTTCCCCAGTGCTCTGCAAGCTCTCCAGGACAACATAGAATCTGGGGCTCTGTGCTTTCTTTCCTTCTGAACAAGTGTTAATGTTTTCTGCACGAAAGCGATTCTTGCGAAGCAATGTGAACACTTCTGCTTCCCAGGCACAGAGAAGGTGCTAGCAGGGAATTCTCTGCCTGCCTTTCCCCAGTGCTCTGCAAGCTCTCCAGGACAACATAGAATCTGGGGCTCTGTGCTTTCTTTCGTTCTGAACAAGTGTTACTGTTTTCTGCACAAAAGCGATTCTGCGAAGCAATGTGAACAGGCACAGAGAAGGTGCTATCAGGGAATTCTCTGCCTGCCTTTCCCCAGTGCTCTGCAAGCTCTCCAGGACAACATAAAATCTGGGGCTCTGTGCTTTCTTTCCTTCTGAACAAGTGTTAGTGTTTTCTGCACAGAAGCGATTCTTGCGAAGCAATGTGAACACTTCTGCTTCCCAGGCACAGAGAAGGTGCTAGCAGGGAATTCTCTGCCTGCCTTTCCCCAGTGCTCTGCAAGCTCTCCAGGACAACATAGAATCTGCGGCTCTGTGCTTTCTTTCCTTCTGAACAAGTGTTACTGTTTTCTGCACAAAAGCGATTCTGCGAAGCAATGTGAACACTTCTGCTTCCCAGGCACAGAGAAGGTGCTAGCAAGGATTTCTCTGCCTGCCTTTCCCCAGTGCTCTAAAAGCTCTCCAGGACAACATAAAATCTGGGGCTCTGTGCTTTCTTTCCTTCTGAACAAGTGTTAGTGTTTTCTGCACAAAAGCGATTCTTGCGAAGCAATGTGAACACTTCTGCTTCCCAGGCACAGAGAAGGTGCTAGCAGGGAATTCTCTGCCTGCCTTTCCCCAGTGCTCTGCAAGCTCTCCAGGACAACATAGAATCTGGGGCTCTGTGCTTTCTTTCGTTCTGAACAACTGTTACTGTTTTCTGCACAAAAGCGATTCTGCGAAGCAATGTGAACAGGCACAGAGAAGGTGCTATCAGGGAATTCTCTGCCTGCCTTTCCCCAGTGCTCTGCAAGCTCTCCAGGACAACATAGAATCTGGGGCTCTGTGCTTTCTTTCCTTCTGAACAAGTGTTACTGTTTTCTGCACAAAAGCGATTCTGCGAAGCAATGTGAACACTTCTGCTTCCCAGGCACAGAGAAGGTGCTAGCAGGGAATTCTCTGCCTGCCTTTCCCCAGTGCTCTGCAAGCTCTCCAGGACAACATAGAATCTGGGGCTCTGTGCTTTCTTTCCTTCTGAACAAGTGTTACTGTTTTCTGCACAAAAGCGATTCTGCGAAGCAATGTGAACAGGCACAGAGAAGGTGCTATCAGGGAATTCTCTGCCTGCCTTTCCCCAGTGCTCTGCAAGCTCTCCAGGACAACATAGAATCTGGGGCTCTGTGCTTTCTTTCCTTCTGAACAAGTGTTACTGTTTTCTGCACAAAAGCGATTCTGCGAAGCAATGTGAACACTTCTGCTTCCCAGGCACAGAGAAGGTGCTAGCAAGGATTTCTCTGCCTGCCTTTCCCCAGTGCTCTGCAAGCTCTCCAGGACAACATAAAATCTGGGGCTCTGTGCTTTCTTTCCTTCTGAACAAGTGTTACTGTTTTCTGCACAAAAGCGATTCTGCGAAGCAATGTGAACAGGCACAGAGAAGGTGCTATCAGGGAATTCTCTGCCTGCCTTTCCCCAGTGCTCTGCAAGCTCTCCAGGACAACATAGAATCTGGGGCTCTGTGCTTTCTTTCGTTCTGAACAAGTGTTACTGTTTTCTGCACAAAAGCGATTCTTGCGAAGCAATGTGAACACTTCTGCTTCCCAGGCACAGAGAAGGTGCTAGCAAGGAATTCTCTGCCTGCCTTTCCCCAGTGCTCTGCAAGCTCTCCAGGACAACATAAAATCTGGGGCTCTGTGCTTTCTTTCCTTCTGAACAAGTGTTAGTGTTTTCTGCACAAAAGCGATTCTTGCGAAGCAATGTGAACACTTCTGCTTCCCAGGCACAGAGAAGGTGCTAGCAGGGAATTCTCTGCCTGCCTTTCCCCAGTGCTCTGCAAGCTCTCCAGGACAACATAGAATCTGGGGCTCTGTGCTTTCTTTCCTTCTGAACAAGTGTTACTGTTTTCTGCACAAAAGCGATTCTGCGAAGCAATGTGAACACTTCTGCTTCCCAGGCACAGAGAAGGTGCTAGCAAGGAATTCTCTGCCTGCCTTTCCCCAGTGCTCTGCAAGCTCTCCAGGACAACATAGAATCTGGGGCTCTGTGCTTTCTTTCGTTCTGAACAAGTGTTACTGTTTTCTGCACAAAAGCGATTCTGCAAAGCAATGTGAACAGGCACAGAGAAGGTGCTATCAGGGAATTCTCTGCCTGCCTTTCCCCAGTGCTCTGCAAGCTCTCCAGGACAACATAAAATCTGGGGCTCTGTGCTTTCTTTCCTTCTGAACAAGTGTTAGTGTTTTCTGCACAAAAGCGATTCTTGCGAAGCAATGTGAACACTTCTGCTTCCCAGGCACAGAGAAGGTGCTAGCAGGGAATTCTCTGCCTGCCTTTCCCCAGTGCTCTGCAAGCTCTCCAGGACAACATAGAATCTGCGGCTCTGTGCTTTCTTTCCTTCTGAACAAGTGTTACTGTTTTCTGCACAAAAGCGATTCTGCGAAGCAATGTGAACACTTCTGCTTCCCAGGCACAGAGAAGGTGCTAGCAAGGATTTCTCTGCCTGCCTTTCCCCAGTGCTCTGCAAGCTCTCCAGGACAACATAAAATCTGGGGCTCTGTGCTTTCTTTCCTTCTGAACAAGTGTTAGTGTTTTCTGCACAAAAGCGATTCTTGCGAAGCAATGTGAACACTTCTGCTTCCCAGGCACAGAGAAGGTGCTAGCAGGGAATTCTCTGCCTGCCTTTCCCCAGTGCTCTGCAAGCTCTCCAGGACAACATAGAATCTGGGGCTCTGTGCTTTCTTTCCTTCTGAACAAGTGTTACTGTTTTCTGCACAAAAGCGATTCTGCGAAGCAATGTGAACAGGCACAGAGAAGGTGCTATCAGGGAATTCTCTGCCTGCCTTTCCCCAGTGCTCTGCAAGCTCTCCAGGACAACATAGAATCTGGGGCTCTGTGCTTTCTTTCCTTCTGAACAAGTGTTACTGTTTTCTGCACAAAAGCGATTCTGCGAAGCAATGTGAACACTTCTGCTTCCCAGGCACAGAGAAGGTGCTAGCAGGGAATTCTCTGCCTGCCTTTCCCCAGTGCTCTGCAAGCTCTCCAGGACAACATAGAATCTGGGGCTCTGTGCTTTCTTTCCTTCTGAACAAGTGTTACTGTTTTCTGCACAAAAGCGATTCTGCGAAGCAATGTGAACAGGCACAGAGAAGGTGCTATCAGGGAATTCTCTGCCTGCCTTTCCCCAGTGCTCTGCAAGCTCTCCAGGACAACATAGAATCTGGGGCTCTGTGCTTTCTTTCCTTCTGAACAAGTGTTACTGTTTTCTGCACAAAAGCGATTCTGCGAAGCAATGTGAACACTTCTGCTTCCCAGGCACAGAGAAGGTGCTAGCAAGGATTTCTCTGCCTGCCTTTCCCCAGTGCTCTGCAAGCTCTCCAGGACAACATAAAATCTGGGGCTCTGTGCTTTCTTTCCTTCTGAACAAGTGTTACTGTTTTCTGCACAAAAGCGATTCTGCGAAGCAATGTGAACAGGCACAGAGAAGGTGCTATCAGGGAATTCTCTGCCTGCCTTTCCCCAGTGCTCTGCAAGCTCTCCAGGACAACAGAGAATCTGGGGCTCTGTGCTTTCTTTCGTTCTGAACAAGTGTTACTGTTTTCTGCACAAAAGCGATTCTTGCGAAGCAATGTGAACACTTCTGCTTCCCAGGCACAGAGAAGGTGCTAGCAAGGAATTCTCTGCCTGCCTTTCCCCAGTGCTCTGCAAGCTCTCCAGGACAACATAAAATCTGGGGCTCTGTGCTTTCTTTCCTTCTGAACAAGTGTTAGTGTTTTCTGCACAAAAGCGATTCTTGCGAAGCAATGTGAACACTTCTGCTTCCCAGGCACAGAGAAGGTGCTAGCAGGGAATTCTCTGCCTGCCTTTCCCCAGTGCTCTGCAAGCTCTCCAGGACAACATAAAATCTGGGGCTCTGTGCTTTCTTTCCTTCTGAACAAGTGTTAGTGTTTTCTGCACAAAAGCGATTCTGCGAAGCAATGTGAACAGGCACAGAGAAGGTGCTATCAGGGAATTCTCTGCCTGCCTTTCCCCAGTGCTCTGCAAGCTCTCCAGGACAACATAGAATCTGGGGCTCTGTGCTTTCTTTCCTTCTGAACAAGTGTTACTGTTTTCTGCACAAAAGCGATTCTGCGAAGCAATGTGAACAGGCACAGAGAAGGTGCTATCAGGGAATTCTCTGCCTGCCTTTCCCCAGTGCTCTGCAAGCTCTCCAGGACAACATAGAATCTGGGGCTCTGTGCTTTCTTTCCTTCTGAACAAGTGTTACTGTTTTCTGCACAAAAGCGATTCTTGCGAAGCAATGTGAACAGGCACAGAGAAGGTGCTATCAGGGAATTCTCTGCCTGCCTTTCCCCAGTGCTCTGCAAGCTCTCCAGGACAACATAGAATCTGGGGCTCTGTGCTTTCTTTCCTTCTGAACAAGTGTTAATGTTTTCTGCACGAAAGCGATTCTTGCGAAGCAATGTGAACACTTCTGCTTCCCAGGCACAGAGAAGGTGCTAGCAGGGAATTCTCTGCCTGCCTTTCCCCAGTGCTCTGCAAGCTCTCCAGGACAACATAGAATCTGGGGCTCTGTGCTTTCTTTCGTTCTGAACAAGTGTTACTGTTTTCTGCACAAAAGCGATTCTGCGAAGCAATGTGAACAGGCACAGAGAAGGTGCTATCAGGGAATTCTCTGCCTGCCTTTCCCCAGTGCTCTGCAAGCTCTCCAGGACAACATAAAATCTGGGGCTCTGTGCTTTCTTTCCTTCTGAACAAGTGTTAGTGTTTTCTGCACAGAAGCGATTCTTGCGAAGCAATGTGAACACTTCTGCTTCCCAGGCACAGAGAAGGTGCTAGCAGGGAATTCTCTGCCTGCCTTTCCCCAGTGCTCTGCAAGCTCTCCAGGACAACATAGAATCTGCGGCTCTGTGCTTTCTTTCCTTCTGAACAAGTGTTACTGTTTTCTGCACAAAAGCGATTCTGCGAAGCAATGTGAACACTTCTGCTTCCCAGGCACAGAGAAGGTGCTAGCAAGGATTTCTCTGCCTGCCTTTCCCCAGTGCTCTAAAAGCTCTCCAGGACAACATAAAATCTGGGGCTCTGTGCTTTCTTTCCTTCTGAACAAGTGTTAGTGTTTTCTGCACAAAAGCGATTCTTGCGAAGCAATGTGAACACTTCTGCTTCCCAGGCACAGAGAAGGTGCTAGCAGGGAATTCTCTGCCTGCCTTTCCCCAGTGCTCTGCAAGCTCTCCAGGACAACATAGAATCTGGGGCTCTGTGCTTTCTTTCGTTCTGAACAACTGTTACTGTTTTCTGCACAAAAGCGATTCTGCGAAGCAATGTGAACAGGCACAGAGAAGGTGCTATCAGGGAATTCTCTGCCTGCCTTTCCCCAGTGCTCTGCAAGCTCTCCAGGACAACATAGAATCTGGGGCTCTGTGCTTTCTTTCCTTCTGAACAAGTGTTACTGTTTTCTGCACAAAAGCGATTCTGCGAAGCAATGTGAACACTTCTGCTTCCCAGGCACAGAGAAGGTGCTAGCAGGGAATTCTCTGCCTGCCTTTCCCCAGTGCTCTGCAAGCTCTCCAGGACAACATAGAATCTGGGGCTCTGTGCTTTCTTTCCTTCTGAACAAGTGTTACTGTTTTCTGCACAAAAGCGATTCTGCGAAGCAATGTGAACAGGCACAGAGAAGGTGCTATCAGGGAATTCTCTGCCTGCCTTTCCCCAGTGCTCTGCAAGCTCTCCAGGACAACATAGAATCTGGGGCTCTGTGCTTTCTTTCCTTCTGAACAAGTGTTACTGTTTTCTGCACAAAAGCGATTCTGCGAAGCAATGTGAACACTTCTGCTTCCCAGGCACAGAGAAGGTGCTAGCAAGGATTTCTCTGCCTGCCTTTCCCCAGTGCTCTGCAAGCTCTCCAGGACAACATAAAATCTGGGGCTCTGTGCTTTCTTTCCTTCTGAACAAGTGTTACTGTTTTCTGCACAAAAGCGATTCTGCGAAGCAATGTGAACAGGCACAGAGAAGGTGCTATCAGGGAATTCTCTGCCTGCCTTTCCCCAGTGCTCTGCAAGCTCTCCAGGACAACATAGAATCTGGGGCTCTGTGCTTTCTTTCGTTCTGAACAAGTGTTACTGTTTTCTGCACAAAAGCGATTCTTGCGAAGCAATGTGAACACTTCTGCTTCCCAGGCACAGAGAAGGTGCTAGCAAGGAATTCTCTGCCTGCCTTTCCCCAGTGCTCTGCAAGCTCTCCAGGACAACATAAAATCTGGGGCTCTGTGCTTTCTTTCCTTCTGAACAAGTGTTAGTGTTTTCTGCACAAAAGCGATTCTTGCGAAGCAATGTGAACACTTCTGCTTCCCAGGCACAGAGAAGGTGCTAGCAGGGAATTCTCTGCCTGCCTTTCCCCAGTGCTCTGCAAGCTCTCCAGGACAACATAGAATCTGGGGCTCTGTGCTTTCTTTCCTTCTGAACAAGTGTTACTGTTTTCTGCACAAAAGCGATTCTGCGAAGCAATGTGAACACTTCTGCTTCCCAGGCACAGAGAAGGTGCTAGCAAGGAATTCTCTGCCTGCCTTTCCCCAGTGCTCTGCAAGCTCTCCAGGACAACATAGAATCTGGGGCTCTGTGCTTTCTTTCGTTCTGAACAAGTGTTACTGTTTTCTGCACAAAAGCGATTCTGCAAAGCAATGTGAACAGGCACAGAGAAGGTGCTATCAGGGAATTCTCTGCCTGCCTTTCCCCAGTGCTCTGCAAGCTCTCCAGGACAACATAAAATCTGGGGCTCTGTGCTTTCTTTCCTTCTGAACAAGTGTTAGTGTTTTCTGCACAAAAGCGATTCTTGCGAAGCAATGTGAACACTTCTGCTTCCCAGGCACAGAGAAGGTGCTAGCAGGGAATTCTCTGCCTGCCTTTCCCCAGTGCTCTGCAAGCTCTCCAGGACAACATAGAATCTGCGGCTCTGTGCTTTCTTTCCTTCTGAACAAGTGTTACTGTTTTCTGCACAAAAGCGATTCTGCGAAGCAATGTGAACACTTCTGCTTCCCAGGCACAGAGAAGGTGCTAGCAAGGATTTCTCTGCCTGCCTTTCCCCAGTGCTCTGCAAGCTCTCCAGGACAACATAAAATCTGGGGCTCTGTGCTTTCTTTCCTTCTGAACAAGTGTTAGTGTTTTCTGCACAAAAGCGATTCTTGCGAAGCAATGTGAACACTTCTGCTTCCCAGGCACAGAGAAGGTGCTAGCAGGGAATTCTCTGCCTGCCTTTCCCCAGTGCTCTGCAAGCTCTCCAGGACAACATAGAATCTGGGGCTCTGTGCTTTCTTTCCTTCTGAACAAGTGTTACTGTTTTCTGCACAAAAGCGATTCTGCGAAGCAATGTGAACAGGCACAGAGAAGGTGCTATCAGGGAATTCTCTGCCTGCCTTTCCCCAGTGCTCTGCAAGCTCTCCAGGACAACATAGAATCTGGGGCTCTGTGCTTTCTTTCCTTCTGAACAAGTGTTACTGTTTTCTGCACAAAAGCGATTCTGCGAAGCAATGTGAACACTTCTGCTTCCCAGGCACAGAGAAGGTGCTAGCAGGGAATTCTCTGCCTGCCTTTCCCCAGTGCTCTGCAAGCTCTCCAGGACAACATAGAATCTGGGGCTCTGTGCTTTCTTTCCTTCTGAACAAGTGTTACTGTTTTCTGCACAAAAGCGATTCTGCGAAGCAATGTGAACAGGCACAGAGAAGGTGCTATCAGGGAATTCTCTGCCTGCCTTTCCCCAGTGCTCTGCAAGCTCTCCAGGACAACATAGAATCTGGGGCTCTGTGCTTTCTTTCCTTCTGAACAAGTGTTACTGTTTTCTGCACAAAAGCGATTCTGCGAAGCAATGTGAACACTTCTGCTTCCCAGGCACAGAGAAGGTGCTAGCAAGGATTTCTCTGCCTGCCTTTCCCCAGTGCTCTGCAAGCTCTCCAGGACAACATAAAATCTGGGGCTCTGTGCTTTCTTTCCTTCTGAACAAGTGTTACTGTTTTCTGCACAAAAGCGATTCTGCGAAGCAATGTGAACAGGCACAGAGAAGGTGCTATCAGGGAATTCTCTGCCTGCCTTTCCCCAGTGCTCTGCAAGCTCTCCAGGACAACAGAGAATCTGGGGCTCTGTGCTTTCTTTCGTTCTGAACAAGTGTTACTGTTTTCTGCACAAAAGCGATTCTTGCGAAGCAATGTGAACACTTCTGCTTCCCAGGCACAGAGAAGGTGCTAGCAAGGAATTCTCTGCCTGCCTTTCCCCAGTGCTCTGCAAGCTCTCCAGGACAACATAAAATCTGGGGCTCTGTGCTTTCTTTCCTTCTGAACAAGTGTTAGTGTTTTCTGCACAAAAGCGATTCTTGCGAAGCAATGTGAACACTTCTGCTTCCCAGGCACAGAGAAGGTGCTAGCAGGGAATTCTCTGCCTGCCTTTCCCCAGTGCTCTGCAAGCTCTCCAGGACAACATAGAATCTGGGGCTCTGTGCTTTCTTTCCTTCTGAACAAGTGTTACTGTTTTCTGCACAAAAGCGATTCTGCGAAGCAATGTGAACACTTCTGCTTCCCAGGCACAGAGAAGGTGCTAGCAAGGATTTCTCTGCCTGCCTTTCCCCAGTGCTCTAAAAGCTCTCCAGGACAACATAAAATCTGGGGCTCTGTGCTTTCTTTCCTTCTGAACAAGTGTTACTGTTTTCTGCACAAAAGCGATTCTTGCGAAGCAATGTGAACACTTCTGCTTCCCAGGCACAGAGAAGGTGCTAGCAGGGAATTCTCTGCCTGCCTTTCCCCAGTGCTCTGCAAGCTCTCCAGGACAACATAGAATCTGGGGCTCTGTGCTTTCTTTCCTTCTGAACAAGTGTTACTGTTTTCTGCACAAAAGCGATTCTGCGAAGCAATGTGAACAGGCACAGAGAAGGTGCTATCAGGGAATTCTCTGCCTGCCTTTCCCCAGTGCTCTAAAAGCTCTCCAGGACAACATAAAATCTGGGGCTCTGTGCTTTCTTTCCTTCTGAACAAGTGTTACTGTTTTCTGCACAAAAGCGATTCTGCGAAGCAATGTGAACACTTCTGCTTCCCAGGCACAGAGAAGGTGCTAGCAGGGAATTCTCTGCCTGCCTTTCCCCAGTGCTCTGCAAGCTCTCCAGGACAACATAGAATCTGGGGCTCTGTGCTTTCTTTCCTTCTGAACAAGTGTTACTGTTTTCTGCACAAAAGCGATTCTGCGAAGCAATGTGAACAGGCACAGAGAAGGTGCTATCAGGGAATTCTCTGCCTGCCTTTCCCCAGTGCTCTGCAAGCTCTCCAGGACAACATAGAATCTGGGGCTCTGTGCTTTCTTTCCTTCTGAACAAGTGTTACTGTTTTCTGCACAAAAGCGATTCTGCGAAGCAATGTGAACACTTCTGCTTCCCAGGCACAGAGAAGGTGCTAGCAAGGATTTCTCTGCCTGCCTTTCCCCAGTGCTCTGCAAGCTCTCCAGGACAACATAAAATCTGGGGCTCTGTGCTTTCTTTCCTTCTGAACAAGTGTTACTGTTTTCTGCACAAAAGCGATTCTGCGAAGCAATGTGAACAGGCACAGAGAAGGTGCTATCAGGGAATTCTCTGCCTGCCTTTCCCCAGTGCTCTGCAAGCTCTCCAGGACAACAGAGAATCTGGGGCTCTGTGCTTTCTTTCGTTCTGAACAAGTGTTACTGTTTTCTGCACAAAAGCGATTCTTGCGAAGCAATGTGAACACTTCTGCTTCCCAGGCACAGAGAAGGTGCTAGCAGGGAATTCTCTGCCTGCCTTTCCCCAGTGCTCTGCAAGCTCTCCAGGACAACATAAAATCTGGGGCTCTGTGCTTTCTTTCCTTCTGAACAAGTGTTAGTGTTTTCTGCACAAAAGCGATTCTTGCGAAGCAATGTGAACACTTCTGCTTCCCAGGCACAGAGAAGGTGCTAGCAGGGAATTCTCTGCCTGCCTTTCCCCAGTGCTCTGCAAGCTCTCCAGGACAACATAGAATCTGGGGCTCTGTGCTTTCTTTCGTTCTGAACAAGTGTTACTGTTTTCTGCACAAAAGCGATTCTGCGAAGCAATGTGAACAGGCACAGAGAAGGTGCTATCAGGGAATTCTCTGCCTGCCTTTCCCCAGTGCTCTGCAAGCTCTCCAGGACAACATAAAATCTGGGGCTCTGTGCTTTCTTTCCTTCTGAACAAGTGTTACTGTTTTCTGCACAAAAGCGATTCTTGCGAAGCAATGTGAACACTTCTGCTTCCCAGGCACAGAGAAGGTGCTAGCAGGGAATTCTCTGCCTGCCTTTCCCCAGTGCTCTGCAAGCTCTCCAGGACAACATAGAATCTGCGGCTCTGTGCTTTCTTTCCTTCTGAACAAGTGTTACTGTTTTCTGCACAAAAGCGATTCTGCGAAGCAATGTGAACACTTCTGCTTCCCAGGCACAGAGAAGGTGCTAGCAAGGATTTCTCTGCCTGCCTTTCCCCAGTGCTCTGCAAGCTCTCCAGGACAACATAAAATCTGGGGCTCTGTGCTTTCTTTCCTTCTGAACAAGTGTTAGTGTTTTCTGCACAAAAGCGATTCTTGCGAAGCAATGTGAACACTTCTGCTTCCCAGGCACAGAGAAGGTGCTAGCAGGGAATTCTCTGCCTGCCTTTCCCCAGTGCTCTGCAAGCTCTCCAGGACAACATAGAATCTGGGGCTCTGTGCTTTCTTTCCTTCTGAACAAGTGTTACTGTTTTCTGCACAAAAGCGATTCTGCGAAGCAATGTGAACAGGCACAGAGAAGGTGCTATCAGGGAATTCTGTGCCTGCCTTTCCCCAGTGCTCTGCAAGCTCTCCAGGACAACATAGAATCTGGGGCTCTGGGCTTTCTTTCCTTCTGAACAAGTGTTACTGTTTTCTGCACAAAAGCGATTCTGCGAAGCAATGTGAACACTTCTGCTTCCCAGGCACAGAGAAGGTGCTAGCAAGGATTTCTCTGCCTGCCTTTCCCCAGTGCTCTGCAAGCTCTCCAGGACAACATAAAATCTGGGGCTCTGTGCTTTCTTTCCTTCTGAACAAGTGTTACTGTTTTCTGCACAAAAGCGATTCTGCGAAGCAATGTGAACAGGCACAGAGAAGGTGCTATCAGGGAATTCTCTGCCTGCCTTTCCCCAGTGCTCTGCAAGCTCTCCAGGACAACAGAGAATCTGGGGCTCTGTGCTTTCTTTCCTTCTGAACAAGTGTTACTGTTTTCTGCACAAAAGCGTTTCTTGCGAAGCAATGTGAACACTTCTGCTTCCCAGGCACAGAGAAGGTGCTAGCAAGGAATTCTCTGCCTGCCTTTCCCCAGTGCTCTGCAAGCTCTCCAGGACAACATAAAATCTGGGGCTCTGTGCTTTCTTTCCTTCTGAACAAGTGTTAGTGTTTTCTGCACAAAAGCGATTCTTGCGAAGCAATGTGAACACTTCTGCTTCCCAGGCACAGAGAAGGTGCTAGCAGGGAATTCTCTGCCTGCCTTTCCCCAGTGCTCTGCAAGCTCTCCAGGACAACATAGAATCTGGGGCTCTGTGCTTTCTTTCCTTCTGAACAAGTGTTACTGTTTTCTGCACAAAAGCGATTCTGCGAAGCAATGTGAACACTTCTGCTTCCCAGGCACAGAGAAGGTGCTAGCAAGGATTTCTCTGCCTGCCTTTCCCCAGTGCTCTGCAAGCTCTCCAGGACAACATAAAATCTGGGGCTCTGTGCTTTCTTTCCTTCTGAACAAGTGTTACTGTTTTCTGCACAAAAGCGATTCTGCGAAGCAATGTGAACAGGCACAGAGAAGGTGCTATCAGGGAATTCTCTGCCTGCCTTTCCCCAGTGCTCTGCAAGCTCTCCAGGACAACAGAGAATCTGGGGCTCTGTGCTTTCTTTCGTTCTGAACAAGTGTTACTGTTTTCTGCACAAAAGCGATTCTTGCGAAGCAATGTGAACACTTCTGCTTCCCAGGCACAGAGAAGGTGCTAGCAAGGAATTCTCTGCCTGCCTTTCCCCAGTGCTCTGCAAGCTCTCCAGGACAACATAAAATCTGGGGCTCTGTGCTTTCTTTCCTTCTGAACAAGTGTTACTGTTTTCTGCACAAAAGCGATTCTTGCGAAGCAATGTGAACACTTCTGCTTCCCAGGCACAGAGAAGGTGCTAGCAGGGAATTCTCTGCCTGCCTTTCCCCAGTGCTCTGCAAGCTCTCCAGGACAACATAAAATCTGGGGCTCTGTGCTTTCTTTCCTTCTGAACAAGTGTTACTGTTTTCTGCACAAAAGCGATTCTGCGAAGCAATGTGAACAGGCACAGAGAAGGTGCTATCAGGGAATTCTCTGCCTGCCTTTCCCCAGTGCTCTGCAAGCTCTCCAGGACAACATAGAATCTGGGGCTCTGTGCTTTCTTTCCTTCTGAACAAGTGTTACTGTTTTCTGCACAAAAGCGATTCTTGCGAAGCAATGTGAACAGGCACAGAGAAGGTGCTATCAGGGAATTCTCTGCCTGCCTTTCCCCAGTGCTCTGCAAGCTCTCCAGGACAACATAGAATCTGGGGCTCTGTGCTTTCTTTCCTTCTGAACAAGTGTTAATGTTTTCTGCACGAAAGCGATTCTTGCGAAGCAATGTGAACACTTCTGCTTCCCAGGCACAGAGAAGGTGCTAGCAGGGAATTCTCTGCCTGCCTTTCCCCAGTGCTCTGCAAGCTCTCCAGGACAACATAGAATCTGGGGCTCTGTGCTTTCTTTCGTTCTGAACAAGTGTTACTGTTTTCTGCACAAAAGCGATTCTGCGAAGCAATGTGAACAGGCACAGAGAAGGTGCTATCAGGGAATTCTCTGCCTGCCTTTCCCCAGTGCTCTGCAAGCTCTCCAGGACAACATAAAATCTGGGGCTCTGTGCTTTCTTTCCTTCTGAACAAGTGTTAGTGTTTTCTGCACAGAAGCGATTCTTGCGAAGCAATGTGAACACTTCTGCTTCCCAGGCACAGAGAAGGTGCTAGCAGGGAATTCTCTGCCTGCCTTTCCCCAGTGCTCTGCAAGCTCTCCAGGACAACATAGAATCTGCGGCTCTGTGCTTTCTTTCCTTCTGAACAAGTGTTACTGTTTTCTGCACAAAAGCGATTCTGCGAAGCAATGTGAACACTTCTGCTTCCCAGGCACAGAGAAGGTGCTAGCAAGGATTTCTCTGCCTGCCTTTCCCCAGTGCTCTAAAAGCTCTCCAGGACAACATAAAATCTGGGGCTCTGTGCTTTCTTTCCTTCTGAACAAGTGTTAGTGTTTTCTGCACAAAAGCGATTCTTGCGAAGCAATGTGAACACTTCTGCTTCCCAGGCACAGAGAAGGTGCTAGCAGGGAATTCTCTGCCTGCCTTTCCCCAGTGCTCTGCAAGCTCTCCAGGACAACATAGAATCTGGGGCTCTGTGCTTTCTTTCGTTCTGAACAACTGTTACTGTTTTCTGCACAAAAGCGATTCTGCGAAGCAATGTGAACAGGCACAGAGAAGGTGCTATCAGGGAATTCTCTGCCTGCCTTTCCCCAGTGCTCTGCAAGCTCTCCAGGACAACATAGAATCTGGGGCTCTGTGCTTTCTTTCCTTCTGAACAAGTGTTACTGTTTTCTGCACAAAAGCGATTCTGCGAAGCAATGTGAACACTTCTGCTTCCCAGGCACAGAGAAGGTGCTAGCAGGGAATTCTCTGCCTGCCTTTCCCCAGTGCTCTGCAAGCTCTCCAGGACAACATAGAATCTGGGGCTCTGTGCTTTCTTTCCTTCTGAACAAGTGTTACTGTTTTCTGCACAAAAGCGATTCTGCGAAGCAATGTGAACAGGCACAGAGAAGGTGCTATCAGGGAATTCTCTGCCTGCCTTTCCCCAGTGCTCTGCAAGCTCTCCAGGACAACATAGAATCTGGGGCTCTGTGCTTTCTTTCCTTCTGAACAAGTGTTACTGTTTTCTGCACAAAAGCGATTCTGCGAAGCAATGTGAACACTTCTGCTTCCCAGGCACAGAGAAGGTGCTAGCAAGGATTTCTCTGCCTGCCTTTCCCCAGTGCTCTGCAAGCTCTCCAGGACAACATAAAATCTGGGGCTCTGTGCTTTCTTTCCTTCTGAACAAGTGTTACTGTTTTCTGCACAAAAGCGATTCTGCGAAGCAATGTGAACAGGCACAGAGAAGGTGCTATCAGGGAATTCTCTGCCTGCCTTTCCCCAGTGCTCTGCAAGCTCTCCAGGACAACAGAGAATCTGGGGCTCTGTGCTTTCTTTCGTTCTGAACAAGTGTTACTGTTTTCTGCACAAAAGCGATTCTTGCGAAGCAATGTGAACACTTCTGCTTCCCAGGCACAGAGAAGGTGCTAGCAAGGAATTCTCTGCCTGCCTTTCCCCAGTGCTCTGCAAGCTCTCCAGGACAACATAAAATCTGGGGCTCTGTGCTTTCTTTCCTTCTGAACAAGTGTTAGTGTTTTCTGCACAAAAGCGATTCTTGCGAAGCAATGTGAACACTTCTGCTTCCCAGGCACAGAGAAGGTGCTAGCAGGGAATTCTCTGCCTGCCTTTCCCCAGTGCTCTGCAAGCTCTCCAGGACAACATAGAATCTGGGGCTCTGTGCTTTCTTTCCTTCTGAACAAGTGTTACTGTTTTCTGCACAAAAGCGATTCTGCGAAGCAATGTGAACACTTCTGCTTCCCAGGCACAGAGAAGGTGCTAGCAAGGAATTCTCTGCCTGCCTTTCCCCAGTGCTCTGCAAGCTCTCCAGGACAACATAGAATCTGGGGCTCTGTGCTTTCTTTCGTTCTGAACAAGTGTTACTGTTTTCTGCACAAAAGCGATTCTGCAAAGCAATGTGAACAGGCACAGAGAAGGTGCTATCAGGGAATTCTCTGCCTGCCTTTCCCCAGTGCTCTGCAAGCTCTCCAGGACAACATAAAATCTGGGGCTCTGTGCTTTCTTTCCTTCTGAACAAGTGTTAGTGTTTTCTGCACAAAAGCGATTCTTGCGAAGCAATGTGAACACTTCTGCTTCCCAGGCACAGAGAAGGTGCTAGCAGGGAATTCTCTGCCTGCCTTTCCCCAGTGCTCTGCAAGCTCTCCAGGACAACATAGAATCTGCGGCTCTGTGCTTTCTTTCCTTCTGAACAAGTGTTACTGTTTTCTGCACAAAAGCGATTCTGCGAAGCAATGTGAACACTTCTGCTTCCCAGGCACAGAGAAGGTGCTAGCAAGGATTTCTCTGCCTGCCTTTCCCCAGTGCTCTGCAAGCTCTCCAGGACAACATAAAATCTGGGGCTCTGTGCTTTCTTTCCTTCTGAACAAGTGTTAGTGTTTTCTGCACAAAAGCGATTCTTGCGAAGCAATGTGAACACTTCTGCTTCCCAGGCACAGAGAAGGTGCTAGCAGGGAATTCTCTGCCTGCCTTTCCCCAGTGCTCTGCAAGCTCTCCAGGACAACATAGAATCTGGGGCTCTGTGCTTTCTTTCCTTCTGAACAAGTGTTACTGTTTTCTGCACAAAAGCGATTCTGCGAAGCAATGTGAACAGGCACAGAGAAGGTGCTATCAGGGAATTCTCTGCCTGCCTTTCCCCAGTGCTCTGCAAGCTCTCCAGGACAACATAGAATCTGGGGCTCTGTGCTTTCTTTCCTTCTGAACAAGTGTTACTGTTTTCTGCACAAAAGCGATTCTGCGAAGCAATGTGAACACTTCTGCTTCCCAGGCACAGAGAAGGTGCTAGCAGGGAATTCTCTGCCTGCCTTTCCCCAGTGCTCTGCAAGCTCTCCAGGACAACATAGAATCTGGGGCTCTGTGCTTTCTTTCCTTCTGAACAAGTGTTACTGTTTTCTGCACAAAAGCGATTCTGCGAAGCAATGTGAACAGGCACAGAGAAGGTGCTATCAGGGAATTCTCTGCCTGCCTTTCCCCAGTGCTCTGCAAGCTCTCCAGGACAACATAGAATCTGGGGCTCTGTGCTTTCTTTCCTTCTGAACAAGTGTTACTGTTTTCTGCACAAAAGCGATTCTGCGAAGCAATGTGAACACTTCTGCTTCCCAGGCACAGAGAAGGTGCTAGCAAGGATTTCTCTGCCTGCCTTTCCCCAGTGCTCTGCAAGCTCTCCAGGACAACATAAAATCTGGGGCTCTGTGCTTTCTTTCCTTCTGAACAAGTGTTACTGTTTTCTGCACAAAAGCGATTCTGCGAAGCAATGTGAACAGGCACAGAGAAGGTGCTATCAGGGAATTCTCTGCCTGCCTTTCCCCAGTGCTCTGCAAGCTCTCCAGGACAACATAGAATCTGGGGCTCTGTGCTTTCTTTCGTTCTGAACAAGTGTTACTGTTTTCTGCACAAAAGCGATTCTTGCGAAGCAATGTGAACACTTCTGCTTCCCAGGCACAGAGAAGGTGCTAGCAAGGAATTCTCTGCCTGCCTTTCCCCAGTGCTCTGCAAGCTCTCCAGGACAACATAAAATCTGGGGCTCTGTGCTTTCTTTCCTTCTGAACAAGTGTTAGTGTTTTCTGCACAAAAGCGATTCTTGCGAAGCAATGTGAACACTTCTGCTTCCCAGGCACAGAGAAGGTGCTAGCAGGGAATTCTCTGCCTGCCTTTCCCCAGTGCTCTGCAAGCTCTCCAGGACAACATAGAATCTGGGGCTCTGTGCTTTCTTTCCTTCTGAACAAGTGTTACTGTTTTCTGCACAAAAGCGATTCTGCGAAGCAATGTGAACACTTCTGCTTCCCAGGCACAGAGAAGGTGCTAGCAAGGATTTCTCTGCCTGCCTTTCCCCAGTGCTCTAAAAGCTCTCCAGGACAACATAAAATCTGGGGCTCTGTGCTTTCTTTCCTTCTGAACAAGTGTTAGTGTTTTCTGCACAAAAGCGATTCTTGCGAAGCAATGTGAACAGGCACAGAGAAGGTGCTATCAGGGAATTCTCTGCCTGCCTTTCCCCAGTGCTCTGCAAGCTCTCCAGGACAACATAGAATCTGGGGCTCTGTGCTTTCTTTCCTTCTGAACAAGTGTTACTGTTTTCTGCACAAAAGCGATTCTGCGAAGCAATGTGAACACTTCTGCTTCCCAGGCACAGAGAAGGTGCTAGCAGGGAATTCTCTGCCTGCCTTTCCCCAGTGCTCTGCAAGCTCTCCAGGACAACATAGAATCTGGGGCTCTGTGCTTTCTTTCCTTCTGAACAAGTGTTACTGTTTTCTGCACAAAAGCGATTCTGCGAAGCAATGTGAACAGGCACAGAGAAGGTGCTATCAGGGAATTCTCTGCCTGCCTTTCCCCAGTGCTCTGCAAGCTCTCCAGGACAACATAGAATCTGGGGCTCTGTGCTTTCTTTCCTTCTGAACAAGTGTTACTGTTTTCTGCACAAAAGCGATTCTGCGAAGCAATGTGAACACTTCTGCTTCCCAGGCACAGAGAAGGTGCTAGCAAGGATTTCTCTGCCTGCCTTTCCCCAGTGCTCTGCAAGCTCTCCAGGACAACATAAAATCTGGGGCTCTGTGCTTTCTTTCCTTCTGAACAAGTGTTACTGTTTTCTGCACAAAAGCGATTCTGCGAAGCAATGTGAACAGGCACAGAGAAGGTGCTATCAGGGAATTCTCTGCCTGCCTTTCCCCAGTGCTCTGCAAGCTCTCCAGGACAACAGAGAATCTGGGGCTCTGTGCTTTCTTTCGTTCTGAACAAGTGTTACTGTTTTCTGCACAAAAGCGATTCTTGCGAAGCAATGTGAACACTTCTGCTTCCCAGGCACAGAGAAGGTGCTAGCAAGGAATTCTCTGCCTGCCTTTCCCCAGTGCTCTGCAAGCTCTCCAGGACAACATAAAATCTGGGGCTCTGTGCTTTCTTTCCTTCTGAACAAGTGTTAGTGTTTTCTGCACAAAAGCGATTCTTGCGAAGCAATGTGAACACTTCTGCTTCCCAGGCACAGAGAAGGTGCTAGCAGGGAATTCTCTGCCTGCCTTTCCCCAGTGCTCTGCAAGCTCTCCAGGACAACATAGAATCTGGGGCTCTGTGCTTTCTTTCCTTCTGAACAAGTGTTACTGTTTTCTGCACAAAAGCGATTCTGCGAAGCAATGTGAACAGGCACAGAGAAGGTGCTATCAGGGAATTCTCTGCCTGCCTTTCCCCAGTGCTCTGCAAGCTCTCCAGGACAACATAAAATCTGGGGCTCTGTGCTTTCTTTCGTTCTGAACAAGTGTTACTGTTTTCTGCACAAAAGCGATTCTTGCGAAGCAATGTGAACACTTCTGCTTCCCAGGCACAGAGAAGGTGCTAGCAGGGAATTCTCTGCCTGCCTTTCCCCAGTGCTCTGCAAGCTCTCCAGGACAACATAGAATCTGCGGCTCTGTGCTTTCTTTCCTTCTGAACAAGTGTTACTGTTTTCTGCACAAAAGCGATTCTGCGAAGCAATGTGAACACTTCTGCTTCCCAGGCACAGAGAAGGTGCTAGCAAGGATTTCTCTGCCTGCCTTTCCCCAGTGCTCTGCAAGCTCTCCAGGACAACATAAAATCTGGGGCTCTGTGCTTTCTTTCCTTCTGAACAAGTGTTAGTGTTTTCTGCACAAAAGCGATTCTTGCGAAGCAATGTGAACACTTCTGCTTCCCAGGCACAGAGAAGGTGCTAGCAGGGAATTCTCTGCCTGCCTTTCCCCAGTGCTCTGCAAGCTCTCCAGGACAACATAGAATCTGGGGCTCTGTGCTTTCTTTCCTTCTGAACAAGTGTTACTGTTTTCTGCACAAAAGCGATTCTGCGAAGCAATGTGAACAGGCACAGAGAAGGTGCTATCAGGGAATTCTCTGCCTGCCTTTCCCCAGTGCTCTGCAAGCTCTCCAGGACAACATAGAATCTGGGGCTCTGTGCTTTCTTTCCTTCTGAACAAGTGTTAGTGTTTTCTGCACAAAAGCGATTCTTGCGAAGCAATGTGAACACTTCTGCTTCCCAGGCACAGAGAAGGTGCTAGCAGGGAATTCTCTGCCTGCCTTTCCCCAGTGCTCTGCAAGCTCTCCAGGACAACATAGAATCTGGGGCTCTGTGCTTTCTTTCCTTCTGAACAAGTGTTACTGTTTTCTGCACAAAAGCGATTCTGCGAAGCAATGTGAACAGGCACAGAGAAGGTGCTATCAGGGAATTCTCTGCCTGCCTTTCCCCAGTGCTCTGAAAGCTCTCCAGGACAACATAGAATCTGGGGCTCTGGGCTTTCTTTCCTTCTGAACAAGTGTTACTGTTTTCTGCACAAAAGCGATTCTGCGAAGCAATGTGAACACTTCTGCTTCCCAGGCACAGAGAAGGTGCTAGCAAGGATTTCTCTGCCTGCCTTTCCCCAGTGCTCTGCAAGCTCTCCAGGACAACATAAAATCTGGGGCTCTGTGCTTTCTTTCCTTCTGAACAAGTGTTACTGTTTTCTGCACAAAAGCGATTCTGCGAAGCAATGTGAACAGGCACAGAGAAGGTGCTATCAGGGAATTCTCTGCCTGCCTTTCCCCAGTGCTCTGCAAGCTCTCCAGGACAACAGAGAATCTGGGGCTCTGTGCTTTCTTTCCTTCTGAACAAGTGTTACTGTTTTCTGCACAAAAGCGTTTCTTGCGAAGCAATGTGAACACTTCTGCTTCCCAGGCACAGAGAAGGTGCTAGCAAGGAATTCTCTGCCTGCCTTTCCCCAGTGCTCTGCAAGCTCTCCAGGACAACATAAAATCTGGGGCTCTGTGCTTTCTTTCCTTCTGAACAAGTGTTAGTGTTTTCTGCACAAAAGCGATTCTTGCGAAGCAATGTGAACACTTCTGCTTCCCAGGCACAGAGAAGGTGCTAGCAGGGAATTCTCTGCCTGCCTTTCCCCAGTGCTCTGCAAGCTCTCCAGGACAACATAGAATCTGGGGCTCTGTGCTTTCTTTCCTTCTGAACAAGTGTTACTGTTTTCTGCACAAAAGCGATTCTGCGAAGCAATGTGAACACTTCTGCTTCCCAGGCACAGAGAAGGTGCTAGCAAGGATTTCTCTGCCTGCCTTTCCCCAGTGCTCTGCAAGCTCTCCAGGACAACATAAAATCTGGGGCTCTGTGCTTTCTTTCCTTCTGAACAAGTGTTACTGTTTTCTGCACAAAAGCGATTCTGCGAAGCAATGTGAACAGGCACAGAGAAGGTGCTATCAGGGAATTCTCT
This sequence comes from Strix aluco, assembly GCF_031877795.1. Taxonomy (NCBI): domain Eukaryota; kingdom Metazoa; phylum Chordata; class Aves; order Strigiformes; family Strigidae; genus Strix; species Strix aluco. The sequence continues at coordinate 23,386,267 of NC_133943.1, forward strand.
GCCTGCCTTTCCCCAGTGCTCTGCAAGCTCTCCAGGACAACAGAGAATCTGGGGCTCTGTGCTTTCTTTCGTTCTGAACAAGTGTTACTGTTTTCTGCACAAAAGCGATTCTTGCGAAGCAATGTGAACACTTCTGCTTCCCAGGCACAGAGAAGGTGCTAGCAAGGAATTCTCTGCCTGCCTTTCCCCAGTGCTCTGCAAGCTCTCCAGGACAACATAAAATCTGGGGCTCTGTGCTTTCTTTCCTTCTGAACAAGTGTTACTGTTTTCTGCACAAAAGCGATTCTTGCGAAGCAATGTGAACACTTCTGCTTCCCAGGCACAGAGAAGGTGCTAGCAGGGAATTCTCTGCCTGCCTTTCCCCAGTGCTCTAAAAGCTCTCCAGGACAACATAAAATCTGGGGCTCTGTGCTTTCTTTCCTTCTGAACAAGTGTTAGTGTTTTCTGCACAAAAGCGATTCTTGCGAAGCAATGTGAACACTTCTGCTTCCCAGGCACAGAGAAGGTGCTAGCAGGGAATTCTCTGCCTGCCTTTCCCCAGTGCTCTGCAAGCTCTCCAGGACAACATAGAATCTGGGGCTCTGTGCTTTCTTTCGTTCTGAACAACTGTTACTGTTTTCTGCACAAAAGCGATTCTGCGAAGCAATGTGAACAGGCACAGAGAAGGTGCTATCAGGGAATTCTCTGCCTGCCTTTCCCCAGTGCTCTGCAAGCTCTCCAGGACAACATAGAATCTGGGGCTCTGTGCTTTCTTTCCTTCTGAACAAGTGTTACTGTTTTCTGCACAAAAGCGATTCTGCGAAGCAATGTGAACACTTCTGCTTCCCAGGCACAGAGAAGGTGCTAGCAGGGAATTCTCTGCCTGCCTTTCCCCAGTGCTCTGCAAGCTCTCCAGGACAACATAGAATCTGGGGCTCTGTGCTTTCTTTCCTTCTGAACAAGTGTTACTGTTTTCTGCACAAAAGCGATTCTGCGAAGCAATGTGAACAGGCACAGAGAAGGTGCTATCAGGGAATTCTCTGCCTGCCTTTCCCCAGTGCTCTGCAAGCTCTCCAGGACAACATAGAATCTGGGGCTCTGTGCTTTCTTTCCTTCTGAACAAGTGTTACTGTTTTCTGCACAAAAGCGATTCTGCGAAGCAATGTGAACACTTCTGCTTCCCAGGCACAGAGAAGGTGCTAGCAAGGATTTCTCTGCCTGCCTTTCCCCAGTGCTCTGCAAGCTCTCCAGGACAACATAAAATCTGGGGCTCTGTGCTTTCTTTCCTTCTGAACAAGTGTTACTGTTTTCTGCACAAAAGCGATTCTGCGAAGCAATGTGAACAGGCACAGAGAAGGTGCTATCAGGGAATTCTCTGCCTGCCTTTCCCCAGTGCTCTGCAAGCTCTCCAGGACAACAGAGAATCTGGGGCTCTGTGCTTTCTTTCGTTCTGAACAAGTGTTACTGTTTTCTGCACAAAAGCGATTCTTGCGAAGCAATGTGAACACTTCTGCTTCCCAGGCACAGAGAAGGTGCTAGCAAGGAATTCTCTGCCTGCCTTTCCCCAGTGCTCTGCAAGCTCTCCAGGACAACATAAAATCTGGGGCTCTGTGCTTTCTTTCCTTCTGAACAAGTGTTAGTGTTTTCTGCACAAAAGCGATTCTTGCGAAGCAATGTGAACACTTCTGCTTCCCAGGCACAGAGAAGGTGCTAGCAGGGAATTCTCTGCCTGCCTTTCCCCAGTGCTCTGCAAGCTCTCCAGGACAACATAGAATCTGGGGCTCTGTGCTTTCTTTCCTTCTGAACAAGTGTTACTGTTTTCTGCACAAAAGCGATTCTGCGAAGCAATGTGAACACTTCTGCTTCCCAGGCACAGAGAAGGTGCTAGCAAGGAATTCTCTGCCTGCCTTTCCCCAGTGCTCTGCAAGCTCTCCAGGACAACATAGAATCTGGGGCTCTGTGCTTTCTTTCGTTCTGAACAAGTGTTACTGTTTTCTGCACAAAAGCGATTCTGCAAAGCAATGTGAACAGGCACAGAGAAGGTGCTATCAGGGAATTCTCTGCCTGCCTTTCCCCAGTGCTCTGCAAGCTCTCCAGGACAACATAAAATCTGGGGCTCTGTGCTTTCTTTCCTTCTGAACAAGTGTTAGTGTTTTCTGCACAAAAGCGATTCTTGCGAAGCAATGTGAACACTTCTGCTTCCCAGGCACAGAGAAGGTGCTAGCAGGGAATTCTCTGCCTGCCTTTCCCCAGTGCTCTGCAAGCTCTCCAGGACAACATAGAATCTGCGGCTCTGTGCTTTCTTTCCTTCTGAACAAGTGTTACTGTTTTCTGCACAAAAGCGATTCTGCGAAGCAATGTGAACACTTCTGCTTCCCAGGCACAGAGAAGGTGCTAGCAAGGATTTCTCTGCCTGCCTTTCCCCAGTGCTCTGCAAGCTCTCCAGGACAACATAAAATCTGGGGCTCTGTGCTTTCTTTCCTTCTGAACAAGTGTTAGTGTTTTCTGCACAAAAGCGATTCTTGCGAAGCAATGTGAACACTTCTGCTTCCCAGGCACAGAGAAGGTGCTAGCAGGGAATTCTCTGCCTGCCTTTCCCCAGTGCTCTGCAAGCTCTCCAGGACAACATAGAATCTGGGGCTCTGTGCTTTCTTTCCTTCTGAACAAGTGTTACTGTTTTCTGCACAAAAGCGATTCTGCGAAGCAATGTGAACAGGCACAGAGAAGGTGCTATCAGGGAATTCTCTGCCTGCCTTTCCCCAGTGCTCTGCAAGCTCTCCAGGACAACATAGAATCTGGGGCTCTGTGCTTTCTTTCCTTCTGAACAAGTGTTACTGTTTTCTGCACAAAAGCGATTCTGCGAAGCAATGTGAACACTTCTGCTTCCCAGGCACAGAGAAGGTGCTAGCAGGGAATTCTCTGCCTGCCTTTCCCCAGTGCTCTGCAAGCTCTCCAGGACAACATAGAATCTGGGGCTCTGTGCTTTCTTTCCTTCTGAACAAGTGTTACTGTTTTCTGCACAAAAGCGATTCTGCGAAGCAATGTGAACAGGCACAGAGAAGGTGCTATCAGGGAATTCTCTGCCTGCCTTTCCCCAGTGCTCTGCAAGCTCTCCAGGACAACATAGAATCTGGGGCTCTGTGCTTTCTTTCCTTCTGAACAAGTGTTACTGTTTTCTGCACAAAAGCGATTCTGCGAAGCAATGTGAACACTTCTGCTTCCCAGGCACAGAGAAGGTGCTAGCAAGGATTTCTCTGCCTGCCTTTCCCCAGTGCTCTGCAAGCTCTCCAGGACAACATAAAATCTGGGGCTCTGTGCTTTCTTTCCTTCTGAACAAGTGTTACTGTTTTCTGCACAAAAGCGATTCTGCGAAGCAATGTGAACAGGCACAGAGAAGGTGCTATCAGGGAATTCTCTGCCTGCCTTTCCCCAGTGCTCTGCAAGCTCTCCAGGACAACAGAGAATCTGGGGCTCTGTGCTTTCTTTCGTTCTGAACAAGTGTTACTGTTTTCTGCACAAAAGCGATTCTTGCGAAGCAATGTGAACACTTCTGCTTCCCAGGCACAGAGAAGGTGCTAGCAAGGAATTCTCTGCCTGCCTTTCCCCAGTGCTCTGCAAGCTCTCCAGGACAACATAAAATCTGGGGCTCTGTGCTTTCTTTCCTTCTGAACAAGTGTTAGTGTTTTCTGCACAAAAGCGATTCTTGCGAAGCAATGTGAACACTTCTGCTTCCCAGGCACAGAGAAGGTGCTAGCAGGGAATTCTCTGCCTGCCTTTCCCCAGTGCTCTGCAAGCTCTCCAGGACAACATAGAATCTGGGGCTCTGTGCTTTCTTTCCTTCTGAACAAGTGTTACTGTTTTCTGCACAAAAGCGATTCTGCGAAGCAATGTGAACACTTCTGCTTCCCAGGCACAGAGAAGGTGCTAGCAAGGATTTCTCTGCCTGCCTTTCCCCAGTGCTCTAAAAGCTCTCCAGGACAACATAAAATCTGGGGCTCTGTGCTTTCTTTCCTTCTGAACAAGTGTTAGTGTTTTCTGCACAAAAGCGATTCTTGCGAAGCAATGTGAACAGGCACAGAGAAGGTGCTATCAGGGAATTCTCTGCCTGCCTTTCCCCAGTGCTCTGCAAGCTCTCCAGGACAACATAGAATCTGGGGCTCTGTGCTTTCTTTCCTTCTGAACAAGTGTTACTGTTTTCTGCACAAAAGCGATTCTGCGAAGCAATGTGAACACTTCTGCTTCCCAGGCACAGAGAAGGTGCTAGCAGGGAATTCTCTGCCTGCCTTTCCCCAGTGCTCTGCAAGCTCTCCAGGACAACATAGAATCTGGGGCTCTGTGCTTTCTTTCCTTCTGAACAAGTGTTACTGTTTTCTGCACAAAAGCGATTCTGCGAAGCAATGTGAACAGGCACAGAGAAGGTGCTATCAGGGAATTCTCTGCCTGCCTTTCCCCAGTGCTCTGCAAGCTCTCCAGGACAACATAGAATCTGGGGCTCTGTGCTTTCTTTCCTTCTGAACAAGTGTTACTGTTTTCTGCACAAAAGCGATTCTGCGAAGCAATGTGAACACTTCTGCTTCCCAGGCACAGAGAAGGTGCTAGCAAGGATTTCTCTGCCTGCCTTTCCCCAGTGCTCTGCAAGCTCTCCAGGACAACATAAAATCTGGGGCTCTGTGCTTTCTTTCCTTCTGAACAAGTGTTACTGTTTTCTGCACAAAAGCGATTCTGCGAAGCAATGTGAACAGGCACAGAGAAGGTGCTATCAGGGAATTCTCTGCCTGCCTTTCCCCAGTGCTCTGCAAGCTCTCCAGGACAACAGAGAATCTGGGGCTCTGTGCTTTCTTTCGTTCTGAACAAGTGTTACTGTTTTCTGCACAAAAGCGATTCTTGCGAAGCAATGTGAACACTTCTGCTTCCCAGGCACAGAGAAGGTGCTAGCAAGGAATTCTCTGCCTGCCTTTCCCCAGTGCTCTGCAAGCTCTCCAGGACAACATAAAATCTGGGGCTCTGTGCTTTCTTTCCTTCTGAACAAGTGTTAGTGTTTTCTGCACAAAAGCGATTCTTGCGAAGCAATGTGAACACTTCTGCTTCCCAGGCACAGAGAAGGTGCTAGCAGGGAATTCTCTGCCTGCCTTTCCCCAGTGCTCTGCAAGCTCTCCAGGACAACATAGAATCTGGGGCTCTGTGCTTTCTTTCCTTCTGAACAAGTGTTACTGTTTTCTGCACAAAAGCGATTCTGCGAAGCAATGTGAACAGGCACAGAGAAGGTGCTATCAGGGAATTCTCTGCCTGCCTTTCCCCAGTGCTCTGCAAGCTCTCCAGGACAACATAAAATCTGGGGCTCTGTGCTTTCTTTCGTTCTGAACAAGTGTTACTGTTTTCTGCACAAAAGCGATTCTTGCGAAGCAATGTGAACACTTCTGCTTCCCAGGCACAGAGAAGGTGCTAGCAGGGAATTCTCTGCCTGCCTTTCCCCAGTGCTCTGCAAGCTCTCCAGGACAACATAGAATCTGCGGCTCTGTGCTTTCTTTCCTTCTGAACAAGTGTTACTGTTTTCTGCACAAAAGCGATTCTGCGAAGCAATGTGAACACTTCTGCTTCCCAGGCACAGAGAAGGTGCTAGCAAGGATTTCTCTGCCTGCCTTTCCCCAGTGCTCTGCAAGCTCTCCAGGACAACATAAAATCTGGGGCTCTGTGCTTTCTTTCCTTCTGAACAAGTGTTAGTGTTTTCTGCACAAAAGCGATTCTTGCGAAGCAATGTGAACACTTCTGCTTCCCAGGCACAGAGAAGGTGCTAGCAGGGAATTCTCTGCCTGCCTTTCCCCAGTGCTCTGCAAGCTCTCCAGGACAACATAGAATCTGGGGCTCTGTGCTTTCTTTCCTTCTGAACAAGTGTTACTGTTTTCTGCACAAAAGCGATTCTGCGAAGCAATGTGAACAGGCACAGAGAAGGTGCTATCAGGGAATTCTCTGCCTGCCTTTCCCCAGTGCTCTGCAAGCTCTCCAGGACAACATAGAATCTGGGGCTCTGTGCTTTCTTTCCTTCTGAACAAGTGTTAGTGTTTTCTGCACAAAAGCGATTCTTGCGAAGCAATGTGAACACTTCTGCTTCCCAGGCACAGAGAAGGTGCTAGCAGGGAATTCTCTGCCTGCCTTTCCCCAGTGCTCTGCAAGCTCTCCAGGACAACATAGAATCTGGGGCTCTGTGCTTTCTTTCCTTCTGAACAAGTGTTACTGTTTTCTGCACAAAAGCGATTCTGCGAAGCAATGTGAACAGGCACAGAGAAGGTGCTATCAGGGAATTCTCTGCCTGCCTTTCCCCAGTGCTCTGAAAGCTCTCCAGGACAACATAGAATCTGGGGCTCTGGGCTTTCTTTCCTTCTGAACAAGTGTTACTGTTTTCTGCACAAAAGCGATTCTGCGAAGCAATGTGAACACTTCTGCTTCCCAGGCACAGAGAAGGTGCTAGCAAGGATTTCTCTGCCTGCCTTTCCCCAGTGCTCTGCAAGCTCTCCAGGACAACATAAAATCTGGGGCTCTGTGCTTTCTTTCCTTCTGAACAAGTGTTACTGTTTTCTGCACAAAAGCGATTCTGCGAAGCAATGTGAACAGGCACAGAGAAGGTGCTATCAGGGAATTCTCTGCCTGCCTTTCCCCAGTGCTCTGCAAGCTCTCCAGGACAACAGAGAATCTGGGGCTCTGTGCTTTCTTTCCTTCTGAACAAGTGTTACTGTTTTCTGCACAAAAGCGTTTCTTGCGAAGCAATGTGAACACTTCTGCTTCCCAGGCACAGAGAAGGTGCTAGCAAGGAATTCTCTGCCTGCCTTTCCCCAGTGCTCTGCAAGCTCTCCAGGACAACATAAAATCTGGGGCTCTGTGCTTTCTTTCCTTCTGAACAAGTGTTAGTGTTTTCTGCACAAAAGCGATTCTTGCGAAGCAATGTGAACACTTCTGCTTCCCAGGCACAGAGAAGGTGCTAGCAGGGAATTCTCTGCCTGCCTTTCCCCAGTGCTCTGCAAGCTCTCCAGGACAACATAGAATCTGGGGCTCTGTGCTTTCTTTCCTTCTGAACAAGTGTTACTGTTTTCTGCACAAAAGCGATTCTGCGAAGCAATGTGAACACTTCTGCTTCCCAGGCACAGAGAAGGTGCTAGCAAGGATTTCTCTGCCTGCCTTTCCCCAGTGCTCTGCAAGCTCTCCAGGACAACATAAAATCTGGGGCTCTGTGCTTTCTTTCCTTCTGAACAAGTGTTACTGTTTTCTGCACAAAAGCGATTCTGCGAAGCAATGTGAACAGGCACAGAGAAGGTGCTATCAGGGAATTCTCTGCCTGCCTTTCCCCAGTGCTCTGCAAGCTCTCCAGGACAACAGAGAATCTGGGGCTCTGTGCTTTCTTTCGTTCTGAACAAGTGTTACTGTTTTCTGCACAAAAGCGATTCTTGCGAAGCAATGTGAACACTTCTGCTTCCCAGGCACAGAGAAGGTGCTAGCAAGGAATTCTCTGCCTGCCTTTCCCCAGTGCTCTGCAAGCTCTCCAGGACAACATAAAATCTGGGGCTCTGTGCTTTCTTTCCTTCTGAACAAGTGTTACTGTTTTCTGCACAAAAGCGATTCTTGCGAAGCAATGTGAACACTTCTGCTTCCCAGGCACAGAGAAGGTGCTAGCAGGGAATTCTCTGCCTGCCTTTCCCCAGTGCTCTGCAAGCTCTCCAGGACAACATAGAATCTGGGGCTCTGTGCTTTCTTTCCTTCTGAACAAGTGTTACTGTTTTCTGCACAAAAGCGATTCTGCGAAGCAATGTGAACAGGCACAGAGAAGGTGCTATCAGGGAATTCTCTGCCTGCCTTTCCCCAGTGCTCTGCAAGCTCTCCAGGACAACATAGAATCTGGGGCTCTGTGCTTTCTTTCCTTCTGAACAAGTGTTACTGTTTTCTGCACAAAAGCGATTCTTGCGAAGCAATGTGAACACATCTGCTTCCCAGGCACAGAGAAGGTGCTAGCAGGGAATTCTCTGCCTGCCTTTCCCCAGTGCTCTGCAAGCTCTCCAGGACAACATAAAATCTGGGGCTCTGTGCTTTCTTTCCTTCTGAAGAAGTGTTAGTGTTTTCTGCACAAAAGCGATTCTTGCGAAGCAATGTGAACACTTCTGCTTCCCAGGCACAGAGAAGGTGCTAGCAGGGAATTCTCTGCCTGCCTTTCCCCAGTGCTCTGCAAGCTCTCCAGGACAACATAGAATCTGGGGCTCTGTGCTTTCTTTCCTTCTGAACAAGTGTTACTGTTTTCTGCACAAAAGCGATTCTGCGAAGCAATGTGAACACTTCTGCTTCCCAGGCACAGAGAAGGAGCTAGCAGGGAATTCTCTGCCTGCCTTTCCCCAGTGCTCTGCAAGCTCTCCAGGACAACATAAAATCTGGGGCTCTGTGCTTTCTTTCCTTCTGAACAAGTGTTAGTGTTTTCTGCACAAAAGCGATTCTTGCGAAGCAATGTGAACACTTCTGCTTCCCAGGCACAGAGAAGGTGCTAGCAGGGAATTCTCTGCCTGCCTTTCCCCAGTGCTCTGCAAGCTCTCCAGGACAACATAAAATCTGGGGCTCTGTGCTTTCTTTCCTTCTGAACAAGTGTTACTGTTTTCTGCACAAAAGCGATTCTGCGAAGCAATGTGAACACTTCTGCTTCCCAGGCACAGAGAATGTGCTAGCAAGGAATTCTCTGCCTGCCTTTCCCCAGTGCTCTGCAAGCTCTCCAGGACAACATAGAATCTGGGGCTCTGTGCTTTCTTTCGTTCTGAACAAGTGTTACTGTTTTCTGCACAAAAGCGATTCTGCGAAGCAATGTGAACAGGCACAGAGAAGGTGCTATCAGGGAATTCTCTGCCTGCCTTTCCCCAGTGCTCTGCAAGCTCTCCAGGACAACATAGAATCTGGGGCTCTGTGCTTTCTTTCCTTCTGAACAAGTGTTAATGTTTTCTGCACGAAAGCGATTCTTGCGAAGCAATGTGAACACTTCTGCTTCCCAGGCACAGAGAAGGTGCTAGCAGGGAATTCTCTGCCTGCCTTTCCCCAGTGCTCTGCAAGCTCTCCAGGACAACATAGAATCTGGGGCTCTGTGCTTTCTTTCCTTCTGAACAAGTGTTACTGTTTTCTGCACAAAAGCGATTCTGCGAAGCAATGTGAACAGGCACAGAGAAGGTGCTATCAGGGAATTCTCTGCCTGCCTTTCCCCAGTGCTCTGCAAGCTCTCCAGGACAACAGCAAATCTGGGGCTCTGTGCTTTCTTTCCTTCTGAACAAGTGTTACTGTTTTCTGCACAAAAGCGATTCTTGCGAAGCAATGTGAACACTTCTGCTTCTCAGGCACAGAGAAGGTGCTAGCAGGGAATTCTCTGCCTGCCTTTCCCCAGTGCTCTGCAAGCTCTCCAGGACAACATAGAATCTGGGGCTCTGTGCTTTCTTTCCTTCTGAACAAGTGTTACTGTTTTCTGCACAAAAGCGATTCTGCGAAGCAATGTGAACACTTCTGCTTCCCAGGCACAGAGAATGTGCTAGCAAGGAATTCTCTGCCTGCCTTTCCCCAGTGCTCTGCAAGCTCTCCAGGACAACATAGAATCTGGGGCTCTTTGCTTTCTTTCCTTCTGAACAAGTGTTAGTGTTTTCTGCACAAAAGCGATTCTGCGAAGCAATGTGAACAGGCACAGAGAAGGTGCTATCAGGGAATTCTCTGCCTGCCTTTCCCCAGTGCTCTGCAAGCTCTCCAGGACAACATAGAATCTGGGGCTCTGTGCTTTCTTTCCTTCTGAACAAGTGTTACTGTTTTCTGCACAAAAGCGATTCTGCGAAGCAATGAGAACACTTCTGCTTCCCAGGCACAGAGAAGGTGCTAGCAGGGAATTCTCTGCCTGCCTTTCCCCAGTGCTCTAAAAGCTCTCCAGGACAACATAAAATCTGGGGCTCTGTGCTTTCTTTCCTTATGAACAAGTGTTAGTGTTTTCTGCACAAAAGCGATTCTTGCGAAGCAATGTGAACACTTCTGCTTCCCAGGCACAGAGAAGGTGCTAGCAGGGAATTCTCTGCCTGCCTTTCCCCAGTGCTCTGCAAGCTCTCCAGGACAACATAGAATCTGGGGCTCTGTGCTTTCTTTCGTTCTGAACAAGTGTTACTGTTTTCTGCACAAAAGCGATTCTGCGAAGCAATGTGAACAGGCACAGAGAAGGTGCTAGCAAGGAATTCTCTGCCTGCCTTTCCCCAGTGCTCTGCAAGCTCTCCAGGACAACATAAAATCTGGGGCTCTGTGCTTTCTTTCCTTCTGAACAAGTGTTAGTGTTTTCTGCACAAAAGCGATTCTTGCGAAGCAATGTGAACACTTCTGCTTCCCAGGCACAGAGAAGGTGCTAGCAGGGAATTCTCTGCCTGCCTTTCCCCAGTGCTCTGCAAGCTCTCCAGGACAACATAGAATCTGGGGCTCTGTGCTTTCTTTCGTTCTGAACAAGTGTTACTGTTTTCTGCACAAAAGCGATTCTGCGAAGCAATGTGAACAGGCACAGAGAAGGTGCTATCAGGGAATTCTCTGCCTGCCTTTCCCCAGTGCTCTGCAAGCTCTCCAGGACAACATAGAATCTGGGGCTCTGTGCTTTCTTTCCTTCTGAACAAGTGTTACTGTTTTCTGCACAAAAGCGATTCTGCGAAGCAATGTGAACACTTCTGCTTCCCAGGCACAGAGAAGGTGCTAGCAAGGAATTCTCTGCCTGCCTTTCCCCAGTGCTCTGCAAGCTCTCCAGGACAACATAAAATCTGGGGCTCTGTGCTTTCTTTCCTTCTGAACAAGTGTTACTGTTTTCTGCACAAAAGCGGTTCTGCGAAGCAATGTGAACAGGCACAGAGAAGGTGCTATCAGGGAATTCTCTGCCTGCCTTTCCCCAGTGCTCTGCAAGCTCTCCAGGACAACATAAAATCTGGGGCTCTGTGCTTTCTTTCGTTCTGAGCAAGTGTTACTGTTTTCTGCACAAAAGCGATTCTTGCGAAGCAATGTGAACACTTCTGCTTCCCAGGCACAGAGAAGGTGCTAGCAAGGAATTCTCTGCCTGCCTTTCCCCAGTGCTCTGCAAGCTCTCCAGGACAACATAGAATCTGGGGCTCTGTGCTTTCTTTCCTTCTGAACAAGTGTTACTGTTTTCTGCACAAAAGCGATTCTTGCGAAGCAATGTGAACACTTCTGCTTCCCAGGCACAGAGAAGGTGCTAGCAGGGAATTCTCTGCCTGCCTTTCCCCAGTGCTCTGCAAGCTCTCCAGGACAACATAGAATCTGGGGCTCTGTGCTTTCTTTCCTTCTGAACAAGTGTTACTGTTTTCTGCACAAAAGCGATTCTTGCGAAGCAATGTGAACAGGCACAGAGAAGGTGCTATCAGGGAATTCTCTGCCTGCCTTTCCCCAGTGCTCTGCAAGCTCTCCAGGACAACATAGAATCTGGGGCTCTGTGCTTTCTTTCCTTCTGAACAAGTGTTACTGTTTTCTGCACAAAAGCGATTCTTGCGAAGCAATGTGAACACTTCTGCTTCCCAGGCACAGAGAAGGTGCTATCAGGGAATTCTCTGCCTGCCTTTCCCCAGTGCTCTGCAAGCTCTCCAGGACAACATAAAATCTGGGGCTCTGTGCTTTCTTTCCTTCTGAACAAGTGTTAGTGTTTTCTGCACAAAAGCGATTCTTGCGAAGCAATGTGAACACTTCTGCTTCCCAGGCACAGAGAAGGTGCTAGCAGGGAATTCTCTGCCTGCCTTTCCCCAGTGCTCTGCAAGCTCTCCAGGACAACATAGAATCTGGGGCTCTGTGCTTTCTTTCCTTCTGAACAAGTGTTACTGTTTTCTGCACAAAAGCGATTCTGCGAAGCAATGTGAACAGGCACAGAGAAGGTGCTATCAGGGAATTCTCTGCCTGCCTTTCCCCAGTGCTCTGCAAGCTCTCCAGGACAACATAGAATCTGGGGCTCTGTGCTTTCTTTCCTTCTGAACAAGTGTTACTGTTTTCTGCACAAAAGCGATTCTTGCGAAGCAATGTGAACACTTCTGCTTCCCAGGCACAGAGAAGGTGCTAGCAGGGAATTCTCTGCCTGCCTTTCCCCAGTGCTCTGCAAGCTCTCCAGGACAACATAAAATCTGGGGCTCTGTGCTTTCTTTCCTTCTGAACAAGTGTTAGTGTTTTCTGCACAAAAGCGATTCTTGCGAAGCAATGTGAACACTTCTGCTTCCCAGGCACAGAGAAGGTGCTAGCAGGGAATTCTCTGCCTGCCTTTCCCCAGTGCTCTGCAAGCTCTCCAGGACAACATAGAATCTGGGGCTCTGTGCTTTCTTTCCTTCTGAACAAGTGTTACTGTTTTCTGCACAAAAGCGATTCTGCGAAGCAATGTGAACACTTCTGCTTCCCAGGCACAGAGAAGGTGCTAGCAAGGAATTCTCTGCCTGCCTTTCCCCAGTGCTCTGCAAGCTCTCCAGGACAACATAAAATCTGGGGCTCTGTGCTTTCTTTCCTTCTGAACAAGTGTTACTGTTTTCTGCACAAAAGCGATTCTTGCGAAGCAATGTGAACACTTCTGCTTCCCAGGCACAGAGAAGGTGCTAGCAGGGAATTCTCTGCCTGCCTTTCCCCAGTGCTCTGCAAGCTCTCCAGGACAACATAAAATCTGGGGCTCTGTGCTTTCTTTCCTTCTGAACAAGTGTTACTGTTTTCTGCACAAAAGCGATTCTGCGAAGCAATGTGAACACTTCTGCTTCCCAGGCACAGAGAATGTGCTAGCAAGGAATTCTCTGCCTGCCTTTCCCCAGTGCTCTGCAAGCTCTCCAGGACTACATAGAATCTGGGGCTCTGTGCTTTCTTTCCTTCTGAACAAGTGTTACTTTTTCTGCACAAAAGCGATTCTGCAAAGCAATGTGAACAGGCACAGAGAAGGTGCTATCAGGGAATTCTCTGCCTGCCTTTCCCCAGTGCTCTGCAAGCTCTCCAGGACAACATAAAATCTGGGGCTCTGTGCTTTCTTTCCTTCTGAACAAGTTTTACTGTTTTCTGCACAAAAGCGATTCTGCGAAGCAATGTGAACAGGCACAGAGAAGGTGCTATCAGGGAATTCTCTGCCTGCCTTTCCCCAGTGCTCTGCAAGCTCTCCAGGACAACATAAAATCTGGGGCTCTGTGCTTTCTTTCCTTCTGAACAAGTGTTAGTGTTTTCTGCACAAAAGCGATTCTTGCGAAGCAATGTGAACACTTCTGCTTCCCAGGCACAGAGAAGGTGCTAGCAGGGAATTCTCTGCCTGCCTTTCCCCAGTGCTCTGCAAGCTCTCCAGGACAACATAGAATCTGGGGCTCTGTGCTTTCTTTCCTTCTGAACAAGTGTTACTGTTTTCTGCACAAAAGCGATTCTGCGAAGCAATGTGAACAGGCACAGAGAAGGTGCTATCAGGGAATTCTCTGCCTGCCTTTCCCCAGTGCTCTGCAAGCTCTCCAGGACAACATAGAATCTGGGGCTCTGTGCTTTCTTTCCTTCTGAACAAGTGTTAATGTTTTCTGCACGAAAGCGATTCTTGCGAAGCAATGTGAACACATCTGCTTCCCAGGCACAGAGAAGGTGCTAGCAGGGAATTCTCTGCCTGCCTTTCCCCAGTGCTCTGCAAGCTCTCCAGGACAACATAGAATCTGGGGCTCTGTGCTTTCTTTCCTTCTGAACAAGTGTTACTGTTTTCTGCACAAAAGCGATTCTGCGAAGCAATGTGAACAGGCACAGAGAAGGTGCTATCAGGGAATTCTCTGCCTGCCTTTCCCCAGTGCTCTGCAAGCTCTCCAGGACAACATAAAATCTGGGGCTCTGTGCTTTCTTTCGTTCTGAACAAGTGTTAGTGTTTTCTGCACAAAAGCGATTCTTGCGAAGCAATGTGAACACTTCTGCTTCCCAGGCACAGAGAAGGTGCTAGCAAGGAATTCTCTGCCTGCCTTTCCCCAGTGCTCTAAAAGCTCTCCAGGATAACATAAAATCTGGGGCTCTGTGCTTTCTTTCCTTCTGAACAAGTGTTACTGTTTTCTGCACAAAAGCGATTCTGCGAAGCAATGTGAACAGGCACAGAGAAAGTGCTATCAGGGAATTCTCTGCCTGCCTTTCCCCAGTGCTCTGCAAGCTCTCCAGGACAACATAAAATCTGGGGCTCTGTGCTTTCTTTCCTTCTGAACAAGTGTTAGTGTTTTCTGCACAAAAGCGATTCTTGCGAAGCAATGTGAACACTTCTGCTTCCCAGGCACAGAGAAGGTGCTAGCAGGGAATTCTCTGCCTGCCTTTCCCCAGTGCTCTGCAAGCTCTCCAGGACAACATAAAATCTGGGGCTCTGTGCTTTCTTTCCTTCTGAACAAGTGTTACTGTTTTCTGCACAAAAGCGATTCTGCGAAGCAATGTGAACACTTCTGCTTCCCAGGCACAGAGAATGTGCTAGCAAGGAATTCTCTGCCTGCCTTTCCCCAGTGCTCTGCAAGCTCTCCAGGACTACATAGAATCTGGGGCTCTGTGCTTTCTTTCCTTCTGAACAAGTGTTACTTTTTCTGCACAAAAGCGATTCTGCAAAGCAATGTGAACAGGCACAGAGAAGGTGCTATCAGGGAATTCTCTGCCTGCCTTTCCCCAGTGCTCTGCAAGCTCTCCAGGACAACAGAGAATCTGGGGCTCTGTGCTTTCTTTCCTTCTGAACAAGTTTTACTGTTTTCTGCACAAAAGCGATTCTGCGAAGCAATGTGAACAGGCACAGAGAAGGTGCTATCAGGGAATTCTCTGCCTGCCTTTCCCCAGTGCTCTGCAAGCTCTCCAGGACAACATAAAATCTGGGGCTCTGTGCTTTCTTTCCTTCTGAACAAGTGTTAGTGTTTTCTGCACAAAAGCGATTCTTGCGAAGCAATGTGAACACTTCTGCTTCCCAGGCACAGAGAAGGTGCTAGCAGGGAATTCTCTGCCTGCCTTTCCCCAGTGCTCTGCAAGCTCTCCAGGACAACATAGAATCTGGGGCTCTGTGCTTTCTTTCCTTCTGAACAAGTGTTACTGTTTTCTGCACAAAAGCGATTCTGCGAAGCAATGTGAACAGGCACAGAGAAGGTGCTATCAGGGAATTCTCTGCCTGCCTTTCCCCAGTGCTCTGCAAGCTCTCCAGGACAACATAAAATCTGGGGCTCTGTGCTTTCTTTCGTTCTGAACAAGTGTTAGTGTTTTCTGCACAAAAGCGATTCTTGCGAAGCAATGTGAACACTTCTGCTTCCCAGGCACAGAGAAGGTGCTAGCAAGGAATTCTCTGCCTGCCTTTCCCCAGTGCTCGAAAAGCTCTCCAGGATAACATAAAATGTGGGGCTCTGTGCTTTCTTTCCTTCTGAACAAGTGTTACTGTTTTCTGCACAAAAGCGATTCTGCGAAGCAATGTGAACAGGCACAGAGAAAGTGCTATCAGGGAATTCTCTGCCTGCCTTTCCCCAGTGCTCTGCAAGCTCTCCAGGACAACATAAAATCTGGGGCTCTGTGCTTTCTTTCGTGCTGAACAAGTGTTACTGTTTTCTGCACAAAAGCGATTCTTGCGAAGCAATGTGAACACTTCTGCTTCCCAGACACAGAGAACGTGCTAGCAAGGAATTCTATGCCTGCCTTTCCCCAGTGCTCTAAAAGCTCTCCAGGACAACATAAAATCTGGGGCTCTGTGCTTTCTTTCCTTCTGAACAAGTGTTACTGTTTTCTGCACAAAAGCGATTCTGCGAAGCAATGTGAACACTTCTGCTTCCCAGGCACAGAGAATGTGCTAGCAAGGAATTCTCTGCCTGCCTTTCCCCAGTGCTCTGCAAGCTCTCCAGGACAACATAAAATCTGGGGCTCTGTGCTTTCTTTCCTTCTGAACAAGTGTTAGTGTTTTCTGCACAAAAGCGATTCTGCGAAGCAATGTGAACAGGCACAGAGAAGGTGCTATCAGGGAATTCTCTGCCTGCCTTTCCCCAGTGCTCTGCAAGCTCTCCAGGACAACATAGAATCTGGGGCTCTGTGCTTTCTTTCCTTCTGAACAAGTGTTAGTGTTTTCTGCACAAAAGCGATTCTGCGAAGCAATGTGAACACTTCTGCTTCCCAGGCACAGAGAAGGTGCTAGCAAGGAATTCTCTGCCTGCCTTTCCCCAGTGCTCTAAAAGCTCTCCAGGACAACATAAAATCTGGGGCTCTGTGCTTTCTTTCCTTCTGAACAAGTGTTACTGTTTTCTGCACAAAAGCGATTCTTGCGAAGCAATGTGAACACTTCTGCTTCCCAGGCACTGAGAAGGTGCTATCAGGGAATTCTCTGCCTGCCTTTCCCCAGTGCTCTGCAAGCTCTCCAGGACAACATAGAATCTGGGGCTCTGTGCTTTCTTTCCTTCTGAACAAGTGTTACTGTTTTCTGCACAAAAGCGATTCTGCGAAGCAATGCTTCCCAGGCACAGAGAAGGTGCTAGCAAGGAATTCTCTGCCTGCCTTTCCCCAGTGCTCTGCAAGCTCTCCAGGACAACATAAAATCTGGGGCTCTGTGCTTTCTTTCCTTCTAAACAAGTGTTAGTGTTTTCTGCACAAAAGCGATTCTTGCGAAGCAATGTGAACACTTCTGCTTCCCAGGCACAGAGAAGGTGCTAGCAGGGAATTCTCTGCCTGCCTTTCCCCAGTGCTCTGCAAGCTCTCCAGGACAACATAAAATCTGGGGCTCTGTGCTTTCTTTCGTTCTGAACAAGTGTTACTGTTTTCTGCACAAAAGCGATTCTGCGAAGCAATGTGAACAGGCACAGAGAAGGTGCTAGCAGGGAATTCTCTGCCTGCCTTTCCCCAGTGCTCTGCAAGCTCTCCAGGACAACATAAAATCTGGGGCTCTGTGCTTTCTTTCGTGCTGAACAAGTTTTACTGTTTTCTGCACAAAAGCGATTCTGCGAAGCAATGTGAACAGGCACAGAGAAGGTGCTATCAGGGAATTCTCTGCCTGCCTTTCCCCAGTGCTCTGCAAGCTCTCCAGGACAACATAAAATCTGGGGCTCTGTGCTTTCTTTCCTTCTGAAGAAGTGTTAGTGTTTTCTGCACAAAAGCGATTCTTGCGAAGCAATGTGAACACTTCTGCTTCCCAGGCACAGAGAAGGTGCTAGCAGGGAATTCTCTGCCTGCCTTTCCCCAGTGCTCTGCAAGCTCTCCAGGACAACATAGAATCTGGGGCTCTGTGCTTTCTTTCCTTCTGAACAAGTGTTACTGTTTTCTGCACAAAAGCGATTCTGCGAAGCAATGTGAACAGGCACAGAGAAAGTGCTATCAGGGAATTCTCTGCCTGCCTTTCCCCAGTGCTCTGCAAGCTCTCCAGGACAACATAAAATCTGGGGCTCTGTGCTTTCTTTCGTGCTGAACAAGTGTTACTGTTTTCTGCACAAAAGCGATTCTTGCGAAGCAATGTGAACACTTCTGCTTCCCAGACACAGAGAACGTGCTAGCAAGGAATTCTATGCCTGCCTTTCCCCAGTGCTCTAAAAGCTCTCCAGGACAACATAAAATCTGGGGCTCTGTGCTTTCTTTCCTTCTGAACAAGTGTTACTGTTTTCTGCACAAAAGCGATTCTGCGAAGCAATGTGAACACTTCTGCTTCCCAGGCACAGAGAATGTGCTAGCAAGGAATTCTCTGCCTGCCTTTCCCCAGTGCTCTGCAAGCTCTCCAGGACAACATAAAATCTGGGGCTCTGTGCTTTCTTTCCTTCTGAACAAGTGTTAGTGTTTTCTGCACAAAAGCGATTCTGCGAAGCAATGTGAACAGGCACAGAGAAGGTGCTATCAGGGAATTCTCTGCCTGCCTTTCCCCAGTGCTCTGCAAGCTCTCCAGGACAACATAGAATCTGGGGCTCTGTGCTTTCTTTCCTTCTGAACAAGTGTTAGTGTTTTCTGCACAAAAGCGATTCTGCGAAGCAATGTGAACACTTCTGCTTCCCAGGCACAGAGAAGGTGCTAGCAAGGAATTCTCTGCCTGCCTTTCCCCAGTGCTCTAAAAGCTCTCCAGGACAACATAAAATCTGGGGCTCTGTGCTTTCTTTCCTTCTGAACAAGTGTTACTGTTTTCTGCACAAAAGCGATTCTTGCGAAGCAATGTGAACACTTCTGCTTCCCAGGCACTGAGAAGGTGCTAGCAGGGAATTCTCTGCCTGCCTTTCCCCAGTGCTCTGCAAGCTCTCCAGGACAACATAGAATCTGGGGCTCTGTGCTTTCTTTCCTTCTGAACAAGTGTTACTGTTTTCTGCACAAAAGCGATTCTGCGAAGCAATGCTTCCCAGGCACAGAGAAGGTGCTAGCAAGGAATTCTCTGCCTGCCTTTCCCCAGTGCTCTGCAAGCTCTCCAGGACAACATAAAATCTGGGGCTCTGTGCTTTCTTTCCTTCTAAACAAGTGTTAGTGTTTTCTGCACAAAAGCGATTCTTGCGAAGCAATGTGAACACTTCTGCTTCCCAGGCACAGAGAAGGTGCTAGCAGGGAATTCTCTGCCTGCCTTTCCCCAGTGCTCTGCAAGCTCTCCAGGACAACATAAAATCTGGGGCTCTGTGCTTTCTTTCGTTCTGAACAAGTGTTACTGTTTTCTGCACAAAAGCGATTCTGCGAAGCAATGTGAACAGGCACAGAGAAGGTGCTAGCAGGGAATTCTCTGCCTGCCTTTCCCCAGTGCTCTGCAAGCTCTCCAGGACAACATAAAATCTGGGGCTCTGTGCTTTCTTTCGTGCTGAACAAGTTTTACTGTTTTCTGCACAAAAGCGATTCTGCGAAGCAATGTGAACAGGCACAGAGAAGGTGCTATCAGGGAATTCTCTGCCTGCCTTTCCCCAGTGCTCTGCAAGCTCTCCAGGACAACATAAAATCTGGGGCTCTGTGCTTTCTTTCCTTCTGAAGAAGTGTTAGTGTTTTCTGCACAAAAGCGATTCTTGCGAAGCAATGTGAACACTTCTGCTTCCCAGGCACAGAGAAGGTGCTAGCAGGGAATTCTCTGCCTGCCTTTCCCCAGTGCTCTGCAAGCTCTCCAGGACAACATAGAATCTGGGGCTCTGTGCTTTCTTTCCTTCTGAACAAGTGTTACTGTTTTCTGCACAAAAGCGATTCTGCGAAGCAATGTGAACAGGCACAGAGAAGGTGCTATCAGGGAATTCTCTGCCTGCCTTTCCCCAGTGCTCTGCAAGCTCTCCAGGACAACATAAAATCTGGGGCTCTGTGCTTTCTTTCGTTCTGAACAAGTGTTACTGTTTTCTGCACAAAAGCGATTCTTGCGAAGCAATGTGAACACTTCTGCTTCCCAGGCACAGAGAAGGTGCTAGCAAGGAATTCTCTGCCTGCCTTTCCCCAGTGCTCTGCAAGCTCTCCAGGACAACATAAAATCTGGGGCTCTGTGCTTTCTTTCCTTCTGAACAAGTGTTAGTGTTTTCTGCACAAAAGCGATTCTGCGAAGCAATGTGAACAGGCACAGAGAAGGTGCTATCAGGGAATTCTCTGCCTGCCTTTCCCCAGTGCTCTGCAAGCTCTCCAGGACAACATAAAATCTGGGGCTCTGTGCTTTCTTTCGTTCTGAACAAGTGTTACTGTTTTCTGCACAAAAGCGATTCTTGCGAAGCAATGTGAACACTTCTGCTTCCCAGGCACAGAGAAGGTGCTAGCAAGGAATTCTCTGCCTGCCTTTCCCCAGTGCTCTGCAAGCTCTCCAGGACAACATAAAATCTGGGGCTCTGTGCTTTCTTTCCTTCTGAAGAAGTGTTAGTGTTTTCTGCACAAAAGCGATTCTTGCGAAGCAATGTGAACACTTCTGCTTCCCAGGCACAGAGAAGGTGCTAGCAGGGAATTCTCTGCCTGCCTTTCCCCAGTGCTCTGCAAGCTCTCCAGGACAACATAGAATCTGGGGCTCTGTGCTTTCTTTCCTTCTGAACAAGTGTTACTGTTTTCTGCACAAAAGCGATTCTGCGAAGCAATGTGAACACTTCTGCTTCCCAGGCACAGAGAAGGTGCTATCAGGGAATTCTCTGCCTGCCTTTCCCCAGTGCTCTGCAAGCTCTCCAGGACAACATAGAATCTGGGGCTCTGTGCTTTCTTTCCTTCTGAACAAGTGTTACTGTTTTCTGCACAAAAGCGATTCTTGCGAAGCAATGTGAACACTTCTGCTTCCCAGGCACAGAGAAGGTGCTAGCAAGGAATTCTCTGCCTGCCTTTCCCCAGTGCTCTAAAAGCTCTCCAGGACAACATAAAATCTGGGGCTCTGTGCTTTCTTTCCTTCTGAACAAGTGTTACTGTTTTCTGCACAAAAGCGATTCTGCGAAGCAATGTGAACAGGCACAGAGAAGGTGCTATCAGGGAATTCTCTGCCTGCCTTTCCCCAGTGCTCTGCAAGCTCTCCAGGACAACATAAAATCTGGGGCTCTGTGCTTTCTTTCGTTCTGAACAAGTGTTACTGTTTTCTGCACAAAAGCGATTCTTGCGAAGCAATGTGAACACTTCTGCTTCCCAGGCACAGAGAAGGTGCTATCAGGGAATTCTCTGCCTGCCTTTCCCCAGTGCTCTGCAAGCTCTCCAGGACAACATAAAATCTGGGGCTCTGTGCTTTCTTTCCTTCTGAACAAGTGTTACTGTTTTCTGCACAAAAGCGATTCTTGCGAAGCAATGTGAACACTTCTGCTTCCCAGGCACAGAGAAGGTGCTAGCAAGGAATTCTCTGCCTGCCTTTCCCCAGTGCTCTGCAAGCTCTCCAGGACAACATAAAATCTGGGGCTCTGTGCTTTCTTTCCTTCTGAACAAGTGTTACTGTTTTCTGCACAAAAGCGATTCTGCGAAGCAATGTGAACACTTCTGCTTCCCAGGCACAGAGAAGGTGCTAGCAGGGAATTCTCTGCCTGCCTTTCCCCAGTGCTCTGCAAGCTCTCCAGGACAACATAAAATCTGGGGCTCTGTGCTTTCTTTCCTTCTGAACAAGTGTTAGTGTTTTCTGCACAAAAGCGATTCTGCGAAGCAATGTGAACAGGCACAGAGAAGGTGCTATCAGGGAATTCTCTGCCTGCCTTTCCCCAGTGCTCTGCAAGCTCTCCAGGACAACATAAAATCTGGGGCTCTGTGCTTTCTTTCGTTCTGAACAAGTGTTACTGTTTTCTGCACAAAAGCGATTCTTGCGAAGCAATGTGAACACTTCTGCTTCCCAGGCACAGAGAAGGTGCTAGCAAGGAATTCTCTGCCTGCCTTTCCCCAGTGCTCTGCAAGCTCTCCAGGACAACATAAAATCTGGGGCTCTGTGCTTTCTTTCCTTCTGAACAAGTGTTAGTGTTTTCTGCACAAAAGCGATTCTTGCGAAGCAATGTGAACACTTCTGCTTCCCAGGCACAGAGAAGGTGCTAGCAGGGAATTCTCTGCCTGCCTTTCCCCAGTGCTCTGCAAGCTCTCCAGGACAACATAGAATCTGGGGCTCTGTGCTTTCTTTCCTTCTGAACAAGTGTTACTGTTTTCTGCACAAAAGCGATTCTGCGAAGCAATGTGAACACTTCTGCTTCCCAGGCACAGAGAAGGTGCTATCAGGGAATTCTCTGCCTGCCTTTCCCCAGTGCTCTGCAAGCTCTCCAGGACAACATAGAATCTGGGGCTCTGTGCTTTCTTTCCTTCTGAACAAGTGTTACTGTTTTCTGCACAAAAGCGATTCTTGCGAAGCAATGTGAACACTTCTGCTTCCCAGGCACAGAGAAGGTGCTAGCAGGGAATTCTCTGCCTGCCTTTCCCCAGTGCTCTGCAAGCTCTCCAGGACAACATAGAATCTGGGGCTCTGTGCTTTCTTTCCTTCTGAACAAGTGTTACTGTTTTCTGCACAAAAGCGATTCTGCGAAGCAATGTGAACAGGCACAGAGAAGGTGCTATCAGGGAATTCTCTGCCTGCCTTTCCCCAGTGCTCTGCAAGCTCTCCAGGACAACATAAAATCTGGGGCTCTGTGCTTTCTTTCGTTCTGAACAAGTGTTACTGTTTTCTGCACAAAAGCGATTCTTGCGAAGCAATGTGAACACTTCTGCTTCCCAGGCACAGAGAAGGTGCTAGCAAGGAATTCTCTGCCTGCCTTTCCCCAGTGCTCTGCAAGCTCTCCAGGACAACATAAAATCTGGGGCTCTGTGCTTTCTTTCCTTCTGAACAAGTGTTAGTGTTTTCTGCACAAAAGCGATTCTTGCGAAGCAATGTGAACACTTCTGCTTCCCAGGCACAGAGAAGGTGCTAGCAGGGAATTCTCTGCCTGCCTTTCCCCAGTGCTCTGCAAGCTCTCCAGGACAACATAGAATCTGGGGCTCTGTGCTTTCTTTCGTTCTGAACAAGTGTTACTGTTTTCTGCACAAAAGCGATTCTGCGAAGCAATGTGAACAGGCACAGAGAAGGTGCTATCAGGGAATTCTCTGCCTGCCTTTCCCCAGTGCTCTGCAAGCTCTCCAGGACAACATAGAATCTGGGGCTCTGTGCTTTCTTTCCTTCTGAACAAGTGTTACTGTTTTCTGCACAAAAGCGATTCTGCGAAGCAATGTGAACACTTCTGCTTCCCAGGCACAGAGAAGGTGCTAGCAAGGAATTCTCTGCCTGCCTTTCCCCAGTGCTCTAAAAGCTCTCCAGGACAACATAAAATCTGGGGCTCTGTGCTTTCTTTCCTTCTGAACAAGTGTTACTGTTTTCTGCACAAAAGCGATTCTTGCGAAGCAATGTGAACACTTCTGCTTCCCAGGCACAGAGAAGGTGCTAGCAGGGAATTCTCTGCCTGCCTTTCCCCAGTGCTCTGCAAGCTCTCCAGGACAACATAGAATCTGGGGCTCTGTGCTTTCTTTCCTTCTGAACAAGTGTTACTGTTTTCTGCACAAAAGCGATTCTGCGAAGCAATGTGAACAGGCACAGAGAAGGTGCTAGCAAGGAATTCTCTGCCTGCCTTTCCCCAGTGCTCTGCAAGCTCTCCAGGACAACATAAAATCTGGGGCTCTGTGCTTTCTTTCCTTCTGAACAAGTGTTAGTGTTTTCTGCACAAAAGCGATTCTTGCGAAGCAATGTGAACACTTCTGCTTCCCAGGCACAGAGAAGGTGCTAGCAGGGAATTCTCTGCCTGCCTTTCCCCAGTGCTCTGCAAGCTCTCCAGGACAACATAGAATCTGGGGCTCTGTGCTTTCTTTCGTTCTGAACAAGTGTTACTGTTTTCTGCACAAAAGCGATTCTGCGAAGCAATGTGAACAGGCACAGAGAAGGTGCTATCAGGGAATTCTCTGCCTGCCTTTCCCCAGTGCTCTGCAAGCTCTCCAGGACAACATAGAATCTGGGGCTCTGTGCTTTCTTTCCTTCTGAACAAGTGTTACTGTTTTCTGCACAAAAGCGATTCTGCGAAGCAGTGTGAACACTTCTGCTTCCCAGGCACAGAGAAGGTGCTAGCAAGGAATTCTCTGCCTGCCTTTCCCCAGTGCTCTAAAAGCTCTCCAGGACAACATAAAATCTGGGGCTCTGTGCTTTCTTTCCTTCTGAACAAGTGTTACTGTTTTCTGCACAAAAGCGATTCTGCGAAGCAATGTGAACAGGCACAGAGAAGGTGCTAGCAGGGAATTCTCTGCCTGCCTTTCCCCAGTGCTCTGCAAGCTCTCCAGGACAACATAAAATCTGGGGCTCTGTGCTTTCTTCCGTTCTGAACAAGTGTTACTGTTTTCTGCACAAAAGCGATTCTTGCGAAGCAATGTAAACACTTCTGCTTCCCAGGCACAGAGAAGGTGCTAGCAAGGAATTCTCTGCCTGCCTTTCCCCAGTGCTCTGCAAGCTCTCCAGGACAACATAAAATCTGGGGCTCTGTGCTTTCTTTCCTTCTGAACAAGTGTTAGTGTTTTCTGCACAAAAGCGATTCTTGCGAAGCAATGTGAACACTTCTGCTTCCCAGGCACAGAGAAGGTGCTAGCAGGGAATTCTCTGCCTGCCTTTCCCCAGTGCTCTGCAAGCTCTCCAGGACAACATAGAATCTGGGGCTCTGTGCTTTCTTTCGTTCTGAACAAGTGTTACTGTTTTCTGCACAAAAGCGATTCTGCGAAGCAATGTGAACAGGCACAGAGAAGGTGCTATCAGGGAATTCTCTGCCTGCCTTTCCCCAGTGCTCTGCAAGCTCTCCAGGACAACATAAAATCTGGGGCTCTGTGCTTTCTTTCCTTCTGAACAAGTGTTAGTGTTTTCTGCACAGAAGCGATTCTTGCGAAGCAATGTGAACACTTCTGCTTCCCAGGCACAGAGAAGGTGCTAGCAGGGAATTCTCTGCCTGCCTTTCCCCAGTGCTCTGCAAGCTCTCCAGGACAACATAGAATCTGGGGCTCTGTGCTTTCTTTCCTTCTGAACAAGTGTTACTGTTTTCTGCACAAAAGCGATTCTGCGAAGCAATGTGAACACTTCTGCTTCCCAGGCACAGAGAAGGTGCTAGCAAGGAATTCTCTGCCTGCCTTTCCCCAGTGCTCTAAAAGCTCTCCAGGACAACATAAAATCTGGGGCTCTGTGCTTTCTTTCCTTCTGAACAAGTGTTACTGTTTTCTGCACAAAAGCGATTCTTGCGAAGCAATGTGAACACTTCTGCTTCCCAGGCACAGAGAAGGTGCTAGCAGGGAATTCTCTGCCTGCCTTTCCCCAGTGCTCTGCAAGCTCTCCAGGACAACATAGAATCTGGGGCTCTGTGCTTTCTTTCCTTCTGAACAAGTGTTACTGTTTTCTGCACAAAAGCGATTCTGCGAAGCAATGTGAACAGGCACAGAGAAGGTGCTATCAGGGAATTCTCTGCCTGCCTTTCCCCAGTGCTCTGCAAGCTCTCCAGGACAACATAAAATCTGGGGCTCTGTGCTTTCTTTCCTTCTGAACAAGTGTTAGTGTTTTCTGCACAGAAGCGATTCTTGCGAAGCAATGTGAACACTTCTGCTTCCCAGGCACAGAGAAGGTGCTAGCAGGGAATTCTCTGCCTGCCTTTCCCCAGTGCTCTGCAAGCTCTCCAGGACAATTTAGAATCTGCGGCTCTGTGCTTTCTTTCCTTCTGAACAAGTGTTACTGTTTTCTGCACAAAAGCGATTCTGCGAAGCAATGTGAACACTTCTGCTTCCCAGGCACAGAGAATGTGCTAGCAAGGAATTCTCTGCCTGCCTTTCCCCAGTGCTCTAAAAGCTCTCCAGGACAACATAAAATCTGGGGCTCTGTGCTTTCTTTCCTTCTGAACAAGTGTTACTGTTTTCTGCACAAAAGCGATTCTGCGAAGCAATGTGAACAGGCACAGAGAAGGTGCTATCAGGGAATTCTCTGCCTGCCTTTCCCCAGTGCTCTGCAAGCTCTCCAGGACAACATAAAATCTGGGGCTCTGTGCTTTCTTTCGTTCTGAACAAGTGTTACTGTTTTCTGCACAAAAGCGATTCTTGCGAAGCAATGTGAACACTTCTGCTTCCCAGGCACAGAGAAGGTGCTAGCAAGGAATTCTCTGCCTGCCTTTCCCCAGTGCTCTGCAAGCTCTCCAGGACAACATAAAATCTGGGGCTCTGTGCTTTCTTTCCTTCTGAACAAGTGTTACTGTTTTCTGCACAAAAGCGATTCTTGCGAAGCAATGTGAACACTTCTGCTTCCCAGGCACAGAGAAGGTGCTAGCAGGGAATTCTCTGCCTGCCTTTCCCCAGTGCTCTGCAAGCTCTCCAGGACAACATAAAATCTGGGGCTCTGTGCTTTCTTTCCTTCTGAACAAGTGTTACTGTTTTCTGCACAAAAGCGATTCTGCGAAGCAATGTGAACAGGCACAGAGAAGGTGCTAGCAGGGAATTCTCTGCCTGCCTTTCCCCAGTGCTCTGCAAGCTCTCCAGGACAACATAGAATCTGGGGCTCTGTGCTTTCTTTCCTTCTGAACAAGTGTTACTGTTTTCTGCACAAAAGCGATTCTGCGAAGCAATGTGAACACTTCTGCTTCCCAGGCACAGAGAAGGTGCTAGCAAGGAATTCTCTGCCTGCCTTTCCCCAGTGCTCTAAAAGCTCTCCAGGACAACATAAAATCTGGGGCTCTGTGCTTTCTTTCCTTCTGAACAAGTGTTACTGTTTTCTGCACAAAAGCGATTCTTGCGAAGCAATGTGAACACTTCTGCTTCCCAGGCACAGAGAAGGTGCTAGCAGGGAATTCTCTGCCTGCCTTTCCCCAGTGCTCTGCAAGCTCTCCAGGACAACATAGAATCTGGGGCTCTGTGCTTTCTTTCCTTCTGAACAAGTGTTACTGTTTTCTGCACAAAAGCGATTCTGCGAAGCAATGTGAACAGGCACAGAGAAGGTGCTAGCAAGGAATTCTCTGCCTGCCTTTCCCCAGTGCTCTGCAAGCTCTCCAGGACAACATAAAATCTGGGGCTCTGTGCTTTCTTTCCTTCTGAACAAGTGTTAGTGTTTTCTGCACAAAAGCGATTCTTGCGAAGCAATGTGAACACTTCTGCTTCCCAGGCACAGAGAAGGTGCTAGCAGGGAATTCTCTGCCTGCCTTTCCCCAGTGCTCTGCAAGCTCTCCAGGACAACATAGAATCTGGGGCTCTGTGCTTTCTTTCGTTCTGAACAAGTGTTACTGTTTTCTGCACAAAAGCGATTCTGCGAAGCAATGTGAACAGGCACAGAGAAGGTGCTATCAGGGAATTCTCTGCCTGCCTTTCCCCAGTGCTCTGCAAGCTCTCCAGGACAACATAGAATCTGGGGCTCTGTGCTTTCTTTCCTTCTGAACAAGTGTTACTGTTTTCTGCACAAAAGCGATTCTGCGAAGCAATGTGAACACTTCTGCTTCCCAGGCACAGAGAAGGTGCTAGCAAGGAATTCTCTGCCTGCCTTTCCCCAGTGCTCTAAAAGCTCTCCAGGACAACATAAAATCTGGGGCTCTGTGCTTTCTTTCCTTCTGAACAAGTGTTACTGTTTTCTGCACAAAAGCGATTCTGCGAAGCAATGTGAACAGGCACAGAGAAGGTGCTAGCAGGGAATTCTCTGCCTGCCTTTCCCCAGTGCTCTGCAAGCTCTCCAGGACAACATAAAATCTGGGGCTCTGTGCTTTCTTTCGTTCTGAACAAGTGTTACTGTTTTCTGCACAAAAGCGATTCTTGCGAAGCAATGTGAACACTTCTGCTTCCCAGGCACAGAGAAGGTGCTAGCAAGGAATTCTCTGCCTGCCTTTCCCCAGTGCTCTGCAAGCTCTCCAGGACAACATAAAATCTGGGGCTCTGTGCTTTCTTTCCTTCTGAACAAGTGTTAGTGTTTTCTGCACAAAAGCGATTCTTGCGAAGCAATGTGAACACTTCTGCTTCCCAGGCACAGAGAAGGTGCTAGCAGGGAATTCTCTGCCTGCCTTTCCCCAGTGCTCTGCAAGCTCTCCAGGACAACATAGAATCTGGGGCTCTGTGCTTTCTTTCCTTCTGAACAAGTGTTACTGTATTCTGCACAAAAGCGATTCTGCGAAGCAATGTGAACAGGCACAGAGAAGGTGCTAGCAAGGAATTCTCTGCCTGCCTTTCCCCAGTGCTCTGCAAGCTCTCCAGGACAACATAAAATCTGGGGCTCTGTGCTTTCTTTCCTTCTGAACAAGTGTTAGTGTTTTCTGCACAAAAGCGATTCTTGCGAAGCAATGTGAACACTTCTGCTTCCCAGGCACAGAGAAGGTGCTATCAGGGAATTCTCTGCCTGCCTTTCCCCAGTGCTCTGCAAGCTCTCCAGGACAACATAGAATCTGGGGCTCTGTGCTTTCTTTCCTTCTGAACAAGTGTTACTGTTTTCTGCACAAAAGCGATTCTGCGAAGCAATGTGAACACTTCTGCTTCCCAGGCACAGAGAAGGTGCTAGCAAGGAATTCTCTGCCTGCCTTTCCCCAGTGCTCTAAAAGCTCTCCAGGACAACATAAAATCTGGGGCTCTGTGCTTTCTTTCCTTCTGAACAAGTGTTACTGTTTTCTGCACAAAAGCGATTCTTGCGAAGCAATGTGAACACTTCTGCTTCCCAGGCACAGAGAAGGTGCTAGCAGGGAATTCTCTGCCTGCCTTTCCCCAGTGCTCTGCAAGCTCTCCAGGACAACATAGAATCTGGGGCTCTGTGCTTTCTTTCCTTCTGAACAAGTGTTACTGTTTTCTGCACAAAAGCGATTCTGCGAAGCAATGTGAACAGGCACAGAGAAGGTGCTATCAGGGAATTCTCTGCCTGCCTTTCCCCAGTGCTCTGCAAGCTCTCCAGGACAACATAAAATCTGGGGCTCTGTGCTTTCTTTCCTTCTGAACAAGTGTTAGTGTTTTCTGCACAGAAGCGATTCTTGCGAAGCAATGTGAACACTTCTGCTTCCCAGGCACAGAGAAGGTGCTAGCAGGGAATTCTCTGCCTGCCTTTCCCCAGTGCTCTGCAAGCTCTCCAGGACAACATAGAATCTGGGGCTCTGTGCTTTCTTTCCTTCTGAACAAGTGTTACTGTTTTCTGCACAAAAGCGATTCTGCGAAGCAATGTGAACAGGCACAGGGAAGGTGCTAGCAGGGAATTCTCTGCCTGCCTTTCCCCAGTGCTCTGCAAGCTCTCCAGGACAACATAAAATCTGGGGCTCTGTGCTTTCTTTCGTTCTGAACAAGTGTTACTGTTTTCTGCACAAAAGCGATTCTTGCGAAGCAATGTGAACACTTCTGCTTCCCAGGCACAGAGAACGTGCTAGCAAGGAATTCTCTGCCTGCCTTTCCCCAGTGCTCTAAAAGCTCTCCAGGACAACATAAAATCTGGGGCTCTGTGCTTTCTTTCCTTCTGAACAAGTGTTACTGTTTTCTGCACAAAAGCGATTCTGCGAAGCAATGTGAACAGGCACAGAGAAGGTGCTATCAGGGAATTCTCTGCCTGCCTTTCCCCAGTGCTCTGCAAGCTCTCCAGGACAACATAGAATCTGGGGCTCTGTGCTTTCTTTCCTTCTGAACAAGTGTTACTGTTTTCTGCACAAAAGCGATTCTTGCGAAGCAATGTGAACACTTCTGCTTCCCAGGCACTGAGAAGGTGCTAGCAGGGAATTCTCTGCCTGCCTTTCCCCAGTGCTCTGCAAGCTCTCCAGGACAACATAGAATCTGGGGCTCTGTGCTTTCTTTCCTTCTGAACAAGTGTTAGTGTTTTCTGCACAAAAGCGATTCTTGCGAAGCAATGTGAACACTTCTGCTTCCCAGGCACAGAGAAGGTGCTAGCAGGGAATTCTCTGCCTGCCTTTCCCCAGTGCTCTGCAAGCTCTCCAGGACAACATAGAATCTGGGGCTCTGTGCTTTCTTTCCTTCTGAACAAGTGTTACTGTTTTCTGCACAAAAGCGATTCTGCGAAGCAATGTGAACAGGCACAGAGAAGGTGCTATCAGGGAATTCTCTGCCTGCCTTTCCCCAGTGCTCTGCAAGCTCTCCAGGACAACATAGAATCTGGGGCTCTGTGCTTTCTTTCCTTCTGAACAAGTGTTACTGTTTTCTGCACGAAAGCGATTCTTGCGAAGCAATGTGAACACATCTGCTTCCCAGGCACAGAGAAGGTGCTAGCAGGGAATTCTCTGCCTGCCTTTCCCCAGTGCTCTGCAAGCTCTCCAGGACAACATAGAATCTGGGGCTCTGTGCTTTCTTTCCTTCTGAACAAGTGTTACTGTTTTCTGCACAAAAGCGATTCTGCGAAGCAATGTGAACAGGCACAGAGAAGGTGCTATCAGGGAATTCTCTGCCTGCCTTTCCCCAGTGCTCTGCAAGCTCTCCAGGACAACATAAAATCTGGGGCTCTGTGCTTTCTTTCGTTCTGAACAAGTGTTAGTGTTTTCTGCACAAAAGCGATTCTTGCGAAGCAATGTGAACACTTCTGCTTCCCAGGCACAGAGAAGGTGCTAGCAAGGAATTCTCTGCCTGCCTTTCCCCAGTGCTCTAAAAGCTCTCCAGGATAACATAAAATCTGGGGCTCTGTGCTTTCTTTCCTTCTGAACAAGTGTTACTGTTTTCTGCACAAAAGCGATTCTGCGAAGCAATGTGAACAGGCACAGAGAAAGTGCTATCAGGGAATTCTCTGCCTGCCTTTCCCCAGTGCTCTGCAAGCTCTCCAGGACAACATAAAATCTGGGGCTCTGTGCTTTCTTTCGTGCTGAACAAGTGTTACTGTTTTCTGCACAAAAGCGATTCTTGCGAAGCAATGTGAACACTTCTGCTTCCCAGACACAGAGAACGTGCTAGCAAGGAATTCTCTGCCTGCCTTTCCCCAGTGCTCTAAAAGCTCTCCAGGACAACATAAAATCTGGGGCTCTGTGCTTTCTTTCCTTCTGAACAAGTGTTACTGTTTTCTGCACAAAAGCGATTCTGCGAAGCAATGTGAACACTTCTGCTTCCCAGGCACAGAGAATGTGCTAGCAAGGAATTCTCTGCCTGCCTTTCCCCAGTGCTCTGCAAGCTCTCCAGGACAACATAAAATCTGGGGCTCTGTGCTTTCTTTCCTTCTGAACAAGTGTTAGTGTTTTCTGCACAAAAGCGATTCTGCGAAGCAATGTGAACAGGCACAGAGAAGGTGCTATCAGGGAATTCTCTGCCTGCCTTTCCCCAGTGCTCTGCAAGCTCTCCAGGACAACATAGAATCTGGGGCTCTGTGCTTTCTTTCCTTCTGAACAAGTGTTACTGTTTTCTGCACAAAAGCGATTCTGCGAAGCAATGTGAACACTTCTGCTTCCCAGGCACAGAGAAGGTGCTAGCAAGGAATTCTCTGCCTGCCTTTCCCCAGTGCTCTGCAAGCTCTCCAGGACAACATAAAATCTGGGGCTCTGTGCTTTCTTTCCTTCTGAACAAGTGTTACTGTTTTCTGCACAAAAGCGATTCTTGCGAAGCAATGTGAACACTTCTGCTTCCCAGGCACTGAGAAGGTGCTAGCAGGGAATTCTCTGCCTGCCTTTCCCCAGTGCTCTGCAAGCTCTCCAGGACAACATAGAATCTGGGGCTCTGTGCTTTCTTTCCTTCTGAACAAGTGTTACTGTTTTCTGCACAAAAGCGATTCTGCGAAGCAATGCTTCCCAGGCACAGAGAAGGTGCTAGCAAGGAATTCTCTGCCTGCCTTTCCCCAGTGCTCTGCAAGCTCTCCAGGACAACATAAAATCTGGGGCTCTGTGCTTTCTTTCCTTCTGAACAAGTGTTAGTGTTTTCTGCACAAAAGCGATTCTTGCGAAGCAATGTGAACACTTCTGCTTCCCAGGCACAGAGAAGGTGCTAGCAGGGAATTCTCTGCCTGCCTTTCCCCAGTGCTCTGCAAGCTCTCCAGGACAACATAAAATCTGGGGCTCTGTGCTTTCTTTCGTTCTGAACAAGTGTTACTGTTTTCTGCACAAAAGCGATTCTGCGAAGCAATGTGAACAGGCACAGAGAAGGTGCTAGCAGGGAATTCTCTGCCTGCCTTTCCCCAGTGCTCTGCAAGCTCTCCAGGACAACATAAAATCTGGGGCTCTGTGCTTTCTTTCCTTCTGAACAAGTGTTAGTGTTTTCTGCACAAAAGCGATTCTGCGAAGCAATGTGAACAGGCACAGAGAAGGTGCTATCAGGGAATTCTCTGCCTGCCTTTCCCCAGTGCTCTGCAAGCTCTCCAGGACAACATAAAATCTGGGGCTCTGTGCTTTCTTTCCTTCTGAAGAAGTGTTAGTGTTTTCTGCACAAAAGCGATTCTTGCGAAGCAATGTGAACACTTCTGCTTCCCAGGCACAGAGAAGGTGCTAGCAGGGAATTCTCTGCCTGCCTTTCCCCAGTGCTCTGCAAGCTCTCCAGGACAACATAGAATCTGGGGCTCTGTGCTTTCTTTCCTTCTGAACAAGTGTTACTGTTTTCTGCACAAAAGCGATTCTGCGAAGCAATGTGAACAGGCACAGAGAAGGTGCTATCAGGGAATTCTCTGCCTGCCTTTCCCCAGTGCTCTGCAAGCTCTCCAGGACAACATAAAATCTGGGGCTCTGTGCTTTCTTTCCTTCTGAAGAAGTGTTAGTGTTTTCTGCACAAAAGCGATTCTTGCGAAGCAATGTGAACACTTCTGCTTCCCAGGCACAGAGAAGGTGCTAGCAGGGAATTCTCTGCCTGCCTTTCCCCAGTGCTCTGCAAGCTCTCCAGGACAACATAGAATCTGGGGCTCTGTGCTTTCTTTCCTTCTGAACAAGTGTTACTGTTTTCTGCACAAAAGCGATTCTGCGAAGCAATGTGAACAGGCACAGAGAAGGTGCTAGCAAGGAATTCTCTGCCTGCCTTTCCCCAGTGCTCTGCAAGCTCTCCAGGACAACATAAAATCTGGGGCTCTGTGCTTTCTTTCGTTCTGAACAAGTGTTACTGTTTTCTGCACAAAAGCGATTCTTGCGAAGCAATGTGAACACTTCTGCTTCCCAGGCACAGAGAAGGTGCTATCAGGGAATTCTCTGCCTGCCTTTCCCCAGTGCTCTGCAAGCTCTCCAGGACAACATAAAATCTGGGGCTCTGTGCTTTCTTTCCTTCTGAACAAGTGTTACTGTTTTCTGCACAAAAGCGATTCTTGCGAAGCAATGTGAACACTTCTGCTTCCCAGGCACAGAGAAGGTGCTAGCAGGGAATTCTCTGCCTGCCTTTCCCCAGTGCTCTGCAAGCTCTCCAGGACAACATAAAATCTGGGGCTCTGTGCTTTCTTTCCTTCTGAACAAGTGTTACTGTTTTCTGCACAAAAGCGATTCTGCGAAGCAATGTGAACAGGCACAGAGAAGGTGCTAGCAGGGAATTCTCTGCCTGCCTTTCCCCAGTGCTCTGCAAGCTCTCCAGGACAACATAGAATCTGGGGCTCTGTGCTTTCTTTCCTTCTGAACAAGTGTTACTGTTTTCTGCACAAAAGCGATTCTGCGAAGCAATGTGAACACTTCTGCTTCCCAGGCACAGAGAAGGTGCTAGCAAGGAATTCTCTGCCTGCCTTTCCCCAGTGCTCTAAAAGCTCTCCAGGACAACATAAAATCTGGGGCTCTGTGCTTTCTTTCCTTCTGAACAAGTGTTACTGTTTTCTGCACAAAAGCGATTCTTGCGAAGCAATGTGAACACTTCTGCTTCCCAGGCACAGAGAAGGTGCTAGCAGGGAATTCTCTGCCTGCCTTTCCCCAGTGCTCTGCAAGCTCTCCAGGACAACATAGAATCTGGGGCTCTGTGCTTTCTTTCCTTCTGAACAAGTGTTACTGTTTTCTGCACAAAAGCGATTCTGCGAAGCAATGTGAACAGGCACAGAGAAGGTGCTAGCAAGGAATTCTCTGCCTGCCTTTCCCCAGTGCTCTGCAAGCTCTCCAGGACAACATAAAATCTGGGGCTCTGTGCTTTCTTTCCTTCTGAACAAGTGTTAGTGTTTTCTGCACAAAAGCGATTCTTGCGAAGCAATGTGAACACTTCTGCTTCCCAGGCACAGAGAAGGTGCTAGCAGGGAATTCTCTGCCTGCCTTTCCCCAGTGCTCTGCAAGCTCTCCAGGACAACATAGAATCTGGGGCTCTGTGCTTTCTTTCCTTCTGAACAAGTGTTACTGTTTTCTGCACAAAAGCGATTCTGCGAAGCAATGTGAACAGGCACAGAGAAGGTGCTATCAGGGAATTCTCTGCCTGCCTTTCCCCAGTGCTCTGCAAGCTCTCCAGGACAACATAGAATCTGGGGCTCTGTGCTTTCTTTCCTTCTGAACAAGTGTTACTGTTTTCTGCACAAAAGCGATTCTGCGAAGCAATGTGAACACTTCTGCTTCCCAGGCACAGAGAAGGTGCTAGCAAGGAATTCTCTGCCTGCCTTTCCCCAGTGCTCTAAAAGCTCTCCAGGACAACATAAAATCTGGGGCTCTGTGCTTTCTTTCGTTCTGAACAAGTGTTACTGTTTTCTGCACAAAAGCGATTCTGCGAAGCAATGTGAACAGGCACAGAGAAGGTGCTAGCAGGGAATTCTCTGCCTGCCTTTCCCCAGTGCTCTGCAAGCTCTCCAGGACAACATAAAATCTGGGGCTCTGTGCTTTCTTCCGTTCTGAACAAGTGTTACTGTTTTCTGCACAAAAGCGATTCTTGCGAAGCAATGTAAACACTTCTGCTTCCCAGGCACAGAGAAGGTGCTAGCAAGGAATTCTCTGCCTGCCTTTCCCCAGTGCTCTGCAAGCTCTCCAGGACAACATAAAATCTGGGGCTCTGTGCTTTCTTTCCTTCTGAACAAGTGTTAGTGTTTTCTGCACAAAAGCGATTCTTGCGAAGCAATGTGAACACTTCTGCTTCCCAGGCACAGAGAAGGTGCTAGCAGGGAATTCTCTGCCTGCCTTTCCCCAGTGCTCTGCAAGCTCTCCAGGACAACATAGAATCTGGGGCTCTGTGCTTTCTTTCGTTCTGAACAAGTGTTACTGTTTTCTGCACAAAAGCGATTCTGCGAAGCAATGTGAACAGGCACAGAGAAGGTGCTATCAGGGAATTCTCTGCCTGCCTTTCCCCAGTGCTCTGCAAGCTCTCCAGGACAACATAAAATCTGGGGCTCTGTGCTTTCTTTCCTTCTGAACAAGTGTTAGTGTTTTCTGCACAGAAGCGATTCTTGCGAAGCAATGTGAACACTTCTGCTTCCCAGGCACAGAGAAGGTGCTAGCAGGGAATTCTCTGCCTGCCTTTCCCCAGTGCTCTGCAAGCTCTCCAGGACAACATAGAATCTGGGGCTCTGTGCTTTCTTTCCTTCTGAACAAGTGTTACTGTTTTCTGCACAAAAGCGATTCTGCGAAGCAATGTGAACACTTCTGCTTCCCAGGCACAGAGAAGGTGCTAGCAAGGAATTCTCTGCCTGCCTTTCCCCAGTGCTCTAAAAGCTCTCCAGGACAACATAAAATCTGGGGCTCTGTGCTTTCTTTCCTTCTGAACAAGTGTTACTGTTTTCTGCACAAAAGCGATTCTTGCGAAGCAATGTGAACACTTCTGCTTCCCAGGCACAGAGAAGGTGCTAGCAGGGAATTCTCTGCCTGCCTTTCCCCAGTGCTCTGCAAGCTCTCCAGGACAACATAGAATCTGGGGCTCTGTGCTTTCTTTCCTTCTGAACAAGTGTTACTGTTTTCTGCACAAAAGCGATTCTGCGAAGCAATGTGAACAGGCACAGAGAAGGTGCTATCAGGGAATTCTCTGCCTGCCTTTCCCCAGTGCTCTGCAAGCTCTCCAGGACAACATAAAATCTGGGGCTCTGTGCTTTCTTTCCTTCTGAACAAGTGTTAGTGTTTTCTGCACAAAAGCGATTCTTGCGAAGCAATGTGAACACTTCTGCTTCCCAGGCACAGAGAAGGTGCTAGCAGGGAATTCTCTGCCTGCCTTTCCCCAGTGCTCTGCAAGCTCTCCAGGACAATTTAGAATCTGCGGCTCTGTGCTTTCTTTCCTTCTGAACAAGTGTTACTGTTTTCTGCACAAAAGCGATTCTGCGAAGCAATGTGAACACTTCTGCTTCCCAGGCACAGAGAATGTGCTAGCAAGGAATTCTCTGCCTGCCTTTCCCCAGTGCTCTAAAAGCTCTCCAGGACAACATAAAATCTGGGGCTCTGTGCTTTCTTTCCTTCTGAACAAGTGTTACTGTTTTCTGCACAAAAGCGATTCTGCGAAGCAATGTGAACAGGCACAGAGAAGGTGCTATCAGGGAATTCTCTGCCTGCCTTTCCCCAGTGCTCTGCAAGCTCTCCAGGACAACATAAAATCTGGGGCTCTGTGCTTTCTTTCGTTCTGAACAAGTGTTAATGTTTTCTGCACAAAAGCGATTCTTGCGAAGCAATGTGAACACTTCTGCTTCCCAGGCACAGAGAAGGTGCTAGCAAGGAATTCTCTGCCTGCCTTTCCCCAGTGCTCTGCAAGCTCTCCAGGACAACATAGAATCTGGGGCTCTGTGCTTTCTTTCCTTCTGAACAAGTGTTACTGTTTTCTGCACAAAAGCGATTCTTGCGAAGCAATGTGAACACTTCTGCTTCCCAGGCACAGAGAAGGTGCTAGCAGGGAATTCTCTGCCTGCCTTTCCCCAGTGCTCTGCAAGCTCTCCAGGACAACATAAAATCTGGGGCTCTGTGCTTTCTTTCCTTCTGAACAAGTGTTACTGTTTTCTGCACAAAAGCGATTCTGCGAAGCAATGTGAACAGGCACAGAGAAGGTGCTAGCAGGGAATTCTCTGCCTGCCTTTCCCCAGTGCTCTGCAAGCTCTCCAGGACAACATAGAATCTGGGGCTCTGTGCTTTCTTTCCTTCTGAACAAGTGTTACTGTTTTCTGCACAAAAGCGATTCTGCGAAGCAATGTGAACACTTCTGCTTCCCAGGCACAGAGAAGGTGCTAGCAAGGAATTCTCTGCCTGCCTTTCCCCAGTGCTCTAAAAGCTCTCCAGGACAACATAAAATCTGGGGCTCTGTGCTTTCTTTCCTTCTGAACAAGTGTTACTGTTTTCTGCACAAAAGCGATTCTTGCGAAGCAATGTGAACACTTCTGCTTCCCAGGCACAGAGAAGGTGCTAGCAGGGAATTCTCTGCCTGCCTTTCCCCAGTGCTCTGCAAGCTCTCCAGGACAACATAGAATCTGGGGCTCTGTGCTTTCTTTCCTTCTGAACAAGTGTTACTGTTTTCTGCACAAAAGCGATTCTGCGAAGCAATGTGAACAGGCACAGAGAAGGTGCTAGCAAGGAATTCTCTGCCTGCCTTTCCCCAGTGCTCTGCAAGCTCTCCAGGACAACATAAAATCTGGGGCTCTGTGCTTTCTTTCCTTCTGAACAAGTGTTAGTGTTTTCTGCACAAAAGCGATTCTTGCGAAGCAATGTGAACACTTCTGCTTCCCAGGCACAGAGAAGGTGCTAGCAGGGAATTCTCTGCCTGCCTTTCCCCAGTGCTCTGCAAGCTCTCCAGGACAACATAGAATCTGGGGCTCTGTGCTTTCTTTCGTTCTGAACAAGTGTTACTGTTTTCTGCACAAAAGCGATTCTGCGAAGCAATGTGAACAGGCACAGAGAAGGTGCTATCAGGGAATTCTCTGCCTGCCTTTCCCCAGTGCTCTGCAAGCTCTCCAGGACAACATAGAATCTGGGGCTCTGTGCTTTCTTTCCTTCTGAACAAGTGTTACTGTTTTCTGCACAAAAGCGATTCTGCGAAGCAATGTGAACACTTCTGCTTCCCAGGCACAGAGAAGGTGCTAGCAAGGAATTCTCTGCCTGCCTTTCCCCAGTGCTCTAAAAGCTCTCCAGGACAACATAAAATCTGGGGCTCTGTGCTTTCTTTCCTTCTGAACAAGTGTTACTGTTTTCTGCACAAAAGCGATTCTGCGAAGCAATGTGAACAGGCACAGAGAAGGTGCTAGCAGGGAATTCTCTGCCTGCCTTTCCCCAGTGCTCTGCAAGCTCTCCAGGACAACATAAAATCTGGGGCTCTGTGCTTTCTTTCGTTCTGAACAAGTGTTACTGTTTTCTGCACAAAAGCGATTCTTGCGAAGCAATGTGAACACTTCTGCTTCCCAGGCACAGAGAAGGTGCTAGCAAGGAATTCTCTGCCTGCCTTTCCCCAGTGCTCTGCAAGCTCTCCAGGACAACATAAAATCTGGGGCTCTGTGCTTTCTTTCCTTCTGAACAAGTGTTAGTGTTTTCTGCACAAAAGCGATTCTTGCGAAGCAATGTGAACACTTCTGCTTCCCAGGCACAGAGAAGGTGCTAGCAGGGAATTCTCTGCCTGCCTTTCCCCAGTGCTCTGCAAGCTCTCCAGGACAACATAGAATCTGGGGCTCTGTGCTTTCTTTCCTTCTGAACAAGTGTTACTGTATTCTGCACAAAAGCGATTCTGCGAAGCAATGTGAACAGGCACAGAGAAGGTGCTAGCAAGGAATTCTCTGCCTGCCTTTCCCCAGTGCTCTGCAAGCTCTCCAGGACAACATAAAATCTGGGGCTCTGTGCTTTCTTTCCTTCTGAACAAGTGTTAGTGTTTTCTGCACAAAAGCGATTCTTGCGAAGCAATGTGAACACTTCTGCTTCCCAGGCACAGAGAAGGTGCTATCAGGGAATTCTCTGCCTGCCTTTCCCCAGTGCTCTGCAAGCTCTCCAGGACAACATAGAATCTGGGGCTCTGTGCTTTCTTTCCTTCTGAACAAGTGTTACTGTTTTCTGCACAAAAGCGATTCTGCGAAGCAATGTGAACACTTCTGCTTCCCAGGCACAGAGAAGGTGCTAGCAAGGAATTCTCTGCCTGCCTTTCCCCAGTGCTCTAAAAGCTCTCCAGGACAACATAAAATCTGGGGCTCTGTGCTTTCTTTCCTTCTGAACAAGTGTTACTGTTTTCTGCACAAAAGCGATTCTTGCGAAGCAATGTGAACACTTCTGCTTCCCAGGCACAGAGAAGGTGCTAGCAGGGAATTCTCTGCCTGCCTTTCCCCAGTGCTCTGCAAGCTCTCCAGGACAACATAGAATCTGGGGCTCTGTGCTTTCTTTCCTTCTGAACAAGTGTTACTGTTTTCTGCACAAAAGCGATTCTGCGAAGCAATGTGAACAGGCACAGAGAAGGTGCTATCAGGGAATTCTCTGCCTGCCTTTCCCCAGTGCTCTGCAAGCTCTCCAGGACAACATAAAATCTGGGGCTCTGTGCTTTCTTTCCTTCTGAACAAGTGTTAGTGTTTTCTGCACAGAAGCGATTCTTGCGAAGCAATGTGAACACTTCTGCTTCCCAGGCACAGAGAAGGTGCTAGCAGGGAATTCTCTGCCTGCCTTTCCCCAGTGCTCTGCAAGCTCTCCAGGACAACATAGAATCTGCGGCTCTGTGCTTTCTTTCCTTCTGAACAAGTGTTACTGTTTTCTGCACAAAAGCGATTCTGCGAAGCAATGTGAACACTTCTGCTTCCCAGGCACAGAGAATGTGCTAGCAAGGAATTCTCTGCCTGCCTTTCCCCAGTGCTCTGCAAGCTCTCCAGGACTACATAGAATCTGGGGCTCTGTGCTTTCTTTCGTTCTGAACAAGTGTTACTGTTTTCTGCACAAAAGCGATTCTGCAAAGCAATGTGAACAGGCACAGAGAAGGTGCTAGCAGGGAATTCTCTGCCTGCCTTTCCCCAGTGCTCTGCAAGCTCTCCAGGACAACATAGAATCTGGGGCTCTGTGCTTTCTTTCCTTCTGAACAAGTGTTACTGTTTTCTGCACAAAAGCGATTCTGCGAAGCAATGTGAACAGGCACAGAGAAGGTGCTATCAGGGAATTCTCTGCCTGCCTTTCCCCAGTGCTCTGCAAGCTCTCCAGGACAACATAGAATCTGGGGCTCTGTGCTTTCTTTCCTTCTGAACAAGTGTTAGTGTTTTCTGCACGAAAGCGATTCTTGCGAAGCAATGTGAACACTTCTGCTTCCCAGGCACAGAGAAGGTGCTAGCAAGGAATTCTCTGCCTGCCTTTCCCCAGTGCTCTAAAAGCTCTCCAGGACAACATAAAATCTGGGGCTCTGTGCTTTCTTTCCTTCTGAACAAGTGTTACTGTTTTCTGCACAAAAGCGATTCTGCGAAGCAATGTGAACAGGCACAGAGAAGGTGCTAGCAGGGAATTCTCTGCCTGCCTTTCCCCAGTGCTCTGCAAGCTCTCCAGGACAACATAAAATCTGGGGCTCTGTGCTTTCTTTCGTTCTGAACAAGTGTTACTGTTTTCTGCACAAAAGCGATTCTTGCGAAGCAATGTGAACACTTCTGCTTCCCAGGCACAGAGAACGTGCTAGCAAGGAATTCTCTGCCTGCCTTTCCCCAGTGCTCTAAAAGCTCTCCAGGACAACATAAAATCTGGGGCTCTGTGCTTTCTTTCCTTCTGAACAAGTGTTACTGTTTTCTGCACAAAAGCGATTCTGCGAAGCAATGTGAACAGGCACAGAGAAGGTGCTATCAGGGAATTCTCTGCCTGCCTTTCCCCAGTGCTCTGCAAGCTCTCCAGGACAACATAGAATCTGGGGCTCTGTGCTTTCTTTCCTTCTGAACAAGTGTTACTGTTTTCTGCACAAAAGCGATTCTTGCGAAGCAATGTGAACACTTCTGCTTCCCAGGCACAGAGAAGGTGCTAGCAGGGAATTCTCTGCCTGCCTTTCCCCAGTGCTCTGCAAGCTCTCCAGGACAACATAGAATCTGGGGCTCTGTGCTTTCTTTCCTTCTGAACAAGTGTTAGTGTTTTCTGCACAAAAGCGATTCTTGCGAAGCAATGTGAACACTTCTGCTTCCCAGGCACAGAGAAGGTGCTAGCAGGGAATTCTCTGCCTGCCTTTCCCCAGTGCTCTGCAAGCTCTCCAGGACAACATAGAATCTGGGGCTCTGTGCTTTCTTTCCTTCTGAACAAGTGTTACTGTTTTCTGCACAAAAGCGATTCTGCGAAGCAATGTGAACAGGCACAGAGAAGGTGCTATCAGGGAATTCTCTGCCTGCCTTTCCCCAGTGCTCTGCAAGCTCTCCAGGACAACATAGAATCTGGGGCTCTGTGCTTTCTTTCCTTCTGAACAAGTGTTAATGTTTTCTGCACGAAAGCGATTCTTGCGAAGCAATGTGAACACATCTGCTTCCCAGGCACAGAGAAGGTGCTAGCAGGGAATTCTCTGCCTGCCTTTCCCCAGTGCTCTGCAAGCTCTCCAGGACAACATAGAATCTGGGGCTCTGTGCTTTCTTTCCTTCTGAACAAGTGTTACTGTTTTCTGCACAAAAGCGATTCTGCGAAGCAATGTGAACAGGCACAGAGAAGGTGCTATCAGGGAATTCTCTGCCTGCCTTTCCCCAGTGCTCTGCAAGCTCTCCAGGACAACATAAAATCTGGGGCTCTGTGCTTTCTTTCGTTCTGAACAAGTGTTAGTGTTTTCTGCACAAAAGCGATTCTTGCGAAGCAATGTGAACACTTCTGCTTCCCAGGCACAGAGAAGGTGCTAGCAAGGAATTCTCTGCCTGCCTTTCCCCAGTGCTCTAATAGCTCTCCAGGATAACATAAAATCTGGGGCTCTGTGCTTTCTTTCCTTCTGAACAAGTGTTACTGTTTTCTGCACAAAAGCGATTCTGCGAAGCAATGTGAACAGGCACAGAGAAAGTGCTATCAGGGAATTCTCTGCCTGCCTTTCCCCAGTGCTCTGCAAGCTCTCCAGGACAACATAAAATCTGGGGCTCTGTGCTTTCTTTCGTGCTGAACAAGTGTTACTGTTTTCTGCACAAAAGCGATTCTTGCGAAGCAATGTGAACACTTCTGCTTCCCAGACACAGAGAACGTGCTAGCAAGGAATTCTATGCCTGCCTTTCCCCAGTGCTCTAAAAGCTCTCCAGGACAACATAAAATCTGGGGCTCTGTGCTTTCTTTCCTTCTGAACAAGTGTTACTGTTTTCTGCACAAAAGCGATTCTGCGAAGCAATGTGAACACTTCTGCTTCCCAGGCACAGAGAATGTGCTAGCAAGGAATTCTCTGCCTGCCTT
Source organism: Strix aluco (assembly GCF_031877795.1). Classification (NCBI taxonomy): domain Eukaryota; kingdom Metazoa; phylum Chordata; class Aves; order Strigiformes; family Strigidae; genus Strix; species Strix aluco. The sequence continues at coordinate 23,427,660 of NC_133943.1, forward strand.
TCCCCAGTGCTCTGCAAGCTCTCCAGGACAACATAAAATCTGGGGCTCTGTGCTTTCTTTCCTTCTGAACAAGTGTTACTGTTTTCTGCACAAAAGCGATTCTGCGAAGCAATGTGAACAGGCACAGAGAAGGTGCTATCAGGGAATTCTCTGCCTGCCTTTCCCCAGTGCTCTGCAAGCTCTCCAGGACAACATAGAATCTGGGGCTCTGTGCTTTCTTTCCTTCTGAACAAGTGTTACTGTTTTCTGCACAAAAGCGATTCTGCGAAGCAATGTGAACACTTCTGCTTCCCAGGCACAGAGAAGGTGCTAGCAAGGAATTCTCTGCCTGCCTTTCCCCAGTGCTCTGCAAGCTCTCCAGGACAACATAAAATCTGGGGCTCTGTGCTTTCTTTCCTTCTGAACAAGTGTTACTGTTTTCTGCACAAAAGCGATTCTTGCGAAGCAATGTGAACACTTCTGCTTCCCAGGCACTGAGAAGGTGCTAGCAGGGAATTCTCTGCCTGCCTTTCCCCAGTGCTCTGCAAGCTCTCCAGGACAACATAGAATCTGGGGCTCTGTGCTTTCTTTCCTTCTGAACAAGTGTTACTGTTTTCTGCACAAAAGCGATTCTGCGAAGCAATGCTTCCCAGGCACAGAGAAGGTGCTAGCAAGGAATTCTCTGCCTGCCTTTCCCCAGTGCTCTGCAAGCTCTCCAGGACAACATAAAATCTGGGGCTCTGTGCTTTCTTTCCTTCTGAACAAGTGTTAGTGTTTTCTGCACAAAAGCGATTCTTGCGAAGCAATGTGAACACTTCTGCTTCCCAGGCACAGAGAAGGTGCTAGCAGGGAATTCTCTGCCTGCCTTTCCCCAGTGCTCTGCAAGCTCTCCAGGACAACATAAAATCTGGGGCTCTGTGCTTTCTTTCCTTCTGAACAAGTGTTACTGTTTTCTGCACAAAAGCGATTCTGCGAAGCAATGTGAACAGGCACAGAGAAGGTGCTAGCAGGGAATTCTCTGCCTGCCTTTCCCCAGTGCTCTGCAAGCTCTCCAGGACAACATAGAATCTGGGGCTCTGTGCTTTCTTTCCTTCTGAACAAGTGTTACTGTTTTCTGCACAAAAGCGATTCTGCGAAGCAATGTGAACAGGCACAGAGAAGGTGCTATCAGGGAATTCTCTGCCTGCCTTTCCCCAGTGCTCTGCAAGCTCTCCAGGACAACATAAAATCTGGGGCTCTGTGCTTTCTTTCCTTCTGAACAAGTGTTAGTGTTTTCTGCACAGAAGCGATTCTTGCGAAGCAATGTGAACACTTCTGCTTCCCAGGCACAGAGAAGGTGCTAGCAGGGAATTCTCTGCCTGCCTTTCCCCAGTGCTCTGCAAGCTCTCCAGGACAACATAGAATCTGCGGCTCTGTGCTTTCTTTCCTTCTGAACAAGTGTTACTGTTTTCTGCACAAAAGCGATTCTGCGAAGCAATGTGAACACTTCTGCTTCCCAGGCACAGAGAATGTGCTAGCAAGGAATTCTCTGCCTGCCTTTCCCCAGTGCTCTGCAAGCTCTCCAGGACTACATAGAATCTGGGGCTCTGTGCTTTCTTTCGTTCTGAACAAGTGTTACTGTTTTCTGCACAAAAGCGATTCTGCAAAGCAATGTGAACAGGCACAGAGAAGGTGCTAGCAGGGAATTCTCTGCCTGCCTTTCCCCAGTGCTCTGCAAGCTCTCCAGGACAACATAGAATCTGGGGCTCTGTGCTTTCTTTCCTTCTGAACAAGTGTTACTGTTTTCTGCACAAAAGCGATTCTGCGAAGCAATGTGAACAGGCACAGAGAAGGTGCTATCAGGGAATTCTCTGCCTGCCTTTCCCCAGTGCTCTGCAAGCTCTCCAGGACAACATAGAATCTGGGGCTCTGTGCTTTCTTTCCTTCTGAACAAGTGTTAGTGTTTTCTGCACGAAAGCGATTCTTGCGAAGCAATGTGAACACTTCTGCTTCCCAGGCACAGAGAAGGTGCTAGCAAGGAATTCTCTGCCTGCCTTTCCCCAGTGCTCTAAAAGCTCTCCAGGACAACATAAAATCTGGGGCTCTGTGCTTTCTTTCCTTCTGAACAAGTGTTACTGTTTTCTGCACAAAAGCGATTCTGCGAAGCAATGTGAACAGGCACAGAGAAGGTGCTAGCAGGGAATTCTCTGCCTGCCTTTCCCCAGTGCTCTGCAAGCTCTCCAGGACAACATAAAATCTGGGGCTCTGTGCTTTCTTTCGTTCTGAACAAGTGTTACTGTTTTCTGCACAAAAGCGATTCTTGCGAAGCAATGTGAACACTTCTGCTTCCCAGGCACAGAGAACGTGCTAGCAAGGAATTCTCTGCCTGCCTTTCCCCAGTGCTCTAAAAGCTCTCCAGGACAACATAAAATCTGGGGCTCTGTGCTTTCTTTCCTTCTGAACAAGTGTTACTGTTTTCTGCACAAAAGCGATTCTGCGAAGCAATGTGAACAGGCACAGAGAAGGTGCTATCAGGGAATTCTCTGCCTGCCTTTCCCCAGTGCTCTGCAAGCTCTCCAGGACAACATAGAATCTGGGGCTCTGTGCTTTCTTTCCTTCTGAACAAGTGTTACTGTTTTCTGCACAAAAGCGATTCTTGCGAAGCAATGTGAACACTTCTGCTTCCCAGGCACAGAGAAGGTGCTAGCAGGGAATTCTCTGCCTGCCTTTCCCCAGTGCTCTGCAAGCTCTCCAGGACAACATAGAATCTGGGGCTCTGTGCTTTCTTTCCTTCTGAACAAGTGTTAGTGTTTTCTGCACAAAAGCGATTCTTGCGAAGCAATGTGAACACTTCTGCTTCCCAGGCACAGAGAAGGTGCTAGCAGGGAATTCTCTGCCTGCCTTTCCCCAGTGCTCTGCAAGCTCTCCAGGACAACATAGAATCTGGGGCTCTGTGCTTTCTTTCCTTCTGAACAAGTGTTACTGTTTTCTGCACAAAAGCGATTCTGCGAAGCAATGTGAACAGGCACAGAGAAGGTGCTATCAGGGAATTCTCTGCCTGCCTTTCCCCAGTGCTCTGCAAGCTCTCCAGGACAACATAGAATCTGGGGCTCTGTGCTTTCTTTCCTTCTGAACAAGTGTTAATGTTTTCTGCACGAAAGCGATTCTTGCGAAGCAATGTGAACACATCTGCTTCCCAGGCACAGAGAAGGTGCTAGCAGGGAATTCTCTGCCTGCCTTTCCCCAGTGCTCTGCAAGCTCTCCAGGACAACATAGAATCTGGGGCTCTGTGCTTTCTTTCCTTCTGAACAAGTGTTACTGTTTTCTGCACAAAAGCGATTCTGCGAAGCAATGTGAACAGGCACAGAGAAGGTGCTATCAGGGAATTCTCTGCCTGCCTTTCCCCAGTGCTCTGCAAGCTCTCCAGGACAACATGAAATCTGGGGCTCTGTGCTTTCTTTCGTTCTGAACAAGTGTTAGTGTTTTCTGCACAAAAGCGATTCTTGCGAAGCAATGTGAACACTTCTGCTTCCCAGGCACAGAGAAGGTGCTAGCAAGGAATTCTCTGCCTGCCTTTCCCCAGTGCTCTAAAAGCTCTCCAGGATAACATAAAATCTGGGGCTCTGTGCTTTCTTTCCTTCTGAACAAGTGTTACTGTTTTCTGCACAAAAGCGATTCTGCGAAGCAATGTGAACAGGCACAGAGAAAGTGCTATCAGGGAATTCTCTGCCTGCCTTTCCCCAGTGCTCTGCAAGCTCTCCAGGACAACATAAAATCTGGGGCTCTGTGCTTTCTTTCGTGCTGAACAAGTGTTACTGTTTTCTGCACAAAAGCGATTCTTGCGAAGCAATGTGAACACTTCTGCTTCCCAGACACAGAGAACGTGCTAGCAAGGAATTCTATGCCTGCCTTTCCCCAGTGCTCTAAAAGCTCTCCAGGACAACATAAAATCTGGGGCTCTGTGCTTTCTTTCCTTCTGAACAAGTGTTACTGTTTTCTGCACAAAAGCGATTCTGCGAAGCAATGTGAACACTTCTGCTTCCCAGGCACAGAGAATGTGCTAGCAAGGAATTCTCTGCCTGCCTTTCCCCAGTGCTCTGCAAGCTCTCCAGGACAACATAAAATCTGGGGCTCTGTGCTTTCTTTCCTTCTGAACAAGTGTTACTGTTTTCTGCACAAAAGCGATTCTGCGAAGCAATGTGAACAGGCACAGAGAAGGTGCTATCAGGGAATTCTCTGCCTGCCTTTCCCCAGTGCTCTGCAAGCTCTCCAGGACAACATAGAATCTGGGGCTCTGTGCTTTCTTTCCTTCTGAACAAGTGTTACTGTTTTCTGCACAAAAGCGATTCTTGCGAAGCAATGTGAACACTTCTGCTTCCCAGGCACTGAGAAGGTGCTAGCAGGGAATTCTCTGCCTGCCTTTCCCCAGTGCTCTGCAAGCTCTCCAGGACAACATAGAATCTGGGGCTCTGTGCTTTCTTTCCTTCTGAACAAGTGTTACTGTTTTCTGCACAAAAGCGATTCTGCGAAGCAATGCTTCCCAGGCACAGAGAAGGTGCTAGCAAGGAATTCTCTGCCTGCCTTTCCCCAGTGCTCTGCAAGCTCTCCAGGACAACATAAAATCTGGGGCTCTGTGCTTTCTTTCCTTCTGAACAAGTGTTAGTGTTTTCTGCACAAAAGCGATTCTTGCGAAGCAATGTGAACACTTCTGCTTCCCAGGCACAGAGAAGGTGCTAGCAGGGAATTCTCTGCCTGCCTTTCCCCAGTGCTCTGCAAGCTCTCCAGGACAACATAAAATCTGGGGCTCTGTGCTTTCTTTCCTTCTGAACAAGTGTTACTGTTTTCTGCACAAAAGCGATTCTGCGAAGCAATGTGAACAGGCACAGAGAAGGTGCTAGCAGGGAATTCTCTGCCTGCCTTTCCCCAGTGCTCTGCAAGCTCTCCAGGACAACATAAAATCTGGGGCTCTGTGCTTTCTTTCGTGCTGAACAAGTTTTACTGTTTTCTGCACAAAAGCGATTCTGCGAAGCAATGTGAACAGGCACAGAGAAGGTGCTATCAGGGAATTCTCTGCCTGCCTTTCCCCAGTGCTCTGCAAGCTCTCCAGGACAACATAAAATCTGGGGCTCTGTGCTTTCTTTCCTTCTGAAGAAGTGTTAGTGTTTTCTGCACAAAAGCGATTCTTGCGAAGCAATGTGAACACTTCTGCTTCCCAGGCACAGAGAAGGTGCTAGCAGGGAATTCTCTGCCTGCCTTTCCCCAGTGCTCTGCAAGCTCTCCAGGACAACATAGAATCTGGGGCTCTGTGCTTTCTTTCCTTCTGAACAAGTGTTACTGTTTTCTGCACAAAAGCGATTCTGCGAAGCAATGTGAACAGGCACAGAGAAGGTGCTATCAGGGAATTCTCTGCCTGCCTTTCCCCAGTGCTCTGCAAGCTCTCCAGGACAACATAAAATCTGGGGCTCTGTGCTTTCTTTCGTTCTGAACAAGTGTTACTGTTTTCTGCACAAAAGCGATTCTTGCGAAGCAATGTGAACACTTCTGCTTCCCAGGCACAGAGAAGGTGCTAGCAAGGAATTCTCTGCCTGCCTTTCCCCAGTGCTCTGCAAGCTCTCCAGGACAACATAAAATCTGGGGCTCTGTGCTTTCTTTCCTTCTGAAGAAGTGTTAGTGTTTTCTGCACAAAAGCGATTCTTGCGAAGCAATGTGAACACTTCTGCTTCCCAGGCACAGAGAAGGTGCTAGCAGGGAATTCTCTGCCTGCCTTTCCCCAGTGCTCTGCAAGCTCTCCAGGACAACATAGAATCTGGGGCTCTGTGCTTTCTTTCCTTCTGAACAAGTGTTACTGTTTTCTGCACAAAAGCGATTCTGCGAAGCAATGTGAACACTTCTGCTTCCCAGGCACAGAGAAGGTGCTATCAGGGAATTCTCTGCCTGCCTTTCCCCAGTGCTCTGCAAGCTCTCCAGGACAACATAGAATCTGGGGCTCTGTGCTTTCTTTCCTTCTGAACAAGTGTTACTGTTTTCTGCACAAAAGCGATTCTTGCGAAGCAATGTGAACACTTCTGCTTCCCAGGCACAGAGAAGGTGCTAGCAAGGAATTCTCTGCCTGCCTTTCCCCAGTGCTCTAAAAGCTCTCCAGGACAACATAAAATCTGGGGCTCTGTGCTTTCTTTCCTTCTGAACAAGTGTTACTGTTTTCTGCACAAAAGCGATTCTGCGAAGCAATGTGAACAGGCACAGAGAAGGTGCTAGCAGGGAATTCTCTGCCTGCCTTTCCCCAGTGCTCTGCAAGCTCTCCAGGACAACATAAAATCTGGGGCTCTGTGCTTTCTTTCGTTCTGAACAAGTGTTACTGTTTTCTGCACAAAAGCGATTCTTGCGAAGCAATGTGAACACTTCTGCTTCCCAGGCACAGAGAAGGTGCTATCAGGGAATTCTCTGCCTGCCTTTCCCCAGTGCTCTGCAAGCTCTCCAGGACAACATAAAATCTGGGGCTCTGTGCTTTCTTTCGTTCTGAACAAGTGTTACTGTTTTCTGCACAAAAGCGATTCTTGCGAAGCAATGTGAACACTTCTGCTTCCCAGGCACAGAGAAGGTGCTAGCAAGGAATTCTCTGCCTGCCTTTCCCCAGTGCTCTGCAAGCTCTCCAGGACAACATAAAATCTGGGGCTCTGTGCTTTCTTTCCTTCTGAACAAGTGTTACTGTTTTCTGCACAAAAGCGATTCTGCGAAGCAATGTGAACACTTCTGCTTCCCAGGCACAGAGAAGGTGCTATCAGGGAATTCTCTGCCTGCCTTTCCCCAGTGCTCTGCAAGCTCTCCAGGACAACATAAAATCTGGGGCTCTGTGCTTTCTTTCCTTCTGAACAAGTGTTAGTGTTTTCTGCACAAAAGCGATTCTGCGAAGCAATGTGAACAGGCACAGAGAAGGTGCTATCAGGGAATTCTCTGCCTGCCTTTCCCCAGTGCTCTGCAAGCTCTCCAGGACAACATAAAATCTGGGGCTCTGTGCTTTCTTTCGTTCTGAACAAGTGTTACTGTTTTCTGCACAAAAGCGATTCTTGCGAAGCAATGTGAACACTTCTGCTTCCCAGGCACAGAGAAGGTGCTAGCAAGGAATTCTCTGCCTGACTTTCCCCAGTGCTCTGCAAGCTCTCCAGGACAACATAAAATCTGGGGCTCTGTGCTTTCTTTCCTTCTGAAGAAGTGTTAGTGTTTTCTGCACAAAAGCGATTCTTGCGAAGCAATGTGAACACTTCTGCTTCCCAGGCACAGAGAAGGTGCTAGCAGGGAATTCTCTGCCTGCCTTTCCCCAGTGCTCTGCAAGCTCTCCAGGACAACATAGAATCTGGGGCTCTGTGCTTTCTTTCCTTCTGAACAAGTGTTACTGTTTTCTGCACAAAAGCGATTCTGCGAAGCAATGTGAACACTTCTGCTTCCCAGGCACAGAGAAGGTGCTATCAGGGAATTCTCTGCCTGCCTTTCCCCAGTGCTCTGCAAGCTCTCCAGGACAACATAGAATCTGGGGCTCTGTGCTTTCTTTCCTTCTGAACAAGTGTTACTGTTTTCTGCACAAAAGCGATTCTTGCGAAGCAATGTGAACACTTCTGCTTCCCAGGCACAGAGAAGGTGCTAGCAAGGAATTCTCTGCCTGCCTTTCCCCAGTGCTCTAAAAGCTCTCCAGGACAACATAAAATCTGGGGCTCTGTGCTTTCTTTCCTTCTGAACAAGTGTTACTGTTTTCTGCACAAAAGCGATTCTGCGAAGCAATGTGAACAGGCACAGAGAAGGTGCTAGCAGGGAATTCTCTGCCTGCCTTTCCCCAGTGCTCTGCAAGCTCTCCAGGACAACATAAAATCTGGGGCTCTGTGCTTTCTTTCGTTCTGAACAAGTGTTACTGTTTTCTGCACAAAAGCGATTCTTGCGAAGCAATGTGAACACTTCTGCTTCCCAGGCACAGAGAAGGTGCTAGCAAGGAATTCTCTGCCTGCCTTTCCCCAGTGCTCTGCAAGCTCTCCAGGACAACATAAAATCTGGGGCTCTGTGCTTTCTTTCCTTCTGAACAAGTGTTAGTGTTTTCTGCACGAAAGCGATTCTTGCGAAGCAATGTGAACACTTCTGCTTCCCAGGCACAGAGAAGGTGCTAGCAGGGAATTCTCTGCCTGCCTTTCCCCAGTGCTCTGCAAGCTCTCCAGGACAACATAAAATCTGGGGCTCTGTGCTTTCTTTCCTTCTGAACAAGTGTTACTGTTTTCTGCACAAAAGCGATTCTGCGAAGCAATGTGAACAGGCACAGAGAAGGTGCTAGCAGGGAATTCTCTGCCTGCCTTTCCCCAGTGCTCTGCAAGCTCTCCAGGACAACATAGAATCTGGGGCTCTGTGCTTTCTTTCCTTCTGAACAAGTGTTACTGTTTTCTGCACAAAAGCGATTCTGCGAAGCAATGTGAACACTTCTGCTTCCCAGGCACAGAGAAGGTGCTATCAGGGAATTCTCTGCCTGCCTTTCCCCAGTGCTCTAAAAGCTCTCCAGGACAACATAAAATCTGGGGCTCTGTGCTTTCTTTCCTTCTGAACAAGTGTTACTGTTTTCTGCACAAAAGCGATTCTTGCGAAGCAATGTGAACACTTCTGCTTCCCAGGCACAGAGAAGGTGCTAGCAGGGAATTCTCTGCCTGCCTTTCCCCAGTGCTCTGCAAGCTCTCCAGGACAACATAGAATCTGGGGCTCTGTGCTTTCTTTCGTTCTGAACAAGTGTTAGTGTTTTCTGCAGAAAAGCGATTCTGCGAAGCAATGTGAACAGGCACAGAGAAGGTGCTAGCAAGGAATTCTCTGCCTGCCTTTCCCCAGTGCTCTAAAAGCTCTCCAGGACAACATAAAATCTGGGGCTCTGTGCTTTCTTTCCTTCTGAACAAGTGTTACTGTTTTCTGCACAAAAGCGATTCTTGCGAAGCAATGTGAACACTTCTGCTTCCCAGGCACAGAGAAGGTGCTAGCAGGGAATTCTCTGCCTGCCTTTCCCCAGTGCTCTGCAAGCTCTCCACGACAACATAGAATCTGGGGCTCTGTGCTTTCTTTCGTTCTGAACAAGTGTTACTGTTTTCTGCACAAAAGCGATTCTGCGAAGCAATGTGAACAGGCACAGAGAAGGTGCTATCAGGGAATTCTCTGCCTGCCTTTCCCCAGTGCTCTGCAAGCTCTCCAGGACAACATAGAATCTGGGGCTCTGTGCTTTCTTTCCTTCTGAACAAGTGTTACTGTTTTCTGCACAAAAGCGATTCTGCGAAGCAATGTGAACACTTCTGCTTCCCAGGCACAGAGAAGGTGCTAGCAAGGAATTCTCTGCCTGCCTTTCCCCAGTGCTCTAAAAGCTCTCCAGGACAACATAAAATCTGGGGCTCTGTGCTTTCTTTCCTTCTGAACAAGTGTTACTGTTTTCTGCACAAAAGCGATTCTGCGAAGCAATGTGAACAGGCACAGAGAAGGTGCTAGCAGGGAATTCTCTGCCTGCCTTTCCCCAGTGCTCTGCAAGCTCTCCAGGACAACATAAAATCTGGGGCTCTGTGCTTTCTTTCGTTCTGAACAAGTGTTACTGTTTTCTGCACAAAAGCGATTCTTGCGAAGCAATGTGAACACTTCTGCTTCCCAGGCACAGAGAAGGTGCTAGCAAGGAATTCTCTGCCTGCCTTTCCCCAGTGCTCTGCAAGCTCTCCAGGACAACATAAAATCTGGGGCTCTGTGCTTTCTTTCCTTCTGAACAAGTGTTAGTGTTTTCTGCACAAAAGCGATTCTTGCGAAGCAATGTGAACACTTCTGCTTCCCAGGCACAGAGAAGGTGCTAGCAGGGAATTCTCTGCCTGCCTTTCCCCAGTGCTCTGCAAGCTCTCCAGGACAACATAGAATCTGGGGCTCTGTGCTTTCTTTCGTTCTGAACAAGTGTTACTGTTTTCTGCACAAAAGCGATTCTGCGAAGCAATGTGAACAGGCACAGAGAAGGTGCTATCAGGGAATTCTCTGCCTGCCTTTCCCCAGTGCTCTGCAAGCTCTCCAGGACAACATAAAATCTGGGGCTCTGTGCTTTCTTTCCTTCTGAACAAGTGTTAGTGTTTTCTGCACAAAAACGATTCTTGCGAAGCAATGTGAACACTTCTGCTTCCCAGGCACAGAGAAGGTGCTAGCAGGGAATTCTCTGCCTGCCTTTCCCCAGTGCTCTGCAAGCTCTCCAGGACAACATAGAATCTGGGGCTCTGTGCTTTCTTTCCTTCTGAACAAGTGTTACTGTTTTCTGCACAAAAGCGATTCTGCGAAGCAATGTGAACACTTCTGCTTCCCAGGCACAGAGAAGGTGCTAGCAAGGAATTCTCTGCCTGCCTTTCCCCAGTGCTCTAAAAGCTCTCCAGGACAACATAAAATCTGGGGCTCTGTGCTTTCTTTCCTTCTGAACAAGTGTTACTGTTTTCTGCACAAAAGCGATTCTTGCGAAGCAATGTGAACACTTCTGCTTCCCAGGCACAGAGAAGGTGCTAGCAGGGAATTCTCTGCCTGCCTTTCCCCAGTGCTCTGCAAGCTCTCCAGGACAACATAGAATCTGGGGCTCTGTGCTTTCTTTCCTTCTGAACAAGTGTTACTGTTTTCTGCACAAAAGCGATTCTGCGAAGCAATGTGAACAGGCACAGAGAAGGTGCTATCAGGGAATTCTCTGCCTGCCTTTCCCCAGTGCTCTGCAAGCTCTCCAGGACAACATAAAATCTGGGGCTCTGTGCTTTCTTTCCTTCTGAACAAGTGTTAGTGTTTTCTGCACAGAAGCGATTCTTGCGAAGCAATGTGAACACTTCTGCTTCCCAGGCACAGAGAAGGTGCTAGCAGGGAATTCTCTGCCTGCCTTTCCCCAGTGCTCTGCAAGCTCTCCAGGACAACATAGAATCTGCGGCTCTGTGCTTTCTTTCCTTCTGAACAAGTGTTACTGTTTTCTGCACAAAAGCGATTCTGCGAAGCAATGTGAACACTTCTGCTTCCCAGGCACAGAGAATGTGCTAGCAAGGAATTCTCTGCCTGCCTTTCCCCAGTGCTCTGCAAGCTCTCCAGGACAACATAAAATCTGGGGCTCTGTGCTTTCTTTCCTTCTGAACAAGTGTTACTGTTTTCTGCACAAAAGCGATTCTGCGAAGCAATGTGAACAGGTACAGAGAAGGTGCTATCAGGGAATTCTCTGCCTGCCTTTCCCCAGTGCTCTGCAAGCTCTCCAGGACAACATAAAATCTGGGGCTCTGTGCTTTCTTTCGTTCTGAACAAGTGTTACTGTTTTCTGCACAAAAGCGATTCTTGCGAAGCAATGTGAACACTTCTGCTTCCCAGGCACAGAGAAGGTGCTAGCAGGGAATTCTCTGCCTGCCTTTCCCCAGTGCTCTGCAAGCTCTCCAGGACAACATAAAATCTGGGGCTCTGTGCTTTCTTTCCTTCTGAACAAGTGTTACTGTTTTCTGCACAAAAGCGATTCTTGCGAAGCAATGTGAACACTTCTGCTTCCCAGGCACAGAGAAGGTGCTAGCAGGGAATTCTCTGCCTGCCTTTCCCCAGTGCTCTGCAAGCTCTCCAGGACAACATAAAATCTGGGGCTCTGTGCTTTCTTTCCTTCTGAACAAGTGTTACTGTTTTCTGCACAAAAGCGATTCTGCGAAGCAATGTGAACAGGCACAGAGAAGGTGCTAGCAGGGAATTCTCTGCCTGCCTTTCCCCAGTGCTCTGCAAGCTCTCCAGGACAACATAGAATCTGGGGCTCTGTGCTTTCTTTCCTTCTGAACAAGTGTTACTGTTTTCTGCACAAAAGCGATTCTGCGAAGCAATGTGAACACTTCTGCTTCCCAGGCACAGAGAAGGTGCTAGCAAGGAATTCTCTGCCTGCCTTTCCCCAGTGCTCTAAAAGCTCTCCAGGACAACATAAAATCTGGGGCTCTGTGCTTTCTTTCCTTCTGAACAAGTGTTACTGTTTTCTGCACAAAAGCGATTCTTGCGAAGCAATGTGAACACTTCTGCTTCCCAGGCACAGAGAAGGTGCTAGCAGGGAATTCTCTGCCTGCCTTTCCCCAGTGCTCTGCAAGCTCTCCAGGACAACATAGAATCTGGGGCTCTGTGCTTTCTTTCCTTCTGAACAAGTGTTACTGTTTTCTGCACAAAAGCGATTCTGCGAAGCAATGTGAACAGGCACAGAGAAGGTGCTAGCAAGGAATTCTCTGCCTGCCTTTCCCTAGTGCTCTGCAAGCTCTCCAGGACAACATAAAATCTGGGGCTCTGTGCTTTCTTTCCTTCTGAACAAGTGTTAGTGTTTTCTGCACAAAAGCGATTCTTGCGAAGCAATGTGAACACTTCTGCTTCCCAGGCACAGAGAAGGTGCTAGCAGGGAATTCTCTGCCTGCCTTTCCCCAGTGCTCTGCAAGCTCTCCAGGACAACATAGAATCTGGGGCTCTGTGCTTTCTTTCGTTCTGAACAAGTGTTACTGTTTTCTGCACAAAAGCGATTCTGCGAAGCAATGTGAACAGGCACAGAGAAGGTGCTATCAGGGAATTCTCTGCCTGCCTTTCCCCAGTGCTCTGCAAGCTCTCCAGGACAACATAGAATCTGGGGCTCTGTGCTTTCTTTCCTTCTGAACAAGTGTTACTGTTTTCTGCACAAAAGCGATTCTGCGAAGCAATGTGAACACTTCTGCTTCCCAGGCACAGAGAAGGTGCTAGCAAGGAATTCTCTGCCTGCCTTTCCCCAGAGCTCTAAAAGCTCTCCAGGACAACATAAAATCTGGGGCTCTGTGCTTTCTTTCCTTCTGAACAAGTGTTACTGTTTTCTGCACAAAAGCGATTCTGCGAAGCAATGTGAACAGGCACAGAGAAGGTGCTAGCAGGGAATTCTCTGCCTGCCTTTCCCCAGTGCTCTGCAAGCTCTCCAGGACAACATAAAATCTGGGGCTCTGTGCTTTCTTTCGTTCTGAACAAGTGTTACTGTTTTCTGCACAAAAGCGATTCTTGCGAAGCAATGTGAACACTTCTGCTTCCCAGGCACAGAGAAGGTGCTAGCAAGGAATTCTCTGCCTGCCTTTCCCCAGTGCTCTGCAAGCTCTCCAGGACAACATAAAATCTGGGGCTCTGTGCTTTCTTTCCTTCTGAACAAGTGTTAGTGTTTTCTGCACAAAAGCGATTCTTGCGAAGCAATGTGAACACTTCTGCTTCCCAGGCACAGAGAAGGTGCTAGCAGGGAATTCTCTGCCTGCCTTTCCCCAGTGCTCTGCAAGCTCTCCAGGACAACATAGAATCTGGGGCTCTGTGCTTTCTTTCCTTCTGAACAAGTGTTACTGTTTTCTGCACAAAAGCGATTCTGCGAAGCAATGTGAACAGGCACAGAGAAGGTGCTATCAGGGAATTCTCTGCCTGCCTTTCCCCAGTGCTCTGCAAGCTCTCCAGGACAACATAAAATCTGGGGCTCTGTGCTTTCTTTCCTTCTGAACAAGTGTTAGTGTTTTCTGCACAAAAGCGATTCTTGCGAAGCAATGTGAACACTTCTGCTTCCCAGGCACAGAGAAGGTGCTATCAGGGAATTCTCTGCCTGCCTTTCCCCAGTGCTCTGCAAGCTCTCCAGGACAACATAGAATCTGGGGCTCTGTGCTTTCTTTCCTTCTGAACAAGTGTTACTGTTTTCTGCACAAAAGCGATTCTGCGAAGCAATGTGAACACTTCTGCTTCCCAGGCACAGAGAAGGTGCTAGCAAGGAATTCTCTGCCTGCCTTTCCCCAGTGCTCTGCAAGCTCTCCAGGACAACATAAAATCTGGGGCTCTGTGCTTTCTTTCCTTCTGAACAAGTGTTACTGTTTTCTGCACAAAAGCGATTCTTGCGAAGCAATGTGAACACTTCTGCTTCCCAGGCACAGAGAAGGTGCTAGCAGGGAATTCTCTGCCTGCCTTTCCCCAGTGCTCTGCAAGCTCTCCAGGACAACATAGAATCTGGGGCTCTGTGCTTTCTTTCCTTCTGAACAAGTGTTACTGTTTTCTGCACAAAAGCGATTCTGCGAAGCAATGTGAACAGGCACAGAGAAGGTGCTATCAGGGAATTCTCTGCCTGCCTTTCCCCAGTGCTCTGCAAGCTCTCCAGGACAACATAAAATCTGGGGCTCTGTGCTTTCTTTCCTTCTGAACAAGTGTTAGTGTTTTCTGCACAGAAGCGATTCTTGCGAAGCAATGTGAACACTTCTGCTTCCCAGGCACAGAGAAGGTGCTAGCAGGGAATTCTCTGCCTGCCTTTCCCCAGTGCTCTGCAAGCTCTCCAGGACAACATAGAATCTGCGGCTCTGTGCTTTCTTTCCTTCTGAACAAGTGTTACTGTTTTCTGCACAAAAGCGATTCTTGCGAAGCAATGTGAACACTTCTGCTTCCCAGGCACAGAGAAGGTGCTAGCAGGGAATTCTCTGCCTGCCTTTCCCCAGTGCTCTGCAAGCTCTCCAGGACAACATAGAATCTGGGGCTCTGTGCTTTCTTTCCTTCTGAACAAGTGTTACTGTTTTCTGCACAAAAGCGATTCTGCGAAGCAATGTGAACAGGCACAGAGAAGGTGCTATCAGGGAATTCTCTGCCTGCCTTTCCCCAGTGCTCTGCAAGCTCTCCAGGACAACATAAAATCTGGGGCTCTGTGCTTTCTTTCGTTCTGAACAAGTGTTACTGTTTTCTGCACAAAAGCGATTCTTGCGAAGCAATGTGAACACTTCTGCTTCCCAGGCACAGAGAAGGTGCTAGCAAGGAATTCTCTGCCTGCCTTTCCCCAGTGCTCTGCAAGCTCTCCAGGACAACATAAAATCTGGGGCTCTGTGCTTTCTTTCCTTCTGAAGAAGTGTTAGTGTTTTCTGCACAAAAGCGATTCTTGCGAAGCAATGTGAACACTTCTGCTTCCCAGGCACAGAGAAGGTGCTAGCAGGGAATTCTCTGCCTGCCTTTCCCCAGTGCTCTGCAAGCTCTCCAGGACAACATAGAATCTGGGGCTCTGTGCTTTCTTTCCTTCTGAACAAGTGTTACTGTTTTCTGCACAAAAGCGATTCTGCGAAGCAATGTGAACACTTCTGCTTCCCAGGCACAGAGAAGGTGCTATCAGGGAATTCTCTGCCTGCCTTTCCCCAGTGCTCTGCAAGCTCTCCAGGACAACATAGAATCTGGGGCTCTGTGCTTTCTTTCCTTCTGAACAAGTGTTACTGTTTTCTGCACAAAAGCGATTCTTGCGAAGCAATGTGAACACTTCTGCTTCCCAGGCACAGAGAAGGTGCTAGCAAGGAATTCTCTGCCTGCCTTTCCCCAGTGCTCTAAAAGCTCTCCAGGACAACATAAAATCTGGGGCTCTGTGCTTTCTTTCCTTCTGAACAAGTGTTACTGTTTTCTGCACAAAAGCGATTCTGCGAAGCAATGTGAACAGGCACAGAGAAGGTGCTAGCAGGGAATTCTCTGCCTGCCTTTCCCCAGTGCTCTGCAAGCTCTCCAGGACAACATAAAATCTGGGGCTCTGTGCTTTCTTTCGTTCTGAACAAGTGTTACTGTTTTCTGCACAAAAGCGATTCTTGCGAAGCAATGTGAACACTTCTGCTTCCCAGGCACAGAGAAGGTGCTATCAGGGAATTCTCTGCCTGCCTTTCCCCAGTGCTCTGCAAGCTCTCCAGGACAACATAAAATCTGGGGCTCTGTGCTTTCTTTCGTTCTGAACAAGTGTTACTGTTTTCTGCACAAAAGCGATTCTTGCGAAGCAATGTGAACACTTCTGCTTCCCAGGCACAGAGAAGGTGCTAGCAAGGAATTCTCTGCCTGCCTTTCCCCAGTGCTCTGCAAGCTCTCCAGGACAACATAAAATCTGGGGCTCTGTGCTTTCTTTCCTTCTGAACAAGTGTTACTGTTTTCTGCACAAAAGCGATTCTGCGAAGCAATGTGAACACTTCTGCTTCCCAGGCACAGAGAAGGTGCTAGCAGGGAATTCTCTGCCTGCCTTTCCCCAGTGCTCTGCAAGCTCTCCAGGACAACATAAAATCTGGGGCTCTGTGCTTTCTTTCCTTCTGAACAAGTGTTAGTGTTTTCTGCACAAAAGCGATTCTGCGAAGCAATGTGAACAGGCACAGAGAAGGTGCTATCAGGGAATTCTCTGCCTGCCTTTCCCCAGTGCTCTGCAAGCTCTCCAGGACAACATAAAATCTGGGGCTCTGTGCTTTCTTTCGTTCTGAACAAGTGTTACTGTTTTCTGCACAAAAGCGATTCTTGCGAAGCAATGTGAACACTTCTGCTTCCCAGGCACAGAGAAGGTGCTAGCAAGGAATTCTCTGCCTGACTTTCCCCAGTGCTCTGCAAGCTCTCCAGGACAACATAAAATCTGGGGCTCTGTGCTTTCTTTCCTTCTGAAGAAGTGTTAGTGTTTTCTGCACAAAAGCGATTCTTGCGAAGCAATGTGAACACTTCTGCTTCCCAGGCACAGAGAAGGTGCTAGCAGGGAATTCTCTGCCTGCCTTTCCCCAGTGCTCTGCAAGCTCTCCAGGACAACATAGAATCTGGGGCTCTGTGCTTTCTTTCCTTCTGAACAAGTGTTACTGTTTTCTGCACAAAAGCGATTCTGCGAAGCAATGTGAACACTTCTGCTTCCCAGGCACAGAGAAGGTGCTATCAGGGAATTCTCTGCCTGCCTTTCCCCAGTGCTCTGCAAGCTCTCCAGGACAACATAGAATCTGGGGCTCTGTGCTTTCTTTCCTTCTGAACAAGTGTTACTGTTTTCTGCACAAAAGCGATTCTTGCGAAGCAATGTGAACACTTCTGCTTCCCAGGCACAGAGAAGGTGCTAGCAAGGAATTCTCTGCCTGCCTTTCCCCAGTGCTCTAAAAGCTCTCCAGGACAACATAAAATCTGGGGCTCTGTGCTTTCTTTCCTTCTGAACAAGTGTTACTGTTTTCTGCACAAAAGCGATTCTGCGAAGCAATGTGAACAGGCACAGAGAAGGTGCTAGCAGGGAATTCTCTGCCTGCCTTTCCCCAGTGCTCTGCAAGCTCTCCAGGACAACATAAAATCTGGGGCTCTGTGCTTTCTTTCGTTCTGAACAAGTGTTACTGTTTTCTGCACAAAAGCGATTCTTGCGAAGCAATGTGAACACTTCTGCTTCCCAGGCACAGAGAAGGTGCTAGCAAGGAATTCTCTGCCTGCCTTTCCCCAGTGCTCTGCAAGCTCTCCAGGACAACATAAAATCTGGGGCTCTGTGCTTTCTTTCCTTCTGAACAAGTGTTAGTGTTTTCTGCACGAAAGCGATTCTTGCGAAGCAATGTGAACACTTCTGCTTCCCAGGCACAGAGAAGGTGCTAGCAGGGAATTCTCTGCCTGCCTTTCCCCAGTGCTCTGCAAGCTCTCCAGGACAACATAAAATCTGGGGCTCTGTGCTTTCTTTCCTTCTGAACAAGTGTTACTGTTTTCTGCACAAAAGCGATTCTGCGAAGCAATGTGAACAGGCACAGAGAAGGTGCTAGCAGGGAATTCTCTGCCTGCCTTTCCCCAGTGCTCTGCAAGCTCTCCAGGACAACATAGAATCTGGGGCTCTGTGCTTTCTTTCCTTCTGAACAAGTGTTACTGTTTTCTGCACAAAAGCGATTCTGCGAAGCAATGTGAACACTTCTGCTTCCCAGGCACAGAGAAGGTGCTATCAGGGAATTCTCTGCCTGCCTTTCCCCAGTGCTCTAAAAGCTCTCCAGGACAACATAAAATCTGGGGCTCTGTGCTTTCTTTCCTTCTGAACAAGTGTTACTGTTTTCTGCACAAAAGCGATTCTTGCGAAGCAATGTGAACACTTCTGCTTCCCAGGCACAGAGAAGGTGCTAGCAGGGAATTCTCTGCCTGCCTTTCCCCAGTGCTCTGCAAGCTCTCCAGGACAACATAGAATCTGGGGCTCTGTGCTTTCTTTCGTTCTGAACAAGTGTTAGTGTTTTCTGCAGAAAAGCGATTCTGCGAAGCAATGTGAACAGGCACAGAGAAGGTGCTAGCAAGGAATTCTCTGCCTGCCTTTCCCCAGTGCTCTAAAAGCTCTCCAGGACAACATAAAATCTGGGGCTCTGTGCTTTCTTTCCTTCTGAACAAGTGTTACTGTTTTCTGCACAAAAGCGATTCTTGCGAAGCAATGTGAACACTTCTGCTTCCCAGGCACAGAGAAGGTGCTAGCAGGGAATTCTCTGCCTGCCTTTCCCCAGTGCTCTGCAAGCTCTCCACGACAACATAGAATCTGGGGCTCTGTGCTTTCTTTCGTTCTGAACAAGTGTTACTGTTTTCTGCACAAAAGCGATTCTGCGAAGCAATGTGAACAGGCACAGAGAAGGTGCTATCAGGGAATTCTCTGCCTGCCTTTCCCCAGTGCTCTGCAAGCTCTCCAGGACAACATAGAATCTGGGGCTCTGTGCTTTCTTTCCTTCTGAACAAGTGTTACTGTTTTCTGCACAAAAGCGATTCTGCGAAGCAATGTGAACACTTCTGCTTCCCAGGCACAGAGAAGGTGCTAGCAAGGAATTCTCTGCCTGCCTTTCCCCAGTGCTCTAAAAGCTCTCCAGGACAACATAAAATCTGGGGCTCTGTGCTTTCTTTCCTTCTGAACAAGTGTTACTGTTTTCTGCACAAAAGCGATTCTGCGAAGCAATGTGAACAGGCACAGAGAAGGTGCTAGCAGGGAATTCTCTGCCTGCCTTTCCCCAGTGCTCTGCAAGCTCTCCAGGACAACATAAAATCTGGGGCTCTGTGCTTTCTTTCGTTCTGAACAAGTGTTACTGTTTTCTGCACAAAAGCGATTCTTGCGAAGCAATGTGAACACTTCTGCTTCCCAGGCACAGAGAAGGTGCTAGCAAGGAATTCTCTGCCTGCCTTTCCCCAGTGCTCTGCAAGCTCTCCAGGACAACATAAAATCTGGGGCTCTGTGCTTTCTTTCCTTCTGAACAAGTGTTAGTGTTTTCTGCACAAAAGCGATTCTTGCGAAGCAATGTGAACACTTCTGCTTCCCAGGCACAGAGAAGGTGCTAGCAGGGAATTCTCTGCCTGCCTTTCCCCAGTGCTCTGCAAGCTCTCCAGGACAACATAGAATCTGGGGCTCTGTGCTTTCTTTCGTTCTGAACAAGTGTTACTGTTTTCTGCACAAAAGCGATTCTGCGAAGCAATGTGAACAGGCACAGAGAAGGTGCTATCAGGGAATTCTCTGCCTGCCTTTCCCCAGTGCTCTGCAAGCTCTCCAGGACAACATAAAATCTGGGGCTCTGTGCTTTCTTTCCTTCTGAACAAGTGTTAGTGTTTTCTGCACAAAAACGATTCTTGCGAAGCAATGTGAACACTTCTGCTTCCCAGGCACAGAGAAGGTGCTAGCAGGGAATTCTCTGCCTGCCTTTCCCCAGTGCTCTGCAAGCTCTCCAGGACAACATAGAATCTGGGGCTCTGTGCTTTCTTTCCTTCTGAACAAGTGTTACTGTTTTCTGCACAAAAGCGATTCTGCGAAGCAATGTGAACACTTCTGCTTCCCAGGCACAGAGAAGGTGCTAGCAAGGAATTCTCTGCCTGCCTTTCCCCAGTGCTCTAAAAGCTCTCCAGGACAACATAAAATCTGGGGCTCTGTGCTTTCTTTCCTTCTGAACAAGTGTTACTGTTTTCTGCACAAAAGCGATTCTTGCGAAGCAATGTGAACACTTCTGCTTCCCAGGCACAGAGAAGGTGCTAGCAGGGAATTCTCTGCCTGCCTTTCCCCAGTGCTCTGCAAGCTCTCCAGGACAACATAGAATCTGGGGCTCTGTGCTTTCTTTCCTTCTGAACAAGTGTTACTGTTTTCTGCACAAAAGCGATTCTGCGAAGCAATGTGAACAGGCACAGAGAAGGTGCTATCAGGGAATTCTCTGCCTGCCTTTCCCCAGTGCTCTGCAAGCTCTCCAGGACAACATAAAATCTGGGGCTCTGTGCTTTCTTTCCTTCTGAACAAGTGTTAGTGTTTTCTGCACAGAAGCGATTCTTGCGAAGCAATGTGAACACTTCTGCTTCCCAGGCACAGAGAAGGTGCTAGCAGGGAATTCTCTGCCTGCCTTTCCCCAGTGCTCTGCAAGCTCTCCAGGACAACATAGAATCTGCGGCTCTGTGCTTTCTTTCCTTCTGAACAAGTGTTACTGTTTTCTGCACAAAAGCGATTCTGCGAAGCAATGTGAACACTTCTGCTTCCCAGGCACAGAGAATGTGCTAGCAAGGAATTCTCTGCCTGCCTTTCCCCAGTGCTCTGCAAGCTCTCCAGGACAACATAAAATCTGGGGCTCTGTGCTTTCTTTCCTTCTGAACAAGTGTTACTGTTTTCTGCACAAAAGCGATTCTGCGAAGCAATGTGAACAGGTACAGAGAAGGTGCTATCAGGGAATTCTCTGCCTGCCTTTCCCCAGTGCTCTGCAAGCTCTCCAGGACAACATAAAATCTGGGGCTCTGTGCTTTCTTTCGTTCTGAACAAGTGTTACTGTTTTCTGCACAAAAGCGATTCTTGCGAAGCAATGTGAACACTTCTGCTTCCCAGGCACAGAGAAGGTGCTAGCAGGGAATTCTCTGCCTGCCTTTCCCCAGTGCTCTGCAAGCTCTCCAGGACAACATAAAATCTGGGGCTCTGTGCTTTCTTTCCTTCTGAACAAGTGTTACTGTTTTCTGCACAAAAGCGATTCTTGCGAAGCAATGTGAACACTTCTGCTTCCCAGGCACAGAGAAGGTGCTAGCAGGGAATTCTCTGCCTGCCTTTCCCCAGTGCTCTGCAAGCTCTCCAGGACAACATAAAATCTGGGGCTCTGTGCTTTCTTTCCTTCTGAACAAGTGTTACTGTTTTCTGCACAAAAGCGATTCTGCGAAGCAATGTGAACAGGCACAGAGAAGGTGCTAGCAGGGAATTCTCTGCCTGCCTTTCCCCAGTGCTCTGCAAGCTCTCCAGGACAACATAGAATCTGGGGCTCTGTGCTTTCTTTCCTTCTGAACAAGTGTTACTGTTTTCTGCACAAAAGCGATTCTGCGAAGCAATGTGAACACTTCTGCTTCCCAGGCACAGAGAAGGTGCTAGCAAGGAATTCTCTGCCTGCCTTTCCCCAGTGC
Source organism: Strix aluco (assembly GCF_031877795.1). Lineage (NCBI taxonomy): Eukaryota > Metazoa > Chordata > Aves > Strigiformes > Strigidae > Strix > Strix aluco. Next base: position 23,448,735 of record NC_133943.1, read on the forward strand.
TCTAAAAGCTCTCCAGGACAACATAAAATCTGGGGCTCTGTGCTTTCTTTCCTTCTGAACAAGTGTTACTGTTTTCTGCACAAAAGCGATTCTTGCGAAGCAATGTGAACACTTCTGCTTCCCAGGCACAGAGAAGGTGCTAGCAGGGAATTCTCTGCCTGCCTTTCCCCAGTGCTCTGCAAGCTCTCCAGGACAACATAGAATCTGGGGCTCTGTGCTTTCTTTCCTTCTGAACAAGTGTTACTGTTTTCTGCACAAAAGCGATTCTGCGAAGCAATGTGAACAGGCACAGAGAAGGTGCTAGCAAGGAATTCTCTGCCTGCCTTTCCCTAGTGCTCTGCAAGCTCTCCAGGACAACATAAAATCTGGGGCTCTGTGCTTTCTTTCCTTCTGAACAAGTGTTAGTGTTTTCTGCACAAAAGCGATTCTTGCGAAGCAATGTGAACACTTCTGCTTCCCAGGCACAGAGAAGGTGCTAGCAGGGAATTCTCTGCCTGCCTTTCCCCAGTGCTCTGCAAGCTCTCCAGGACAACATAGAATCTGGGGCTCTGTGCTTTCTTTCGTTCTGAACAAGTGTTACTGTTTTCTGCACAAAAGCGATTCTGCGAAGCAATGTGAACAGGCACAGAGAAGGTGCTATCAGGGAATTCTCTGCCTGCCTTTCCCCAGTGCTCTGCAAGCTCTCCAGGACAACATAGAATCTGGGGCTCTGTGCTTTCTTTCCTTCTGAACAAGTGTTACTGTTTTCTGCACAAAAGCGATTCTGCGAAGCAATGTGAACACTTCTGCTTCCCAGGCACAGAGAAGGTGCTAGCAAGGAATTCTCTGCCTGCCTTTCCCCAGAGCTCTAAAAGCTCTCCAGGACAACATAAAATCTGGGGCTCTGTGCTTTCTTTCCTTCTGAACAAGTGTTACTGTTTTCTGCACAAAAGCGATTCTGCGAAGCAATGTGAACAGGCACAGAGAAGGTGCTAGCAGGGAATTCTCTGCCTGCCTTTCCCCAGTGCTCTGCAAGCTCTCCAGGACAACATAAAATCTGGGGCTCTGTGCTTTCTTTCGTTCTGAACAAGTGTTACTGTTTTCTGCACAAAAGCGATTCTTGCGAAGCAATGTGAACACTTCTGCTTCCCAGGCACAGAGAAGGTGCTAGCAAGGAATTCTCTGCCTGCCTTTCCCCAGTGCTCTGCAAGCTCTCCAGGACAACATAAAATCTGGGGCTCTGTGCTTTCTTTCCTTCTGAACAAGTGTTAGTGTTTTCTGCACAAAAGCGATTCTTGCGAAGCAATGTGAACACTTCTGCTTCCCAGGCACAGAGAAGGTGCTAGCAGGGAATTCTCTGCCTGCCTTTCCCCAGTGCTCTGCAAGCTCTCCAGGACAACATAGAATCTGGGGCTCTGTGCTTTCTTTCCTTCTGAACAAGTGTTACTGTTTTCTGCACAAAAGCGATTCTGCGAAGCAATGTGAACAGGCACAGAGAAGGTGCTATCAGGGAATTCTCTGCCTGCCTTTCCCCAGTGCTCTGCAAGCTCTCCAGGACAACATAAAATCTGGGGCTCTGTGCTTTCTTTCCTTCTGAACAAGTGTTAGTGTTTTCTGCACAAAAGCGATTCTTGCGAAGCAATGTGAACACTTCTGCTTCCCAGGCACAGAGAAGGTGCTATCAGGGAATTCTCTGCCTGCCTTTCCCCAGTGCTCTGCAAGCTCTCCAGGACAACATAGAATCTGGGGCTCTGTGCTTTCTTTCCTTCTGAACAAGTGTTACTGTTTTCTGCACAAAAGCGATTCTGCGAAGCAATGTGAACACTTCTGCTTCCCAGGCACAGAGAAGGTGCTAGCAAGGAATTCTCTGCCTGCCTTTCCCCAGTGCTCTGCAAGCTCTCCAGGACAACATAAAATCTGGGGCTCTGTGCTTTCTTTCCTTCTGAACAAGTGTTACTGTTTTCTGCACAAAAGCGATTCTTGCGAAGCAATGTGAACACTTCTGCTTCCCAGGCACAGAGAAGGTGCTAGCAGGGAATTCTCTGCCTGCCTTTCCCCAGTGCTCTGCAAGCTCTCCAGGACAACATAGAATCTGGGGCTCTGTGCTTTCTTTCCTTCTGAACAAGTGTTACTGTTTTCTGCACAAAAGCGATTCTGCGAAGCAATGTGAACAGGCACAGAGAAGGTGCTATCAGGGAATTCTCTGCCTGCCTTTCCCCAGTGCTCTGCAAGCTCTCCAGGACAACATAAAATCTGGGGCTCTGTGCTTTCTTTCCTTCTGAACAAGTGTTAGTGTTTTCTGCACAGAAGCGATTCTTGCGAAGCAATGTGAACACTTCTGCTTCCCAGGCACAGAGAAGGTGCTAGCAGGGAATTCTCTGCCTGCCTTTCCCCAGTGCTCTGCAAGCTCTCCAGGACAACATAGAATCTGCGGCTCTGTGCTTTCTTTCCTTCTGAACAAGTGTTACTGTTTTCTGCACAAAAGCGATTCTGCGAAGCAATGTGAACACTTCTGCTTCCCAGGCACAGAGAATGTGCTAGCAAGGAATTCTCTGCCTGCCTTTCCCCAGTGCTCTGCAAGCTCTCCAGGACTACATAGAATCTGGGGCTCTGTGCTTTCTTTCGTTCTGAACAAGTGTTACTGTTTTCTGCACAAAAGCGATTCTGCAAAGCAATGTGAACAGGCACAGAGAAGGTGCTAGCAGGGAATTCTCTGCCTGCCTTTCCCCAGTGCTCTGCAAGCTCTCCAGGACAACATAGAATCTGGGGCTCTGTGCTTTCTTTCCTTCTGAACAAGTGTTACTGTTTTCTGCACAAAAGCGATTCTGCGAAGCAATGTGAACAGGCACAGAGAAGGTGCTATCAGGGAATTCTCTGCCTGCCTTTCCCCAGTGCTCTGCAAGCTCTCCAGGACAACATAGAATCTGGGGCTCTGTGCTTTCTTTCCTTCTGAACAAGTGTTAGTGTTTTCTGCACGAAAGCGATTCTTGCGAAGCAATGTGAACACTTCTGCTTCCCAGGCACAGAGAAGGTGCTAGCAAGGAATTCTCTGCCTGCCTTTCCCCAGTGCTCTAAAAGCTCTCCAGGACAACATAAAATCTGGGGCTCTGTGCTTTCTTTCCTTCTGAACAAGTGTTACTGTTTTCTGCACAAAAGCGATTCTGCGAAGCAATGTGAACAGGCACAGAGAAGGTGCTAGCAGGGAATTCTCTGCCTGCCTTTCCCCAGTGCTCTGCAAGCTCTCCAGGACAACATAAAATCTGGGGCTCTGTGCTTTCTTTCGTTCTGAACAAGTGTTACTGTTTTCTGCACAAAAGCGATTCTGCGAAGCAATGTGAACAGGCACAGAGAAGGTGCTATCAGGGAATTCTCTGCCTGCCTTTCCCCAGTGCTCTGCAAGCTCTCCAGGACAACATAGAATCTGGGGCTCTGTGCTTTCTTTCCTTCTGAACAAGTGTTAGTGTTTTCTGCACAAAAGCGATTCTTGCGAAGCAATGTGAACACTTCTGCTTCCCAGGCACAGAGAAGGTGCTAGCAGGGAATTCTCTGCCTGCCTTTCCCCAGTGCTCTGCAAGCTCTCCAGGACAACATAGAATCTGGGGCTCTGTGCTTTCTTTCCTTCTGAACAAGTGTTACTGTTTTCTGCACAAAAGCGATTCTGCGAAGCAATGTGAACAGGCACAGAGAAGGTGCTATCAGGGAATTCTCTGCCTGTCTTTCCCCAGTGCTCTGCAAGCTCTCCAGGACAACATAGAATCTGGGGCTCTGTGCTTTCTTTCCTTCTGAACAAGTGTTACTGTTTTCTGCACAAAAGCGATTCTGCGAAGCAATGTGAACACTTCTGCTTCCCAGGCACAGAGAAGGTGCTAGCAAGGAATTCTCTGCCTGCCTTTCCCCAGTGCTCTGCAAGCTCTCCAGGACAACATAAAATCTGGGGCTCTGTGCTTTCTTTCCTTCTGAAGAAGTGTTAGTGTTTTCTGCACAAAAGCGATTCTTGCGAAGCAATGTGAACACTTCTGCTTCCCAGGCACAGAGAAGGTGCTATCAGGGAATTCTCTGCCTGCCTTTCCCCAGTGCTCTGCAAGCTCTCCAGGACAACATAGAATCTGGGGCTCTGTGCTTTCTTTCGTTCTGAACACGTGTTACTGTTTTCTGCACAAAAGCGATTCTGCGAAGCAATGTGAACAGGCACAGAGAAGGTGCTATCAGGGAATTCTCTGCCTGCCTTTCCCCAGTGCTCTGCAAGCTCTCCAGGACAACATAAAATCTGGGGCTCTGTGCTTTCTTTCCTTCTGAACAAGTGTTAGTGTTTTCTGCACAAAAGCGATTCTTGCGAAGCAATGTGAACACTTCTGCTTCCCAGGCACAGAGAAGGTGCTATCAGGGAATTCTCTGCCTGCCTTTCCCCAGTGCTCTGCAAGCTCTCCAGGACAACATAGAATCTGGGGCTCTGTGCTTTCTTTCCTTCTGAACAAGTGTTACTGTTTTCTGCACAAAAGCGATTCTGCGAAGCAATGTGAACACTTCTGCTTCCCAGGCACAGAGAAGGTGCTAGCAAGGAATTCTCTGCCTGCCTTTCCCCAGTGCTCTAAAAGCTCTCCAGGACAACATAAAATCTGGGGCTCTGTGCTTTCTTTCCTTCTGAACAAGTGTTACTGTTTTCTGCACAAAAGCGATTCTTGCGAAGCAATGTGAACACTTCTGCTTCCCAGGCACAGAGAAGATGCTAGCAGGGAATTCTCTGCCTGCCTTTCCCCAGTGCTCTGCAAGCTCTCCAGGACAACATAGAATCTGGGGCTCTGTGCTTTCTTTCCTTCTGAACAAGTGTTACTGTTTTCTGCACAAAAGCGATTCTGCGAAGCAATGTGAACAGGCACAGAGAAGGTGCTAGCAAGGAATTCTCTGCCTGCCTTTCCCCAGTGCTCTGCAAGCTCTCCAGGACAACATAAAATCTGGGGCTCTGTGCTTTCTTTCCTTCTGAACAAGTGTTAGTGTTTTCTGCACAAAAGCGATTCTTGCGAAGCAATGTGAACACTTCTGCTTCCCAGGCACAGAGAAGGTGCTATCAGGGAATTCTCTGCCTGCCTTTCCCCAGTGCTCTGCAAGCTCTCCAGGACAACATAGAATCTGGGGCTCTGTGCTTTCTTTCCTTCTGAACAAGTGTTACTGTTTTCTGCACAAAAGCGATTCTGCGAAGCAATGTGAACACTTCTGCTTCCCAGGCACAGAGAAGGTGCTAGCAAGGAATTCTCTGCCTGCCTTTCCCCAGTGCTCTAAAAGCTCTCCAGGACAACATAAAATCTGGGGCTCTGTGCTTTCTTTCCTTCTGAACAAGTGTTACTGTTTTCTGCACAAAAGCGATTCTTGCGAAGCAATGTGAACACTTCTGCTTCCCAGGCACAGAGAAGATGCTAGCAGGGAATTCTCTGCCTGCCTTTCCCCAGTGCTCTGCAAGCTCTCCAGGACAACATAGAATCTGGGGCTCTGTGCTTTCTTTCCTTCTGAACAAGTGTTACTGTTTTCTGCACAAAAGCGATTCTGCGAAGCAATGTGAACAGGCACAGAGAAGGTGCTAGCAAGGAATTCTCTGCCTGCCTTTCCCCAGTGCTCTGCAAGCTCTCCAGGACAACATAAAATCTGGGGCTCTGTGCTTTCTTTCCTTCTGAACAAGTGTTAGTGTTTTCTGCACAAAAGCGATTCTTGCGAAGCAATGTGAACACTTCTGCTTCCCAGGCACAGAGAAGGTGCTAGCAGGGAATTCTCTGCCTGCCTTTCCCCAGTGCTCTGCAAGCTCTCCAGGACAACATAGAATCTGGGGCTCTGTGCTTTCTTTCCTTCTGAACAAGTGTTAGTGTTTTCTGCACAAAAGCGATTCTGCGAAGCAATGTGAACACTTCTGCTTCCCAGGCACAGAGAATGTGCTAGCAAGGAATTCTCTGCCTGCCTTTCCCCAGTGCTCTGCAAGCTCTCCAGGACTACATAGAATCTGGGGCTCTGTGCTTTCTTTCGTTCTGAACAAGTGTTACTGTTTTCTGCACAAAAGCGATTCTGCAAAGCAATGTGAACAGGCACAGAGAAGGTGCTAGCAGGGAATTCTCTGCCTGCCTTTCCCCAGTGCTCTGCAAGCTCTCCAGGACAACATAGAATCTGGGGCTCTGTGCTTTCTTTCGTTCTGAACAAGTGTTACTGTTTTCTGCACAAAAGCGATTCTGCGAAGCAATGTGAACAGGCACAGAGAAGGTGCTATCAGGGAATTCTCTGCCTGCCTTTCCCCAGTGCTCTGCAAGCTCTCCAGGACAACATAGAATCTGGGGCTCTGTGCTTTCTTTCCTTCTGAACAAGTGTTAGTGTTTTCTGCACGAAAGCGATTCTTGCGAAGCAATGTGAACACTTCTGCTTCCCAGGCACAGAGAAGGTGCTAGCAAGGAATTCTCTGCCTGCCTTTCCCCAGTGCTCTGCAAGCTCTCCAGGACAACATAAAATCTGGGGCTCTGTGCTTTCTTTCCTTCTGAACAAGTGTTACTGTTTTCTGCACAAAAGCGATTCTGCGAAGCAATGTGAACAGGCACAGAGAAGGTGCTATCAGGGAATTCTCTGCCTGCCTTTCCCCAGTGCTCTGCAAGCTCTCCAGGACAACATAGAATCTGGGGCTCTGTGCTTTGTTTCGTTCTGAACAAGTGTTAGTGTTTTCTGCACAAAAGCGATTCTTGCGAAGCAATGTGAACACTTCTGCTTCCCAGGCACAGAGAACGTGCTAGCAAGGAATTCTCTGCCTGCCTTTCCCCAGTGCTCTGCAAGCTCTCCAGGACAACATAAAATCTGGGGCTCTGTGCTTTCTTTCCTTCTGAACAAGTGTTACTGTTTTCTGCACAAAAGCGATTCTGCGAAGCAATGTGAACAGGCACAGAGAAGGTGCTATCAGGGAATTCTCTGCCTGCCTTTCCCCAGTGCTCTGCAAGCTCTCCAGGACAACATAAAATCTGGGGCTCTGTGCTTTCTTTCCTTCTGAACAAGTGTTACTGTTTTCTGCACAAAAGCGATTCTTGCGAAGCAATGTGAACACTTCTGCTTCCCAGGCACAGAGAAGGTGCTAGCAGGGAATTCTCTGCCTGCCTTTCCCCAGTGCTCTGCAAGCTCTCCAGGACAACATAGAATCTGGGGCTCTGTGCTTTCTTTCCTTCTGAACAAGTGTTACTGTTTTCTGCACAAAAGCGATTCTGCGAAGCAATGTGAACAGGCACAGAGAAGGTGCTAGCAAGGAATTCTCTGCCTGCCTTTCCCCAGTGCTCTGCAAGCTCTCCAGGACAACATAAAATCTGGGGCTCTGTGCTTTCTTTCCTTCTGAACAAGTGTTAGTGTTTTCTGCACAAAAGCGATTCTTGCGAAGCAATGTGAACACTTCTGCTTCCCAGGCACAGAGAAGGTGCTAGCAGGGAATTCTCTGCCTGCCTTTCCCCAGTGCTCTGCAAGCTCTCCAGGACAACATAGAATCTGGGGCTCTGTGCTTTCTTTCGTTCTGAACAAGTGTTACTGTTTTCTGCACAAAAGCGATTCTGCGAAGCAATGTGAACAGGCACAAAGAAGGTGCTATCAGGGAATTCTCTGCCTGCCTTTCCCCAGTGCTCTGCAAGCTCTCCAGGACAACATAGAATCTGGGGCTCTGTGCTTTCTTTCCTTCTGAACAAGTGTTACTGTTTTCTGCACAAAAGCGATTCTGCGAAGCAATGTGAACACTTCTGCTTCCCAGGCACAGAGAAGGTGCTAGCAGGGAATTCTCTGCCTGCCTTTCCCCAGTGCTCTAAAAGCTCTCCAGGACAACATAAAATCTGGGGCTCTGTGCTTTCTTTCGTTCTGAACAAGTGTTACTGTTTTCTGCACAAAAGCGATTCTGCGAAGCAATGTGAACAGGCACAGAGAAGGTGCTATCAGGGAATTCTCTGCCTGCCTTTCCCCAGTGCTCTGCAAGCTCTCCAGGACAACATAAAATCTGGGGCTCTGTGCTTTCTTTCGTTCTGAACAAGTGTTACTGTTTTCTGCACAAAAGCGATTCTTGCGAAGCAATGTGAACACTTCTGCTTCCCAGGCACAGAGAAGGTGCTAGCAAGGAATTCTCTGCCTGCCTTTCCCCAGTGCTCTGCAAGCTCTCCAGGACAACATAAAATCTGGGGCTCTGTGCTTTCTTTCCTTCTGAACAAGTGTTAGTGTTTTCTGCACAAAAGCGATTCTTGCGAAGCAATGTGAACACTTCTGCTTCCCAGGCACAGAGAAGGTGCTAGCAGGGAATTCTCTGCCTGCCTTTCCCCAGTGCTCTGCAAGCTCTCCAGGACAACATAGAATCTGGGGCTCTGTGCTTTCTTTCGTTCTGAACAAGTGTTACTGTTTTCTGCACAAAAGCGATTCTTGCGAAGCAATGTGAACACTTCTGCTTCCCAGGCACAGAGAAGGTGCTAGCAAGGAATTCTCTGCCTGCCTTTCCCCAGTGCTCTAAAAGCTCTCCAGGACAACATAAAATCTGGGGCTCTGTGCTTTCTTTCCTTCTGAACAAGTGTTACTGTTTTCTGCACAAAAGCGATTCTTGCGAAGCAATGTGAACACTTCTGCTTCCCAGGCACAGAGAAGGTGCTAGCAGGGAATTCTCTGCCTGCCTTTCCCCAGTGCTCTGCAAGCTCTCCAGGACAACATAGAATCTGGGGCTCTGTGCTTTCTTTCCTTCTGAACAAGTGTTACTGTTTTCTGCACAAAAGCGATTCTGCGAAGCAATGTGAACAGGCACAGAGAAGGTGCTAGCAAGGAATTCTCTGCCTGCCTTTCCCCAGCGCTCTGCAAGCTCTCCAGGACAACATAAAATCTGGGGCTCTGTGCTTTCTTTCCTTCTGAACAAGTGTTAGTGTTTTCTGCACAAAAGCGATTCTTGCGAAGCAATGTGAACACTTCTGCTTCCCAGGCACAGAGAAGGTGCTAGCAGGGAATTCTCTGCCTGCCTTTCCCCAGTGCTCTGCAAGCTCTCCAGGACAACATAGAATCTGGGGCTCTGTGCTTTCTTTCGTTCTGAACAAGTGTTACTGTTTTCTGCACAAAAGCGATTCTGCGAAGCAATGTGAACAGGCACAGAGAAGGTGCTATCAGGGAATTCTCTGCCTGCCTTTCCCCAGTGCTCTGCAAGCTCTCCAGGACAACATAGAATCTGGGGCTCTGTGCTTTCTTTCCTTCTGAACAAGTGTTACTGTTTTCTGCACAAAAGCGATTCTGCGAAGCAATGTGAACACTTCTGCTTCCCAGGCACAGAGAAGGTGCTAGCAAGGAATTCTCTGCCTGCCTTTCCCCAGTGCTCTGCAAGCTCTCCAGGACAACATAAAATCTGGGGCTCTGTGCTTTCTTTCCTTCTGAACAAGTGTTACTGTTTTCTGCACAAAAGCGATTCTGCGAAGCAATGTGAACAGGCACAGAGAAGGTGCTATCAGGGAATTCTCTGCCTGCCTTTCCCCAGTGCTCTGCAAGCTCTCCAGGACAACATAAAATCTGGGGCTCTGTGCTTTCTTTCGTTCTGAACAAGTGTTACTGTTTTCTGCACAAAAGCGATTCTGCGAAGCAATGTGAACACTTCTGCTTCCCAGGCACAGAGAAGGTGCTAGCAAGGAATTCTCTGCCTGCCTTTCCCCAGTGCTCTGCAAGCTCTCCAGGACAACATAAAATCTGGGGCTCTGTGCTTTCTTTCCTTCTGAACAAGTGTTAGTGTTTTCTGCACAAAAGCGATTCTTGCGAAGCAATGTGAACACTTCTGCTTCCCAGGCACAGAGAAGGTGCTAGCAGGGAATTCTCTGCCTGCCTTTCCCCAGTGCTCTGCAAGCTCTCCAGGACAACATAGAATCTGGGGCTCTGTGCTTTCTTTCGTTCTGAACAAGTGTTACTGTTTTCTGCACAAAAGCGATTCTGCGAAGCAATGTGAACAGGCACAGAGAAGGTGCTATCAGGGAATTCTCTGCCTGCCTTTCCCCAGTGCTCTGCAAGCTCTCCAGGACAACATAAAATCTGGGGCTCTGTGCTTTCTTTCCTTCTGAACAAGTGTTAGTGTTTTCTGCACAAAAGCGATTCTTGCGAAGCAATGTGAACACTTCTGCTTCCCAGGCACAGAGAAGGTGCTATCAGGGAATTCTCTGCCTGCCTTTCCCCAGTGCTCTGCAAGCTCTCCAGGACAACATAGAATCTGGGGCTCTGTGCTTTCTTTCCTTCTGAACAAGTGTTACTGTTTTCTGCACAAAAGCGATTCTGCGAAGCAATGTGAACACTTCTGCTTCCCAGGCACAGAGAAGGTGCTAGCAAGGAATTCTCTGCCTGCCTTTCCCCAGTGCTCTAAAAGCTCTCCAGGACAACATAAAATCTGGGGCTCTGTGCTTTCTTTCCTTCTGAACAAGTGTTACTGTTTTCTGCACAAAAGCGATTCTTGCGAAGCAATGTGAACACTTCTGCTTCTCAGGCACAGAGAAGGTGCTAGCAGGGAATTCTCTGCCTGCCTTTCCCCAGTGCTCTGCAAGCTCTCCAGGACAACATAAAATCTGGGGCTCTGTGCTTTCTTTCCTTCTGAACAAGTGTTACTGTTTTCTGCACAAAAGCGATTCTGCGAAGCAATGTGAACAGGCACAGAGAAGGTGCTATCAGGGAATTCTCTGCCTGCCTTTCCCCAGTGCTCTGCAAGCTCTCCAGGACAACATAAAATCTGGGGCTCTGTGCTTTCTTTCGTTCTGAACAAGTGTTAGTGTTTTCTGCACAAAAGCGATTCTTGCGAAGCAATGTGAACACTTCTGCTTCCCAGGCACAGAGAAGGTGCTAGCAAGGAATTCTCTGCCTGCCTTTCCCCAGTGCTCTGCAAGCTCTCCAGGACAACATAGAATCTGGGGCTCTGTGCTTTCTTTCCTTCTGAACAAGTGTTACTGTTTTCTGCACAAAAGCGATTCTGCGAAGCAATGTGAACACTTCTGCTTCCCAGGCACAGAGAAGGTGCTAGCAGGGAATTCTCTGCCTGCCTTTCCCCAGTGCTCTGCAAGCTCTCCAGGACAACATAAAATCTGGGGCTCTGTGCTTTCTTTCCTTCTGAACAAGTGTTAGTGTTTTCTGCACAAAAGCGATTCTGCGAAGCAATGTGAACAGGCACAGAGAAGGTGCTATCAGGGAATTCTCTGCCTGCCTTTCCCCAGTGCTCTGCAAGCTCTCCAGGACAACATAGAATCTGGGGCTCTGTGCTTTCTTTCCTTCTGAACAAGTGTTACTGTTTTCTGCACAAAAGCGATTCTGCGAAGCAATGTGAACACTTCTGCTTCCCAGGCACAGAGAAGGTGCTAGCAAGGAGTTCTCTGCCTGCCTTTCCCCAGTGCTCTGCAAGCTCTCCAGGACAACATAAAATCTGGGGCTCTGTGCTTTCTTTCCTTCTGAACAAGTGTTAGTGTTTTCTGCACAAAAGCGATTCTTGCGAAGCAATGTGAACACTTCTGCTTCCCAGGCACAGAGAAGGTGCTAGCAGGGAATTCTCTGCCTGCCTTTCCCCAGTGCTCTGCAAGCTCTCCAGGACAACATAGAATCTGGGGCTCTGTGCTTTCTTTCCTTCTGAACAAGTGTTACTGTTTTCTGCACAAAAGCGATTCTGCGAAGCAATGTGAACAGGCACAGAGAAGGTGCTATCAGGGAATTCTCTGCCTGCCTTTCCCCAGTGCTCTGCAAGCTCTCCAGGACAACATAGAATCTGGGGCTCTGTGCTTTCTTTCGTTCTGAACAAGTGTTACTGTTTTCTGCACAAAAGCGATTCTTGCGAAGCAATGTGAACACTTCTGCTTCCCAGGCACAGAGAAGGTGCTAGCAAGGAATTCTCTGCCTGCCTTTCCCCAGTGCTCTGCAAGCTCTCCAGGACAACATAAAATCTGGGGCTCTGTGCTTTCTTTCCTTCTGAACAAGTGTTACTGTTTTCTGCACAAAAGCGATTCTGCGAAGCAATGTGAACACTTCTGCTTCCCAGGCACAGAGAAGGTGCTAGCAGGGAATTCTCTGCCTGCCTTTCCCCAGTGCTCTGCAAGCTCTCCAGGACAACATAAAATCTGGGGCTCTGTGCTTTCTTTCCTTCTGAACAAGTGTTAGTGTTTTCTGCACAAAAGCGATTCTGCGAAGCAATGTGAACAGGCACAGAGAAGGTGCTATCAGGGAATTCTCTGCCTGCCTTTCCCCAGTGCTCTGCAAGCTCTCCAGGACAACATAGAATCTGGGGCTCTGTGCTTTCTTTCCTTCTGAACAAGTGTTAGTGTTTTCTGCACAAAAGCGATTCTTGCGAAGCAATGTGAACACTTCTGCTTCCCAGGCACAGAGAAGGTGCTAGCAAGGAGTTCTCTGCCTGCCTTTCCCCAGTGCTCTAAAAGCTCTCCAGGACAACATAAAATCTGGGGCTCTGTGCTTTCTTTCCTTCTGAACAAGTGTTACTGTTTTCTGCACAAAAGCGATTCTTGCGAAGCAATGTGAACACTTCTGCTTCCCAGGCACAGAGAAGGTGCTAGCAGGGAATTCTCTGCCTGCCTTTCCCCAGTGCTCTGCAAGCTCTCCAGGACAACATAGAATCTGGGGCTCTGTGCTTTCTTTCCTTCTGAACAAGTGTTACTGTTTTCTGCACAAAAGCGATTCTGCGAAGCAATGTGAACAGGCACAGAGAAGGTGCTATCAGGGAATTCTCTGCCTGCCTTTCCCCAGTGCTCTGCAAGCTCTCCAGGACAACATAGAATCTGGGGCTCTGTGCTTTCTTTCCTTCTGAACAAGTGTTACTGTTTTCTGCACAAAAGCGATTCTGCGAAGCAATGTGAACACTTCTGCTTCCCAGGCACAGAGAAGGTGCTAGCAGGGAATTCTCTGCCTGCCTTTCCCCAGTGCTCTAAAAGCTCTCCAGGACAACATAAAATCTGGGGCTCTGTGCTTTCTTTCGTTCTGAACAAGTGTTACTGTTTTCTGCACAAAAGCGATTCTGCGAAGCAATGTGAACAGGCACAGAGAAGGTGCTATCAGGGAATTCTCTGCCTGCCTTTCCCCAGTGCTCTGCAAGCTCTCCAGGACAACATAAAATCTGGGGCTCTGTGCTTTCTTTCGTTCTGAACAAGTGTTACTGTTTTCTGCACAAAAGCGATTCTTGCGAAGCAATGTGAACACTTCTGCTTCCCAGGCACAGAGAAGGTGCTAGCAAGGAATTCTCTGCCTGCCTTTCCCCAGTGCTCTGCAAGCTCTCCAGGACAACATAAAATCTGGGGCTCTGTGCTTTCTTTCCTTCTGAACAAGTGTTAGTGTTTTCTGCACAAAAGCGATTCTTGCGAAGCAATGTGAACACTTCTGCTTCCCAGGCACAGAGAAGGTGCTAGCAGGGAATTCTCTGCCTGCCTTTCCCCAGTGCTCTGCAAGCTCTCCAGGACAACATAGAATCTGGGGCTCTGTGCTTTCTTTCGTTCTGAACAAGTGTTACTGTTTTCTGCACAAAAGCGATTCTTGCGAAGCAATGTGAACACTTCTGCTTCCCAGGCACAGAGAAGGTGCTAGCAAGGAATTCTCTGCCTGCCTTTCCCCAGTGCTCTAAAAGCTCTCCAGGACAACATAAAATCTGGGGCTCTGTGCTTTCTTTCCTTCTGAACAAGTGTTACTGTTTTCTGCACAAAAGCGATTCTTGCGAAGCAATGTGAACACTTCTGCTTCCCAGGCACAGAGAAGGTGCTAGCAGGGAATTCTCTGCCTGCCTTTCCCCAGTGCTCTGCAAGCTCTCCAGGACAACATAAAATCTGGGGCTCTGTGCTTTCTTTCCTTCTGAACAAGTGTTAGTGTTTTCTGCACAAAAGCGATTCTGCGAAGCAATGTGAACAGGCACAGAGAAGGTGCTATCAGGGAATTCTCTGCCTGCCTTTCCCCAGTGCTCTGCAAGCTCTCCAGGACAACATAGAATCTGGGGCTCTGTGCTTTCTTTCCTTCTGAACAAGTGTTACTGTTTTCTGCACAAAAGCGATTCTGCGAAGCAATGTGAACACTTCTGCTTCCCAGGCACAGAGAAGGTGCTAGCAAGGAATTCTCTGCCTGCCTTTCCCCAGTGCTCTGCAAGCTCTCCAGGACAACATAAAATCTGGGGCTCTGTGCTTTCTTTCCTTCTGAACAAGTGTTACTGTTTTCTGCACAAAAGCGATTCTTGCGAAGCAATGTGAACACTTCTGCTTCCCAGGCACAGAGAAGGTGCTAGCAGGGAATTCTCTGCCTGCCTTTCCCCAGTGCTCTGCAAGCTCTCCAGGACAACATAGAATCTGGGGCTCTGTGCTTTCTTTCCTTCTGAACAAGTGTTACTGTTTTCTGCACAAAAGCGATTCTGCGAAGCAATGTGAACAGGCACAGAGAAGGTGCTAGCAAGGAATTCTCTGCCTGCCTTTCCCCAGTGCTCTGCAAGCTCTCCAGGACAACATAAAATCTGGGGCTCTGTGCTTTCTTTCCTTCTGAACAAGTGTTAGTGTTTTCTGCACAAAAGCGATTCTTGCGAAGCAATGTGAACACTTCTGCTTCCCAGGCACAGAGAAGGTGCTAGCAGGGAATTCTCTGCCTGCCTTTCCCCAGTGCTCTGCAAGCTCTCCAGGACAACATAGAATCTGGGGCTCTGTGCTTTCTTTCGTTCTGAACAAGTGTTACTGTTTTCTGCACAAAAGCGATTCTGCGAAGCAATGTGAACAGGCACAGAGAAGGTGCTATCAGGGAATTCTCTGCCTGCCTTTCCCCAGTGCTCTGCAAGCTCTCCAGGACAACATAGAATCTGGGGCTCTGTGCTTTCTTTCCTTCTGAACAAGTGTTACTGTTTTCTGCACAAAAGCGATTCTGCGAAGCAATGTGAACACTTCTGCTTCCCAGGCACAGAGAAGGTGCTAGCAAGGAATTCTCTGCCTGCCTTTCCCCAGTGCTCTGCAAGCTCTCCAGGACAACATAAAATCTGGGGCTCTGTGCTTTCTTTCCTTCTGAACAAGTGTTAGTGTTTTCTGCACAAAAGCGATTCTGCGAAGCAATGTGAACAGGCACAGAGAAGGTGCTATCAGGGAATTCTCTGCCTGCCTTTCCCCAGTGCTCTGCAAGCTCTCCAGGACAACATAAAATCTGGGGCTCTGTGCTTTCTTTCCTTCTGAACAAGTGTTACTGTTTTCTGCACAAAAGCGATTCTGCGAAGCAATGTGAACACTTCTGCTTCCCAGGCACAGAGAAGGTGCTAGCAAGGAATTCTCTGCCTGCCTTTCCCCAGTGCTCTGCAAGCTCTCCAGGACAACATAAAATCTGGGGCTCTGTGCTTTCTTTCCTTCTGAACAAGTGTTAGTGTTTTCTGCACAAAAGCGATTCTTGCGAAGCAATGTGAACACTTCTGCTTCCCAGGCACAGAGAAGGTGCTATCAGGGAATTCTCTGCCTGCCTTTCCCCAGTGCTCTGCAAGCTCTCCAGGACAACATAGAATCTGGGGCTCTGTGCTTTCTTTCCTTCTGAACAAGTGTTACTGTTTTCTGCACAAAAGCGATTCTGCGAAGCAATGTGAACAGGCACAGAGAAGGTGCTATCAGGGAATTCTCTGCCTGCCTTTCCCCAGTGCTCTGCAAGCTCTCCAGGACAACATAAAATCTGGGGCTCTGTGCTTTCTTTCCTTCTGAACAAGTGTTAGTGTTTTCTGCACAAAAGCGATTCTTGCGAAGCAATGTGAACACTTCTGCTTCCCAGGCACAGAGAAGGTGCTATCAGGGAATTCTCTGCCTGCCTTTCCCCAGTGCTCTGCAAGCTCTCCAGGACAACATAGAATCTGGGGCTCTGTGCTTTCTTTCCTTCTGAACAAGTGTTACTGTTTTCTGCACAAAAGCGATTCTGCGAAGCAATGTGAACACTTCTGCTTCCCAGGCACAGAGAAGGTGCTAGCAAGGAATTCTCTGCCTGCCTTTCCCCAGTGCTCTAAAAGCTCTCCAGGACAACATAAAATCTGGGGCTCTGTGCTTTCTTTCCTTCTGAACAAGTGTTACTGTTTTCTGCACAAAAGCGATTCTTGCGAAGCAATGTGAACACTTCTGCTTCCCAGGCACAGAGAAGGTGCTAGCAGGGAATTCTCTGCCTGCCTTTCCCCAGTGCTCTGCAAGCTCTCCAGGACAACATAGAATCTGGGGCTCTGTGCTTTCTTTCCTTCTGAACAAGTGTTACTGTTTTCTGCACAAAAGCGATTCTGCGAAGCAATGTGAACAGGCACAGAGAAGGTGCTAGCAAGGAATTCTCTGCCTGCCTTTCCCTAGTGCTCTGCAAGCTCTCCAGGACAACATAAAATCTGGGGCTCTGTGCTTTCTTTCCTTCTGAACAAGTGTTAGTGTTTTCTGCACAAAAGCGATTCTTGCGAAGCAATGTGAACACTTCTGCTTCCCAGGCACAGAGAAGGTGCTAGCAGGGAATTCTCTGCCTGCCTTTCCCCAGTGCTCTGCAAGCTCTCCAGGACAACATAGAATCTGGGGCTCTGTGCTTTCTTTCGTTCTGAACAAGTGTTACTGTTTTCTGCACAAAAGCGATTCTGCGAAGCAATGTGAACAGGCACAGAGAAGGTGCTATCAGGGAATTCTCTGCCTGCCTTTCCCCAGTGCTCTGCAAGCTCTCCAGGACAACATAGAATCTGGGGCTCTGTGCTTTCTTTCCTTCTGAACAAGTGTTACTGTTTTCTGCACAAAAGCGATTCTGCGAAGCAATGTGAACACTTCTGCTTCCCAGGCACAGAGAAGGTGCTAGCAAGGAATTCTCTGCCTGCCTTTCCCCAGAGCTCTAAAAGCTCTCCAGGACAACATAAAATCTGGGGCTCTGTGCTTTCTTTCCTTCTGAACAAGTGTTACTGTTTTCTGCACAAAAGCGATTCTGCGAAGCAATGTGAACAGGCACAGAGAAGGTGCTAGCAGGGAATTCTCTGCCTGCCTTTCCCCAGTGCTCTGCAAGCTCTCCAGGACAACATAAAATCTGGGGCTCTGTGCTTTCTTTCGTTCTGAACAAGTGTTACTGTTTTCTGCACAAAAGCGATTCTTGCGAAGCAATGTGAACACTTCTGCTTCCCAGGCACAGAGAAGGTGCTAGCAAGGAATTCTCTGCCTGCCTTTCCCCAGTGCTCTGCAAGCTCTCCAGGACAACATAAAATCTGGGGCTCTGTGCTTTCTTTCCTTCTGAACAAGTGTTAGTGTTTTCTGCACAAAAGCGATTCTTGCGAAGCAATGTGAACACTTCTGCTTCCCAGGCACAGAGAAGGTGCTAGCAGGGAATTCTCTGCCTGCCTTTCCCCAGTGCTCTGCAAGCTCTCCAGGACTACATAGAATCTGGGGCTCTGTGCTTTCTTTCGTTCTGAACAAGTGTTACTGTTTTCTGCACAAAAGCGATTCTGCAAAGCAATGTGAACAGGCACAGAGAAGGTGCTATCAGGGAATTCTCTGCCTGCCTTTCCCCAGTGCTCTGCAAGCTCTCCAGGACAACATAGAATCTGGGGCTCTGTGCTTTCTTTCCTTCTGAACAAGTGTTAGTGTTTTCTGCACGAAAGCGATTCTTGCGAAGCAATGTGAACACTTCTGCTTCCCAGGCACAGAGAAGGTGCTAGCAAGGAATTCTCTGCCTGCCTTTCCCCAGTGCTCTAAAAGCTCTCCAGGACAACATAAAATCTGGGGCTCTGTGCTTTCTTTCCTTCTGAACAAGTGTTACTGTTTTCTGCACAAAAGCGATTCTGCGAAGCAATGTGAACAGGCACAGAGAAGGTGCTATCAGGGAATTCTCTGCCTGCCTTTCCCCAGTGCTCTGCAAGCTCTCCAGGACAACATAAAATCTGGGGCTCTGTGCTTTCTTTCGTTCTGAACAAGTGTTACTGTTTTCTGCACAAAAGCGATTCTTGCGAAGCAATGTGAACACTTCTGCTTCCCAGGCACAGAGAACGTGCTAGCAAGGAATTCTCTGCCTGCCTTTCCCCAGTGCTCTGCAAGCTCTCCAGGACAACATAAAATCTGGGGCTCTGTGCTTTCTTTCCTTCTGAACAAGTGTTACTGTTTTCTGCACAAAAGCGATTCTGCGAAGCAATGTGAACAGGCACAGAGAAGGTGCTATCAGGGAATTCTCTGCCTGCCTTTCCCCAGTGCTCTGCAAGCTCTCCAGGACAACATAGAATCTGGGGCTCTGTGCTTTCTTTCCTTCTGAACAAGTGTTAGTGTTTTCTGCACAAAAGCGATTCTTGCGAAGCAATGTGAACACTTCTGCTTCCCAGGCACAGAGAAGGTGCTAGCAGGGAATTCTCTGCCTGCCTTTCCCCAGTGCTCTGCAAGCTCTCCAGGACAACATAGAATCTGGGGCTCTGTGCTTTCTTTCGTTCTGAACAAGTGTTACTGTTTTCTGCACAAAAGCGATTCTGCGAAGCAATGTGAACAGGCACAGAGAAGGTGCTATCAGGGAATTCTCTGCCTGCCTTTCCCCAGTGCTCTGCAAGCTCTCCAGGACAACATAGAATCTGGGGCTCTGTGCTTTCTTTCCTTCTGAACAAGTGTTACTGTTTTCTGCACAAAAGCGATTCTGCGAAGCAGTGTGAACACTTCTGCTTCTCAGGCACAGAGAAGGTGCTAGCAAGGAATTCTCTGCCTGCCTTTCCCCAGTGCTCTAAAAGCTCTCCAGGACAACATAAAATCTGGGGCTCTGTGCTTTCTTTCGTTCTGAACAAGTGTTACTGTTTTCTGCACAAAAGCGATTCTGCGAAGCAATGTGAACAGGCACAGAGAAGGTGCTATCAGGGAATTCTCTGCCTGCCTTTCCCCAGTGCTCTGCAAGCTCTCCAGGACAACATAAAATCTGGGGCTCTGTGCTTTCTTTCGTTCTGAACAAGTGTTACTGTTTTCTGCACAAAAGCGATTCTTGCGAAGCAATGTGAACACTTCTGCTTCCCAGGCACAGAGAAGGTGCTAGCAAGGAATTCTCTGCCTGCCTTTCCCCAGTGCTCTGCAAGCTCTCCAGGACAACATAAAATCTGGGGCTCTGTGCTTTCTTTCCTTCTGAACAAGTGTTAGTGTTTTCTGCACAAAAGCGATTCTTGCGAAGCAATGTGAACACTTCTGCTTCCCAGGCACAGAGAAGGTGCTAGCAGGGAATTCTCTGCCTGCCTTTCCCCAGTGCTCTGCAAGCTCTCCAGGACAACATAGAATCTGGGGCTCTGTGCTTTCTTTCCTTCTGAACAAGTGTTACTGTTTTCTGCACAAAAGCGATTCTGCGAAGCAATGTGAACACTTCTGCTTCCCAGGCACAGAGAAGGTGCTAGCAAGGAATTCTCTGCCTGCCTTTCCCCAGTGCTCTAAAAGCTCTCCAGGACAACATAAAATCTGGGGCTCTGTGCTTTCTTTCCTTCTGAACAAGTGTTACTGTTTTCTGCACAAAAGCGATTCTTGCGAAGCAATGTGAACACTTCTGCTTCCCAGGCACAGAGAAGGTGCTAGCAGGGAATTCTCTGCCTGCCTTTCCCCAGTGCTCTGCAAGCTCTCCAGGACAACATAGAATCTGGGGCTCTGTGCTTTCTTTCCTTCTGAACAAGTGTTACTGTTTTCTGCACAAAAGCGATTCTGCGAAGCAATGTGAACAGGCACAGAGAAGGTGCTAGCAAGGAATTCTCTGCCTGCCTTTCCCCAGTGCTCTGCAAGCTCTCCAGGACAACATAAAATCTGGGGCTCTGTGCTTTCTTTCCTTCTGAACAAGTGTTAGTGTTTTCTGCACAAAAGCGATTCTTGCGAAGCAATGTGAACACTTCTGCTTCCCAGGCACAGAGAAGGTGCTAGCAGGGAATTCTCTGCCTGCCTTTCCCCAGTGCTCTGCAAGCTCTCCAGGACAACATAAAATCTGGGGCTCTGTGCTTTCTTTCCTTCTGAACAAGTGTTACTGTTTTCTGCACAAAAGCGATTCTGCGAAGCAATGTGAACACTTCTGCTTCCCAGGCACAGAGAAGGTGCTAGCAAGGAATTCTCTGCCTGCCTTTCCCCAGTGCTCTGCAAGCTCTCCAGGACAACATAGAATCTGGGGCTCTGTGCTTTCTTTCCTTCTGAACAAGTGTTACTGTTTTCTGCACAAAAGCGATTCTGCGAAGCAATGTGAACAGGCACAGAGAAGGTGCTATCAGGGAATTCTCTGCCTGCCTTTCCCCAGTGCTCTGCAAGCTCTCCAGGACAACATAGAATCTGGGGCTCTGTGCTTTCTTCACTTCTGAACAAGTGTTAGTGTTTTCTGCACGAAAGCGATTCTTGCGAAGCAATGTGAACACTTCTGCTTCCCAGGCACAGAGAAGGTGCTAGTAGGGCATGCTCTGCCTGCCTTTCCCCAGTGCTCTGCAAGCTCTCCAGGACAACATAAAATCTGGGGCTCTGTGCTTTCTTTCCTTCTGAACAAGTGTTACTGTTTTCTGCACAAAAGCGATTCTGCGAAGCAATGTGAACAGGCACAGAGAAGGTGCTATCAGGGAATTCTCTGCCTGCCTTTCCCCAGTGCTCTGCAAGCTCTCCAGGACAACATAAAATCTGGGGCTCTGTGCTTTCTTTCGTTCTGAACAAGTGTTACTGTTTTCTGCACAAAAGCGATTCTTGCGAAGCAATGTGAACACTTCTGCTTCCCAGGCACAGAGAAGGTGCTAGCAAGGAATTCTCTGCCTGCCTTTCCCCAGTGCTCTGCAAGCTCTCCAGGACAACATAAAATCTGGGGCTCTGTGCTTTCTTTCCTTCTGAACAAGTGTTACTGTTTTCTGCACAAAAGCGATTCTGCGAAGCAATGTGAACAGGCACAGAGAAGGTGCTATCAGGGAATTCTCTGCCTGCCTTTCCCCAGTGCTCTGCAAGCTCTCCAGGACAACATAAAATCTGGGGCTCTGTGCTTTCTTTCGTTCTGATCAAGTGTTACTGTTTTCTGCACAAAAGCGATTCTTGCGAAGCAATGTGAACACTTCTGCTTCCCAGGCACAGAGAAGGTGCTAGCAAGGAATTCTCTGCCTGCCTTTCCCCAGTGCTCTGCAAGCTCTCCAGGACAACATAAAATCTGGGGCTCTGTGCTTTCTTTCCTTCTGAACAAGTGTTACTGTTTTCTGCACAAAAGCGATTCTGCGAAGCAATGTGAACACTTCTGCTTCCCAGGCACAGAGAAGGTGCTAGCAGGGAATTCTCTGCCTGCCTTTCCCCAGTGCTCTGCAAGCTCTCCAGGACAACATAAAATCTGGGGCTCTGTGCTTTCTTTCCTTCTGAACAAGTGTTACTGTTTTCTGCACAAAAGCGATTCTGCGAAGCAATGTGAACAGGCACAGAGAAGGTGCTATCAGGGAATTCTCTGCCTGCCTTTCCCCAGTGCTCTGCAAGCTCTCCAGGACAACATAAAATCTGGGGCTCTGTGCTTTCTTTCCTTCTGAACAAGTGTTAGTGTTTTCTGCACAAAAGCGATTCTGCGAAGCAATGTGAACAGGCACAGAGAAGGTGCTATCAGGGAATTCTCTGCCTGCCTTTCCCCAGTGCTCTGCAAGCTCTCCAGGACAACATAAAATCTGGGGCTCTGTGCTTTCTTTCGTTCTGATCAAGTGTTACTGTTTTCTGCACAAAAGCGATTCTTGCGAAGCAATGTGAACACTTCTGCTTCCCAGGCACAGAGAAGGTGCTAGCAAGGAATTCTCTGCCTGCCTTTCCCCAGTGCTCTGCAAGCTCTCCAGGACAACATAAAATCTGGGGCTCTGTGCTTTCTTTCCTTCTGAACAAGTGTTACTGTTTTCTGCACAAAAGCGATTCTGCGAAGCAATGTGAACACTTCTGCTTCCCAGGCACAGAGAAGGTGCTAGCAGGGAATTCTCTGCCTGCCTTTCCCCAGTGCTCTGCAAGCTCTCCAGGACAACATAAAATCTGGGGCTCTGTGCTTTCTTTCCTTCTGAACAAGTGTTACTGTTTTCTGCACAAAAGCGATTCTGCGAAGCAATGTGAACAGGCACAGAGAAGGTGCTATCAGGGAATTCTCTGCCTGCCTTTCCCCAGTGCTCTGCAAGCTCTCCAGGACAACATAGAATCTGGGGCTCTGTGCTTTCTTTCCTTCTGAACAAGTGTTACTGTTTTCTGCACAAAAGCGATTCTGCGAAGCAATGTGAACACTTCTGCTTCCCAGGCACAGAGAAGGTGCTAGCAAGGAATTCTCTGCCTGCCTTTCCCCAGTGCTCTGCAAGCTCTCCAGGACAACATAAAATCTGGGGCTCTGTGCTTTCTTTCCTTCTGAACAAGTGTTAGTGTTTTCTGCACAAAAGCGATTCTTGCGAAGCAATGTGAACACTTCTGCTTCCCAGGCACAGAGAAGGTGCTATCAGGGAATTCTCTGCCTGCCTTTCCCCAGTGCTCTGCAAGCTCTCCAGGACAACATAGAATCTGGGGCTCTGTGCTTTCTTTCCTTCTGAACAAGTGTTACTGTTTTCTGCACAAAAGCGATTCTGCGAAGCAATGTGAACAGGCACAGAGAAGGTGCTAGCAAGGAATTCTCTGCCTGCCTTTCCCCAGTGCTCTGCAAGCTCTCCAGGACAACATAAAATCTGGGGC
Organism: Strix aluco; assembly: GCF_031877795.1. NCBI lineage: Eukaryota > Metazoa > Chordata > Aves > Strigiformes > Strigidae > Strix > Strix aluco. The sequence continues at coordinate 23,471,306 of NC_133943.1, forward strand.
TCTGTGCTTTCTTTCCTTCTGAACAAGTGTTAGTGTTTTCTGCACAAAAGCGATTCTTGCGAAGCAATGTGAACACTTCTGCTTCCCAGGCACAGAGAAGGTGCTAGCAGGGAATTCTCTGCCTGCCTTTCCCCAGTGCTCTGCAAGCTCTCCAGGACAACATAGAATCTGGGGCTCTGTGCTTTCTTTCGTTCTGAACAAGTGTTACTGTTTTCTGCACAAAAGCGATTCTGCGAAGCAATGTGAACAGGCACAGAGAAGGTGCTATCAGGGAATTCTCTGCCTGCCTTTCCCCAGTGCTCTGCAAGCTCTCCAGGACAACATAGAATCTGGGGCTCTGTGCTTTCTTTCCTTCTGAACAAGTGTTACTGTTTTCTGCACAAAAGCGATTCTGCGAAGCAATGTGAACACTTCTGCTTCCCAGGCACAGAGAAGGTGCTAGCAGGGAATTCTCTGCCTGCCTTTCCCCAGTGCTCTAAAAGCTCTCCAGGACAACATAAAATCTGGGGCTCTGTGCTTTCTTTCCTTCTGAACAAGTGTTACTGTTTTCTGCACAAAAGCGATTCTGCGAAGCAATGTGAACAGGCACAGAGAAGGTGCTATCAGGGAATTCTCTGCCTGCCTTTCCCCAGTGCTCTGCAAGCTCTCCAGGACAACATAAAATCTGGGGCTCTGTGCTTTCTTTCGTTCTGAACAAGTGTTACTGTTTTCTGCACAAAAGCGATTCTTGCGAAGCAATGTGAACACTTCTGCTTCCCAGGCACAGAGAAGGTGCTAGCAAGGAATTCTCTGCCTGCCTTTCCCCAGTGCTCTGCAAGCTCTCCAGGACAACATAGAATCTGGGGCTCTGTGCTTTCTTTCGTTCTGAACAAGTGTTACTGTTTTCTGCACAAAAGCGATTCTGCAAAGCAATGTGAACAGGCACAGAGAAGGTGCTAGCAGGGAATTCTCTGCCTGCCTTTCCCCAGTGCTCTGCAAGCTCTCCAGGACAACATAGAATCTGGGGCTCTGTGCTTTCTTTCCTTCTGAACAAGTGTTACTGTTTTCTGCACAAAAGCGATTCTGCGAAGCAATGTGAACAGGCACAGAGAAGGTGCTATCAGGGAATTCTCTGCCTGCCTTTCCCCAGTGCTCTGCAAGCTCTCCAGGACAACATAGAATCTGGGGCTCTGTGCTTTCTTTCCTTCTGAACAAGTGTTAGTGTTTTCTGCACGAAAGCGATTCTTGCGAAGCAATGTGAACACTTCTGCTTCCCAGGCACAGAGAAGGTGCTAGTAGGGCATGCTCTGCCTGCCTTTCCCCAGTGCTCTGCAAGCTCTCCAGGACAACATAAAATCTGGGGCTCTGTGCTTTCTTTCCTTCTGAACAAGTGTTACTGTTTTCTGCACAAAAGCGATTCTGCGAAGCAATGTGAACAGGCACAGAGAAGGTGCTATCAGGGAATTCTCTGCCTGCCTTTCCCCAGTGCTCTGCAAGCTCTCCAGGACAACATAAAATCTGGGGCTCTGTGCTTTCTTTCGTTCTGAACAAGTGTTACTGTTTTCTGCACAAAAGCGATTCTTGCGAAGCAATGTGAACACTTCTGCTTCCCAGGCACAGAGAAGGTGCTAGCAAGGAATTCTCTGCCTGCCTTTCCCCAGTGCTCTGCAAGCTCTCCAGGACAACATAAAATCTGGGGCTCTGTGCTTTCTTTCGTTCTGAACAAGTGTTACTGTTTTCTGCACAAAAGCGATTCTGCGAAGCAATGTGAACAGGCACAGAGAAGGTGCTATCAGGGAATTCTCTGCCTGCCTTTCCCCAGTGCTCTGCAAGCTCTCCAGGACAACATAAAATCTGGGGCTCTGTGCTTTCTTTCGTTCTGATCAAGTGTTACTGTTTTCTGCACAAAAGCGATTCTTGCGAAGCAATGTGAACACTTCTGCTTCCCAGGCACAGAGAAGGTGCTAGCAAGGAATTCTCTGCCTGCCTTTCCCCAGTGCTCTGCAAGCTCTCCAGGACAACATAAAATCTGGGGCTCTGTGCTTTCTTTCCTTCTGAACAAGTGTTACTGTTTTCTGCACAAAAGCGATTCTGCGAAGCAATGTGAACACTTCTGCTTCCCAGGCACAGAGAAGGTGCTAGCAGGGAATTCTCTGCCTGCCTTTCCCCAGTGCTCTGCAAGCTCTCCAGGACAACATAAAATCTGGGGCTCTGTGCTTTCTTTCCTTCTGAACAAGTGTTACTGTTTTCTGCACAAAAGCGATTCTGCGAAGCAATGTGAACAGGCACAGAGAAGGTGCTATCAGGGAATTCTCTGCCTGCCTTTCCCCAGTGCTCTGCAAGCTCTCCAGGACAACATAGAATCTGGGGCTCTGTGCTTTCTTTCCTTCTGAACAAGTGTTACTGTTTTCTGCACAAAAGCGATTCTGCGAAGCAATGTGAACACTTCTGCTTCCCAGGCACAGAGAAGGTGCTAGCAAGGAATTCTCTGCCTGCCTTTCCCCAGTGCTCTGCAAGCTCTCCAGGACAACATAAAATCTGGGGCTCTGTGCTTTCTTTCCTTCTGAACAAGTGTTAGTGTTTTCTGCACAAAAGCGATTCTTGCGAAGCAATGTGAACACTTCTGCTTCCCAGGCACAGAGAAGGTGCTAGCAGGGAATTCTCTGCCTGCCTTTCCCCAGTGCTCTGCAAGCTCTCCAGGACAACATAGAATCTGGGGCTCTGTGCTTTCTTTCCTTCTGAACAAGTGTTACTGTTTTCTGCACAAAAGCGATTCTGCGAAGCAATGTGAACAGGCACAGAGAAGGTGCTATCAGGGAATTCTCTGCCTGCCTTTCCCCAGTGCTCTGCAAGCTCTCCAGGACAACATAAAATCTGGGGCTCTGTGCTTTCTTTCGTTCTGAACAAGTGTTACTGTTTTCTGCACAAAAGCGATTCTTGCGAAGCAATGTGAACACTTCTGCTTCCCAGGCACAGAGTAGGTGCTAGCAAGGAATTCTCTGCCTGCCTTTCCCCAGTGCTCTGCAAGCTCTCCAGGACAACATAAAATCTGGGGCTCTGTGCTTTCTTTCCTTCTGAACAAGTGTTAGTGTTTTCTGCACAAAAGCGATTCTTGCGAAGCAATGTGAACACTTCTGCTTCCCAGGCACAGAGAAGGTGCTAGCAGGGAATTCTCTGCCTGCCTTTCCCCAGTGCTCTGCAAGCTCTCCAGGACAACATAGAATCTGGGGCTCTGTGCTTTCTTTCCTTCTGAACAAGTGTTACTGTTTTCTGCACAAAAGCGATTCTGCGAAGCAATGTGAACACTTCTGCTTCCCAGGCACAGAGAAGGTGCTAGCAAGGAATTCTCTGCCTGCCTTTCCCCAGTGCTCTAAAAGCTCTCCAGGACAACATAAAATCTGGGGCTCTGTGCTTTCTTTCCTTCTGAACAAGTGTTACTGTTTTCTGCACAAAAGCGATTCTTGCGAAGCAATGTGAACACTTCTGCTTCCCAGGCACAGAGAAGGTGCTAGCAGGGAATTCTCTGCCTGCCTTTCCCCAGTGCTCTGCAAGCTCTCCAGGACAACATAGAATCTGGGGCTCTGTGCTTTCTTTCCTTCTGAACAAGTGTTACTGTTTTCTGCACAAAAGCGATTCTGCGAAGCAATGTGAACAGGCACAGAGAAGGTGCTAGCAAGGAATTCTCTGCCTGCCTTTCCCCAGTGCTCTGCAAGCTCTCCAGGACAACATAAAATCTGGGGCTCTGTGCTTTCTTTCCTTCTGAACAAGTGTTACTGTTTTCTGCACAAAAGCGATTCTGCGAAGCAATGTGAACAGGCACAGAGAAGGTGCTATCAGGGAATTCTCTGCCTGCCTTTCCCCAGTGCTCTGCAAGCTCTCCAGGACAACATAGAATCTGGGGCTCTGTGCTTTCTTTCCTTCTGAACAAGTGTTAGTGTTTTCTGCACGAAAGCGATTCTTGCGAAGCAATGTGAACACTTCTGCTTCCCAGGCACAGAGAAGGTGCTAGTAGGGCATGCTCTGCCTGCCTTTCCCCAGTGCTCTGCAAGCTCTCCAGGACAACATAAAATCTGGGGCTCTGTGCTTTCTTTCCTTCTGAACAAGTGTTACTGTTTTCTGCACAAAAGCGATTCTGCGAAGCAATGTGAACAGGCACAGAGAAGGTGCTATCAGGGAATTCTCTGCCTGCCTTTCCCCAGTGCTCTGCAAGCTCTCCAGGACAACATAAAATCTGGGGCTCTGTGCTTTCTTTCGTTCTGAACAAGTGTTACTGTTTTCTGCACAAAAGCGATTCTTGCGAAGCAATGTGAACACTTCTGCTTCCCAGGCACAGAGAAGGTGCTAGCAAGGAATTCTCTGCCTGCCTTTCCCCAGTGCTCTGCAAGCTCTCCAGGACAACATAAAATCTGGGGCTCTGTGCTTTCTTTCCTTCTGAACAAGTGTTACTGTTTTCTGCACAAAAGCGATTCTGCGAAGCAATGTGAACAGGCACAGAGAAGGTGCTATCAGGGAATTCTCTGCCTGCCTTTCCCCAGTGCTCTGCAAGCTCTCCAGGACAACATAAAATCTGGGGCTCTGTGCTTTCTTTCGTTCTGATCAAGTGTTACTGTTTTCTGCACAAAAGCGATTCTTGCGAAGCAATGTGAACACTTCTGCTTCCCAGGCACAGAGAAGGTGCTAGCAAGGAATTCTCTGCCTGCCTTTCCCCAGTGCTCTGCAAGCTCTCCAGGACAACATAAAATCTGGGGCTCTGTGCTTTCTTTCCTTCTGAACAAGTGTTACTGTTTTCTGCACAAAAGCGATTCTGCGAAGCAATGTGAACACTTCTGCTTCCCAGGCACAGAGAAGGTGCTAGCAGGGAATTCTCTGCCTGCCTTTCCCCAGTGCTCTGCAAGCTCTCCAGGACAACATAAAATCTGGGGCTCTGTGCTTTCTTTCCTTCTGAACAAGTGTTACTGTTTTCTGCACAAAAGCGATTCTGCGAAGCAATGTGAACAGGCACAGAGAAGGTGCTATCAGGGAATTCTCTGCCTGCCTTTCCCCAGTGCTCTGCAAGCTCTCCAGGACAACATAGAATCTGGGGCTCTGTGCTTTCTTTCCTTCTGAACAAGTGTTACTGTTTTCTGCACAAAAGCGATTCTGCGAAGCAATGTGAACACTTCTGCTTCCCAGGCACAGAGAAGGTGCTAGCAAGGAATTCTCTGCCTGCCTTTCCCCAGTGCTCTGCAAGCTCTCCAGGACAACATAAAATCTGGGGCTCTGTGCTTTCTTTCCTTCTGAACAAGTGTTAGTGTTTTCTGCACAAAAGCGATTCTTGCGAAGCAATGTGAACACTTCTGCTTCCCAGGCACAGAGAAGGTGCTATCAGGGAATTCTCTGCCTGCCTTTCCCCAGTGCTCTGCAAGCTCTCCAGGACAACATAGAATCTGGGGCTCTGTGCTTTCTTTCCTTCTGAACAAGTGTTACTGTTTTCTGCACAAAAGCGATTCTGCGAAGCAATGTGAACAGGCACAGAGAAGGTGCTAGCAAGGAATTCTCTGCCTGCCTTTCCCCAGTGCTCTGCAAGCTCTCCAGGACAACATAAAATCTGGGGCTCTGTGCTTTCTTTCCTTCTGAACAAGTGTTAGTGTTTTCTGCACAAAAGCGATTCTTGCGAAGCAATGTGAACACTTCTGCTTCCCAGGCACAGAGAAGGTGCTAGCAGGGAATTCTCTGCCTGCCTTTCCCCAGTGCTCTGCAAGCTCTCCAGGACAACATAGAATCTGGGGCTCTGTGCTTTCTTTCGTTCTGAACAAGTGTTACTGTTTTCTGCACAAAAGCGATTCTGCGAAGCAATGTGAACAGGCACAGAGAAGGTGCTATCAGGGAATTCTCTGCCTGCCTTTCCCCAGTGCTCTGCAAGCTCTCCAGGACAACATAGAATCTGGGGCTCTGTGCTTTCTTTCCTTCTGAACAAGTGTTACTGTTTTCTGCACAAAAGCGATTCTGCGAAGCAATGTGAACACTTCTGCTTCCCAGGCACAGAGAAGGTGCTAGCAGGGAATTCTCTGCCTGCCTTTCCCCAGTGCTCTAAAAGCTCTCCAGGACAACATAAAATCTGGGGCTCTGTGCTTTCTTTCCTTCTGAACAAGTGTTACTGTTTTCTGCACAAAAGCGATTCTGCGAAGCAATGTGAACAGGCACAGAGAAGGTGCTATCAGGGAATTCTCTGCCTGCCTTTCCCCAGTGCTCTGCAAGCTCTCCAGGACAACATAAAATCTGGGGCTCTGTGCTTTCTTTCGTTCTGAACAAGTGTTACTGTTTTCTGCACAAAAGCGATTCTTGCGAAGCAATGTGAACACTTCTGCTTCCCAGGCACAGAGAAGGTGCTAGCAAGGAATTCTCTGCCTGCCTTTCCCCAGTGCTCTGCAAGCTCTCCAGGACTACATAGAATCTGGGGCTCTGTGCTTTCTTTCGTTCTGAACAAGTGTTACTGTTTTCTGCACAAAAGCGATTCTGCAAAGCAATGTGAACAGGCACAGAGAAGGTGCTAGCAGGGAATTCTCTGCCTGCCTTTCCCCAGTGCTCTGCAAGCTCTCCAGGACAACATAGAATCTGGGGCTCTGTGCTTTCTTTCCTTCTGAACAAGTGTTACTGTTTTCTGCACAAAAGCGATTCTGCGAAGCAATGTGAACAGGCACAGAGAAGGTGCTATCAGGGAATTCTCTGCCTGCCTTTCCCCAGTGCTCTGCAAGCTCTCCAGGACAACATAGAATCTGGGGCTCTGTGCTTTCTTTCCTTCTGAACAAGTGTTAGTGTTTTCTGCACGAAAGCGATTCTTGCGAAGCAATGTGAACACTTCTGCTTCCCAGGCACAGAGAAGGTGCTAGTAGGGCATGCTCTGCCTGCCTTTCCCCAGTGCTCTGCAAGCTCTCCAGGACAACATAAAATCTGGGGCTCTGTGCTTTCTTTCCTTCTGAACAAGTGTTACTGTTTTCTGCACAAAAGCGATTCTGCGAAGCAATGTGAACAGGCACAGAGAAGGTGCTATCAGGGAATTCTCTGCCTGCCTTTCCCCAGTGCTCTGCAAGCTCTCCAGGACAACATAAAATCTGGGGCTCTGTGCTTTCTTTCGTTCTGAACAAGTGTTACTGTTTTCTGCACAAAAGCGATTCTTGCGAAGCAATGTGAACACTTCTGCTTCCCAGGCACAGAGAAGGTGCTAGCAAGGAATTCTCTGCCTGCCTTTCCCCAGTGCTCTGCAAGCTCTCCAGGACAACATAAAATCTGGGGCTCTGTGCTTTCTTTCGTTCTGAACAAGTGTTACTGTTTTCTGCACAAAAGCGATTCTGCGAAGCAATGTGAACAGGCACAGAGAAGGTGCTATCAGGGAATTCTCTGCCTGCCTTTCCCCAGTGCTCTGCAAGCTCTCCAGGACAACATAAAATCTGGGGCTCTGTGCTTTCTTTCGTTCTGATCAAGTGTTACTGTTTTCTGCACAAAAGCGATTCTTGCGAAGCAATGTGAACACTTCTGCTTCCCAGGCACAGAGAAGGTGCTAGCAAGGAATTCTCTGCCTGCCTTTCCCCAGTGCTCTGCAAGCTCTCCAGGACAACATAAAATCTGGGGCTCTGTGCTTTCTTTCCTTCTGAACAAGTGTTACTGTTTTCTGCACAAAAGCGATTCTGCGAAGCAATGTGAACACTTCTGCTTCCCAGGCACAGAGAAGGTGCTAGCAGGGAATTCTCTGCCTGCCTTTCCCCAGTGCTCTGCAAGCTCTCCAGGACAACATAAAATCTGGGGCTCTGTGCTTTCTTTCCTTCTGAACAAGTGTTACTGTTTTCTGCACAAAAGCGATTCTGCGAAGCAATGTGAACAGGCACAGAGAAGGTGCTATCAGGGAATTCTCTGCCTGCCTTTCCCCAGTGCTCTGCAAGCTCTCCAGGACAACATAGAATCTGGGGCTCTGTGCTTTCTTTCCTTCTGAACAAGTGTTACTGTTTTCTGCACAAAAGCGATTCTGCGAAGCAATGTGAACACTTCTGCTTCCCAGGCACAGAGAAGGTGCTAGCAAGGAATTCTCTGCCTGCCTTTCCCCAGTGCTCTGCAAGCTCTCCAGGACAACATAAAATCTGGGGCTCTGTGCTTTCTTTCCTTCTGAACAAGTGTTAGTGTTTTCTGCACAAAAGCGATTCTTGCGAAGCAATGTGAACACTTCTGCTTCCCAGGCACAGAGAAGGTGCTAGCAGGGAATTCTCTGCCTGCCTTTCCCCAGTGCTCTGCAAGCTCTCCAGGACAACATAGAATCTGGGGCTCTGTGCTTTCTTTCCTTCTGAACAAGTGTTACTGTTTTCTGCACAAAAGCGATTCTGCGAAGCAATGTGAACAGGCACAGAGAAGGTGCTATCAGGGAATTCTCTGCCTGCCTTTCCCCAGTGCTCTGCAAGCTCTCCAGGACAACATAAAATCTGGGGCTCTGTGCTTTCTTTCCTTCTGAACAAGTGTTACTGTTTTCTGCACAAAAGCGATTCTTGCGAAGCAATGTGAACACTTCTGCTTCCCAGGCACAGAGAAGGTGCTAGCAAGGAATTCTCTGCCTGCCTTTCCCCAGTGCTCTGCAAGCTCTCCAGGACAACATAAAATCTGGGGCTCTGTGCTTTCTTTCCTTCTGAACAAGTGTTAGTGTTTTCTGCACAAAAGCGATTCTTGCGAAGCAATGTGAACACTTCTGCTTCCCAGGCACAGAGAAGGTGCTAGCAGGGAATTCTCTGCCTGCCTTTCCCCAGTGCTCTGCAAGCTCTCCAGGACAACATAGAATCTGGGGCTCTGTGCTTTCTTTCCTTCTGAACAAGTGTTACTGTTTTCTGCACAAAAGCGATTCTGCGAAGCAATGTGAACACTTCTGCTTCCCAGGCACAGAGAAGGTGCTAGCAAGGAATTCTCTGCCTGCCTTTCCCCAGTGCTCTAAAAGCTCTCCAGGACAACATAAAATCTGGGGCTCTGTGCTTTCTTTCCTTCTGAACAAGTGTTAGTGTTTTCTGCACAAAAGCGATTCTTGCGAAGCAATGTGAACACTTCTGCTTCCCAGGCACAGAGAAGGTGCTAGCAGGGAATTCTCTGCCTGCCTTTCCCCAGTGCTCTGCAAGCTCTCCAGGACAACATAGAATCTGGGGCTCTGTGCTTTCTTTCCTTCTGAACAAGTGTTACTGTTTTCTGCACAAAAGCGATTCTGCGAAGCAATGTGAACAGGCACAGAGAAGGTGCTAGCAAGGAATTCTCTGCCTGCCTTTCCCCAGTGCTCTGCAAGCTCTCCAGGACAACATAAAATCTGGGGCTCTGTGCTTTCTTTCCTTCTGAACAAGTGTTACTGTTTTCTGCACAAAAGCGATTCTGCGAAGCAATGTGAACAGGCACAGAGAAGGTGCTATCAGGGAATTCTCTGCCTGCCTTTCCCCAGTGCTCTGCAAGCTCTCCAGGACAACATAGAATCTGGGGCTCTGTGCTTTCTTTCCTTCTGAACAAGTGTTAGTGTTTTCTGCACGAAAGCGATTCTTGCGAAGCAATGTGAACACTTCTGCTTCCCAGGCACAGAGAAGGTGCTAGTAGGGCATGCTCTGCCTGCCTTTCCCCAGTGCTCTGCAAGCTCTCCAGGACAACATAAAATCTGGGGCTCTGTGCTTTCTTTCCTTCTGAACAAGTGTTACTGTTTTCTGCACAAAAGCGATTCTGCGAAGCAATGTGAACAGGCACAGAGAAGGTGCTATCAGGGAATTCTCTGCCTGCCTTTCCCCAGTGCTCTGCAAGCTCTCCAGGACAACATAAAATCTGGGGCTCTGTGCTTTCTTTCGTTCTGAACAAGTGTTACTGTTTTCTGCACAAAAGCGATTCTTGCGAAGCAATGTGAACACTTCTGCTTCCCAGGCACAGAGAAGGTGCTAGCAAGGAATTCTCTGCCTGCCTTTCCCCAGTGCTCTGCAAGCTCTCCAGGACAACATAAAATCTGGGGCTCTGTGCTTTCTTTCCTTCTGAACAAGTGTTACTGTTTTCTGCACAAAAGCGATTCTGCGAAGCAATGTGAACAGGCACAGAGAAGGTGCTATCAGGGAATTCTCTGCCTGCCTTTCCCCAGTGCTCTGCAAGCTCTCCAGGACAACATAAAATCTGGGGCTCTGTGCTTTCTTTCGTTCTGATCAAGTGTTACTGTTTTCTGCACAAAAGCGATTCTTGCGAAGCAATGTGAACACTTCTGCTTCCCAGGCACAGAGAAGGTGCTAGCAAGGAATTCTCTGCCTGCCTTTCCCCAGTGCTCTG